>NC_138777.1:90266821-91657222 GCF_965119305.1 Pelophylax lessonae | reverse complement strand
CCTCCTCCTCCCCTTCAGCTAATCCTGCCATAGGTGATCCAACTGGCTATACGGAGAGGAAATGAGATGGTTGGTGGAAAAGGGTGGAGTATAGTCAACAGTTGAAAGAATATTGACACAGATCTGAAAAGCTAGTTTGCTGTGAAATGATTTATAACAAGTAATCTAACTCCATGGAAATGCCAGCAGATACAAATAGAGACTGTGACAGCCTAAGGAATGATAGCGTAGTATAGATGTAGAACCTGTATGTAGTGGCTGAAGACAGGTAAAATCCAGTCTTGCTATTCCAAATAACTCTTTCTGTGGTTGGGTGAAAGTCCAGTACTGGGAGGTTTCCATAGCTTGGTGTTTCGACTATTTTGAGAAAGCTGGCTTTTCTGTGGCGGGTCAACACAGGTGTCTGTGAGAGACCCGGCGCATGTGTGATTTTGTCACACAGCCTAAGTGGGCTCTCTTTCATCAACTGGTTTCAAGAATCAGTAGTTCCCTTTCTCAGGATGTGCATTTTATTATTTACAGATTTACATTTTAAATAATTTTGTTAAACTTTTTTTTTCACATTGTTTAATTTTTTTCCTTGAAAGATTGTCACTGCATTGCCCCATCCCAGCTTATTCACTCGTCAACAAAAACTGGCATCCTACTTGTTCATAGCAGCCAAAAGGACAATTGCCCAGGCCAGGAAGAAACCTACAGTTCCCTTCCAGGGAGTGAGTGTTTGAGGGCTATAAAGCAACAAACAAATGTCCAATATTCTTAACTGCTTCCTGGGTGCTGTATTGCAAATGATTGATGGCAGCAGTCTCGTTCTGGGACGACGTCATATGACGTCTTCTCATTCTCGGCGCGCGGCAAGGTGATTAGTGGTGCGCTTTGTCCCTGGGGCACAGCACATCATCGATCCCGGTAAGGAGCCCATGACGAGGCTCTTTACCCATGTGATCAGCTGTGTCCAATCACAGCTGATCACATGTAAACAAGGAAATGCCAGTTATTAGCATTACTTTCCTACAGGTAGGGGAAGGGGCAGGCAGCAGCAAAAGTAGAATCCTATGACCACGGGCTGCCTGTCCTTCCACAAATCTTACTTTCCAGTGATGAAAAAAAGAATAGAGGCAGTTTAGATTATGACAGAAACAACACAGCCTGGGAGTTGTGTTCTGTTTGTGGCTGGTATATACTATTATTATAAACATTTTATTATTAATATGTTTACTACTTTTTTGTTGTAATTCCTTGTAAGGCTGCCCCTGTACTGGTGAAATCAACACAGGCAGCAAAGGTAATGCAAAAATTGTACTATTTTGTTAAAAGATTATCTCATATAAATGTTAGAGAGCCGCAACCTTGAGGCTGCCTTGCAGCGCAACATCCACACTTCTAGTGGCTCTGGTGAAGACCAGGTGGCTCCTTTGATCCTAGGACTCTGACACATCCCCCGTTTGCGTGCGGTCACACTGCTCCTGCACCTTCCAGGACCCATATCCTGGCACACCCGTTTATTTGCCCTTACTGCTCCGCTAGACCCCAAGTTTTAAAGTCCCAAGTATTCCAATTCCCAGTTCATGACAGTCCCTAGAAACCAACTGAAACCCAAATTTGGAGTCTTTGTTGTTATCTTTGAGGATGTTTGAGAATAAATAACTTCACATTAAAAGCAGCTAGATAGGTGGGTCATGGTTTGTTTTAAAGCTCTTTTACTGCTTGTTTTGCATGTTCAGAATTTGTCAATTCTTAAATTTTTTGCACACATGTTAAAAATCTGCATTTTGGGCATCTCATCAATAGCAGACATATCTACACAAGGCACTATAGCCCCTTTCAACTCCCTTGCATCCCGATTCCACTTGCCCCAGTCAGAATTATTTACGTACATGAGACTCCGGCACATTTTGAAATCAATACCAGGAACTCACCCTCGTGTGCCCAATGTGGCCTGGAACTTTTGGAATAAACACCATCCCAAAGTGAATGGTATATCGATCTTCTACAATTTATTGCAAATGAAAACGATTTTTGTAAAAACCCCACAAATGATTAAATGGGAAAGGGACCTGAACTCAACATTCACAGCAGATCAATGGATCAAGGCCATCCCCAACAATTTGCAATACACCGGGTGTGCAAACTACTGGGAATCCGCTAAAAAATTTAATCAGAGGTGGTATCTTACACCGCATCTGATTGCAAAATTCTCCAAACACACTTCCGCCCAATGTTGGCGCTGTGGTACCCAAGTGGGCACGCTTCTCCACATGGCATGGATGTGCCTGCATGTCAAAAGCTTTTGGACAGCCGTTTTCCGACTGATCGCGAGTGTTACAGGTAACCTACTTAAAAAGAATCCGGCCCTTGCAATTTTAAGCATAGGGAGTGAACTGGTACACAGCTCCATTAGACCTATTACCATGCAAATTCTGTTTGCGGCCAGAGCGGTGTTGATGAGACACTGGAAATCTGCTGAGGTTCCTGAAATACATGAGGTAATTAGGCTCCTCAAGGAACTTCACATGCATGAACGTATTATGGCCTTGAAGGAAGGTTCTTCACTTAAGATATGCCAATTTTGGAAACCATGGCAAGAATATACACATGATGCATAATTTCTGTCCTCCCAACTTTGACCACTAGAGTGCACTGTTGCCTTATCTTTAATATCCTAAACTGCTAGTCATACAGAGGGGTTCTACTCTCTCTCCACGAAAAACAGCATTATTTGTTCCCTCATGATCTTGTTGGTCACCTGCTGTTACCCCCATGTTTATATGTATGACTGATCTAATGTTTGTATACTTTGACATGTTTATTCTTTTAAAATCAATAAAAATTTATTGTTAAAAAAAAAATCGGCATTTTGTACTAGAAATTACTTTAAACCACCCAAAAAGTATATATTTTCTAAAAGCAGAGACTCCGAAAATAGCCCTGGAGAACAGAATAGTGGCTGTTGCAAACTGTTTATAACAAAATATTTTTGCAGCGGTTTATCAAGTGCATATTTTCAGGACAAAATACAATAAAATTAATTTTAATGCAGACAAACACAATTTAATACCCAATGTTTTTATAAAATGTAAAAGAAGGGGTTGCGTCAAGTAAATAACTAACAAACAAGAAAAGTCTCAAAACTGCGAACGCCCGTGATATGGCGAAAAACTATGGTAACTAAAATTTTTCATAGGTGGGGCTCTAAAAGCCTTTATAGGTTATCAGATAAGAGTTACATAGTTACCTAGAGTTAAAGTGGTTTTAACCACTTTAAGACAGGAAGGATTTGCCCCCTTAATGACCAGGCCCTATTTTGCGATTCAGCACTGCGTTAGTTTAACAGACAATTGCGCGGTCGTGCGACACTTTACACAAATAAAATTGATGTCCTTTTTTTTCTCACAAATAGAGCTTTCTTTTGGTGGTGTTTGATTACCTGTGTGATTTTTATTTTTTGCGCTATAAACAAAAAAATACGACAATTTTGAAAAAAAAAAAAACAATATTTTTCACATTCTGCTATATGACATTCTCAAAAAAATAAATAAATAAATAAATTTTTTAAACATTTCAGGCCAATTTGTTTTCTGCTACATATTTCTGGTAAAAAAAAATTGCAAAAAGCATATTTTGATTGGTTTGCGCAAAAGTTATTGCGTCTACTAACTACAGGAAAGATTTATGTCATTTTTATTGTTTTTTATTTTTTTTACTAGTAATTGCAGTGATCTGCCATTTTTTGCAGGACTGCAACATTGCGGCATAAAGATCGGACCCCTTACTGACATTTTTGACACTTTTGGGGGTACCAGTGTCATTACTACAGTAATCAGTGCTAAAAATATTCACTGTTACTGTAATAATGCCATTGGCAGGGAAGGGGTTAGCATTATGGGTGGTCAGTGGGTTAAATGTGAGCCTAGGGGAGTGATTCTATCTGTGGGAGGCGTGGCTTCTGAAATGACCATAGAGACATGTGATCCTATATAGAAGGATCACATGGGCTCTGTGATCATTTCAGGGAGAAGAACGGTCAGCTGTGTTTACAAAAGCTGCCCGTCATTCTCTCAGCGGGGAGCGATCGCAAGTGTCAGGCGGCAATCGAAGCCGCCTGACCCATGCATCGGCTTCCCGTCTGCCGAGTGGGGGCAGGAGCGTGCCGCCGGCTGCGCACACTCGCCCCCTAGCTTCCCGTGCGTGACCAACATAGGTCTACGTCGGTTTGCGCAGGGGAGCCACCCTGCTGCAGTAAAAAGGCAGCGGGTGGTCGGGAAGTGGTTAAACTGTACTTGTACTTGTCTCAGTCCGGAGCACTAAGTATTTTTTCTGTTAGCTGCTGTATTCATCTACTATCTGCATGAGTCACGTCTGACAGGTTATCCTGACATCATGAGAAAAAAAGGTGATGGGAGGGAGCCCCAGCAGGCAGTCTGTGATTGAAAGCTTCAGCTCTGTGGGAATGGAGTGTGCCCCTCTCTTCCAATCAGCTTTCACTGAGCTCTGCAGTATGTAACTTCAGCTCCCTGCTTTTCAGAGCCAAGAGATTCTGTGTGAATTCTGCACTTTCAACAGAGAGCTGCAGATAAATAAGTACAAAATATGTAGGATTTGTTTCAGCTCTCTGTATCACCTGAGGCTAGTCACTTTAATGGGTATATGTTTACAACCACTTTAACTGTGAATTATAGCTTTAGAGTTATTGCTATCACTCCAATGTTTCTTGGTGACACCATGTGATGCAATCACTATTTACGTACATGCAAGATGGTCAGAAAACCTGACCCAAATGCTAAAGTTCTTGTACTGATAAGCCTGTTCCACCTTCCACTCAATCCACTCTATCTTTTTTAACCGCTTCCATACAGAGCAGTTAGACCCCCTTCCTGCCCAGACCAATTTTCAGCTTTCAGCACTCTCACACTTTGAATGACAATTTCTCAGTCATGCTACACTGTAACCAAACTAAATTTTTATCATTTTTTTCACACAAATAGAGCTTTCTTTTGGTGGTATTTGATCACAACTGGGTTTTTTTTTTTTCGTGATATAAGCAAAAAAATAGCAAAAATTTTGCAAAAAAAACACTTTTTTTTAGTTTCTATTATAAAATTTTGCAAAAAATTAATTTTTCTTCATACATTTGGGCCAAAATTTATACTGCTACATATCTCTGGTAAAATTAACCAAAATTAGTGTATATTATTTAGTCTGTGTGAAAGTTATTGAGTCTAGAAGCTATGGTACCAATTACTGAAAATTGATCACACCAGATGTAATGATGGCCTATCTCCTTTCTTGAGGCCCTGAAATGTCAGGACAGTACAAATACCCCCCAAATGACCCCTTTTTGTAAAGTAGACAGTCCAAGGTATTTAGTAAGAGGCATGGTGAGTTTTTTGAAGTTATAATTTTTTCCCACAATTCTTGGGAAAATGAAGAAAACATTTTTTTTCTTTTTTTTTCCCAAAACGTTGTCAATTTATAAGCTATTTCTAACACATAGCATGTACACAGCAAAATGACACCCCAAAATTCATTCTGCTACTCCTTCTGAGTATGGTGATACCACATGTGTGAGACTTTTACACAGCCTGGCCACAAAAAGAGACTCCACGTCCAAGTAGCACCATAAGGCGTTTTAGGAGCATAAATACACATAAAACTTTCTTACTACCTATCACACTTTTCAAGGCCCTAGAGCACCAATACAATGGAAAAGTCCACAAAATGACCCCATTTTGGAAAGCAAACACTCCAACGTATATTCTATGAGGCATTATGGGTCCTTTGAACATGTCATTTTTTTCCACAAGTTTTTGGAAAATGTGGGAAAAAAATAAAAACTTTTTTTTTTTACACAAAGTTGTCAATTTATAGGATATTCCTAACACATAGCATGTACATAGCAAAAATGACACCCCAAAATACATTCTGCCACTCCTCCTGAGTATGGCAATACCACATGTGTGAGACTTTTTCACAGCCTAGCCATATAGAGGGGCCTAAACATCCAAGGAGCATCATCATGCATCCTAGCCACTTGCCTAGGCCTATTTTTGACATTTGGTGTTTACAAGCTAAAATCAGTTGTTTTTGCTAGAAAACTACTTAGAACCCCAAAACATTATATATTTTTTTTAGCAGAGACCCTAGAGAATAAAATGGAGATTATTGCAATATTTTTTATCACACCGTATTTGCGCAGCGGTCTTCCAAACACAATTTTTTTGGGAAAAAAATCACTTTTTTAATTAAAAAATAAGAAACCAGTAAAGTTAGCCCAATTGTTTTCCATAATGTGAAAGATAATGTTACGCCGAGTAAATAGATACCCAACATGTCATGCTTCAAAATTGCGCACGCTCACAGAATGGTGACAAACTTTGGTACTTAAAAATCCCCATAGGTGACATTTTAAAAATTTCTACAGGTTGCTATCTTAGAGTTACAGAGGAGGTCTAGGGCTCAAATTATTGCTCTTGCTCTAACGATCGCGACGATACCTCACATGTGTAGTTTGAACACTGTTTACATATGTGGGCGGGGTTTCCGTATGCGTTCGCTTCTGCGCGCGAGCTCGCGGGGACAGGGCGCTTTAATTTTTTTTTTTTTTTACTATTTATTTTATTTATTATTTTTTATTTTTACACTGTTTTTTAAAAAAAAAAAATGATCATTTTTATTTCTATTACAAGAAATGTAAACATTACTTGTAATAGAAAAAGGCACGACAGGACCTCTTTTTTGTGAGATCTGGGGTCAAAAAGTCCTCAGATCTCACAAGTACACTAAAAGATAGAAAAAATAAAAAAAAAAAAAATAAAAAAAAAATTAAATAAAATGAAAAAAAAAAAGGGACCTTTAAACTGGTTGCTAGGCAACGACGTTTGCCGTAGCTCCGGTCCTCCAAGACCATAGAGTCGAGTGAGGGCAAGCTTGCCCTCACTCGACATCCTGTCTGTGAGGATCTGGGACCGGATCGTTTTCCCCGCTGCCGGCAGGTCCGGTAAGCGGGGAAAAGGACCAGAATGCAGCGGGAGGGGGGGGCACCTCTTCCGCCACCCCGGAAGGGTGATCCCGCGGCGAATCCGCCGCTGGGACCACCCTTATCGGAAAGCCAACCGTCCACCGTTTAAAAAAATACCAGGGTTATGGCAGCTATCTGCTGCCATAACACCGGTATTTAGGTTTAAACGGAGGACGTATATAAACCTTTTTGGACTTAGACATGGTGGCTGTATGAAGGGTGACAGGTACTCGGGTACTTTGCTGGGCAGGTGACAGGTACTCTGGTACTGATGAGCAAGTGGCAGGTACTCGAGTACTCCGATAGGCAGGTGACAGGTACTCGGGCAGGGCCGGACTGGCCTACCGGGATACCGGGAAATTTCCCGGTGGGCCACCGGCCCTGGGGCCGCTTTAAGATTGTGGCCGCTATTGGTTACTGCGCCGCGGCCGCTATTGGTTGCCGCGCCGCGGCCGCTATTGGTTGCCGCACCGCGGCCGCTATTGGTTACCGAGCCGCGGCCGCTATTGGTTACCACGCCGCGGTCGCTATTGGTTACCGCCCCGCGGCCGCGCTGTAATGGCCGCTGCAGCCCTGGTGAAGACAGTCTTTCCTACGTCAGCCGCTATGAGCGGCATGACGTCACATCTGGCGCCGGCGGGAGCGGCTGCGCGGAGCCGGCGCCCGGCGGTGGATTATGTGACTGTCAGCAAGAAGGACGGTCACTGCTCCGAGAGTACCCAACAGCGAGTCTGCGACTGGTGATGATGATCCCTCCCTCTGCACTCATCCCCACAGTCCCTCCTCCCCGATCCAAGGGGTCTTTGGATGATGCCAGCATTGCCAGGTGGGAAGGCAACACAGGGTTGTTGCCAGGGAATCAAAGACATGTGGGTTTGCCACTGCACCTTCTTTAGCCCACTCTGCAGTTAAAAACATCTGTGTCCTTCTAACACCCCAGAACTCCTGAATACCCAGTGCCATCCCCTCCAGACCCCCGGCACCATGCCCCACCTGAACCCCAGCGCCATGCTATCCTGACCCCCCAGCGTCTTGCTCTCCTGACCCCCAGCACCATGCCCTCCTGACCCCCATGACCATGCCCT
The DNA here is from genome assembly GCF_965119305.1 of Pelophylax lessonae. NCBI lineage: Eukaryota > Metazoa > Chordata > Amphibia > Anura > Ranidae > Pelophylax > Pelophylax lessonae. The sequence continues at coordinate 91,649,119 of NC_138777.1, read as the reverse complement.
CCTGACCCCCAGCACCATACCCTCCTGACCCCCAGCGACATGCCCTCCTGACCCCCAGCACCTTTATCTCCTGCACCCCAGGGCCATGCTCTTCTGAACTCCCCCTGCCATGCCCTCCTGACCCCCAGCGCCATGCCCTCCTGACCCCCAGCCTCATGCCCTCCTCAACCCCAGCGCCATGCCCTCCTCAACCCCAGCGCCATGCCCTCCTGAACCCCAGTGCCATGCTCTCCTGAACTCCCAGCGCCATGCCCTCCTGAACTCCCAGCGCCATACCCTCCTGAACCCCAGCGCTATGCTCTCCTGAACCCCAGCGCTATGCCCTCCTGAACCCCAGCGCTATGCCCTCCTGAACCCCAGCGCTATGCCCTCCTGAACCCCAGTGCCATGCTCTCCTGACCCCAAGTGCCATGCTCTCCTTACCCCCAGCGCCATGCCCTCCTGAACTCTCAGTGCCATGCCCTCCTGACACCCCCAATGCCATGCCCTCCTGAACACCCAGCACCATGCCCCACCTGAACCCCCAGCGCCATGCTATCCTGACCCCCAGCATCTTGCTCTCCTGACCCCCAGCACCATGCCCTCCTGACCCCCAGCGCCATGCCCTCCTGACCCCCAGTGTCTTTCTCTCCTGACCCCCAGCACCATGCCCTCCTGACCCCCAGCACCATTCCCTCCTGACCCCCAGCACCATGCCCTCCTGACCCCCAGTGACATGCCCTCCTGACCCCCAGCACCTTGCTCTCCTGAACCCCAGGGCCATGCTCTTCTGAACTCCCCCTGCCATGCCCTCCTGACCCCCAGCGCCATGCCCTCCTGACCCCCAGCCTCATGCTCTCGTGAACCCCAGCGCCATGCCCTCCTGAACCTCAGCGCCATGCCCTGCTGAACCCCAGCGCCATGCCCTGCTGAACCCCAGCGCCATGCCCTCCTGAACCCCAGTGCCATGCCCTGCTGAACTCCCAGCGCCATGCCCTCCTGAACTCCCAGCGCCATACCCTCCTGACCCTCAGCAGCATGCCCTCCTGAACCCCAGTGCTATGCCCTCCTGAACCCCAGCGCTATGCCCTCCTGAACCCCAGTGCAATGCTCTCCTGACCCATAGTGCCATGCTCTCCTTACCCCCAGCACCATGCCCTCCTGAACTCTCAGTGCCATGCCCTCCTGACCCCCCCCAACGCCATGCCCTCCTGAACACCCAGCACCATGCCCTCCTGAACCCCAGTGCCATGCTCTCCTGACCCCCAGCCCCATGCTCTCCTGACCCCCAGCCCCATGGCCTTCTGACACCATAGCACCATGCCCTTTTGACACCCCAGTTTTCCTGACACCCCAGCCCTCCTGATCCCCCCAATACCATATCCTCCTGTCCCCCCGGTGCCATGCCCTCTTGACACTCCAGCCATCCTTAACCCCCCAATATCCTGCCCTCATGACCACCCCCCCCTGCACCGTGCCTTTCTGATCCCCTAGTGGTGTGCCCCCTTACCCCCTATACCTTGCTCTCCTGACCCCCAGCCCTACATACTGATGACCTCTGTACACTGCCCTACATACTACTGACCTCTGTACACTGCCCTACATACTACTGACCTCTGTACACTGCCCTACATACTACTGACCCCTGTACACTGCCCTACATACTACTGACCTCTGTACACTGCCCTACATTCTACTGACCTCTGTACACTGCCCTACATCCTACTGACCTCTGTACACTGCTCTACATACTACTGACCTCTGTACACTGCCCTACATACTACCGACCTCTCTACACTACCCTACATACTACTGACCTCTGTGCACTGCCCTACATACTACTGACCTCTGTACACTGCCCTACATACTACTGACCTCTGTACACTGCCCTACATACTACTGACCTCTGTACACTGCCCTACATACTACTGACCTCTGTGCACTGCCCTACATACTACTGACCTCTGTGCACTGCCCTACATACTACTGACCCCTGTACACTGCCCTACATACTACTGACACTGGCCAGAAATCAGAGCAGATAGCCAGGCTTGAAACTAATCAAGAAAATCAGCTTGCAGTACCAGATGTTCTGCCTTCATGATGGACTCCGGCATCTGACTTGTGGGGGCAACCAATTACCCCCCAGACAAGACAAAAAAAATGTGAATGAAAGTGAATGACGAGATTCTCACTGAAGCTAACTTTTAAGGTAGGCTAAGTTTATATTTTTACAGTGACATTAGCTTTAATAGTTTTTTCAGGATTTTCTTTATGCCATCTTTAATTTTTATTATGTATTTGCTAGTTAATTTGAAAAAAATAAGTGATAAAAGGGGATGCTAAAAAAGGTAGCTCTGCACCCCGGTGATCTCTTCAATGTTGTTCAGGTAGATCTCCATCTTTTATAGGTTGCCTACCCCTGCTTTAGAGACTCAGTGCTACGTTAGACACCTTTGTGGTATTTTTTTATATGACCCATATTTGGGTGTAATGTATATGCCCTATAGAGTTGACCTGTTGTACGCTTTTGTGTTGATAGCTATAGAGGGAATGTGGATGCTGGTCTTGTAGGCATGCCGCACTCTGCCCGTCTGGTTGATGGAGATATGTTCTTCAGGCTGGGGCACTTTCCATCTCCCCCTCCCCTTGTGGGAGGTGGCCCCTGATTGGATGACTGTGTGGCGTCAGCCCGGTCTCTCCTCCCTAATGGGTGGATGGGGCGGGTTTGTGATGCCAGATCTTTTCCATTGCAACCACCGTGCACCTATGCGCAGCAGCAGCATGCATACGACGGTCTGGCATCACCACTGTGGCCCCATTGCGGATCCAGCAGTGGCTCCTATTGGCGTTGTGGGAGCATTTAAAGTGAAAGGGCCACTGTGCCTATGCTGCAGCCCAGACACAGGGACAACCATTTTAGAGGGATATGCACTTTCCCCGATATATCAGAATTGGCCACCAAGGTGGCCAATATTGCCGATATTTCGGGAAAGTGCTTGTACCGGAGTGATGCCTGCAGCTAGAGGCGTCACCCCGGTACCGGCGTCCATAGCCGACGGTCAGCTGTTTATAATGACAACCGATGGCTGTCGTTACAAGGAGCTGGAGGGGAGCCTTCCGCGGCTCGTCCGGGTCTCCCGTCCCACTGGGAGACCTGGGCAACCAGCCTGCACGGCCGCCGTATACCCGATCAAAGCTGCATTCGGCTCTTATTGGGTTTCCATGCAAAAACCCGGAAGTGATGTCATGAGTAATATCACTTCTGGGTACTGTCTGGTGCCAGATTTAAAAAAATGACAGCATTCAAAACAGCCAAACTTGGCGTTTTTGAATGCTTTTAAGTGCAGAGGAGGGGTTCCTCCTCTCCCAGATCCCTCCACAAAAGTACTTTAAAAAAAAAAACATTTTAATTGTACAAAAATATCGTCTGATACTGATATGCAATGGCTAAAAGATCGGTATCGGCAACAAAAAAACGATATCGGTCGATCACTAGTATGGACGTTTACTGGAAGGGGATACAGAGGGTATATTGGGAATCTTGGTGACCAGCGGTATGCGCTCCGTATCTCTTTTATAGATGGGGATGTAATACAATCTATGATCACCTGAAAACAGGGTGAGGTGACGTTATGCTGTTGGGCTGGTATAATAATGTTATGGGGCTGGTATGAAATTATTTCCAGGGCTGGTTTTTATCCCCAGTCCGGCCCTGTACTCGGGTACTCTTATGGGCAGGTGACAGGCAGGTGATAGGTACTGATGAGTAGTACTGATACTGATAGGTGATACTGATACTGTACTGATGGGTACGGATGATCAGTACTGATACTAATAGGTGATAGGTATTGATGGGTACTGATGAGTACTGATGAGTAGTGATGGGTAATGATGAGCAGGTGGCAAGTACTCGGGTACTTCAGGTGTCAGGTACTCTGATGAGCAGGTGGAAGGTACTCGGGTACTCTGTTGGGTAGGTGACAGGTACTTGGGTACTCTGATGGGTAGGTGACAGGTACTCGGGTACTCCGATGACGGGTACTCGGGTACTCCGGTACTCCGGTGACGGGTACTCAAAGTACCAGAGTACCTGTCATCAGAGTACCCGAGTACCTGTCATCAGAGTACCCGAGTACCTGTCATCAGAGTACCCGAGTACCCGTCATCAGAGTACCCGAGTACCTGTCATCAGCGTACCCGAGTACCTGTCATCAGAGTACCCAAGTACCTGTCATCAGAGTACCCGAGTACCTGTCATCAGAGTACCCGAGTACCCATCATCAGAGTACCCGAGTACCTGTCACCAGCCCATCAGAGTACCTGTCATCAGAGTACCCGAGTACCTGTCATCAGAGTACCCGAGTACCCATCATCAGAGTACCCGAGTACCTGTCACCAGCCCATCAGAGTACCTGTCATCAGCCCATCAGAGTACCCGAGTACCTGTCATCAGAGTACCTGATGGGCTGATGACAGGTACTCGGGTACTTTGATGGGCTAGTGACAGGTGCTCTTTATTGGGGGGGGGCAATCAGTGTGGTTGGGGTGCACTGTACTTGGTAACTAGCTGTTACCACACTCTCCTCCTCACACAGGATCAGTGTGTGAGGAGGAGAACACGGTGACAGCTAGTTACCGTGTTCTCCGATGACAATTGTGACCGGCTGTGATTGGACACAGCCGGTCACGTGGTAAAGAGCCAATTTCATTGGCTCTTTACCTAGATCGGGGATGGGCTCTGTCCGAGGGATGAGCCTCGTCCCCGATCGCCGCGCTGCGCGCCCCCGGGGGCGCGCATTAAGGAAGGAACGAGCGGCTCGCGCTGGAGCCGCTCATGTGATCGGCTGTGATTGACACAGCCGATCACGTGGTAAACAGCCAATTTCATTGGCTGTTTACCTTGATCGGGGTTGGGCTCAGTCCGAGGGACGAGCCTCACCCCCGATCGCCGCGCTGCGCGCCCCCGGGGGCGCGCAGTAGCGGGGAGATCCGGGCGCCGTCATATGACGTCCGCCCGGATCGAGAAAGGATTTGTGCCGACGTCATTTTACATGACGCGGTACGGAAGGGGTTAAAAGAGTCTTTAGCCAGGACAGTCTCTACTAGGCCTGCACGATATTGGAAAAAAAATATATTGCGATATTTTTTTTTCAACGATATACAGTGGGTACGGAAAGTATTCAGACCCCCTTAAATTTTTCACTCTTTGTTATATTGCAGCCATTTGCTAAAATCATTTAAGTTCATTCTTCTTCCTCATGAATGTACACATAGCACCCCATACTGACAGAAAAACACAGAATTGTTGACATTGTTGCAGATTTATTAAAAAAGAAAAACTGAAATATCACATGGTCCTAAGTATTCAGACCCTTTGCTGTGACACTCATATATTTAACTCAGGTGCTTTCCATTTCTTCTGATCATCCTTGAGATGGTTCTACACCTTCATTTGAGTCCAGCTGTGTTTGATTATACTGATTGGACTTGATTAGGAAAGCCACACACCTGTCTATATAAGACCTTCCAGATCACAATGCATGTCAGAGCAAATGAGAATCATGAGGTCAAAGGAACTGCCTGAAGAGCTCAGAGACAGAATTGTGGCAAGGCACAGATCTGGCCAAGGTTACAAAAATATTTCTGCTGCACTTAAGGTTCCTAAGAGCACAGTGGCCTCCATAATCCTCAAATGGAAGACGTTTGGGACGACCAGAACCCTTCCTAGAGCTGGCCGTCCAGCCAAACTGAGCTATCGGGGGAGAAGAGCCTTGGTAAGAGAGGTAAAGAAGAACCCAAAGATCACTGTGGCTGAGCTCCAGAGATGCAGTCAGGAGATGGGAGAAAGTTGTAGAAAGTCAACCATCACTGCAGCCCTCCACCAGTCGGGGCTTTATGGCAGAGTGGCCCGACGGAAGCCTCTCCTCAGTGTAAGAGTGCTTGCGTGCTCAAAAATACATTAGTAAAATGACAAGCATCTAGCCAGTGAAAGTTCCTTGATATTCCTTAAATTCAAAGTGCTTCCGTGCCAAAGTGCTGAAACGTTGAATATTCCATGCAGTGTGTGATACTACAATCCCCAGCAGCAAGCACACTTACCAGATAACGTGGACCCCTTAGCCTAATGGCATGTGGGTCTAACAGGCTGTAACTGGTAAGTCAAGCAGGTGCTGATCCTAGGGGTCCTTATGGGGGCAATGGCTCAAAAAGGGATAATACGCTCCTTTAATAGATGTCTACATTAAAAAAAAAATACACTTACAGTGTTGTAGTTATCATTGCTCAAAATAATGACCATCAGCGAGGGCAGATGCTGTAAACTGCTAGATCAAAAGACCGGCACCGGGACCTGCACTCTGCGTGCGTTCCAATTTGCGTCCCACGGACAACCGGAAATGACGTACTGAGAGACTGTGAGACCACGTCAGCGCGTTTCGCCCCTCCCACAGGGCATTCTCAAAGACAGTCTTTCGCCCAAAGCATTATCGCAAATACCATAATCGTGACCCAAGAGGCACAACATTTATAATTATTATTAAATACATTCCTTTTTGGAGGGGTGGCCCTAGCATTAGGGGAGTCTCACGTCTTGAGACGTTTTGTAGTTTGATATGAACGTAGAGTAAGATAATAATGCATTCATCAAAAGGGCATAACAAACTTAAGTTTTCTACCCAAATCTATGTCCTTCAGGTGATTTTTATTTGATTATTATTGTTTTTTACACTTTTTAAAGTTTACATATTGAGCATTTGAATTGTTATAAATTATTTATTTATCAATACATGACTCATCTGGACAAACAAATTGGATTAATTATTGCCAGGTGAGCGTCTTCTCTATTCGGTCCAAGTTTATTTTGGTCATCTCATTTTTAGTCCTTGCCCATTGATGGGTGATGCGCGGGCGCCTTGCAGTCTTTATTGAGATTTGAGACACTATTTTCTCCTAAATACAAATTGAGGCTTGACTAGTTTCCAGTGGTTAGAATGCAAGCCGAGTGCGGCGTCCACCACGAAGAGCAGGTCTGAACGGTCTATTTTGTAAGTGTTTTTTGGATTTTATTGAATAAAACTTTTTGGAAATATTACACTATGGAGCATTCTCTTTTTTGGCACCATCTGGATGGGAGTTAACAAGCTAAAGAGGTCCCGGAGTTCAGGAGGAGTTAACCCTGTAATGAGGCATTACTGAATAGGAATTTCGGCTCATATTCTCGTATTCATCCGGTGAGTGGGGACGAAAGAGGGGAGCACGGAGTGAAGCACCTGGCACATTTTGGGCACTTTTTGCGATTTATTTCAGCACAAGCCATTACTGCATTTAAAGACTTTATAGGACTTTTTCCAGCACTTTAATTGAACCAGTGCAATTATACTGGTCTATCACTTGGTATTGTGTATATATTCATCAGAGTAATATTCAAACAATTCATAGTTTTGCAATTATCACTTGGCACTTTATATTCACTTAGTATTTTGTTGCACTTTATATGTGATTGCACTTTATATTTAATGATTGGTACATATATATATATATATATATATATATATATATATATATATATATATATATATATGATATTTTTTGCACAGTGACAGTATCATTGGTGACACGGGCAGTAGTCACACATTAGTATTATATATCAATTTGCAATTCAGATAGATTTTATTCACTTATGTATTTATTTATTTATTCACTGTCATATTTAGCTATTTGCACATTGTAGAGTGAGCAGCGCTGATACATGGAGCCATTTTACATATTAAGAAATACTTCCTTCTTATCAGCAGCAGCTCATAATTGCACTAGATTGCGCAGGTGTTAGCACACACCGGATAAAACAATTAGATTCCACTTTCCTAAGCGCAGGTATACCTATTATTTATTGACTAGTGCGGTTCCCGTTTCTATACTGTAAGTCCGCATGGAGAGGAGATGCGTAGGCACCTCACACTCCCCAATGAGGCTTGAGACGCTATTTCCTCTCAATCCAAATTGAGGCCTGACCAGCATAGTTCCAGTTCCGACTACCATAAATCTATCGATGATGTCACTGGTGCGTGCGAGCGCCTCACAATGAGGGCGAGGCTTGACGAGCACCTGCGCCATCTTGCCAGACACACAGTAAGTTAATCTGTCTACACATGTACGTGGAGTCACAGGTTTTTTGTCTTTATAAGGGTCATATCTTCTATTTAAACGACAGTCTCACACCCCAGATGATGTCTAAGTAAGCGAAACGCGTTGGGTTGAGTCCTGTCTATGCCATTGTGTACCTTTGCTGTTTACAGAAAAATAATTTGAAAGCGCTTTTTATTCTATTGAAATGTAAGTGTTTACTTTTAATAATGCCAAATTGGATCCACTTGTTCTAGTAAGCATCCTTTGTGTTGGTGGTGGTGAAATTCTTCACAGTTGTGACTTCTAAACTTGGGTTTTGGAATTAACCAGTATCCACTTGGATCACAATTTGGAGATTTGTGTTTCACACGCTTGTCTGAACTTTTTAAATGTATGCACTGCACAATTTTCTACACTTTTTTGTGTGGATACGGCACATTTATTATGATTTGTTGTATTATTTAGTTCACTATATCACTTTTTAATTGAGGTTATTTGTTTGTTTATTATAATTAGGTTTGATCATTTATAACAATTCAAATGCTCAATATGTAAAATCCCCTGTTCTTGCACACTAGCCCCCAAATGCCCTCTCCTAGCAAAAATTCCCCCCAAACCCCCTCTCCTAGCGCAAATCCCTACCCCAGCACAAAATATATTCCTCCTTCCCTCTCCAAATGTCCCCTTGTAACATAAAAGCTCTAAACCCTTTTATCACCACAGGAGGAGCGAGAAAGGGCAGTGAGAAGTTGTGAGCTGTGTTCTCCCCTCCCCCTTCCCCCAGATGTTTGGGGAGGAAACAGGGAGCTGTAATCACATCCTATACAGTCTGATCTTTGCGGGCTCTGCGTATTTGCCAGCTGCTTTATTTTGCTGCTTTGCAGCCCTGTTCTGAAGTGGATGAGTCTCTTTGATGCCTCTAGTCATTAATTTGGCTTTATTCTGTTCCTGGTCAGATTCAGACAGCATATAAGATAGCCCCAGGTAGTGTTTCTCACTCTAGTATACAGAGAGAGAAAGAGAAAGAGAGAGAGAGAGCACAGCCCACAACTCCACCCAACCAGTCCTTGGCAACGGATTATGTCATCAGTTGGTAGGATGCGGCAGTGGCCTGGACTGCATTCTGTATTGCTGACAGAAGTATAGATACCAGAAGAGAGAATCTGAGAGTCGGGAGGAGGAGTTGTGGGCTGTGCTTTCTCTCTCTGTATACTGGAGTTAACAAATGCAAGAATGTTGTCCTTTTGCTGAAGCACCCCAGGGTGCTGCGGCACTCTGGTTGAGAAATGCTGCTTTAAAGCACCCCAGATTCTTGCTGCAATTTCTTCTCTACACAAATACCAGAAAACACTACAATAGGTTCCTCTTTTATGTGACTACAGATGAACTTCTGTGTCAGGGATAGGTGACTTCAATGTTTTACCTGTATGAAACCATTAATAGAGAAAACCATTTTATGAAGGCTTGTGAAAAATAAATGTTACCTGCAATAGCTAATTTTTGTTAACGTGTATTATTTCATCAGGACTTGACAGCAGAAATTGGCAAATTTAAAAAGAAAGAGAGAAATCGAGCAGCAGCCTACAAGAGTCGACAAAAGCACACACAGCATGCTGACAGTCTTCACCAGGTACAAGACAGCTACAGCAATCAGCCAATAACATAATCTGCTCTGGTTAACAAGCATATCCTCACAGCCAAGTATTTAAAAAAGTAATGTAATACAAATGCAGCTATCATAACCATGTCAGACTCTTATGATTATTAAAAGTTATTTCTCCCAAAGAACTAACATAAGTGGGGAATGGATTCAGGTCACTTACCCAGTGGCTTTGTATAGCCCTTAAGACCCAATTAAAGTTGTTTTTTTTTTTGTTATGTGATGCAGTCAGACTGCATGAAAAAAAATAGGTGTGGGCAATTTTTTTGTTTTTTTTTTTACTTACTTCATTAACCCTACCCGCATCATAACAGCGCAGTACAATATAAAAAGATGCCCACATTTGTTATTGCTATGCAGAACTGCAATCATGTTTCCAAAGACAGATAAATCATTATGGTGTGGAATAGTTTAAGAGAAAAGCACCCACCAAACTGAAATGCCAATTGTCTTTGTACCTGCAGTGCTAACGGTTTGTGACAACACTTGGGTTCTGTACAGGCAATTAACAACATTGCAAATTCTTGATTAGCTGGGTTAAAAACTGGGGGCATATGTATCCTAATCTAGTTATTAGCTTCATTAAAGAGGTTGTAAACGTCGTGCCGCCCACTTACCTGTATGACGGGCCACATGTTCAGTCGCCCATCTTCCGGGATCGCGGCATCCGGCCATCTGATTGGCCAGACCCACGATTACGTCACTCCCGCGCATGCGCGGGAGCCGACGGTCACGGCACAGGGCTCTGAAGGAACGGCACCAGCGGCCGTTCCTTTAGAGCGCATGCGCCAGTGATGTCACTGGCTGCATTTAAGGTAGATATATCCCAAACGGTACATGTTTAGGAGATATTTACAGTACCGATAGGTAAGCCTTATCATAGGCTTACCTATAGGTAAAAGTTGCAGAGGAGGGTTTACTTCCTCTTTAAGATAATATTAGAAATTACTTGCATTATTTTTACACACTTGCTACTGATGTCTGTGGTTTGGAAACAATAAAAATAAAGGCCCACTTTTCTGAAAGTTGTTGCCAATGACATTATATACAGTATCTCACAAAAGTGAGTACACCCCTCATATTTTTGTAAATATTTTATTATATCTTTTCATGTGACAACACTGAAGAAATTACACTTTGCTACAATGTAAGGTAGTGAGTGTACAGCTTGTATAACAGTGTAAATTTGCTGCCCTCTCAAAATAACTCAACACACAGCCATTAATGTCTAAATCGCTGGCAACAAAAGTGAGTACACCCCTAAATGAAAATGTCCAAATTGGGCCCAAAGTGTCAATATTTTGTGTGGCCACCATTATTTTCCAGCACTGTCCTAACCCTCTTGGGCATGGAGTTCACCGGAGCTTCACAGGTTGCCACTGGGGTCCTTTACCACTCCATGACGACATCTCAGAGTCGGTGGACGTTAGAGACCTTACGCTCTTCCACCTTCCGTTTGAGCATAACCCACAGATGCTCAATAGGGTTTAGATCTAGAGACATGCTTGGCCAGTCCATCAACTTTACCCTCATCTTCTTGGAGGTGTGTTTGGGGCCATTATCATGTTAAAATACTGCCCTGTGGCCTTGTCTCCGAAGGGAGGGGATCATGCTCTGCTTCATTATGTCACAGTACTTGTTGGCATTAAAGCGGTTGTAAACCCTATGAAAAAAAAAATAAAAAATAAAAACCTGCAAGACAAAGGCATAATGAGCTAGTATGCATCGCATACTAGCCCATTATGTTTAACTTACCTTAAAACGAAGCCCCGACACGGAACCCCGGACATCGATGCGGGCGCTGCCATGATCCCTCGTCGTCTCTTCCGGGTTCGGCGGCTCCGGCGCGCTGATTGGCCGGAAGAGACGGCTCCAGCGCGCTGATTGGCCGGAGCCGCGATGACGTCACTCCCGCGCATGCGCGTGGGAGTGATTTTTCCGGCAAGCTCCCGGCAAGTTAATTGAAGGTCCCCCCGGACCTTCAGAGCGCATGCGCCGCTCGCGCGAGCGGCTGCATGCACTGTAAATATCTCCTAAACCGTGCCGGTTTAGGAGATATTATTTGTACCTACAGGTAAGCCTTATTATAGGCTTACCTGTAGGTAAAAGTGTCAAATAGCGGGATACAACCGCTTTAAGGGTTCCCTCAATGAACTGTAGCTCCCCAGTGCCAGCACTACTCATGCAGCCCCAGACCATGACACTCCTACCACCATGCTTGACTGTAGGCAAGACACACTTGTTTTTGTACTCCTTGCCTGGTTGCCACAACACATGCTTGACACTATCTGAACCAAATCATTTTATCTTGGTCTCATCAGACTACAGGACATGGTTCCAGTTATCCATGTCCTTAGTATGCTTGTCTTCAGCAAACTGTTTGCGGGCTTTCTTGTGCATCATCTTCAGATGAGGCTTCCTTCTGGGACGACAGCCATGCAGACCAATTCCTTGCAGTGTGTGGCGTATGGTCTGAGCGCTGACAGTCTGACCCTCCATCCCTTCAGCCTCTGCAGCAATGCTGGCAGCACTCATACATCAATTTCCGAAAGACAACCTTTGGATATGACGCTGAGCATGTGCACTCAACTTCTTTGGTCAACCATGGGGAGGCCTGTTCTAACTGCTGTATGGTCTTGGCCACCGTGCTGCAGCTCAGTTTCAGGGTCTTGCCAATCTTCCTATAGCCTAGGCCATCTTTTTGTAGAGCAACAGTTCTTTTTTTCAGATCCTCAGATAGTTCTTTGCCATGAGGTGCCATGTTGAACTTCCAGTGACCAGTATGAGAGAGTGAGAGCGATAACACCAAATTTAACACACCTGCTCCTCATTCACACCTGAGACCTTGTAACACTAACGAGTCACATGACACCGGGGAGGGGAAGTTGCTAACTGGGCCCAATTTGGACATTTTCACTTAGGGGTGTACTCACTTCTGTTACGAGTGGTTTAGATATTAACCACTTGCGCCCTGCCCACCGTACATTTACTGTGGCACTCTGCCGCTGCTGGGCAAAGCGATGTAGCCCTATGTGGCACGCTCAGGAGACTGTAGGGGGCGAGCGCGCACCACTGGCGTTACCTGGCGTGTGACTGGCGGCTCCGATGCCACTCGTGATCTCCTGCAACTGTGAGAGAAGGACAGACTGCTGATGTAAACACAGCCGTCTGTCATTCTCACTGAAGTAATCACAGAGGCTATATGATCCTGCTATATAGGATCAAATGTCTCTGTGATTACTTCACAAGCCACGCCCCTTGACAGTTAGAATCACGCCCCTAGGGACACATTTAACCCCTTGATCACCAGTACAGTTAACCCCTTCCCTGCCAGTGTGATTTTTTTTACAGTAACAGTGCATATTTTTAGCACTGATTACTGTAGTAATGTCACTGGTACCCCCAAAAGTGTCTAAAATGTCAGTTAGGGGTCTGATCTGTCCGCCGCAATGTTACAGTCCCGCAAAAAAAATCGCAGATCGCCGCCATTACTAGTAAAAAAAAAAAAAAACACAATAAAAATGACATAAATCTTTCCCGTAGTTAGTAAATGCAATAACTTTTGCACAAACCAATCAAAATACCCTTATTGCGATTTTTATAACCAAAAATATGTAGCAGAAAACAAATTGGCCTATGTTAAAAAAATTTGATTTTTACATTTTTTTTGAGAATTTCATATACAAAATGTGAAAAATATTGTTATTTTTTCAAAATTATCGCTCTTTTATTTATAGCGCAAAAAATAAAAATCGCACAGGTGATCAAATACCACCAAAAGAAAGCTCTGTTTGTGGTAAAAAAGGGACGTCAATTTAGTTTGGGTACAGCGTCGAATGACCACGCAATTGTCCGTTAAAGTCACGCAGTGCCAAATGGCAAAATAGGGCCTGGTCATTGAGCAGCCAAATCCTCCGGGGCTAAAGTGGTTAATGGCTGTGTGTTGAGTTATTTTGAGGGGATAGCAAATTTACACTGTTATACAAGCTGTACACTCACTACTTTACATTGTAGATCAGTGTAATTTCTTTATTGTTGTCACATGAAAAGATATAAGAAAATATTTACAAAAATGTGAGGGGTGAACTTTTGTGAGATACTGTACAACTCTGCACAAAGGGGTTGATTTACCAACAGAATGTTGTGCAAGGTAAATTTTCACTTTGAGCCTGTCAGCAGATCGGCCTCTACAAACTCAGCAGTGCCTGAAAATGGAAAGTAACTGAGCATGTGCAAAGCAGGGTAAAACAGTGTATTACTGGATTTTAAACAGTATGGGTGCTTATTTTTAATGTTTTACATAGCTATACCTGCAAAGGGGGCCAGCCTGAAGTGATCTAGCAAGACTTCATTTACTGACTAATGCTCCACTGAGGACAGGAATTAGGACAGGAATGAGGTGAAGTTAAGTATAATACGTTAACTTTCTTCTCCATTGTAAGACAAAAGAAGTCCTACACTATCATGACATCCATAAGGAGTCCAACTGATGGGTGGGCAACATAGCAGACTAAAGCGGAGTATAAAATAACAAAACAATTAACACTAGAAGAAAACTGTGTATAGGCAGCTATCATCAAGACTGATAAACATAAACCTCAAAACTTACATACCGGTATAATAAAAATGCAGCGCCACAAAATATAAATCATAATACAAATTACAAATAAAATGTATCACTAATGTTTAAAAAAGTCCTTATATATCTGTGAAGTTCTCCACAACCATCAGAAGGGGCAGCTGTCAGAGGTGTATATATGGCTAATCACCAAACAAAATAAAAACTCACCATAAGTAATGGTTGCTAAATCCTAAGAAGCAAAATGGATAAAAGGGTGGACTTGCCTTTGAATTAGAGGACACCTGAGTGGAGCGAAAAGACACAATTCTTTAGGTAGTAGTAGTAGTAGGCTTATGCCTCGTACACACGCAACGATTGTTGGCCGTGAATTTTCGGCCAACGTCCGATTGTCGGCTTGTTAGTATGATGCTTCCGACAACCAACTGCGACTTTTCGGCCGAACAGAATCTGGTGTGCATGCTATAAAATTTTTGTTGGCCGTCAACAGAAGGGACGCTTTTCCGTCAGTCAGTACAGATTTCGGCAGACAAAAATCAGATGAGCAAGACTGGGCATGCTCAGTGAAGAAAAAACACACGAAAAGTAAACCAGCACATGACATCACTTCTGAAGTTGGTTGTTGTTGGCCGAAAAAATTTGTGTGCAGTCTAGAGCACATTTCAACCAACACAACAACACTGGACAAAAGACGGACGATCGGTCGGCCAACAATCGTTGCGTGTGTACGAGGCTTAAGACTGCTTTTGGTGGGGTAAAAGTACCTTCTCCAGGTAACTTTCTTAATAAATGTATCAAGGGATTCATCAACGAGGCAATCACTTTCAACAGTCATGCATAAAAGATGCCTTTTACAAGGAGGTTTATACCCAGAGACCAGTGCCATCCATGTGACCTGGAAAAGTACATTTTCTACATTTTCTAAAGCAGTGGCAAAAGCATAAGCTTGACTTGTTCCAGCAGGACAGGGACATCAAAGACAGGATTGTGTTCTCTATTCATTTTCCCAGTCCAGTTAGCAACAGTCTGACAGATAGACATAAATTGTATTGTCAGAAGTATTGGTATGCATGCCTTTACACGCACATGAACTTTAATGGCATCCCTGTCTTAGTCTGTAGGGTTCAATATTGAGTTGGCCCACCCTTTGCAGCTATAAAGCTTCAACTCTTCTGGAAAGGCTGTCCACAAGGTTTAGGAGTGTGTCTATGGGAATGTTTGACTCTTCTTCCAGAAGCGCATTTGTGAGGTCAGGCACCGATGTTGGACGAGAAGGGCTGTCTCACAGTCTCCGCTCTAATAGATCCGAAAGGTGTTCTATCAGGTTAAGGTCAGGGCTCTGTGCAGGTCAGTCAAGTTCCTCCACCCCAAACTCGCTCATCCATGTCTTTATGGACCTTGCTTTGTGCACTGGTGTGCAGTCACAGGAAGGGGCCATCCCCAAACTGTTCCCACAAAGTTGGGAGCATAAAATTGTCCAAAATGTCTTGGTATGCTGATGCCTCAAGAGTTCCCTTCACTGGAACTAAGGGGCTAAGCCCAACCCCTAAAAATCAACCCCACATTATAATCCCCCCTCCACCAAATGACTTGGACCAGTTCACAAACAAGGTCCATAAGACATGGATGAGCGAGTTTGGGGTGGGCTGGCCAGCACAGAGTCCTGACCTTAACACGATAGAACACCTTTGGGATAAATTAGAGCAGGGGCTGTGAGCCTGGCCTTCTCGTCCAACATCAGTGCCTGACCTCACAAATGCGCTTCTGGAAAAATGGTCAAACATTCCCATATACATACTCCTAAACTTTGTGGTTAGCCTTCCTAGAAGCGTTGAAGCTGCAAAGGATGGGCCAACTCAATATTGAACCCTACGGACTAAAACTGGGATGCCAATAAAGTTCATGTGTGTGTAAAGGCAGGTGTTCCAAATATTTTGACAATATAGTGTAGTTGTGGTTAATTAATGATGATTAGAACTGCGAGTATGGATAAAGTCGGTGTGGTGTGCCGGAACCGACGTAGGGGGTAGGCCTGTAAGTAAAAGAGGGCCCCCCAAGGGATAGAGTACCAAGAAAAAGGGTGAAGGTGGGTGGGGTGACAGCGTGTGACGCGGCAGGCAGGGAGGGGAGGAGCAGCGTCTTAAAGGCCCGCTAGCTCCTCCCACAAATACAGGCCTGCGGCCTATCACTTGCAATGGCAGGACCAGCAAAAGCAAAGGTTGCCTTCAAAGGGTTTTAAAGCGTCCATTAAAAGAATCCTTAAAGGAGGGAACATTCTCAACAGGAATAGTGAAATGCTTGCTGAGAACAGAAATGACAAGATCCACTATTAGGACAGACCATTTTTTCATAAATTATTTTTTATAGGATACAAGGATGTTTGGAGGAATGAATACCTTTTCGCTATGTGGACTATCGTGCAAAGCACAGTTACTTTGCATGTGCAAAGAAAAAGTCTTTTTGAACTTTGCCAGCTGTTTAGAGGCCATAGATGTTTGTTTAGACTGAGTAGAGTACTGTACTGGCAAGCAAAGGCTAGTACACACAGCCTTAGCTTGTGCCTCATCAAATGCAGGAGGTGAAAATTCCCATGCAGGGTCATCCTCTGTGTCCACCTCACCTTTCTTAATATCCTCCCCGAAAAGGCTAGGGGGTTCAAGGTCATATTCCTGAATATATTCAGCTGGTGGAGAGGTAGAAGAGTGTTTGTGGGCCTAAAGGTTAGAGAAAGGGCAGAGGGTTTTCTAAAGAAATCATCTAATGCACACCTGGTTAAGGAGCTAGGAGTAAGGAAATGGTGTCAGTATAGGACCATGTTCTGGTGCAAGGGAACAGCTACAGCCCTGAGTTTATCCCTGGTTTTCCCCAATGCCATGTGAGGCAAAAATGCTATTAGCCCCTTTTTTCTCAACTCTTCTGGGACTTGTCTCCACCATTGCTAAGTGAAGGAATCATAGTTGGTAAGGTTATATAAAGACACCAGTCTATCCAGTTCAACCTGTGTGGGTGTGTTCTCATGTCAAAAATCATATCCTATATCCCTGTATATTATGCTCGCTAAGATGCCCATCTAGGAGTTTTTTGAAACTATCAATACTTACTGCTGACACCACCGATTGTGAAAGTGAGTTCCGCATCTTTACTGCCCTGATAGTGAAAAAGCCCCTACGCAGTTTAAGGTTTAAATGCTTCTCCTCCAATTTTATTGAGCGGCCACGTGTCTTCTTATACTCCCTGAAACTGAATAGTTTCCTGCCTATGCTGGAATCATCATTGAGGTATTTGTATATTGTTATCATATCTCCTCTCAAGCGTCTGTTTGTAGTCTTTCCTATTAACTGAGGTCCTCCAATCCCCTTATTAATTTTGTTGCCATTCTCTGGACTCTTTCCAGCTCCAGCACATCCCTTCTGATGATTTTTGACCAGAAGTGGATAGCATATTCCAGGTGTGGCCAAACTAGAGTTTTATAAAGTGGCAGGAATATAGTTTTATCTCTTGAGCAAAAAACATTTTTATGCATGCCGATATCATGTTTGCTTTGCTTGATGCAGCTTGGCATTGTGTGCCATTGCTGAGCTTGTCATCTACTAAGACCCCCAGATCTTTTTCCATCCTGGAATCCCCCAGAGGTTCTCCCCCTAGTGAGTACCCTTGCGTTCATATTCTTAGCCCCCAAGTGCATTACTTTACATTTTTCACCATTAAACCTCATTTACCATGTAGTTGCCCACCCCATGATTTTATTGAGGTCTTTATTTATCACCAACCTTTTGACAAGTTTGTGAACCAATTTTCTACCCATATACAAACCCTATGGTCTTTGCCTACAGACCTCAGTTTGTAAATTAAGCGTTTGTGAGGGACTGTATCAAATGCTTTTGCAAAATTCAGATATACCACATCCACAGGCCTACCTTGATCTAGATTGCAGCTCACTTCCTCATAGAAAGGTATTAGGTTGGTTTGACAAGAACGACCTTTCATAAATCCATGCTGATTATTACTAATTATACTGTTTTCATCAGCAAATTCTTGGATATAGTTCTTTATCATCCCCTTCAATAGTTTAGATACTATCAATGTTAGACTGACTGGTCTGTAGTTCCCAGGTATATGTTTTGGCCCTTTTTTTAAATATTGGTACCACAGTGGCCCTTCGCCAATCAACTGGTATCATTCCTGTCAGTATGCTGTCCATAAAAATTAGGAATAGTGGTCTGGCTATAACCTGACTGAGTTCTTTGAGGACTCTCAGGTGTAAGCCATCTGGTCCTGTTGATTTATTTGCATTAGGTTTTTCAAATCTTATTCGGACACCAACTTCTGTAAGTCACAAGGGTACACTCTGTGATGCATTACTAATGCTACGGGCTTGATTATGACATCCCTCCTTTTCCTTAGTACTCACGAAATGGATGCAGAATGAGAGGTTATTAGCATGTCATGGAAAGGAGCTGCAAAAATCCAGGCGCTGGTTGATGTCCTGTGGTGGGGTTTAAGGAAGATCACCACTATTTTACCAATTGAGCAGCGACAATTTATGGGAAAACCCTAACAACATAGTAGAGATATTGACAGAGGGGGATAACACAAGAAAGTGAATAACATCCCACATGTAAAAACAGGATCTGGTCATGAATAGAGGAAAACATTGTCTAACCTTATCTATGCTGCACTTTTTTGATAGGGACCCAAACTTCACCCATCAAGGCTGGCATATACCTGAAGGGCCTTCAAAGTCTGTATGGCATAGGAATAGATCACAGCCCTAGCATCCTGTAGCTAACTAGACCCCTTGCACCATCTGTCAAGGTGAGCCCTTCTCCTAAGAAGACGATGTCCATCACGCCAAAAAAACTGGAGTCCATCTGGCAAATTTGTGCCAGTGTCCAATCACCTGGAGGGAGCAGCATATAACTCATGTACACATACAGCTTCCTCTTTTGTGTCCAGTACTGTACAGTTCAGATAATTAAAATTTACAAGGATCTGCGCTCCCACATGATTGGAAGACTGAAGTCAGCACAGTTGTTTTTCAAAGTGAAAATATACTTAACTTAGTGAACAGGATGAATCTGTGCTGACTTCAATCGCACAATAATTTGTGGTAAAAAAATCCTGTTTTTTTTTATTTTCCTTTTATTTTTGCAAATCGATTTTTCCCTCAGCTTCACCTCAGCGTTCAACTTAGTAAAAATACACTTTGCTATGTGAACATGCTCTACTCCTTTAGTCAAGCAACATCACTGGATCAAATGCAACATACAAAAATATTTGGTGGTCATTCAAAAAATTTAAGGAAATAAAAATAGAAATTGGTATTGCCCATTGTAATGAATTTGATGGTTGCTTTCCTTTTTACACAGAACATAAAAAATAAAAAATGACAGGGGAAATCTGTGGTTTGCTTCCTTCAGTTGTTATAAACCAGCCACAGTATGTCATCATGGCATAGTAATGTGTCATGCCATTTTTTGTGTGTTTAAAGCATAGCACAGAACATGTATGCAAAGACTTACTGATGTTATTAAATACGCCAGCCATTGGTAATTCAAATACATCAGCCTTGCCTTTAATAACTGGAACAATAATCACCAATTTTAAAAATCTGTCAAGTCAAAATGACAATAATTTTATATACAGTGGAGTTGTTTTAGCAACTTAGTTTTAGCAACTTTAGTCTTACATAAAACGTACTGTAGCATGCACTGAATGTAAAGTTTTAAAAACATTTTCCTACCTGAAATAAAGCTTTGTACAATGCAGGAGCAGCCACAAGAGGCCCTCACAACACTATAAAAACAGCCCCAACGCCAACAAAATATACTTCAGTGCATTGCTTCCTATTTTATGGCAAAACATTGTTAAAATATTTCCTATCTATATGAAAGTTGTAAAATTCCATGGGCCTGAATGACCACGGGCTCATTCAAACTGCCAGCAAGCTGAAAGCTCTGTTTTTTTACCTTTCTGCATTTTCAGCTGCAGTGATTCCACGGTGATTTACCTTTTTCAGTGCATCACGCTGTTTACTTTATTAATTTTTTTAACCACTTTAAGGCCCGGAAGAATTTGCGCCCTTCCTGACCAGGCCCTATTTTGCGATTCGGCAGTGCATTACTTTAATGGACAATTGCGCGGTCATGCGACGCTGTACCCAAATTGATGTCCTTTTTTCCCACAAATAGAGCTTTCTTTTTGTGGTATTTGATCACCGGTGCGATTTTTATTTTTTGCGCTATAAACAAAAAAAAAACGACAATTCTGAAAAAAAAAAAAAAACAATATTTTTCACTTTCTGCTATATAACATTCTCAAAAACAAAAATTAAAAATCAAAATTTTTTAACATTTTAGGCCAATTTGTGTTCTGCTACATATTTTTGGTAAAAAAAAAAAAAATCGCAATAAGTGTATTTTCATTGGTTTGTGCAAAAGTTTTTGCATCTACTAACTACGTGAAAGATTTATGTCATTTTTATTGTTTTGTTTTGTTACTAGTAATGGCGGCGATCTGCGTTTGTTTGCGGGACTGCAACATTGCGGCAGACAGATTGGAACCCTAACTGATATTTTTGACACTTTTGGGGGTACCAGTGGCATTACTACAGTAATTAGTGCTAAAAATATGCACTGTTACTGTAATAATGCCATTGGCAGGGAAGGGGTTAACCCTGTGGTTGATCAAGGGGTTAAATGTGAGCCTAGGGTAGTGATTCTAACTGTGGGGGGCGTGGCTTCTGAAATGACCATAGAGACGTGATCCTATATAGAAGGATCACATGAGCTCTGTGATCATTTCAGGGAGAAGAATGGTCAGCTGTGTTTACAACAGCTAACCCTTCTTCTCTCTCAGCGGGTGTCAGGCGGCAATCGGAGCCGCCTCACCCATGCATCGGCTTCCTCGCTGCCAAATGGGGGCGGGAGCGCGTAGGTGGCGCACGCTCACCCCCTAGCTTCCCGCATGAGACCGACTTAGGTCTACATCGGTTTGCGCAGGAGAGCCACCCTGCCTCAGTAAAAAGGCGGCGGGGGGTCTGGAAGCAGATAATTGTATTTGAAGCACACAAAGTGCCATTTTTTGTACCCACAAAGCAATGTGGAGCGCTATGCAGTGACATGCACGCCCACCTGTGCGTTGTGGTAAAATGCTACATGTCTTCAATTTACTGCAGCTCACTGCGCAGCACCTCCCACCTGGTTGCATTGCAGTGGGAACAGAGCACATAGAAAACAACTGTTTTCTATGTGCGCTTGCGTTTGTCAGCACAGCAATAAAAATCTGATAAGGAAGGTCTCTGACCCTTCTCTGCTCCACCCAAAACAAATAAAAAAACTGGCATTAGCTGGCCTTTGGGTAAAAAAAGCCATATTTCATTTTCCATTAAGGGTACCACGGTGCACATGCAGCATGCACCTAAGTGAAGTCTATAGCCAGGGCTAATGCATATACACAATTTCATGTACAGCTTGCAAATTTGAGTTGTTGTGATAAACATCTACTTATACTACCTCATTAACCTCAAACTACTATTTGTTCAGACAGTATGGCATGCAGCTTTTAAGAACTGTTACTTTAAATTGTATATGCATTTAATGATCAATCATAGTGCTTAGATATTTTATGTGCTTGATAAGCATCTTTAGTCATGTGACTGTAAATGTCAAAGCTCACTGGACTGAAAATAACTTACTTTTTTTAAAATAAAATTCTGTATTCTGGTGTGTTATCCCTATGTACTGACCTAAGGGATTGGTTCTTGGTTTCACTTCACTATTTTGTTAAAATACAAGCACATGCACCCTCTTAGGCTGCTCCTGATTCCATAGAGAAAGGCCAGGAGACTGAAACTTGTTGTATAAAGTTAAAGTGGTTCTAAAAGCAAAGGTTTTTTTATCTTAATGCATTACCTGAGCGACATCTCAATCCAGCGATGTTGCATGAGAGCCTGTCTGTCAGGGTTTCCTCCTCCTGATTGACTGAGACAAGGCAGCGGGCACCACTGGCTCCTGCTGCTGTCAATTAAAGTACGTGAGCCAATAGGGAGAGAGAGGAGGCAGAGCCAAGCCACGGCTCCATGTCTGAATGGACACAGAGCAGCTGTTTGGCTCTGGTGCCCCCATAGCAAGCTGCTTGCTGTGGGGGCACTCGGCAGGAGGGAGGGATCAGGACCGCCGATGACGGACCCAAGAAGAGGAGGATCCTGGCTGCTTTATGCAAAACCACAGAACAGGTAAGTATAACATATTTTCTTATTTTTAAACAAAAAAGGACTTTAATATGTCTTTAAATTTCACAATTTTGTGAAGCGCAAAAACGAGAAGTGATCTTCTATTTATTCATATATTTACACATAAAAGTTGTTTGTCTAAGTAGTTTAATCACAAGGGTGCATATGTATAATTAAACACTGAGAGAGCAGGGGTTGGTTTAAAGACTATTTTATATTTAATATCTTAAAAGTTTACTATTATGTCCCTGCAGGAGTACGAGAGGCTAGAGAAAAGTAACACTGCACTGTGCAAGGAGATTCAGAAACTACAGCAAGAACAAGCATACTGGGCCAAAATCTTACAGCAACATGAGGACACCTGCTTACTTCTTTCTCCCGATATCATTTTGGAACTCCAAAAGCCAGCACCTCTGGTTTCTCCCAAAGAAATAAACCAAATGTCTTTTGACTTTTAGATAAAGTTTCATTATCACTGTGCTGCAAAACAAAAAAAAAAAAACAAAAAACATTCAAAACAAAAAAAGAGTAGAAAAAACACGGGAAAAAAAGTGAGATATAAAACAATTAACCAAGAAAAAAGGAAGGGCTTGCAAAAATCTAAAACTGTCCAAATTATGTACAGATTAAGTGCTCTTTCACACGGGCGGTCCGATCAGATCCGCCTGTCAGTTTTTTAGGCGGATCTGATGCCCCATTCAGCCCTATGGAGCAGCGGATGTCAGCGGTGACATCCGCATCCGATCCTGTCCGTGAAATCCGGACGGATGGAAGCCCTATTTTCCATCCGTCCTGGGGATCAGATGAGATCGGAAAAGAGCGGACAGGCGGTCCGCTCTCATCCGATTCCCCATAGAGAGCAGCGGGGGCTGTGACACCTCCCTCTCTGCACTGCAAGCGGAGACGGAGCTGTCATCCGCCGGCTCAGCGGGGATCGCGGATCAATCCCCGCTGAGCAGCACGGATCCGCCTACGGAGGCGGACCGTGTGAAAGAGCCCTTAGAAGAAAGCAGGGATTACCCATCATCGGGAAGTCAATAGCCTCTTTGTGTACAGATTACCAGGGGATGGTCAGGGGATGGCCTCTTGATGTTACTGAGATTCACTGTATAGCATTGGAACAAGCTTGAAAGTGTTCTGTACTGCGATATATTAAAAAATGATTTTAGAGAAAGAACTATATTCACAGTTGAAAACATTTATGTTGACAATTTTGTCTGTAAAGGATTTGTAAACCTCTTCAGTCATTTTTTGTGATTTACACATCAGTCTCCTTGATCCTTGACTGTCATAATTTCATGTAATTGGAGGTAAAAAGGTGAAGGTAAAATAACATTTTGACAAATTTGGCAAAATTGGCAATGGCAAATAATAAGGAGCTAAATCTACAGTATCTCACAAAAGTGAGTACACCCCTCACATTTTTGACAATATTTTATTGTATCTTTTCATGTGACAACACTGAAGAAATGACACTTTGATACAATGTAAAGTAGTGAGTGTACAGCTTGTATAACAGTGTAAATTTGCTGTCCCCTCAAAATAACTCAACACACAGCCATTAATGTCTAAACTGCTGGCAACAAAAGTTAGTACACCCCTAAGTTAAATAGTTCAAATTTTTCCTCCCCAGTGTCATGTGGCTCGTTAGTGCTACAAGGTCTCAGGTGTGAATGGGAAGCAGGTGTGTTAAATTTGGTGTTATCACTCTCACTCTCTCATACTGGTCACTGGAAGTTCAACATGGCAAAGAACTCTAAGGACCTGAAAAAAATAATTGTTACGCTACATAGAGATGGCCTAGGCTATAAGAAGATTGCCATTACCCTGAGCTGCAGCGAGGTGGCCAAGACTATACAGCGGTTTAACAGGACAGGTTCCACTCAGAACAGGCCTCACCATGGTTGACCAAAGGAGTTGAGTGCACATGCTCAGCGTCATATTCAGAGGTTGTCTTTGGGAAATAGACGTATGAATGCTGCTAGCATTGCTGCAGAGGTTAAAGGGGTGGGGGGGTTCAATGCTCGGATCATATGCCACACATTGCATCAAATTGGTCTGCACAGCTGTCATCCCAGAAGGAAGCCTCTTCTAAAGATGATGCACAAGAAAGCCCACAAACAGTTTGCTTAAGACAAGCAGACTAAGGACATGGATTACTGGCACCATGTCCTGTGGTCTGATGAGACAAAGATAAAATTATTTGGTTCAGATGGTGTCAAGCAAAATATTGACATTTTGGGCCCAATTTGGACATTATCACTTAGGGGTGTACTCACGTTTGTTGCCAGCGGTTTAGACATTAATGGCTGTGTGTTGAGGTATTTTGAGGGGACAGCAAATTTACACTGTTATACAAGCTGTACACTCACTACTTTACATTGTAGCATAGTGTAATTTCTTCAGTGTTGTCACATGAAAAGATATAATAAAATATTTACAAAAATGTGAGGGGTGTACTTACTTTTGTGAGATACTGTATATCAATATTACAGCGGAGTTCTAGACAGATAAAAGACACAAATTAATGCAACTCCGTAATCATGAATACATCATTATCTTTATTTTTTAAATGCAAGCAGTGTAAGTACCTGCAACTGACCTGGCATCAGCTTCTTACTGTTTCTGTACAGCAGGGCTGGAGTATGAGAGGAAAGAGCAGCACAGGGAGCCAATTAGTTAACATGCTGACAAAAAGCATGCTGATAGGAAGAGAAAGAAAAGCGACAGAGAGATGAGCTTATCACTGTGATATTCCTTTTATTATCCAGTCACAGGCTGGGGCACCTGGGCTAAGGTGGGTTGAATGGTCCTGGGGTAAGACTGGGGTCATTCAGCAGCAGAAAATAAGTACTGTGAGGAAAATCTTTGAATATTGCAGCAAAGTATGATTTTGTAATTTTGCCTTTTATTGGGGCATTTTTATTATATATTTTTATCCTGTTATTTCTGTCTAAATTCTGGGAAAAATGCTCACTAAGGAATAAGTTAATACCTATCTGCGCTAACACAGGGGATGTCTGATTCTCAGGTCTAGTCTGCAGCTTCATAAGTGAATACATATACAAGCAAGAAAGGGACAATGGACTAAGCAAGAGCTGAATATATTATATGTTGATGACAGCAAGGTATAAGTGCCGGTTCACATTTGTGCGATCACAGAGATCGCATGTAATTCGGAGAGCACTGCTCCTAAAATTACATGCGATCTCTGTGCGGTACAAATCCAGCCATACAGGACCCAACATGCACAGGACCCTTTTTTTGGTCCGCAGCAGAATCAGATCGTATGGTGGTTGACACTAGTGCGATCCGATTCTGTGCGAACTTTCAGATCGCACTGTGATATGCGATCTGATCTGGGGGTGTCGTTGACTTTTAATTGACACCCCCAGAGTATCGCATATGGCAGTGTGAACTGCCAGGGGTGTGGATGCGATGCGGGAACACGCAGTATATTCGCAGCGTTCCCGCATCGCACAAATGTGACCCGGCACTGAAGGTGCAAATTCTGAAGAGTTTGCATTGTTGACAAACACAGGTGTGTTGGGGCTGGTATAGGAAAAGATAATGAGGGAAACATGCTACAATATCATGGCATGGAAAAACTTTTCGCCAGTTATGCACACTGGACGTAGTACACATGGCAAGGAAAACTTCATTGAAATACACAGGGAGTTTGTAGTATGCCATGTTCTTCTGCCCCGCTGTCACTCCTCCTTCGCACTTGCTGGCTACTCCCCACTGTCATATGATAGCAGGGAATTGCTGTGTAAATACAACAGCTGTAGAAGCTGCTGCTGTCAATAATAGACCTGACACAGTGCTTAAATCAGAACTTCACTCAAAAGGGGAAGTTCTTCTTGTCTGTCCCCCTCCCTCTTCATTACGCTTTGGCACCTTTTTTTATGGGGGGGGGGGGGAGCGGGTGCCTGGTTACCACCATAGGGCCTGGCTACGTTCAGTATCTCAAAGTAAATTCTTTAAACTCTGTCACAATTGTATGGAGACTGGGGACACTATGAAAGACAAGCTCACCACTCAGGGATTGTTTCCTTCAAAAAGGAACTTGAGGAGGCGATAGCGCAAGTCAAGACCATAAGAAGGGACGAGTAACTTAGAGATAAAATTCAGAACACTACCTATTCTGATCATTTTAAGTGGTCTTTTGTTACCTCTTATTTGGTGCAAACATTATTAATAAACATTGGGCAGTACTTAAAAACAATTGTATTTTGGGGTCCCCCCTGCCCAATAACCCGAAAGTTGTCTATAAGGGTGAACTTTTACAACTAAAATTAGCTCCAAATATACTTATAGTACTTAGACCCTCTTAATAAAACATTTTTTTTTTCAGGACTTACCGGGTTACTTCCCGTGCAGGAAGTGCCGAGTATTTCAAGTTACCAATTGAAAGGTAGAAAAATAAATACATTTACTGCGGACCACCTCTAAATCATGCACCATTAAATCATTTATCACGTGTGCCTCTAAAAATATTGTATATCTTATCTGTTGTCCTTGTGGTAAGCAGTATGTGGGGAGAAACATTTACATGTTTTCAGTACGTATCACTACGCATCACTACGCATGTTGTCACAACAGGGACCCGATAAAAGTGGTGTTCAGAGCTAAAGACAAATATGACGCACTGTGGAGAGAGGGAGCAACTAAAAGGGGAGTCTCCCAATTAGAGACCTGCTGGATACATGAAAGTAAATCTTATAGTTACTATGGTATGAACGTTGAAAAAGATATTAACGTGTTTATTAATAACACATGATTCATGTAACATTTTTACCACTGTTCTATGTTGAAATAATTTTTATTTATATTCTATTCATTTTTTTTTTTGTCTATAAGAATATAGTATTATGTATATGTATAATAATATGTACAGGTGCCCCATGCAGTAGGTTTTGGAGTGACACCCATATTTAATTAAATAAAAAGTAATATCGTGTTACTATCTATGATTAGTTCCTTATGTTGATGTTCACATTTTCTAATATTTTTTAAAATGTATTATTTGCGGTGAGATGCAATTAATTTTTTTTTTATTTCTACCCCTTTATTTTTATTGTTCATCATCCTTATTTAATAACATATATGTTTATGTAAAAACATTACCCAATGTTTTACCATATTGCATTGGCCGTCAGGCAGCACTAGGTCCCTTCTGCATTTTTACTGTGGGTGTTTTATTTGGCCGATTGAGATATTTCTCCTTTCGTTAGTGGGGTGGGATACATACTGGGTCCGCGGTATTTATTGGCCATCTTGCTAACCCCCAACGAGGCTTGCACTCGGGCCATTTGGCCATTTTAAATTGAAAAAGAATCTAGGTTATCCTCCAGCCATTCCGCCATCGTTGGATCCAGAATCAGGCTTGGCGATTTTAGATTCAGAAAGAGGCTTGGCTATCTTTCGGCCGTTCGGGCATTTTAGAATCAGAAAGAGGCTTGGCACACAATGTCGGCCATCTTTGGGGACACACCGAGATTTGATTGATTGACAGGGTGCCTACTGAGTTGGTATTTATTTGGCATGGCAGCCTGCAGTGCAGTAATGCCCCCGATGTTAGATATGAAGAAACGCGTTGGACCATGCTAACACAGGTGACGTCGCCACGCTTGCATGCAATCTCTGGAATATCTGGATTCATTTACCACTATGTTTTGTATACACAGCGCTATTTTTAGGATCTCCATGTGAGTAGCCCTGCACTTCCAATAAATGTGTTGTATGGATTCACACTATGTGGGCATATCTGTTTTGATTCTATGAGGAAACTTGTACCATCATCATGGCCATATATATCCATTAAAATCCAGATCTGGAGGGGGATCAGATGTAACCGCCGTATACTAGGATATTGTTTGCAGGCCTATTCAACTCTGTAATAGAGTCCATAGATTCTGGTAAGAGTCCATCTAACTACTGGTGATGGTCCACGTGGTGAATATAGAAGCTTTCTGACATTCCTCATTATACAGTGGTGGATGTCCCTTTTTATTGAGACTGTTGCTTCCATCTATGCACATTTCAAATGGACTTATGTTAATATATTTTTTTCACATAAGTTTTCCACTCTATTAATGTGGTTTGTATTACTATTAGCGCAACAGAATTTTGTGCACATTATGTCTGACTTTCTCTGCCAGCGGCTTTCTTTGTACTGTATATGTCAGCCCATTTTCTATTTTTTATGATTATGGTTTTGACAGGTACCCGCTTCCACTTCCAGTCAGATTGCCGTGGTGATCCAAGTGGAAGTTTAGGCCCCCTTTCCCCACAGACTTCCAAAGGCATGTCATGGGTTCCAGAAGGCTGCAGGACCATTCACAGTCTGTTCATCATCCCCTTTGGGAAAAACAGGGGCAAGGAGGCCGCCAAGAGGACTCTATCTTCATGGATCATCAAGCTCATCCAGAAAACCTATAAGGTCAAGGGGCTATCTCCACCTTCCTAAGTAAGAGCTCATTCAACCAGGGCAGTCTGAGCTTCCTGGGCGGCAAGGGCCAACATTTCCTTAGAGACAGTTTGCAGGGCCTCCTCATGTTCATCACGTCATACGTTCTTCAAGCATTATTGTATCGACCCAGGGTCTCTCACAACTGTGGAGTTCGGCAGAAAGGACTATTCAGTCGGCCATGTCTTTGTCCAATTAAAGATTCACACATTCAGCATTACCCACCTATTTGTCTTTGCTAGTTATTTATCACTAGTATGCTGCCATGGAGGCACCAGGAAAACGGAAAATTGTATCATATTTACCGTAATTTTCCTTTCCTGGTGCCTATCCATGGCAGCATATGCTCCCACCCCTGGTATTCTATATGACAGAGAATGATGGGACAGGGGGCTGGGCCTTTCTTTTATGCTACTCACTTGTCCTGAGGGAGGAGTAGAGGCGGAGCTCTATAACTAGTATGCTGCCATGGATAGGCACCAAGAAAGGAAAAGTACGGTAAGTATGATACAATTTTCCGTTATTCTGCTACATTTTTGGTAAACCCCCCCCCCCCAAAAAAAAACTAATAACTGTATATTGATTGGTTTACGTGAATGTTAAGGCATCTACAAATTATGGGATATGTTTATGGAATTTTTATTTATTTATTTCTTACGAGTTTATTTATTTCATTATGAGTAATGGTGGCGATCAGCGACTTATAGCAGGATTGCGTTATTGCGGCGGACAATCAGACACTAACTGACGCTTTGCGGGAACCAGTGACACTAATACAGTGATCAGTGCTAAAAATATGCCCTGTACTAACGGCACTGGTTGAGAAGGGGCTAAACATCTAGAGCGATAAAAGGGTTAACTGTGTGCCTGGCCAGAGTTTTTGTGTACTGAGTTAGGTGATTTTACTAAGGCAAGAGATGGATTTGTTCCCTGCTATGCAGGAATACAAAATCAATTCCTTCCCCCGTCAGAACAGAGATCTGCCTTGTGTACATAGGCAGTTCTCAGTTTTGTGGTGCTGGAGGACATCAAGTGTCTGGCACTCGCAAATTGGCTTCTGCTGTGAATATTCACAGCAGAAATGGCCCACCGGTGGCGCGTGCACGCCCCCTTTAGATGGAAGTGCAGAATCACATATACAGTATCTCACAAAAGTGAGTACACCCCTCACATTTTTGCAAATATTTTATTATATCTTTTCATGTGACAACACTGAAGAAATTACACTTTGCTACAATGTAAAGTAGTGAGTGTACAGCTTGTATAACAGTGTAAATCTGCTGTTCCCTCAAAATAACTCAACACACAGCCATTAATGTCTAACCCGCTGGCAACAAAGGTGAGTACACCCCTAAGTAAAAAAGGGCCAAACTGGGCCCAATTAACCATTTTCCCTCCCCGGTGTCATGTGACTCGTAGCGTTACAAAGTCTCAGGTGTAAAATTGAGAGCAGGTGTGTTAAATATGGTGTTATCGCTCTCACTCTCTCATACTGGTCACTGGGATTTCAACATGGCACCTCATGGCAAAGAACTCTGAGGATCTGAAAAAAAAGAATTGTTGCTCTAGATAAAGGTGGCCTAGGCTATGAGAACTAGTTTGCCAAGACCCTGAAACTGAGTTGCAGCACGGTGGCCAAGACCATACAGCGGTTTAACAGGACAGGTTCCACTCAGAACAGGCCTCACCATTGTCGACCAAAGAAGTTGAGTGCACATGCTCAGCATCATATCCAGAGGTTGTCTTTGGGAAATAGACATATAAGTGCTGCCAGCATTGCTGCAGAAGTTGAAGAGGTGGGGGGTTAGCCTGAGAGTGCTCAGACCATACACCGCACACTGCATCAAATTGGTCTGCATGGCTGTCGTCCCAGAAGGAAGCCTCTTCAAAAGATGATGCACAAGAAAGCCAGCAAACAGTTTGCTGAAGACAAGCAGACTAAGGACATGGATTACTGGAACCATGTCCTGTGGTCTGATGAAACAAAGAAACACTTATTTGGTTCAAATGGTGTCAAGCGTGTGTAGCAGTAACCAGGTGAGGAGTACAAAGAAAAGTTTGTCTTGCCATCAGTCAAGCATGGTGGTGGGAGTGTCATGGTCTGGGGCTGAATGAGTGCTGGAGTGCTGCCTGCACTGGGGAGCTACAGTTCATTGAGGGAACCATGAATACAAACATGTACTGTGACATACTCAAGCAGAGCATGATCCCCTCCCTTCAGAGACTGGGCCGCCGGGCAGTATTCCAAGATGATAACGACCCCAAACACACCTCCAAGACGACCACTGCTTTGCTAAAATGCTGATGGTAAAGGTGATGGACTGGCCAAACGTGTTTCCAGACCTAAACCCTACTGAGCATCTGTAGGGGCATCCTCAAATGGAAGGTGGAGGAGCGCAAGGTCTCTAACATCCACCAGTTCTGTGATGCCGTCATGGAGGAGTGGAAGAGGACTCCAGTGGCAACCTTTGAAGTTCTGGTGAACTTCGTGCCCAAGAGGGTTAAGGCAGTGCTGGAAAATATAGGTGGCCACACAAAATATTGACACTTTGGGCCCAATTTGGACATTTTGATTTAGGGGTGTACTCACTTTTGTTGCCAGCGGTTTAGACATTAATGGCTGTGTTGAGGTATTTTGAGGGGATAGCACATTTACACTGTTATACAAGCTGTACACTCACTACTTTACATTGTAGCAAAGTGTCATTTCTTAAGTGTTGTCACATGAAAAGATATAAAAAATATAATAAAATATTTACAATATTTACAAAGATGTGAGGGGTGTACTCACTTTTGTGAGATACTGTATATACCTGCTTCTGCACAGGAGAGCCACCCTGTAGCACTAAAACTGCTATGGGGCGGACAGCAAGTGGTTAAAATGTATTTTCACTTTTGCAGCTAAATTTGGATGACACCTTCTTTATATTTGTCACAAAAAAAAATAAATAAAAACTGCAGCTTGCCTTTTCTAGATGCTCTATTCTGGACCCTCCAGCAGAAAAACATTCTATGTAGTCCTCTTTGTTTATGAGGGGGTTGGATAGCTGTGTTTGCCATAATTAACCCTGTCTGTACTGTGCAGGTACGTTGTAACTAGATTTGGACACTGTCTGTCCTAACTAAGGGTTGAAGGTTTAAGGCAGGGGTAGGCAATCTTACAGAGATGGAGATCTTCTTGAACAACACTGATGAAGTCAAAGATCACCGGGCACAGTGTCTTGCTGTTAGGGCCGGTGTTCTAAAATTTGGTCGGACCTGTGAAAAAAATCGGACCTCGTCACTTCCGGTCATGAAACAGCTGATGGGCGTCTCAAGTGCGCATGCGCACAACACAGTATCTTGGTTTGGTAAAATTATAACACATAGCGGGCACTCAGTTGCCTGAGAGGAGGCGGGGCTGAGGTGGGACGGAAGACACCACCGCGTCATCTGCAGAGCTGAATAAAGGAGGCGGGACGGAGGCGCGGCCGTGTAATAAATGCAGGGCTTAAGCGACTCCTTCTGTTTTATTATCTTTAGTAATTATCGTATTATTTATCCTTAGGATTTCATAACATTTAGTATTTCTATAATACAAAATAAGAAATACTAAATGTAATGAAATCCTAAGGATACATAATACGATAATTACTAAAGATAATAAAACAGAAGGAGTCGCTTAAGCCCTGCATTTATTACACGGCCGCACCTCCGTCCCACCTCCTCTATTCAGCTCTGCAGATGACGCGGTGGTATCTTCCTTCCCGCCTCAGCCCCGCCTGCTCTCAATCAGCTGTCCGCTGTCTGTTATAATTTTGCCAAACCTCAAAAAATGTCTTCTGCGCATGCGCATGGACGACTCCATCAGCTGTTTTTGTGATGCTCTGTCCCCGGAAGTGACGAGGTCCGATTTTTTCATGGGTCCGACAAAATTTTACAACACCGGTTCGCACCAGAACGAGGTGCCAGAAAGACCTGTTCCATGTGCGTTTCCTGCACTCTGTTGAAAACGCACCCTTTGTAATCTTCTGCGGGTGATAATACATTATTAACCCCAAACGTAGATCGCAAATGCAGTGTGCTTGTGGACACAAGATCGCATGCTATTGCAATATCATGCAATTTAACGCATTTTTTGAAAGTAGTACATGCACTACTACTTGAGCAGTCTGATGCGATTTGCAGCCAGGACCGGATTTACATCTCAGGAGTCTATTGGCAGAGAATTCTGAAGTGCCCCCCCCCCCCCCCACACAAAAACCAGTAAGACTGACCTTTTATTTCTTGATAAACATTCAGAACAAAAATAAAACAGTAGTACAAGAGAGAGCAGGGTTTAGGAATGCAGTATGCAGAGAGTGCGGGGTTCATCAGTGCATTACGTTCAGAATGTAGGGTTAAGGAGTGCGTTGCACTCAGAATGCAGGCTTAAGGAGTGTATTACCCTCAAAATGCAGGGTTAAGGAGTGTATTACGCTCAGAATGCAGAATTTAGAAGTGTATCACGTTCAGAACGCAGGGTTCAGGAGTGCGTTGCGCTCAGAACGCAGGGTTCAGGAGTGCGTTGCGCTCAGAACGCAAGGTTCAGGAGTGCATTGCGCTCAGAACGCAGGGTTCAGGAGTGCGTGGCACTCAGAACGCAGGGTTCAGGAGTGAGTTGCGCTCAGAACGCAGGGTTCAAGAGTGCGTTACGCTCAGAACGCAGGGTTCAGGAGTCCATTACGCTCAGAATGCAGGGATCAGGAGTCCGTTACGCTCAGAATGCAGGGTTCAGGAGAGTGTTACGCTCAGAATGCAGGGACCAGGAGTCTGTTATGCTCAGAACGCAGGGATCAGGAGTCCGTTACACTCAGAATGAAGGGATCAGGAGTATGTTACGCTCAGAATGAAGGGATCAGGAGTATGTTACGCTCAGAATGCAGGGATCAGGAGTGCCATACGTTCAGAATGCAGGGTTCAGAAGTGCATTACGCTCAGAATGCAGGGTTATGGAGTGCATTATGCTCAGAATTCAGGGTTCAGGAGTGCATGGGGCTCAGAATGCAGGGTTTGGGGGGGGGGGGGTGATGTGAAGGGTGGTAGAGAACATTGCTATGGGGGTGACCCTGCCCATAGCAGTGTCCTCTGCCCCCTTCACCTCCCCTACACACAGAGTAGTGTCCTCTGCCCCCTTTCCCCTCTAGCAGTGACCTCTGCCCCCCCCCCCCCCCATAGCAGTGTCTCCTACCTGTGTACACAGAGGAGAGAGCGGAGGGCAGCACAGTTCTGGACAGAGGGCAGGAGTGGGAGCTGGCAGAGTGACTTTTCATATTAACAAGCTGGTGATTAGTTGCTTAGGACTACCCTGTGTCCTAGCAACCAATCACCTGGGGGTTAACTTAAAAAGTTTTTTTGACCAGCTCCTCCTCCGGCCCTCTGTCCTGAGCTGTGCTACCTTTCTGCTGTTCACTGATAAGAGCGGAGGGGGAAGGCTGGGGGGGGGGGGGTGAGGAAGAGAAGGACTGGCAGCTAGAAGGCGGGACAGAGGAGGCTGGGAGGAGAGAGCAGGACCAGCACCTAGAAGGCGGAGGTCGGCGGCGCAGGGACCTGTTCGCGGTCTACCTGTCAACTGCCTGTGGTTGACAGGAAGACCGCGATCGACGGGTGGTTGCTCCCTGGTTTAGGGGCTGGGCTTCTGGCATTTTATGTTATTCAGGATAGACTTGGGACAGACTCACTCTAACCTTGTTTAACCACTTCAATATCAGGCCCTTTCACCCCCTTCCTGCCCAGGCTAACTTTTAGCTTTCAGTGCTGGTGCACTTTGAATGACAATTGCGCAGTCATACAAGGCGCCTTTTACAGAAGGCCCCCCTTTCCGATCAGGTCTGCCTGTCAGTTTTTCAGGCGGACCTGATCGTATGCTCTATTCATCCCTATGGAGCAGCGGATGTCAGCGTGACACCCACTGCTATACGATCCGATCCTGTCTGTGAAATGCAGACGGATGGAAACCCTATATTCCATCCATCTGGAGGATCGGATGAAAATAGACAGTCAGTCCGCTTTGATCCGATCTCCAGAGGAGAGCAGGAATCTGACAGGCTTGTCAATGTAAAGTGAGCGGAGACGGACCTGTCATCCGCCTACTCAGCGGGCATTGGTAGATCGATCCCCCGTTTGATCGGGGGATTAAAACACACACCCCAACACTGCACCCAAATACATTTTTATTTTTTTTTTTTTTGAGACAGATAGAGCTTTTATATGGTGGTAGTTATTCTGCTAAAAAAATAAAGAAAGACCAAATTTTTTAAAAGAAAAACTGTTTTTGTTATAAAATTTTATAAATAAGTATTTTTTTTTCTCCACTGATGTGCGCTGATGGGGCTGCACTCATGGGCATTTATGAGGCTGCGCTAATAAAGCTACACTGATGAGGCGTCACTGATGGGCACTGATAAGCTGCACTGATGGGGACTGATGAGGAGGCACTGACTAGGGTGCACTGATAAACAGTGATGAGGCTGCACTGATGATCAGTGTCCTGATTATCAGTGTAAACAATGTACTCACTGTGCCCTGTCAGACTTGCTAGTTATCGGCTCTCCTTTGCTCACAGAGACAGCGTATGAGGAAAGGAATGCCGATAACCGGCAAATCTGTTTACATGTGACCAGCTCTCTGATTGGACACAGCTGATCACATGGTAAATGGCCTCTGTGATTGGCCCTTTACTGCAACCTGTAATCACCTGTGTCCAAAGGACGTCCTCCCAGAACTGGAGAGTCATGCTGTAGCCGTCTTTTGGCTATAGTACGGGTAGGAACAGGTTAAAAATGCCCTGCAGTTAGCCATGACACCTTGTCCTGAGAAACATATAAAAGATACAAATATAAAAAAAATTAGGCATGTTGTGTGAATGGGAACACATAGCAAAAATATAATGAGGTTTACTCAAATTTGACTACAAAAGTGGAAATACGCTTTAAATTCATGACTACTTGGGTTATGCTGCCACCTCCAGATGAATGAACAATGGCCAAAAAAAATGCAGGATTCCTCACCCAGGCATAACCCCCCTCCGAGTTCAGCTAAGCCTCAGTTTTGTAGCAAGCAATGAAGAAAACTAACTGAAGTAAGGGATCCCTTTGTCCTGTGATATGCTCCAAGAAAAGTATTTTACAGGTAAAAAACCCTAACTTTTTGGGCCCCCTTCCACGCGGGGCAGGCACACTCACTTTTACCTGCTTCCTGCCAGCCGTATAGTAAAACGACAGATGGGCGGGAGCGCTCTAGTTCTGGGAAGATGTCAAATGATGTTCTTCCATTCTCGCCATGCATGCGGGCCCGCAGGGGCATGGAGTGCGGTGATCCGTGGTGCGCTGCATCCCTGGGACACGCGCATCCCCTATCATGGTAAACGTAGACGTAGGCTGACAGCTGACCATAGTGTAAACAGGAAATGCAGGTTATCGGCATTCCTCTCCTCACACTGACAACGCGTGAGGACAGGAGAGCGGTTAAGTGGTATTCCTCAGTGGGGACATCTGCACTGACAAACTGGGCACTGATCGTCAGTGTCCTGATTATCTCTGCAGCCCCAACAGTGCTGCCCATTAGTGATGCCTTTCAGTGCCCATCAGTGCCAACTATCAGTGCCAACTATCAGGTCCGCTTATCCATGACACCTATCGGTGTTCATAAGTGCTGCATATCAGTACCTCCTCATCAGTGTCCATCAGTGCAGCCCCATCAGTACTTTTTTTGGTCTTTTTTCGTTTGTTTAGCAAAAAATAAAAAACTCCAGTGGTGATTAAATATCACCAAAAGAAAACTCTAGCTGTTTAAAAAAAATGATAAAAATTTCATTTGGGCAGTGTGTTGCATGACAGCGAAATTGTCATTCAAAGTGCCGCAGTGCTGAAACTTGGCCTGGGCAGGAAGGGGTGAAAGTGCCCAGTAGGCAAGTGGTTAGAGCAGGGCTTCCCAAACCTTTTTGGGCCGAGACCCACTTCTGAATACAGTTATTTTTTGGGATCCACTTGCTTGTAATTGAATATTAAACGCTACAGAATTTGTTGGCGCTATATAAATGCAAAAAATAATAATAATGCATATTTTAGGCTACGTTCACATGTGGGCGTAGCGGATCGCGGGCATAATCACCGCGATTCTGCCCGCGATCCGGAAATCATTGCAAATCGTGGGACGCCTGTGCGATGCCGTGATTTGCAATGGCACCCCAAAAGCTGTGCGATGTTGCCGCGATTTCCGCCTGCCGAATCCCTGTAACATTGCGCAAACAGAATCGTGGGACGCATGACGCACAAAAGAAGCTCTCCTTTTCTGGGCGTCATGTGTCCCGCGATTCTGTGTGCTCGATGTTACCGCGATTCGGCAGGCAGAAATCGCGGCAACAGTGTTTGAGGTGCAATTGAAAATCACGGGCATCGCACAGACGTCCCGCGATTTGCAATGATTTCCGGATCGCGGGCAGAATCGCAGTGATTCTGCCCGTGATCCGCTGTGCCCACATGTGAACGTAGCCTTAAAGGGAGGGGGATGTTAGGGCATAAAATTGCCACAACATGGCAATAAGTGTTAGGGGCATAGAGTGGCACAACATGGCAATAAGCTTTAGGGGCATAGAATTGGCAAAAAAAGGCATAAAATTTGCAAAACATTGCATAGAAATGGTTACTCACTGAGTGTAGATTCTGACAGACAGAAGTGCTGTTTCCCACTCTTTCCTCCACCAGGCACCACACATGATGCAAGTGATGCAAGGGCTACGGACAGTGCAGGAGTTGCAGGGCTGCAGGCATGGTGCTGGAGATGCAGGGCTGTGAGCATGGCGCAGAAGATGCAGGGCTGTGGGCATGGTGCAGGGCTGCGGGCATGGTGCCGGAGATGCAGGACTGTGGGCATGGTGCAGGGCTATGGGCATGGTGCAGGAGATGCAGGACTTCGGACATGGTGCATGAGATGCAGGACTGTGCACATGGTGCAGGACTGTGGGCATGGTGCAGGAGATGCAGGGCTGTGGGTATGGTGCAGGGGATGCAGGGCTTTGGGCATGGTGCAGGAGATGCAGGGGCTGTGGGCATAATGCAGGAGATGCAGGACTGTGGGCATAATGCAGGACTGTAGGCATAATGCAGGAGATGCAGGACTGTGGGCATGGTGAAGGAGATGCAGGGCTGTGGGCATGGTGCAGGGGATGCAGGGCTGTGGGCATGGTGCAGGAGACGCAGGAGCTGTGGGCATGGTGCAGGAGATACAGAAGCTGTGGGCATAATGCAGGAGATGCACGACTGTGCGCATGGTGCAGGGCTACGGACATGGTGCAGGAGATGCAGGGCTACGGGCATGGTGCAGGAGATGCAGGGCTGTGAGCTTGGTGCAGGAGATGCAGGGTCTGTGGGCATAATGCAGGAGATGCAGGACTGTGGGCATGGTGCAGGAGATGCAGGGCTGTGTGCATGGTGCAGGAGATGATGGGCTGTGGGCATGGTGCAGGAGATGAAGGGCTGTGAGCATGGCGCAGAAGATGCAGGGCTGTGGGCATGGTGCAGGGCTGCGGGCATGGTGCCGGAGATGCAGGACTGTGGGCATGGTGCAGGGCTATGGGCATGGTGCAGGAGATGCAGGGCTTCGGACATGGTGCATGAGATGCAGGACTGTGCGCATGGTGCAGGACTGTGGGCATGGTGCAGGAGATGCAGGGCTGTGGGTATGGTGCAGGGGATGCAGGGCTTTGGGCATGGTGCAGGAGATGCAGGGGCTGTGGGCATAATGCAGGAGATGCAGGACTGTGGGCATAATGCAGGACTGTAGGCATAATGCAGGAGATGCAGGACTGTGGGCATGGTGAAGGAGATGCAGGGCTGTGGGCATGGTGCAGGGGATGCAGGGCTGTGGGCATGGTGCAGGAGACGCAGGAGCTGTGGGCATGGTGCAGGAGATACAGAAGCTGTGGGCATAATGCAGGAGATGCACGACTGTGCGCATGGTGCAGGGCTACGGACATGGTGCAGGAGATGCAGGGCTACGGGCATGGTGCAGGAGATGCAGGGCTGTGAGCTTGGTGCAGGAGATGCAGGGTCTGTGGGCATAATGCAGGAGATGCAGGACTGTGGGCATGGTGCAGGAGATGCAGGGCTGTGTGCATGGTGCAGGAGATGATGGGCTGTGGGCATGGTGCAGGAGATGAAGGGCTGTGAGCATGGCGCAGAAGATGCAGGGCTGTGGGCATGGTGCAGGGCTGCGGGCATGGTGCCGGAGATGCAGGACTGTGGGCATGGTGCAGGGCTATGGGCATGGTGCAGGAGATGCAGGGCTTCGGACATGGTGCATGAGATGCAGGACTGTGCGCATGGTGCAGGACTGTGGGCATGGTGCAGGAGATGCAGGGCTGTGGGTATGGTGCAGGGGATGCAGGGCTTTGGGCATGGTGCAGGAGATGCAGGGGCTGTGGGCATAATGCAGGAGATGCAGGACTGTGGGCATAATGCAGGACTGTAGGCATAATGCAGGAGATGCAGGACTGTGGGCATGGTGAAGGAGATGCAGGGCTGTGGGCATGGTGCAGGGGATGCAGGGCTGTGGGCATGGTGCAGGAGACGCAGGAGCTGTGGGCATGGTGCAGGAGATACAGAAGCTGTGGGCATAATGCAGGAGATGCACGACTGTGCGCATGGTGCAGGGCTACGGACATGGTGCAGGAGATGCAGGGCTACGGACATGGTGCAGGAGATGCAGGGCTGTGAGCTTGGTGCAGGAGATGCAGGGTCTGTGGGCATAATGCAGGAGATGCAGGACTGTGGGCATGGTGCAGGAGATGCAGGGCTGTGTGCATGGTGCAGGAGATGATGGGCTGTGGGCATGGTGCAGGAGATGAAGGGCTGTGGGCATGGTGCAGGAGATGATGGGCTGTGGGCATGGTGCAGGAGATGATGGGCTGTGGGCATGGTGCAGGAGATGCAGGGCTGCGGGCATGGTGCAGGAGATGATGGGCTGTGAGCATGGTGCAGGAGAGGTCTGTCTTACCCATCCCTGAGGCGGCTTACCATTTAAAAATGGCGCCGCCCTGTCGCTGCACATGCGCCGCCTGCCAGAACGTGTATGGGCCTCCCCAAGCGGTGACGACTGCGCATGCGCAGTGGACATTGGCCGGCTGCAGCCATTTTTCATTACGGAAAGGCAGCGGCTCCGGCTTCTTATAGTTTGAGTGGGTCCGCTCAGCGCGACCCACTCAAACTGAGCTCGCGACCGACCCACAGTTTGGGAACTCCTGGGTTAGAGCATCCCCTATGGATAGTAAAATTTACATTGTTTGTCGCCGTTGCAGGGGCAATTTAACCACTTAAGGACGGGAAGGTTTCACCCCCTTAATGACCAGGCTATTTTTTGTGATATCGCACTGCGTTGCTTTAAATCCCAATTGCGCAGTCGTGCGACTTTGTACCCAAATAAAATTAATGTCTTTTTTTCCCCACAAATAGAGCTTTCTTTTGGTGGTATTTGATCACCTCTGCGATTTTTATGCTAATAACAAAAAAATTGTGACAATTCTGAAAAAAAACAATATTTTTCACGTTCTGCTATAAAACACCCCCTCCCCCCCCAAAAAAATCAAAATCAAATGTTTTCATCATTTTAGGCCCATTTGTATTCTGCTACATATTTTTGGTAAAAAAAAAAAAAAAATCCCAATAAGTGTAAATTGTTTGGTTTGTGCAAAAGTTATCACGTCTACAAACTAGGGGAAAGATTTATGTCATTTTTATTTATTTATTTATTAAAAGTAATGGCGGCGATCAGCGATTTTTAGTGGAACTGCGACATTGCAGCGGACAGATCAGACACCTGACACTTTTGGGGGGACCAGTGACATTAATCACTGCTAAAAATATGCAGTTACTATACTAATGACACTGGCATGGAATGGGTTAACACAAACGGCGATCAAAGGGTTAAATGTGTGCCTAGTGGATGCTTTCTAGGGGGGTTGATTTTTTTCACTGGATGAACACAGAGACCTGTTTTCCTAAATAGGAGGAACACAGGATCCCTGTGTTCATCACTGACAGTACAGCGGTCTGCCATGTTTACATCAGCAGACCGCTGTTCTGTCTCCATGGGGAGTGATCGCTGGTGCCCAGGGAACATCGCAACTGCCGGACCCGCTAATTGGCTCCTCCTCCAGCCAATCGGCACGTGTGCCCCCACTAACTGCTACACGAAACCATGTAGCAGGTAGTGGGTGCAGTAACAGAGTATAACTACGGCGGCTGGCCGGCAAGTGATTAAAAGCCTGACATGTTTGGTATCTATGTACTCAGCATAAAATCTTTTATGTTTTACAAAACAATTGGGTCATGTTTTGTGCTGTTTTTGCATTTAAATTCCAAAAAGTGTATTAAAAAAAAAAAATAAATGCGCTTGAAATCTGCTGCGCAAATACCTCATGACATAAACAATTGCAAAACCAACTAGATTATTTTCTAGGGCCTCTGCTTTAAAATACATTGTGATGGGGTTTCTAAGAAAATTTCTAGCAAAAAACACAGATTTTTAGTGTCAGAAAATGCCGGGGGGGTTTAAATGGTAAAAAAAAAAAATGAAGGTTTTACAATCACAT
Organism: Pelophylax lessonae; assembly: GCF_965119305.1. Taxonomy (NCBI): domain Eukaryota; kingdom Metazoa; phylum Chordata; class Amphibia; order Anura; family Ranidae; genus Pelophylax; species Pelophylax lessonae. Next base: position 91,607,462 of record NC_138777.1, on the reverse strand, counting down.
TGAGATAAAAACAATAACAGCAGACCCGCCTATTATGAGCACTCTGTGTGACCACCTTTCTCTTATCATGGACGGTCTATCACAGGTATGTCCCCCGTGCTCCTCACTCTAAGGAGTGATCATAACATCCAATCAGAGTGTCTCAGCACTGTCACGTGACGTGTGTTCCCGCAGCGTCTGCACTCTTATTGGCGGAGAGAGTTCTGGGTAGTGTACAGTGTAGTGTGTGAAGCGCGGGAGCAGGGCTCTACACGTCGAGGCTGAGGTGAGAGCGCGCACACAGCTATCTCTATCTTACCGCGCTACATCTACCTGATATCCAACTACCTCTATGGCGGGATGTGATTGGTGGAGATCAGCTGGGCGGGAACCCGTAGCGCGGGAGGAGTGTGAGGGAGGAAAGAATGAATTATAAATGAGAAGTTCTCTATGTGGTAGAGGCTCTCAGGGTGTCAGTGTATATCATTCTATAGAGCTCATTCACTCCGGGTCTGATGAGTATTGTTGGTCTGTGGAGGCCAATGCAGTTCAACCTTTTCAGCCCTAGAAGATTTACCCCTCCCTTCTTGGTCAGGCCATTTTTTGCAATATGGCACTGTATTATTTTAACTGACAATTGCACGATGTCGCGCGGCGCTGTGTACCCAAGTAAAATTAATGTCCTTTTTTCCTACAGATAGAGCTGTCTTTTGGTGGTATTTGATCACATGTGCAGTTTTTATCTTTTGCACTATCAACAAAAAACCGACAATTTTGAAAAAAAAAAAACATTTATATTCTGCTATAAAACATCCAATAAAATGTAACAAATCGAATTTCTTCATCAATTTAGGCCAATATGTATTCTGCTACGTTTTAGGTAAAAAAAAAAATCCCAATAAGCGTGTGTATACATATATATATATATATAGATTGGTCTACGTAAAAATTATAGCGTCTACAAACTATGGGATATATTTATGGAATTTTTTATTTTAATTGTTTTTTTTTTTCCTAGTAATGGCGATCAGCGATTTTTTTTTGCAGGACTGCGGCAGACAAATCTGACACTTTTTGGGGGCCGGTGACACCTAAACAGTAATCAGTGCAAAAAAAAAAAAATGCACTGTCACTGTTCTAATGACACTGGCAGGGAAAAGGTTAACATTGGGTGATCAAAGGGTTAAGTGTGCTCCTAGAGAGTGCTTGCTAACTGTGTGGATGTGCTTTGACTGGGAGAAGACAGAGATCCGTGTTCCTGCTTAGCAGAAACAAGATCTCCATCTTCTCCTCTCACAGAACGATAGTCTGCCTTGTGTACATAGGCACACGGGCGTTCTGCCTCTCCTGAGAACGATTGCTGGGTACCAGACTCGCTGATTGGCTCCCTTCCCAGCAGCGCACACAATATATGAAACATAACACGTACAGCATGGTGTAACCCAGCCTTTTTCAACCAGGGTGCCGTGGCACCCTAGTGTGCCCCCTGGGTTCTTCAGGGGCGCCTTGGCATAATGCCTAAAAATTGCCACAAATTGAAACAGGTTTTTACATTGCAGAATTACATCACTGGTTGATAAGGAGAATGACGGGTGCTTGCATAGCATCCTTGTTTACTCCTCCTCATCCCCTCTCCATCAGCACTGGGGTCACATTGGCAAGTAAAAGAAGAGAAACTAAGGGAGAAAAGAAACACTAGAATACTAGTCAGTACCAGTTTGCAATAGTGGAGGAATAAATCACTTCTAACGCTGGATAGCCCATGTATATGGATGTTGCTGCTATATGTAAAACTAATAGTTTAGGTTTTTTGTTTTTTTTTACATTTTAGAATGGGGTGCCCCAAGATTGTGCAGAATTTTAAAGGGTGCCACAACTGAAAAAAGGTTGAGAAACACGGGTGTAACCAACCCCTCAGCCTAGGGTTACACATTTATGCTGGGATGCATTGCCTTAACCACTTTCCAACCGCCCGCCGCAGTTATACTGCGGCAGGGCGGCCCTCCTGCGCAAACCGACGTAGGTATACCTACAGCTAGGGGGCAAGCGCGCGCCGCTGATGGCGCCCTACCGCCCCCACTCGTCAGCAGGGACTCCGATGCACAGGGCAGGCGGCTCTGATTGCCGCCTGACACCCGCGATCGCTCCCCGCTGAGAGAGAAGAATGTAAACACAGCTGACCGTTTTTCTCCCTGGAATGATCATAGAGCTCCTGTGATCCTTCTATACAGGAACACAGGTCTCTGATCATTTCACAAGCCCCGCCCCCATACAGTTAGAAACACGCCCCTAGGTACACATTTAACCCCTTGATCACTTACTGCCAGTGTCATTATTGCAGTAACAGTGCATATTTTTAGCACTGTAGTAATGTCACTGGTCCCCCCAAAAGTGTAAAAAATGTCAGGGGTCCGATCTATCCGCCGCAATGTTGCAGTCCCACAAAAAATCACCGATCACCGCCATTACTAGTAAAAAAAAAAAAAAAAAAAACAATAAAAATGACAAATCTTTCCCGTAGTTAGTAGACGCGATAACTTTTGCGCAAACCAATCAAAATACGCTCATTGCGATTTTTTTTTTTTTTTACCCAAAATATGTAGCAGAAAACAAATTGGCCTAAAATGTTAAAATATTTTGATCTTTAAATTTTTTTTGTGAATGTTAGGGTCCTTTCACACGGCCGCTCCGTGTTTCCGCAAATCATCCCATCCGTTTGCGGATGATTTGCGGACATAATGTAAGTGAATGGCATTGCGGATGTCAGCGGAATACCATCCGCTGACATCCGATTTTCCTCCTTTCAGTTCTGTTCTGTTTTTTGGAACGGAACAGAACCCTATTTTTTCATCCGTGTAAAAAACGGAAAGGAAGGAAAATCGGATGTCAGCGGTGTCATCCGCTGACATCCGCAATGCCATATACTTACATTATGTCCGCATATCATCCGCAAACGGATGGGATGATATGCGGGCACACGGAGCGGATGACACAAATGTCATCCGCTCCGTGAAAAAAAAAAAAAAAAGTCCCGCAGCGGACTTAATGAGCGGAGCGGCCGTGTGAAAGGACCCTTATATAGCAGAATGTGAAAAATACTGTTTTTTTTTTTTTCAGAATTGTCGTTCTTTTTTTTTTTTTGTTTATAGCGCAAAAAATAAAAATTGCACAGGTGACCAAATAGCACCAAAAGAAATCTCTATTTGTGGGAAAAAAGGACATCAATTTTATTTGGGTACAGCGTCGCACGACTGCACAATTGTCCTTTAAAGTAACGCAGTGCAGAATCGCAAAATATGGCCTGGTCATTAAGGGGGGAAATCTTCCGGTCCAGAAGTGGTAATGTGTGTTTTTTACCGCTTTAATGTGCGCTGTGTTAGGCAACCCATTCCAAGTGAATGCACCTCAAGAAAAGGGACATGCGTCTTTTCTGCCAGGCCACTACAACCCACACTGAGGTAATACCACATGCTACACTGCAACAAACATCCATCTGCAAGGTGCGTTAGGGTACCCTTCAGAGTGAATGGTAAGGCAAGTGTCGTTCATTTGATTTGGTGCCCTGGGCCAAAACTAGGGGGGGGGGGGGGGGGCGCCACAGGTGCCACATTGAGGGAGGTGTTGCCACTAGCAGGAGCAGTCACATGGCGATATCACTACTCCTGTGGCCCAGGCAGGTCAGAAGGGATGCCTTTGTAGTGACGGCTCAGCCAAGTAAACAAAAGCAGCAAAGGAGGACTGCAACTACTGGCTTCCTCTGCTGGGCTCTTTAATAGATAATGTCATCTGTGAGAGCCCAGCAGAGAGGTTGGTAGAGGAGGTCTTTTGCTGCTGGTTCTTTGCTTACATGTGGCAGCAGTGATTGAGCTGTCACTGCATCTGTGTCTGGAGAAAGATGGGAGGGATGATTTTTCTACAGAATTCTAGAAGGTGTCAAGTAGCCAAGTATTGAGCACCAGTGCCCACTTTCCCTCGCTGAGCATCAGTGCCATCCTGGTCCCCCCTCCACTAAGCACCACCTCCTCTCTTGTTCTCCCACTGAGCACCAGTGTCCTCCTTGTCTCCCCACTGAGCACCACTGCCCCCCTCTCCTCCCACTGAGCACCACTCCCCTCTGAGCACCAGAGCCCCCCCCCTCCCCCCACTGAGCACCAGTGCCCACCTTGTCTCCCCACTGAGCACCACTGCCCCCCTCTCCTCCCACTGAGCACCACTTCCCCCCTTGTCTCCCCACTGAGCACCACTTCCCTCTGAGCACCAGAGCCCCCCCCTCCCCCCACTGAGCACCAGTGCCCACCTTGTCTCCCCACTGAGCACCAGAGCCCCCCCTCCCCCACTGAACACCATTGCCCCCCTTGTCTCCCCACTGAGCACCACTCCCCTATGAGCACTAGTGCCCCCATTGTTCCCCCACTGAGCACCAGTGTTCTTTGTTCCCCCACTAAGCACAGTACTCCCCTTGTCTCCCCTTTAAGCACCACTGCCCCCCTTCCGTCCCCTCACTGAGCACCAGGTACACCCTCTTTCCACTTAGTACCCCTGCAGTTTCAAGCAGAACAGTTACTGTCAAATGATGTTTCTAAATAGTTTATGCCAAATGTGTTTGCAGTGTAATTTCTGACAATCACTGTATTTTCTGCAAGAGCTGTTGGGCATTGCACTTTAAATGGCCTGTATAGTTTAACCACTTGCCGTATGCCCTATAACAGATTGACAGCAGCAAAGTGGTTGTACTATCCTGACTGGCCTTCAAATGACGTCCAGCAGGATAGAGCGCTTTGTGCGCCCCCGGGGGTCGCGCAGACCGGCGATCGGTGCTGCGGTGTGTCACTCTGACACTCCACATCTCCGATCTCGGTAAAGAGCCTAATGACGTAGGCTCTTTACCATGTGGCCAGCTGTGTCCAATCACAGCTGGTCACATAATAAATAGGAAGTGCCGTTGATCAGCTTTCCTCAGTTCGTGCCTGACAGGCACGAGTAGAGGAGAGACGATCTGCGGCTCTCCTGACAGGGTGCCTGTGCTGGTATTCAGAGCATTGATTACTAGTGCAGACCCTTGGGGGGGTGCCACTAGAGCCACCAGGGATGTCCACCCATGGCCACCAGGGATGGCAATCAGGGCTCAGGGACCCTTTCAGTGCTCTCCCCATCAGAGCTGCCCATGATTGCCATCTATCAGTGCCACCCACCAGTGCCCATCATTGCAATCTATCAGGGCCGCCCACCAGTGCCCATTATTGCCCACCAGTGCCCACCAATGCTGCATATCAGTGCCGCCTATCAGTGCCCATCAGTTCTGCATGTTAGTGCCACCCCATCAGTGCAGGAAAAAACGTATCTATTTACAGAATTTTATAACCTAAACAAAAAAACTTTTTTTTTTTGTTCAAACTTTTCGGTCTTTTTTTATTTGTGTAGCAAAAAAGAAAAAACCTTGTGGTGATCAAATAGCTCCAAAAGAAAGCTCTATTTGTGGGAAAAAAATACATAAATTTGGTTTAGGTTCAGTGTTGCATGACCGTGCAATTGTCATTCAAAATGCAACAGCGCTAAAAGCTGAAAACTGGCCCGGGCAGGAAGTGGGTGAAAGTGCCCGGTATTGAAGTGGTTGAAAAAGGCAGTCTACAGCAGGGGTATTGAATTAAAATTAATGGAGGTCTGATCAGTAAAACTTTCTTCCAGCAGAGGTCCGAATTGCATGTTTGTGCGATGACTGAGATCCTTCCCATCACAGCCTCCTCATTTTATCTCACAATCCCGTTCTTACATCAGTGTGCTCACTCCCCCCACACATCACAGTCCCCCACTTCACATCAGTTTCCCCTTCACATTAGTGTCCACTGCCCCCTGCACATCAACCCCAAAACCCCCCAACGGCACTGTCCCCCCTTTACATCACCCCCCCCCCACAGCACTGCCCCACTTTTCCTCATTTGCCTCTAAAGCACTGCCTCCTTCACATCATCCCCCCCCCCCCCCCCCGCACAGCACTTGGGGAAAGAGGCAGCTCCTAAATGGTGCATTATTTTGTGATGCCTGGTCTACAGTTTATATAAAAACATAAATCATTTTAATACTGAACACTCCCTTTTGGCTGTGTTTCTGTCCTTATGACACACTTTCCGTATATTAGTATTTTTCAATTACGTACACAATAAGTTTAACAACATGCTATTTGAAATAAATGTCCCACCCCAATTACATTCTCTGCCTTCCGTGGCTTTGTTGATAAAAAGCAAAAAAAGTGTCCCTGTAAATTTTTTCAAAATGTTGGCAACCATGTACTGGCTTGCTGGGCCGTGAAGGCCCAGGCAGCACGCACGCTCGGAAACGCGTCGCATGCAGATGACGTCATCCTGGTTCGACTGTCCACCAAGCCTCGCTGCCAGCAAAATACACCGAGCCTACTTCCTGGTTCTAACCCCGCCGTACAAGCCGGCCACGGCGAAGGGATCTTGGCTTCAGCAGGATGGACGTCTAGGACCGGATGATGTACACTTCTCCACACTGGAATCTTGTTTATGGGCATGAAACATATGCTTACCAATGTGAGTGCAGTATTTTATTCATTAAAACTTGTTGCATAAAGTCTACACTTAGAGGCGCCTCTGTCTGTTTTTGTTTTAGCTCTGTGGAACCCCTGGCTTTGGTTCTAGAAGGCTGCCCTACATGGTGGACTTTTTCTTCCCCTGTGCCACTAATGACTTTTAATGATTTTTAACTCTATGGACTCTGGTTTGATATGTGACAAAGCGCCTGTTACTATTGTGTATTACTGGCTTGCTGGGGCCAGGGATGGGGGGAGGGTAGATTTAGGCCCTGGAAATTTTTTCAAAATGTTGGCAACCATGTACTGGCTTGCTTGGGCCGGGGATGGGGGGAGGGTAGATTCAGACACCAGCTCTTTGCTGCATAGACGATGCTGCCTTAAAGTTCTCTGCTATGACTTGGCTAACCCGTAGTCTTACCTCTTAGTGCCCGCGGAGGATCTTCACACCATGAAACCCCAACACAACACAGTGCAGCTAAAGAAAAAATCACAAGGTGTCATCACTTTCCATCCCCAGCCCCATCCACTCTATTATATGTGCAGTGGATTGGGGTCTGATCCTGGAAGGAGGTATAGCTTCTAGGGAGAAGATTCTGCTCTAACCAGTTCTGAACCAGAAGGATTTGCCCCCTTCATGACCAGGCCATTTTTTGTGATTCGCCACTGCAATTGCGTGGTCCGTAGATGCTGTACCCAAATAAAATTGATGTCTTTTTTTTTCTCACAAATAGAGCTTTCTTTTGGTGGTATTTGATCACCTGTACAATGTTTATTTTTTGCGCTATAAACAAAAAAGAGCGACAATTCTGAAAAAACAAAAAAAAAACATATATATATATTTTTCACTTTCTGCTATATAACATTCCCAAAAGAAAAAAAAAAGAAAATTAAAAGTCAATATTGCGACACTGCGGCGGAAAGATTGGACCCCTAACTGACATTTTTGACACTTTTGGGGGGGACCAGTGACATTACTAAAATAATCAGTGCTAAAAATATGCTACGTAACTGTAATAATGACACTGGCAGGGAAGGGGTTAACCTAGGGGTGATCAAAGGGTTAATTGTGAGCCTAGGGGAGTGTTTTTTAACTGTCGGGGGAGGCGCTCTGTGATCATTTCAGAGAAAACAGTCAGCTGTGTTTACAATAGCTGACCGGTGTTCTCTCTAAGTGGGGAGCGATTGCCTTGCCCAGAGGCAATCGGTGCTGCTGGTCCCATGGATCGGCATCCCCGCTGCCTAGAGGGGGCGCGCGTTTACCCCCAGGAGCACTCCCATGGATCACCGTTTCGCTCAGCCGAGCCAGCCTGCCGCAGTATATATGTGGCGGGCGGGTGATCGGCAAGTGGTTAAAGTAAAAAACTTTAGGCAAGCAGCAGCTACTCCCAGCCTCTTTTAAATACTTACCTGAGTCCGATCTCAATGCAGATTTGTGCGCAAAGCAGCAGTTCTCTTAGCTCTCTCTCCTCACTGGACCACCAAATTTAACACACCTGCTCCCCATTCACACCTGAGACCTTGTAACCAGTGGCGGCTGGTGAAGTTTTAAGATGGGGGGGCGCAAGACCCCGCCCTTCTATTTTACCCCTCCCATTTCTCAGAAGCCCCACCCCTTATCGACTCCACCCATTTTGTCCCCTGTATTTTGCTTGCGTGAACAAATTCTCACAATGTATCACATATTAAGGGGTCTCTCAGTACTAGTATATCCAATAGGGAGCAGGGGCCCTATTATGGGATATACTGTGAGAGACACCCTATTATGGGATACACTGACTGAGAGTGGCACAAACCCCACAGTACAGACCCCCTAGCACAAACCCCACAGTACAGACCTCCTAGCACTAATCCCACAGTACAGACCCCCTAGCACAAACCCCACAGTACAGACCCCCTAGCACAAACCCCACAGTAAAGACCCCCTAGCACAAACCCCACAGTACAGGCCCCCTAGCACAAACCCCACAGTACAGGCCCCCTAGCACAAACCCCACAGTACAGACCCCCTAGCACAAACCCCACAGTAAAGACCCCCTAGCACAAACCCCACAGTACAGGCCCCCTAGCACAAACCCCACAGTACAGGCCCCCTAGCACAAACCCCACAGTACAGGCCCCCTAGCAATAATCCCACAGTACAGCCCCCCTAGCACAAACCCCACAGTACAGGCCCCCTAGCAATAATCCCACAGTACAGGCCCCCTAGCACAAACCCCACAGTACAGGCCCCCTAGCACAAACCCCACAGTACAGACCCCCTAGCACAAACCCCACAGTACAGGCCCCCTTGCACTAATCCCACAGTACAGGCCCCCTAGCACTAATCCCACAGTACAGGCCCCCTTTCAATGTAGTGACCAGCGTGCCCCTTTCAATGCAGTGACCAGCGTACATGCCCCCTTTCAATGCAGTGACCAGCGTGCCCCTTTCAATGCAGTGACCAGCATACATGTCCCCTTTCAATGCAGTGACCAGCGTACATGACCCCTTTCAATGTAGTGACCAGCGTACATGCCCCCTTTCAATGTAGTGACCAGCGTACATGCCCCCTTACAATGTAGTGACCAGCGTACATGTCCCCTTTCAATGTAGTGACCAGCGTACAGGCCCCCTTTCAATGTAGTGACCAGCGTACATGCCCCCTTTCAATGTAGTGACCAGCGTGCCCCTTTCAATGCAGTGACCAGCGTACATGCCCCCTTTCAATGCAGTGACCAGCGTGCCCCTTTCAATGCAGTGACCAGCATACATGTCCCCTTTCAATGCAGTGACCAGCGTACATGACCCCTTTCAATGTAGTGACCAGCGTACATGCCCCCTTTCAATGTAGTGACCAGCGTACATGCCCCCTTTCAATGTAGTGACCAGCGTACATGCCCCCTTACAATGTAGTGACCAGTGTACATGTCCCCTTTCTATGTAGTGACCAGCGTACATGCCCCCTTTCAATGTAGTGACCAGCGTACATGCCCTCTTTCAGTGCAGTGACAAGGGTACATGCCCCCTTTCATCCATCCATGATGATATATATAATGATATCTGCACACTCTGGTCTGGGCCCGGCCTGGGTAACTTGATAAATCTTGCACCGTGACCTGCCTGTACCTACCTGTTCTGGCCTGGGTCCATCCATCCATCATGGATGGATGGACCCAGGCCATGCCAGAACAGGTAGGTACAGGCAGGTCACGGTGCAAGATTTATCAAGTTACCCAGGCCGGGCCCAGACCAGACTAGTGCTGTGCTTCATCATGGATGGCGGCAATGGCATTGGCAATTTGGCATGGCAATGGCTGCTTGCTGGCTGGCTGGCATGGCAATGGCTGCTGGCTGGCTGGCATGGCATTGGCTGCTGGCTGGCTGGCATGGCAACGGCTGCTGGCTGGCTGGCTGGCTGGCATGGCAACGGCTGCTGGCTGGCTGGCTGGCATGGCAACGGCTGCTGGCTGGCATGGCAACGGCTGCTGGCTGGCTGGCATGGCAATGGCTGCTGGCTGGCATGGCAACAGCTGCTGGCATGGCAATGGCTGGCTGGCATGGGCTGCTGGCTGGCTGGCATGGGCTGCTGGCTGGCTGGCATGGCAACAGCTGCTGGCATGGCAATGGCTGGCTGGCTGGCATGGCAATGGCTGGCTGGCATGGCATTGGCTGCTGGCTGGCTGGCATGGCAACAGCTGCTGGCATGGCAATGGCAATGGCTGGCTGGCATGGGCTGCTGGCTGGCATGGCATTGGCTGCTGGCTGGCTGGCTGGCATGGGCTGCTGGCTGGATGGCATGGCAATGGCTGGCTGGCTGAGGCCTGAGGACTCACTTACCGTTACCGCCGCGCTGCTGCACACAGGTCTGGAGACCTGGTCTGGATTCGGATTCCGGATGGATGCACGGTCTCGTCTCTGCAGTACCACTGCCGCCGACGCCGTCCCGTCCGTCCACGTCCACGAAGAAGAAGGCCGGCCCGCCGCCACCCGATCCGACTCGCCGAGTCCTGGACTGGTCTCCGACTCCGTCTCCTCTTCAGTGAGTCCTCCTGCTCCAGGCTCCTCCCTGTCACGGTGAGTGGTGACTGGTGGTGAGTGCGGAGCTGCGGATGGGACCGACCACCGTCCACCGAAGTCTACTCCGCTGCTGCTGGGCTGGCTGCGCGACACATTCGGGCGGTCGGGTGGCAAGGAAGTCAGTCTGAAGGCGGATTCCAGAAGCGGTGATCTTGACGCCGGCTGATGTCCCACTGTGATTGGTCCAGGCTGGAGACTGGACCAATCACAGCCAGGATATCACGAAGGTGGGGGTGGTCAGGCGTTCCTTCCGGCGCCCAGGTTACGCCCCCTTACGCCCCCAGAAGGCAGCCAATCGGCGCCTTTTCTGGGTCGTAAACCCCACCCCCCCTTTAGCCACCACATAGGTCGGCGAGTCCTGCGAACCGATTTTTTTTTTTTTGTAACTTTATTGTTCTTTTTGTCTTTTTTTTTTTTCTCCTTTTTTTTTAGGGGGGCGGCGCCCTGGCGCCCCCTATGCACGGGCCGCCACTGCTTGTAACACTAACAAGTCACATGACATCTGGGAGGGAAAATGAATAATTGGGCTCAATTGGACATTTTCACTTAGGGGAGTACTCAACTTTGTTGCCAGAGGTTTAGACATTAATGGCTGTGTGTTGAGTTACAGTATCTCATAAAAGTGAGTACACCCCTCACATTTTTGTAAATATTTTATTATATCTTTTCATGTGACAACACTGAAGAAATGACACTTTGCTACAATGTAAAGTAGTGAGTGTACAGCTTGTGTAACAGTCTAAATTTGCTGTCCCCTCAAAATAACTCAACACACAGCCATTAATGTCTAAACCGCTGGCAACAAAAGTGAGTACACCCCTAAGTGAAAATGTCAAAATTTGGCCCAATTAGCCATTCCCCCCTGGTGTAATGTGACTCGTTAGTGTTACAAGGTCTCAGGTGTGCCTGGGGAGCAGGAGTGTTAAATTTGGTGTTATCGCTCTCACTCTCTCATACTGGTTACTGGAAGTTTAACATGGCACCTCATGGCAAAGAACTCTCTGAGGATCTGAAAAAAAGAATTGTTGCTCTACATAAAGATGACCTAGGCTATAAGAAGATTGCCAAGACCCTGAAACTGAGCTGCAGCACGGTGGCCAAGACCATACAGCGGTTTAACAGGACAGTAGTCGTATGAGTGCTGCCATCATTTCTGCAGAGGTTGAAGGGGTGGGGGGTCAGCCTGTCAGTGTTCAGACAATACACCGCACACTGCATCAAATTGGTCTGCATGGCTGTCGTCCCAGAAGGAAGCCTCTTCTAAAGATGATGCAAGAGAAAGCCCGCAAACAGTTTGCTGAAGACAAGCAGACTAAAGACATGGATTACTGGAACCATGTCCTGTGGTCTGATGAGACCAAGATAAATGTATTTGGTTCATATGGTGTCAAGCGTGTGTGGTGGCAACCAAGTGAGGAGTACAAAGACAAGTGTGTCTTGCCTACAAACAAGCATGGTGGTGGGAGTGTCATGGTCTGGGGCTGCATGAGTGCTGCTGGCACTGGGGAGCTACAGTTCATTGAGGGAACCATGAATGCCAACATGTAATGTGACATACTGAATCAGAGCATGATCCCCTCACTTCGGAGACTGGGTCGTTATGTCATCATGGAGGAGTGGAAGAGGACTCCAGCGGTAACCTGTGAAGCTCTGGTGAAACTCCATGCCCAAGAGGGTTAAGGCAGTGCTGGAAAATAAAGACGGCCACACAAAATATTGACACTTTGGGGCCCAATTTAGACATTTTAACTTAGGGGGTGTACTCACTTTTGCCAGCGGTTTCGACATTAATGGATGTGTGTTGAATTACAGTATTTTGAGGTGACAGCAAATTTACACTGTTATACAAGCTGTACACTCCCTACTTTACATTGTAGCAAAGTGTAATTTCTTCAGTGTTGTCACATGAAAAGATATAATAAAATATTTACAAAATTGTGAGGGGTGTACTCACTTTTGTGAGATACTGTTTGTGCTGCTTGGTAGTTTGAAGCTTTATACTTATTTGAAAATGCAGGGATCTAATATTTGTACTTTTATTAAAATGACATTTATTTTGTTCTTTGTGTCAGCAGTAATATGCCAATAAGAGCTTTCTCATTTGCTGTGCCTGAAACACGATTTCTTCACTCTTCAAAATATGTTTACAAGTTCAAAATCCGATATGGTGTCAGCTTTAGGTAAGTGTCACAAGGATATTTCCAAGGCTTTTCATATTTAAAGTGTTAGTTCACCTTACTTATATTTCCCCAAAACATACCTATGTATTACAGTGTCCTTAATACATTAAAATGCTGTGCTCTGTTTTAGAAATAAACTCACTAACGAGCACTCCCAGCCTTGTTCCTTACCCATACGTGCTGAGTCTGCTCTCTCTCACAGGCTCAGCTTTCTGCAAGAGTGAAAAAGAATGGACTTTGTATTTGGAGGTAGGGAACAAAGCCTTGTTTCATGAGTTTCTGGCACCATGCATCCAATGCCTGGGATGGTTTGGCAGGTGTTGCTGGGTAGGGTGGAGGGAGCTTAGTGAACATCCTTTTGCTGATCCCTCGCCTCTGCTTAATGAACCAGAGGGCAACATATATTATGTCACTTCTGAGTTTAGCGCCGTCATTCCCTGACTGCTCTGGCCAGGAAGGAAGCTGATTAAGTAAGATCTGTGCTTGATCAGCTTTATTGGTGTTAGGGATGCATTGAAATGAAAATTCTGGGCCGAAACCGAAAATGCAGGATGCCCTTGGCCGAAAACCGAAAATGACTTTTTCCCCCAAAAACTTTTAAAATAGATAGAACAGGGGCATAAACCAAAAACAGGTAGTGACATACACCTGTCGCTGCCACCCTGTCACAGTATATGTACTGTGATGGGTTGGCAAGAGATTAATTTAATTGCCAATGGTATTTGTATTATGCAGCATGAGGGGGTTAATATATTGCCACTGCTGGTCACTCATCTATTAGTGGCCGACCAGTGGCAGTTAATTAACCCCTTTGTGCTGCATTAGTGCAACCAGTATCAGTGTTAATTAACACTGGTTGCCCTGATACTGGTTGCACTAATGCAGCACAAAGGGGTTAAATAACTGCCACTGGTCGGTCACTAATGCATCAGTGACCAGCAGTGACAATACATTAACCATGTATCTCATGTAAGGCATGTATCTCCGCTGACAGGGAGGTGAAGCGCTCGCATAGTTATAGTTATTAGCGGCCGCTCCCCCCGCCCCCGCCCGGTGTCAGGTCATTTCATTCACACACAGTCCCGCTGACAGGGAAGTGAAGGCTCACATAGTTACAGCTATTAGCGGCCGCTCCCCCCGCCCCCCCCCCCCCCCGCCCGGTGTCAGGTCAGTTTATTCACACACAGTCCCGCTGACAGTGAAGTGAAGGCTCACATAGTTATATCTATTAGCGGCCGCTCGCCTGCCCTCCTGCCCGGTATGACACTTCATTCATACACACATCGTAGTAGTAGGGACGTCATTGAGAGGCGGGCTCCCGGCCAGAGGCGGGACTTTTAAAACCTGCGCTGCGCCCTCCTCCTTCCTCACGGTGGCCATTGATTTCGGCATTGTTAACCCATTATCGGCCAAAATGGGATAGGCTCATTTTCGGCCGATAATTTCGGTGGCCGAAATTTCGGTGCATCCCTAATTAGGGTATTATAGACTCCTGATGTCTCCTTAAAGAGGAGCTGTCACTAGGAATATGCTATTGGTGCTGGGCTATTGGTTCCCTATGTGATAGCAAAGAGTAAAATAAAAAATAAACGTAACAACCCTCCCCCCCCCAAAAAAAAAAAATATATTTTCAAAGCCCCCCCTTGCACACACATACATGTGCTCATTGTGGGTTCCTACGTATGCAGATGACAGTTGTGCAACACGTTTTAGCATCTCCGTGCATGCTGGAGTGTGAAAAATAATTCTAGGGCCATCATCAGGGTAACTCTAAACTAATCACTTGTAAGGGCTTTTAACGAATTGCCTATAGACAATTTTGGGTACTGAAGTTTGTCACTGTATCATGAGTGTGAACAATTTTACAAACGAAATTTACTTGACACAACCTCATATTTTATATTGTACCTAAAAATTTTGTAATTTATTGTGTTTGAGTGCACTAAAATTAAACTTAGGGTACTTTTACTGATAATATACTTTTAAAGCAGTGGTGCTAATATCATGTGACATAAAAAATTGCATCTATCACCATTTTATTTGCAGGCTCCCTGCTTTCAGAAAACATGTAATCTTTAGATATTAATCCTAAGAATATGTAAACAGCCTAATATTCATAATTTGAGCACAGGTGCACTCTAAACTCTTTAACAATAAATACCCATCGTTTAGCTCCCATGTGGTTCACTTCTTTTTTCCATTCAGCCACTGTAGGGCAAATGGTCTGTTTCCAGTGCCTTGGATTCAGGCATTTGGCTGCATTCAGCAAATAGGGTGTTACACTTTTTTTTTTTTTTTTTTTGATAATATGCTTTTAAAACAGTTGTGCTAATATCATCATGTGAAATAAAAAAATTGCAGCTATCACCATTTTAATTGCAGGCTCCCTGCTTTCAGAAAACATGTAATGTTTAGAGATTAATCATAAGAATATGTAAACAGCCTAATATTCATAATTTGAGCACAGGTGCACGCTAGGGTGCGGCTCAGCCCTTGGGTCTGTTCCTTTGTGCATTGTAAGTGCTCAAAACTGTGCCTGGGACCACTTGGACTGACCAAGTACATTTTGCTGCAGTGTGAATGTTAACAATGCTGGAGCACAATTCTCTCTATAGAGAATTAGAGTAAAACAGGGATCGCTGGTCTGAACAGCAGGAGAGTGTGCCCAGGAACACTTGTAGGTGTTCTCAGAAACACTTTCTTACAATCTAGTGTGAGTGCAGACCAGCAGAGGAGGGGGGAGAATCAATCTCAGACACAGTTCAGTTAAACCAGCCCGATTGTGAGTACACCCTCCGTTGCCTGTGCTGCCATTTTCCCCGCTGCTTCATTCGCTTTCAACATCTTCCTTTCTAAAACTTTGGGGGGCCAGTGACAGTACAACTTCCAGGCATGCCTGCTACACCATTGGAAAGAGTGTGAGTTTTCCTTTATTTTTATTTTTTATTTTTTTTTTAAATATAATATTTATTTATTTATGTAAAGTTTGTACAAAACAAAAGTATGCTATAAGAGAAAGAAATACATAGTAGTTGTCCAATCAATAGTCAGTTAACAGATTTTGCCTATAGGCCAAATAGAGTGTAACCCTTTATTGAGATCTAACCTGTTTACTGGATTGGCACATCCAGAATGATGTCCTTATGGCCATCCAAGAGTCTATCAGCGTATATAACATTGTGAAATGTTGGACAAGTACCACTAAACAATACTAGTTAACGAAAAGGGAAGAGAACATTCAAAAGAGAAAGGAGAAGAAAACAAAAAAAAAAAGGGAAAAGGGGTGGAAGAGAAGTTGGGGGGCAACACCTCACAGCACAGACAAGAAAATGAATGCAAGCTAAGTCGGTTATAACCTAGGAGGTCGTGGATGCATTATCGTATCTAATACTGCTTGCGGGTCTTTAGTGTCTATTGGGGTCAGTGTGAGAGTCCAAGGGGATAGTTGCTATATTGGAACTGGTACATTTAAGCATCAGGGATCTCTTCAGAATAATACATCCACCCCGATCATATGTCACGAAAGCAACCTAACTTATCTTTAACAGTAAATACTCATCTTTCAGCTCCCATGATGTGGTTTGTAATGGTATCCTGCACTGGGACACCATTTTGTCAAGCAACCATTTTGTGTCCGAGCTCAGCCATGACAGTTTAAAACCAAAAGGCCACTCATTCTCACAGCCCCCCACCCCACCCTCCTTTGTTAATTAATTCCTGGAATGCAGGAAGTTTGGGCTTCAAACAAGCCAACTTCAAAGACCCTTATCTCAAGCACAGAGGTAAATACTAGCAGATGTTGTGTCTTCCAGAACAGCATGAGGTTGTAACTCTGAGCAAAGCCATAAGGCTAATGGGTCGTAAAACATAGCCATTCAAGAGCTCTGTTACTGGAACACGTTGACCCACAAATTCATAACTGTAAACACAAACAAGATATGTCTCTAGAAAGTGTATAGTTAAATGCAAAATAAACTACCGATCGAATTAAGATCATACATGATCACGTTCGCTCCTAGGGAAGACAAGCCAGCGGTCAGATGCCTTACGGGTCAGAGGTTATTACGAGATAACCTGTGTTTGGTGTCTATGGATATAAAAGTCAATGCCGCACAATAAAATATCAGTTTTAAGAATGTAACCATTACATATTTTGAGATATGAATTCTGTTATAAATCTGTCTAAACGGGAGGTTCCTTGCCATTGTCTGAGCCGGGCCGCCCAGGGCCACTGTGTTTATTGGTCAAGGACCTCTGGTGACACCCCCTGGGGTCTCAGAGAAAGGGAAAGAAGCAGATGTTTTTTTCAGTTCTTATGTAACATCAAAGAAGTAACATCAAGGAAGAAACGTCTATCTATCACTTTAGGAACCGGCTCAGCTTCTGAACTCTGATAGTACAAGGACATTGACTGCAAGTATCTTTACTTCTCAATTCTTTATCTTATTTTTCTAAATTGCTGAATTGTGTCTCTATTTCTTTGTAACCCATTTTTCTGTAAATATTTTTATTTGCACCAATTTTAACCCTTTTTATATTTATACCTTATTTTGTAAAGTGTTAATTTTGTCTCTAAGCTCTTAACGCAAACTAACCAAAGAACCTGTCTCTTGAAGAGCGCTACTGTCTAGAATAAATCCTCTTGACACTCCTGTCTGCGGTGACAGCGCGTGTTACAGATGATTATTCTAAAGTCATAATTTGTATTTCTAAAATTATGAGCGTCCGCTGGGCTCAAACGTAGCTGTGGTGGCAGAGAAAGCGTTAATTGTTTAATTGGCCCAGTGACAATCGCTCTCAGCCTGCTGGCATCTAGATTGTGGTCCCGCAAGCTGGAAGAATCTTTGTGCCAGGTGCAGCTGAGAGTGGCATTGTAACGCAAGTGACGGCAGGGTGTGAGATTGCCTGGTCCTTGGTCACGAGTTGGATGAGAAGGCCAGGGGTCTGATACCCGCCACCGTCACATGGTTCACTTCTTTTTTTTTTTTGATTCAGCAACTCTAGGGCAAGTGGCCTGTTTCCAGTGACTTGGAATCAGGCATTTTGCTGCGTTCAGCAAATAGGGTGTTACACTTTTTTTCTAACGTTTAATCGAGGACTTAACATCCATGGAAGAGTAACTGAAGCAGGGTACACTTCACTGGTTGTATGGATGTTTTCCAAATCCAGGGGGTTATTGAATCCCAAAAGGCCTTAATCCCTGAGCAATCCCACCAAAGATGGAGGAATGTACCACGCTGGCCGCAACCACGCCAGCATTTGCATGTCAGACCCTGGGAACATTTTTACGAGGCGAGAGGGTGTTCTATATCACCGAGCCAGGAACTTGTATGAGGATTCCTGAACCTGAGTGCTGATGGAGGATACATGGGCCAAATGCATAATCTTCACTACTTGCAAATTCTATCCCCAACTCCCTTTCCTATTCTTTAATGTAATACGGTGTCCTTCGTGAGTGTGTGAGCAAATATATGATCTTAGGGAGAATATTAATTTTGAGTACGTTTATATGTCCGAAGCATGTCAGGGGGTAGTCATGACACGTATCTAAGTCACCCGAGATCTGCTATAGGAGTTGCTCAACATGGTGGAGACTGTCTGCCGAAGACCGGTCACGTGAAAGAGTGCACCGCTGGTGTGAAGTCTGGAGAGGCTCCTTTGTGCAGACCACCACATCTTTAAACAGGACATGTAGTGGACATACCATCCGGCTCCTTTGAGATAGTGGAACAGACCCTCAATTACACCCTAGTGGGAAGAGTTAAGAAAAACGGCTCTGGGAAGAACGGGAACCATTCCTAAAGACCATTTACCCAAGCTAGACCCCAAGGGGTTGTCTGGTAAGTGGGTGCATTACTCGGTGACGGATTCCCCCCTGTGTTTGATCCTGCATAAGGACATTCATCTGCACTGAGCACGCAGCACTTTGGAATCATCACTTCAAATTATTTATTGCAGGTTTGCACTAGCACCTTTTAAAATACGAGAACTGCAATAATATTTAAGCACAGACACTTTAAGTTGACCACCATAAAACCAGCCTGATTAGAATGGATCAAGGCTGTAACGTGGTCCTGAAGGCGAATTGCGAGGAGCTTGACTAAAATCTTAGTGTCGGAATTCAAAAGGGATATAGGCCGATAGTTTGCGGCTCTTTTTCCCGGTTTGGGCAAGATCGTAATGTGGGCCATAAGGGCTTCATGTCGTAAGGCATTGTCTAGAGTAACATAATTAAAATAGGTCAATATGGGGCCTGCAAGGATGGAAAACTGTTTTTTATAATATTGGTTCGTGAAACCATCCGGGCCGAGACTCTTGCCCTGGGGAAGGCCTGCGACAATCTTACCAAATTTGTCGGAAGGTCTTTCTAATTCTGCCAGCACCTCCTCCGGCAACCAAGGAAGGTTAGATTCCTGCAGGTAAGCCTGAGTATGTTCTTTAAGGGTCGCGCTTTTTATTAGTTGGGAAGACAACAGGATGCAATAGAGAGATTCATAAAAACGTTGAAATTCCCTAGCTATGGAGATAGAGCTAGTGGTTTGTTTGCCCCGTGCCTTGAGAGAATGGACATGTTGAGTGGCCTGCTGCTTCCTCAGCATGCGTGCCAACAATTTTCCACATTTGTTGCCATATTTATAGAAACGAGGAGCCCAAAAGCGTAACTTATGTTTTGCCCTGCGTTCCCAGCATTGAGTTAAAGTTTGCCTAAGGGAGTATAAAGTCAAGGCATCTGCGGGGTTAAGGAGACGTTTATGTTTTATCTCCAAAGCATGGATTTTGGTAAGTAAGTCAGAGATCTCCTGCTGTTTTCTTTTTTTAAGCCTGGCCCCATAAAAGATCAACTCCCCTATGATCACAGCCTTGTGACCCTCCCAAAGTGCCTGATTAGACACCTCATCAGAGGTATTAATTTCAAAATAATTTCGTAAGGAGTTTGTCACTGACTCCAGGATAGCAGAATTATCCAGGAGGGTCTCATTAAGTCGCCAAGTTCTTTCGTTCTGATGTGCGTTGGGAGGGGAAAAGGAAAGCGATACCAAGGGATGATCAGAGATAAGTGATCCAATGGAGGAGGAGATAAAATTACCTAAATAAAACTGGTCAACAAAAATGAGTTTTGCAGTAATAGCTGAAATCTTTGACCCTTGTGTTTGAAGTTCCTCAACTGTCTACAAGGTGTAACTCACGAAACAACTTCTTAACATGTTTAAAGGCTCTATATGATAAGGGTGTCCTGCCCGAGGAGGAGTCAAGGTCTGGGTCGAGAACTTCATTGAAATCACCTTTGAGTAAGACCATACCCTCTCGAAATTCACTAAGTTGCCTCAGAGTTGTTAAAGGAATGCGACCATCCTGGAGTTCGGGCATAGAGGGGAGCAATTGTATACAATTGACCATGAATCATACCTTCGAGAAACAAAAATCTGCCCCCTGGGTCTAATTTGGAGGTTAGTAATGTGAATGGGCAGTTTTTTTGTATGGCAATAGAAACCCCCCTCGCTTTAGCTTTGGTGGAAACATTGTAATACTATTGGTTAAGTATTTGTAAAGGCAGTCCAGGAGTGGATGAGGCAGTAAAGTGCGTTTCCTGAAGCAATAAATAAAATGTCAGGATGAAGGTGGCGCAGTTCCTGCCACAACCTCCCCCTCTTCAGAGGAGGACAGAGTTCCCCACACATTGTAAGATAACAACTTAATTTTGGTAGCCATAATAAGGTTCAGAAATGTAGAAAGGGTTAAGCAGAAGTAGACCAAGCCACCAGCATAGTGTTCTAACGGCATCCCAATAGAGTGGATTACTCATTTCTTCGATGTCCCCCCACAAAAACCTCAAGCCACCAACAAAAAACCTAAAAGAAACAGAAAAACAAAAAAATAGGCACGTATGCCAATTCTAAGGGAGGATGAGAAACGATATCCCCAAGTTGCCAAAAAAAGATACTCATTAGGATCTACTGGGGGAGAGTGACTGAACACGAGAAGAGCGTGAGCAATGCACCCCTGAGCATATAATCTAAGATCATAGTAGCTACATCATAATGATAACGAATTTAAACTGTACATAAAACATAAACATATATCTCCCTGGGTTGGATTCAATCGCATGAGAGTAATAGCATAACCATTAATTAGTGTTGAATAAACAGAATAGGTAAGTTCTGCCAATATATGAAGTGGGAAAAGCATTTTTCCAGATTGACGGGGAAATTATTCACAAGGCCGAGGGAGAGGACCCAGGTCCCCCACTGGGAGCACGGTTCTTCTTGCTGGATTTCGACGAGACTCTGCGCCACCTTTTGGGTGGCGTTGGAGTAAGGGATTGGAGCTCTGAAGTCGCCAGTCAGGAAAGTCTACTTCCGGCAAGTCTAAAGTCGCACAAAAGTGTGGTAAGTCATCTTTGTTCTGTAGAACTGCAGACTTGCCCTTTCTAATAGCGGTAAGTGGCTTGGTTGGATCAAAGGACATCAAGGAGGGGGCGCAAGGCCCATCTTTGCATCAGGGTCCTTCTGGATAGATCAGGGAACAGCAAGATTTGAGCGCCATCAAAATCCACCATAGGCATAGTGCGGACTGCTCGCATCACTGCCTCCCTGTTGACAAGTTTATGTACTTCGCAGATAACGTCTCTGGGTCTGTCTGTCCCCGTCTTGAAGGACCGGGAGTAGGACTCTGTGAACCCTGTCAATTTCAATAACATGAGGTGCACCAATCCCCAAAATTTGACGGAACAATCCCTGGACTGTAGGTAATAAGTCAGAGGGACGTGTGGCTTCCGAAAGTCCCTGAATCCTTATGTTTTGCCTCCGATCCCTATTTTCATAATACTCTAGTTGTTCCATGAGTGAATTCAACACCATTTCATGCCGTTTAGTGTTTTCCTGCAAAGCTGCTACAGTTTGCAGTGTGTCATCCTGACCAGTCTCCAGTGTGTCCACCCTGTGTCCCAGAGCCGCTGTGTTCTCACGTAGCCCCACAATAGCTTGTTTAAAAGACTGTTTCACTGTAGTAATCAATTGCACTATGTCTGCTTTAGTGAGAAGAGCCTTAATGTTTGCCCTCTAGTCCCAATCCCCCTCCACATCTTCACTATCAGATATATTAGGGGATCTAGCTGCAGAGTGAGAGGAGGGAGAAGGGCTGTGCTTTAGTACCTGCGGTGAGCTCGATCCGGGTTACATAGTGTGACAGGAAGTCAGGTAAATCTGTGAATGTAGTCACAGAGAGGAGACACATTCCCACCTGGTTTGGAAAGTTCACCAATTACTATAGGGTGTCGGCTGCCAAAGGCAGCAGGAAGGTGTAAAGAAGTTGAAAGGCCTTCAGCTGTTCGGAATGAGGAAATGAAGGCCTCTATAATTTGTCCAGAGGAAGTCTATGGATTGCTGCCTCCTGTCGCCGCGTGGGCTGGGAGAGGAGGACAGACAGATGTGTGCCTCCCGACGCTGAGGAAGCCTGGGAGAAGGACTGCTGCCTCCTGTCGCCGTGTGGGCTGGGAGAGGAGGTCAGTCAGATGTGTGCCTCCCTGAAAGCTGGTGAGCATGGGAGAAGACCTCCGGAAGCGTTGTGAAGCTGAGGAGGGTAACAAGGGTGAAGATTACTCAAGCTGAGGTCTTGGATCGTTTCTGTGTAGAAAGAAACCAATGGACATTTCCTGTGTGAAGGGGAAATTAATTAGGAGTGAAGAATTCTCAAGGTGAGAAAAGAAACTATTTCTATGTGGAAAGAAATAAATGCACTGTTTGCTATGTGGAGAGACAAGCAAACTGTGTTCAATGTGAAGAGTGTGAAGAGAAAAACAAAGGGACAGCTTAAATGAACATGTGCTGTGTGAAGATATAAAACATGGACTATTGAGAGTCTGCTGTATGACCAGCAAAGTCTGCCCAACAGTAGGTTGGGGACAGACTTCATTAGATAGGTTCCAGTGTGTGAGAAGGTAGCCGCCCACAGTGTCAAGGATTTATTTTGTTTTATTTTATTTTGGCTGTTTTGAGGCTTGCAATTGTGTGAAGTAAATTGCATGAATAAATCAAAGTGTTGTTTGCAACCACTTCTTGGCTGTCTCCCTGTGTACCGAACCCCCCCAAGGGGTCATCCACGCCCGCCACCGAGCTAATCCCTTACAATAGTTACATAGTAGTTGAGGTTGAATAAAGACAATAGTCCATCCAGTTCAACCTGTGTAGGCGCGCATGGCCGTAATCATCTCTCATACCCCTTAATGTTCTGATCCTTGAGATGTACGTCCAAGAGTCTTTTGAAAGTAGCCATAATTACATAGTAGTTGAGGTTGAATAAAGACAATAGTCCATACAGTTCAACCTGTGTAGGCGCGCGTGGCCCGTAATCATCTCTCGTGGAGAGGCTGATGTGTCCTGTCCTGCCCCATCTTGGGAGTAGTGTGCTGCCCGTCCGAGGAGGCCACGAAGAGGGTCCTGAGATCACCGGGTCAGGAACCGCTGCCACCACCTGGAGGCTGGGAGAACAGTCTCTGTTTCGCCGGCATGTCGGGCACCCAGGGAGAGAGCTGTGAAAGCCGCCAGATCGCTGCTAAGCTCGGGGGAAGCGAGAGCTCCAGAGCCGCACGTCCTCACTCCATCGCAGTCAGGCCATGCCCCCCAGTTTTCCTATTTTTTTTAAAGCAAATAAATGTAGCTTTTTTATTGAAGGGGATCCTGTGCACTTCTTCTACTGTATTTGTATCTGTACTTTTCTGTAAGCTACTGGTATTAGGTCTCATACACCGTGCAGCCCTTCACGGTGGTTTTAAAATGTTGACATGCATGCCAGGATGCTAAAATGTGGAAAATAAATATGTTTGTGTTGTTGTGTCTAACACGATCTGCACACAAATATTATCTATCTTCTAGATCCAAGAAACACAACATATTAAAAATTCAATCTGTTAAGACATTTTTATTTCTTTGCACATTTTTTTAAACCAAAAAAATGTATTGCACTGTTATTGGAAATTAGTAATAGTAAATTTAAAGCCCAGCTGAATGTTCCTCAGAAATGTAATATTTCAATCAGGAGTAAAAATAGTACTCACCCAGCAAACCTTCCTTACTAAACAAACTGCAGATGGATGCATGGCTATGTATCTGAGAGCAGCAATCTCTAAGCTGTGGTCTGACATGTCTCCCTCTAAAGCCTGATATACACAATGAGATTATTGAATGAATGATAGTCCTTTTTTTTTTTATTTGCATGCTTGTCTCCATATCGAAAATAAAGAGGTTACTAAAGTGACAAATTCTCTTACGACAAAATAAAAATTCGGAAGTAATGTATTGTATTTGTTTTGAAAACTGTACTGATTAAACAAAAATCGTATGATCTGGTATCATACAAGAAAAATGTTTGTGCTTGTCCCATTGGATATTTTGCATGACCTGTCGTGATCGGCTCTCTAAAGCTGTGTACTAATGTATAGAGTGTCATACAATCACATTGAATGCGGTATGTATTGTACGATTTTCTGATCGGGCCTTTACTCACAGCTAAACTAGGCAATCAGTGAGGCTCACATTCCATTAAAAATCTGGAACTGGCCCCAAAATATATAGAAAGTGTACGACTACGGATCAGCATGGCCTAATTGAGAAGATCTGAAAAAAAGGTTATATATGAGAAGATCCAGAAAAACTCATTAGAAATTTCCTATGTTAGAGATTACTCAAAAATGACTGATGAATAAACTCAAGATTTTGATTCCAGGTTCCTCACCTTTAGCAGACTTGATTTTTTTTTTAGCAGAACAGAAAAATGTGTGCGAGAGAGATAGGCTTGTGTGGATTTAAATTTTCTCTCTAAGATTATATATATTAGTGATCGACCAATTATCGGGGGCCGATATGCACTTTCCACGATATATCAGATTCGGCCACCAAGGTGACCGATATTGCCATTGCTCTGGCAGAGACTACGCCAGTGTGTCTATACATGTTTGAGATCTCACAAAACTGCCTCCGGAGATGTGTGACATTGACATTCCAGGATACAATTTACAAGCTCTCATGCATGCGCAGACATGATGTATTTTTGTCTGAAAGAGACTCCCTGCACATTTGCGCATGCACTGGACTTCCATTGACGATGATGGTGCTAGAGAAGTGTGGCTAAGGGAGAACTTCTGCACAGACAATGTTGGACTCCATGGTGTAGTAAGTATGATTTTTTTTTTTTTTCAGACAGGGACAAGTGTTAGGAATTTTTATTTTTTGTTTTGGGGTTTGGTAGGGTTATATTCCTCTTTAAAGTAGAAAAAAAACCCCCTGTTTCCTGATAATTTAGAAACCTACTAAATGTAGAGGACTAAATGGAGTTTAGGAAACAAAATGAAAGTCCGAGACATTATTACTAACATACTTTTGGTGGAAAAGAATTAGGCAAAGCTACAGATTTTCAGGATGTCAGCTACTGGACTGCATGTTAATTGCATGTACTTAGATTCTCCTCTAAAGTAAAGTTTCTGTCCACCCAAAAGTATATATCAGTTGTGTTTAGATACGTTCTAAAAAATAAATTGTTTCTTTTTTTTAGTTCTCATCATATAGAGAACAAAAGGCAGGCTCTACACGAATTAGTAGTGAGTATTTTAGTAGACGAATGTGATGTATTGCATTATTCCAATCTAGTGTTTTTTTCTTATCTGTTTTTGTTTGTTTTTGCTTGCTGGCAGTGTTAGGCCCCGTTCACACTGGGGCGACGCTACTTCCCGGGGCGACCTCACAGGTCGCGCCGCGCTGCTTGCACCGTGACCTCGGAGCGGCCGGCACGGACTTCATAACATTGAAGTCAATGCAGGTCGCTCCGGGTCGCCCCAAAGAAGCTCCGGACCCTTTTTCTAAGTCGGAGTGACTTGTGTCGCTCCTATTAGAACGGGTCCACAGCTTCTCTGTGGAAGGCGACCTACGGCGACCTGTCAGGCGACCAGGTCACCTGACAGGTCGTCCCAGTGTGAACGGGGGCTTAGTCCGGCTATAGATAAGTCGAAAACCAAAAGAAAAATTCTTGTTGATTGTTGAATCATTCACTTTTCGCATCATTAGTGTGCCAGCTGCGACATGCGATTTTTGTGCCGTAATTGAAATGGCCTGATCCAACATGCTGGATTTTTTTTCCGAAAAATGAAACAAATGATGGCACATTCATATGAGCTATTTTTGTTTTTCAATTGACAGAACATTCGTTTTTTTGCCTCATCTATGGCCTGCTTTACTGTATGCTGATGTCATTAAACACCATCTGCCTAAAATCTTATTCCATAGGAGTCCATCAGAGCCATAATTGCCAACCATGATAACTTATATCCATTTTCAACAAGGCATTTCCTGATTTTTCCTTGTATCCTTTGAATGCTTCTTTGTTACCCCTACATTTATGTAATGGACACATGCTATACAGAACTATACTGGATCCATAAGACTATTTGGATTAGTTCCTGACAATTTTGACATACAGTCTAATTTGCCTTCCACAATTCACATACTAATAGAATTCAGGGTAATTTTGGATTTTGGCATACAGGCAAACTTTCCTTCATATTACACACACACACACACACGCACACACACTATTAAAAAATCAGGGTCTGTTTGGATAGAAGCTACATAACATACTGGTATGTGTTTGTATTGTGGAACTTTGGACATGGACAGTATAAGAAAACACCATAGAGATGGTGTCCCTGCTGTGCACAGACACGGTCTTTGCCACTTAGTTGACTGGCTACTTACATACAGGTGCATCTCAAAAAATTTGAATATCATCAAAAAGTTAATTTATTTCAGTAATACAATTCAAAAAGTGAAACTCATATATTTTATATAGATGCGTTACACACAGAGTGATATATTTCAAGCATTTCTTTCTTTTATTTTGATGATTATGGCTTACAGCTAGTGAAAATCCAAGATTAGATATCTTAGAAAATGTGAATATTACATAAGAACAATTAAAAAAAAAAAAAAAAAAGGATTTTTAATACAGAAATGTTGGTTTACTGAGAAGTATGTCCATGTACAGTATAGTATGCACTGTACCAATACTTGATTGGGGCTCTTTTTGCATGAATTACTGCATTAATGCAGTGTGGCATTTTGGTGATCAGCCTCTGGCACTGCTGAGATGTTATGGAAGCTCTTTGATAGCGGCCTTCAGCTCGTCTGCATTGTTGGTCAGCAGAGGGAAGCATGAAGTGCTCTAAAATTTCCTGGTAGAGGGCTGCTCTGACTTTGGGTTTGATAAAACACAGTGGACCAAGACCAGCAGATGACATGGCTCCCCAAATCATCACTGACTGTGGAAACTTCCCACTGGACCTCATGCAACTTGGATTCTGTGCCTCTCCACTCTTCCTCCAGACTTTGGGACCTTGATTTCCAAATGAAATGCAAAATTTTCCACTCTCCGTGATGATGATTTGGGAAGCTAGGTCATCTGCTGATGTTGGTCCAGGAAATTCCAGAGCACTTCATGCTTCCCTCTGCTGACCAGCTTTATGGAGATGCTGATTTCATTTTCCAGCAGGACTTGGCACCTGGCCACATTGCCAAAAGTACTAATACCTGGTTTAATGATCATGGTATCACTGTGCTTGTGTAAGGTAAACCAGATTCTCAGCACCAGAAAGCCAGTGCGAGCTTATGCTAATATTCATGCATTGTTCACATGCTAATACATCTGAACAAAGATGTACTATTTCTATTCAACGTGCTCGCATTCGTGGGCGCACTCGCACATACGCATGCTCACGTACATACTTGGCACCCAGCTGCCTATTTAAACTGTCACCATGAGCAGTTACTGAATGGTATTCAGCTTGTACCTGTATTACTGTGACCTGATCCACTGAACCTGCTTACCTGTGTATGATTACCTGATTACTGGACTTGTCTTTGCCTTCTGATTCTGTACTGCGCTGCCCAGCTGTTACCGACCTTGGCCTGCTTCCTGGACTTTGCTTTGTCTGCTGACTGGGTCCTCTGTTTCCTGGCTGCTGCTCGTCACTGCCTGCATATCAGCTCTGCTATCACCCCCTGCTCTGGTGCCAAAGCTGCTTCAGTATCCTGGTCCTAGGACTGCAACCCCCAGCTTCATCCATCTAAGTGCGGACTTCACCAGCCAGCTACTACGGCCTTCGTGCCTCTCTGTGCCCTTACACTCTCTGGCGCCACCTTCAGGAGTGTTGGGCAGGAGGTGTAAGAGAGGCCTCCACGAAAATCCAGTCATCACCTGGAACGTGATAGCTTTATTGGCCAGCAAACTCACCTGACCTAAACCCCATAGAGAACTTGTGGGGTATTGTCAAGAGGAAGATGAGAGACGCCAGACCCAACAATGCAGACGAGCTCAAGGTCACTATCAAAGCAACCTGGGCTTCCATAACACATCAGCAATGCCACAGGCTGATAACCCTTCCATGCTACGCCTCATTGATTCAGTAATTCATGCAAAAAGAGCCCCGACCAAGTATTAGTAACGAGCATACTATACCGTACATAGACTTAATTTTCAGTAAGCCAACATTTCTGTATTAAAAATCCTTTTTTTAAATTGGTCTTCTGTAAAATTTTAATTTTCGGAGATACTGAATTTTGGGTTTTCGCTAGCTGTAAGCCATAATCATCCAAATTAAAAGAAAGAAATGCTTGAAATATATCACTCTGTGTGTAACGCATCTATATAAATTATGAGTTTTACTTTTTGAATTGCATTACTGAAATAAATTTACTTTTTGATGATATTCAAATTTTTTGAGATACACCTGTATTAGAGCATAGTTTTCTGTAAACATGTAAGTTGTTTAATCTTAACTGAATGTCTCCTAGATAAGACCAAATGGGAAAGTGCACGTTGTCTGAGGTTTAAATATAAGCATAAGGCCCTCTGTCCATTTCCATATGTCTTCACCGTGTATATAGAGCCTTATTCTATACTGAGTGGTAAGTATACTTAAATATCACTGGAATATTGTACTTTCTACACATTGTTTTACTAATTCTAAGCAGTTAGGCACAATACACACAGCCAGGCATTGTTTTGGCTTCAGTGTTAAATATTAGATTCAGCAAACATTTACAAAGCATTCAGGCTCCATGTACACTAGCTTTTTTTTAGCTCCTACCAGCTACTTTGAGTGCTTTTTTTTTTTCTGCCCCTAGAAGCAAGAAGTGTTATCCTATGTGTCCATGCACACTATTGTAATCTGAAAGCGTTTTTCAAGCTTCAGCTTCTATGAGTAAAAATAAATAAAAAATGCATTTTTTTTTGCATTTTTGGGAGCGATTTGCCAGCAGAAAAAAATGAAAGCTCCTAGAAGCTCCTAAACACTGTTAACCTCCCTGGCGGTATGATTCTTTCTGATTTTAGGTGCTGAAAGCGGTACCATTATTTTGCATGTAATTCTTAAGAATGAGCAGCCCAAACCAACTATTTACATATGATTTTTTTTTTACTGTGCGTTCTTCTTTATAACATCTCAGGTATGATAAAGTTTGAAACACAAAATCATAAATTATAATATAATAAATAACTATAAATAAGTTAAAGTTTATATATACAGTATATATATATTGTGACAGGAAGTCAGGTAAATCTGGGAATGTAGTCACTGAGAGGAGACACATTCCCACCTGCTTTGAAAAGTTCACTGATACTATAGGGTGTTGGCTGCAAAAAGAGCCAGCAGGAAGTTGAAAACCATTCAGCTGTTCAGAATGAGGAGATCAAGGCCTCTATAATTTGTCCAGAGAAAATCTATTGAGTGCTGCCTCCTGTCGCTGTGTGAGCTGGGAAGAGGAGGACAGACATACGTGTACCTCCCGACGCCGTGTGGGCATGGGAGAAGGACTGCTGCCGCCTGTCGCCGTGTGGGCTGGGAGAGGGGGACAGTCGGATGTGTGCCTCCCGACAAGCTGGTGAGCATGGGAGAAGACCCCCTACAGCGATGTGAAGCTAAGGAGGGTAACCACGAGTGAAGACGTCTCAAAGGTGAGAAGACAAAGTGTTCCATGTGAAGAGTGTGAAGAGTAAAGGATCCTGTTATAAATGAACATGTGCTGTGTGAAAGAAAACAAAGGGACATGTTCAATGGACAATGTTTGTGCTGTGTGAAAAGCAAACAAATGGACATTTGAGTGTCTGCTGTAGGATCAGCAGTGTCGGCCCAACAGTAGGTTGGAAAGACTTCTTAGGCAGGTTCCAGCTGTGAGAAGGTAGCCGCCCACAGAGGCAAGGATTTATTTTGTTTTATTTTATTTTGATGTTTTGCTGCATGCACTTGTTTGAAGAAATTGACCTAATAAACCAAACTATTGTTTTCAACCACTCCTCGGCTATCTCCCTGTGTGCCGACCCCCCCCCCCAAAGGGGTCACCCATACGCCTACCACCGAGCTAATCCCTTACATATGGTGGAGGTATGCAGTGGGCAGAAGCGAAGATCCCTGCAAGGAAGTGCAAATGTTTGATGAACTTTGTCTGGTGCATGAGATTGCACAATCTATGTGTGCAGGAGAGAAGATCCTGACAGAAAAAAAAAAAAAAAAAAAGTGTTTTAAAGAGACAGGGGTCTCAAAATTTTTTGATGAACTTTGTTGTGTCTGGTGCAAGTGACTGCACAAACTGTGTGTGCAGGAAAAGAGATCTTGCAAGAGAGAGAGAAAAACTACATGTGTTAAAGAGACAGTGGTCTGAAAATTTTTTGCTGGACTGTGAAAAATTTTGTTTGTGGAGTTATTGAAGATGGGGCGTTCAAAACGCCTGAAGAATGCAAAGATAGATGAAATGAGAGACCGGATTCTATGGATGGAGGGGATGTTGCCGTCTGAACCAGCCCCATCCATGCCTAAAGAGAGTCTACTAAAGAGGAAGGTTGTTGTCCCTAGCAACACTGATGAAACCGCTATGGAGACGCAGTGTGCTCAGATGAAAAGTAAACTCAAAATGGAGGAGATGTTGAAACATCTGATTATATCAAATGCAGCTCAACAGCAAGCAAATGCAGCTCAACAGCAGGCAAATGCGGATTTTCAGCAGAGCTTTGCAGCTCAACAAAAGGCTCATCAAGAGAGCATGGCAGGCTGGAAACAGAGACGCCAGCAGCCAATGGAGGCCATCGGTTTGGAGGAAACCGAGTATGTGTGCAGGGCTGAGTTGGATGCCTTGCAACGGAAAATGGAAGAAAAGGAACAAGCCTTGGAATTGCTTAAAATGGAGCATAGAAACTTGCAGGAAATGAATGAACTACTCAAGTCTCATGTGTTACAGTGGGAAGAATCCACTGCTCTTCTTTTGGTCGAGTTGCAAAAACGCAGAGAGACTATAATGGAGAAAGATACCATCCTCATGGAAAAGGAAAGTGAAATTCAGACTTTGCAGAAGCAAAGTATGGCTGATATGTTGGAGTTGCGTAATCAGCTGGAAAAAAGTCTTCAGTGTTTGGAAGTTACAAAAATAGACCTGCAGGAGTCGCAGGAACAGAATGTCGCTCTGAAAGCGACATTGTCTCTCAGCGACAAAGAGAAAAGTGAAAGAGAGGCTAAATTACTGAGTACTGTGTATGAGCTCACTACTTTGAGCAATGTGGTAGATGAATGGCGTGCGGACTGTGAAAGTTGGAAAGATGAAGCCCAACGTGTCCAGCAGCAGTTAAAGGAGAAAGAAGCCTGTGTGGCAGAATTACATTCTTATTCCCAGATGCTAGCCAGTGAGGTGAAAGCTCTTATGCAGGGAAAAGGAGATTCTGAACACAAGAGAAAAAAAGTAGAGGCACAGCTGCAGGAATCGCAAGTCAAGGTGTCAGAAGGTGACCGAGTGTGTGCTAAGCTGTCAGAGAAGGCAACCCGATTGCAGGTTGAGTTGGACAATGTTACAAATCAGCTTTCTCAAGCAGACAGCAAATCTAGAGAAATTGCGGAAGATTTTTCTATCTTGGAATCGCAGCTGCAAGACACGCAGGAACTCTTACAGGAAGAGAGGTGTCAAAGGCTGAATTTTAGCACAAAGCTCAAACAAATGGAAGATGAGAAAAATGGCTTCCTGGAACAATTAAAAGAGGAGGCGGAAGCAAAGAAAAACCTATCAGAGCAAGTCGCAACATTGCAAGCTCAGATAGCGGATATGAAAAAACGCATGGAAGAAAGCGTTGGTTCATTACAGTGTGTTGAAGATGTGAAAAAGAAGTTTGATCAGATGCTTGGTGAAGAGAAGACTGTGTCTGCAAAATATGCAGAAGAACGCGCACGTGCAGAAACGGAGGTGCGTGATAACGAGAGCAAAGCCCTGTTCTTGGCTCGCTCTTTGGAGGAAGCTCTAGAGTGTAAGGCTGAACTAGAAAGTGTTAAACAGCTGCGTACAGAAATGGAAGAATTGGTCAGCTCAAAGGATGATGTTGTGAAAAGCGTTCAGGAGCTAGAAAAGTCTAAGCGAGCCTTAGAACAGCAAGTAGAAGAGATGAAGATTCCGTTGCAGGAACTGGAAGAGGAATTCCAGGCAACAGAGGATCTGTCCCAAAGAGGGGATAGTGTGCCTGATGCAGTTTTTAAAAGGATCAGTGTTTTGGGGTCTGTCCTGAGTGAGCCTCAGAAATGTGACGACATGTGGCTTGAATCACCCCTTTGGAATAAACCGTTCCTTCAAAAACTTCAAGCATTGGAAAATGTATCATTAGAACTTCAGCAAACAAAGGAGCTGAGTAAGAAATGTGGTGATTTCTCAGTTCAGGCTGAAAACCTAGTGGAGAAAACTAAGGCTGTTGGTGAAAACGTGAAGCAAATGAATAAGTGCCTTTCAGGGAGTGTTTCCAAAATGGAACTGGTGAAAGACGGGTGGCAGAAGTTTGATCGTGATCTTGAGATGCATTCCATGTGGAATTCAGATAGAGAAAAAGAACTAGGTGACCTTGAGCGGTCAAATAGTTCAGCAGAAAGTGCATTGAAGAAACCTGTAAAAGAATGTGTTGCAGTTCCATGCTTCTTCACTGATGCAGAGAGGAGGTCTATAATGGATACCACCCAGATCGCTGGGTTCAACTGTGTTGTTGCCTTTAACCCCTATGTTGGTGGAAGGAAAGTTGATGATGTTCTGGTTGGCTACTTCTGTGAAGAGTTTGGCAAGAAATATAAACTGAATATCAAATCAAATAGTAGGCCTTTACTGCGACTCGCTCAGGAGGGCGAAAAGTTTAAGAAGTTGATGAGTGCAAATGCTTCAGATCTGCCTATGAATATGAAATGTTTGAATGATATTGATATCTCTGGGAAAAGGAACAGGGGTCACTTTGAAGAAATGTGTGACAGCCTGTTGTCTCAATTGGAAAATCCTCTGCACAGCATCTTAGAGCAAGCAAAGCTCAAGAAGGAAGATCATTCCCTTTTACAACAAAAAGTCAATGATTGTGTACAGCTGTATGGAGAGGCAACTCAAGTCACAGAGGGATGTCAAGAGTCCCTACTTGGAACAAAGCTTAGTGAAGCAAAGGTTCTCAAAGTTTTGTGGAAAACATTTATGGATTGCAGAGAGAGGCGTCTTAAGAATGTTGAAGACATTAAGACTAGCCCAATTGAGTTGCCTATGGATCACGGTCCTCCATGGTGGATTGGACAGACGGTTATGAGGGACAAGCTGTCTGACATTTATGAGAAAGCTGTCAATGAAGATGACAGAAACGAGAAGGAGCAAAATTATGCCAAAAATGCAGTTGAAGAATGTGTATATGAGATGAGAGACAAACTGTGTGGCATTTATGAGAAATCTGTCAGTGAAGATGACAGAAACAGTTTCATCCGGAAGCTTGAGGATAATAGGAGGCTTATCAGTGAGTCAGCAGTGCCTGACACATGCGTGCCTGGAAATATGTGTCCCAACCCTAGGGTTGAAACAAGAGGGGGGGGGTATGTGACAGGAAGTCAGGTAAATCTGGGAATGTAGTCACTGAGAGGAGACACATTCCCACCTGCTTTGAAAAGTTCACTGATACTATAGGGTGTTGGCTGCAAAAAGAGCCAGCAGGAAGTTGAAAACCATTCAGCTGTTCAGAATGAGGAGATCAAGGCCTCTATAATTTGTCCAGAGAAAATCTATTGAGTGCTGCCTCCTGTCGCTGTGTGAGCTGGGAAGAGGAGGACAGACATACGTGTACCTCCCGACGCCGTGTGGGCATGGGAGAAGGACTGCTGCCGCCTGTCGCCGTGTGGGCTGGGAGAGGGGGACAGTCGGATGTGTGCCTCCCGACAAGCTGGTGAGCATGGGAGAAGACCCCCTACAGCGATGTGAAGCTAAGGAGGGTAACCACGAGTGAAGACGTCTCAAAGGTGAGAAGACAAAGTGTTCCATGTGAAGAGTGTGAAGAGTAAAGGATCCTGTTATAAATGAACATGTGCTGTGTGAAAGAAAACAAAGGGACATGTTCAATGGACAATGTTTGTGCTGTGTGAAAAGCAAACAAATGGACATTTGAGTGTCTGCTGTAGGATCAGCAGTGTCGGCCCAACAGTAGGTTGGAAAGACTTCTTAGGCAGGTTCCAGCTGTGAGAAGGTAGCCGCCCACAGAGGCAAGGATTTATTTTGTTTTATTTTATTTTGATGTTTTGCTGCATGCACTTGTTTGAAGAAATTGACCTAATAAACCAAACTATTGTTTTCAACCACTCCTCGGCTATCTCCCTGTGTGCCGACCCCCCCCCCCCCAAAGGGGTCACCCATACGCCTACCACCGAGCTAATCCCTCACAATATATATATATATATATATATATATATTGTAAGGGATTAGCTCGGTGGTAGGCGTGGATGACCCCTTTGGGGGTGCGTTTTCACAGAGAGATAGCCCAAAAGTGCTTGCAAACAACAGGTTTATTTTTCATACAAGTGCATGCAGCAAAACATCCAAAATAAAATAAAACAAAATAAATCCTTGCCTCTGTGGGCGGCTACCTTCTCACAACTGGAACCTACCTAAGAAGTCTTTCCAACCTACTGTTGGGCCGACACTGCTGATCCTACAGCAGACACTCAAATGTCCATTTGTTTGCTTTTCACACAGCACAAACATTGTCCATTGAACATGTCCCTTTGTTTTCTTTCACACAGAAACACTTCGTCTTCTCACCTTTGAGACGTCTTCACTCTTGGTTACCCTCCTTAGCTTCACATCGCTTTAGGGGGTCTTCTCCCATGCTCACCAGCTTGTCGGGAGGCACACATCCGACTGTCCCCCTCTCCCAGCCTACACGGCGACAGGCGGCAGCAGTCCTTCTCCCATGCCCACCAGCTTCGGGAGGTACACGTATGTCTGTCCTCCTCTCCCAGCCTACACGGCGACAGGAGGCAGCACTCAATAGATTTTCTCTGGACAAATTATAGAGGCCTTGATCTCCTCATTCTGAACAGCTGAAGGCCTTTCAACTTCCTGCTGGCTAGCTCTGTAGCCAACACCCTAAATTAATTAATGGACTTTCTAAGTCAGCTGGAAATGTATCTCCTTCCTGTGACTACATTCCCAGATTTAGCTGACTTCCTGTTACATACCCCCCCCTCTTGTTTCAACCCTAGGGTTGGGACACAGATTTCCAGGCACGCATGTGTCAAGCACTGCTGACTCACTGATAAGCCTCCTATTATCCTCAAGCTTCCGGATGAAACTGTTTTGTCATCTTCATTGACGGATTTCTCATAAATGCCACACAGTTTGTCTCTCATCTCATATACACATTCTTCAACTGCATTTTTGGCATCATTTTGCTCCTTCTCGTTTCTGTCATCTTCATTGACAGCTTTCTCATAAATGTCAGACAGCTTGTCCCTCATAACCGTCTGTCCAATCCACCATGGAGGACCGTGATCCATAGGCAACTCAATTGGGCTAGTCTTAATGTCTTCAACATTCTTAAGACGCCTCTCTCTGCAATCCATAAATGTTTTCCACAAAACTTTGAGAACCTTTGCTTCACTAAGCTTTGTTCCAAGTAGGGACTCTTGACATCCCTCTGTGACTTGAGTTGCCTCTCCATACATCTGTACACAATCATTGACTTTTTGTTGTAAAAGGGAATGATCTTCCTTCTTGAGCTTTGCTTGCTCTAAGATGCTGTGCAGAGGATTTTCCAATTGAGACAACAGGCTGTCACACATTTCTTCAAAGTGACCCCTGTTCCTTTTCCCAGAGATATCAATATCATTCACCAAACATTTCATATTCATAGGCAGATCTGAAGCATTTGCACTCATCAACTTCTTAAACTTTTCGCCCTCCTGAGCGAGTCGCAGTAAAGGCCTACTATTTGATTTGATATTCAGTTTATATTTCTTGCCAAACTCTTCACAGAAGAAGCCAACCAGAACATCATCAACTTTCCTTCCACCAACATAGGGGTCAAAGGCAACAACACAGTTGAACCCAGCGATCTGGGTGGTATCCATTATAGACCTCCTCTCTGCATCAGTGAAGAAGCATGGAACTGCAACACATTCTTTTACAGGTTTCTTCAATGCACTTTCTGCTGAACTATTTGACCGCTCAAGGTCACCTAGTTCTTTTTCTCTATCTGAATTCCACATGGAATGCATCTCAAGATCACGATCAAACTTCTGCCACCCGTCTTTTACCAGTTTCATTTTAGAAATATTCTCTGAAAGGCACTTGAAATTCATTTGCTTCACGTTTTCACCAACAGCCTTAGTTTTCTCCACTAGGTGGCGTTTGCTTTTTCCTCCCAGATTTATATCACTTGCTTTAGTTTTCTCCGCTTTAGTTTTCTCCACTAGGTTTTCAGCCTGAACTGAGAAATCATCACATTTCTTACACAACTCCTTTATTTGCTGAAGTTCTAATGATACATTTTCCAATGCTTGAAGTTTTTGAAGGAACGGTTTATTCCAAAGGGGTGATTCAAGCCACGTGTCATCACATTTCTGAGGCTCACTCAGGACAGACCCCAAAACACTGATCCTTTTAAAAACTGCATCAGGCACACTATCCCCTCTTTGGGACAGATCCTCTGTTGCCTGGAATTCCTCTTCCAGTTCCTGCAACGGAATCTTCATCTCTTCTACTTGCTGTTCTAAGGCTCGTTTAGACTTTTCTAGCTCCTGAACGCTTTTCACAACATCATCCTTGGAGCTGACCAATTCTTCCATTTCTGTACGCAGCTGTTTGTTAACACTTTCTAGTTCAGCCTTACACTCTAGAACTTCCTCCAAAGAGCGAGCCAAGAACAGGGCTTTGCTCTCGTTATCACGCGCCTCCGTTTTTGCACGGTCGCGTTCTTCTGCATATTTTGCAGACACAGTCTTCTCTTCACCAAGCATCTGATCAAACTTCTTTTTCACATCTTCAACACACTGTAATGAACCAACGCTTTCTTCCATGCGTTTTTTCATATCCGCTATCTGAGCTTGCAATGTTGCGACTTGCTCTGATAGGTTTTTCTTTGCTTCCGCCTCCTCTTTTAATTGTTCCAGGAAGCCATTTTTCTCATCTTCCATTTGTTTGAGCTTTGTGCTAAAACTCAGCCTTTGACACCTCTCTTCCTGTAAGAGTTCCTGCGTGTCTTGCAGCTGCGATTCCAAGATAGAAAAATCTTCCGCAATTTCTCTAGATTTGCTGTCTGCTTGAGAAAGCTGATTTGTAACATTGTCCAACTCAACCTGCAGTCGGTTTGCCTTCTCTGACAGCTTAGCACACAATCGGTCACCTTCTGACACCTTGACTTGCGATTCCAGAAGCTGTGCCTCTACTTTTTCCCTCTTATGTTCACAATCTCCTTTTCCCTGCATAAGAGCCTTCACCTCATTGGCTAGCATCTGGGAATAAGAATGTAATTCTGCCACACAGGCTTCTTTCTCCTTTAACTGCTGCTGGACACGTTGGGCTTCCCCTTTCCAACTTTCACAGTCCGCACGCCATTCATTTACCACATTGCTCAAAGTAGTGAGCTCATACACAGTACTCAGTAATTTAGCCTCTCTTTCACTTTTCTCGTTGTCGCTGAGAGACAATGTCGTTTTCAGAGCGACATTCTGTTCCTGCGACTCCTGCAGGTCTATTTTTGTAGCTCCCAAAGACTGAAGACTTTTTTCCAGCTGATTACGCAACTCCAACATATCAGCCATACTTTGCTTCTGCAAAGTCTGAATTTCACTTTCCTTTTCCATGAGGATGGTATCTTTCTCCATTATAGTCTCTCTGCGTTTTTGCAACTCGACCAAAAGAAGAGCAGTGGATTCTTCCCACTGTAACACATGAGACTTGAGTAGTTCATTCATTTCCTGCAAGTTTCTATGCTCCATTTTAAGCAATTCCAAGGCTTGTTCCTTTTCTTCCATTTTCCGTTGCAAGGCATCCAACTCAGCCCTGCACACATACTCGGTTTCCTCCAAACCGATGGCCTCCATTGGCTGCTGGCGTCTCTGTTTCCAGCCTGCCATGCTCTCTTGGTGATCCTTTTGTTGAGCTGCAAAGCTCCGTTGTTTCAGCATCTCCCCCATTTTGGGTTTACTTTTCATCTGAGAACCCTGCGTCTCCAAAGCAGTTTCATTTGCCCCAGTGTTGCTAGGAACAACAACTTTTCTCTTTAGCCGATTCCGTTCAGGCATGGATGGGGCTGGTTCAGACGGCAACATCCCCTCCATCCATAGAATCCGGTCTCTCATTTCATCTATCTTTGCATTTTTCAGGCGTTTGGATCGCCCCATCTTCAATAACTCCACAAATTTTTCACAGTCCAGCAAAAAATTTTCAGACCACTGTCTCTTTAACACATGTAGTTTTTCTCTCTCTTGCAAGATCTCTTTTCCTGCACACACAGTTTGTGCAGTCACTTGCACCAGACACAACAAAGTTCATCAAATAATTTTGAGACCGCTGTCTCTTTAAAACACTTTTTTTTTTTTTTTTTTCTGTCAGGATCTTCTCTCCTGCACACATAGATTGTGCAATCTCATGCACCAGATAAAGTTCATCAAACATTTGCACTTCCTTGCAGGGATCTCTGCTTATGCCCACTGCATACCTCCACCATATGTAAGGGATTAGCTCGGTGGTAGGCGTGGATGACCCCTTTGGGGGTGCGTTTTCACAGAGAGATAGCCCAAAAGTGCTTGCAAACAACAGGTTTATTTTTCATACAAGTGCATGCAGCAAAACATCCAAAATAAAATAAAACAAAATAAATCCTTGCCTCTGTGGGCGGCTACCTTCTCACAACTGGAACCTACCTAAGAAGTCTTTCCAACCTACTGTTGGGCCGACACTGCTGATCCTACAGCAGACACTCAAATGTCCATTTGTTTGCTTTTCACACAGCACAAACATTGTCCATTGAACATGTCCCTTTGTTTTCTTTCACACAGAAACACTTCGTCTTCTCACCTTTGAGACGTCTTCACTCTTGGTTACCCTCCTTAGCTTCACATCGCTTTAGGGGGTCTTCTCCCATGCTCACCAGCTTGTCGGGAGGCACACATCCGACTGTCCCCCTCTCCCAGCCTACACGGCGACAGGCGGCAGCAGTCCTTCTCCCATGCCCACCAGCTTCGGGAGGTACACGTATGTCTGTCCTCCTCTCCCAGCCTACACGGCGACAGGAGGCAGCACTCAATAGATTTTCTCTGGACAAATTATAGAGGCCTTGATCTCCTCATTCTGAACAGCTGAAGGCCTTTCAACTTCCTGCTGGCTAGCTCTGTAGCCAACACCCTAAATTAATTAATGGACTTTCTAAGTCAGCTGGAAATGTATCTCCTTCCTGTGACTACATTCCCAGATTTAGCTGACTTCCTGTTACAATATATATATATATATATATATATATATATATATATACAGCCCTCAAATTTTCCACTCGCCTACTCGCATTTTGCGAGTGGAAAATTATGTAGGGCGAGCTACTGTCAGGGGAAGAGAGGAGAGGAAACCTGGCCGAAGGATTGGATAATGTCAGCGGCGGATCATCCCCTGTAACAGCTTTAATTGTAATTGGCGGGCGCTCGCCGGCATACACAGTCCCGTCTCTTAGCCCGGCTTCTTTGATAGACAGAACACCTGGCCAACCAGGACGTGTGACGTCTATCAAAGAAGCCGGGCTAGGAGGCGGGACTGTATATGCCGGCGAGCGCCCGGCAATTACAATTAAAGCTGAGCGGGATGATCCACCGCTCCGACATTATCCGGCCAGCAGGACTGATGGAGGGGGTAAGCCGATCATCTCACCCAGAGCCGGTACAAGGGAGGGTGGGATGGATGGATGGATGGCTGCCCTGGGCGTCTGTGTCATGGGAGGTGGAGAGGGCGCTGCCAGGAGTGTTTCTGTTACAGGAGAGAGCGGGATGTGCTCTCTCTGTCTTCTCACCGGGCTGCACACTGCTGTCAGTATAGCAGACATCAGATCGGTACTTCTCCCCTTAAAGAGTCAGAGTGGAGGAGGAGCGGAGGAGAAGACAATTTCTAAAGCTTTGCACGGACAGCTGGCGGGAGAGATGCGGCTGCAGAAGGGGAAGAAGATTGCGGCTCAGGAAGGACACTGAATGTCAGATCCGGACTATACAGAGTTTGTTATCCCCTCTCCTCCGAGTCAAAGTAAGCAATGTGGAAAGGGGGCGGGTAACAAACTCTGTATAGTCCCATCTGACATCCAGTGTCATTCCTGAGCCGCAATCTTCTTCCCCTTCTGCTTCTGCAGCCGCATCTCTTCCGCCAGCTGTCCGTGCAAAGCAATAGGAATAGGCTTCTCCTCCGCTCCTCCTCCACTCTGACATATGAAGAGGAGGATCACAGAGTGATGTGCCGCGCTGTATCTGAGGTCTGCATGCTGGAGGAAAGGGAGAACTACACTGGGGTACAAATCTTATCCTGTCAACTCCCAAATTCCCATCTCAGCACAATCCCCCCTCCCTCCTAGCACAACCCCCCATCTCAGCACAATCCCCCCTTCCTAGCACAACCCCCCCATCTCAGCACAATCCCCCCCTCCTAGCACAACCCCCCCCATCTCAGCACAGTCCCTCCCCCTCCTAGCACAACCCCCCATCTCAGCACAATCCCCCCCTCCTAGCACAACCCCCCATCTCAGCACAGTCCCTCCCCCTCCTAGCACAACCCCCCCATCTCAGCACAACCCCCCCCATCTCAGCACAGCCCCCCCCTCCTAGCACAACCCCCCATCTCAGCACAATCCCCCCATCTCAGCACAGTCCCCACCCCTCCTAGCACAACCCCCCCATCTCAGCACAGTCCCCCCCCTCTTAGCACAACCCCCCTCCCATATTGATCCCACCTAGAAGTAATCATCTTCTCCCCACCCCTCATGCTACAAATTCTCTTATTCCAACCCCCCCCCCCCCGGGACAATCCCCCACAAAGTATTTGTACTAGGAGGGGTGGGGAGAAGATGATTACTTCTAAGTGGGATCGATATGGGGGGGGGGGGGGTTGTGCTGGGATGGGGAATTTGAGAGGTGACAATATAAGATTTCTTCTAGCAGGGGAATTGGGGGGGGAGCGTGCTAGGAGGAGTGATTCGTGCTGGGGGGGGGGGGTGAGATTTGTGCCAGGAGTGGGGATTGTCCTTATAGAGATTATTGGAATGGGGTGGGGGGATGGATTTGTGCCAGAACAGGAAGTCTTGGGGCTGTTAAAAAGGGGTATTTGGGGGGGGGGGGGTTGTGCCAGTAGGTAGGATTTGTTCTAGGAGGTGAAATTTGGGGGGGGGGTACTAGGAGGGTGATTTGGGGGTTCCAAACCCTTGATGGGCACTGATTAGGCTGCACTGATGGGCACTGGAAACTTTGTTATTAATATTTATTTTTGTAACTTCTGCATTAATGCAAAAACATTTAACAGTGTAATTTTATGAGGGCGTGTTTAGGTGGCGAGTAACCCTTAAGGCCTGGCTAGTAGCTCAGGACTTTAAATTTTGAGCCCTGTATATATATATATGTATGTATGTATGTGTGTGTTTGTGTATACATATATATATATATATATTATATATATATATACAGTATATATAGATATACGTGTGTGTGTATATATATATTGTGACAGGAAGTCAGGTAAATCTGGGAATGTAGTCACTGAGAGGAGACACATTCCCACCTGCTTTGAAAAGTTCACTGATACTATAGGGTGTTGGCTGCAAAAAGAGCCAGCAGGAAGTTGAAAACCATTCAGCTGTTCAGAATGAGGAGATCAAGGCCTCTATAATTTGTCCAGAGAAAATCTATTGAGTGCTGCCTCCTGTCGCCGTGTGGGCTGGGAGAGGAAGGCAGACATACGTGTACCTCCCGACGCCGTGTGGGCATGGGAGAAGGACTGCTGCCTCCTGTCGCCGTGTGGGCTGGGAGAGGGGGACAGTCGGATGTGTGCCTCCCGACAAGCTGGTGAGCATGGGAGAAGACCCCCTACAGCGATGTGAAGCTAAGGAGGGTAACCACGAGTGAAGACGTCTCAAAGGTGAGAAGACAAAGTGTTCAATGTGAAGAATCTGAAGAGTAAAGGATCCTGTTATAAATGAACATGTGCTGTGTGAAAGAAAACAAAGGGACATGTTCAATGGACAATGTTTGTGCTGTGTGAAAAGCAAACAAATGGACATTTGAGTGTCTGCTGTAGGATCAGCAGTGTCGGCCCAACAGTAGGTTGGGAAGACTTCTTAGGTAGGTTCCAGCGTGAGAAGGTAGCCGCCCACAGAGGCAAGGATTTATTTTGTCTTTTATTTTATTTTGGCTGTTTTGACGCTTGCAATTGTGTGAAGTAAATTGCATGAATAAATCAGTCTTGTTTTCAACCTCTGCTCGGCTATCTCTCTGTGAAAACGCACCCCCAAAGGGGTCACCCATACGCCTACCACCGAGCTAATCCCTTACATATGGTGGAGGTATGCAGTGGGCAGAAGCGAAGATCCCTGCAAGGAAGTGCAAATGTTTGATGAACTTTATCTGGTGCATGAGATTGCACAATCTATGTGTGCAGGAGAGAAGATCCTGACAAAAAAAAAAAAAAAAAGTGTTTTAAAGAGACAGCGGTCTCAAAATTATTTGATGAACTTTGTTGTGTCTGGTGCAAGTGACTGCACAAACTGTGTGCGCAGGAAAAGAGATCCCGCAAGAGAGAGAAAAACTACATGTGTTGAAGAGACAGTGGTCTCAAATTTTGTTTGCTGGACTGTGAAAAATTTGTTTGTGGAGTTATTGAAGATGGGGCGATCCAAACGCCTGAAAAATGCAAAGATAGATGAAATGAGAGACCGGATTCTATGGATGGAGGGGATGTTACCGTCTGAACCAGCCCCATCCATGCCTAAAGAGAGTCTACTAAAGAGGAAGGTTGTTGTCCCTAGCAACACTGATGAAACTG
The DNA here is from genome assembly GCF_965119305.1 of Pelophylax lessonae. Taxonomy (NCBI): domain Eukaryota; kingdom Metazoa; phylum Chordata; class Amphibia; order Anura; family Ranidae; genus Pelophylax; species Pelophylax lessonae. Next base: position 91,564,335 of record NC_138777.1, on the reverse strand, counting down.
CTATGGAGACGCAGTGTGCTCAGATGAAAAGTAAACCCAAAATGGGGGAGATGCTGAAACAACGGAGCTTTGCAGCTCAACAAAAGGCTCATCAAGAGAGCATGGCAGGCTGGAAACAGAGACACCAGCAGCCAATGGAGGCCATCGGTTTGGAGGAAACCGAGTATGTGTGCAGGGCTGAGTTGGATGCCTTGCAACGGAAAATGGAAGAAAAGGAACAAGCCTTGGAATTGCTTAAAATGGAGCATAGAAACTTGCAGGAAATGAATGAACTACTCAAGTCTCATGTGTTACAGTGGGAAGAATCCACTGCTCTTCTTTTGGTCGAGTTGCAAAAACGCAGAGAGACTATAATGGAGAAAGATACCATCCTCATGGAAAAGGAAAGTGAAATTCAGACTTTGCAGAAGCAAAGTATGGCTGATATGTTGGAGTTGCGTAATCAGCTGGAAAAAAGTCTTCAGTCTTTGGGAGCTACAAAAATAGACCTGCAGGAGTCGCAGGAACAGAATGTTGCTCTGAAAGCGACATTGTCTCTCAGCGACAAAGAGAAAAGTGAAAGAGAGGCTAAATTACTGAGTACTGTGTATGAGCTCACTACTTTAAGCAATGTGGTAGATGAATGGCGTGCGGACTGTGAAAGTTGGAAAGGGGAAGCCCAACGTGTCCAGCAGCAGTTAAAGGAGAAAGAAGCCTGTGTGGCAGAATTACATTCTTATTCCCAGATGCTAGCCAATGAGGTGAAGGCTCTTATGCAGGGAAAAGGAGATTGTGAACATAAGAGGGAAAAAGTAGAGGCACAGCTTCTGGAATCGCAAGTCAAGGTGTCAGAAGGTGACCGATTGTGTGCTAAGCTGTCAGAGAAGGCAAACCGACTGCAGGTTGAGTTGGACAATGTTACAAATCAGCTTTCTCAAGCAGACAGCAAATCTAGAGAAATTGCGGAAGATTTTTCTATCTTGGAATCGCAGCTGCAAGACACGCAGGAACTCTTACAGGAAGAGAGGTGTCAAAGGCTGAGTTTTAGCACAAAGCTCAAACAAATGGAAGATGAGAAAAATGGCTTCCTGGAACAATTAAAAGAGGAGGCGGAAGCAAAGAAAAACCTATCAGAGCAAGTCGCAACATTGCAAGCTCAGATAGCGGATATGAAAAAACGCATGGAAGAAAGCGTTGGTTCTTTACAGTGTGTTGAAGATGTGAAAAAGAAGTTTGATCAGATGCTTGGTGAAGAGAAGACTGTGTCTGCAAAATATGCAGAAGAACGCGCACGTGCAGAAACGGAGGTGCGTGATAACGAGAGCAAAGCCCTGTTCTTGGCTCGCTCTTTGGAGGAAGCTCTAGAGTGTAAGGTTGAACTAGAAAGAGTTAACCAACAGCTGTGTACAGAAATGGAAGATTTGGTCAGCTCCAAGGATGATGTTGTGAAAAGCGTTCAGGAGCTAGAAAAGTCTAAGCGAGCCTTAGAACAGCAAGTAGAAGAGATGAAGATTCCGTTGCAGGAACTGGAAGAGGAATTCCAGGCAACAGAGAATCTGTCCCAAAGAGGGGATAGTGTGCCTGATGCAGTTTTTAAAAGGATCAGTGTTTTGGGGTCTGTCCTGAGTGAGCCTCAGAAATGTGACGACATGTGGCTTGAATCACCCCTTTGGAATAAACCGTTCCTTCAAAAACTTCAAGCATTGGAAAATGTATCATTAGAACTTCAGCAAACAAAGGAGCTGAGTAAGAAATGTGGTGATTTCTCAGTTCAGGCTGAAAACCTAGTGGAGAAAACTAAGGCTGTTGGTGAAAACGTGAAGCAAATGAATAAGTGCCTTTCAGGGAGTGTTTCCAAAATGGAACTGGGGTCACTTTGAAGAAATGTGTGACAGCCTGTTGTCTCAATTGGAAAATCCTCTGCACAGCATCTTAGAGCAAGCAAAGCTCAAGAAGGAAGATCATTCCCTTTTACAACAAAAAGTCAATGATTGTGTACAGCTGTATGGAGAGGCAACTCAAGTCACAGAGGGATGTCAAGAGTCCCTACTTGGAACAAAGCTTAGTGAAGCAAAGGTTCTCAAAGTTTTGTGGAAAACATTTATGGATTGCAGAGAGAGGCGTCTTAAGAATGTTGAAGACATTAAGACTAGCCCAATTGAGTTGCCTATGGATCACGGTCCTCCATGGTGGATTGGACAGACGGTTATGAGGGACAAGCTGTCTGACATTTATGAGAAAGCTGTCAATGAAGATGACAGAAACGAGAAGGAGCAAAATTATGCCAAAAATGCAGTTGAAGAATGTGTATATGAGATGAGAGACAAACTGTGTGGCATTTATGAGAAATCTGTCACTGAAGATGACAGAAACAGTTTCATCCGGAAGCTTGAGGATAATAGGAGGCTTATCAGTGAGTCAGCAGTGCCTGACACATGCGTGCCTGGAAATATGTGTCCCAACCCTAGGGTTGAAACAAGAGGGGGGGGTATGTGACAGGAAGTCAGGTAAATCTGGGAATGTAGTCACTGAGAGGAGACACATTCCCACCTGCTTTGAAAAGTTCACTGATACTATAGGGTGTTGGCTGCAAAAAGAGCCAGCAGGAAGTTGAAAACCATTCAGCTGTTCAGAATGAGGAGATCAAGGCCTCTATAATTTGTCCAGAGAAAATCTATTGAGTGCTGCCTCCTGTCGCCGTGTGGGCTGGGAGAGGAAGGCAGACATACGTGTACCTCCCGACGCCGTGTGGGCATGGGAGAAGGACTGCTGCCTCCTGTCGCCGTGTGGGCTGGGAGAGGGGGACAGTCGGATGTGTGCCTCCCGACAAGCTGGTGAGCATGGGAGAAGACCCCCTACAGCGATGTGAAGCTAAGGAGGGTAACCACGAGTGAAGACGTCTCAAAGGTGAGAAGACAAAGTGTTCCATGTGAAGAGTGTGAAGAGTAAAGGGACCTGTTAAATGAACTGTGTTCAATGTGAAGAATCTGAAGAGTAAAAGATCCTGTTATAAATGAACATGTGCTGTGTGAAAGAAAACAAAGGGACATGTTCAATGGACAATGTTTGTGCTGTGTGAAAAGCAAACAAATGGACATTTGAGTGTCTGCTGTAGGATCAGCAGTGTCGGCCCAACAGTAGGTTGGGAAGACTTCTTAGGTAGGTTCCAGCGTGAGAAGGTAGCCGCCCACAGAGGCAAGGATTTATTTTGTCTTTTATTTTATTTTGGCTGTTTTGACGCTTGCAATTGTGTGAAGTAAATTGCATGAATAAATCAGTCTTGTTTTCAACCTCTGCTCGGCTATCTCTCTGTGAAAACGCACCCCCAAAGGGGTCACCCATACGCCTACCACCGAGCTAATCCCTTACAATATATATATATATATATATATACGTATATATACATATATATACATAAAAAGTACAGTAAAACTGCAGGAAAGGGCACTGGGGGGCAAACTAATGTGAATTTATTTTATTTTCTAATGTATCAGTGTGTTTGTGTGTTTTACTATTTGAATTTGCCGCCGGTTCCTCCCCCCTGCGAGCGTCACGTCGCAGGAGACGGAAACAATGGCACAGAGCATCGGGAGGAAGATCCGCCGCCGCACACCGCCGGGATACATCGCTGGATCCCGGGGACAATGTGAGTACCCTCTCTTCCAGGATCCAGCGATCTTCCTAGCAGTACCCTGAGTGTGGCTCGGGGTTACCGCTTTTGGCACTGAAATTCAACCCCCGAGCCACACTCTGGAATACCGCTAGGAAGGTTAACTGCAGCTAAGTACCTGATTCCAGTGGGTTTTTTTTTCTCAGCAAGCGGCCTGTCAGCATCCTTAAATAGAAAAAGGTAACATGTAATCAATACACATGTATCATATATATATATATATATATATATATATATAAGAGAAGATTCACAATTTTTTTTGCCTTCAGGCCTAATAATACTTACAAAAGTATTATTAAAATTCAACAAAGCATCTGAAGAGAGTATAGCAAGGTACTGGCAGCATAAGGCATCCAGTAATACTAGGCCTGAAGGCATAAAAAATTGTGAATCTTCTCATATAATATATATATATATATATATATATATATATATATATATATATATAATATAATATATATATATATATATATATATATATATATATATATATATATATATATATATATATATATATATATATATATGATACGTGTGTATTGATTACATGTTACCTTTTTCTATGTATAACTCTCATTTTTTATGGTAATAAGCTCCGGAAGAAGCACCGTTGGCGCAAAACATGTAGAGCCAAGCTGTACCCCTACCACTGGACACACTACCCCACTGTTTGCTACCCGTGTAAATCTCTACACAAGAATCTACCAATACAGGTCCCATGTTATGATGTAAATTGTGGGTGTGTTTATCCAACAATGAGGTGGATAGTCCATCTAAGTGGTGGGATGATGAGATAGTTCTTGAAACCAATATGTGCTACTGCTATTGATTGTCTTGTGACTGTTATGCTTTTAATGAGAATATAATAAAATGCATATTTTAAACAACTTCACTTATTTGTGTGATTATGTCGAGCCACCAAAGTCCATTTCTCCCTGCTTTCTTGTAATTACATAACACTAGAATGAGGCACAGAACTACATAATAGTGTCCACAGTGCCACTCTGTGGTGACACTCAATATTTTATCATTGGATCTGTCAGATGGCCGGAGCCTTCATCGGGCACGGACCCTTTTTTTTTTGGGGGGGGGGGGGGGTTGGCAGCCGTAGTTCATTGTGATTGATGATGCATCTACACCGGGGGACTTTGTGGGGTTTTTTTTTTGTTTTTTTTTTTCTTTATACTAAAGGCCTTGTCCAAAACTGTGTGTGCATTTTTATTTACTTTTTGACAATTTGTTGGTGAATTCACATGGGGGAGGGGCAGGATCTTGGGGCCCCCTTGTTAAAGGGGGTTTCCAGATTCCGATATGTCACCCCCCACACCCCCACAACCATTGGGCCAGGGTTGTGGGGAGGAGGCCCTTGTCCTCATCAACATGGAGGCAAGGTGCTTTGTAAAGGGCATGTGGCCTGGTATGGTTTAGGAGGGGAGGGGGGCGCATGCTCCCCCCCCCCCAACTCCTTCCTGGTCTGCCTCCAGGCTGCACGCTCAAATAAGAGCCTGGTATTGATTTTGGGGGGAACCCACACCATTTCTTTTTTTTTACTTTTGGCATGGGTTCCACTTAAAATCCATATTAGACCCAAAGGGCATGGTATAGATTTGGGGGTGGGCAAGCAGTTTTTTTTTTTTTCTCAATTTTTTTGTTTTGTCAATTTTTTCATTTACATTCAGCTGTCGGGGGAACTCCACTGGCAGCTGATAAGTCATCCGTTGTTAAGGCTATATCTTGGTTGGTAAGGACGCGGGCAGGCACCCGCTCTTTAAAGAGGAGCTCCAGTCTTCTGTGAAAAAAATAAAAGTCAGCAGCTGCAAAAACTGTAGCTACTGACTTTAAAAAAAAAATAGCCACTCACCTGTCCTAGATTCCAGCAGTGCGCTCACCCTAGCTGGTTTCACTGACTGTCTTCTCTCCTTGGTGCCAGAACCTTAACTATAGGCACCTGACTGTGACAGCTTGCGGCTTCACAGCCGGGTGCCCAGTGGTAGCAGGTACTTGTCAAAATCAGGTACCCACTCAAAAGTGCTAATTCTTCAAGAGGAGTAGGGGACGAGTCCTTAAAGGGGTTGAAGAGTCAGAAGGCTTTTCATCCTAATGCATTCTATGCATTAAGATAAAAAAACCTTCTGTGTAAAGCAGCCCCCCTCAGCCCTCCATGATGCTAACCTGAGCCCCGCCTTGATCCAGCGATGTCCACAACTGTCTCAGCCGTCTCAGAGGTGCCTTGAGATTGTCTATAATTTTAAAGGGTGCCTTAACTGAAAAAAGGTTGAGAAACACTGGTGTACAGAACACCCTCAGAAATGTAATTTTCTGCTTGTGTGATTGGCTTGCTGATTTTCCCAGAGGTCCACTCTAAGGTACAAGTCAGATTTTAGGCATCCTCTGCAACAGAAATTTCATTTTTGGTAAGATACTTCCTAAGAGGGAGGGATGCAGACACTGCAATATTTCTCATCAAAGCAATGCAAGTGTACCAGTTGATTAAAATGAACACGACCCTCAGATTCAGCATCCAAAGAACATGGTCAAACAAGCAGTTTTTTCTTTAGAACCAAAACAGGTAAGACCCTGCAACAAAGTTTGTTAAAATTCTTGCAATGTACATTACCCAGTGGGAATTGTTTTTTTTTTTTCTCAACAAAAGTGGAGTTACTTTTTAACTGTTTTAGGGTGAATTCACACTAAAATGGACAGCTGCAGGAGTGCTTTACCTTTCTGGCAGCTGTCCATTCCAACTGCAAAGGGGTTAGTGTGGTGTTCGATTCAGCGCATCACATCGCTCTTTTGTTATTGTTTCTTTTTTCACAAACATTACAAAAACTTTACTCTTCATGCATGTCATTGTACCACAATGTGATGTGCTGCTGTACAGCGCACTGCAATAAAATGGAGCATGTCTGCATTTTATTGCTGCAGCTCAACTCTCTGCTGCTCTGCTGCTTTGCAGCATAAATGGGACACACAGAAAAAAATTGATTTCTGTGTGTCCTTGTGGTGACAGACGTAAAACGCCTGTCATAGTACCAGGTGTGAATTCAGCCTTATCCCAGTTTGTTCTCATGTTCTATCCTCCTTATTAAAGTGAAGCTGAACATTTAGCAAAAAAGGTGTCAGTGTCCGTCTGCCTCATGGGGAGCTGCCTAAGCTGCACAGTACCATGGCTGCATCCATTTCCACAAGGTCTGAAAATTGCACAGAAGCTGGGATAGTGGTGAGTGGTGCATGCTGCATCTGAGGGCAAAATAGAAAGGAGGACAAATAGAATAAAATTTTTGTTTAGGGACCAGTTTTCTGCAATTCTTTTGTGTCTGTTTACATTGCACAAATTCTTGTCTATTTTATGTTAATATTGATTGTCTGGATGTCATAGACAGCTGAAGTATTTTATGCAGTCTATTTCCTTTACATTGGTAACCTTTGCTTTCACACCTATGTGATTTGCAGAAACGCTCTACAGTCCATTTAACATGATCTACTATTAATCTAGTAAACATCTTTGTGTCTTTTAAGCTGGTGCGTTTATTGGAAAGGGTCAGGGACTTTTTTTTTCTGCAGCAGATTGCATTTTTCGTATAATACACTTCTGTTCTGTTAGAGGAGTGTGACTTTGATGCAACTTTAATGCGACTTTACATTCTCTGGCACTCAAGTCACATCAAAGTAGTACAGACACCTTTTTTATGTCCAAACTCACATTAGGGTTAGGGTTAGCGGTAATCATTAGGGTTAGCGGTAACTGTTAGGGTTAGAAGGCTAACCCTAACAATTACCGCTAACACTAACCCTAATGATTAACTCTTCTGTTCCTGCATGATTTTAATGCGACTTGACTGTCAGAGAGTGTAAAGTTGCATCAAACTGTTATACTTTCCTGTTAGCCAGCCCTCCCCCCCGCAAAACGCATCAAAAATGCAAGTTTAAAAACAGATCAATCCCCACACCCATAGGTCTTAACTTAGCCTAAAGGCAGATTTGATCAGAAAAACTTACACTGCCACATTAATGCAATTAATATTCATTAATGCAGTAACTTGCCAAATATGTTTACACATTTTACTTGTTTTGTAGAACATTGTCCTGGACAGATTAAAGAACAAAAATGTGAAGTAAGTACACATGTGAAATAATAATGTGATATTAAACAAACACAATAAAACAATTTCCCAATGCTGGTGGGAGTGTCATGGTCTGGGGCTGCATGAGTGCTGCCGCCACTGGGAAGCTACAGTTCATTGAGGGAACCATGAATGCCAACATTTACTGTGACATACTGAAGTAGAGCATGATCCCCTCCCTTCAGAGACTGGGCCGCAAGGCAGTATTTTAACATGATAACGACCCCAAACATACCTCCAAGATGACCACTGCCTTGCTAAAGAAAGTGATGGTAAAGGTGATGGACTGGCCAAGCATGTCTACACACCTAAACCCTATTGAGCATCTGTGGGGCATTCTCAAATAGAAGGTGGAGGAGCGCAAGGTCTCTAACATCCACCAGCTCCGGGATGTCGTCATGGAGGAGTAGAAGAGGACTCCAGTGGCAACCTGTGTAGTTCTGATGAACTCCATGCCCAAGAGGGGTGTACTCTTTTTGTTGCCAGTGGTTTAGACATTAATAGCTGTGTGCTGGGCTATTTTGAGGGGACAGCAAATTTACACTGTTATACAAGCTGTACACTCACTACTTTACATTTTAGCCAATAGTAATTTCTTCAGTGTTGTCATATGAAAAGATATAAAATATACAAAAATGTGAGGGGTGTACTCACTTTTGTGAGATCGTATATTAACAGATGCCGCTTCCCACATAGGCAGTTTTTTTGGTAATAGTGAACTAAACCACACACCCCTGTAAACAGCCTACTAAAGGATTAGCTCACATTTTCTGCAAATTTCCAACAACCCCCCCCCCCCCCCATGCATTCCTGTATCCTATCCAAAAAACTCCAACGTAGCCGAGCCCCCTTCATCCTGCTTAAACAACAGGACAGGAGGTTAGAAGTATGTCCCCTGTAGGCAGTCTGGCTCATTCAAACTGCATGTATGTCCATTGCTCTTTCTTTTTTTCTAGCAGCAGTGGCTGAGCTCAGCATTGTGCAAAAGCTCCTGCTAGAGGGATAAAAAGTGCAGCTTGAACAGCCGTAGCGCCTGATGGAGGCCCACTTTTCACCTCAATGCCCATTCTACCATTTAGATAGAATGGAGGGGGTTGGCTACCTGGATGTTTTTATGAGCAAGTCACACATGGCCTACAGAAATAGTGTTAAATGAACACCTTTTCACTTTATATGACTTTTTATTGAAGTATTTCAAAGTACAAGCAGTAACATGAAAAAACATTTGTTAATAAGCAATGCACAATTAATTACCAGAGCTGTAGCCACTGATAATATGAGTTGCACAGGAACATCTTTAAAAAAAGCTGAGCAATAGTACTGTATATAATGAGCTAGGGATGCTGGAAGGCATGGGGGTTTTGTTGTAAATGTGAAGGAAAGGTAAACTAACTCTTTAACCACTTGCCGCCCACCCACCGTCAAATGACGACGGAGCAGTGCGGCTCTCAGTCTGGGAGGACGTCATATGACGGTGCCCCAGAAGGGCCGCTCTCGCGCACCTGCGGGGGTGCACAGTGCGGCGATCACGGCTGCGCTGTGTTCCTAGGACGTGGCGCGACCCCGAAAAGCGCCAATGATGTGACTCTTTACCCATGTGATCGGCTGTGTCCAATCACAGCCGGTCATATGTAAATGAGGAAGTGCCGTTTATCAGCGCTCCTCGCCTCACACTGTCAGAGTGTGTGGCGAGGAGAGCCGACCAGCGGCTCCTCAACAAAGGTTAGTCTAGGACAGGTAATCAGGGCACTGATCATCAGTGCCCTGATTACAGTACAGTAAAAGTGCCCATAAGTCACCCCAACCACTGCCAATCAGTGCCCATCTATGCTGCTCATCTGTGCTACCCATCAGTGACGCCCATCAGTACCACCTGTCAGTGCCACCTATCAGTGCCCATCAGTGCCGCCTGTCAGTGTTGCCTATCAGTGCTCATCAGAGCCGCCTATCAGTGCAACATATAAGTGCCTCCCCATCAGTGCAGCCTATCAGTGCCCATCTGCGCTCATCAGTGAAGTAGAAATATTACTTATTTACAAAACCTACTAACAGAAAATAAGAAAAACTTTTTTTTTCAAAATTTTCTGTCTTTTTTCTTTTTTTTGTAACAAATAAAACCTAACAGTGACTAAATACCACCAAAAGAAAGCTCTATTTGTGTGAAGGAAATGATAAAAATTGCATTTGGGTAAAGTGTTGCCTGACCGCACAATTGTGACAGAGCTGAAAGCTTAAATTTTGCCTGGGCAGGAAGAGGGTGAAAGTGGCCTGTATTGAAGTGGTAAAATGTATGTGAATTCATTAAAAAAGCAACTAACTTCCTAATATAATTATTTTAACAAGGCAAAATCCCCATATGTTTTTTAATGTAAAGTGCTAGTGAATTGTGGGTTTCTGTATGGCACTTCCAGCTGTTCACATTTGGTGTCTGGTACTGCCCATATCTGTTAACTTTACCATCTGTCGTAATCTCTTAATAACGTTGGCTGGAAAGCACAGAAAGGTTAGGGGAGGGAGGACTGGCAGGATTATCAGGCATTTTAACTTCACTGGGTTGAACAATACATTAAACGTACAAGTAAATATGCACTCTGGAACTGAATGTGTAAACATTTCAGCCAGTTTTATAATCCTTGCACTATTATGACACTGTGGGGTTAATTTACTAAAACTGGAGGGTGCAAAATCTGGTTCAGCTTTGCATAGAAACCAATAAGCTTCCAGGTTTTTTTTTTTGTCAAAGCTTATTGCAGACTGCAGATCACCTCCTGCTGTCTAACAAATGGTCATCCCACCGGACATGCGGGTGCTGGGTCTGATAGTATCTACCTTTTGAGGCGGTTCCGTTTGCTCAGTTCCATACGAGGTGCCTGCAAGGGGGAGATTCTGACCAAGTGGAACAAGACTCCGCAGTCTCTGGACAATCAGATCCTGCTGAGTCGGAGAAACAAAGGAGTCCCTGATATGGTGGCTTCGCTCTTTGGCGCATCCTCCCCTTGTATTGGACAGTGGTCACCACGGATGCCAGCCTGTCCGGCTGGGGAGGCGTCCTCGGCAAGCATTCTTCTCAGGGGATCCGGACGCTTGAAGACTCCAGACTGCTGATCAATGTCTTTGAACTCCGAGCGATCAGACTGTGTCTGGATCATTGCACGGATCATCTTCAGGGATGCCCAGTGCGCATTCATTCAGACAATGCCATGGCTGTGGCTTATGTCAATCACAAAGGGGGCACAAGAAGTGCCCTGGCGGCTCTGGAGGTAGCCGGCATTCTAAGGTTGGCAGAACGGATCCTTCCAGCCCTCTCCGCTGTACACATTCCTGAGGTGGAAAATTGGCAGGCGGATTACCTCAGACGGCAGACGTTGGACTAAGGGGAGTGGTCGTTTCATCCAGAGGTGTTTCATCAGCTGTGTCTCTGGTGGGGCACCCCTGAGGTGGATCTGTTGGCATCTTGGCTCAACAGAAAGGTGCAGAGGTTTGTGGCTCAGTCAAGGGATCCACTGGCGGAAGCCACAGACACGCTGGTGGCCCCGTTGGGTCAGTATCGTCTGATCTACGCCTCCCCTCCTCTCAAGCTTCTCCCCAGACTCCTACGCAGTATCGAGGCAGAAGGGATTTCAGTCATCTTAGTGACTCCGGACTGGTCTCGCCGGGCTTGGTACGCCGCTCTAGTGCGACTGGTCGCAGATGTTCCTTGGAAGCTTCCTCTCATGGAGGATCTGCTGTCCCAAGGACCGATGCAGGCATCATTCAGATATCATTTTTTTCAGCCGTAAATTCCCTTCATCATAAAAACAATCATAGCGGCTGTTTAGCGGCTTGATCGTTCTTACAGGCGGCGGAAGGGGATATCCCCCCTCCTGCTGCCCTCCGGTGCTTCTACCGCCTCGCTTCTCCAGCGAGTCGGAGAAGGAATCGGCCACTGGCAGAAGTGTCACCATAGAGACTGAGGACCAGATGGTCCCTGGCAATCTGTATGACTCTCGGAGGCCCTGGTGATGACGTGACGCCCGGCCTGGCAGTTTTCAATACTGCACTGATCTTGGCTGAATAGCCGAGATCATTTTTTCTATTTTTTATTTTTTTTTATTTCAGGCTTTCTAGCCTGTAGGAGAGATCTGAGGTCTTATTGAACCCAGATCTCCCTATAAAGAGGACCTGTCAGTCACTATTCCTATTACAAGGGATGTTTACATTCCTTGTAATAGAAATAAATGTGATCAAAAAAAAAAAAAAAAAGGGAAAGTGTAAAAATAAAAAAATAAACAACAAAAAAAAAAGAAATTTAAAGTGTCCCCGTCCCCGCGTGCTCGCACCCGGAAGCGAACGCATGCGTTCGTCGCGGCCACATATGTAAACGGCATTCAATCCATATATGTGAGGCATCACTGAGAACGTTAGAGCGAAAACAACAATTCTAACCCAAGGCCTTCACTGTAACTCTAAACTGGTAACCTGTAAAAAAAAAAATTAATGCGTCGCCTATAGAGATTTTGGCGTCATTCCACAAGTGTGTGCAATTTTAAAGAGTGACATGTTAGGTATATATTTACACGTCATAACATCATCTTTCACATTATACAAAAAAATTGGGCTAACTTTAGTGTTTTGTTTTTTAATTCATAAAACTTTTTTTTCCCCCAAAAAAACACATTTGAAAAATTTCTGCGCAAATACCGTGTGACATAAAAAGTTGCAATGACCGCTATTTTATTCCCTAGGGTCTCTGCTAAAAAAAAATATATAATGTTTGGGGGTTCAGTGTAATTTTCTAGCAAAAAAATTATGATTTTTACATGTAGGAGCGGAGTTCCAGAAATCGCGTGGTATGGAAGTGGTTAATGTATGAACAGTATACTTTGTGCAGATTCAATGTACAGTATATTACTAAAATAGCTGCTTGTAAGCAGTGAAAAACTATTCTTTGTTGATATAAAACATCTGCTCTTCATTATCATAATGAGTTGATCTACTATGTGATTAATTTAGTGATTAATGTATTGTTCTCAATAAATGTTGTGCTTCTTTTGCCACACAAAGCAAGAAGATGAAGATGTAGTAGGTAATGAAACTTGCGATAATGTCGGTGAGATATTTTTTATAATTATTTCATCAAATAAATAATAAAAAAATATAGGATGTGCATATATTCATAAAGTTTTGTGTTGAAGGGTAGATCAGGTCAGAGATTCAATAACTGAATTATTATATTTTGGCTATGCCTGTGATTAAATAAGACATATGACTGTGACACAGTCAGTGTCAATGGGAGCAAAATAAACCTGATCCCTGGTGTCTGTGAGAAGAATATAAGCCCCATCATTAATGTAAGAGACTAAAAAGAAACTCCATATTGTTAGTGTAAGTGAGATAACATAAACTCCCTATTGTTGTTGTCTGTGGAAGTAAAATTGGACCCATCTGTGGGATATAATAAACACCATGATGTTGGAGTCAGGGGAATAAAATATGCCCATCATGGTGACATTGAGTGCAAAACAAACTCCAAATAGTTGGTGTCAGTGGAAGGAAAATAAGTTCCCAAATAAACCTGATATTGGTAATGTCAGTGGCAACAAAATATGCCCCAAATCATCGGTGTCAGTGGGATCACAATATATACCAAATCAATAATGTTGGTGGAAGTAATAACCTGCAATCTTGGCATTGGCCCCTAAAGACATGTACCACTCATAGCAGGGTCAATCTGCTGCATATTTCAGCCTGTCAAAGACTTTGAGGGGCTGCAGGCAGCAGGGCTAGAAGTTGCACATGTATCTCCTGGGTTACAGGGATTGGACACACAGGGACTAGACGTCCAGTGAGCCTGTAGCTCTAGGGTTGAGGTAAGGTTAGGGTTAGGATTAGTCATGACCATAAAGAAAAAAAAATGCAAATACAATATATATTTACTTTAACATGTTTTCTTGTAAAATACTTTATGACAGATAATGGAGTCTGCCAAACAGCCAGCTGCTCAGACCGATTAGCAGGGATTCCATGCTCACGTACGGAGAACAGTGGTTATGGTAGTGGTTTTCTGCAGTATTTAATCAGGTATTAAAAGGTTTAACTGTGGAGATGGATCTATCTTTCCCATATCTGTAATATATAAAGAAGTCCGCGCTAGGTTATACCTGACTGGCTGCAGCCTACCTCATATATATTCCCACAAGGGGATATAAATAAATGGAATGGAAAGAGAGGTATATGGCACTGCCTAATATTGGAGGCAATATAGTGAGACTAATAAAAGTGATTGATTGATTAAATCGACAATTTAAATATGTAAATATGACTGTCAGAAAATGTCAGAGTGCAAATAATCTCAATAAGGTGCTAACTTGGTGAAAAAATCAATAAATATGGCAACTGCAAATGCTATAAAGTGACAAGTGTAAACCTGATTAATGGAATAAATAACTAAACCAACAATGTAAGATATACCTTGTAGCTATACCTTAAAAAATATATATCATATACCAAGGTGCAATATATCTCAATAAAGTGCTAGCTGGTGCAAATTGCCATAAATATGGCAACTACAAATAATTAAAGTGACAGGTATAGGAAAGTGACTACAGTGCAAACCATAAATAAAGTCCAAAACAGTCCATATAAGTATATAAATAAGAAATATTTGATAGGTGAACGTGAAAAACACTCATGCTCCCCTCAAAGTAAAGTTAGCCCATTTTTTTGTATTTTGTGAAAGATGATGTCACGCCGAGTAAATAGATACCCAACATGTTAAAGTTTAAAATTGCGCACACCCGCAAAATGGCGACAAACTACGGTCGACAAAAATCTTCATAGGCGACGTTTTAAAAAATTTTAACGGTTACCAGTTTAGAGTTACAGAGTAGCTCTTTTTTTAAAATTATTTCTCTCACTCTGGTTTTTCGGCGATACCTCACATGTGTGGTTTGAACAGCGATTTCCTTTTGCGGGCGCAACTTCCGTATACGTTTTCTTTCATGCGCAAGCTCACGGCGACGGGGGCGGTTACATTTTTTTTTCCCCTATTTATTTTTTTAATTTTAGCACAGGTTTTTTAAAAGAAAAAAAAAAAACAAGATCACTTTTATTGCTGTCACAAGCAGTGACAGGTACTCTTTTTATTGAGGAATCAGGGGTCTAAAAGACCCTAGACCCCTCCACTACACTTCAATGTATTCAAAATCCCAAAAACAGTATTTTTGAATACTGTCACTTTTTAAATTCGGTGCCTTTAGCAGCCGAGTAACCCGGACGTGACGTCATGGACCCTGCCTCCGGGTTACATCATCGGAGACCCGATCGAAGCCGCATGCGGCTTTGATCGGGACTCCAACCAGCCGGTGGATGGGAGACCCGGGCAGAGCCACGGAAGGCGGCGGGAGGGGGAGCATCCCCTCCCGCTCGCTGGGGTAATGTTCGAATGGCTCCCGAGCCGAATCGGTTGTTACCGACTGAAAGCCGACTGCCAGCTCTAAAAAATGGTACCGGGATGATGCCTCTAGCTGCAGGCATCACCCCGGTACAGCCACTTATTGCAGCCGACGTAGGGCTTCATTGATTTGCGGTAAGTGGTTAATAAAGAAAAAAAAAGTTAAAAAAATTTAATAAAGAAAATTGTTTTTTTTTTTTTTTTAACATACTGTCACCAGTCAGTGTCCCTGATCACTGCCACACCAGTCATATGATGATGATGTACTGCACTGGTGACAGTATTTAGAAAAAAGAATGTAAAAAAACATTCATTTTTTTATTCAATTAATTTTATAAAAAGTTGTCTCAAAAAATTACAACTTCAAAAAACTGTTCATGTCATCATGCCTCTTACTAAATGCTTCAGACTGTCTACTTTCCAAAAAGGGGTAATTTGGGTGATATTTGTACTGTCCTTGCATTTTGAGGGCCTCAAAAAATGGGATAAGCCTGAATCGATTTTCAAATAAATATACCATCGTTTGTAGATGCTATAACTTTCACACAAACCGATTTATTGTACACTTATTGGAATTTTTTTTTTTACCAAAGACATGTAGCAGAATACATTTTAGCCTACATTTCTGACAAAGATTGATTGTATTGGATATGTTTTATAAAGTTATAAATATTAGAGTTTTTTTTCAAACATTTTCGTTTATATATAAAAAAAAAATTAAAAATAACCCTGTGGTGATCAAATTCCACCAAAGGAAAGCTCTATTTGTGTGGAAAAAATGATAAAAATGTAATTTGCATACAGTATTGCATGATAACGCAATTGCCAGTTAAAGCAGCATAGTGCTGAGCAGCAAAAAAATGCTCTGGTCATGAAGAGGGCAAAACCTTCCAGAGCTGAGTTTGTTAAATACATACCATTGTTATGTTTGAAAGTATGCACAACTTTTAACATGCATAACTGGTGCTGAAAACCACGTTACATGCGGTAAAAGTGTACTTGCAGTGTAAGCACAACCATGTCTGCAAGATGTGGCATTTGGGCTGATTCATAATAAATTGTGGAAATATACATTTTAACTGCTTAGCCACTTCTGGACTGGAAGATTTTCCTGTTTAATGACCAGGCCATATTTTGCGATTCGGCACTGCGTTACTCTAACGGACAATTACGCGGTCATGCGACGCAGTACTTAAATAAAATTGATGTCGTTTTTTTTCTCACAAATAGAGCTTTCTTTTGGTGGTATTTGATCACCTGTGCGATATATTTTTTTTTTTTTTTGCGCTATTAACAAAAAAAGAGCGACAATTCTGAAAAAAAAAAATTGGATTTTTGACTTACCGTAAAATCCTTTTCTCTTAAGCTCATTGACAGACGCAGTCCTCTTTGATTAATATCAGTAGGGTTATACTGCCCCCTACAGGAGTAGGACACTAGGCAGGAAAAACGTTCTGGCCACACCTTAGGGGCAGTCCCAGAGGGTATATCCTCTCTCTCCCCCTGCTACATGATGTCAGTTATGTCACAAAGCAGTGTCAGAGAATTTAACCCAACCCAACTCAAAATAGAGGGGCGGGTACTGCGTCTGTCAATGAACTTAAGAGAAAAGGATTTTACGGTAAGTCAAAAATCCAATTTTCTCTGTCGCTCATTGACAGACGCAGTCCTCTTTGATTAATATCAGTAGGGACGTCCCAAAGCAGTGCCACAAATGAGGGGTGGGATAACGGAAATCAAAATCCAATCCAGAAGGCCCAACCGGTGCCAGCCAGAAGTCTTAAAGGCTCATCAGACAAAAGGATGAGACTCAACTGAAAACCCAACAGAAAAAAACCCTCGAGGTAGACCACCGGTCTCCTCAAACAGCGGCCTGCAGAACCTTGCGGCCAAAAGAGGCATCCGCCAATACCAGCACATCAACTTTGTAAAATTTTGTAAAGGTATGAACCGACGACCAGGTAGCCGCCTTGCAAACCTGAACCACTGACGCCTGATGGCGGAAGGCCCAGGAAGCACTAAGCGCCCGAGTGGAGTGCGCCTTAACAGGGAACGGAGGAACCCGACCCTTAATAGAATAAGCCTGTACCACCGTCTGTCTGATCCATCTGGAGATAGTCACGGCAGACGCAGGCAACCCCTTTCTAGGGCCATCCGTGATCACAAACAGTGAATCCATCTTACGGAAAGATTCCGTAGTAGTCAAGTACACCCTAATCGCCCGAACCACATCCAAGGAGTGTAACGCAAACTCCCGAGGATGACTGGGCTTAGGACACAGGGAAGGTAGCACAATATCCTCATTTAGATGAAAATCTGAAACCACCTTAGGAAGGAAGGATGGATTCGGACGAAGAACCACCTTATCCCTATGAACCACCAGATATGGGAAACGACAGGACAATGCGGCCAGTTCTGACACCCTGCGTGCAGAAGTGATAGCCACCAGAAAGGCCACCTTCTGGGATAAAGTAAGCAAGGGAATCTCCCTAATATTTTCAAAGGGAGGTTTCTGAAGAACCGACAACACCAAATTAAGATCCCAGGGCGGCAAGGGCGCGCGCACCGGCGGAGCCAGGTGTCGCACCCCCTGGATGAAATTCCGCACCAAGGAATGAGTAGCCAGAGGCTTCTGAAAGAAGATTGCTAATGCTGAAACCTGACCCTTGATAGTGCTCAAGGCCAGTTTCTGCTCAACCCCCTGTTGCAGAAAAGCCAATATTCGGGTCACCAAGTAAGAACGTGGAGGAAACCCAAGGGATTCACACCACGCGATATAAGACTTCCATGTGCGATGATAGACTTTTCTGGAAGTCACTTTCCTCGCTTTAATTAGAGTAGGAATAACTGAAGCTGACAACCCCTTGTCCTTCAGCACCTGGGTCTCAACAGCCAGGCCGTTAAAGCCAGCGATCGTAAAGCAGGATGGAAGATCGGTCCCTGAGACAGCAGATCCTCCCTAAGAGGAAGTCGCCAAGGAGCGTCTGCGACCAGCCTGACCAGGTCGGCGTACCAAGCCCAACGAGGCCAGTCCGGAGCCACCAGGATCACTGGAATTCCCTCCACCTCTATCCTGCGAAGAAGTTTTGAAATTTGAGAGGAGGAAAAGCATACAGTAGCTGATACTGCCCCCACAGGGCGACCAGCGCGTCTGCGGCGTCCGCTAGAGGATCGCGGGAGCGGGCTACAAACCTCCGCACCTTCCTGTTGAGTCGAGATGCCAACAGATCCACATCCGGGGTGCCCCAACGAAGGTACAGTTGGTGAAATACCTCTGGATGAAGAGACCATTCCCCTTGATCCAGAATCTGACGGCTGAGAAAATCTGCCTGCCAATTCTCCAGCCCCGGAATGAATACCGCGGAGAGGGCTGGAACAAATCGTTCCGCCCAACGAAGGATGCTGGCCACTTCCATGGCCGCCAGGACACTCTTGGTGCCCCCCTGGTGATTGACGCAAGCCACGGCCGTGGCATTGTCCGACTCGATCCGCACCGGGCTGCCCCGGAGCTGCTCGGTCCAGTGAATCAGACAAAGTCTGATCGCTCTCAGTTCCAATACATTTATCGGTAACCTGGATTCTTCCAGGGACCAGAGCCCCTGAGCAGATCGTCTGCCGAGAACCCCACCCCACCCGGATAGACTGGCATCCGTGGTGACAATCGTCCAATAGATTGGAAGAAATGACTTCCCCTGACTGAGCATTGGTGACCGAAGCCACCAAACCAGAGATTCCCTGGTCCGTTCGCTCAGCCAGATCCGATTGTCCAGGGAATCGGGATTCCGGTTCCATTTGAGAAGAATCTCTTTTTGAAGAATCCGGGTATGAGACTGGGCAAACGGTACTGCCTCGAAGGAGGCCACCATCAGTCCCAGAATACTCATGCAAGTTCGCAGGGAAGGCCAGTTGACGGTCAATAATAACTGAGTCGTCGACTGAATCTTCCGGAGTTTCTCCGGCGGGAGAAACACTTTTGCCAAGGATGTATCCAGAGTTAAGCCCAGATAGTTCAGTCTCCTGGTGGGGACCAGGGATGATTTCTGCCGGTTCACCAGCCACCCGAACTCTTCCAAAGAGATCATAGTGATCTCCAAGTTTAGCAACAGAGCCTGTGGAGACTCCGCATGGAGTAGAAGGTCGTCTAGGTAGCCTAGAACCGAAATGCCCCGCTGTCGCAACAGTGCCAAAACTGGGGCCAAGACCTTTGTGAAGACCCGGGGAGCAGAGGCGAGACCAAAGGGTAACGCCGCAAACTGATAATGGTTCTCTCCCACGGAAAAGCGAAGAAAACGCTGATGTCCTGCGTAAATGGGAATGTGAAGATAGGCATCCTTGATGTCTATGGACGCCAGAAAATCCCCCTGATGCAGGGAGGCCACTACTTTTTGCACCTGGACAAAATGATTGAGTGCTCTCAAGTCCAGAATTGGACACACCTTGACCTCTTTTCTGGGTATTGTGAATAGGTTCGAATAGAACCCCTGAAAAGTTCTGTCCAAGGAACGTGGACCACCACTCCTTGTTGCATTAAATCCGTCACTGCCCCCCGCAAAGCTTCTAAGCGGTCCGGGGATAGTCGGATATTGGAAGGGAAGAACCGCACCGGTGGAAGTGATCGAAATTCGATCTTGTATCCCGACCGTATGACCTCTTGAACCCATTTGTCTGGAATCCTGGAGAGCCATGGGTCCGGAAACCGGTGAAGACGTCCCCCCACCCCAGATATGGGTGGGGGCACACCTTCAGGCTATATTGGTCTTATCTTCAGGTCTGGCAGGGTCAGACCTTTGTTTACTCGACCAGCGCCCTTTGAAACCCCCTGGGGGGGCTTTGGAGGACTTCGCCTTATCGCCCGCCCCAGAGGAGCGAAAAAACTTCTTATGAGCGGAAAAGGAAGGTCCCCGTCTGCGACGAGGTCCTTTCCCTTTAGTAGTCTGTGGTAAAAAGGTGCTCTTGCCACCAGTGATACCCTTGATGATCTCATCCAAGGTGGCACCAAACAGGCGATCCCCTTGAAAGGGGAGATTAGTCAAAGCTTTTTTGGAAGCTTGATCCGCCGACCAGCATTTTAACCACAGCATGCGCCGAAGGACCACCGCCGAGATTGATACGCGCCCCATTAATGGAGCGGCGTCCAGGGCGGCGTCACAGACAAACTGTAGCGCTTGTACCATCTGCTCCAGCAAGTCCGATACTGCCGGGGGGAGACTTCTCCCCTCCAGATCTCTGCGTAACAACTTGGTCCACTCTGTCAATGTTTGTGCAACCAGAGCAATGGTGAACACTGGCCTTAAGGCTGACCCTATCAGGGAAAATATAGAGCGGGATATAGATTCCGCTTTACGGTCCACCGGATCCCGAAAAGACGGAGCGTCCTCCACCGGGATAACAGTTGCTTTATTTATTTTGGAAATCGGTGAATCCACCGACGGTGGTACCGTCCATTTATTAAGGAGGGATTCTTCAAACGGATATCGTCTAGCAATCCGTTTGGAAATACCAGGGGTTCGTTTTGGACGGACCCATTCTTCCTTAATTATATCTTGAAAACATTTGGGCAAAGGAAACACCTTTGCCATCTTGGTAGGCTTGCAAGTACCAAAAGCAATTTCAGTATCAACTGCTTCCGTAGGTATAAGCTCAAGTCTTAAAGTTTCCCGTACAGACACAATCAGTGCATCTACCAGCGCTTCATCTTGCGCTATAGCGGAGGGAGAAATGTCTTCCTTGCTATCCGAGTATATGGGATACGAGGCACTAGCCCCAGAAGAGGGACCTGCAGCTGCCGCGACAGGCTCAGAATCTGTATCTGAAGTGTCAGACGAAATAGGGGTAGGCGGGGGTCGCTTTTTAGCCCCCCGTCCCTGACAGGCCACCTCCACCCGGGATACAAAAGACTCCAAAACCGCTGACAATGCATCAATAGTAAGTGGAGAACTGGAGGGTCCTGCGGCCACCTTGAGGGGATCAGGTGGGGATACATGTGTGGCAGGGTCCATGACAAATCCAGGAACACTTGCCAGCAAACAAGGATTTTGTATGTAATCCCCCAGCGCAACAGCGCCCCTCAGTGCCACCTGCTTCGGACCCCCACAGCGAGAGAGAGAGAGAGAGACCCCAAGGGCTCACCACCTGATGCACAGAAGCTTCTACCGAACTGCTCTCAGCGCTGTCCTTACAGAACAGGAAGTCTTGTGGATCGATTTACCCGGGTAAAGGAGGCGGCTCTGCCCCTTTACACGCCTTCCGGCACTCCCACCGCTACTCCTCGAGGTAGCTGGGTGTCTAAGATGGCCACCGCCATGCAGGAGACATTAGGCTACGCCAAAATGGCGGCCCGCGGAAGTATGGCGGCCCCGCGCGGCCTGCGGAAGTATGACGGCTCCGTGATACAGCTGCATCGCTATTAGAGGACTCCCGTGCGATAGGTAGGTGCCTGATAGTATCACCCCTCTGCACGACTGTTTTAACAGTAACGCCAGCGGCGCCCTGTCTCCATCCCTGACCGCATCAGTCATGGATCCTTAGTCCCCTGGGAGCTCCAGTTTGTCTGCCAATGACTCTACTTGCTGAGCCACCTGGAATGCTGTTTTTACAATGCAGACTTTCCTTGCAGTGACAGACTCATATAGATTGTCAGCTCCCAAACCAAGCCTCCTGGAATGGTATACCTTACTCACCACTCACACTAGCAAGGGGGAGATCTGTAAAGTGTGTCACTGGATGGAGGGGAACCCCGGATCATGAGGGTCCGACCATCCACAGAGGGGCCCGCATCTATTCCCAAAACCCGACAGGGGGAGAGGGGGAACATTCTACTCACCATACCAGGCGGGCACCCACTCCTAACAGAACCCCTCTCCACCGAGGTGGGGTGGCTGTCGACCAATACGGACGCCGCGACTCAGTTTCCTGACTGGTCGTAGGCGACCTGGCGAGATGTTTAACTCGCGGGGCCAGTCCCCGTCCAGTGGGACTATGTCGCGGCCGACCCAGCGCGGAGCTAGGGCCTGCACGCGCTCGTAGGCTGGCTGGGGTGACCACTGGATCTCAACATCCAGCCCGTCGCCCAGCTCCAGCATAATTGCTTGAAGATCTCACAGGAACAAAAACTGGAGAGAAAAAGCTAACTAAAAAAGATTTATCTAAAAAAGCTTGCCAGGACCAGAGATCCCAGCAAGGAACTTAGGTCCTTACTCCTGACTAGGCAGAAAAAAACTGACATCCTGTAGCAGGGATAGAGAGGATATACCCTCTGGGACTGCCCCTAAGGTGTGGCCAGAACGTTTTTCCTGCCTAGTGTCCTACTCCTGTAGGGGGCAGTATAACCTTACTGATATTAATCAAAGAGGACTGCGTCTGTCAATGAGCGACAGAGAAACAATATTTTTCACATTCTGCTATATAAGATTCTCAAAAAAATTAAAAATCAAAATGTTTTTACATTTTAGGCCAATTTGTTTTCTACTACATATTTTTGGTAAAAAAAAATCGCAATAAGCGGATTTTGATTGGTTTTCTCCAAAGTTATCACGTCTACTAACTATGGAAAAGATTTATGTCATTTTTATTGTTGTTTTTTTTTACTAGTAATGGCGGCAATCTGTAATTTTTAGCGGGACTGCAACATTGCGGCAGACAGATCGGACCCCTAACTGACATTTGTGACACTTTTGGGGGGACCAGTGACATTACTACAGTAACCAGTGCTAAAAATATGCACTGTTACTGTAATAATGACACTGGCAGGTAAGGGGTTAACATTGTGGGTGATCAAGGGGTTAAATGTGTGCCTAGGGGAGTGATTCTAACTGTGGGGGTGTGGCCTTTTTTTATTGGATGTGTTTTATAGCAGAAAGTAAAAAATATTGTTTTTGTTTTTTTCAATATTGTCACTTTTTTGTCTATAGCACAAAAAAAAAAGAAAAAACACGCAGAGGCGATTAAATACCACCAAAAGAAAGGGTGCCGAATCGCAAAAAATGGTTGGGAAGGGGGTAAAACCTTCTGGAGCTGCAGTGGCTAAATATCCAATCATGTGTAGTTTAAATAAACAGGTATTTGCTGTTCACTCGATTGGACAACTAAAGTAAATATTCACATAATTTAATGAACTCCTCTAGTAAATCAGCTTCAGTGTTGATAACAGTCTTTGTGTTATTTTGTGCACCAAAGTGAGCCTTAATTATTAGGCTGCATTCACATGTCAGCGTATGGATCGCGGGCAGAATCGCCGCGATTCCGCCCGAGATCCCGCCCGCGATCCGGAGATCATTGCAAATCGCGGGACGCCTGTGCGTTGCCTGTGATTTGCAATAGCACCCCAAACGCTGAGCGATGTTGCCGCGATTTCCGCCTGCCGAATCGGGGTAACATCGCGCAAAAAAAATCGCGGGACGCAATACGCTCCAAGGAAGCTCTTGTACTTTTTTGGGCGTAATGCGTCCCGCAATTTTTTTTGCGCGATGTTACCGCGATTCGGCAGGCGGAAATCGCGGCAACATCGCTCAGCGTTTGGGGTGCTATTGCAAATCACGGGCAACGCACAGGCGTCCTGCGATTTGCAATGATCTCCGGATTCTGCCCGCGATCCATACGCTGACATGTGAATGCAGCCTAAGCCTTAAAAGCTAAGGCTGTAAGGAGAAAAACAAAATAAATACAAAATAAATATTTTTGCAGGGAACAAAATATACATTCATTATTTTTCCCTCCAGGAGCCTGCAAAGAACTGCCCCCACGATCAGTGAATCGCGTGTGCAATGTCAGGCTCCTGCAAACACATCCTTCAGCTTTCTGCCTGTACAGCCCTCCTGGCTTTCAGTGAGAAAGCTGCAAGAAGTGTTATTCTCCATTGAGAACTACAAGTCTGTCTGCTGTGGTGGAAGATGGGACTTGTATGATTTGTGAATGATCATTCATTCACAGATTAAGGATAGGGCCCTACACAGCCGTGTTTATTTTAACTATGACAGCAGCTGCAGGGAGAATTCCCTAACCCACTCAGGGGATGAGGGGGAATGCTAGAACATGTTACATTTTACACTCAATATACGAGTGTGATATGTAACACAGGGCTCGACAAACTCCAGGTTGAAACCGCATTGGTGACTATAATTAGCAGCCTGGCGCCTAGGCTACACTGTGGCAGGTGTCTTGTCCCCCTGCCCGCGAGTGTGCGGACTAAGATGCCGCGCCGGCCGGTAATTGAGATTGCGCCCTGCTGTAGGGAGACGCTTACATCGGGGAACTGGTACCCTCTTGTGGTGGCAGGGGCTGCCACAAGCAGTCACTGGCGGCACTGGGGGTTTCCCCTGCCTGTTCTCACTGCTTAGAGAAGAGGTTGAAGATGTTGAGGGCTTGATCTGGCACCCTGTCCTTACTGATGAGTGGGCAGGGAGTATGGGGCAGCTGGTCGGGACAGCCTTAGTTCCATTTACAACCCCACAAAGATGGAAACAGTTTATTTATTTATTTATTTCCAATACATTTTTTATTATTTTTTTGTTCTCTCCCTATCATGCCATACAGCCGAAGGCCCCTTTCACACAGGCTGTCTGATCCGGTCCCCCTGTCAGTTTTTCAGGCTGACCTGATTGGACCTTCCATTCTCCTCTATGGAGTGGTGGATGTCCACTGACAACCGCCACCATCCCATCCTGTCGACCAAAAGCAGGCAGATGGCGGTCCTACTTTCCATCCGTTGGACTGATCAAATCAGATGGCATCGGATTGAAATGGACAGACAGTCTATTTCCATCCGGCTGCCCCATAGAGAGCGGGACTGTGTCCATGTTCGCTCTGCATAGTGGAGCAGACAAGACCTGTCATCCGCCTGCTCAGCGGGGATTAGCAGAGAAATCCCCGTTGAGCTGCACGTGTGAAAGGTGGCATGAGTTACTGGATCTCCTATCGCCTCCACCTTGCTGCACTGTCCTACCCTAGTGAGCCACTGCCCATCACACCATAAAGCCAACTACACACGGGCCGAATGCCGGGCAACACCGTCCTGTTCATTAAAAACTGGCCGCCATTTGGCCCGTGTGTATGGCAGCCGGTACGACAGAAGCCAGCCACTCGGCATGTGTGTAAAAAGAAAAACTGGCTCCTAACTCTTTTAGCTGGCTCGTAGATTTCAAGCAAATTTGTCAAGCCCTGATGTAACATGTTCTAAAGGTGAACTTTTTCTTTAAATGCCTAAAAATATATTTTTTCCTGCTGTGTAGTTATTCATTTTGTTTTTCATGTCAGTTTTACTCCATTCAGGTTCCTTTTTGGCAGAAGTAATTTTATGTGAGCAAAAATATTTTGTCCTTGTGAATGGTTGCTTCGTTTGTCGGCACCAAAGAATACATTGTCAAGGAATAACATGTCAAGACAAGCTTATCCGTATTCTGTTCATCTGTTTTCATTTAACAGTTTAATTTTTGTGTCCAGTTTATCCCAGAAAACTATCACTCATATCACGAGAGCTAAAGTTGAAGACCATCTGCCACCTGATGAGAGGGCAGACAATTTTATAAAGCCCAGTTCCAACAAAATGTTTATGATCTGTATCAACCAATTCAATAAAAAACAAATATTAAAGGATCCACTTGTGTGAGCTTTGTTTATAATACTGTAAATACCATTTGACATATTGTTGTTTTTTTTTATCTGTTTTCTTAAGTTAAACATAGATAACATACTTCTGAGTTACCAGGAACTACAACCTATGCATTGGGTTGCTTTACCAACAAATAGTAACATAATATACCAAATTACTCCCTTGAAAAAAACACATTGATAGAATCCTACTACTTGCATGTCAGTAACTAAAATAAACCCAGTGACCATAAGGGAATGAGAACGCCATGAAGCAACTGTCTAACCAGGGCCTTAGGCGGGTGTAAGCCAACCGGTCCACATAAAGAAAGAAAATAGGGGTTAGAGGGGCCAACAGTAGAGGCAAGTAAGTACACCTGAGGTAATTCCAAAAGGTGTAAACACACGGTGTGGCCAAATAATCTAAAGAAAAAATGAGTATTAAAATACAATGTACATGTTTATATAATCAAATGAAGAGAATACTTGGTGATGTGTGCCACAGAACCGAGGAAAAATCCATGGTATTAGGACAAATGTAGGGAAAAAATACCAGATAGTGCAAAATGATCATGGAGTGGATTTTCTATATATATATATGTGTTTATTATGAAATATGCAAAAAAACATCATTTTGTTACTCTATAAATCATGTTATTGAGTTACTGACCTACCTCATTCAAAGTCCCATGACCATTGTTCCCTCTCAGTATCAGTTTTAACGGGATAATAGAAAATGCACATTCAATTTTTATCTTTAAGTACGTTGGGCTGCAGTAAATTATGTGTTTTTAGCGCTATTGCTTTTTGCATGGTATTGTTAGTATATTTTTTGTACTCTGTTTTATGGTGTGCTATATAATGTAAACCAAATATGTTGTTGTGATTCCTAGAATGCTACAACAAAGAAAATGGCCTCTGCCCCCACCTATTACTGACCTTCATAGCAAAGAACACATGGAAGGCCAACGCACATGAAACAAACAAAAGTAAAATTCCCAGTTCAATTTGCTAGCCAGTTTGCTTACCAACCAGATTAACCTGTCTAACAGTTTGCGTCAAAACAGGGGTTTAGTTAGCACACATTTGCAAACGCATGTGAAAGCTGCAGAGCCACTTCCCGGCTCCCTGTATACCTGCAGTCCTAACTCTAATGAATTTATAAGAGTCTTCACAGTGGAAGCACATGCAAGCTAATGGATAGATAGGGGGCAGGTGAGCCTGGAGGTGGCCCATCCCTCCTAAAGGTAATTGGGGGCATAATGGATGCCCAGCTGATGGTATTACAGCAAAGGCATCCAGTATGTCCACTCACCAGTACACATTAACAACAAAGAAAATGGCCTCTGCCCCCACCTATTACTGACCTTCATAGCAAAGAACACATGGAAGGCCAACGCACATGAAACAAACAAAAGTAAAATTCCCAGTTCAATTTGCTAGCCAGTTTGCTTACCAACCAGATTAACCTGTCTAACAGTTTGCGTCAAAACAGGGGCAAAATGTGGTGCATTTACTAAAGGCAAATAGACTGTGCACAGTTGCGCTCATTTTCCCCTGAACCTTGTAAATGTGGTAAAGCTCTGTTAAATCCAAGCAAAAATGCTGTTTTTTTTTTCCTTGCACCTGATTGGGTATTTTTTTTATAAAGTGAAGCTCCACCACATTTACTAAAGCTCTGGGGAAAGTGAGTGCAAAGTGCACAGACTGTTTATGTTTAGTAAATAGTTTTCCACTTGCAGAACCATATGCAATATTAGTTCTATGTCTTTACTTTGAAAATTAAGGGGTAACTACTTTTGCTAATTGCTCTCCACAGTGGCAGGTGGGTAAAACAATGAAGTACAGGGGACATTTAATATGAAATTTCTGCTAGTTACAAAAGAACCTAGAAAACAGTAAGGCTGGGTTCACACTGCGAATTGGATGTGTGACCGGCTCTCAATGGAGCTGGTTCACACATCTCTGGGGCGGCTGCAGAGCACACTGCAGAGGGGTCCTATGCATCTTTGGCACCATTTCAGGTCTGAATTTAGGCAAAAGTTCAGACCTGATTCTCCCCTGAAATGGTGAACAGCAACGCATCAGACCTCCTGCTGCGAGCCGCTCTGCATATAGTGTGAACCCAGCCTATGGCAAAAAAAATATAATCTAATTCTAATCTAATCTGTTGTGGCAACCACACAGTACCTTCTATTCAAACATAATTATAAAAATAAGGGATAAAAAGGGACCATTAGAGGAGGGAAAACTGGGAAGAGAAAAAAAAGGGGTGCGGAGAAGAAGAGGGTGTATAGTGGAGTTGGAAAGCGCGGGGGGAGATGAAGAGATATTAATGGAAGAAGTTCAAATTTGTCATGGTAATAAATTAGTAGGAGGGAGTTATGAATGTCTGAAGTTATTTAGTGTGCAATGCAGGAGGCCTGTATGCAATTAAATTCTGTTAGGTTTTTCAAAAACCATGCAGATGTTGACCTGATATCTAAAGTTCCACAAAGGGGAAAGCTGCCATTTCCCAGGCCTCTGCAACTGACAGTATATCTGTGAGTAGGTGATATTCTGTTTTGGTATAGCCAGTAGTTTTTTTTTTTTTTTTTTTTAAGCTATATCTCTAGGATCCTTGCAGATACAGTATCTCACAAAAGTGATTACCCCCCACATTTTTTGTGAATACTTTATTAAATCTTTTCATGTAACAACACTGAAGAAATTTCACTTTGCTACAATGTAAAGTAGTGAGTGTACAGCTTGTAGAACTGTAAATTTGCTGTCCCTTCAAAATAACTCAACACACAGCCATTAATGTCTAAACCCCTGGCAACAAAAGTGTGTACACCCTTAAGTTAAAATGTCCAAAATGGGCCCAGAGTGTCAATACTTTGTGTGGTTACCATTTTCTCTTACGTCCTCTGACAGTCGCCGCCCACTCATACAGTCTTCACTACTGGGTATTGGTCTTATCCACAGGAGTAAGCTAGGCAGAAGATTTTGTTAGAAAACATAGTTACATAGTTAGTGAGGTTGAAAAAAGACATCAGTCCATCCAGTTCAACCTATGATGTGAGTGTGTGTTTGCTTTTAACTGTACATTGTATACCCCTATATGTTGTGGTCTCTAAGGTGCCCATCTAATAGTTTTTTGAAACTATCAATGCTCCCTGCTGATACGACTGCTTGTGGAAGAGAATTCCACATCCTTACCGCTCTTACAGTGAAGAACCCCTTACGCATTTTAAGGTTAAACCGCCTTTCTTCTAGTTTTAGTGAGTGGCCACGTGTCTTATTGTATCTCCTTTCTCTGAATAGTTTGTTCCTTATGCTAGGGTCGCCAGTACAGTATTTGTACATTGATATCATATCCCCCCTCAATCGTCTCTTCTCCAGAGAGAATAGGTTCAGTGCTTGTAGTCTTTCCTCATAGCTGATGTCCTCCATTCCCCTAATTATTTTTGTTGCCCTTCTCTGGACTCTTTCCAGTTCCAGCACATCCTTCCTGAGGACCGGTGCCCAGAACTGGACAGCATACTCCAGATGTGGCCGGACCGGAGTCTTGTAGAGCGGGAGAATAATCTCTTTATTTCTGGAGTGAATCCCCTTTTTTTATACATCCCAGTATTCTGTTGGCTTTGCTTGCAGCGGCTTGGCATTGCATGCCACTGCCAAGCCTGTTGTCTACCAGTACCCCCAAGTCTTTTTCCATCCTGGACTCACCCAGAGGTTCCCCCCCCCCTAGTGAGTAGCTTGCTTTCTGGTTTCTGGCTCCCAAGTGCATTACTTTACATTTTTCAACATTAAACCTCATCTGCCATTTAGTTGCCCACCCCGTTATTTTGTTCAGGTCCGCTTGTAAGGTTTCCACATTCTGCATAGAAGATATTGGCAAGCTTAGTTTAGTATCATCCGCAAATACTGAGATTGTACTAGATATCCCCTCCTCTAGATCATTTATGAATAAATTAAACAGGATTGGTCCCAGGACAGAACCCTGGGGGACCCCACTTTCCACACCCGCCCAATCCGAGTACTCCCCATTAATCATCACCCTCTGGACTCTCCCCTGGAGCCAGTTCTCTATCCAGGTACTCACCTTATGGTCCATACCTACCTTCCTTAGTTTGTACAGTAAGCGTTTGTGGGAAACTGTGTCAAAGGCCTTTGCAAAGTCCAGATAAACCACATCCACAGGCTTACCTTTATCTAGGTGGCAGCTCACTTCATCGTAGAAGGTTAATAGATTGGTATGGCAAGAACGATTTTTCATGAATCCATGCTGATTACTACTAATAATACAGTTTTCATTACTAAAGTCTTGTATGTGGTCCCTTAACATCCCCTCCAAAATCTTGCAGACTACAGATGTTAGGCTGACCGGCCTATAGTTACCCGGGATAGATCTCGGCCCCTTTTTAAATATTGGTACCACGTTGGCTTTTTTCCAATCAGCTGGCACCATATCCGTCTGTAAACTATCCTTAAAGATCAAGAATAATGGTCTGGCAGTTTGTCTTTTGCCTAGTTAGGAGTAGGCAGGCTTCCCTTGGCTGGGGCTGCAGTCTCAGCCTTTTTTTCTTATTTTTTATTTCTGAAAAAGTGATTTTTCTTTACACTGAGAACCGCAGTTATCGCCGATTTAAAGGGCCAGCGCCATTTAATCTCTAAGTGTTCTGATGGATCTGTTCGCATCACGGCTAAACAACAAGGAGGGACGGTTTGTGGCAAGAACGCACGACCCTCTAGCAGACGACTCGGACACGTTTGTAGTGCCCTGGAATCGGTATCGCCTGATTTATGCCTTCCCCCCGATTCAATTGCTGTCCAGGTTCCTTCACAGGTTGGTCTTGGAACCGAGGGTGGTGATTCTAGTGGCCCCAGACTGGCCGCGCCGGTCTTGGTACGTGAACATCGTACAACTGGTCACCAAGCCTCCCTGGCGGCTCCCATTACGAGACGATCTGCTGTGTCAGGGGCCGATCTTCCATCCTGCTTTACAGTCGCTGACTTTAACGACGTGGCTGTTGAAAGCCAGGTCTTGAGAGATCGGGTTCTCTCGTTGGCAGTCATTCCTACCTTACTCAAGGCTAGGAAGGCCTCGTCCGGTAAGATTTATTATCGTACCTGGAAGGCTTATTTCGCCTGGTGTGAGTCGCAGGGTTTCCATCCTCGTTCCTTTTCGGTGGCGAGGGTGTTAGCCTTCCTGCAATCTGATGTGGACCAGCGTCTTGCGCTGACCACTATTAAGGGTCAGTTATCTGCGCTGGCCGTTCTCTTCCAGCGCCCCTTGGCATCAAATTCCTTGATCCGCACCTTTATTCTAGGGGTGCGTCATCTGACTCCCCCTAGGAGGGCACCCTTGCCTCCTTGGGACTTGAATTTGGTTCTGTCCGTTTTGCAACATCCTCCCTTTGCGAACATCCGGGAGATTCCTCTGCTTGCGCTGTGACGGAAAGTCGCCTTTCTGGTGGCGATTACATCTGCTCGCAGAGTGTTGGAGTTGGCGGCCCTGTCTTGATGTTTTGCCTCCTTTGGCCGCAAATTGCTGAGTGCGGCAGTGCCTTAGGGGAGGCACGGCATTTTTTAGCCTGTCCCCTCCTGTTGGGGTTTTTTCCCCCTTGGTTATTTTGCTTGCCTGGGTTTGTTCACTTCTGTTGAGCTTTCCTGTTACCCAGTGTTTTACCTTTCTGGTTCAAGATAAGGTTCTTTTCTCTGAACTGGGTGCTGCGTTGCCTTTTAGACTGTTACAATTCCCACCCCTCACATCTACACTGCTTTGGGACATCCCAGTAGTGAAGTCTGTATGAGTGGGCGGCGGCTGTCAGAAGACATAAGAGAAAATTGAATTTTTGTAAGAACTTACCGTAAAATTATTTTCTCTGAGTCCTCTGACAGTCGCCGCCCCCTGCCCCTCTTTTGGGGTTCATGGACCTATATACTGCTTGCTACCAAACTGAATTGGGAATGCTGCTAGCAGGGGGGTATTGGACCAGAGGGACAGCCCCCTGTAGGTGTGTCTATACAAGGTTTTGTGAATGTTTTCTAACAAAATCTTCTGCCTAGCTTACTCCTGTGGATAAGACCAATACCCAGTAGTGAAGACTGTATGAGTGGGCGGCGACTGTCAGAGGACTCTGAGAGAAATAATTTTACGGTAAGTTCTTACAAAAATTCTATTTTTCCAGCACTGCCTTAATCCTCTTGGGCATGGAGTTCACCAGACTAATGGTGGTGATCTTATAATGGGACCGCGATTGTGCGACGGGCAAATCTGATGCTGGGGGAAACTGACTTACTGCTACTGACATCACCAGTGACATTAATACAGTGATAATACTATGCACTGTCATTGTACTAATGACCCTGGCTGGGAAGGGGTTAACATCTAGGGCCATTAAGGGCTTAAACATGTGCCTATGTGTAATGCATGTAAAGTGTTCTGCTTCTACTAAATGATCTCTAAGTTTCTCATCTCTGCTTCCCTCTATCCAGAGCTCTGTGTTGAATGTCAACACAGAACTCTGGGCTGTAAATGTGCGTGGCCGATCAGCAGGTCCCAGACATGATTCATTGACCGGGACTTGCTGACAGTACATTGTGCGCGGGTGGGCGCTAAGTGGTTAAGATTACCTTTGCTATCAAAACACAAATAAGGGGCTCATATGACCAAAGGTGTAGTTGCCATCATCCAAATTAAGATCTACAAATTTAATTCCTCTATCTGGTGGGATTGTGAAGTGCAACTGAATAATACCATTATAGCGTTAGCAAAATAACAGTATATTACTTAAAAAAATCATATTTTATTAGAACCACATATTATAAAAACCCCCAAACTGGGATGTGCATCATACAAATATTTTGAACATATACAAGCAAGATCATAGCGAAATATAAAAACACTGCTCGTAGCATGTATCAATATACGTATGGCAACTGGCCCATTGTGGTAATTCCAGCTACTTGTTGTTGACATTCTTCATAATTGAACATCCAGGTACAATAGATGCTATTGAGAGCTGGAGAAATTCCTTGTATATGTTCAAAATATTTTTATGACGCACACCCCAGTTTGGGGGTTTTTATAATATGTGGTTTTAATAAAATATGAATTTTTTAGGTAATATACTATTATTTTCTTAACGCAATAGTGGTATTACCCAACACAATCCCACCAGATAGAGGAATTCAATTTGAAGATTACCTTTAACTGGTTTGGAGCCTACTTTTGATGTAACACTATTCTTGGGATATAGGAATTATTTGCAGTACTTTACTGTGTTTACTTGCTTTAGACTCAACCTGGTGTGTCAGAGAGACTGAGGCCCTTGGGAAGGTCGAGGCAAAGTACAGAGGACCCATCTTATTCAGCGGCTCTTTCAGGGGTAGCGCTAAACTGGTGATCGAATCAAAGTAATTGGGAGCAGAAGAACTACTTCAACAGCATAAAACATAAACCGTAAGTATATAACTGCATGCCAGTATAGAAATAATACAAGTTTTAAATAGGAAGATATACTTGAGGGGGGGGGGGTACTGCACTTCAGGGAAGTGGCGCAACTAATCTGCTAAATTGTTAATGGATACAATCCAAATGAGTGTTCAATTCAGGATCCCCTGAAGAAGTCACGTGAGTGGACGTGACGTAACGCGTAGGGCCGTTTACCGGAAGTGACGTTTTTGAATGCGGAAGTGAGGACCGCGATCACCTGTATGCAGCTAAAGGCGCATTTTAATACGTTTGCTTGTAAGTGAAGCAAGAAGAAACACCCACAATTCTACACGGTGTTAGGTGGAGGTTTAACACCTTGTATAAGAAGAATATCACATTTTGGCTGTTATTTTGGACACTCTAAGCACTTTATAAGGACTGAATATCAAGAATGGAAAATAGTTCACTCACCTGTGTATTTTAAGCACTGAGCATTTATTTATATATATATATATATATATATATATATATATATATATATATATCAACTCCCTAGACACTGGTGCACTTTATATGTTAGAATTTTGAAGGAAGTTCTTGAAGATGTATTAATTTTGGAAATTATTTAATTTACTGTATATTCAATATTTATTAGTACACCTATATATTTCTGTAGAAAACACATGTATTTGGTTGAGCACCAGCACAGTTATTGAACACACGTTTGGATTGTATCCATTAACATTTTAGCAGATTAGTTGCGCCACTTCCCTGAAGCGCGGTACCCCTCCCCCTCAAGTATATACTCTACACTGTATTGTTTACAGAACCGGTACACGCAGCATCTAGGAAGTGTACACAATAGTTTCTCCAGACAGCGCAAGACTCACACCAATATATATATTTAAATAGGAAGAGATTAAAAACAGCACAAACATCCAATATACATACAGGTATTATCAGCAAAGGGTCCTTTAAGAGTCCTGGTGGAATTGTGCACATATACCCTGGTATATATACTGTAGTTATTAATATAGATACTTCCAGATGAATGTTGCAGCAAAGTCCAGTTGGAGGGGCCCCTGAGGATGATGCAGTGTCTGTCTTTGTTTTGGAGTCCTGAAGACAAGATGTGCGGACATAGGCCGTGAACAGAGCTTACCACCGGCAGGAACTGTGGTGTGGCACTTGAACTGTGACACTGAAGACAATCTTCTGCTACCAGTACTCCTTGCTCCTGTGTTTTTTGTATTCTTTAGATCACCTGTTACTGACCCGGCTTGCCTCTGGTTTTCTCTGCTCCCTAATCCCAGGTTTTGACCAGCTTGCTCTAAGAACTCTGCTTCTATTGCTCTACTGTATACTTCTGCATACTCAATGGCTTGCCTTTCTGTGTATGACTTCAGCTCCCATCCTGACTTGGGTGTCACCTTGCCTTTTGTCGCTGCCCTGATTCCGCTACACACATGGGGCTACGGAGGTCCTGCCATCTATCCTGACAGACCAGCTGACAGCTATCCAGTTCCGCTTTGCTGCAAGCAGCTTTTAGCATGTCTACCTAAATGGCACCCATGCTTCTTTGAGTCTAGCACTCCCTGTTCTCACCTTCAGGAGTGCTTGGCACTTAGCCGCAAATGAAGCCTCCTTGTAGAATCGGCCTCAGACCAGGTACATGACACACCCTTTCTGTCACAAGGATTTAGATGTACAATTAGCAGCTGCAGTTAAATCATTAGATCATAGGAATATTTGCATTATAGCCCCTTCTCTCTTAGGGTTTACCAGCATGTACAGGACATGTGGCTGAGTCCTTCTCTGTCTCTCCACTTAAAAGCCAGCAACCGAGGGACAGGAAGTGCATACTGTACCTAATATATCCCTTTCTCATAAATATCTATACCACTGACTTCAGCTACCAGACAGAATCTTGCCATCCCCAGAAGTTTTCTGACAACTATATACAAGTGGGATGGGCAAGAGACTGAATAAAAGACTGTGGTGGAGAACTCTGTCATATGGTATAATGATAATCTGTATCTAAATGTGACTAAGACAGCTGGTTGTGAACTCGAGAAGGAGGAAGACCCCTGTGCCCCCTGTCTCCGTCTGAGGAGTGGATGTAGATGTAGTACAGAATTATAGGTATCTGGGGATACACATACATAATAAGCTGGACTGAACACTGAGGTGCTTCAGAGGAATGACCAGAGCCAGGTCTTTTAACATCTGACAGATAAATCCGAAGATGTTTTATGAGCTTGTGATGGCCAGTTTTCTCCTGTATGCACTGGCATAATGGGGAAGGAGGCTTAGGATGGCCGACACCAACATATTTTATGAGCTGATCCACAAGGCCAGTGATGGTGTTGCATGGGAGTTGGACCTGTTAACAACGGTGTAAGAGAGAAGGATGCTGTGTATGATACGTTCAATCTTGGAAACTCCTCCCATCCACTCCACAATATGCTGGTCAGTCTAATGGGTACCTTCAGCGATAAATTGATACAACTACGATGTACCATAGACCAACAAAGGAAATCATTTTTGCCATCAAATATATCATTTCTCCATGTGAGTGGTGGACACAGCTTTTATTCTGGGTTTATGATTCAGACCTTTATGTTGTTTTTATATTATGTTAGTATTAGGTTCATTTATTAGTAAGAATTTTTAGTGAAATATTTACACTTTTGTAGTTGGATTGTTCTGCTGTTTTGTTCAATCGGTGTTATTTAAACAATATTGTTTTTTAATAGTATGGAACATTTAGTACAATACAGTATTTAATTTGTTATATTTCAATTTATGTTACTGCATATATTAATTTAATGTTAGTAGTGACTTATATTTATTTTGTTATTGTGTTTTAGTTTTGTTTATTCTTGTGCTTTTGTTTTGTTCTTCGTTGAGTATGATTGTATCCGAATGATTTAGCTTAGGAATTAAAAAAGTATTTTGTATTTGAATCCTAGATCCAATATGAAATTACATTTGGTTAAATCTGGTACATATAAATGTATATTCGCTTTTCACTGATGCTAAAATGGTCAACCCGTCAAAAACTGAGTTTTAGTGCATCAACAGGCTTTTGTTCATGTTAGGAGATCAGCTGCATACTGCATGTTAAATGCACCTAATATTGAATTCTGAATGACCTCAGAAGTGTCTCAGACCGATCTCATATACAAGTGGAATACACCAGAAAGCAAGATGCGCTTGTTCAATCAGATGTAGGAATCATGGGAGTCAGGTGGATGTTGCACCAGAAAAGTGTAGCTAGAAAAGTCTCCTCCCTCCCCAGAAGACAAACTGCTGCACATTCAGGGAGAGTGTGGGCAGACAGAGACATGGAGGTGAATTTACTAAAAGACAAATAGACTGTGCACTTTGTAAGTACAGTTGCTCCAGAGGTTAGTAAATAAGGGAAAGCTCTGCTGACTGTTTTTTTTTTTCATTTTCCTTGCATTTTATTGGGTATTCTTTGCAACGTGAAGCTTTATCCCATTTGCACTGGAGCAACGGCACTTACCTTTAGTAAATCCACCCCATAAAGTACTTGAAGCTCTACCTTTAATGCTAAATCCTCACACAGTTTCACGATGACTTACCCTTTAATAGCTACACCTTGTTTTCCCATTGTCAAAAAGGAAACATGACACAAATATCTGATTATTTGCTATGGGCTATAGCTTCGAAATGATTTTCATTTCTCATAAACACGATAAACTTCCAGTGTTATACGCAAATTTTTTAAGACTACCAGTTATATTTAAATATAATATTATATGTAAATTATGATTCTGGGCAGCTTTAAAAATCTAACTAAGGCTAAACCTACTCCCACCCCCATTTTAAGACTATTCTATCTACTGAAAGACAACATTAAAAGAAAAGGGCATACCGACCTAGCGCATTACCTCAATAAAATGTATTTGAATTTGTAAAAACAACAATAAATATACCCATAACACATGTTGTGTAAACGCATGTAATAGCAAGTGGGACCGATCGCCTTCTGGTCTAATGTGGTCAATCGGTACCAAGAAGGACCAGGCAGCTTCAGTAATTACTGATGGGTGATGGGTTTCGAGGGCAAGCCCTCTTCCTCAGAGCCAGGGTAGTGAACTAGTAGATTCACTACCCTGGCTCTGAAGAAGAGGGTTCATCCTCAAAACACGTCAGGGATTACAGACACCGCCTGATCCTTCTTGGTACAGATTGACTACATTAGACCTGAAGGCAATGGGTCCCACTTGCTATTACATGCATTTACACAACATGTATTTGTGAGTATATTTGTTGTTTTTACAAATTCAAATACATTTTATTGAGGTAATGCGCTAGGTCAGTGTGCCATTTTTTCTATTGTTTTCTTTCAGTCTATAAAGGATACCCATTGTCCTAAGGGGGCAGCAAGACTAGTGGCGCTAAGAAAGAATCCTTACACTGTGTACATCTTCGTTAACCATTGTGAGCGCAGGAGAATGGTTTTTGAATACTATTCTATCTACCCTGTGAAAGATAAGATGCTTATACTTACCTATTCTGAAGCTACTCAGGTTCCATTGCATGATAAAGTCCCAGCTCCGACTTCAGTGTAGAGGAAGGGTAGCCTATACGTGACGTCACTGCACAAGCATTTGCAGCCACTGCTGGCAAGCTCTTCACTGAAGCTGCCGCTGGAGAAATCATGTGACTGGACCGGGACGGCTTCATAATAGATAAGTATCTTTTCTTTCACAGGGTAGATAGAATAGCCTTAGAATGGGGGCGGTAGTAGGTTTAAAGCCATCCTAAAATCAACCAAAAACATAATTTTGTAAGTTTGCAGCTTAGTTCTCTTTTTTTTTTAGACTTTTTTCCTTTATTTTCATCTGATGATTTAGCCAGTAAGGCTGTTATTTTTCAAATTCCTTTAAGAGTTCAAGCTGTCCACCAAAAGTGGCAGTTAGGGGATTGAAACAAAACATTTAACACTGACATGGATGCTTACAATGGTTAGCTTGTATTGATTTATGTAAAACCTTTATCTCTTTTACCTTTAAATTATACTAAACACACACTGTTTAATTTACATTGTACCTTCTATTTCTGTATATGGATGATGGCACTGTAATTATTAAAAAAAAAAAAAAAAAAAATAAATGTAAGTTAATTTTTCCTAATCGATATATTGAAATCAAATCTTAATTATTTTTTGGAAATAGCAAGGTGTAGGTGGATTTCTGCCAGTCACAGACTGTGCCAGGCTCCTCCAGCCTGTGTCTTAGAATAAGAGGGAGGTGAAGCCACAACTAATCTACATGTAATATCGCACCCCATTGTGTTTAGCTGGTTAGTGGGCATGGAGGAGGAGAGAGGGAGTGGGCTGTCATTTACCAATGTGTATTCGCCTACACGTGTAACTTTAGTGTGGCGCTATAGTGACATGAGCTGCTCAGATGTGAGAAGGAGGAAATGCTCAGCATAGAAACTCACTGAAAACTGAGCATGTGCAGAGTTGCCACTACAGCTGAAAAATCCCTAGCTGAATCGGGGGCATGAACAGAAGGTGGAGATAGAGAGCAGCAGCATAAACCAGATTTTATGCAGAATACAGAAAACAAACCTCATAGTGAATGTGAACAGCATGTAATACATTTATTGATGGTTTTTATGATGTGGATTTAGTAATACTTTAATGCATTTTCTGCATTAAGGTAAAAAAAACCTTCCAAGATTAGCTACCCCCCTCAGCCACCCTAAATACTTACCTAAACCTAACATTGATCCAGCGCTGTGCCCGAGAGCAGCATCTCTGTGCTCTTTCTCCTTACTTGAGATAGAGGCAGCAGCGGGAGCCATTGGCTGCTGCTTTTGTCATTCAAATCCAGTGAGGAGGGATCAGGGGATGGGACTGAGCTGGGCTCTGTGTGTCTGCAGGCACACAAAGCCCAGCTTGGGAGCGAGCCCGCATGTCTGCCCCAAGCACTTACAAAAGGGGGCTGACACAGAAGAGGAGGAGTGGACAGCGATGGTGAGGGGCCCAAGAAGAGGAGGTTCGGGGCCACTCTACAATACCATTGCACAGAGCTGTTAAGTATATTGTGTTTGTTATTTTAATATAAAAAAAATAACGTTTAGTAACACTTTCAGTTTCCCAAACGGTTACATTCAAGGCATGCCATTAATAATAACCATCACATTTGCTTGTGCTCACAACAAAACAGTCAAACCATGAAATGGCTGGTGTCATAACTTATTGCATGTACAGCACCATGGCAACTGCAAACCAAACAAAGGCTAAGATGACAGCTTCCTTGACTGTAAAGAATAGGGGGTTTAGTTCCACTTAAACAAACTGTTAGCTAGAATTCAGCTTTAATTTGTTAGTCAATTACATCCAAATCCGCTAGTGCATCTAACATTATCCTCTCCCTGGATTGACTATACTGCTGTCTAAAGGTATCTTTGTTGCTCCTCCATCCAGAATGGAAACCCTAAGACAGGAACTGTGTTACTGGCTGGATCGCCAGGTTACAATAAAGGAAAAAGTTTCAAAAAGGAAAACTAATGCTGCCAGGATTTTTAAGGAATGGTAAGCTGCAATATATTGCATTATTCTTTTTGAGTTTAATAGTACTTTAAGCACTGCTCTGAAATACATGTGCTTTTATTGTATTTCATATTTTTAATGAATTATGTATAGTTAATTTGTCCTTTTCCAAAAAGTTTGTAAGAATTGTAGCATCTTTATTGGATGTATTTATTTTTCAGCTGTTTCCAGCAAAAGGGGTTTATTGCCTTTTATTATCTTTTATCCACTTACCTATGATTATTAATGGCAAAGTGGTGGGCAGCTAGTGTGCCTGTCACTACCTGTGAACCGAGCCATCCTCAGACTGCTTTCTTCACAGGCAAGGTGTACAAAGCTGATCTGAGTGGCTCTGTACCTTTGAAATGATCACAGATTTACACAGTGTAGTATTTACGTCTGTTAGCCCTCCCCTTAATCAGGACCTGGATCATCTGCTGGTGAAACTGTGCATCCCAGAGCAGAGGGTTGTAGCTTCGGTGTCCACCATCAGGTGTCTTTCAGCAGCCAGCAGATCCCAGTAATCACTTTCCACCTGATGCTGGCTGCTGGGAGGATAGTTAGTTCTTCTCTATTTCTCTCTTGCTCCAGTATGTTGCTTTGCTGTTAGATATTGCTTGCCACGTATCCTGAGCCTAGATCCTGATCTTGCTCCTTTGTTTCTACTCCTCCTTATTCCTGTTCCCATATTGATCCCCACCCCCCACCTTCCTAAATGTTCCCTGCACCTTAAGTTTTACCCTGCTTTTCTGTGTTCCATATTTGTATTAATTGTATATAGTTAGTTCACTAGTTAGGCTTTCTGTTTGGTGGTTTAGTTAGGTATTTTGTCTTTGGGTTAGGGTTCACTTGTATCTTCACATTTGCTGTGTTTTCTGTTTGCTAGTGTTTGGATAGATTTTGGTTCCACTGTAAAAAAAATCTTACTTTACATATATATAGTCTGGTCTCAGTCACCTAAATGTATCTATGCAGATCTGGTCATCCCTGCTGCTGATTCCTGACACCCTTTCTCTTGAAGCAGAGGAAGGGGAAGAAAAAGGAACTAATGAATTAATATGTCAATCATTTGTTCCAAAACAAAACAGATCAGCACAAATCACAGACAGCAGCAGATAAGGACAGTTTTCTGACCCTTTCACTCATATTCCCTTTCTCTGCTTTACATCTCATCTCTAATTTACCTCTCCATTTGACCTGTATATTGACCCTTTGCCTCCCTTATTCTGCATATCAAAGTGTTCTGTGAATGGCGGCAGTGTCGAGCAAGTGGCCTCTTGTGGAGGATGTGCAAAGGGGAAGGCGCTTGGCCCAGGATCCAGAAGATCGTGGCTATCATTTTGGAAGTGCCTCCCTACTACTGTGATTGGTAGCTTCCATCAAATTTGGTAAAATATTGGAAAATTTGAAATATAAGTTTCTGTGTGTGTAGTTTGTATTTTTTATATGAGATATAAGTAAAATTCCCAGGAGAAAGGTCTAGACTGCCCGTAGCAATGCATTATATAATTTTTTTTTTATTGAACATTAGAAATAAACGCTGAAGCTGGTTTGTTGCCAGAAGTGACCATTTCATTTTTCCCTTTTCCAGTGACTTTTAAAACTTTGGGCATAATCCCCTTCACAATTGTAACACACCTGTTTAGTTTATAGCATGAAGTTTCTAGTATGAGTGTCACTACCAGTGCTGTCTTTTCCAGATATGTAGATGCTATCAGGCTGCAGAATCAAGGAGGCACCTTCCACGTGTGACACAACAACAAGTATATAATTTTGCAGCAAATGTTCCTGTTGTTAGAAACACTTATTAAACAATGCAGGATGCCACATCTGTATCCACGCACTTTTTAAATCATTGTCTATGTTGTCAGGAAGGGCTGAGACTTTGAGCAGATAGGACCTAAAATTTGGGGACCATGTTTAATGGCAGAATTACAGACCGGGGCACCTGTCCAGTGCCATTAGGGGTACAATGAGTAGTAACAGCCCTGGGTGGGTTAAACATATTACGCAGAATAAAAGTGTGTTAGACATTAGGTCTGCAGTAGGATACAGGTTTGAATATCCATGAGAGCATATTTTCTCCTTGGTCCCCAAGTGGTTGCACTAAGAAACAAACATTTCAACAAAAGTGTTTTCATGGAGCCCCAAGGAAACCCTTAGCAAAACCATTTTACTACTTTCACACAAAGCATCACTCAGACATGGAATTACCCTCATTTTACTTAGCAAGAAAAGTCATGCAAAACATACTGTAGTCAAAATAGCAGAAACTGAATGGTCAACCTTGGTGAACCTACATCTTTTTACAACCTAATAACTAAATGCCTGTATAAATATAGGTTGCCAGAAAGTTTAGACATAAAGACAGGACATATTTCTGAGACCCAGCATTTAATTCAGCAGTGAACAGGTTAAATATCATATTCACCCCACTCCTCCCCCTTCCCTCTGTGAACTAAACAAATCCAACGCTGACCATATTAAATACGAAATAAATAATAATACCATAAATACTTGGTTTAAAAAAATAAAAATCAAAATGAAAACATTGCACACAATATATTTATATTTATATATACTCTTTGAGAATAAGCTAATTTATACCGTTAATAAGAGGATCAGTGTTCCCCCCACACACACACATAAGTAAAGGAGAGCGGTAAAATTTAATCTCCTGCCTGTATTGCAATGGAAAGCTGCAGTCTAAAAAAGCAGCATATTCTTCCTTATTTTTTCTTCTCTGTTTGAAGTGGTTTGGAGTTATTTTAGGTATCGTTCTGTGTAACCAAACTGGATTCTAATGAAAATGTCTATCAAAACAATCATGTTGTTTCATGATTTTAGTTGATTCAACTTTCCCAAAGTCCATTGGTGAAATTTAAATCCTGAAATAAGTCGTCTTCAAGAGTTGCTTGGTTGTGTCATCTACGTAAATTTTTTTTGGGCTTACCCTCATTATGAGAATTTTCTGTTCTCGGATACCGCGTGAAGGACATTTTACATGACTTTAAGAACGATTCTGAGTGCGCTGCAGTTCTGCATAGTGAGCAAGTAAGACCTCTTTTTATAGAACCATATCCTGCAATGTTTTGGAAAGGTCTAAGAGAGTTTTTGGCTTTTGGATCCTCTTCAACAAAATCAGAGTATGTCCCATACCCTCTTCTGTGATTAAACATTTGTTTCTGCAAACTACCTTTCAAAAACCCAGTTCTAGAGTACAACAGACTGATAATAAACTGGAATTTTATCTACAAATATAGGTAGCACGCAGCTACTAATTGAATGACTAAAAGGCATATCTTCAGTTTCAAGGCTCAGTCCTTTGTTTCTTCAGACAGTTGCAATTGTTCATTATGTCTTTAGTTTTCTATCAGCATCTAAGCCTTCCAATTTTTTTAAATACAGGTCCTGCTGACTAGGGTACTGTCTATATATTGTTAGGAAACTAGAATCCACTGCTCTCTCAAATAGCAATAGGAAAAAACATTTGGTGTTTGTGAGAGCATTATCCAGAACATCAAACTTTAACAACGATCCTAGCTGATAACTGCCTCATGGGTATCTTTCATTTTAGTTTGTATTCCAAAGATATTCCATTGATGGTTTCTTGCTGAAAAATTGTTTGCAGCCGCTGGGTAATGCAAACGCTTGCCAGATGCAAACTGGGATCAGAACTGACTAAACACAATCATTTGCCTTGAAATAAACTTAGATTTCTTGTTGAAATATTCCACAATGTGCCTTTAAAATGTCATTATTAGCCAGTCATTATATTTTATTAACTGCCATGGCACCTTCAAATAGACAATGGAATGTATTTGATCTGAACTGTAATTAACTGTTGGGTAAAATTCCTTATCACAGCTTATCTAAGCACTCCTAAGAAGTAAATTTTTCCTAATTTCCTGAAAGTACACTTTATCTTCTCTTCAATCACTGTCAACAAACCTAATTACTGACCTGGAGCATTCATAGATAGATGAATATTGATGGGCAGTGGAGGACAGGTCAGGCTACCTAGAAGTCTTTGCTCCCATGAATCCAGCATGGTGTTTTTCTGCATGTCCATTGTTCTTAAATCTTTTGCTTGTAAGAAAGTTGATAGTTTCCTACAACCAGGAGAGATGTGTGTGGATGGGGGGCAGAGGTGGTTTCGGTTACAGGAGTGGTTCAGAACTGGCTTCCCAGAAGCCCAGACTCTTATTGACGGAATAAAGGTAACTGTTGGAGAGACTTTCCCAGAAGTCTCTGCTCTCACAGACAGAAATTGACAGACAGGAGACACAGGCCTTTCCAGAAGCCTCTGTTTTTACAAACAGAAAGTGACCATTGCTGAATATTAAGAAGGCTTTCCCAGAAGCCTTTACTTTCATGGTCAAAATATGACTGAAGTGGATTCGTGACAGGCTTGCCCGGAAGCCTTAACTTTCACAAAGGGTTACAGATGCAGGGATCTTCCCAGAAGCCCCTACTTCCACTGGACAGAAAGTGACAGAACTTTTCTTTTTTTTCCCAGGAAGCCTTTGATG
The DNA here is from genome assembly GCF_965119305.1 of Pelophylax lessonae. Taxonomy (NCBI): domain Eukaryota; kingdom Metazoa; phylum Chordata; class Amphibia; order Anura; family Ranidae; genus Pelophylax; species Pelophylax lessonae. Next base: position 91,520,017 of record NC_138777.1, on the reverse strand, counting down.
TTGTAGTAACCAGTCTTGATAACCTTTTTCATAGTACTCCATAATATGAATGGATAGAAAGTGGCATAGACACATAATGGCTTTTACTAGAAGTCTCTGCTGTTGCTAAGTGGGGATGGCATATGGTGGTTTGCCGACAAGGCTTCAATATGTGTTGCTCTCCCAGGTAAAGAAAATATACTGCTAAAACATAAAAAGGAGACATCCCTGGAATGTTTTAATCCCATATGTTATAAATGGTACTGGCGTCACGGTGTGAGCTAGGGCTTTTCCCCCACTGAAGGAGGTAATTATGAATTCTAAACAAAGGGTGCAATGTGGGGAGGAGGGGGTGTGGACTGGCTGCAGTGGTCTTCTGTTATATAGTGGAAGGTGATAAGGGGTCTCCTAACTTTTACTCGCTCGGCTGTGCTGTAAATTAAGCTGGTTCATCTGAGCTTCTTCTAGACCATTGAGCTTTTTAAGACGCAGCTCATCTAGTTTTCTCCAAAGCTCCTGGCGTTCTTTGTCTCGCTTCATCTCCCTATTAGGAAAGAATTAACATACATAAATCAAGGGGAATACTCAGTTTAAATAAAACACAACCTAAGGTATTTAAATAGCTATCTGCATTTGCAAGAATCCCAACTTCCCATACTGTTTTTTTGTCTTCAAAAGCCAAGACCAAGGATGATTGTAATGTCTTGTTTAAAGTTTACTATTCTGAGCATTGTCAATGCTGTCTATCTAATGTATAATTCAAGCATAATCTCCATATAATCCAGTTTGATCAAAAAAACTAACTATGAATACTTCCTGCATGTACAAAGAATAAGAATCACCTACCTGACGGGCACAACCTTGTCAGATCTGAGGCTAAACTCTTAGTGCCCCAGGAGAGGCTCACTGTCTCTTTCTCCCTTCTTCTTCCTTTATCCCTTTATCCTTCCTTTTCTTCCCTTTTTCCTTTTGTTCCTACTTATTAAACCCTTTGGTAGTTTGGGGAGCAATGTAGGACCGCTGGTCGACCACCATTGGTCCCACTGCCCGTTTGCAGGCTGTGTATTTAAACATAATGACCAGCTACTGTGATCGATTCATGGCTGAAATGACCCCTTGTCTTGAATGAGAGTGCCCCAGTCATGCAGTTCATCTTTGGAGGATGTATCTTCTGTTCTTCAGAATTATAGTCATAGCCCAAAAGCGCGTTATACCGATTTCTTAACGACCAATGCTGGATGTCAATAATGTTATCATGTACCAGTACTTCTCTATACTGTAGTGTATGGTTTTATATCTTTATGGTTTATAACCTTAATAAAAATAATTGGAAAATAAGAATGCTTATATCTATAGTAATTCAGTGTATTTGCCATATATAATGTAGGCAGTGGGGTTTGTGATTTTGCCTCCCTTAACTCACTGTCTCCATTAAATAGTGTGATAAGACAGTCAAGCCACCATTCCAAACAAAAATTACAACCACCTTAGCTGGAGGCAGCCCTATGACACATTGGAAGCTTTTCATTGCGCCTTTAAAGAGGAATGGACTGCCTCCAGGCAATGACAATATTGGCCCAAACGTAGGCTCAGTGTGTAATCCTAGGAATCGTGGTAAACAATCACAATTCTAATAAAAGTTCTAATGAAATTTCAAATAAGGAAGTCCATAGGTATCATATGGGGTGCTCACTGTAGTAGAAGCTTGGTGTTGGAAGTAAGAAGCAACTCTAAAGGACAACAAAGGAAAGAACACAAGCGCCTTCTCCGTGTAACGTGCTAGAGATTTATTGGGGATTGAAACAAGTGTTAGTCACAAAAGTGTGTATTACATAGGCATTGAGCACTGTTATACAGGTGCTCAGCTTCAGCATCCTGGGGGTTCCTGATGGACGTAACAAGCAGTGTTTCAGTGTATAGGACAGCATCGGTGGCCTCCGCTGCTTCTTGGGTCCATGGAACGCACAGTCCTGCTTGCCGTGACGTCACTTCCAGGATGTGATGTTTATAGGTTGGCGATACATTTGTGAAGCATGCGCCCCTTCTTCAGGCCATGACAGTGCCATTTTGGAGAAGGGCTTATAAAGACACAGACAGTGGCTGTGATCTACGGCACTTATTACAGCCAAAAATAGCAATTTTCCCTAAAATATGTATCGCTATGCATAGACTGATTTCAGAAACAATATAATGCATTGTGCAACATTAAAATTGTATAAAACATAAAAACACAAAAACAAAACACACAAATTCCCTTGACAGTTAAGAGCCATGTTGTTGAAGCAGCAGAGGCCACTGATGCTGTCCTAAACACTGGAACACCGCTTGTTACATCCATCAGGAACCCCCAGGACGTTGATGCTGAGGACCTATTGAACAGTGCTCAATGCCTAAGAAATACACACTTTTGTAAGTAACACTTGTTTTAATTCCTAATAAATCTCTAGCATGCTACACTTAGAAAGTGCTTGTGTTCTCTCCTTTGTTGTCTCCAGGCATACCTGCCCTTAATTTATCCATTGCTATACTGTATATGCTCCAACATGGAGGTTCTCATAGTCTAGAGTAAGGACCACAGTTCTGCGGTTTTCACTCTCCGTCTATGATGAAAAGTGATGATCTTACAGTGGGTGAATCAGGAAATACTCAGCCTACTATTTAATTCGTCTCAGCAAATGGGGTTCTTTATTACCATAAATGGGCATTATTAATGTCAAGCACCCAGGGCATGTGCCCCACATGTACAGCTGCCTTACATTTTTGTTTTTGATTTCTGGCTGCCTCTTTAGCACCACCTTCCACATGTCATGTTGCCATAGTCCCAATCCCTAACCATGCATTCCCCACTGGCAGGAAATGCAAGGACACTTTCTGTTCAGACTCAATGCATGACCACGCCCACCTGTGGGCTAATCGGGATGTGTGGGTTGTTGTGAGCTACTGTGAGATAGAGGGTGGACTGCACTGTGAGAAGAGCGAGCAGGGTGATTGTATTGTGAATAAAGAGAGGTCAGGGGTCTGCATTGTGTGGGAGCATAGAACTGGAGACTTGTTGGAAAAGTACTCCATGTCTTCATTCCATTTGCAACAGCATACTTGTGTGAATCTGGATTCAGTTCTCTTTTGTCAATCAAGACAAAATCTAGGAGTCACCTGAATCCAGAGGCAGACCTGCAAATTGCAGTAAGCAAGAAAGTGCCATATATTGATAAAATCTGGAATGAGAAGCAGGAGTAAAGAAGTCACTGAATTTTATGTTCACAGTTGAGATTGATTTTACTTTTCACATTTTTTGTAAATAAATTAGCAAATAATCTATTCAAAGTGCAGGAAATGGTTGCCACCATCCCTCCTATATAGATTTCCTATGCAAAACCTCTGTTTTTATGGGATTTTGTAGGCAGCCAGAAAAAATATATAGACATATATGTTAAATTAAAACATATTTGTATATATTTTCTTTTCTGGTTGCCTACAAAATCCCATAAAAAAGAGGTTTTGCATAGGAATTCTAAATAAATAATTGCCATATTTTTTTTCAGTATTTGCATGTTATGCATTGAGTTAAAATTTGTTCATCCGTAGTATTGTATGTGGTTCAAAAATTAGAAATTAGACTTCTTTATCCTGAAATGTGATATTACTTTTGTAGGAGGTGCTAACATTAAAGCAGTAGTGAACCCTGCAAGGCAAAGTTATAATGTGCTAATATGCATCGCATACTAGCACATTATGTGAAACTTACCTTAAAAAAACGAAGTCCTCCAGCGGCGCGCTGTCACCACTGACAGGGCTTCCATCTTCACCCGGTCTTCCTTTCAGGTTCCGGTCCTTTGATTTGGAAGAGCTGCGATGACATCAGTCCCACGGATGCGCACAGAAGCCACTGTGCATGGCACAGGACTCAGAAGGAACGGCACGGGCATGCCATTCCTTAAGAGCCCATGCACCAGTGACTTCGCCGCTTCGCAAGTAAATATTTTCTAAACGGTGCAGGTTTAGGAGATATTTACTGTACCTATAGGTAAGCCTTATTATAGTCTTACCTATAGGTACAAATCAACCAAGGGAGTTTACTCCCACTTTACTCAAACATTTACTAGGGGTTGGGAACCACTGCACAATAGCAATGCAAAAATGAAAAACAGAACGCATGCGTGAAGACTATTCTCAGTATATTGATTTGAATAGGTTTTTTAAAATTTCAAACAAAGTGTACTTTCTAGGATCCTACATGGTCTGTTTTCTACCATTGCTTTTTGAAGGTGAATATCAATCTGCTTTCTCTAACCCCTAAAGGTCTTTAACTTTTAATTACACTTTCTCTATCCTTGATTGAGTTGGAGCACCTTTCATGAAAGCTTTTACACAGCTTAATGTTTAAAGACTATACATGCTGCCAGATTTATGGTCATGCATTCCCACATAGATAGGTAATGGTTACCTCAAGTAAAATTTTTAATGTTGGAGAAAAGCCCAACTACATCTGTTCCTAAAAATGTCCCCCCCCCCCCCCCCCCACACACACACACACACACACTTTTCCTGCCTAATCTGTATAAATAAGGTCTGTATACCTAACACTATCTTTAATCTGGTCTGGTCACGTGATCCCACAGCTCCTGCTCCCCTGTGTCAGTGAGCAGCTGCTGCAGGGGAGAGGAGGGAACAGCCACACCACAGCTGAGCCATTGGAGCCTATGGGTGACATCACAGCTCCCAGAATTCAGAGTTGTTGTTGAGCACTTCCATACACAAAGCTGCAGTATATGTGACCAAACTGTGAGGTAAGTATACAGATCTTTTTTATATGGGTTAGGCAGGATAGGTAGGAGGAGGTTGGGGGAAGAAATATTTAAGGAACAGATAAAGTTAGGATTTTCTTCCACTTTAAAGCTGAACTCCAGCTTTTGATACACTTTACATAGTTCATTCGGAATAGCTTGATCAAAACTAACTACAGTATGTCCCTCACTAACATGTGAGGCCCCTGGATGCAGGCTGAGGCTACATACAGCATTGTGTTCCGGGTTTGAGCCGAGACTTCCTGTGTCATACACAGAAAACAATAGAGTCTATCTGATCGGCCCTTAGCCATTCAGAGAAAGCGATGTATAAATCAGGGAGGCGGGTCGATGCTCTGTTTCAGCCAATGTATTCTGGGTATGAGACAGGAAGTGTTGGCTCGAACCCGGAACACAGTGAGATATGCTGTATGTAGCCTCAGATACATACAGTTTATACAGCACATCCAGCGGCCTCACATGTTAGTGAGGGACATTGTTCGTTTGGGCCAGCTTGGAGTTCAGGTTTAAGCTTCAGTAAAACATCTGGCGATATCCAGTGCTCACATCAAAGTAATAAACTACTTGTAGGGTATTATTTAATATTGCATATTCCAAAACCTAACATTTCAACTTGATTAAGCATACAGTTTTCTGTAACCGGACTTACTGTTGCCTGTCAAGTTTATAGGATGCGGTGAGTTCATCAAAGAGTTTCCCATTCATTTCCATAAATGTCTTCAGGACATTATAAATCAAGGAGACAATTGTCCTAAAGAAGAAACAGAAGGAATCATCAGCTGTTGAAAAGAACTTGCAAAGTACAGAGGATATAAATGCAAAAGGTGCAAGAATATATTGTTGGATGATAAGTAGAACTAGCCTAAAGTATAGCTATAGGCAAAACTTTTTTCTGTTTTGGATAGAATGACATAGAATTAGAATACCTGTTAGGGAGATTGACCCTTTCAATTTGTCCTGTTTGCTGTTATCATTGAGCATAAAAGTGAAAGCAAACCACACATTTCTGGTTTTCATCAGAGCAGGATTAGAGGGGAAATCTTTCACTGGTGACAACAATGAATTTTCTCACTTTGGAGGGATTTTCACTTACTATCTGTTTTGGCTCTCAGACAGGAAGCAAAGTAAAATCTCCCCAAATGGGCCCATCAATGCAGCCTATCAGTGGCCATCAGTGCAGCCTCATCAGTGCCCATCAATGCAGCCTATCACTGCATGGGGATCACAGGAAGGAATCGGGAGGAGATTCGGCCAGATCACACAGAGAGAGGATCTCCCGCTGTGACAAAGCTTGGATCTGAAATGCTGGCCGCTGTAAAACAAAGTTCCGCCTCCTGGACCAGCTTCTTTGATAGACAGCACATTGGTCCAATGCTGGAAAATGGAATCAGTGTGCTGTCTAGCATAGGAGCTGGTCTAGGAGGTGGGACTTTGATGACAGTGGCCGGCGTTTCAGATCCAAGCAGTGTCACAGCGGGAGATCCTCTCTCTGTGATCCGGCGAGCTCTCCTCCCAATTCCTCTCTGTGATCCCCATGCAGTGATAGGCTGCACTGATGGGCACTGATAGGCTGTATTGATGGGCCCTGATAAACACTGATGAGGCTGCACTGATGGGCACTGATAAGGCTGCTCTGATGGCCACTGATGAGGCAGAACAGATAAGCAGCACTGAGGGGGCTGCACTGATATGCTGCAGTGATGGACACTGATATACTGCACTGATGGGCACTAATGAGACTGCACTGATGGGTACTGACGAGGCTGTACTGATGGGCACTGATAGGCTGCATTGATGGGCCCTGATAAGGCTGCACTGATGGGGCTGCACTGATGGCCACTGATGAGGCTGCAATGAGGGCCGCTGACGAGGTGGCAATTATGGTCACTGATGAGGTGGCAATGAAAGGCACTGATAAGCTGCACGGATAAGGCTGCACTGATATGCTGCATTGATGGGCACTGATGTGCTGCATGGATGAGCACTGATAGGCTGCACTGATGGGCAATGATGAGGCTGCCCTGATGGGTACTGATATGCTTTATGATAATATTGTTACCGGCTATTGTACCGGCTGCTGTACAAATTTGAAAAGGGTCCTGTGCATTTCTGGATCTGGTTCAGGTGCAAATTCAGGGAAAAATTTGCACCTGAATCACACCTGAACTGGTGAACAAAAACGCACAGGACACCCGATTGCAAACCACAGCTGGACCTGTGTGAACCCAGCCTTAAGGCCTGGCTAGTAGCTCAGAACTTTTAAGCCCTGTTCTAGCCAATATGAAAAAAATGCCTTTGGTTTTACTTTAATGTGGTTGTAAGTGGTTTACCTTCATGCATTCTATGGAGGAAGGTTAAAAAACCTTCTGTGTGCAGCAGCCCCCCCAGCCCCCTAATACTTACCCGAGCCTCCTCTTGATCCAGTGATGTCCACGAGAGCCTTGCCTTGCCAGGGACTTGCACTCCTGATTGACAATTACAGCCAGTGAGCCAATCAGGAGACTGAGGGGGCAGGGCCAAGTCACAGCTATGGGTGTGAATGGACACACAGAGCAGTGGCTTGGCTCAGGTGCCCCCATAGCAAGCTGCTTGCTGTGGGGGCACCTGACAGGTAGGAGAAGCCAGGAGCGCTAGCATGGGACCCCAGAAGAGGAGGATCCAGGCCACTCTCTGCAAAACCACTGCACAGAGCAGGTAATTATAACATGTTTTTTATTTTATTGAAAAAAAAACTAAAGCTTTACAACTACTTTAAGTGTACAGGTTATCTGTAGCCTCAATGAGTTCAGTTAAGTGACAGATGATTGATGCATCCAGCGTTGCATTTTAGGAGGAAAGGAACAGATAATAAAAGCTTCCAACACTTAGCCCTGGTTCACACTGTTGCGATTTAGGATGCGTTCCAGAACTGTTTTATTCACATGACAAGTGAAGTAGCATGTGTTTCTTTGAAGGCTGTTCACATATATGCAGTCCGTACGTGATGCGATTTTAAAAAGAGTCCTGTGTGTGCGATTGTTAGCCCTGTATAGTTGAAAAGAGACTGATCGGAAAACACATAGGTGTTCAAATGCAATGCAATTTCAGTACATGTTCTAGGACTTTATGCTGTGTCAGGAAAGAGAGAGACACGCCATAAATTAAAATTGCAGCTGCATCAAAATCGCAATGGAATCACAGATGAACGTGGGTGAAATCACGCTGGCTGTAATCCTTCAAATCTCACTATCAAACTCATTCAAATAGCCCCGCATCAGTGTGAACCTAGTCTTAATTTGGCTGGTCAGCACTTAAAAAGCAGTTATAAACTGTTTCCAACATTTAGATTAAAAACAGGGATTTGTAGTGCTCATTTGCAGATCTATGTGTAGTAAAACTGTCACACCAAGGCACCTCTGCAAAATGTGGCCTCATCCTCCTTTTGGGTGAATCTCAGTGTCTGATGTGCTGTGGTGCCTTTAAAAAGAATGAGCACCCAAATATAAGATAGCTTGGAGCAGCTAATTTTTGTAGTATGTGGTACAGACACACTGGCGTTGTTCAGCTCTTTTGTCTCAGCTTCTGTTGTCTATCAGAACGACGTCATCTGTGACAAAATGCGTCAGATCGCGATGTGCTGACGTCACCGTGTACAGTATCCCGAAAGACAGCCGGTCGGCTTTATGTTTTATATGTGATATATATTTTTACTGCTGTGCTTTATGTTCTATATGTGATATATCTTTTTACTGCTGTAAGTTCAATCTTTTATTCCTTATATTAAATTGTTACGATTTTACACTATGGCGATTTTACTGAATGACATCCTTATAACTATGGAGCTGGACGTGTGGATCTTGCTCATATGATCACCCATCCGAGTTTCCTCTGCGTCTAAGAGGCCCTGGCGGGGTTATGCCAAAGGTGTTATTGACCTCAGGTCCCTTCCTTTTGGTAAGAGGCCAATTGATCTTGGTGGAGGAATTTCACTTCTGGTGTTAGTAGTCACATTTTGTGGGAAGCAATACATGGATATCTTCACTTCTGAATTTATGTATAATTTATATCACCTATAATACATATTTTGTTTATGGTATTATTTTTAGCACAACTTTTTTGATTTATACAGCTTCTCATATGTTGATTTACCTTTAGGAAGGGGGTACCTCCAGGTTATATCTGTTTTTAATGTGTTCATTGCTATATTTTCTTATTCTTGATTCTTGTATATATCCTAGTTCAGGTGCTTATATACTTTAGAGTTAGTAACTACACTTTACAAATATGTCATTGCTTGGCAGTGCAGATTTAATTGCAAATGTATAGAAGAAACAAAAGTATGTTTTAAGCTGTTGAAAGCAGTTTAAAGTAAAGTTTCTAGTTCTAGCTAGTTGGATCAAGTGCTGGGGAATATTTGTAATCTCTTCCCTTGCTCCAGAATGCAACACTGGGATTCTGAGTGGCCAGTCTCCAGGACTCCAGTGCTGTCATTCAGGTCATAGAGAGAGTTCATTAGAGTTCACCAGAAAGACTTTGAGATAAAGCAGGGCTTCTTCTCTTCATTCCTTCACTTTACAGGAGGATTATTAAAGTATAGCTAAAGGGAAAACTTTTTTTCCTTAAAACTGGGACATTTGTTTGTGGTGAGGGGGTTTAAATTACTTTCAGGTTTGTATTGCTGTCTGTGTCCCAGTAGATCACTCTCTCTAATTGTTCTGATCACTATTGTCACCAATACTGAAATTTTGGGTCGCCACCAGACAGGGCTGGCCTAAGACACTGTGCTGCCTGGGTCCAAGAATGAAATGCTACCCACCCCCCCCCTCACGAAAAAAAAATTGCGCCCAACAAAAGGCCCCCACATCCATTATTTTATATAACTATAACCTTTAGAAAATATTATGTATACTGTTATCTTCTTCCATAACTCACCACCGGACTGGTCCACTAAACACCCACTGTGTGCCCACCGCCCTAGAAGATCCAGCCTGCCCTGCGAAAGATGGAGTGCACTGATGTCTGAGGTCATTGCGCACACCACGATCACATGAGGGAAGTTCTCCAGAGGAGACACTCCGCCTCCTCATACTCATAAGTTTACACTACAGGCGGCAGTATGAGATGGGGAAATGCCACCCGCAACACGCCCCAGACTGATGGCATACAAAACTGTTGTAAAAAAAAAATCTTGGGAGTCAATTTGCTGCCCCTCTCAAAGTGCTGCCTGGGTCCAATGGACCCAGTGGGACCCATGGTAGGGCTGGCCCTGCCACCAGAACAGGGATAGAGGAGGAAAAGCCGTCCAAACTTGCTCCCATGACAACTGGCTAAAAGAAGATTGCCCTCACATTTGAAAGATTTAATTTTACTTCCTGTTGAGTCTTCTAGATAGAAGTGATGTGAAGGAAAATCTCCCTAAGGGCACTTTCACACTTGTATAACTCCAAAGTTGCGTCGACTTTGCAGTACAACTTTGGTGCAACTTTGATGCGACTTTGGATGCGTGCAACTTGGATACAACTTTGGCTTTGACCAGTTTTAATGGACAACCGTTGCACACAAGTTGCATTGTATAGCATTTAAGTATGACTTTCATGCAACTTCTGAGGATAAACATTGAAGTCTAAGGCACTCAAGTTGCATTAAAGTTGGACCAAAGTAGTGCATTAACTACTTTGAACTTGCTGCAACTTTAAGTTGTACATTTATGAATGGGTATCATTGGAAAACATGGGGAACAACAACATGTCGTACAACTCTGATGTCCAAAGTTGCATGGCAACTTGCACAAGTGTGAAAGGGGCCTATAAGACACAGATGGAAAAACAATCACAGCAGGTTTAATCTTCCCCTATTCTATCCAAAAGAAAAAAAAAAATGACCTTCACTTCCCGCCTGCTCCAATCTGCCACCTGAAAGCTTTAACTGCAGGAGCATTTTATGAAAACAGTGGGCCTGTGTGCAAGATGATAAATTGAGCTCCATTGGTCACTAAATTAAAAAAAAAAAAGTGGCGTGCTTTAATGTATTGAAGAGTGGGGACATGGTTTTCATTGTACCAGGGTTGTTGCTAGGAACATAAAAAAACTTGGGGCACCTTTAGGGAACTCCAGTAGGGCAGTAATGCAGCGAAATTAGCGTGCCATTGCAAATTGTGGGCGTGGCCACATATCATTAACAGTGGGAGGGCTTAAAGGGGCATGGGGTAAATAAAACCAAAGTCTTCTTGTATCCATAAAATATGTATAGATTGCTAAGCCAGCAGGCTAAACAAGAAACAAAATTGCAGATTCCTCTAAGGTAGCCACACAAATTAGGTGGATGGAAGAATCCTTCCCACTGGACATTGCCTGTCCCAAGTACAATCCTACCCCGAGATTAAACTTTCCACCAGTAAAATTCTGCCCCACGTTATCCCACATAGCAACAAATTGAGCTACAAGTTTGGAAATTACTTGCTAAGCGATTGCTAGACTTGCCAGGCTTCACAAGTTTGTTGCACCATTGCAGCAAGTCCACATTGCATGACTGCAGATTAACTTTCTTTGCAAACATTCTGCAAGTCTGCTGCAAGTTCTGGTTCAGTTGTGTTTTGCAATAGTCATCCCAACACAGAGGTCACTGTGACTTGCTGAGCTCTTGCTGTAGACTTACCACTGCAACTTTGCTCTTATTAGAGACTTGCCACACAAATTTGCTACATATTGGGAAAGTGTCAATTAGAACTTGTGCTGCAAGTTATCCTTGCTATCTGTGATTCTGTCCCCAAGTGCACAACCCCCCAGGTTAGTCTGTACCCAGGACAATTCCCCCCCAGGTTTATCTGGACCCCAGTATAATTCCCCCCCACCACTCCAGGTCAGTCTGTTCGCAATACAACCCTACAATCCCACACTTCCCCAGGTTAGTCTGACTGACCTAGGGGGATTGTACAGGGCACAGCCTAATGCCCCGTACACACGTGCAGATTATCTGAAGACTTTTGTCTGCAGACTTACCAAAACCATATAATATGAGGTCAAACCTAAACACTTTCAATTTGTATGCAATCCGGCAGGCCCTTGCACTACATAGAAAAGGTAAATCTGAAGACAAAAGTCTTCAGATAATCTGCACGTGTGTACGGGGCATAACTTTGGAGGTGGTTGTACTGGGGTACAGAATCAATTTGTCACAATTACATTTGCAGAGTCCCCCCCCCCCAATCAAAATCAGATCTCAGGTCAGAAAGACTGGCATGGGAGATCTAATTTCTCCTGGGCTCCAGATGACCTAAGTGACCCACCCCAGTCAGAGATGCTGATCCCGCCCATACAGCTGCCTGCAGCTCCAGCAATAGGATCTGTGTGTGGCTGCAGGTGAAATCACATAGAATCAACTGTGACAGGAGCCACACAGATGGCAGTGACAGGAGCCAATATAGTGGGCAGTGACAGAAGGCGGAGCCACATAGCCGACAGTGACAGAAAGTGGAGCTAGGGTTGCCACCTCATCCTTTTAAACCTGAACACATATTATTTGCACATATTATTTACAAATGTTCTGAGGCTAATTTAATGCAGATAAGGCACCAAGTGAGTTTAATTACTACCTTGATCAACCACAGAACCTGTAATTATTATGTGTTTGGGTTAAAAAGGATTAGGCGGCAACCCTAGGTGGAGCCACACAGCTGAGAGTGACAGTAGCCACATAGGGGGAAGTGACAGAAGGTGGAGCCACACAGCCAAGCGTGACAGGAGCCACATAGGGGGCAGTGACAGGATGCAGAGCCACACAGCTGAGAGTGACAGGAGCCAACATAGTGGGCAGTGACAGAAAGCGGAGCCACATAACTGACAGCGAAAGGAGGTGAAGCCACACAGCCGACAGTGACAGTAGCCACATAGGGGGCAGTGACAGGAGGTGGAGCCACACAGCTGAAAGTGACAGGAGCCACATAGGGGGCAGTGACAGAAATCGGAGCCACATAGCTGACAGTGACAGAAGGTGGAGCCACACAGCCGAGAGTGACAGGAGCCACATAGGGGGCAGTGACAGAAGGTGGAGCCACATAGCCGACAGTGACAGGGGGTGAAGCCACACAGCTGAGAGTGACAGGAGCCACACAGCTGACAGTGACAGGAGCCAACATAGTGGGCAGTGACAGAAGGCGGAGCCACATAGCCGACAGTGACAGAAAGTGGAGCTAGGGTTACCACCTCATCCTTTTATACCTGAACACATATTATTTACACATATTATTTACAAATGTTCTGAGGCTAATTTAATGCAGATAAGGCACCAAGTGAGTTTAATTACTACCTTGATCAACCACAGAACCTGTAATTATTATGTGTTTGGGTTAAAAAGGATTAGGCGGCAACCCTAGGTGGAGCCACACAGCTGAGAGTGACAGTAGCCACATAGGGGGAAGTGACAGAAGGTGGAGCCACATAGCCGACAGTGACAGGAGGTGGAGCCACACAGCCAAGCGTGACAGGAGCCACATAGGGGCAGTGACAGGATGCAGAGCCACACAGCTGAGAGTGACAGGAGCCAACATAGTGGGCAGTGACAGAAAGCGGAGCCACATAACTGACAGTGAAAGGAAGTGAAGCCACACAGCCGACAGTGACAGGAGCCACATAGGGGGCAGTGACAGAAGGTGGAGCCACATAGCTGACAGTGACAAAAGGTGGAGCCACACAGCCGAGAGTGACAGGAGCCACATAGAGGGCATTGATAGAAAGTGGAGCCACATAGCTGACAGCGACAGAAGATGGAGCCACACAGCAGAGAGTGACAGGAGCCACATAGGGGGCAGTGATAGGATACGGAGCAACACACCTAAGAGTGACAGGAGCCAACATAGTGGGCAGTGACAACAGGCGGAGCCTCATAGCCGACAGTGACAGGAGGTGTACCCACACAACTGAGAGTGACAGGAGCCACATAGGGGGCAGTGACAGGATACAGAGCCACACAGCTGAGAGTGACAGGAGCCACATAGGGGGCAGTGACAGGATACAGAGCCACACAGCTGAGAGTGACAGGAGCCACATAGGGGGCAGTGACAGGATACGGAGCCACACAGCTGACAGTGACAGGAGCCAACATAGTGGACAGTGACAGAAGGCGGAGCCACATAGCCGACAGTGACAGGAGGTGGAGCCACACAGCCGAGAGTGACAGGAGCCACATAGGGGGCAGTGACAGGATGCGGAGCCACACAGCTCACAGTGATAGGAGCCAACATAGTGGGTAGTGACAGAAGGCGGAGCCACATAGCCGACAGAGACAGGAGGTGGAGCCGCACAGCTGAGAGTGACAGGAGCCACATAGGGGGCAGTGACAGAAATCAGAGCCACATAGCTGACAGCGACAGAAGGTGGAGCCACACAGCTGAGAGTGACAGGAGCCAACATAGTGGGCAGTGACAGAAGGCAAAGTCACATAGCCGACAGTGACAGGAGATGGAGCCACACAGCTAAAAGTGACAGAAGCCACATAGCGAGCAGTGACAGGAGGCAGAGGCACACAGCAGGCAGTGTCAGGAGCCACAAACCAGGCAGTGGCAGGTGGTGGAGTCACACAGCAGGAAGTGACAGGAACTGCACAGAGGGCAATGGCAGGCTCTGCTGCAGTGCATCAAGCTTGTCTGACCATGGGTGCAGTGTGGGTCGCAGCGCAGTGGGCCCGATTCCCATTCCCATTCCCAAAATTACAGTCTTACGCATGCTTCCCCATATGAGTCATTTTATTGAAGAACTAGCCATATAATTAGCTTTTCAGCAGCTTGTACAAAGTGAAATGCTAAAGTGATCACTTTAGCTTTTCATTAGAGACAATCTCCGTTTCAGCTTTCCATCTTGTGTGAATGAGGTGTTAAAATCACAATAGAAAATAGGTTTCCAAACAAAAAATGTGATAATGCTGTGCATTGTGTTATAGCATGTGATAATGTTGTGCAGCATGTGATAAGTGATACTGCAGCTTGATGAGTCAGTCTGTGTTTGTTTCATTGTAGAATTAAAACCAATGACCGAATGCAATATCCTTAGTCATGAGAGTCACCTCATATAATGAATCTATTACAGGCGGCCCCCCCATTATTGACATATTACAGCATGCTTCCTTCCTGGGACAGCACTTACTGGTTCCAGTGCTCCTTGGAGACTTGGTAGAGTGTGCCGAATATCAGGGGGAGGATGGAGTGACAGTTTTCCTCTATCAGACTCAGGATGTACTCATTGTTCCAGAAATAAAGTGCTCGCTCTGCAACCTGAAACAAGATATCAAGACAAATTATGTAATTAAAATGGTATTAAACCCCAAAACAGAAATGTAATACATTGCAGTTTATCAATCCTTGGATGTGATGGCTGCATTCGTTTTCTTTTTTTTTTTAGGCTTTTCCCTCTATGTTTTCACCTGATGCTCTTGCCTCTAACACACCTCCTGTATTAAAGTGTCCCACTCTGGATGAAGGAGCACAGTGGCACCTTTGGACAGCAGCATTGTCTGGGGGGAGGGGAATGTTAGATGTACTAGCAGATTTAGATACACTAAAAAATTGAAGTCAAACTCCAAATAAAAGCTGATCATTGTAAGCACCCCTGTCAGTATTAGACATTTTGTCTCAACACTTAGTTGATACATTTGCAGGACAGCTTGTTCTGACTTACCAGGTGAAAATAAAAGAAAGAAAGCCTAAAAAGGAAACAAATGCAGCCACCACATCTAAGAATCGGTAAGCTGCAATATAATGCATTTTTTTTGCTTCTGGTTTTAATTTTGCTTTAAAGTGGTTGTAATGGCACAAGGATTTTCACCTTCAAGCATTCTATTTAAAACATCTTCTGTGTGCAGCAGCCCCCCCTCCCCCCAATACTTATCTAAGCCCCCTCTTGATCCAGCAATGTCCACAAGAGCCTTTTCTCTCGGGGACTCGCACTCCTGATTGGCTTTTGTCAGCCAATGGCTCCCGCTACTGTCAATCACAGCCAGTGAGCCAATCAGGGGACCAAAGGGGCAGGGCTGAACCGCGGCTCCGTGTGTGTATAGACACATAGAGCCGTGGATTGATAGTGTGCCTGCTTGGGTGCCCCACAGCAAGCTGCTTGCTGTGGGGGCACCTGGCAGAAAGGAGGAGTCAGGAGCACCATGCTTGGGACCCAAGAAGAGGAGGCTCAAGGCTGCTCTGTGCAAAACCAGTGCACAGAGCAGGTAAGTATGACATTTTTGTTATTTAAAAAAAAAAAAAACAAGCCTTTTAATATCACTTTAAGTCTGAAAACAAAAGCTGGCGAATTAAAAGTAGCAAGTAACAGATAAACACATGTTACATTTTTTTGTAGCAATATGACAGCTATATACCTGAAAGTGAGGACTGGAAATGCAGCGAGCGATCTGTTTAAATAGTGGCTCTTGAATCTTCACAAACTGGGAGGGTTCAATGACATCTAGAATTTCCTCCAACTCTCCAAGGAACATTACCTGCCAGAAGACACACACATTTACCGACATGACAGAAGTGTTACTCTGGGTTATAGTGTGAGTGCAGGATTACCAAACTTTATCATTTACTATCATCTCCCTAATTAACTTCTTTGCTAACAAATATGCTCATAGTGCTGTATAATTCTCTTTGCCTAATTTTGTTATCTCCCAAGAGATTGTAAAATAAAAAAAAATTGAGTTTCAGGACATATAGTCAATCGATCAGTTTATGTCAGTTTCTCAATGTTATTCAGGTCATATTAAATTAAAAAGAGAATTGTGGGAATGGAAACATACATACTGACCTAGATTGCTATCCCCTGCCGGCTCTACACTGAGAACTGATCAATCAAAGACCACTGATCACTCAGTTTTTGGGTCGGCTCTGAGCACAGAGTGATGACTGAACTCTGACCCTCCAGCCCTTACTGGAGCGCCCGGCTGTGGAGGGGGAGGGACTGGCTGGCTCAGACTCTTAGTGGTGTTCTGATAGGCTGAGCCAGCTGCCAGTCAGGCATCTGGGTGGATTTCAACAATATTGTTGGGATCCCTGCAGATCATTGACTAGCTCTAACATGTCAGCTGACATCGGGCCTTAGCCTTTATCTGCGTCAGAGAAGTGCGCACTAAGTGCAACCTTGTGACCCACAGGAAAAGTATGGCCCAAAATAGCTTTGGCCATACTTCTTTCATTTGTTTGTGTGTGTCTTTTTTATGGGTGTAATATGAAGAATAATGTAACCATACTGCAAAATAAATCAAATAGATAAGAAAATCTGCACTTTGTTGGAAAAAAGCTGGTATACAAAGGCGAATATTCTTGCGGATTCTACAAGGGGGTACTTGGCAAGGGTTTTCAGGGCCTGCCATATTTTCCCTGAATGCTGGCTAGGAAAGGGTTCATTCTGAGCCACTGACCCAGAAATGTATGCAGATCAGAAAACCCAGAGGTCCTTATCTGCATGCTCGATTAGGCTCAATATCTTTAAGTACTGAAGGTAAAGGGTTAAGCATGGCACCACAGCAACAATTATTTGCAGAAGGCGAAATCCGCAATGGCATCCTCCATATTCCTGTCATGACAGATTTCCTTTTAGAGGTCTTGCTTTACTAGTGGTGCTTGATGGATTAAAATACACAAAAATTATCTTTCATGTATCGTGTTTCCCGGAAAAAAGACCGGGTCTTATATTAATTTTGGCCAAAAAAAAAAAACAGACTAGGGCTTATTTTCAGGGGATGTCCCCTGTCTTCTCTTCCCCTATCAGCTCAGGAGTCATCATTATGACATCTTTCATCCCAAAAATAAACCTTGGTTAAAGTCAATATAAAAACATGTAATCCGTTTTGTAAAAAAAAATTAAATAATGTCCAATGTGTCTCTTTTTGTAACTTTATTGTCAAAAACACCTTATTTACAGTGCCGCTGGGAGCTCACGTGACCCGCCGGAGCTCTTCTTTCCCACTCCGTGCATTGCCGAGAGAATGGCCGAAATCCCCGCTGACGTCAGCCCCACTCCGAGCACTGCAGAGGGAGGGGCCGCTGATGTCAGCTGGAAGGAGAGAAGAAGATCTCCGGCGGGTCACGTGAGCACCCAGCAGCGCTGTAAAAAGGGTATTTACGACAATAAAGTTACAAAATTAGACACATTGGACATTATATAATCTTTTTACAAAACAGATAGACTTTACATGGGCTTTTTTACATGGACTTTACTAGGGATTATTTTTTGGGGTGGGGCTTACATTGCAGCCCTCCCTGAAAATCACGCTAGGTCCTATTTTCAGGGTAGGGCTTATTTTCAGGGAAACATGGTAATTGTTTTTTCACTGGACTGTTATATCATGAAAAGGAAGAGTTGTTCATTTGTGGTGCGATGGAATGTAATGCTGTCACTTTTTGTTTGAAATATTACATTGAAATCCTGTTATTGATTTAGCACTGCACTTTTTTATTACAACATATTGGAGCATCAGAGTATTAAAGTAGAACTATAGACCAAAACTTTTTTTTTTTTCATTTTGAATAGAGCAAGGGAGGGCTATAATCCATGTCAGATTTTTTTTGTCGCCATCTGTGTCCCATTGCGGAGATTTACCTTCATTTCCTGTCCCATAGACAAACAGGAAGTGAAAGAATATCCCTGCAAACTAAGGGAATTCATTGGGAACCACCAGGTCATCAGAACTAGTGTCCCCATTGAAAGATTCTCCTCTATTACTTTTCTGGGGACAACCCAAAATTTTGGATTTACTTTAAGGCTGGCCATACACTATACAATTTTCTTGTTCAACTTTCCTTTAGATTTACCAAAACCATGTAATATAGGGTCAAACCTAAACACTTTCAATTTGTATGCAATCAGGCAGGCCCTTGCACTACATAGTTAAAGGTAAATCTAAAGGAAATTGAATAAGAAAATTGTATAGTGTATGGCCGGCCTTACTTTCACTTTCAATGATAACAGTAAACAGGACAAATAAAGAGGGTGAATCTCTCTAAGGCGGGGCACAGACAAAAAAAAATAAAAAAACTGACAGCCATCTTAATCCCCCTCCACTCTATCCAAAACTAAAAAAAAAAAAAAGTTTTGCTTTTAGTTATAATTTAATAGAAATTTTTT
This sequence comes from Pelophylax lessonae, assembly GCF_965119305.1. Lineage (NCBI taxonomy): Eukaryota > Metazoa > Chordata > Amphibia > Anura > Ranidae > Pelophylax > Pelophylax lessonae. The sequence continues at coordinate 91,501,149 of NC_138777.1, read as the reverse complement.
TTCTTTTTTTTCTCTACTTTTTTTTTATTTTTGCATGGTTACATATTGTGAATTGTATAATTTTAAATGCATTATTGTATATACCTTCTTTTTGTCAAAAATATAAGGGAAACTTTATAAACTTAAGTCTGAGTACATGTAAAATATTTCCCATGTTTGTGAATAAACAGACAGTGCTTCTAGCGTATATTGTAAAGATACCTCACTTTTACCAATTCATTTCTATATAATAATTAGATGATTCTATGTTCATTACTGTGGTTTACCTCCTTTTGAGTGCAGGTTTTTGGCCAATACTTTAACAAACCTCGAATTACCTGTAAAGATAGGCAATTGTTACTTTCACTTCAAATATTTTTGACAATGTCACAAGAATTACAAAGTGTATTTACTGTACTGCAACTGATGCCAGTTTTCTAGTAAAGTCATTATACTAGCATTCCCGGCAGGACCCATTTAGCCAATTTCTAAAAACCAAAACAGATTTGTGGTGTTACCAATAATAATCTATTATGTCCCAGCTCTCTTTCTCAACCACTTCTGGATCAGAAGATTTTCCCCCTTAATGACCAGGAAAATTTTTGTGATTCGGCACTTCTTTATTTTAATGGACAATTGCGCGGTTGTGTGACGCTGTACCCAAATAAAATTGATGTTTTTTTTTCTAGAGCTTTTCTAGAGCTTTCTTTTGGGGGTATTTGATCACCTGTGCACCTTTTAGTTTTTTTGCGCTATAAACAAAGCAAAGCAACAATTTTGAAAAAAAAAATGTATATATATTTTTTACTTTCTGCTATATAACATTCCCAATAAAATAATAAAAAATCTAATTTTTTTTCATCGGTTTAGGCCCATTTGTATTCTTCTACATATTTTTGGTAAAAAAAATCCCAATAAGCGTCTTTTGATTGGTTTGTACAAAAGTTATCGCGTCTACAAACTAAGGGAAAATATGTATGTCATTTTTATTTATTTTTTACTAGTAATGGCGGCGATCAGCGATTTTTATTTTTTTTTTTAAATCTTTTTATTAAAATTTACAATAACAACTCAACAGAACACAAGCAAAACAAAACAAGGTGCGAGAAGTTCAAGACAAGGAGGTCCTGTAGAAATAGCGTTCAGCGTTGTGCTGCCCACACAGGGCAAGTCCATCAGAAGGGGCCTGCATGATAGTCCGAACATAACTTGCATCTAAGCACAATAACAGTCAGAGCGCATCAACAGGAAGAAGCATACATGGCAGTGCAAATTAGCTCGAGGGTGGAGAGCCAGAGAGACCGTGAGACAGGGGCCCATTAGCAGTTAGGTCAACAGAGCGGAGGAAGAGTCCTCAAGCCAACGCGTCCACACCCTATCGTACTTCTTGGGACAACCTCTATGACAGTAAGTATCTCGATATAGCGGGATAGCTGCATCCACCAGGCCCCTCCACTGAAGAAGCGTGGGGGGAGCCCGCTTCCGCCAATGAAGGGCTATATTCTTCCTAGCATAAAAGAGCAAAAGGCCCAGCAGAGTACGGTCCGCCACCCTTGGAACAATGTCATCCAGGAGACCCAGTAGGAGGGCGATCAGCGATTTTTAGCGGGATTGCGGCGGACAGATTGGACCCCTAACTGACATTTTTGACACTTTTGGGGGGACCAGTGACATTACTACAGTAATCAGTGCTAAAAATATGCACTGTTACTGTAATAATGACACTGACAGGGAAGGGGCTAACCCAGGGGCGATCAAAGGGTTAAGTGTGAGCCTAGGGGGTGTTTTCTAACTATGAGGGGAGGGACTTGTAATATCAACACAGAGACCTGTGTTCCTAAATAGCAGGAACGCAGGGGCTCTGTGTTTATACCGTAGCAAAGAGAACAATGGTCTACTGTGTTTACAACAGCAGACCGTTGTTCTCTCTTTACGGGGAGCGATCGCGGCTTCCCCACTGGTGAGTGGGCGTGCACCTCCAGACATACGCACGCCCACAGGATCGCTTCTGCAATCCGCCATACAGGTACGGCAATTCGCGGGAGCCTGTCGACCTGCCGCCATATAACTGCGGCGGCTAGTTGGCATGTGGTTAAATAGAGTAGAAGACTAAGCCCTCGTTCACACTGAGGGCAGGTTTAAAGTCATGTGAGTTCAGCAGCAAATCCGCATGTCAGTGCAAATTCGGGGGCAATTTCCTGCACTGATGTCTATTGAAATTGCCCCAAAAGTAGTGAAGAAACTACTTTTGGGAATTGGTGCGGCATCGCACCGCTTCGGATGGTGCCGCTGCGGGCAAAAGGCTCCCATTTGGCATGCGATTTGACATATCAAATAGCATTTCAAATCGGCCCGATGTGAACGGCGGCTAAAAGTATACACTGGGGTTGTTTACTAAAACTGGATAGTGCAAAATCTGGTACAGCTGTGCATGGTAGCCAATCAGCTTCCAACTTCAGCTTATTCAATTAACTGCTTGCCGACCACGCGCTATAGTTTTACTGCTACAGTGCAGGCTGTCTGTGCAGAATCACGTATATATAAGTGATCATGCTTTCCCAAGTAAGGGGCGTGAAAGCAAGGTCATTGGCTCCCTTACATGTTGATCACCGGGTCCTGGCCAATGATTCATGTCTGGAACCCGTCAATTGGCAGAGCGAAAGACAGGAGAGAGATCTGTGTATGTAAACAACACAGATCTCTCTCCTAACAGCAGGGATGTGGCAGTTTTTGACTCCCTGCAAAGCAGGGAATAAAAGCCATCACATCCCTGAGGAAAATCACTACACAGTAAACACATAAAAACTTGCTAGGTACACAGTTAACCCTTTAATTGCCCCAGATTTTAAACCCTTCTTGCCCAGTGTCATTAGTATAGTGACAGTGCATTTTATTAGCACTTATCACTGTATCACAGGAGAGGTCAGTGGCAGTTAGTCAATTCCTACCCAGTGTCAGTTTGCCCATTGCAGTCATCACAGTCCTGCTATAAGTCGCTGATCGCTGCCATTACTAGTATTTAAAAAAAAAAAAAAATTCCAGTATATATACCCTCATTTGTAGATACTATAATTTTCACGCAAACCCAAAAATATACACCTACTGGGAATTTTGTTACCAAAGACATGTAGCAGAATACAGTTTGGCCTAATTTTATGAAAACATTTTTTTATGGGATATGTTTTATAGCAAAAAGTAAAAAATATATATTTTTTTCTAAATTTTCAGCCTTTTTATGTTGATAGCGCCAGAAAAAAAAAAAAAAAAAAAAAAAACAACGGTGATCAAACACCACTAAAAGAAAGTTCTATTTTTGGAAAAAAATGATTTACATTTTGTTTGCGTACAGCGTTGCATGACCGTGCAATTGTCAGTTAAAATAGTGCAGCCCCGTATAGCAAAAAATAGCTTGGTCATGAAGGGGAGTAAATCTTCCAGAGCTGAAGTGGTTAAGCCTTGACAATAAAATCTGGAAGCTAATTGGTTTCTATGCAGAGCTGCACCAGATTTTGCACTCTCCAGTTTTAGTAAATTGAGCCTACTAGTTACTAATGGACAAAAGTTACTTTTTATCCGTATTGCAAACATCAAACCATAGTGTTGTTGGAACGGAGTAGGAAGATTCATTTAAACAGTTGGAGTTAGAAGCAATAGGGTCACAGCTAGTGCATTGCAAGGAATACATAGCCACGTCATAAGTGTAATGGCAATGCTGGGGTTAGATATTAGGTTGAATACACTTCTTACATCTAAATTATGGTAATAATAGTGTAGCATTATTTTTACTCTGCAAGACTATTTCAGTGGTGACGTAAGGGATGTTTTAAAATATATATTCTCCAGGACAATGCAAGTAATATAAAACTTCCTTGTACATTTAATATTGACTATTTAATTGATAGCCAATGTAAGTAGAGCTATTAGTAACTTCTTCCGGACTGCCCGCCGCATATATACTGTGGCAGGCAGCCCCTCCTGCGCGAACTGACGTAGCCCTACGTCGGTGGCAGGCCTGCTGCTAGGGGGCGAGCGTGCGCCGCCGGCGGCACGTTCCCACCCCCACTTGGCAGCAGGGACTCCAATGCACAGGACCGGCAGCTCTGAATGCCGCCGGCCACCTGCGATCGCTCCCCGCTGAGAGAGAAGGACGGTCAGCTGTTGTAAATACAGCTGGCCGTTATTCTCTCTGTAATGATCACAGAGCGCCTGTGATCCTTCTATATAGGATCACAGGTCTCTATGATCTTTTCAAAAGCACATCCCCCATACAGTTAGAAACACTCCCCTAGGTTTACATTTAACCCCTTGTTCACCCCCAGTGTTAACCCCTTCCCTGCCAATGTCATTATTACAGTAACAGTGCATATTTTTAGTACTGATTACTGTAGTAATGTCACTGCCCCCCCCCCCCCAAAGTGTCAGTTAGGGGTCCGATCGGTCCGCCGCAATGTTGCAGTACCGCTATAAATCGCAGATCGCCGCCATTACTAGTAAAAAAAAAACAATAAAAATGACATAAATATCTTTCCCGTAGTTAGTAGACGCAATAACTTTTGCCCAAACCAATCAAAATATGCTTATTGCATTTTTTTTTACCCAAAATATGTAGCAGAAAACAAATTGGCCTAAAATGTTAAAAAAAAATGATTTTAACATTTTTTTGGGGGAATTTCATATAAAAAAATGTGAAAAATATTGTTATTTTTTCAAAATTGTTGCTGTTTTTTGTTTATAGCTCAAAAAGTAAAAATTGCACCAAATACCACCAAAAGAAAGCTCTACATGTGGGAAAAAAAGGACATCAATTTTATTTAGGTACAGTGTTGCACGACCGCGCAAGTGTCCATTAAAGTAACGCAGTGCCGAATTGCAAAAAAATGGCCTGGTCATTAAGGGGGCAAATCCTTCCGGTCCAGAAGTGGTTAATAAATATGAAGCGCAGCACTCCACCTATTGAGCAGTAAACATTTAGCACTGCATCTTTTTTTTTAAAAGTGCTTACCACTTTGATATTATTCATTAGGAATAGGAGCTTATTTGGTAAGCCAAAGCGCAATGAGCTGCAGTTCATTGAAAGCAATCAACAATCATCTTTCATTGATCTGAGTCTGGGGAAAGGAGATTGCTTTGAGTCACAGCTAGCACCTCATTACTGTTCTTTGTATCCCCCCTATTTAGTGAACATGTTCACAAAGATGTGCAAACCCAAGTTTGACTTTTACAGGAACCATTGGTATTTGCATTTACATTTAGCTGTCTATATCTTCGATCTACAGATTATTTGGGCATTGCAGAGAGTGTGTTTAGAATTACTGTAATAAAAAAAAACTTTATTTCTACCACTTGCACTCTCCAGCTTATTCCTTTACCCATATCTTATGACCATAAATTAGGAAGGGGTTATAGACTGAGCAATATTGTGAGTTTTTGGTTAGAAAACGCACCCATGTTTCTCCGCATAGCATTGTACAGGGTCTGCAAAAGTGCAGCCATGACACAGTACATTTCTTTTCCTTCTTGATCATGCATTCTTCTTCTCTCTTCTCAATAATAGAATTTTGAGAACTCATTTACAGAATGCAATTTTTCCCCATAGGACTGACAGGAACACCCCAGTGCTTTTTAAGAGCCTGCTGCAGCCTTGTCTTTAGGAGATGTTAGTCTACAGTGCTGCTACATCATACTTAGCTGATGCTTATAATTGACTTCCAGCAGAGATAGAGAGTTAGTCAACTGGATGGATTCAAACATGCTTGGAACAAACATAGATCTATACTCTTCTATGTTTTTAACTGATCAGTAGTGATATATAGTTTCTAACTTATTGAAGCTAAAAGACATTTCCTGCAAATATTATTATTTTTATTATACAGGATTTACAGTATCTCACAAAAGTGAGTACACCCCTCACATTTTTGTAAATGTTTTATTATATCTTTTCATGTGACAACACTAAAGAAATGACACTTTGCTACAATGTAAAGTAGGGAGTGTACAGCTTGTATAACAGTGTAAATTTGCTGTCCCCTCAAAATAACTCAACACACAGTCATTAATGTCTAAACCGCTGGCAACAAAAGTGAGTACACCCCTAAGTGAATATGTCCCAACTGGGTCTTGGGCATGGAGTTCCCCAGAGCCTCACAGGTTGCCACTGGAGTCCTCTTCCACTCCTCCATGACGACATCACAGAGCTTGTGGATGTTAGAGACCTTGCGCTTCTTCACCTTCCTTTGAGGATGCCCCACAGTTGCTCAATAGGGTTTAGGTCTGGAGACATGCTTGGCCAGTCCATCACCTTTACCCTCAGCTTCTTTAGCAAGGCAGTGGTCATCTTTGAGGTTGTGTTTGGGGTTGTTATCATGTTGGATTACTGCCCTGCGGCCAAGACTCTGAAGGGAGGGGATCATACTCTGCTTCAGTGTGTCAGAGAACATGTTGGCATTCATGGTTCCCTCAATGAACTGTAGCTCCCCAGTGCAGGCAGCACTCATCCCCAGACCATGACATTCCCACCACCATGTTTGACTGTAGGCAAGACACACTTGTCTTTGTTCTCCTCACCTGGTTCCCGCCACAAACGCTTGACACCATCTGAACCAAATACGTTTATCTTGGTCTTATCAGACCACAGGACATGGTTCCAGTAATCCATGTCCTTAGTCTGCTTGTCTTCAGCAAACTGCAGGCTTTATTGTGCATCATCTTTACAGGAGGCTTCCTTCTGGGACAACAGCCATGCAGACCAATTTGATGCAGTGTGCAGGGTATGGTCTGAGCACTGACAAGCTGACTCCCCCCCCACCCCTTCAACCTCTGCAGCAATGCTGGCAGCACTCATACGTCTATTTCCCAAAGACAACCTCTGGATAAGATGCCGAGCACGTGTACTCAACTTCTTTGGTCGACCATGGCGAGGCCTGTAGAACCTGTCCTGGTAAACTGCTGTATGGCCTTGGCCACCGTGCTGCAGCTCAGTTTATCTTCTTATAGCCTAGGCCAGAGGCGTAACTACAGGGGTTGCAATTGCAACCTGGCCCCATGCTCCAGGGGGCCTGTGCAGCTCCCCTGTACACCTGGATAGGAGGAGCGGTGGGGACAGCATGTAGAGAAATCACTGTCCTCCTTTTTCCTCCTATAGCTGCAGGAGGAAAATGTAGGAGATTGGTTCCTCCCCACTGTGCTCCCTCCCCTCTCCTGCCGGCTGCTGCAGGGGATGTGTCACAATAGAGAACCGGAAAGGCGGTTAGTAAATATGTAATTTACCAGCTCCTTCCTTTTCTGAATGGACAGAGTCATAGTCCATGACATTGTAAAAAAATAAAATGATAAAAAATAATACAATTAAAATACCAAAAAATAAAAACTACTGACACCAGTGGGTGAATTTCCAGGATCGCAAAGGTCACACTTGCGACTGGGCCCTGGAATTCCACCACCGTGGGGAGGCCCCAAAATGGCAGGAAGGGGGTCCACTGCAGAACTTGTGAAAGGGTCCCACTGTGGGACTGTAATAAAGGGCCCCGCAACGAGAGTAAAGGGCCCCAGGATCAGTGGGAAGTGCCCCAGGCTTGAAGGGACGGGCCCCGGCCAGGGGTGCGGGGGACCCTTCATGGTTTCTTGCACTGGAGCCCTGAAGGTTCTAGTTACGCCTCTGGCTTAGCCCATCTTTATGTAGAGCAACAATTCTTTTTTTCAGATCCTCAGAGAGTTCTTTACCATGAGGTGCTATGTTGAACTTCCAGTGACCAGTATGAGAGAGTGAGAACGATAACACTAAATTTAAAGTGGAGTTCCACCCTATTTTTATACTTACCTCCATCTTCTCGCTCCGGGTCACCTGAAAAAGAAATGGATAATCGCATATTTTTTTTTTTTTTACTTACCTCGTAGCGAAGAAAATATACTTACCTTACTTCCTTCTTCCTCCTTCCTCGGCCGCGGCCCGTCGTCACTTCCTGGCTCTGCAATGATTCCTGGGAGCTGGACGTCATAGCTCCCAGGAATCATTGCGCCTGCACCGGCCCCGACGTCAGTTCCGGGTCGCGCGCGTCATCCCCTTCTAAACAGCTTCTGGGCATGCCCAGAAGCTGTGGAGGGATGACGCGCGCGACCCGGAACTGACGTCGGGGCCGGCGCAGAGCATCGTGGGACCACAGAAGGCGGAAGAAGACGCCGAAGAGGACGCGCTGGCTTCAAGCTGCCCACATCTGAGATGGCAGCGCTGGACAAGACGTTTGCAAGGTAAGTATTTCGTCTTGCAGGTAAGTGCAACCCGGGACAGATCAGAGGCTAGCCATTGTGGAATGCACTAGCCCTGACTGTCCCGGGGGTATTAAAAAAAAAAAAACAAATCCAGGGTGGAACTCCGCTTTAACACACCTGCTCCCCATTTACACCTGAGACCTTGTAACACTAACGATTCACATGACACCGGGGAGGGAAAATGGCCCAATTTTGACATTTTCAGTTAGGGGTTTACTCACTTTTGTTGCCAGCAGTTTAGACATTAATGGCTGTGTGTTGAGTTATTTTGAGGGGACAGAAAATGTACACTGTTATACAAGCTGTACAATCATTACTTTACATTGTAGCAAAGTGTCATTTCTTCGTTGTCACATTAAAAGCTATAATAAAATATTTTCAAAAATGTGAGGGGTGTACTCACTTTTGTGAGATACTGTATATAGCACCAACAGTTTACACAGCACTTTACAATATAAAAGGGAGACAATACAGTTACAATATGATAGGGTTAAGAGGGCCCTGCTCAGAAGAGCTTACAATCTAATAGGATGGGGCAAGTGGTACAAAAGGTTGTAACTGTGGGGAATGAGCTAATGGAAGTTATAAGAGATTAATTGGAGGCGTGATAGACTTCCCTGAGGAGATGAGTTTTCAGGGATTGCCTGAAGGCAGCCAGAGTAAAAGATAGCTGGACAGATTGAGGTAGGTAGTTCCAGAGGATGGGAGAGGCTCTGGAGAAGTCCTGGAGATGAGCATGAGAGGAGGAGACAAGGGAGCTTGAGAGCAGGAGGTCTTGAGAGGATGGTTTGGGTGATATTTGGAGAGAAGTTTGGTGATGTAGCTCGGGGCACAGTTGTGGATGGCTTTTTTTGTTGTAGTTAGCATTTTGAATTTAATTTACTGAAATGTATTATTCTTATTCATGAAAATCACAAACAAGTGTTAATTTAGGTGAATAAAACTCCCAAATGTAGGACATGATGGTGTTAAAACAAAATCCAGGAATGTACACAGAACAGCAAGATTGTGTTCATAGTAGTGATGAGAGTAAGGGCAAGACAATCTGCGTGTTCCACAGCCGTACTTCTGGGGGAGGCCACCCCCGGAAGTGCAGCTGTGGAACGCATGCTACTTATAAGAAACAGAAACAACTGCTGTATGTGATCCACCTAGATAATGATATTACCACAAACTCTAAGGGCTCTTTCACACGGGCGGTCCAATCAGATCCGCCTGTCAGTTTTTTAGGCGGATCTGATCGGATCCTCCATGCAGCTCTATGGGGCAGCGGGTGTCAGCGGAGGTCACCTCTGCTGACACCCGCTGCCATCCGCATCCGATCCTGTGCTGAAATCTGGACGGATGGAAACCCTATTTTTCCATCCGTTCAGTAATCGGAGCGGAGCGGATCTGATGAGAGACAAGCGGTCCGCTCTCCTCCGATCCCCCATAGAGGGTAGCGGGTGCTGAGACACCTCCCTCTCCGCTCTGCAAGCGGAGACGGAGCTGTCATCCGCCCGGCACAGCGGGGATCGCGGATCGATCACCGCTGAGCAACACGGATCCGCCTGCGGAGGCGGACCGTGTGAAAGAAGCCTAACTGTATAACCTTGAACTGAGGAAGTAGCAATTTAAAGCCATGAAATGCATCTTATTCTATTATCTAAAGTAACTGAATGTTTTATTAAGGCAAAAGACTCATGCTTATACTTTGAATAACCAATTTGGGTGCCACTGCCAAACAAACTACTGATGGACTTTTGTCCGCTGACTCCTCTTACCAATTCATTCGTCCACCCGAGCACTCAGGATGGGAATACTGGAGGCATAGAGAGCAACCACATTGCCCCTGTGCGGAGACAGGTTTTCTCCACCCATACACAAGGAAGGCTGTTTGTCCTTGCTAGGTGACCGCAGTCTTAACAGTTGTAAATCCATTTTGACCTTTTTCCTTCTATTGTGGAAACATCTTTTCCTGACAGACTACATGGAAGCATTCGTATGGGTAAACTCTGCCTCCACTCCTCCCCTATAGGACCCCACTCCCATAAATCTTTGCTCTGAGCCAGAGGCCATGTTCCTTTTTTGTCCTCCTCCTAAGGACCAGAATGATTGAAGTCTTACCTTGGATGAAGTGTCCGTGATCGAGGCCTAGTTGTTCGGCAAGCTGTGCCCCGAAGACGTGTGGAGTCTCCAGCAGTCCCCAGCTATTAGCTGGGTGGATAAGGGCAATGGATTCGGTGCCATGAAGAGCTTAAGCTTGGCCATTGGCAGGCAAAGCACCAGTATGGTCTAAGAGCCTTGCTATTAGCAGGTGGCCATAAACGCCCTGGGCACGTGCAGCAGCGTTTTCTGGATTCAGGCATGGTCGTGGGGGATGCCGTGTGCAGTGATGTATACTTTTATTTTGCATATTTTATGGCAGCAGTTGTGTGTGTTTGTCTGTTTTTCTTCCCTGACTAGTGTCTTCCAGCCTGTGGCGGCTGGAGCGCATTTGCGTTCCAAGCCGCCGCTCTCTCTTCCGGCCTGGCGTCCCTCGGTTACTCCTGCCCAGGGACTCAGTGGCGGCAGTGGTGTCATTACAGTGGAGAAATTTAATCATCAGTCAGGAATGTTGATATTGGGATTTCTCTGTGGGCAGCTTGATGAAGTTTCCCTAAATGCTGTGTGCAATCATTACAGGTATATGCTCTGCAATAATACGCTTGTGTGCTGCCTGTGTGTGTGATCCTGATGGTTCTATCACCTGTGCAGTTTGGCTGTTTGTACAGCTTCCACACTACAGGTGTATCACTGCCCCCCTCCCCCCCTTGTGGCCAGCCCTCGTGTAGCAGGGATGAGAGTGTGTGTTTAACCCTTTCCTTTCCTGGCTTGCATGGGCACTGCTTTTGGGTTTTTAACCCATTCCTTTCTACGCTATTTTGTTTTCTTTTTAGGTTTTTAAGTCCTTCTAGGTTAGATTGACAATACATGGCACAAGATGATAAAGACCTCATTAGGTCACTACATCAACTTTCTTTTTCCAGATTTAGTCATCATTGGTCACTATGAAGGTCCACATCCACGGACATGACAGCAGCTCCAAGGAAGGAGCCTGTAGAACTTAGGTCCCAGAAGGAAAGTCTCTGTGTGAGCCATACTAAGCCCAGGCGGCTGGAAAAGGGGATGGTGATTTCCAGCAAATGGAATCTCTGGTGAGGAGCATAGTGCAGGAAACCCTTAAAGAGTGGGGTACAAGCCACACGCAAATCCAACAGCTTGGTCTATGGCGTGTTCTCCCGCTAGGGACGGCCAGGAAGAACTGGAATCATCCTAACCAAGCCATCTATCTATGAGGACCTCAGAAAGTGAGGCAGTGCGAAATGAGTCCCTTTGCCTTTCTGACGCCCTTGGTCAAGACAATGAAGGGGGCATTTACACGAGTAAGAGCCTGTAGAGTCTCCTGCAAAGTAAGAGGACGTTCTTTATGCATCTCTAGAGAGAGCGTTCTAATTTCCCATTCCTAACGGAAATAAGGGACATTTTGGATGAGTGGAGCAAGGTCGTGAGATATACCTCCCTTCTAAGCAAGATGGTCAAGCTCTATCCATTCAGAGATAAGGATGTGAAGCATCTAAAGGCTGCCTCTTTAGTTGTTGATGCCCCAAATGAGGCAAGCAATCATGTCGCTCTTCCTTGGAAGATGCAGTGAATGACCTGAAAGTCGGCCTGGGCTCTTGTGGCTATGTTTAAAGTGATGGAACTGTGGAAGGAGAATGCGGACGCAGTATTCAAGAGCATTTTCAGAAACTGGGTAGTTCAGGAGACGGACTTGGTGTCAGTTTCCATGGTGAGGCTCCAATTGACATCATCTGCATAGTGGCATGGGTTTTGCACCTGTCACCTTTGAGAGAGCTTCATCTTTAGGCGAGCTGGTCAGCACCATAACCTGGGTAACAGTTGGCAAGTTGGGTCTTGCCTCAGGACTGGCGCCTACTAGGCCGTAAGACGACACAGTCTAGAGGGCAAAATTCGGAGTGTGAGAAGGTTGCAGGTTTGTTTTACAGACCAGGTCTGGATTTTAGGAAGAGGCCAGAAATCCCCTCAGAAGTATGCTAAAAGCTTGACCTTGGGTATCCAAGAAGCTACTAAATTTGAGCCTCAGACTATTGGAACGTCAAAACCATCTTTTCAGGACACACATGGTCCATCAGAAGTCCTCCTCATCTCGGATTCGTTTCCACGGATTTTGCCTCACTCTGAGGTAAAAATGAAGCATATACTCTTGTATTACATAAAGTCACTGGTGTCACAAACTTCTGATGTGCCAGTCCAAGGATGCAAGAGATTTCAGGGCATGTACTCGCCTCTCTTTGTGGTCATGAAGAGGAGCAGCTTGCAGAGGCCTGATTTTAGACCTTGCACACCTAAACCAATTTTCATCAAAAGGAGAAGTTCAAGATGGAAATATTGTCCCTGATTCATAGGGGGTCCAGCCAGGTGACTGGCTAATTTCCAATAGACCAAAAGATGCTTACTTTCATGTGCCCATTGTAGAAGACTTCAGCAAGTTCCTTTGATTCGCCGTAGGTCAAAACCATCTCCAGCTTGCTTGCCTACCATTCGGGCTTTCAACATCACCCTGTGTGTTTTAAGGATCTTATTGGTTGTTAAGGTCTTTATTAAAGCAAGGAGCAACAGCCTGCATAGTTACTTGGATGTTCTTCTCCTACTGTCCCAAGACTGAGGGCAGCTGCTTCTCAAAATTTAGCTGGCGGCTGATTTTGGAAAAGAGACACCTGGAGCCCACTCTGTCTCTTGTGTGCTTCGGGGCTCAGTTTGATATAATCAAGAGGACCATTGCTTTGTCTCTGGATCCCGATGTTCTGGAACAGAATACTCCTGGCCCTGTCTTCTTCCTGCCAGCGTGCCTTTCAGTGTCTAAAATGATTGACAGTTGGTGTCTACGGATCCAGTAGTCAAGTGGATGCTTCGGAGAAGGCGGCCCTTCTGGAAGGTGTTTCTCCAGCAGTGGGAGCCAGGAAGCAGAATTCAGGTAATCTACATAACTTCAGTCATGATAGTGAGTCCCCTGGTGGCTGCAATGGAGAAACTGGCTCATTTGCCATTCCATTGCCCCATTTCCTGATTCACAATCATGTCCACCAATATGGGATGGGAGGCTTGCTGCCTGTTGGGGATAGCTCAAGGCAGGCAGGGCTGTTAATTTCACAAGATTGTGTTGAACATTCTGAAACTACGGGCAGCCTTCTGCACCCTTACAGGTCTTTCACCATATAATGAAGGGATCGTTAGTGCTCTTAGGCTAGTCAATACTACGGCGGTCTCCTATGTTAAAAGACAAGGGGGAATCACAACTTGTTCTCTATTACAGGAAGCGGAGCCAATTATGTCTTGGGCTCAGAAGAATCGAGCCTACATCTTACAGTCTTATTTCCCTGGAGTCCAGAATATTCTAACAGACGTTCTTTCCAGAGTCCAGTTGGACAACAAGGAATGGTCTCTACGTGTGGAGGTTTTTCAGGCGCAGATGCCCTGCCCCTGATGGATCATTGGTAATGCAGTGGGTCCTGTGTGCTTCTTCAAGTCCTGGTCATCCTCGACTTTCTATGAAAACCCTGAAGAGAAGTTTTTGAGGTAGTGGCAGTGATGCCTCATTGGCCAATTAGGCCATGGTTCCCCTTGCTAACACTGTTCAGCTACCGGAACCCAGTACCCCTTCTCATCAGGCCAGACCTTCTGTCACTGGGTGCATTTCTACATCCATGTCCAACACGGTTATGCTTGACAGTCTGATTCTTGAGATTGGAGGTCCTTGGCTGCTCCCCCAGAGTCCTCTCTCTCTCTCTCTCTCTCTTGAATGCTAGGAGATTGAACACAAACAAGGTTTACAGGAGAATCTGGTCAAAGTCTGTGCAATACATGTCTGCTGCTGACAGGTCATGTCTGCTGCATTATGTCTGCTGCAGTCAGCTTTATCGGTCTGAACAAGTGTTTCCAGGTCTAGGCATCTTTTACTTTCTAACAATTCTTCAAGGGAGCAACATGGTTCAGAGTAAGCGGAGGTTTTCCAAATAGAATCTCCCTCTTGTTCTCAGCTCCCTCTCGGATATTGGAGCGGAGTGTTCTAGGGCTGTCTCCGTTAAAGGTCTCTTTGTCATGTTCGCCTTTCTCCTGGCTATCACGTCGGCATGAAAAGCCTCAGAGATTGATTCACTGGTCATGGAGAACTTTTCTTAATGTTCTTCCAGTTTGAGCGGCGCTTTCACCTATGCTTGACTAATTTCCCAAGGGTAAATCAATCTTTCATGGGAACCGAGAAATTGTTCTGACAACCTTTGGAGTACTAACTTGCGTCCTTTAGACGTGGGAGAGGTCGCCCTGTGGATTAGTTGGTTGAAGCACATGTCTAGTAAACAGGGAATCCTGAGTTTGGCTTTCAGCAGTGCCATCCTTTTGTTCTCAGAAACTCTCAGTTATATCTACAAGCTAGAGCTTCCTTCAGGCTTCAGAACGCCTGTTCATTCTTTTTACCGGAAAGGACAAAGGGAAACGTGCCTCATCTAGGACGATTGTGGCAATGGATTGATTGGGCCATCCGACAGGCTCACAGAGCCGAGGGCTTGGCTCCTTTGAGGATTGTGACCGCTCACTAAACCAGGAGGGTGCCCACATCCTGGGCGGCATTGCAGCATGTGGTTCCCAATGTAAACAGTAGGGCGGCCTTGTGGTCTCCGATCAACACATTTATGGCTCATTATTGTGTAGAGCTGGCTTCTTTATCTTCTGTAAAATTTTGGTTTACATATCCTGTCGATTGACAGTGTAATTTAAACTCTTTTCTTTGGTTCTGCAATTGCCCACCCGTTTGTGTATGGCTAGTTATTTCCCATATGTATGCTGATATGGAGTCTGTCAGGGAAACTGAAAATTTCCTTTCAAATACTTACTGTAATTTTCCTTTCCTGATGGACTCCATGGCAGCAGGAGTTCCCTCCCAGGGCCATGAGTAGGCTAGTTACAGAACAGAGCAAAGATTTATGGGTCCTATAGGGGAGGAGACGAGGCGGGGTTAACCCATATGTATGCTGCCATGGAGTCTGGCAGGAAAGGAAAATTATGGTAAACATTTGATGGGAAATTTTCCGTTATCCTTGTTTCTAAATTAATCTACTACACTAAAAGGGCTCTCCCACCTCCCTCTTTTCTTTTTCGGTGGACACTTCTTAGCTTTACCAGAGATCCCTGGTCTGCTCCTCAGGATCCTCAGTCTGAAAAGACAAGAAATGGGGTGCTGCTGTCTAAGGGACATGTGCTCCCTCACTATTATCTTCCTGTCCTCCTCCGCTTTGCTTTGTAAAAGACATACAGTATCTCACAAAAGTGAGTAAACCCCTCACATTTTTGTAAATATTTTATTATACCTTTTCATGTGACAACACGGAAGAAATTACACTTTGCTACAAAGTAAAGTAGTGAGTGTACAGCTTGTATAATAGAATACATTTTCTGTCCCCTCAAAATTACTCAACACACAGCCATTAAAGTCTAAACCGCTGGCAACAAAAGGGAGTACACCCCCAAGTGAAAATGTCCAAATTGGGCCCAATTAGCCATTTGTCCTCCCCGGTGTCATGTGACTCGTTAGTGTTACAAGGTCTCAGGTGTGAAAGGGGAGCAGGTGTGTTAAATTTGGTGTTATCGCTCTCATTCTCTCATACTGGTCACTGGAAATTCAGCATGGCACCTCATGGCAAAAAACTATCTGAGGATCTGAAAAAAAGAATTGTTGCTCTACATAAAGATGGCCTAGGCTATAAGAAGATTGCCAAGACCACGAAACTGAGCTGCAGCATGGTAGCAAAGACCATACAGCGGTTTAACAGGACAGGTTCCACTCAGAACAGGCCTCACCATTGTCGACCAAAGAAGTGGAGTGCACGTGATCAGCATCATATCCAGAGGTTGTCTTTGGGATATAGACATATAAGTGATGCCAGCATTGCTGCAGAAGTTGAAGAGGTGGGGGGTCAGCCTGAGAGTGCTCAGACCATACGCCGCACACTGCATCAAATTGGTCTGCATGGCTGTCGTCCCAGAAAGGAAGCCACTTCTAAAGATGGTGTACAAGAAAGCAAACAGCTTGCTGAAGACAAGCAGACATGGATTACTGGAACCATGTCCTGTGGTCTGATGAGACCAAGATAAACCTATTTGGCTTAGATGGTGTCAAGCGTGTGTGGCGGCAACCAGGTGAGGAGTACAAAGACAAGTGTGTCTTGCCTACAGTCAAGCATAGTGGTGGGAGTGTCATGGTCTGGGGCTGCAGGAGTGCTGCCTGCACTGGGGAGCTACAGTTCATTGAGGGAACCATGAATGCCAACATGTACTGGCACATACTAAGGCAGAGCATAATCCCCTCCCTTCGGAGACTGAGCCGCAGGGCAGTATTCCAACATGATAACGATCCTAAACACACCTACAAGACAACCACTGCCTTGATAAAGATACTGAGGGGTAAAGGTGATGGACTGGCCAAGCATATCTCAAGACCTAAACCCTATTGAGCATCCGTGGGGTATCCTCAAACAGGAGGTGGAGGAGCTCAAGGTCTCTAACATCCATCAGCTCCGTGATGTCGTCATGAAGGAGTGGATGAGGACTCCAGTGGCAAACTGTGAAGCTCTGGTGAACTCCATGCCCAGGAGAGTTAAGGCAGTGCTGGAAAATAATGCTGGCCACAAAATTGGGACATATTCACTTAGGGGTGTACTCACATGTGTTGCCAGCGGTTTAGACATTAATGGCTGTGTGTTGAGATATTTTGAGGGGACTGCAAATTTACACTGTTATACAAGCTGTACATTCACTACTTTACATTGTAGCAAAGTGTCATTTCTTCAGTGTTGTCATTTGAAAAGATATAATAAGATATTTATAAAAATGTGAGGGGTATACTCATTTTTGTGAGATACTGTATATTACCACTACATGAACTTACTTAACAGTAAATTGACTTCTCTTACTGCAGAATGAAGCAGTACTTGCAACATTTGATGTACATTGTACAATGACAGCTTCAGAAATGTCATTATTTGAATTTAATGAGAATCTAAAAGAGAACAGTACACATTGCAATTTGTGACAGGTGCTTCACCATGTAAGAAGGGGAAGAAAATTTGACAGAGACTCACCATTGCTTTAGAGTTTTCCAGGAAAGTGGTTTAACTTTTCAAAATCACAGAAGATGAGGGAGGAATTCAGACAGCAGGTACATCAAATGAGAATAATAGTGATGTACTGGAAGTACTGATACAATAGCTTTCAACACTGAGAAGTTGGTGTTAGTACTGTCAGTGGAGAGGCCCCATCATATTATACCTCCCTGTAACATTAACAACAACACTCACACAAACCCTCCCTGTTATCCTAACACTAACTTTTCCCGTAACCCTAAACCTAACCCTCACTGTAACCCTAAATATAGCCTTCCCTCTAAATTTTACCCCGACCCTCCCTGTAACCTTAACAATTACACTTGTACAATCCCTATTTGTAACTCTTATCCTAACCTTCTCATCACCCATAACAGGTACTCTCCCTAATAGTAACCCTAACACTTATACTCCACCTAACACAACCCTCAAACTAAGCCTTCCGTAATGTAAACTTAAAGCTAAGGTCCCTTTTACACTGTGGAGTCTGTCGGCAGACTCCATTTTTCTCAGCGGGGGATGGGTCCGCCGATCCCCCGCTGAGCAGGCGGATGGCAGCTCTGTCTCCGCGCTGTGTGTGGAGACACAGCTGTCAGGTCCCGATGTTCTCTATGGGGGAATCGGATAGGAACGGATCGTCTGTCCGTTCTCATCCGATCCGATACGCTGGATGGATGGAAAATAGGGTTTTTCATCCATCCAGAACTGACATGTCTCTGCTGACATCCGATGCCCGATAGAGATATATGAGGCATCCGTTCAGATCCGCCAAAAAAATGGACATGCAGATCTGAACGGTCTGCCTGTGTTAAAGGGGCCTAAAGCTTAGGTATTGCAATATTTACAATGTAACTATCTTTGTGCCATACCTGGCACAATCTAGTAGGCACCACTACAACAATGATCTCCACTAGCTTCCAGGTCCCGTGATGAGCAGCTGCCCTGCTGTGTTCTGAACACAGCAGGCTCAGTACAGGTACCATTCAGGGAACACTTTCTCAGAGAATTCAAGGCAAATCTCTGCTTGGGCGAGTTGGAGAAGTGATGTCACAATATCTACTTTGGGCAATCAGACAACACTTTGCATTAATTGAGAAAATGCAAAATGTTCTCTGAATGGCGCCTGTGCAGAAAGGTAGACCTTCTGTGTTCACTAAGCAGCAGAGAAGCCGCTCGGCATGGAACCTGGAAGCTAGCAGCATTCACCATAATAGGGGAGCCTACTATAATGATTTCCAGCTTGCATAGGGATTCCAAAGAAACTTGCATACTTACATTGGTCCAAGCTGGAACACTATAACTATGTAAAAATTGCCATACCTACACTTCAGTTTTGGTCACTGATTTGCCTATTTACCTCTGCATCAGGATCCTCTGCTCCAAAAAATAACCCCTTGCACCAGACTCTAGATATGAAAACCAGAATCTGCAGTTCCAAAGAAATCTACATATTCTATATAAATATTTTAAACAAATACAGTAGTTAAATAGCACACCTGTGCAAAAAATGACATACTTTAATCAATCTAAAAGAGGAAATAAATATATCTGTAGTAAAATAAATAATAAAGAAAAAACAGTGTATACTTTATACAAACGATGCTATACTTACATGCTCTGTTAGTGAGGAATCTTTCTCCAGGAACTGAACTGCACAATAAGCCAGCTGCAGGGGACAAAATTACCATTTTAAGCGCTTGCTGAGAGCATACGGGTTAGTAATTTACTCTATTGAAAGACCAATTAACATTAAGACACATTTTATTATGCAGTGTGGAAGAAAATAAGTATGAGTTAAGCTATTTACTTCGCTGACAAAAACATAATATACATTTTACTTCTTTCACATATACTTTTGTAATCAGAGCAAGCGAATCTAGGAATGACAGGGGTGTCTCCCAACAACAAAGCAAGATACAAATAAGTGCCCACTTTGATAGGCATTTTTACAGGATAATTATACGTTTTGAGTAAGAATACATTTTAAGTTATTAGTGTGAATTTAAAGTATGTACTTTATGTTACTTTGACATTTACTTGCTTACTAGGCTCATACTACAAGGTTTGTTTTTGCCTTAATGACCTTTATTCTCAACAGGCAACAAGAGTAGAAAATAAGTCACTTTGGTGAAAATAGCAATTGTTATAGCAACAAACACCTATTGCAACTCAGGCTCCTCCATTCACAAATAGGTGTCTCGGATCGCATACATAATTGCTGTAATTTTGCCCGCGATCCCGAATCATTGCAAATCGCGGGACGCTGTACGATTTCCGCAACTTTCAATGGCACCCCGAATGCGCAGTGATTTTGCCGTGATTTTTGCCAAACGAAAGGAGGTAAAATTGCCCAAACAGAATGGTGGGCACCCAAAAGAAGTTCATCAGGTGTCTGGCGATTGATTGTGCGATTTCACTTCGATTCGTCAGGCGACAATCACGGCGAAATCACACCGCAATTGGGGTACCATTGCAAGTCATAGGACTCACACGGGCATCCCGCGATTTGCAATGATTTGGGATTGCGAACAGAATTTTGGCAATTCTACCCGCGATCTGAGATGCCTATATGTGAATGGAGCCTAAGTCAATTGAGCCTATTATGATACATTGTCATGATAATTTTCAAATATAAACATGTAGATGTCTTAGGCTGGCAATACAATTTTCTGTACAATTTTCTTTAGATATACCTTCAACTATGTAGTACAAGGGCCCTTGTTCATTGGATACAATTGAAAGTGTTGTTTTGTTCTGACCTCATATTATATGCTTTTTGGTAAATCTAACAGAAAATTGTACAAGAAAATTGAACATGTATGGCCAGCCTTAACTGCTCCTTGCTCCACCCAAAGCTGAACACACCTTCTCTTCCTTGCCCAGAGCTCCATTCCTCCTTAGGAGCAATTAATATAAGCTCAAAGCCACTCTCGTTGGAGTTTATATAAGGATAATGACTAATGAGGAATAGTAACTAATATTCCCTTCACAGCGGGCATCAATTTAGCTTTATACATCAGCTCTTATTCTTCTGTGTTCTCACTTGCCAGTGAATCAATGTTATTACCTATGTCCGGTGAGCAAGAAGATGACGTAAATGGCATTAATAAACCAGGAAACAGCAGAGCACTATTTATCACAAGATTGTTACCAACCTTCTGCTTCTTTCTTCTGTAATCCTAAAGCCTAATACACGCCACAAGTTGACAGCTTAGGTCTGAGCCGCTGTACTAACAATCCGACAGTTAGTACAGCAATGTCCCCTGCAGTGCTATTGTGTTCTGACTGGGGGACACCAGCAGAACACTCCAGTCAGGCTGACCATTGGCTGAGAGCGCTGATCGGAACCCAGTCGGCAGACCTTTTCTGTTCATGTGCCTTCAACAGAAGCCAACCAAACTGCAGGCTTCTGTCAGACCAGCTGCCATACACAAGGGACCCACGTCGGGCCGGTTTCTGTCGAACCGACTGATGCCAGCCAACATTCGGTCTGTGTGTACTAGGCTTAACGTAAACTCAGCCTTCAGAGACTGTCAGACCAGCATTTCCTGTTCTGGAGACCAGACATTTCTGGCTGCTTTATGTCCAGCAGTGTGACTGGTTAGCGCTCTACTCTGCCCATTTTCAACTCTCCCCACTCGAGCCTGGAATGTTTCCTTATACAGTGTGGGAAAGGCAGTGCTGTGGCTAATGACATAGGAGATGACCTTGTCCTTGCTGAAGTTTACTATTCCACAGCATCTGAGCAACTTGCCTGTGCACACCTGTGTTGCGGATTAGTAAGCATCAGCAAGGACTGGAGAGTTCTGAACTCCTCTGCCATTGTCGCTCTCTCTGCTCAAGCCCACTTCTGTTCTGCTTTCAGTCTACACTTTTTCTGTGCAGTTGGTGTGCATTCCACACAGACGTCTCTTGCACCTAAGCTGGCCATACATGGATAGAAAATTATACAAAAAAGCGTTCAATAAGCCCGATTGTTTGACTTTAGAAACGTTAGTGTGTGCATTTAGATTCTCGAATTGCAAAGTTTAATGCCAAAAAAAAGATCCGTCATGTTGGGATTTTTTTTGCATAATCAAACGATTTTCTAAACATTAGTAGGAAAATCGATCATAAATAGTTTGAAAAAACTATGTGCATTGATCATTGTTTGACAAAAAATGTACCATTTGTGCCGTTAACGATCGATAATATGCGGAAAACAATTTGATACAATGATGGAGTTAACACACAGTTGTTCGACAGATCTTTATCAAAAACAAAAGTTTTTTCTAATGATTTTTTTCATACATTTATGGCCAGGTTTACATTAAAAGGGATGACAAAGCAGGTTAGTAAGTCATTGTACTACAGAATTGTGAGAATATATATTTTATTTTGTTTATTTTTATCAGTTTACAAAATGCAAAGTAAGTGAACAGAAGTAAAATCTAAATCAAATCAATATGTGGTGTGACTACCCTTTGGCTTCAAACCAGCATCAAATCTTCCACTTGCAAACTATGTACACGTGCAAAAAGTTAGGAATGTCTAGTATTATAGTCAGGTGTATGATTAACCAATTAGACCAAGCAGGTGATAATGATTATACATTTCATATGAAGGAACTTGTAACACAGTCATTAACTGAAACAGAAACAGTCTGTAGGAGGCTTAAAAAGGAAGGAGAGGGCTGGAGAAACAGCCAAACTCTGCTATTAAGGTGGGGTTGTGAAAAAACGGTTTAATGTCATAGATCTTATACCATGGCACGACTGAGCACAGCAATAGGACACAAGGTCATACTGCATCAGCAAGGTCTCTCCCAGACAAAGACTTCAAAGCAGACTGGGGTTTCAATATGTGCTGTTCAAGCTCTTTTGAAGAAGCACAAAGAAACGGGCAATGTTGAGGACCCTAGACACAGGGGTTGGCCAAGGAAACTTGAAACAGCAGCTGAAAGACACATCATGCCTACTTCTTTTCACCTTCAGATGTCTAGCAGTGCCATCAGCACAGAACTGGTGGAAACCAAAAGTCTGGACAGAAGTAGTCTTTATGGACAAATTGCAGCCAAAAAAAACATACCTCTTATGTGAAAACAAGTCTAAGTGACTCAACTATGCTGGAAAACATAAGGATTGGGATGCAAAACAAAAAAAAAATGGCAGCAGGTGATCTGAACTGAGAAGTCAAAATTTGAAACAGGAGGCAGTTGGTTCACTGGAGGCTTGGAGGGTGGTACAATAATGAGTGTCTGCAGGCAACAGTGAAGCATGGTGGAGGTTCTTTCCAAATTTGGGGCTGCATTTCTGCGTAATGGAGTTGGAGGTTTGGTCAGAATCAATGGCATTCTCAATGCTGAGAAATACAGGCAGTTACTTATCCATCATGAACTAAATAGAGAAACTACGCCTATCCCTGATGCAGCAACAAACAGGGGCGTAATGCAGTAAAGAATCATGTGCCGCGTCCTGAATCTTAACTAAGCAAAAAATAGGGGGGGGGGGAATGGACTTTAGAGGCACCGTAATAAAAGAACCAACGTTTTATTATTGATAAATGGTAAAACCACAAAGATATGTGTCCACCGTCTAGTAAGGGCGGGGACCATTGATCAGGAATTACAGGTGGTGGGTGGATAGAGGAAGCCTAGCCACCTAGGACATACAATACAACATAACAGATACAAAATTGGCATAAAGAAATAAACAAAAAGTTTTTTATTAGGACGCTATGCGTTGCACACAGCGGCACCAAGGTGCAGGCAACGCAGAGCGTCCTGTACAATACAATAACAACTTCCAAAAAGGAAACGGACTAATAGATCCAATTGCTCTACATGTTTCGCCTGGTGTTCAGACTTCATCCGGAGCTGTTTGGAATGTGGATTCCATAGGAAGATGTTACTGGGGCCAACCAGAAGGCACCAGAAGGATGGTAAACCATGTAGAATAGTTAGTAATCACGAGGGATGGCCTGCTGAGGTAGCTGAGGGAGACGCACTGCTTGTGGCCAATTAGAGAAATATATCAGGTAATCACAGTATATAGTATGCCTGTTACATGAATAACCAGGCATAAGACAAAGGCTAAAGTAACAGGCAATTCCTCCAATCAAGGGAGCGGCATGCAGCGTGTCCTCCAAGTGCTCCTCACAGACGCAGATCAATATCCCCCGGATGGGGAGTAACCACCATGAAGCATGGTGGTTACTCCCCATCCGGGGGATATGGATCTGCGTCTGTGAGGAGCACTTGGAGGACACGCTGCATGCAGCTCCCTTGATTGGAGGAATTGCCTGTTACTTTAGCCTTTGTCTTATGCCTGGTTATTCATGTAACAGGCATACTATATACTGTGATTACCTGATATATTTCTCTAATTGGCCACAAGCAGTGCGTCTCCCTCAGCTACCTCAGCAGGCCATCCCTCGTGATTACTAACTATTCTACATGGTTTACCATCCTTCTGGTGCCTTCTGGTTGGCCCCAGTAACATCTTCCTATGGAATCCACATTCCAAACAGCTCCGGATGAAGTCTGAACACCAGGCGAAACATGTAGAGCAATTGGATCTATTAGTCCGTTTCCTTTTTGGAAGTTGTTATTGTATTGTACAGGACGCTCTGCGTTGCCTGCACCTTGGTGCCGCTGTGTGCAACGCATAGCGTCCTAATAAAAAACTTTTTGTTTATTTCTTTATGCCAATTTTGTATCTGTTATGTTGTATTGTATGTCCTAGGTGGCTAGGCTTCCTCTATCCACCCACCACCTGTAATTCCTGATCAATGGTCCCCGCCCTTACTGGTCGGTGGACACATATCTTTGTGGTTTTACCATTTATCAATAATAAAACGTTGGTTCTTTTATTACGGTGCCTCTAAAGTCCATTCCCCCCCCCCCCCCCCTATTTTTTGCCTACTTATCCATCATGCCATACCATCAGGGAAGCGTGTGATTGACCCCAAACATAATTCCAATTAAGAACTATCTTCAGCGTAAAAAATAACAAGGAGTCCTAGAAGTGATGTTTTGACCCCCCACAGAACCCTGATCTTAACATCATCAAATCTGTCTGGGATCACAAGGAATAAGGATTTGAGGCACCCTTCTTCCACAGAAGATCTGTAGTTAGTTCTCCAAGATGTTTGGAACAACCTACCTGCCGAGTTCCTTCAAAAACTGTGTGCCTAGAAGATACCTAGGAGAATTGATGCTGTTTTGAAGGCAAAGGGTGGTCACACCAAATATTGATTTGATTTGGATTTCTCTTCTGTTTATTTACTTTCCATTTTGTTAATTGATACAAATAAATTATTATTTATATTTCTAAGACCGCATTCACATTGATCCGACTTGGACCGTGGCTTGTCAGCCTGACAAGTCGCGGTCCGTCACGCTCCCATTGTGTAGTACAGGAGCCGTTCTAATAGGAGCGACACAAGTCACTCCGACTTAGAAAAAAGGGTCCTGTACTACTTCGAGGCGACTTGCATAGACATTGATTTTATGAAGTCCGTGCAAGTCGCGTCGAATTCGCGCTGCACGCGACCTTACAGGTCATGCCCTAAGTCGGAGCGACATAGTGTGAACCGGCACTAAAGGCAATCCTAATTTACTACATTTTTAACACCTGCCTAAACCTTTTGCACAGAAGCATGTGCCAGAATTTTGTTCAGATAGGCAACTTGAAACCACCAAGGAAAACATGTCTTTTATTCCCAGTGCTACCATGTTAACTTTTTTGTATCCCATCCTAACTTATGGCAGTGTGGTCAAATGACATCTCTTACCTGGGCGTGGAATATAGAAAGTGATTTTGCAGAGTGAAGTGGTATCAGTACACGGACGAGAAACTGTTTGTGTTCTGATTTCAGTGGTAAAGCAAAGCCATTGATGATACTGCAGAAGGAAAAGCAACACAACTTCAGACTGTGTGAACAAATGATAAACTTAAAGTGTCACTAAACTCACATCATAATAAAACTATCAATAAGTGCTGTATTACACGCTGTTCATACTCACTCAGTCACTATGGGATTTGTTTTCTGTATTCTGCAAAAAAGCTTGGTTAATCCTGCTTCTCTCTATCTCCACGTTCTGTTCATGTGCCCTAATTCAGCCAGGGATTTTGCAGCTGTAGTGGCAACTCTGCACATGCTCAGTTTTCAGTGAGTTTGTATGCTGAGCATTTCCTCCCTATCAGATCTGAACAGCCTATGTGACTACAGAGTCACACATGTGAGTGTATACACAGTGGTAAATAAAAACCCACTCCCTCCCTCCTCCTCCATGCCCACTAACCAGCTAAACACAATGGGGGTTGAATATTACATGTAGATTAATGAAGGAATCACCCCCCCCCCCTCTTATTCCAAGACAGGCTGGAGGGGCGTGAAACACCCTGTGTCTGGCAGAAATCTGCCAACACTATATTTTTTCCACAAATAATAAAGATTTGATTTCAAATATATAACGTAGGCCAATTTAAAACAATGTATTGATATTCTTTATTTATTTTTACTCTGTATTCTAAAGGCTGTTTTTTTTTTTATTTTGAACATGTGGCCAGCAGCAGTGGACTAGAAGCACCTCCTGCTTATGTTTCCCTGCAGACAGGCTGGGAAAGATCTGGGTCATGTGACAGCTATTGATTAGGATATAAGTACTTAGATGTTTTGTTTTGTTTATTTACTAAAATAATCATTGTGCCATCATCCACATACAGAAATAGAAGGGACAATGTAAATTAAACAGTGTGTGTTTAGTATCACTTTAGTGATAAAAACTGAGTTTGTAAAAAGTATTAGGTATTTGGGTTGTGTGCTGGGCACTCTGCATCCACCTAAACTAACAAGAATGACCAATGATGCTCAGAACCACCAGCAGAAAAGAAATAGGCTCTTGTAAACATGTAGGCTCTGGCAGTACCCAGTCAGAGTGTGGTCCCAAAAATCACCTTGTTGTTTGCAATAAGCAGCTAGACAGGCTAATGGGCCATACACACTAAGATTTTCTGAAAACTTTTTCCTTTAGACTTACCAAAACCATATAATATGAGGTCAAACCTAAACACTTTCAATTTGTATGCAATCTGGCAGGCTCTTACTACATAGAAAAGGTAAAATTGAAGGAAAAAGTCTTCAGAAAATCTTATAGTGTGTATGGCCCTTAAGGCAGGGTACTAGTCATTAGGAAAGTTCATAATCTGTTTGAGGTCAAGGGTTATATCCAACTGGATGGAGATGGTGCGAGGGCCTGAGTCACAAGAATAGGAGGTGGGTATAACCAAAGGCCAATTACCAAAACCAGAGCACACAACTAGTCAAGACACACTGCAGGGGTTAAGGTGGGTGGAGGTCAAGTAGGGAAAGGACAAGAGAGGACAGAAATGAATGTCAATATAAAACATGGGAAGAAGTATACCCAAGAGTTAAGTTAATAATTAAAAACAGAGTTGAACACATCAGGATGCTTGCTGAGAACCAGTAACACATGTGCATACTTTGTCATGCTCTTGCACGTGAACAAGAAAGCTGGTTAATGTACGTATACACTAAAAATATATCTAGAGTGTCATGCATTAGGAAGGACCTATCAGTGGTAATCAGAGAGAAGCATGACAATTATAGTGCAAAAGAGTTAAAAAAAAAATAGGGAGTGAAAGGGAAGTGTCAACAAGATGAGCCAGCAAGGATTGTTCTACAGCCAACTGCCTGAAACCCGAATACTTTCCCAATAGTGAGCAACCATTTGGATGAATTAATCCAAAAAAACTAGCTGACTTTATGCATAACAGACAGAGCCTCCAAAGGAAGATAGAACTTACTGTTGAAACCAAAATGGTAGAAACTTGGACAACTGTAAATCTGCTGCCAAATCATGACGAATGAAAAGATGCCTAAAAGGGAAATATGGCACCAATGATGGGCATCTGTTGACGTGTAAGATGTTGGCAGTAGATGAGTGATTTTCAGAGGAATCTTACTGGAACAGCTTCAGAATATCTGTTTATCACACACTCATGAAGTTGTTCTCTTCCAAAAGAGAATTTAATGACAATGTTGCAAAAGCCAGTTTTGTCTCATTTTTGAGGCTTCAAAACATTAAACTGGATTAGGTATTTTTCGGAGAGTAAAAAAAGCAGTTTGTCTGAGAATAAATTGCACAGTATAATTCCTACTCAATTCCCTTGGCATGGTAATAAAATATGCAATTATGGGTGTAAAGAAGCAATTGCCTCATGACTGAAAAAAAATAACTATCTTACCACTGTAGCACCCTGCAAAGTAAAATGCTCAGATGATAGGTAAATTTCATTCTATTTGGCTCCTCTGTATTTATTGGAGCAGCTGTTGAATTCTTTGGGCTATTCTGAGATCCCACAGGCTGCAGGTTTAATTTCTCCCCCTGCCTTCTAGAGTCTTCTAGAACATAGGGGACTGAGATAGTTAAATGGGCAGCTTGAACATTTATTTTTCTGAAGCCAATCCCTGAGAAGGTATGTCCAGTAGATGGCTGGGGAGAACATAAATAGTATTGAGGTCTGGTGCAGCCATGTTCTTGTGCTGCTGGAGATGTTCCAGCGGGGGGGGGGTCCTGGGGAAGAGAGGAGGTCTCCGTCCAAAAGTTAGGTGGTGGGACAGTGCAGGAGGGAACTTCCAGGTATACCTAGGATGCATGTGAGCACAGAGCTCCTGTGGAAAGACTGTCTGGAGGATAAAGACAAGGGCTTGAGGATTGAGGCTAGAGCAGCGGCACCAGAAATGAAAGCTGGGATGATGAAGAATATTTGTGTTTTGTGGCATTAGAAATGGAGTGCTAAATAACTCCTGCAAGGTAACCCATGTGTTTTGGAACTTTGTTTTAATAAAAGTGTGCAAGAAAGACCCTTAAATAATATTGAGCATGTGGACTGCATTCTTGGAAGTGATACCCTAGAGTTAATTTCCACACCTGATATAAGTGATGTCTCAAGCTCTGCAAGCATTCCTTCTCCTTCCCTTACATATACAGGAATGTTTCTAATTACTGACTCACTATCTGATTATGCAAGCTGAACATCCGACTTTACCCACAGTTCTATGAGCCCCCCAAGACATGCCTTTGTGTCTTTCAGTTACCTGCCAAGGATCTCCAGAAGCTCTGCTACACCATTAAACCGCTCTGTCTCATAGATAAATCTGCAAGAAGAAATGAAAACAATAAGTCGAAAACCATGTTTCTCAACGTGTGGGGGCACCTCTTATAGATTCAGGTTCCTATTAAAAACAACTTGTAGATATTTGTGGTTGGGTGAAATGGACCATTATCCAAAACTTATATTTCCATTTCAGTCACCCACTGGCTTCTTATATCTCTTGAGCACTGCAGAGGTATGATCTTCACATCATAGATCCTGGCTCTATTCTCTCCTAATTGTTTCAGATGTTCCTGACCACCTTTAGCTGTCCCCACACCCCATATTACATTATTTTTATTATACTCTGAAAAATGGACAGTAGGAACCTTTTAAAATGCCCACAGAAGGTGAACAGACCAAGGAACTTTCCAGGTTTAGACTAAAAGATCTTTGACAGAAAAAGCTGATTATTCTCAAACTTTGTACAGCTGGATTTTACCATCACAACATACAGCAGTAAACTTACGAAATTCAGGGGTGGCCTAACGTCCCCACACAAATTTTCAGTACATCTTATGGTAAAGAAGACTGTCAGAGATAGTCAGAGATGGTGGACCTGCTTGAAAAGATGATCAGAACATGTAGACATACTACAGATGTGTTTAGGGAATGGGGACATGGTGCAGGAGACATTCAGAGACTGGGGGCATGGTATGTAAGACTGGTAGCAATAATTGTCAACTGGCTGTTACTGTGTAGTAGGCCAAAGAAAGTACCAAATGAGAAATCCTTAGGAGTCGAAAGTCTTTATTGGGCAGTTGGTTACAACAAGCAGGGCAAAAGACATCCAATCTGTTTCAGAGGTCACACAATCCCCCTTCATTAGGGCTGGATGAAATGGCAGAATATTGACTTTTCTAATGTGAACATCAGCAAGACTGTTGTTTATATCAGTGGTTCTCAATTCCGGTCCTCGGGACCCACTAACAGGCCAGATTTTAAGTATTACCTTGGGGGATGCAGACTAGAATACTGCAATCACTGAGCAGCAAATTAGATCACCTGTGATGTAATTTAGTTATCTTGCAAACCTGGCCTGTTGGTGGGTCCCGAGGACCGGAGTTGGGAACCACTGGCTTATATCATCTTCTGCAGACCAATCTGCTTAGGAATACTTCTGAGTCTATTTAAAATTCTGCCCTTTCACCCAGCCTTGATGAATGGGGATTGTGTGGCCCCGAAAGACATTTTGCTGTGTTATGCCCTGCATTTTGTTACCTGTTAAACAATGAAGAATTTAGATTTGGCACTCTTTTGACCTATTATACTTAGATGTTTCAACTTGGGTGAATGTCTTCTCCTGGGAGTCCCTATCTTTGTTGTGAACTGCTGAATACAGGCCATTTGGGCTCAAGTAATGACTTTGTCTACATTTTGATAATCTGTGAAAATCTTTGTCCAGTTCCCCTGTACTATTACCTCTGGAACTGGCTGCTAGTGACTGCTAGGGTTAAAAATCCAAGGACCAAATGCGTCCCTGGGAGAGCAGGCTGGCACCAGGGCTTTACAGTGTACCAATTATATTATTAAAAGTACCACATGTCCCATCCACCGACACAGATAGCATTCAGATAAAGTGTTGTCTTCTCCAATATATCAAAAATAACATTCATGCCTTTGCTTTAGCCTTCCTGTGGCACTGGTAGGTAACACTGGAGTTAGCAAATGCCCCCACAACACAGTTCTTTACAGAATTCCTGAGCCTTCCAGTGGTCCATCTATGGTAAGGGTAAATCCCATGCTTTGGGAAAAGCTGGCATAAGGGATTGTTTAAAATGCACTAATATACATTTAGGGGGCATGGGAAAAAAAATGTACATGCTTTAGATAAACTGATATGGAGATACTGTTAAAAGCTGAAATAAAATTACTAATGAAAAGTGTGACAGAAAAAATGCTGTGCTAAATTCAATTATATACATGATATCAGCATGGTATAAAATCATTTTCAAATATCAAATGAATAAAAAACATACAAGTCATAAAAATCAAAATCATTCAAAAAATAAACAAATTTAAAATCCAAGTGATAAACACTGTCCGCATTTATGTGCAAGTTGTGACAAGCATTTAAAGCTAGGTTAACAACTGTGCATTTTTAATGCATTTTCAGAAGCACAGAAATGCAAGACAATTCATTGAACATGTCAACAAATAAACAATACCCAGCCTATACAGCAGATCCAGCTTCTAGTGGCTGGGAACTGGTGCTCTGGCTGTAGTGCTCCTGCACTCAAACGATCAGATCCACAGTAACATCAAGTTGGCAGCTTGGTGTAGTCCAAAAAATCCAAATCTTTATTGGCTACAAACTAAAAAACACTGGTAACAAGTTAACACATTGGGCTGTGATGGTCACAGCCGAAACATGTTAGCTTGTTACCAGTGTGTTTTAGTATGTATGTATGTGTAAGGAGAAAAAGCAGCACTCCGAGTTGAAGATGAAGATGAATAAAAATCTGTTTATTTGTATCAAAAAAATGATAAAAACATCTCAAAGTACATCCATTTATCATTTTTTTGATACAAATAAACAGATTTTTATTCATCTTCATCTTCAACTCGGAGTGCGGCTTTTTCTCCTTACACACACCTATTGTCTGGATTGCGGATCCTTGCCTGCACCTGTTCTTGGATGTTTTTGGGATTACTGCATCACCGGAGCGGTTTTCTTTGCCCTTGATCTGTGACTTAGTATGTATGTAGCCAATAAAGAGTTGGATTTTATGGACTACACCGAGTTGCCGGCTTAATGTTACTATAGATTTGATTTAAAGTGATTCTAAAGCCTAAACATTTTTTATCTTTCCTTGCATTAAGGTAAAAAATTATTGATTTTGGCCCCCCACAACCCCCTCCGCCCTCCAGCACTGTGCATGTCTGCAACTCTTCTCTTCTTCGCTTCCATGTCATTGGCTCCCAATGCTGCCAGTGACGAGTCAGCGCGGGGGGGGGGGCACTGTCTGTGTCAATGGATACAGCATTGGGGCTCAGGAGCGAGCAGAAATAAGTGCCCCCATGGGAAGCGGCTCCCCGTGGGGGCACTGGACAGAGAGGAGGAGCCAGGAGGAAGTGTCTCTCCTCACTTCCAAGCCATTGGCTCTCTGTGCTGTCAATCTAAGCCAGTGATGAGGGAGCTGGGCCAGGGCCAAGCACGAACGAGTGCCCCCAGGAGGAGCCAGGAGTGCCGGGAAGGGACCCAAGAAGAGAATGTTTGGGGGCCGCTCTGTGCAATTCCATTGCACAGAGCAGATATGTATGGAGATTCTTGTAAAAAAAATGTTTAAGTTTCCTTTACAACCATTTTAACATGGTTTCCTATGGGTCAACAACAAGGTCTGGTCCATACTCACTTCTCTCAGGAGTCTCCTATGAGACCAGGAGGTGGATGGAGAAAAGTTGCAGCCGGGAAAGCTCTGGACCAAGAGAGGTGACAGGTAAGTGTTTAGGGTGTGTGTGTGTGTGTGTGGGGGGGGGGGGGGTGGCACAACAAGTAGTGAAATGTTTTTACCTTCATGCAGGGAATGTATTAAGGTAAAAAAAGTTTTACATTTAGAACCACTTTAACCAATTAGGCTTCTGAGCCGTTTTTGCATTACAGCTAGCAATAACTATAACTTATTGTATAGAAGTGAAACATACAGTATAATATGAAATATACGGTATAATATGACACTATGAAGACACAGACTTTAAAAACACTCATTCTTGTAAACTGTACCTGAGGAAAATGTTGTTGCATTGTTTTCTGATATATGCTCTAAGTCCCAGAAATTTTCCATATACACGGTGCAGAATGGTCTTCAAATATTCCCTCTCACGAGGATCTTCACTATCAAACAGTTCCAGGAGCTACATAGGCAGAGAAAATGTTACTGAGTCTAATTTCAAGTTCTCCCACAATCATTAAATACAAATAATAGAGATTGTTAAACAGAAATAATTGGAGTGTGACAGGTGCTCTTTTTATGTATATATGACCTTTGGGCTATTGAGGGCTTCAATATTCTGACGAAATCCAAGGCCACAGAAAGCATAAGGCTCACTAAGAGCTGGCACAGAGGACAATTAGATAAAGGGCAGAACAGTGGCTTAGTGGTTTCTGCCTTGTAGCACTGGTTTCCCCAGTTCAAAGCCCATTCAGTGCACTATGGGGTTGATTTACTAAAGGCAAACAGACTCTGCACTTTACAGTTGCCCTCTGCAAGTGCAGTTACTCCAAAGCTTAGTAAATGAGGTAAGGCTTCACTTTGCAACAGAGTACCCAATTATGTGCAAGGAAAATAAAAATAAAAAAAACTGCATTTTTGCTTGTAGATGATTGGATGAAATGAAATCAGCAGAACTTCTGCTCATTTACTAAGCTCAGGAGCAACTGCACTTTTTCCCTTTAGTAAATCAACCCCTATCTGTAGGGAGTTTGATGTCCTCCCCATGCATGTGTGGGTTTTCTTCCCATACCAGTAGGCTTGGTCTGTGACACTAGCAGTACAGTAAAAGACTTTTATGCATGATGTATATTTTTCCACAAGGAATGTGCCTCACAGTCAATATCTCAACATTCTAACATTCAGATATGGGCCTTCATAACAGCATAGACACTGTGAAAAATATGCTGAAAATTAGCCCCATTCTGCGATTTACTATCGCCTTTTGGCCCTATGATGATTGCACTGATCTACCTGATGAACAAAAGCGTAGGTTGCAACTTCTCTCCGGGGTACTCCCTTCCCATCCCCCTCCTTGCCTCAATGCTTCCTATCATCTCTTTTACCTACTTTTCCAGCTCTACTACATCCTCTTTAGCTTTGCACACTGTTTCAGTGACATTTCGGGGTGTGCGACTAACGTGTGCATCACTGACAGCTGGTTTCCGATAGGCCTATGCCTATTTGCTGCTAATATACTGTATGTAATAATGTACTAAACAATGTTGTGAGTACCTTGTTTGCTCTTTGTGCATTGTAGTCGGTTCACACTATTCTTCTGCTGCTCTTGCCTTTGAAATTGTTAACAAAAAATGGTGCAAGGAAAAAAGAGGTGTTGAATGCAAACCCTAGTTTGTTTGTTTTCAAAAGCAGCCACAGCCTAAATAGAATTGCTTAACTCCTGCCAGCAGCTGCCTTATTGCAGAGATCCATCACATTTCCAAACCTCATGCTCTCTGCTGATTGGAGAGCTCTATTTCTGACTCAGTAAAAGGTGTGATGGACCTCTTCAAAAATATCACTGCTTCCACTCAGAGAGCGTGGGTACCACTCTATAGCATCCTGCATTTCCACTTAAACTCTTGGTGATTTTCAAAGAAAGCAAACTATAAGGCCCCTTTTACACAGGGTAGTCGGCGGACTCCATTTTTCTCAGCAGGGGATCGATCCGCCGATCCCCCGCTGAGCAGGCGGATGGCAGCTCTGTCTCTGCGCTGTGTGCGGAGACGGAGCTGTCAGGTCCCTGCTGTTCTCTATGAGGGAATCGGATGGGAACGGACCGCCTGTCCGTTCTCATCCGATTCCATCCGATCCGCTGGACGGATGGAAAATAGGGTTTCCATCCGTCCAGATTTGACGGATCAGATCGGATGTCAGCGGACATGTCTCCACTGACATCCGATGCCCCATAGAGATGCATGGGGCATCCGTTCAGATCCGCCTGAAAAACGCCTGTGTGAAAGGGACCTTAGACTTTGCACATTTTTTGTTTTGATACACAATTATTTCATCATGTTCATCATCATATTTAGCTGATTTAAACTTTAAGTTCAATTGGTTTTTAACTAATAATCACTAGACATTACATTAATGCTTTGAAGTTTCATCAAACTGTCAGTAGTTAGAAGTGGCTGAAGTGGGGTACACAATCGTTTTTTGGGACACTAGTGTTTTAGTGGTTCCTATGAGATTTCACCAGAAGCCTTCGGGCAAGAAGGAAGCCAAAGCAGAAGGGGAAGGTAGTGTCGAATATGGACTCAGTAGAGAGACTGACATGCTGCCTTAAAGAGGAAGTAAACCCTCCTCTGACACTTGTCCTATGATAAGACTTACCTATAGGTACTGTAAATATCTCCTAAACATGTACCGTTTAGGAGATATTTACCTTACATGCAGCCAGTGACGTCACTGGCGCATGCGCTCTGAAGGAACGGCCGCTGGTGCCGTTCCTTCAGAGCTCCGTGCCGTGACCGTCGGCTCCGGCCGACGGTGATGTCACCGCGGCTCGGGCCAATCAGATGGCCGCATGCCGCGATCCCGGAAGACGGGCGACTGGACATGTCGCCCATCATACAGGTAAGTGGACGGCACGGTGGGGGCTCGTTCTAAGGTAAGTATTTCATAATGGGCTAGTATGCTATGCATACTAGCTCATTATGTGTTTCTCTTGCAGGTTGCAAAAAGAAAAACTTTTTTTGGGGGTTTACAACCTCTTTAAGCCCCGTACACACGATCAGATTATCGAAAGATCTGTCGTCCGTTTTTTGTGGCATGCTAGTCTGATGTGGAAAGTGAAGAGGTTTTTTTTTTATACAAATTTTCCCGTACAACAGAATTCTACTTCAGAAGTGATGTCATGTGTTGGATTGCTTTGTATGTGTTCTTTTCTGAGCATGCCTAGTCTTGCTCTTAAGATTTTTTTCCGTCGAAATCTGTACTAATGAGATGAAAATCGGACGTTGTATTACAGACAACAAAAATTTTATAGCCTGCACATCAGGATTTTGTCAGCCGAAAATTCAGAGTCAGCTGTCGAAAGCACCATACTAACAATCCGAAAATCGGCAGATCGGTCGTCGGACGAAATTACCCTTCAGATTTTCTTATCGTGTGTACGGGCCTTAGGAGTCAACTTAGGAGATGCCCAGAGGAAACCAAGAAGGACTGGACATGGAGGCACAACAGACAGAAAACAAAACCATATTCACTCACAAATCAGAGTCATAGCCCCAATTAGAAAAGATACTGTTTGTGTGCGAGGAAAGTAATCTGCCGAAACCAAAATCACCTGTAAATTACCCCACTGATAGGTCTACTATACTTATAAGGATTGTAAAGATTCAAAATCTGTAATGTCAACTGTATCATGTACAACATATTCCCGTTTAAGACTTTTGTGTCAGAGAAGTATATAGGGTGCTGAAATTTGGCCAGTAAACCTACAAAATGATTGTTCTCTTTGATTGTAATTATTGCATAGTACTGTCCAAAACCAGTCAGCCTACATGAGGAAAATAACCTCAAGTGAACAGTGAGACCATTATGTTGAGTATTCCAGCTGTCATCTAAATCAGTGTTTCTCAACCTTTTTTCAGTCAAGACATCCTTTAAAATGATGGACTATCTCAAGGCACACCATTCTAAAATGTAAAAAACTATTCTTAAAATATATACATAATGTGGCAGCATCGACACACGTAGGAGACTAAACGTTAGTGGTGATTTATTCTTCCAAAGCTAATACACTTTTGCACACTAGTACTGACTAGTATTCCAGTGTTTCTCCTCTCCCTCATTTAGCTAATGTGACCACAGTGCTGATGGAGAGGGGCAGGGGAGGTTCAACTAAAGGATGCTGTGTAGGTGATCAACGCCCTTCTTATCAACACTGATGACATCACTGGTTGTTAGAATACCGGTGGCTGGAAGGTTGAAATAGTGCACAATAAAATCCTGTGGCTTTGTGTAACTAAAACGAAGGCTTGATCCGCCTGCTGGCTTGTTTACATTTTTGGGCAAATTTTAGGCATTTTTCCAAGGCACCCCTGAAAAAACCTCAAGGCCCCCCAGGGTGCCTGGGCACCCTGGTTGAAAAAGGTTGATCTAGATAGCACATACATTCACACTATGGGGTTGATTCACTAAAGGCAACTAGACCGTGCACTTTGCAAAGTGCAGTTGCACTCTGCAAGTGCAATTGCTCTAGATTTAGTAAATAAGGTTAAGCTTCACTTTGCAAAGAATACCCAATTTTTGCTTGCACATGATTGGATGATGGAAGTCAGCAGAGCTTCTGCACTTTTACCAAGCTCTGGTGCAACTGCTCTTACAGAATGCAACTGCATTTTGCAAAGTGCACAGTCAATTTGCCTTTTAATAAACCTCTATATATTTTTTTTCTTGGTTTTTCTAAAGTGAGTCTGCAGCCAGTCTTGGTAATTGAGTTAGACAAAAAGGGTAGGGAATGGAGGGACAGAGAAATCCCCCCAGGAATGGTTGCAATGAGAGGCTCACTGGGATTACGGTGCACACAGAGTAACTTTATTAGTGAAGATGTACATACAAGAATAAAATAGATAATCAATCAGTAAAACAAGTGTGGGGGTTCATCAGGGGAACTAACTGACTCTGTGGACCCCTATGGGTGTCAAGATCGTATAGACAGCAAATAGAACACGTGTAGGTCCCCGCCCATCCAATCCCAAAATAGCACTGTTTAGGACGAGCTTAGTGTGATAAGTCGGGGCAAGCCGACCTGTAAATCACTCTAAAAGCCCGAGCAACTGTGCTTATGGCCAAAAGGAAGACTCATAAGGAGCCCTATGGAGGAGGCGCCTGGGTATGCCCAAGAAAAGTGAGAAGTATTTTAAAGAGGTCATTTAAAGAGTGACTAAATGACATCAAGTGTAATAAATACAACACAGACAGAGGGCAAAGTGCGGCAACTTAGTCTCATAACATGACATACAACAAGGGCAAAATTCCTATAATATGAGTTTCATTGTATAGCCAGAAACCTCCAAGGAAAGCCGGGCCCCCATGGGGCAGTTCATGGCTGCCGGTGCCGGAGGGATCGTGGCTGAACAGCCAAAATGCTTAAACAGCAAATGGTGGTATATGGTGTAGTGTGTTGGAGGGATCCTGGCTTAAACAGCCATACAGCTTAAACAGCAGTGGGAGGGGGGTATGTTTCCAAAGTGGGATCCCCCGTGTAGGGCAAAAGAGGGAACTATAAACTAGTTCCAAGTAATGGCTGATCGCCAAAGATCTATTCCTACTGACTGGTTATCCAGGGTATGGCAAAACTGGAACAATGGGGGAAAGCATTGAAGTCAATCTGTATCAGGGGGAGTCCCGATCCGACCACAACACCCCCACTTTCTATATAATTCCAAAAATTCATAAGAACTTACAGGACCCCCCTGGGAGACCTATAGTCTCAGCAGTGGGGGGCCCCTTGGAGAAAGTGGGGAAATATCTTGACTGCCTCATTAAGGAGTTAGTCTGTGACCTACCTTCTTATGTTAGGGATACAGGTGACGTGTTGAACAAAACCAGGGACCTACATTTTGAAGAGGAAGTCATCTTGGTAGGAATAGACGTGGAGTCCCTATACACTCCCATCCCGAATGCCTGGGGCATGTTAGCCACCCATCATTTTCTTGAGAAAAAATTCCCCTACTGTGCAGCACAAAACGAATTCCTTGTGGACATCCTGGATTTCGCACTGTCCCATAATTTCTTTCAGTTTGCTGGTAAATATTACCAACAAATCAGAGGCACAGCCATGGGGGCACCCTGGGCCCCCTCATATGCATGTCTGCACTTGGGGTTTTGGGAGGAGGAAACGGTTTATGCCTCGTCTATGTACCAGAGCCATGCACTCACATGGCTTAGGTACATAGACGATGTGCTACTGGTCTGGAAGGGCACAGTTAATCAGCTCCAGGAATTCATGATTGAACTTAATAATAATCCCCGAAATATCCACTTAACCTACACTTGGAATAAGAAATGTATCTCATTTCTTGACCTAAAAATAAATCTGGAAAACGGAAGATTAGTCACCTCCACCTTCAGGAAACAAACGGCTGCAAATACTCTTCTCAGAGCTGATAGTTTACATCCTATCGCCCTGAAGAAAGGTATCCCTGTTGGTCAATTCATTAGACTAAAACGTAACTGCACTAAATACAGTAAATACGTTCAAGAGGCAAAAGAACTCTACCAACACTTCAGAGAACGTGGATACTCCCACCGTACTCTCCGGAGAGCCAAAAAACAAGCAGGCCAAAGAACACGTGACCAACTTCTTACATCTAACCCCAGAACTAATGAGCAAACGTTGGCACCACCAAGACTAATAACCACATATGGTACCCAATGGGGTGAGGTACGCAACGTTCTAGAACGACACTGGCACGTGCTACAAAATACGGAGAGACTGAAAAAGATTGTGGGTCCAAGACCACTCCTGGTAGCCAAGAGAGCTAAAAACCTGAGTGACCACCTGGTACACTCAGAGTTCACTAAAACTCAATCTCATGATAACTGGTTATCAGATCTACCTAAATTTAAGGGTATGTACCCATGCGGACATTGCCACATATGCAAATACGTGGAAAAAAGCTCAGTCTTCTTTGACTCAACAGGAAGGAAAAAATTCAAGATAACCTCCTTCATCAACTGCAGTACCTCGAAACTCCTATACCAAATCACATGCCCGTGTGGCAAACACTATATAGGCAAAACTAAGAGAACTTTAAGAATTAGGATAGGGGAACACCTAAAAAGCATAAGGCTAAAGGAGGACACTCCCCTCGCACAACATTTCCAGGAATTTCACGGAGGGAATACGAGGGGCATGAAAGTCAAGGGAATCTGGGCCCTCAATATCTCACCCCGGAGGGGGGACTTTGACAAGGTACTCCTTAGAGAGGAAAAAGCCTGGATCTTTCGGCTTTCCACACTCACGCCATATGGACTTAATACTGAGTTAAGCCTTAAGATCTTTCTGGACCCCTAAACATGACCTTCACCCACCATATCTTCACAATTGAGCCAAGGGCCCTTCAATAAATCCGATTAAAAATCTCCCCCCATTTTAGTTCTCTTCTGTTCCTTTTTTCCTTCCCTCCCCCCCCCTAGCTAAGGGATATGCCCTAATCTCCACCTACTTTCCATGATTTCTGTGCTCCTTGGAAATATACCTATGATACAACTATATATTCATCTTCCCAATGAACCATAGAGCAGAGTGCATAATCTTACACCCTAAAAAGATGGCCATGCTCTGCACCTGAGTTGTAACCCAGTATATGCCGGTCTATTTATGGGGTTATGTTCTCATTCATTTTTTCCGTTTTATTTGTACAATGTATGGTCCATCTTTACTTCAGCTATTACCAAGCAGGAGCTAAAGTTACATAGACCTTGGCCCAGTGACATGAGAACTTTGCTTGTCCCCTTTTTTCCCCCCCCCTTCTCGCAAGGTAATGGGGGAGGTACCCCCTTCCCCTCTTTTACTACTTGTTATCGCCAGGTTTTTACATGGTCGCATCTGGCCGACATCGGGAACGGAACTTGCAATATATCACAATGACAATGCAGTGGCAGTACTACATCTTTACCACAAGATGGCCCCAGTCTGAAAGTCTCCGGGAGCACCTAATTGTTGATTGGGATTCCTACGGACACAGCCTATAAAAATGTACCCCGGAGAACGTGATGACGTCCTGAGGAAGCGTGCGTAAGCACGCGAAACGCGTCGACATCACACGTTGACGCCCCGCCCACCCTTCGTCCCTGCAGAGATCTATACTGACTGGCGGCTAACTCTTCACCGCGACCCGGAAGTAGCTCCAGGATCCCGCCCGGATACAGAATCGAGCTGGTCCCTACAGCCCTTTTGACGGTGAAGACATTAACGTCTATGGCAACAACAAGTCCAACGGACCACTGGACAACTCATCATTGAACGTATGTTCTTTTTGACACTGACCTGAGTGCGGGGTTCGGCACGGACATCCCTGAATCCACGGATGAGTACGGGTGATCCCTGGTAAGACCTATATTTACCCTTACACACATCCATACTTGGATCCCTCATTGAGCAAGGTCGCTACACCATATCCCCGGAACCTCTAGCAACCCCAGCCAATGGTCGGATCGGGACTCCCCCTGATACAGATTGACTTCAATGCTTTCCCCCATTGTTCCAGTTTTGCCATACCCTGGATAACCAGTCAGTAGGAATAGATCTTTGGCGATCAGCCATTACTTGGAACTAGTTTATAGTTCCCTCTTTTGCCCTACACGGGGGATCCCACTTTGGAAACATACCCCCCTCCCACTGCTGTTTAAGCTGTATGGCTGTTTAAGCCAGGATCCCTCCAACACACTACACCATATACCACCATTTGCTGTTTAAGCATTTTGGCTGTTCAGCCACGATCCCTCCGGCACCGGCAGCCATGAACTGCCCCATGGGGGCCCGGCTTTCCTTGGAGGTTTCTGGCTATACAATGAAACTCATATTATAGGAATTTTGCCCTTGTTGTATGTCATGTTATGAGACTAAGTTGCCGCACTTTGCCCTCTGTCTGTGTTGTATTTATTACACTTGATGTCATTTAGTCACTCTTTAAATGACCTCTTTAAAATACTTCTCACTTTTCTTGGGCATACCCAGGCGCCTCCTCCATAGGGCTCCTTATGAGTCTTCCTTTTGGCCATAAGCACAGTTGCTCGGGCTTTTAGAGTGATTTACAGGTCGGCTTGCCCCGACTTATCACACTAAGCTCGTCCTAAACAGTGCTATTTTGGGATTGGATGGGCGGGGACCTACACGTGTTCTATTTGCTGTCTATACGATCTTGACACCCATAGGGGTCCACAGAGTCAGTTAGTTCCCCTGATGAACCCCCACACTTGTTTTACTGATTGATTATCTATTTTATTCTT
Source organism: Pelophylax lessonae (assembly GCF_965119305.1). Taxonomy (NCBI): domain Eukaryota; kingdom Metazoa; phylum Chordata; class Amphibia; order Anura; family Ranidae; genus Pelophylax; species Pelophylax lessonae. The sequence continues at coordinate 91,459,875 of NC_138777.1, read as the reverse complement.
GTATGTACATCTTCACTAATAAAGTTACTCTGTGTGCACCGTAATCCCAGTGAGCCTCTCATTGCAACCATTCCTGGGGGGATTTCTCTGTCCCTCCATTCCCTACCCTTTTTGTCTATGCTTTCTAGGTTGCGCTAGGTTCCCGGTCCCACCTGACTGTGTGGCACGTGTCCATTTTGATTCTCGCCGACCAATTTAGTCTGGCTTGAGAACACCTTCTTGGCTACTCAGTTTTTTACATGTCTTTTTTGGTAATTGAGTTAACCTGGCTGAGGTTTGCAATAAAGCTATCAACATTGGCAGTTTGTTTTTTGCATGAATATATGCTGATAGACTATTATAAATGGCATTATAGTAATAGAGCTGCTGCAGTTGTTGTACAGATGTTAGCAATCCCTCTTGTCAACTGGGCCTTGTAATCAGTGCTTCTCTTTAAAACAAGGACAGGGACACAGTTGTGGTAATGCTGCAATTTAACTACAACAGTGAATACAACACTGATAAATCACTTTGCAGGTATCAGAAACTGGAAGACAGGTCTGTTTGAGCTGCACTCTGCACTAAATCTTACATATTAGACTTGCCACTCTGACAAAGTGTGCATCACAAGTGTTCCAAAGCCCACAAAGTTACCGGGCATGATCATTTCGAAGACAGCAACACTGCTCTTAAGTGCATGAAAGACTAGACAATGGCTGATACATGCCATGCACGGGGGTTGATATACTAAAGGCAGTTGCACCCTGCAAGTGCAGTTGCTCCAGAGCTTAGTAAATGAGCAGAAGCTCTGCTGACCTCCATCATCCAATCATATGCATGCAAAAGTGCTGAGTATTCTTTGCAAAGTAAAGTTTTACCTCATTTACTAAGCTCCGGAGCAACTGCACTTGCAGAGCGCAACTGCACTTTGCAAAGTGCACAGTCTATTTGCCTTTAGTAAATAAACCCCTCTGTGCAAGTTCTTCTGTTCCAGCATCCACCTATTCTCTCCTCTTCAGAGCCCAATCCACTGAGACTCCTATCCAGAGCTTCTTTGCCCACTCCTTCTTTGGGATAGACATCAGCACATTCTAAGGGATTACACCAACCAACACCCTTGTACATTTTCAAATCTTTTATAATAGCAAGACATAGGTAAATTGATTAAAAACAATATACTGTGCTCTTGAGACATAAAAATTTGTACTTTCAGGGGTGTGAATCTTTGAGTATGCTAAAGCAGTTATGGTGAGGACTGTCCTAGGATCAGGAGATTCTGAATTAGCGTATGCCAGTTCGTCTTCTGCTTGGCAAGGGCATACGTAAAAATCCATCCAAGGCTTTTTTAAATCTATGTTGCCCAGGATATACAAAACATTAATCAAATCTTTTAACCTTTAACTTCACAGCTGCAAGGCAACCTTAGCAAAAGCCTGATGGTCCAGTACTCTCACTGTTTCAAATGTCAAACAAAAAATAGCCTGGTATTTAGTCAACAAGAAACTTGCACTAGTCCTCTGCACCATGGAAAACATGCAACCATTCTAGAGATTTTAAACAATACCTTGCAAACCCACTTCTCACACCAACATATAAACTACCGATCACCCAGTGGGTGACGTTCAGGGGAGGACTGGGCCAGGGGGCAGGGGGGGGGGGAATTGCCCCCCGGCTGCTCTGATGCTCTGCAAAAAGGCTGCACCACTTCTGCCACAGACATGCCTAAAGGATTCCTGGTGAAGAGAAGTGAAAAGTCTCCACTGCTGACCTACTGAGTGCGGGATAAAGACAAGGACAGAGTGCAGGCCTCCCCCCCAGCATGGATGGTGTAAATTGTGTCTAAGCAGAGGCCAGTTCCATGCACCACTGGAGACTCTCCTCCACCAGCCAGCCGCGATCGAGCTGTCCCAGCTCCTCCCAACCACCCCCTGCTGGCCAGGTCAGGAACCTGGATTCAACTGGTGAGTAGAGAGTACCTGGTGCAAAGTTTCAGCCTGGACTTTTAGTCAGGAGGAGGCCGGGAAGAGAGAGAGTGGGAGCGGGGCTGATTCACTGCACCATGGGCTTCTGGTTTGTACTTGATCCCTGGGCCGAAGGCTGCCAGTCAGCCCCTGGTGACGTTGTGCCAGTGACAGACCTTCTCCACTACTCCTTTCCTCTCCCTACTTTCCCCCTTACACCCGCTATAAACCCTGTGAGTTCCTTATTCTCTATTTTACATTCTACTTTGTTACTTGTCTATTGACTTGCTCAACGTTGGCAATGTTGTGCTGTGGGCAGGAAAAACTGAAAAAATCATAGAAAATCCATGGCTACTATATTAAAATACTAGCAACCTCAATATAGAGTACTATCCTACATCTGCTAACAGATCCACACAGGGCTCCAAACACCCATCAGCCCTATGATCACTTAAATCAGATCTCTCAAGACCACTGAGATATATATGGTAGTTCTGTAAAGAACCTTTTGCACCAATACAATAGCCATGTTAAAGCTACAAAACTGTGTTTGCCTGCATTTACTTTATGTTTATTACTGTACAAAACCAATAAAGTGACTGAAACAGAAATTCAATACACTAGCTCATAATAATTACAATGAACAATACATAAATATCATATAATAATTATAATAAACAATATATAAAATACTCTCACCATGAGCACAAACTTCTGGTCAACATATCGCTTGGCCAGCGAAGGCTGGAAATCCTGGCTCTCCAGAAAGCGGAGGAAGAATTCATACACCAACTATGGAAAGAAGACATGCAGAAAAGAGACTGAGGATAAGAGATATAAGGATGGAATAAACTATTATTATTAAAATACAGGATTTACATATAGAACCAACAGCGCTTTACAACATGAGGGTAGACAGCACAGTAACAATACATTTTAATACAGGTTGAATCAGAGGGCCCTGCTCGTTAGAGCTTACAATCTAAGAACTAGGCATAACATTGTGATTTCAGCTAAATTGATTACTGACAAAATTATCATTTTACAAATTTTGCTCACTAAGCTGCGTAGATTTTTTTTCTGTTTTCCATTTTTTTTTTTAATTTTATATTTAGAGGATGTGTTTTTTGGCCAGGAGATGCTTATTTAGGGTCGTTTTGTTCATTTTTATTTAGTGTTCTGTGTCATTTTTCTCCCTTTTTATTGGTAAAGTGATTGAAAAGTCATGTGATTTTTTATTTTTTTTTTTAAATAACAAACATGTTATACTTACCTGCTCTGTGTAGTTGGTTTTGCACAGGGCAGCCCAGATCCTCCCCTTCTCGGGTCCCTCTTTGCTGCTCCTGGCCCCTCCCTCCTGTCGAGTGCCCCCACAGCAAGCAGCTTGCTGTGGGGGCACCCGAGTCAAGCTGCAGCTCCGTGTGTGCATTCAGAGACGGAGCTGCCGTTCGGCCGCACCCACTCTCTCCCCTGATTGGCTAACTGGCTCAGCTGCTGTGTCTCAGCCAATCAGGAGGGAGACTACTGGACGGCCGAGGGACTCGTGGACATCGATGGATAGAGATGGCGCTCAGGTAAGTATTAGGGGCAGAAGGTCAACTCTTTTGACTCTTTACTGTCAATTCCCACCTGCCCTTTAAGGGATTTTTAAAGTGGAACTAAGCCCTCCTATTTTTTGCAGCCAATAGAGCTGCCAACTTAGCCTCTGTTAAATTTGCAGTTGTCATGGTGCTGCACATGTGATCACTTATGACTGCAGCAACTTATGGCTTGACAGTTGACATGTCTTGAATGTAACTGTTTTGGAAAACTATTAAATCGATGGATTTGCCATGAAAGAAACATGTAGGCTTTCAATGTTGATCTCTACTTGTGAAAATGCTAGTTCACTACACTTTCGGTCACTAACACAGAACAACCATGCAGACACAGCCTGACCGTTCTCAAAGTTTCCTAACCCTCATGCTTGTTCTGAATAAAAAATATTGAATAAGTGGGTCAGCATAACACTCAGGCAACTACGATTTTAAGAAAGAGGCCATGAATACCACCCCCTTTGTCTCTCATGACAGGTTTACCCAATATTAAAAAAAACTGACACAGCTACCTCGCAGATATCAATACCTAAAATATATAAAATAGGTAGGTTGTCTGCATTTGTCTTAAATACATTTACACTGTGACCTGCTGCTAGGGGCTGGTGACAGGCCCTAGAAGCAAACAGATTTTGTCCAGGGTTGACCATGTGTCCCAAACCACAGGTAACCACTGGATGTGTGGATACATATGAACATCAATGGACACCCATGGTCCCTTTCAGTCTGTCCTTACTTTGCATAGGCTTCCTGGACGCAGCTTCCCGCAACCACCTATGATTCCAGCCACAGGAATCTGTTGATGGCCGCAATTACAGTCATGATTGGTGTTCCCACACCATACTTGCCAACTGTCCCGTTTTTCCTGGGACAGTCCCAGCAAATAGGAGCCTGTCCCAGGTAATTTACATTTTCCCAGCAATGTACTTATTTACACTTTGCACTTTATTTATATTTACATATTACATTTTTGTATGGTCACACCTGAGCACATTTGACACTTTAGAATTGCAGGGAATTGTGATGAGAATTTTAAACTTTAGGCAGAAGTAGTGCAGCTGAATAGGAGAATTATTCCAACTCTGCTACTTTGACCTTAAGTTTAAAATTCCCCTTTCAATTTCCTGTAATTCTTTCTTTATTGAGTAGACCCTATAATCTGATTATAAGTAGGCGGGGATTATTTGTGGAGTGGGCGGAGCTTCAGGGACGTGGGTGTGGTAAGTAATTGATAGCTATGCTACAAAGTGTCCCTGGAAATTTTTTTCAAATGTTGGCAACTATGCCACACCTGTAGACAACTTATAACAAGAATACATATGCAAACCCTCCAAGTAATACAATAATCCAGTAAAGAAGAAATCTAAGGGATCAGTTTAATATGCTTCCTGCTCTCTGTTATACACTACTGTACTACTCAATACCATAGCCTGAATTTTGCGACCTGTTCATAACATGCAGGCCATGTAATCCAGCCTGCAATACAGCAAAGAGTCCACCCTGCTTAATGTAGAAAAGAGAACTCCATAAATTAAGGTGAATGGGTCAGGTGGCATTGACAAGTCTCCTGACGGCATTCCCCCCAACTTTTTGATTGTTTTATTTTTGCACTGTTAAACTATACTAATTCTTTTGAGAAGATTGAATGGAAGTTTAAACATTTAATTTTACTAGTAATGCTGTTAAAAACAAAAAATCTTAGGAAGGATTTTTACTCATCCTTGTGATACAGCTATTATTAAGGACATATGCAAGAAGTAACCATGGTAACCTCCGCCTGCACGTGTTCCAAATTTCATTAGGCTTTGGCATATCATATCACAAAGAAAAAAAAGCACACACAGCATCAGACTGCAAATTGTTTGACATCTTCAGTCACACTACAAGCACAAGACCACCAACAAATCATGCAAATATATACGTAGTTAAATAATTCCAGGTGCATGATATAATACACTTAAGGAGCACTTGCAAAAAAATGATCTTCTAAAAACCATATGTAATTAAAACTTTATTATTTTACTTTTTTTTTTTTTTTAATATCAAGTCTTCAATATTGTTTATCTTCACATTTACAAAAAAAAAAAAGATAAGCTGCCCAACAAAATGATAAGGGATGGAACAAACCATAAAAGGTGCTTGAGTAGTTGTAGCAACATTTTGTTTAAGAAGAGGACCATGAGAACAAAAGCACCCTCGATAGTTAGTATAAGACGTAGTAATCATTTTTCTACATATACTGTACCTATGTATTTATCTGTTCCCTCAGATACCTGTCAAAAATGGTCTTTCCTTATATTTCCTATTGCTCTCCTCTTCTTCTTTTTCCTCTTCCTCTCTTTATCCTTTCCCTTCCCTCTCCTTCTGTTTTTCCAAATTGCTCTACCCTTAACTCTGCTGCCCTATCCATGTATTTTATTCTTGCTAAAGCAGTTCCGCATGTGATTGAGTTGAATATGTTTGGATTTAAACCCAACGTTTTGTAATTCCTATGACAATGACAGGATTATGTTGTATGGAACTGTTTTGCCATCTGTTTTGTATTATTTGAAAATACTTTCATAAAAATTAATTAAAAAAAAAAAAAGCACCCTCGATAGTGTCAAGATATGTCCCAACACCTCTCTTTGTCACTTTTGCTAAAGAACTTGAAAAGCATTTAAATGGTTTTAGGTGAACATCAAACATAGAACCTTTCTTCCACCAACACATTCCACTTGCCCTTGTCTTTTGCCAGGTTAATGTTCTGCCTTATGTTATGACTGCCTATAATTTCCTGGATTTCATCCATCCACAATATTCTCCTTCTTCCTTTCCATTCCTTACCTTGCTCTCTTCCACAATCTTGCATAGCTCTTCTCCAGCAAAGTTTCCTTTGATTTGGCCAAAAATTTAATTTTCTCCTCAATATTTCTTCTTTAAAGGAAGGAACATTGATATAGAAGATACATATAAAGGAATAAATATTCCAACATTCCTTACTTCAATATTAGGCTACGTTCACATGTGGGCGTAGTGGATCACGGGCAGAATCACCGCGATTCTGCCCGTGATCCGGAAATCATTGCAAATTGCGGGACGCCTGTGCGTTGCCAGTGATTTGCAATGGCACCCCAAACGCTGTGCGATGTTGCTGCGATTTCCGCCTGCCGAATCGCGGTAACATCGCACAAACACAATCGCGGGACGCCCCAAAGAAGCTCTTGTACCTTTTTTGGGCATCATGCGCCCCGCGATTTTTTTTGCGCGATGTTACCGCGATTCGGCAGGCGGAAATCGCGGCAACATCGCACAGTGTTTGGGGGGCCATTGGAAATCACGGGCAACGCACAGGCGTCACGCGATTTGCAATGATTTCCGGATCGCGGGCAGAATCGCGGTGATTCTGCCCGTGATCCGCTACGCCCACATGTGAACGCAGCCTTAGTTCCTTAAAGAGGTATACTGCAGCAACTAGTTCCTTGCAGATTACATGTATTGAGACCCACTATATTATATCTAAGCACAGAATATTCTGGCATAAACTTTCTACTATTACAGTTTCTGGTAAACAGCAGAACCAAAATTCTTGATTTTACATGATTGGCACTCAGAGATCATACTATGCGGTTTCTGACTAATACAAACCGTAATTGCATGATCCTTGTGCCCTGGTGCTTGTAATCTGATTGTGTAGAATATCTTTTCAGATTTTAAGGAGCTTGCTATGTTTTTGTACCTTTGTTTGTACCTTAGTAAAACCAATAAACATTTACTCTATAAAAAAAAAAAAAGCAGAACCGAACTGAAATGAAAGTTTTGGCATGCAAAGTTTATTTCCCATAAACGGCAGACTCCTAGTAACTTTAACCCAGATGTAAACTTAGAAAGATTTGTTTGGTCCTGCTTCCCATTCCCAGAAACAAATGAAGCAGTTCTATTAAGCGGATCCATTTCATATGCAAATGTGGGGGAGCAATTACAGCTGCCAAGAATCCTCAGTTGGGCCAAAACACCAAATCACGTAAAAAGAATGAAGCACTAGAGCTGTGGTTTGCTGCATGGTACAAACGCATCAAAAAACATCTGTGTGTAGATGTAAAATCAATGTATAGATTTGTAGATAGTATGACCTACATATAATGGTTTTCATATACAGTTGGTTTAGAATTTCAGATACGTTATAGATTTAATACAGCTAATATAAATGATGATGAAATCTGAAGTTTGTGTTCTTTTTTTTTTAAATTCTATTAGAGAACAAAATAAATAACATGAGTCAGTGGGATTGATTTATTAAAGGCAAAAAGACTGTGCACTTTGCAATGCTCAGTTGCACTCTGCAAGTGCAGTTGCTCCAGAGCTTAGTAAATGAGCAGAAGCTCTGCTGATTTCATCATCCAATCATGTGCAAGCAAAAATGCAATTTTTCTAAAATTTTCCCTGCACGTGATTGGGTACTCTTTGCAAAGTGAAGCCTTATTTACTAAGCTCTGGAGCAACTGACCACTTTGCAAAGTGCACAGCCTATTTGCCTATAGTAAATCAGCCCCTCCAAGTCAACCCCAAAGTGAGAAAATAGTATGGAGGTTGGAATACCTTTCTAGATTTTCTATGATGATATCTGAGGACCAAAGAAATGCTGCACATGTACTGTACAACATTATATGGATCTAATCATTATATATATATATATATATATATATATATATATATATATATATATATATATATATACATACACTCTCACTGGCCACTTTATTAGGTACACCTTGCTCGTACCTGTTGGTTTACCTTTAGCCAGAACTGCTCTAATTCTTTGTGGCATAGATTCAACAAGGTGTTGGAAACATTCTTAGAGATTTTGGTCCATATTGACATGATAGCATAACCCAGTTGCTGCAGATTTGTTGGCTACAAATCCATGATGTGAATCTCCCGTTCCACCACATCCCAAAGGTGCTCTATTGGATTAGGATCTGGTGACTGTGGAGGCCATTGGAGTATGGTGAACTCATTGTCATGTTCAAGAAACCAGTTTGAGATGATTTGAGCTTTGTGACATGGTGCGTTATCCTGCTGGAAGTAGCTATCAGAAGATGGGTACACTGTATGTAGTCATAAAGGGATGGACATCGTCAGCAACAATACTCAGGTAGGCCGTGGCATTTAAACAATGCTCAAAGGGGCCCAAAGTGTGCAAAGAAAACATCCCCCACACCTTCACACCACCAGCCTGAACCGTTGATACAAGGCAGGATGGATCCATGCTTTCATGTTGTTTATGCCAAATTCTGACCCTACCATCTGAATGTCGCAGCTGAAATCAAGACTCCTCAGATCAGGCAACATTTTTCCAATCTTCTATTGTCCAAGTTTGGTGAGTCTGTACAAATTATAGCCTCAGTTTCCTGTACTTAGCTGACAGGAGTAACACTTGGTGTGGTCTTCTGCGGCTGTAACCCATCTGCTTCAAGGTTCGAGGTGTTGTGCATTCAGAGATGATATTCTGCATACCTTGGTTGTAATGAGTGGTTATTTGAGTAACTCTTGCCTTTCTATCATCTTGATCCAGTCTACCCATTCTCCTCTGACATCAACAAGGCCTTTTCCTCCACACAACTGCCGCTCACTGGATATTTTCACTTTTTCGGACCATTTTCTGTAAACCCTAGAGATGGTTGTGCATGAAAATCCCAGTAGATCAGCAGTTTTTGAAATACTCAGACCAGCCCGTCTGGCACCAACAACCATGCCTTGTTCAAAGTCATTTAAATCCCCTTTCTTCCCCATTCTGATGCTTGGTTTGGACTTCAGCAAGTTGCCTTCACCACGTTTAGATGCCTAAATGCATTGAGTTGCTGCCATGTGATTGGCTTATTAGGAATTTGTGTTATCAAGCAATTGAACAGGTGTATCTAATAAAGTTTAGAAACAATACTGCAACTGTACATCAAAAGCCTCAAAGCACTGTCTAGTACCTTCACAGTAACTCATTATGGAGCTACTTTCAGGCCCAACATTCTTTAGAACTGAAGTGTTTTATTGCTCCCTCCTGCTCTTGAATTAATTGGATAGACTCCCAGGGGTGTAACTGCTTAGTGCTATATTATGATTGGTAGCTTCTGTAGTCAGACCTTTGTAAAAAGATGCATTGACTTAAAATGGTTATAAAGACTCAAGGTCTTTTACCCTCATGCATTCTACATTTTATGCAAAAAGGTAAAAAACTTGTGTGCATCAGGGGGGCCCCCCTGTATGGCCAGCCGGCCGGCCTGCCTCCTTGCCTCCTCCTGTCCAAGTCGGGGAGTGCTGAATGGCTGAGCCGCCTGCCGTGTGTCTCCTCCCTCCTCCTGGCCAATGGCCAGTAAGATCGCTTCTCCTTTTGGCCAATAGAGAAAGAGGTCTCGCACACTCTTCCTGATTGGCTGGGAGGAGAATCAGTGTGACAATAGCGAATATTTATTCGCTATTGCCATACAACTGGGTGGGCTCTGCGCCCCAAGCCCACCCTTTTTTGACGCCTATTAGAGCCTCTGGCTCTAATCACGTACTTCAAAAAAAATAAAAAATCGCCCTGCATGTAGATTCGAGGGCCGGACGCATGGGTGGGGGGGCGGTGCCCCTGCGCCCCTAATGGACGGTTCGCCACTGATGGACGTGCTAATAATGAGCTTTTCAAACTCTTTAAAGTCACAATAAGAATATTTTCTTATAAAAATAAATATATCACAATACTTAGGTGCATTAGAAGTATTAAAATGTAAGTGTTCATATAAATGTACATTAAAATTCAGAGTATTGCATTGACTAGCACCATCAACATATTATACCTGCAGATGTGGCCAAGAGGGCTCAAAATTTGGCTCATCTTCCTCAGGGTCAAACTCTGGGTTATCACTGGGCGGTAGTGTACGGAATATATTCACTGAGATCTTAAGACAAGAAAAAGAGGAAACTTGGATTAAGCACAAACTTTTAAAAACTTTACTACATAAAACAACACATACAGGCCACAGTTAAAAATCACAGCATCTATTTGCCCACTGACACAGATTTTGTATTAAAATATTATGGCAAACCTGTACTGAGAAAAACATGGAGGCCACCATTCCCAACCAGCTTCTGAAAATGTTAGACCTCTGGCTGTCTCTACTGTCAAATCCTTCTGGTTTACTGTTTCATAAACTCAAAACTCCTGATCTACATACATTTTCCAGTTTAGGGATTCAAGAAATATTGAATCCAATGGATCAGCATGACAGCCATGCAGCTAGCATTTGCCCAAGGAGAGTCTACCAACTATACCTCCCTTGGTATATACTGTAATTCTAATAAACAGCAGAAACAAAGGGAAGAATTGAATCACAAAGGCTTCGTTCACACTTGGCGTTTCTGAAGCGCGCAACAAAGTGCACAAAAAACATAAGTTTTGCAGCACATCATGAAAACGTGCTGCAAACGTGCAAAATGCTAATTGCACCCCAAGTGTAGTTAGCAGACATGCGTTTGGCCATTCGGATATACAGCAAAAGCACTGCAAATGCACCAAAACAGTGAAAAAACACGCCCCGTTCCATGACCAAAAAAGTTCTGGAGTTTCTTTGTACATTTGTCACGCATAGGGCAGCCCATTCAAATGGAATGGCTACCCTATGTGCGATGTGTGGAAATGTGCGAAAAATACTCAAAACAAAATGCATGTGGGAATGTGAGTTCCTGCTACACGAGGATGTGAATGCAGCTCCAGCCCTGATGAATAATTAAATGTATCACTTTTATTTATTAATATACAAATTAAGTTTCAGTGGAATACAATGCCAAATCTACTTGAAAACAGTACATACAGTAGAAAGGTGTTTTTTCCCCTTCTTGTCTAAAAAGTCCCATTAGATTACAGAGGCAAACATAGTCTGGTCATAGAAGGTCAGTTGGGCAATTTTCCCAGCTGGTAGCCAAACTGAGACCAATCTAGCCTGTCATATTTAATATGAACAAGGTCATCATAATACAAGCAGATTTAGAAGAAATTAGACATTTCCAGCACTCCCTTGACAAACTCAGAAGCAATTTTACATTCTCAGTGTATAGATGCATACAGAATTTTTTTACCCACCACCTCAAATTAAAGTTCTAATCACACATTCTAGATGCAGAAGCACAAGCAGTGCCTGAGGCTTGTGCCCTGCTTTCTCCAAAGCACCGGGCTGCCATCCAGATCATTTCATCTGCTCTCTCAACAACTGAAATTAGCTTGAGTTCGGTGTTAAATGTCTCCAGATGCAGCAGTCTGCATTTATTTTGTGTTCAGTGAACCATTCAGGGGGTATGTGATGTGTCAATCAACATGATGTGCCGCTCAATTCTCAATTCAGCAAAAACTAGCGCAGACATTATTGGCAAAAGTATTGGGACGTTTGCCTTTACACGCTCATTAACTTTCATGGCATCCCAATTCTTAGTCTGTAGGGTTCAATATTGAGTTGGCCCACCCTTTGCAGCTATAACAGCTTCAACTCTTCTGGGAAGGCTGTCCACAAGGTTTAGGAGTGTGTGTACGGAAATTGTAACGGACCCCATACTCAAGAAGAGTATGTCTGCCGTATAAGCTTCCCTTGCCTGATACCAGCACAATCCAAGATCCCTTAGACCAACCAGTCACTTGTCGAGATATCAGCGTAGGGTGGTAAGAAGCATAAGACCGTTTATTTAAACACAGGCACAAGGAGATATACACTCAGGGACAACCCCCCCCCCTCCTTTAGCAGCTAATCCACATACACATATACATCCCATAATAGGTTGATCCCAAGGCAGACAGAAACAATAGAACAATGGGATACAGGCACTTAACAATAACAAACCCCACCCCACATCAATCTATCTAGCAATGGTCTATGAGTTAAAATCCTACAAGCAGCCTGAAAAGGTCTAACCAATTTATCATCCACGAGCCCCCCACCCAAACTGACTCCTGTCACAGGAATGTTTGACCATTCTTCAAATAGCGCAATTGTGAGGTCAGGTACTGGCTTGCAGTCTGTGCTCTATATCATCCTAAAGGTGTTTTATCAGGTTGAGGTCAGGTGCAGGCCAGTCAAGTTCCTCCACACCAAAACTCACTCTTCCATGTCTTTATGGACCTTGCTTTGTGCACTGGTCCAAATCATTTGGTGGAGGGGGGATTATGGTGTGGGGTTGTTTTTCAGGGGATGGGCTTGGTCTTTAGTTCCAGTGAAGGGAACTTTTAAGGCGTCAGCATACAAAGACATTTGGACAATTTTGTGCCCCCAACTTTGTGGGAACATTTTGGGGATGGCCCTGCCCTGTTCCAAAATCTGTGCACACCAGTGCACAAAGCAAGATCCCTATCTTTATGAATGATGCATGGATAAACGAGTTTGGGGTGGAGGAACTTGACTGGCCTGCATAGAGCCTTTATCTGAACCTGATAGAACACCTTTGGGATAAATTAGAGCGGAGACTAAGACTGGGATGCCATTAAAGTTCATGTGCGTGTTAAGGCAGGTGTCCCAATACGTTTGGTAATATAGTGTATATATATATATATATATATATATATATATATATATATATATATATATATATATATATATATATATATATATATATATATATACATACACAGTATCTCACAAAAGTGAGTACACCCCTCACGTTTTTGTAAATATTTTATTATATCTTTTCATGTGACAACACTACTGAGGAAATTGCACTTTCTTACAATATAAAGTAGTGAGTGTACAGCTTGTATAACAGTGTAAATTTGATGTCCCCCTCAAAATTACTCAACAAACAGCCATTAATGTGTAAATTGCTGGCAACAAAAGTACACCCCTAAGTGAAAATGTCCAAAATTGGCCCAATTAGCCATTTTCCCTCCCTGGTGTCATGTGACTCGTTAGTGTTACAAGGTCTCAGGTGTGAATGAGGAACAGGTGTGTGAAATTTGGTGTTATCGCTCTCACTCTCTCATACTGCTCACTGGAAGTTCAACATGGCACCTCATGGCAAAGAACTCTTTGAGGATCTGAAAAAAGAATTGTTGCTCTACATAAAGTTGGTCTAGGCTATAAGAAGTTTGCCAAGACCCTGAAACTGAGCTGCAGCACAGTGGCCAAGACCATACAGCGGTTTAACAGGACAGATTCCACTCAGAACAGGCCTCGCCATGGTCGACCAAAGAAGTTGAGTACACGTGCTCAGCGTCATATCCAGAGGTTGTCTTTGGGAAACAGACGTATGAGCGCTGCCAGCATTGCTGCAGAGATTGAAGGGGGGGGGGGGTGTCAGCCTGTCAGTGCTCAAGCCATACAATGCACACTACATCAAATTGGTCTGCATGGCTGTCGCCCCAGAAGGAAGCCTCTTCTAAAGATGATGCACAAGAAAACACGCAAACAGTTTGCTGAAGACAAGCAGACTAAGGACATGGATTATTGGAACCATTTCCTGTGGACTGATGAGACCAAGATAAACTTATTTGGTTCATATGGTGTCAAGCATGTGTAGCGGCAACCAGGTGTGGAGTACAAAGACAAGTGTGTCTTGCCTACAGTCAATCATGGTGGTGGGAGCGTCATGGTCTGGGGCTGCATAAATGCTGCCGGCACTGGGGAGTTACAGTTCATTGAGGGAGCCATGAATGCCAACATGCGCGGTGACATACTGAAGCAGAGCATGACTCCTTCGCTTTGGGGACTGGGCCACAGTACAGTATTCCAACATGATAACGACCCCAAACACACTTCCAAGACGACCACTGCCTTGCTAAAGAAGCTGAGGGTAAAGGTGATGGACTGGCCAAGCATGATTCCAGACCTAAACCCTATTGAGCATCTGTGAGTTATCCTCAAATGGAAGGTCTCTAACATCCACCAGCTCCGTGATGTCTCATGGAGGAGTGGAAGAGAACTCCAGTGGCAACCTGTGAAGCTCTGGTGAACCCATGCCCAAGAGGGTTAAGGCTGGAAAATATTGGTGGCCACACAAAATATTGACACTTTGGGCACAATTTGGACTTTTTCACTTAGGGGTGTACTCACTTTTGTTGACAGTGGTTTAGACATTATTGGCTGTGTGTTGAGTTATTTTGAGGGGACAGCAAATTTACACTGTTATACAAGCTGTACACTCACTACTTTACATTGTAGCAAAGTGTAATTTCTTCAGCATTGTCACACGAAAAGATATAATAAAATATTTACAGAAATGTGAGGGGTGTACTCACTTTTGTGACATTATATATATATATATATATATATATATATATATATATATATATATATATATATATATATACATATATATATATATACATAGTGGGATGAACAAGGTGAGCAGCACTTCTCACAAGTACAATGCATTTAGGCCATTCCTAAGTCCATATATAGAATAAATAAACCCCAGAATTGCTGCATTCCAAATATAATATTCAAAAGAGAAGCACACAACATACAAAGAATGTTCCATTCCAGCAACAGTTTCGGGCAAAGTTAGAGAGCGAGCTTCATCAGGCAGGAACAGATGTTCCATCATTTTTAATCCTTATGTTAGAAAAATAGTTCTGCTAGTTGTCTAGATAGAGTGCTATTTGAATTTCCCCATTTGAAATTCTTCACCCCTCAGGATTCCTCAGCCATTTTTACTCACCATTTTGATAATCTCTGGGTAAACAGGCTCTATCAGGACTCCCCTGTTGGTGGCAATACATTCTACCAGCTCATTCAGTGCAGCCCTCTTGATCTCTTTTCCTTTCAGGTCGGCCACACAGTCCATAAAATGGAAGATAACTGAGCATTGCTGCAACTTCTTACAGAATAGGTCATGTAGTTCAGAAACAGGAGCATCTATTGACGAAAAAAAGAGGCAAAGAAATCAATAATTCCTTAATTAAACACTATGTTGTAGACAAAACCAGCTTTCTAGAGCGTGCCAACATCCCAATTTAGACAGGAGAAAAAAATGATCTTACATGGAAAGTGTAGTTGGACATTTAAGGCACAACATGAGATATGTACGCAAATAATTTCTAGAAAAGTTCGAATTTATGTAACAAATCATTAAAAACATATGAATAAAAAACAGGCTTTGAAAGCAAACCCAACAAGTAGGGGAAAAATAGTAGGGCCCCTACAGAGATATACGTGTACCCTCAACTCAATCATGGACAAGAGTGACAATCATTACACAGAATATTGATACATAACATCCACGTGCTCTTGTCTGATAAGCGGTCCACTTATCGGACAAGAGTGCTTGGATTTTATGTATCAATATTCCATGTAATGAGTGGGGCCCTGAAACATGTGGAACCCATCTGTTGCTGTTATAGGGGGCTAACAGAATGAACCTGAAAGAAAGACCTTGTTCTAATGAGGTACAATTGCTACTATAAAGAAAGTCTATGTACAATTGCTACTATAAAGAAAGTCGATACCTTGCTTCTGGAGCTGCCCCTGAACCCCAAGCTACATAAACACACTGCACATGTACAATGATAAGGCAAGATTCCTATGTTCTCAAAGAACCATAGGACCACAGTCCGCAGGAAGTAGTGCTATTCAGTACCAGTTACGTTTTACTAGACTGATCCTTTATTTAGTCTTTATCCATGGTGTTGGCCTAAAGAACTTAGAGATACAACAACACATACAAGTTCCAGAAAACTCCTATGGCAGCCAAAGGCCTCTCGTATTTGCTTGAAACACTACAAAGACATATGATTCCTGAGCTTTCCTGTTTACTCCACTGAAAAACTCAGAAACATGAGACTGATGGCTGCCTAGAGAGGCAGCTGCTAAAATTACAACCTGACAATTAGGGGATAAAAGTAGACTAAGTGTTGAGAGAACTTACAGGAGCACCTAATGCTGATCTCTTTCAGAAAATGCTAGTTGACTGCCTTTTATGCTGACCAAATTGTAGTAGGGACCTTCCTTTTAAGCAAAGTGTCAGATTATAGTAGGAACCTTCATTTTAAGCAAATTGTCACTTCCCCTCATGGTGGGCAGTGCTCGGTGGTCTAGCTTTTTTCCTTTTAAAACTTTGAGGAGGAGCAGTTCAGGATCCAGGTCTGTGTGAAGAATTTTGAAGAGCATAGAGTGGGAATATGTCCAGGATGCCAGAAGGCCTGGGGCCTAACGATTAGCTATACTGAAAGCTTTTCTAAAGCTGGTGGGCAACACAGCAACCCCTCCTAAATAATTGAATGGAACTATAATGGAAATTAAAACTCACTACAGCCATATTAAAGAAGTTTATTCAAAGTGCCTAGGACCATTTTTGGTACTCATGCTGGACTGTAATGTCAACTGTATGCTACTATTAGAAGACACAATGTAATTGTATATCTGTAAACCATTTTAGTACTTTTAATAAAACTGCATAAAGCCACTACAACGCCTGGGTATTGACTGTAAACTAAAGTGAACTAATGCCTGCAGGATACTCTGCTATGCACCGCTAAGACGAGTATGTGCACAATCAAAGAGATACCAACCGGTGTGAAGTGCAAACCAGGTCGGCCTGGGAGCTCCTGGTGGTGAGAGAATAACTCCTCCTCAGTATGTCACATGGCAGGTGGCTTAAATTTTAAGGGCCTCAGGTGTGAGCCCTAACCTGCAACCACATTAAGTCGCAAGATATACTGTATAAGATTAAGCTCTGTGCATGTGGAGAGTTAATATGGTTTAAGCAGTGGGGAAAAGATGGTCTACAGCCCCCATAGTGCACAGGTATAGCAACTCTTAGAAACTGCATTGAGCACCAGGATTCTTGATTTTCTTTTGGGTACCTCATTTTACTGTAGGGCCCCAGCTGCATAGTTCAGAGTGACAGCTAAGACGCACATACATGATAGCTTTAGTCAGTGATTCAGAAGAAGTATAGTTTTTTTTCCCTAACCACTTGCCGACCGCCGCACGACTATTTACGGCAGCGGTCAGCCCCTCACAGGCAAAGCGACGTAGGGCTACATCGCTAGCCTGTGAGGCTCTAGGGAGCGAGCACGCGCGTGTGCCCGGCGGACCCGATGTCCGCCGGGCACTCGCGATCGTCCGTTACACCGGGAGAAAGACAGGTGGCTAATGTAAACACAGCCGCCTGTCATTCTCCCCTGTGTAAGAATGGTGATCATACGGTTCTACTATGTAGGACCGTTAATCACTGTTCTTACACATCAAGCCACAGCCAATCACAGTTAGAAACACACCCCTAGGGACACACTTAACCACTTAAAGATATAGATATATATATATATTTTTTTAAGAAAGATTATGTGGGCATGTGCTAGGGGTATGTATATGTGGTTGTGTTGAAAAAATGTTTGTGTATGTATGCAATGACAATAAAGTTTTATCTATCTATCTATCTATCTATCTATGGCCTTTATGATTTTACTCTAACTTTTCTTTTCATACATGGGCACTGGGATGGGGGGGGGGGGTAATTAGGCAAACATAAAATGGAGGTGCAAACATTGGGGAGCATTATCACTGCTCCAAGAAACTTGAATTGTTCTCTCCTAAGAGGAGAAGACACACATATTTCAGTTTGGGGAGGCGTAGTATCCATAAATCTTTCCATGACGCCAGCTCTGATTTCATCTATATAGATAATTCCACTGGTAACTGATAGTCATTCTAAAAACAGGTAAGTTACCAAATGTTTTTTTCATACTGGCAAAAAAAATGCCTGTGCATGGCCTCCTGGTTCAGTTCAGATATACAGTAAATCTATTGGATTCTGTCAAGTAATAACATACTCATTATAGTAAGAGCAGGCATGTCTACAGGCAGATACACATAATAACACAATCCATCTCCATCATGTAAGCCATTACCCTTGAAGAAGGGTAATGCCATATAATCATATGAAAGGTTTTAGGTATTTATAAATCAAGGGCACACATTTAGCTGTATATATGCAGTACCAGTATAGACAGAAAATAGCAAAATGCATCAATTTTTTGGATGACGATTATCTTTTTTACCATACTCCTCATCAATCTGTAAGTGAAGACCTCTGATCAGCTTTTTGTTCCCTATGCAATAATAAAGGTTCTCCATAGCGGAGAAATAGCCTGTGGAGCTCCCCCTAATCCTTCCTGCTAGGGCACAAACTTTATGAAAGTGGAAAAACAGGCACTTTTCATCACCATAATTTATTGGCCTATGCACATGGGCGTAAAATGAGCTGCTTTCATATCCATACTATGTACATTTTAATAGATCTGAACAAAGCAGTATTGCATGCTATGTGTTCATTCACACGGCTGATTTTTGGCCTGTATGTTTAGCTGTGTACGCCAAAACAAGAAAAATTGTGTATGCAGTTTTATTTTGACCATATTTTGGTAAAAGAGTTTACATGCGTAATGAGTAAATGGCCATGGCCATATGCTCCACCTCTGCTGCCTGGTGAATTCACGGTTGGGGCGAATGGAAACTTAAACAATTTGTAGACAGTGGTGGCGGCCCAGACACAAAATGACTTTGACCTTCAATCATTCTGTATGACTAAAGGCTAGGGTCATTGTGCAGCACTGCCTACACATAGTTGATGTTTACATCTCCCCCTGGCCCTGAATGAGTCATTTACTAGCTGGGTGCAGAAGGATCCTGTGTAAATTTATATACCTCTGTACATGAGGCCTTAGTTCAAGACACACTCTCACCATATCTTCAGTCACATCTCCCATTACTAGGCAGACCATAAATAATGTATGCATACACAATGTATTTTCATGCATGGCCAACAAAAGCAAAAATGTTGACTAAAGGCAACCCTACACCTATCATTTATGCAAAATATGTTAAAATATGTAGGCTATTAAATCAGGTCTGACAAGTACCTAAAAGTTTACGTTTATTGAGTGGTCAAGAGACTACAATTACTTCTTTTACAGAATTTTTCTGCAGAGCGGGGCCCAAGAAGAAAGCAAAAATGTCAATTTCATTATTTTAGTTAACATAGCATAAACATTAATCATTGTTGATTTTGGAAATCTGCTGCAGGTAGGACACGTACTAGACAATATTGTAATGGACACTTGGCTGAGCCCTTCTTGTTTTACTGGAAATAACTGTAATACAGAGACAGGAAATTACATAATAACCATGTAGTTCTACTAGGAAGAATGAAAAGAAAGGAGTGCTGATATAGCCCCCATTTCTTTATGGGATGGCGGCAGGGGCTATTAGTTAAAAGGAACATAGGTAGTTAGATTCTCGGGTGTTTTTTCTTTCAAGCTATTGAACTTTTGACCCAGGTCACTCAGTTTTAAGCTTCCCGCTTTAATCTGTGGGTATCCAGGCAGTTTCTGTAAGAAACTGCAGCTTTCCCGCTCGATTAGTAGCTATCTCCAGGCAGATTTGCGCGTGGAGCTCCGCTCCCGCTCAAATATCCCACTCTTTTACAGATAATCCAGCCTCAACTGGTTCCCAAAGGGCTATTTAAGTAGTGACCGCGGGGCTGTGGGTCATTTCACCTCAAAGGAATTCAACTACTGCGTTCCCCTCCCTCCCACCCCTTTTTTCCTTGGGTCGTCGCGGCCAGTTATTATTTATTGGCACATACTATCGCCTTAGCATAGGTGCTTTGGTGGACGCAAGTCTCAGTTGGTTATATATTTTAGTATATGTTGGATAATGGTTGTGAAAGTTAACATTATATTTGTCAACCTAAGCCGTAGTGGCTAGGTTGTGTTGACGTGATTTTAATCTGTAAGTGTAAATAAAGTTTGAAGTTTTTATTTATGTATGTGTTTAAGCCAATAATTAAACAGCCGCGGCCTTTTAGGCCCCGTTCACACTGGGGCAACGCTACTTCCCGGGCGACCTCGGAGCGGCCGGCACGGACTTCATAATATTGAAGTCTATGCAGGTCGCCCCAAAGAAGCTCCGGACCCTTTTTCTAAGTCGGTGCGACTTGTGTCACTCCTATTAGAACGGCTCCATAGCTTCTCTATGGAAGGCGACCTACGGCGACCTGTCAGGCGACCAGGGGGAAAGGGGGCTTATGTCCAAGCAAATATCGTGTGGTCTATTTATTTATTATTATTAGTATGTCTAGTATAATTTTACAGTTATTAGATTTAAGTAATCACATCCTGCCTGCCATTCCCATACATTAGTGATAACACTACCAACTAGTGGAACAACTACTAATCGCAGTATAATAAATTAAAATGGTTGTTGCACCTATGTCTGCATAAACAAAATGCTAACACCACCACTGAACAACTCCGTACAAGTCTAAACTTCTTTTGGGGTTCTGATTCACCATTTGCATATAATCTCAAGTTTATGTGATGGATATATTTTAGGTACTTCATGACACTTTTAATTTTTAGTTCCTTTGCTGGTGTTTACTTACACATCTGCAGAGAAGTGACATTGCAGCTCCTATATCTAAAGTATAGTGGTTCCAGTGTATACAAGTGCCTCCACTGCTTGTCTGTACTGTACATTATTAGGTAGAAGTTTTTCTCCTTTTAACTTTAGGTAAACTGTTTCCATTGGTGTGCTTACACCTTTGCATTTTAGCTTGAAGTTGGTTGAGAGATGTCATCTCCTCAGCTGCAGCTTTATTTCCCGCTTGCTTCTTATGAACAAGTAGCGTTTGCATTCCTTTCTATGGTGCTGGCTCAGGCTGTGGCACTGTACAAATCAAATATGACAAGTGTCTAGTTGGGATGACCTTTTTGGATATCGCAGATTTTCCGACTGAGGTTTCAGACAGTTCATCTTCTTTCTTTTCAGAAGACAAGATACCAATTCTGATGTTCTGTTCCTTTTCCTGCAGTAATGGTGAGGCCTTGCTCAGGTTACTGTTCAGACAATATGCCTACTTTGCTCTGCACACGGGGGTACCTTTCACATGGAGCGTGCTTATTACTGCCCGGAACCAGGCGGAGACTACGATCATTTAAAGCAGTTCCCCAAACTCAGAGATAGGCCTTCACTGTGTGTAGTAAAAGTTTATAGTTTCTTTCAAAAGTGTCTTGTCCCATGTCACTACACACTTGTAGGTTTGCATTAGGAAGGACTTGCTGAGCCTGCGCCCACTCCATCAGTGCAGCATACCTCTGTTACTTTATTCTCAGTAACAGAATGGGATCCCGCTGTACACCTCTCATGGAACTCTAGTGTGCACTTAATAACTCTTTCCTTCCTGTTCCTCGTGACCAAGCCATAGATCTCCATTATGTAAGTTTGGATCTGGTTACTAATAGATACCGACCTCTAGGGAGGGAGCCAGAGCATTGATTCCCTCACTAATGGCACTTTTCCACTGCAAGTACCGGCTAGTACCGGCTCGGCTCTACTCGGCCCTGCTTGGCCCGGTTTGCTTTTCCACTGCGGTACCGCATGGTATAGTGTCGGAACGGTTCGGTACGGTACGGTATAGGTTTGCTTTTCCATTAAAGTAGTACTAAAGTTAAGTGGGTGGGATATCAACAGGGTGGGTGTGATTCTCTGACCAATCAGTGGCTAGTAGTGACTGCATGCAAAGGATTGTGGGATATGGTACCAGTTTGGTACCTGTTGGAACCACAATCGAGCAGGTACTGTTTTTTCAGAGCCGTACCGTTCGGTTCCATGCAGTGGAAAAGCAAACCTATACCATACCGTACCAAACCGTTCCGACCCTATACCATGCGGTACCGCAGTGGAAAAGCACAAAAGCGTGCCGAACCGGTACAGTTCCATGGAGTGGAAAAGCGCCATAAGAGAGGACCTGTCACCTTACTAGGTACTATGCCTAATAGGTGGTTACTTGTAGCTTATTCCTTGACTTGGTTACCCATGGCAACTACACTTCTCTTCTTGACTTGCCAAGTTAACCTTTTTTAAAGATGTTAATTCATCATTGAATTTATAAAAAAAAAAAAAAATTTAATTCATGCCACGTTGTGCTTTACAGACCTAGATTCTTTAGATACTCCAGAATGAACATAGACCCTTCAGAATTGGCTCATACCGGTTATGAAACTTTACTGAACAAGTGTGGCATGACAGCTCAATATGACCAAAGGTCCTTTCCCTAACCCTAACTATAATAGTGTGGTTATCCAGGCATACCTTGGTGAGGTGAGATTCCATTATGGCATTGTCAATGACTTGGATGTCTCCGAAAGTCATGGTGTCTCCAAAATGTTGCAAGGCCTGATACCACGAACACAACAGACCAGTACAGGTAGGAAAAGGAGCCCTTCACCTCAACCTCATGACTTTTTATAGCACGGGTGGGCTGGCTAGGACCAAAAAGCCTGGCAACTGAGCATGCAACAGTTACCCCAGCCTGGGCCAGCTGCTAACTCACTAGTACCACTACATTTTAACCTGCCTACAGGTGCTTACTGTGTCACCTGTAGACACATAGGAGTTTCATTAATAGTAGTTACTTATTTGCTGGTAACTTATTGGTGTCTTGAGGAAGCATTCTGTGAGAGTTGTATAAAGTACTCAAAACCCATACTTGAGTAAAAGTACAAGTGCTCGATCAAAAAGTGACTTGAGTAGAAGTGGAAGTGCTCGATCAAAAAGTGACTTGAGTAGAAGTACTAAAGTATTCAACATTTTTTGTACTTAAGTATTGCAAGTATTTTTTTTTAAAATTTTGCTACTCAAATACTGAAAGTAAAAGTACCAGTAGTTTTGAAAAAAAAAAATTGCTACTCAAGTACTGAAAGTAAAAGTACAAGTACTGTGTTATGTAGTTATTAAAGAAAGAAGTCAAAAGTTTGAACATCATATTGTTTTTTATTATTTCAAATGCAGCTTTTATTTATACATACAGTAGCTTTTATTTTCGTATGCGCTGATAATACACATGTTTTGAGCTTCATGAAACCTGCCATCTACTGTTCTGGCAGTGGTAATTTTTATAATTGTAACGAGTAACTATGCAGCACAAAAAAAAAATATCGGAGTAGAAGTATTGAAATCATTGAAAAAATGTAGTGAAGTAAAAGTGGAAGTAGGAGAAAAAAATTCTACTCTAGGAAAGTACAGATACCGCCTTTCGGTACTTAAGTACAGTAGTGAAGTAGTTCTACTTAGTTACTAGGCATCTCTGCATTCTGTAACCCTTTTTTGAGACTTACTGTAGCCGAAAAATATACCTTTCTTAGCACAAGGTTCCCATTTTGTATGCTTTTCATTGTGAACATTGACATATGCTTTGCTTTCAAAGATTTTAATGTGTTTTGGATCAGGCTTCTTTAGGTAAGTGTTTTTTTCTGGATAGCAGGCTGTCAGACCTGCCTCTGCCCAGTATGATGTTGGCATATCCCCATCAAAAGACATGCTTCTGCCAGTTTCACACAAAGTGCTTTTCATTCTCTCTGCAACATACCATTTGTTCTGGATTGATTGTATAGTACAGTAGCCTGGAACATAATCCCATGCTTTCACAGGAAATCTTACGGTTTATCACTTGTGT
Source organism: Pelophylax lessonae (assembly GCF_965119305.1). Taxonomy (NCBI): domain Eukaryota; kingdom Metazoa; phylum Chordata; class Amphibia; order Anura; family Ranidae; genus Pelophylax; species Pelophylax lessonae. Next base: position 91,435,892 of record NC_138777.1, on the reverse strand, counting down.
ACTTTGTGCCATTATTTGTGTAGATCATTTTTTGCCAGATGTGTTGCTTGCTTGGGCAAGATATTGTTCAAGTTTATTTGGAGCTTCATGTTTGCACTGTACAAGGTAGAGCACAATATACAGTATTTTGAGTAGTTATCAGTGAATGTAAGAAAACCCCTTTTCTTTCCTGGAGTCTGGGAGGGGGGATTGGAATAGAGGAGATCCAAGCTAGAAGGTAGAGAAGATTTAGGCTATGAGGGGTGAGTGTGCAGATTATATTGGTGGTAGTGGGGGGGGGGGGGGGCAGTGCATATTTTTGCTAATAAGGTAAAGTCAGGGATAGTTTTGCTTGCAGGGGGAATTTACAGTCTCCTGTCACCTACACTTTACTTTACACACCATTGCACTCTCTTTATTTTGTTCTCTTGACCCTAATGTGCATTAAAAACTCCTGTCCCCGTGAATTCTGTGCGTTACATATTACTGACTTCAGCACTCTGTGCATTACACACCCGGGACCCCTGCACTCTGCATTATGTGTTCCTAAACCCGATGCAAAATGCACCTTCACTTGTGCAGACAAAAATCCTTGCATTAGCCCTGGCTATTGGAGAATTACACCAACTTGTATCTAATGAAGATCCAAATAATATCAAAAGCCAAACAAGGGTTATAACCATTCCACAAAAAAAAAAAAAAAAATTGTTGGTCATACACTTTGGCCCCTTTCACACTTGCAGACCGTTCAGATCTGCCTGTCAGTTTTTCAGGCGGATCTGAACGGATGCCCCTGTATGGGGCATCGGATGTAAGCGGAGACATGTCTGCTGACATCCGATCCGGTCCGTCTAATCTGGATGGATGGAAACCCTAATTTCCATCCGTCCAGCGGATCAGATGGGATTGGATGAGAACGGACAGGGGGTCCGTTCTCATCCAATTCCCCCAAAGAGAACAGCAGGGACCTGACAGCTCTGTCTCCGCACACAGCATGGAAACAGAGCTGCCATCCGCCTGCTCAGCAGGGGATCGGCTGATCAATCCCCCGCTGAGAAAAACAGAGTCCGCCGACGGACTCCAAGTGTGATAGGGGCCTTAAGGACATTTCTCAAACCAGTTTCCATGGAACTCCAATGTTCCTCCTTCAAGTTCTATGAGTTCCTTGAACAGTGAGCAATGGCAAATTGATCTGCAGCCCACAATGACCACCAGTGCAAGGGCACACTTCTTAACTGACCATTGGCTTAAAGGGACACCCCAACACAATTTATACAATTTGTGTTTTTTCTCTTATCAGTATTATTCATTGAAATTTCAAGATTATTACTAAAAATGTGTTTGTATATAGCAGGGGGTATAAAAAAAAGAATCTGCCCTGGTATCAAATATGCAAGGTATGATATGTTATTTGATTCTTATATTAAAAACATTCTACAATGTAATGGCCATGCTATTGTACTGCGAACCGTAGGTAAGATTATTTTTAGCAGAGCAGAAAAATATTTCAAGGGTTCCTCTGGGGTAAAAAGGCTGAGAAAGGTCAGTCCACCCAAAACTGATTTCTTAGTATGTCACAGATGTATTTCTCCTGATGTTTTATTATATTTCTTGGGGACTCTATTGGGGAGCCTTCTGCATTTTCAGGATCTACATATCATGGGCAGGGGTTTGGGTTTAAAAAAGGACAGCTATGCATTCTTTACAGCAAGGATGTCCAACCTTTTGACCTTCTCGGGCCACATTGGAAGAAGAGGAATTGTCTTGGGCCACACATAAAATACACTAACTACTGTATAAGAATAGCTGATGAGCAGAAAAAGTCAGGCAGATCACAAGTTAAAGATCGCTGATATAGATAATGTATCTATCTGAGTAATAAAACTAAAATCTTTATTAATATATTTCCTTATAAAAGTAAAAGAGGGCAACATAAAACTATTGCGATATTTGACAAGATGTTTTTGATAAACTAACGCCTTAATTACTGGCTTGATGAATGTAGTAGGAAATCTCAAAGAATTCTCAAGATGCTCATCAGATATTTTAGTTCTACTTTTGCCCTTTGTGTGCTTCATCCCTGAAAATAGTTGCTCACAAATAAATATAGGTACTGCAGAAAACTGATGACATGAATAAGGTGTGAATGTGAAGAATGGGAAAGTTTCTTTGTGTAGATTAAATGTAAAAAGTCCAGTAAAGAGACATCATCAATTTTTTTCTTCAGCTGCATGTGTTAGCTAAGTGTTAAAGCATTTTTACAAAAAAATATTAAAAAGTCAAAATTTTTAACCACTTGCCGACCGTATAACTTACATATAGGTCGGCAAAGTGGCACTGCTGTGCCGCATCACATAACTAGTACGTGATCTGACACTTCTGGGTTTGGTCTGGGGTGTGCAGGCCGCCACCGGCCTGCTCCCGCTGTGATTATACACAGGGGGAGCTGATTGGCGGGTACCGCAGAGTCGCAGACTCAATGTCCACCAGCTCCTGCCAATCCTTTGGTACAGAAGGAGAACGGCTGTCTGCCTATGTAAACGAGGCAGATCGCCAATCTGCTTTTAGGGGAGGCATGGATCCTGTGTTCCTGTAAAGCAGGGACATGGATCCATGCCTTCCCCTAGTAAAAGCACCTCCCATAGTACACAAAAATCACTAACTAGGCACACAGTTAACCATTTGATCACCCCTGATGTTAACCCCTTTCCCAGCCAGTGTCATTAGTACAGTGACAGTGCATATTTTTAAGCACTGGTCACAGTATTATTGTCGCTGGTCCCCAAAAAGTGTCAAAAGCGTCAGTTAGTGTCCAACTGTCCGCTGCAATATCGCAGTACTGCTATAAGTTGCTGATCACTACCATTACTGGTAAAAAAAAAAAAAAAAAGAAAAAAAAAAAAAAATACCATATTTTGTGCAAACCAAACAATATATGCTTATTGGAATTTTTTTTTTTACAAAAAATATGTAGCTGAATACAAAGTGGCCTAAATTCATGAATAAATTCAAATTTTTCAATTTTTTTGTGGATATGTTTTATAACAGAAATTTAAAAAAATATTATATTGTTTTTTTTTTTTCAAAATTGTTGCTCTTTTTTTGTTTATAGTGGTGATCAAATACCACCAAAAGAAAGCTCTATTTTTGGAGGGGAAAAAGGGCGTAAATTATATTTGGGTACATCATCGCCCGGCCGTGCAATTGTCAACACAGTGCTGTTTAGCAAAAAAATGGCCTGGTCATGAAGGGGGGTAAATCTTTCGGAGGGCAAGTGGTTAAGTAAGTTTCTGATTTTGTGTTGCGCCGCGTTCATAGCCATCTTGGGCCGCAGTTTGGACACCCCTACTTTAGAGGTTTTCAACAAACTGAAAGCAAATAGACTCCTGAAATAAAGGTTGAATGCCTCTGATAAAGAACACTCTAGGGCAAGGGTTTTCAAATTATGGCCCTCCAGTTGTTCAGGAACTACAATTCCCATCATGCCTAGTCATGTCTGTGAATGTCAGAGTTTTACAATGCCTCATGGGATGTGTAGTTCTGCAACAGCTGGAGAGCCGTAGTTTGAGGATCCCTGCTGTCGGGAGTTAACCTTTGTAACAAATAATGCTTCACTTCAGCTTTGTAGGCATCTACTATGACATACTACTATCTTCATAAGTAAAGATTTTTTTTTATCTAGTAATGTCTGTAGCACTGACAATATCCAACAGATCTGATGCTGGTACATGGTTGTTAATACACGGATACATTGATGCCCTGAACTAGCTGTTTGTCCATCTATCTAGCCTTTTACACACGAACAAACTCATCTATCTTAGGAAAATCTAATAACGCATAGACTGTATGACGCGGTTTGTGTTTTATTTCATTTCCTGAGTGGCTGGATAATGATTTGCTGACAGTAGAAATGAGAGTGAGATGAGCATAGAAAATACTCGAGGGAGACGATGAATGCAGAAGGGGTGGGGGACTTGGAGCTAGAAAAATATTACAGAGGGCAGATGAAAGAAAAGGTATTACACAGCAGAGATGATGGTTTTCCAAGAGAAAAACGCCGGCTAGTAAATGGACACAGCGCGTTTCCGGGTAGGGATGGTGAAAGATATGGAGATGCAAGGATGAGAACTGGGAGACATACGGCAGAAGCAGATACACATGGGAGAATGTCTTCAGAGACCGTAACCAAGGACACCCACAGATCTCCTCTGCCACCATATGCCTCAATCAAAAAATCCATCTATATCACCGTGCCAAGTACATGCTAAAAAAAAATACCACAATGCAATCAGCAATGACTCTGTGCCTGCCAGCGATGTGACGTATAATGATGATGAGTATTTAGGCACTTACTAAATGTTAAATGGTAGAGAAGTGAAATATTGTATAATATACTCAATTGGAGAACATGCAGTATTGTATGATAAGCTGATTTACAGCGCAAAGAAAAAAGTTGAACCAGTACAGCTACACAATTACATGTTTTTTCACAGGGCAGGTAGAAAATAGAGGGTAAAAGGACATTTAATAAAAACTGGAGCAAAGCAAATGACAAAGCAACTACTCGGGTTCTCTCTTTCAAACTACACAACTGGTCACTACTAGCGCCAGGTATGCTTTGCCTTCCTTGAGCTTTGTCCCAGCTTTTCAGAAATAGCTTCTCAAAGTCCGCAGCTAATGATAAAGAACACTGTACACACACAAAAAAATTATATATATATATATATATATATATATATATATATAACTTTTTTTATGTTAAACCTCTATCATATAGGACTTTTGACTTAAAATGTAAATTATTCCCATTAAAATAATCCAAAGGTTAAAAATCCTGATATGATCCATAATAGTTTAACGATGTTATTTAATCAAATGGTATGCAAGATGTGTATGTCCCTATGCTGTAGATGTTACATTAATATTGCAGGTTATAGATGATTTGTATCTATAGAGAGAGATGTGCTGCATAGTGCTGCTGCTGCTGAATACATATGCATCTTTATTGTACATCCTCCGAGCTATAGAAGATGTAGTGCCAGCTGTGCATGCATAGAGTACATTAATATTGTAGATGTGGCTCAGTATAAAAGTGCCATGCAGAGTACCTCTGCACTAGCATTGGATGATCTGCACCAAATATAGGGCATTTGAAATCCTGCAGGAGCCTATTTCTGACACATAATTGGAATAGTGATCTGTAGGAAAGCTGTTACACTACAGGCTTGGGCTGATACTGTACCTGCATGATAAATGGTAACAATGGGAAAATGATGGTTCAGTGGGGGGGGGGAGCTAGAGGTAAAATGGCCCTGCCTACAGAATGATAATATAAAGGATGATAATGTTATCTGAACACAGAGAGTTATTGATCTGCGGATTAGCACCAGACAGGGGGGGAGGGGTAGAGGGGATGGAAATTCTGAAAATGGGGAGAGATGCAGCACGCACATGGAGGGAGCCAATAGAATAAATGTAAAGATGAAAGACTGGAGCAAAGCTATAAAGACATAATTTGCAAAGATTTTTTGCAGTTGAAAATAAATAAATAAACATATATATTTATAGGGTTATATATATATAACCCTTTGTTCGTTGGTTACACATTGAGTCCTTACCAGACTCCTGGGGTGGAGAACCACACTCTCCCACACCAGTACTTCGTTATTAGTGTCCACCAGTAAGCAGATATAGGAGAAGTCCCTTTATAGTGTTGTTTAAGCAGTGTTTTCTGCAGCTAGCACGTTTCTCCTATGTAAGGAGTAGGTATGTCCCATGGTTAGGAGAAGTGGGATTTATCCTTCATTTTATGAATAGTGTAGGACCCACTGATAATGGGGTACCTTGATGCAGTGGTGGGCTTAAGCACGATATGGCCACATGGTGTGACCAAATCCCCATATTTACTCATTTAGATCAGGTAGCCTTGAATGATTTGATAGTTACTCCTTTTGTATGTGTGCACTATCCTCTGTATATATATATATATATATATATATATATATATATATAGTATCTCACAAAAGTGAGTACACCCCTCACATTTTTGTAAATATTTTATTCTATCTTTTCATTTGACAACACTGAAGAAATGACACTTTGCTACAATGTTAAGTAGTGAGTGTACAGCTTGTATAACCGTGTAAATTTGTGTGTTAATGGCTCAACACACAGCCATTAATGTCTAAACCACTGGCAACAAAAGTGAGTACACCCCTAAGTGAAAATGTGCAAATTGGGCCCAATTAGCCATTTTCCCTCCCCGGTGTCATGTGACTCGTTAGCGTTACAAGGTCTCAGGTGTGAATGGGGAGCAGGTGTGTTAAATTTTGTGTTCTTACTCTCACTCTCCCATACTGGTCACTGGAAGTTCAACATGGAACCTCATGGCAAAGAACTCTCTGAGGATCTGAAAAAAAGAATTGTGGCTCTACATAAAGATGGCCTAGGCCAGGGATTCCCAAACTACAGTCCTTCAGTTGTTCAGGAACTACAATTCCCATCATGCCTAGTCATGTATGTGAATGTCAGGGTTTTACAATGCCTCTTGGGATGTGTAGTTCTGCAACAGCTGCAGGGCCGTAGTTTGGGAATCCCTGGCCTAGGCTATAAGAAGCCTGCCAAGACCCTGAAACTGAGCTGCAGCACGGTGGTCAAGACTATACAGGGGTTTAACAGGACAGGTTCCACTCAGAACAGGCCTTGCCACGGTCAACCAAAGAAGTTGAGTGCACGTGCTCAGCCTCATATCCAGAGGTTACCTTTGGGAAATAGACATATGAGTGCTGCCAACATTGCTGCAGATGTTGAAGGGGTGGGGGTCAGCCTGTCAGTGCACAGACCATACAACACACACTGCATCAAATTGGTCTGCATGGCTGTCGTCCCAGAAGGAAGCCTCTTCTAGAGATGATGCACAAGAAAGCCCGCAAACAGTTTGCTGAATACAGCAGACTAAGGACATAGATTACTGAACCATGTCATTTGGTCTGATGAGACCTAGATAAACTGATTTGGTTCAGATGGTTTTAAAATGTGGGTGGCGGCAACCAGGTGAGGAGTACAAAGACAAGTGTATCTTGCCTACAGTCAGACGTAGTGGTGGGATTGTCATGGTCTGGGGCTGCATGAGTGCTGCCGGCACTGGGGATCTACAGTTCATTGATGGAACCATGAATGCCAACATGTACTGTGACATAGTGAAGCAGAGCATGATCCCCTCCCTTCGGAGACTGGGCCACAGGGCAGTATTTCAACATGATAACGACCCAAACACACCTCCAAGACGACCACTGCCTTGCTAAAGAAGCTGAGGGTAAAGGTGATTGACTGGCTGAGCATGTCTCCAGAACTAAATTCCATTGAACATCTGTGGGGCATCCTCAAATGGAAGGTGGAGGAGCGCAAGGTCTCTAACATCCACCAGCTCTGTGATGTAGTCTTGGAGGAGTGGAAGAGGACTCCAGTGGCAACCTGTGAAGCTCTGGTGAACTCCATGCCCAAGAGGGTTAAGGCAGTGCTGGAAAATAATGGTGGCCACAGAAAATATTGACACTTTGGGGCCAATTTGGTCATTTTCACTTAGGGGTGTACTCACTTTCCAAAATTGTACTCATTGATGGAAAGGGTAAACTGGGATCCCTGACCACAGAGGAAAAATGGGAATGCTTTAGGAACATATTAGGCAAAGGCATCTTGCAGTGCATTCCTATGGGAAATAAATTTAGAGGAGACAAAGCCAAACCTGGCTGGCTAAACCGTAGCATTAAAAAACTTATTAGGGGAAAAAAATTGGCCTTCAAGAAATATAAATCAGAGGGCACTGTATTGGCTTTCGAGCAATACAAGGAGGCAAATAAGAAAAGTAAACACGAAATCAAAATGGCTAAAATCAACTTTGAGAGACAAATAGCGGAGGATAGTAAAAAAAACCCAAAGAAATTCTTTAAATATATCAACAGCAAATAAACTAGGGCAGAGCATATTGCACACATAATTAGCGATGATGGGGGGATGGTTACAGAGGACACTGAAAAAGCAACCGTGCTGAATGCTTTTTTCTCGTCAGTCTTTACACAGGAAACGGAGGGGTACACTGACCATGACTGTATGGTTAGTAGTAATACACAGGACTTGCCACTATGGCTAACAGAGGGTGAAATCAGGGAAAGGCTGGATAAACTTAACACAAACAAATCACCAGGCCCGGATGGCGTACATCCGAGAGTACTCAAGGAACTCAGTAAGGTTATATCCAGACCACTGTTCCTGATCTTTGCTGACAGTATTAGGACAGGAGATGTACCAGGGGATTGGAAGAAAGCTAACGTGATTCCGATATTCAAAAAGGGCCAGAGGCATATCCCGGGAAATTATAGGCCTGTCAGTTTGACATCAATAGTATGTAAACTTCTGGAGGGGATGATAAGGGACTATATCGTAGAGTTTGCTAAAGACAACAACATCATCAGCAGTAATCAGCACGGGTTTACAAATGGGCGTTCTTGTCAAACCAATCTCTTAGCATTCTACGAGGAGTTGAGCTGTGAGCTAGATAGGGGGAGACCAGTGGATGTGGTGTACTTGGATTTCGCTAAGGCGTTTGATACAGTTCCCCACAAGCGCTTAATTTATAAAATAAGGTCTGCAGGCATCGACAGCAGAGTTTGCTCTTGGATACGGAATTGGCTTAAAGGGCGTGTCCAAAGGGTGGTAATAAACAGCGCATACTCAGACTGGTCTGAGGTTGTAAGCGGGGTGCCCCAGGGCTCAGTCCTGGGACCAACCTTGTTCAATTTATTCATAAACCGCATTGAGGACGGGATCAGTAGTGCGTTATCAGTTTTTGCAGATGACACAAAATTGGCCAGGGCAATAACTGCACAGCATGAAGCAGATATCCTACAGAATGACCTGGACAAAATTACAGAGAGGGCAACGACATGGCAAATGAGGTTTAACGTGGAGAAGTGTAAGGTTTTGCACTTGGGGACTAAAAACATAAAAACACAATACACGTTAGGAGGGGAACCCTTGGGGGAATCAAAAATGGAGAAGGATCTGGGAGTCTTGGTTGATGATAGATTAGGCAACAGCATGCAATGTCAAGCGGCAGCTGCCAAAGCCAGCAGAATATTAGCATGCATAAAGAAAGGGATGTATTCCAGAGATAAGACTATAATCCTTCCACTTTATAAAACTCTGGTCCGACCGCATCTGGAGTATTCTGTCCAGTTCTGGTCGCCAGTCCTCAGGAGGGATGTGTTGGAGCTGGAGAGAGTCCAGAGAAGGGCAACTAAACTAATTAGGGGATTGGAGGACCTTGACTATGAAGAGCGTCTACAATCGCTCGATTTATTCTCCCTGGAGAAGAGACGTCTGAGGGGGGACATGATAGCAATTTATAAATATCTTAATGGGGATCCCAGCTTAGAAAAAAGCTGTTCATTTGAAGGGATTGCATGAGGACTCGAGGGCATACAATGCGATTAGAGGAGAAGCGTTTTAACCACAGGCAACGTGGGGGGTTCTTTACTGTTAGGGCTACAAGATTGTGGAATTCTCTACCACAAGAGGTGGTTTCTGCGGGTAGTATGGTGGCTTTCAAAAGACTCTTAGACTTACATCTCAAGGATCAGAACATTCAGGGGTATGTGAGATGAGTACAGCCACACACACCTACACAGGTTGAACTGGATGGACTATTGTCTTTATTCAACCTCACCTACTATGTAACTATGTAACTATGTAACTTTTGTTGCCAGCGGTTTAGACATTAATGGCTGTGTGTTGAGTTATTTTGAGGGGACAGCAAATATACACTGTTATACAAGCTATACACTCACTACTTTACATTGTAGCAAAGTGTCATTTCTTCAGTGTTGTCACATAAAAAGATAGAATAAAATATTTACAAAAATATGTACTCACTTTTGTGAGATACTGTATATCTCAACATGAAACCAACAAGAGAGTTCTTTAGACCTCTGTAAACTGCACTAGCGATCATGAAATTAACTTTAAGTTAACTTTGAAATTAAAAAGTATTTCTCCTCTAACTGACAATCCGTAGACACCCCACATTTCTAAAAGTTCCCTATAATATACTGTAACAAATCATCACTTTTGGAGTTCAGGTCTACTTTTAGGAGCAAACCCAAGCACTTGTGAAACTGAACATTGAGCTCGTCCATCAATAACAAAAGATAAAAATCCCAGAGAAGATCTAATGTATCTGCAAAAGGGTGAAATAAAATATACAGTCACCCTATGCCATGCATAAAGACTCACCTGAATAGTAAAATTCCAGCTGTGATCGAAGTGACTCGGGTATAAAGAAAAAAGAAAAAGGACCAAAGGTCTCAAAAAGATAGTCACCAACAGGGTCAATCCCTATATGTATGTATAAACACGACTTTATTGAACAAAGATTAGGTACAAAATAGAATAAAAAAAACTCCACCAAACCAATGATTAAAAAAGACAACGTTGTCACTTGCGAACCTAGCAGCTGCTCGTACCGTGCATACTAACAAGCATGCTCCCAGCAAATACAGATCTCATTACAGTAAAGGTAAGGACTAAACTGTAGGGATCATTGGGGAATGCCCCCAATATTAAGGCAGTAAAAATGACGTTTATCTTATATAGATGTGTATCGCAGGAGCCACTTGTGAATATGGGGTATCTCCCACCCTGCACAGCCAGGCACACAAATTCTCCAAGCACACTGTAGTGAAGAATCAGCCCTTGCAGCTTTGTTTTTGTATTTTATTAGGGGTATTGATCTTGAATAGTGTTAAGGGGATTAGAAGGATGCCCACTTGATCAATGTAGTAGCAAACTCTTCAGGGACACAACTATTTACATCCTGTATACACTCTTCTCCTTCTACCTCCAGCACAATCTTGCTTGTAGAACTACAACTTCCTGGACCAGCGGGCACCACTTTGGATGATCTAACAAGGCTTTGTTAGATCTGTAGCAACTGCCCTTTATGGGCAGGAACCGCGGGCCCCTATCATAGTGTAGCAAAGAAAGTCCTAGTGCCCAGCTGTCCTGTGGCTACTATTCCCAGTACCACCTCTTCATGCACTGCCAGCTCACCTGGCTACAGCTGCCACTTTCACTAGCCCTCCTGGCTAAGACTCCAGAGTCCTCCCACACTGACTCTACATTGCTCTCACCCAGTCTTTTTAGTTATGCCTCTCAGTTCTCTTGACTGTGACACTCACCAGCCCACGCGGCTGTCTTCCTTCCTGGGGATTTGCCAGGCACTGTTCTCCTGCTGTCTTCCAGATGCTCCCATGCCTCTGGACAGGACGCCCTCATGCACAGTAGATAAGGTTCCTTCCGCACCGCATCAAAAATAGGCATCAAACTTCAAACTGTGAGACATAGGACAACAGGTAGATGCGTTTCACGACTAAAAATGTCGCTTACTCAGTACCAAGGTAATGAGTAAGCGACATTTTTAGTCGTGAAACGCATCTACCTGTTGTCCTATGTCTCACAGTTTGAAGTTTGATGCTTATTTTTGATGTGGAATAAATATACTCCTGTTTGATTTCCATCTCGGAGTGCGGTCACTTTCTTCTCGATCAAATAGCACTTGGATTACGGATCCGACCAGCACCTGACACCACCTCACCTGGAGCGGTCTCTTTTCAGTTTGGATTCAACATATCCTTCCGCACCCGAGCCCAGGCGCAAGGTCACTCCCCCAGACGAGGGGGCGCCCCTTCTGGGCCACCAACAGCCTAATACTCCATCTCTATCTTTAACCCGAACTCACACTTCCCCCACTTGGCTGACCCAGAGTATTTGAGGGGGCCTGTCCCCTGCCAACCCATCTGTTGGGGATTGGTCAGGGCCCTCATGCATACTCTAGACAGCTCCTCCTTACCTCCACTCCCATCCTTCTAGAACCTTCTCCATGTTACTAGAAGTAGGGAAAGGTTTCAGAGATGCTGCCTGTGAGTCATACCAGCCTCCCTGAGTCACTCCCTGACCTAGATAAAACAACACATGCTTTGCTCCCAGCCAAGCCTTACAATTTACCTACACTAACAAAAATACTATCTCTCTCTAGTACACTAATTAGTGGGTGCTACAGATGATTTCCTTGGTTTGGCCCAAACCTCAATAGAGGGCACTGGCAGATGGAAATCTCCATATGAGAGTCGATCACTATCATGATTTGTGACAAGTGTTCATAAACTTGAATCGCTCTCAGACACCAGGAGATTAGATCCAAATAAAGTCCCAACACTCTATGAAGGAACCAGGCAGGGGATACAGCTTGATATGGTTAGGCACACATAGGTCGGTATAGGTACATCGGGCCTTAGTACAACTGATGGAAAATAAATGCTGCACAAAGTCTACTTGGGAAATATTTCCAGGTATCCTCAGTAGTGCGGTCAGTCATTAAAGCATATACTGTAGCTCCCCACTCCATGGCATCCCATGGTAAGTGTCCTACAAAGAGTTCCTGTAGGGGGGAGCACTGATCCATTCAAGTACGCTGTACAAACGCCCATACCTGCCATGAGCCTCACACCTCGGATGTGCATGTTCTCAGCAGCCGGCATGTGTGATGATGTCATATTTTTCATTCTATTTTATACTTAACTGTTGTTCAGTAAAACCTTGTTTATACATACATACATACACTGTTTAAACCTGTTGGTGACTATTTTTTGGACCTTCAGTCCTTTTTCTTTTGAATGAGCTTGTCCAGTAAACACTTTAAATGGGCTAAAGTCAGAATTTATACCTAATTTACCTGAAACAGTTTTGTGTGATCTTCTACACCAATAAAGCAGCATCATTGGGAATGTATTTTCTGAAGCCTGTTCTGGGTCTCCATTTCTGGTACCCAGATCAGTGATGGGTTGCTGGCAGAAATATCTTTGTATAGAGAGTTTTTTTTAATGTCAGGCTTTTTGTATGGGAGAGAGAGCAATGAGCCCACAGGGGTTATTGGGGATAGCTCCTCTGAATCATAGGTTGAGCTAGGCTTACTGCATGCATTTACAGGCCTAAAGTGGAACTAAACCCTCCTATCCTTTACAGCCAAGGAAGCTGCCATCTTAGCCTCTCTTCAATCTGCAGTTGCCATGCTTTTGCACTTGTAATCAATTATGAAACCAGCCATTTGATGGCTTGACAGTTCTATTGAGAGAACAAGCACCTATGACAGATATAATTTACAGCATGCCTTAAATCAGGAGTAGGAAACTTTAAAGACATGGAGATCTACCTAAACAACATGGGAGACATCAAAGATCACTGAGCACAGTGACACCACCTCACACCTGATTTAAACCTCTAATTACGATACTTCCATGTCACAATCGTGTGCATTGCACAGGAATCATGGGTTTAACTCAACATATCGCCTCCTCACCAGCTGTCAAAGATGCTTGGATCGCTTTTCAGAGGAGCAGCATTGTCTGCTGCACTTGTGAATGAGCCCTTAGTTGCCTTCTGCAGAGGCACCCTTAGGGCTCATTCACACATAAAGTTGGTTGGTAAAACCCTGCGGTTGAGTCCCGGTTTTACTCATGGAAGGGAGTTTCCAGGGAGAGAAAAATAAAAGCTCAAAAAAGCTCAAATGCCTGTAGTAGCTTCTTTGAGCTGCAGTGTGCATTAGCCCTTAAGCTGGCCATAGATGAATTGAAATTCATCTGGTTCAGCAGGGTTCTGCTGAATTCTGATCTGTGTGTGGCAGTCCCTGTTCAACAGAAGTTAGAGGTAAAATCAGATAGACTGGAAAACTTTTGTTGACCATTGGCTGCAGAATGCAGCACATGTTTAACATACTTGGAAGAACCAGTTGTGTTTCTTTGCACCTAACGGCCAAATGGAACAGATGCTTTACCCTGCATGGGCTCCATTTAATATGAATTTTGGGTAAAGTGTTACTAAACCCACAACAGTAAAATCAGTGTGTATATGCAGTAAAGCGTGCTTGTTATACTCAAGGTGGAACCTAAGGGGTTAATCCTCTGGACTGTGTATAAAGGCTGTGTGATCCTGTCTCTCTGATCCTCCTCCTTCTTTAACTGAATCCAACCCATCTCCTGATAGAACAGAGCATTAGAAGTTAGGCTGCGCATGCTCGGTTTGGTGTGTATTGCTAGAGAGTTTTCTTTTTTCCTGGGAGAGTGCATGTAATCAGCACAGGGCCAATCAGCAGACCCAGACAGAGGGTCAGGGGAGAATGAGAACTCCTCCTACAAGCTTTACTAGGAACTGATACAAGTCATGAGGTTGCTATATACTGTTGATGGTATTTAGTAGTTTATATTTACTAAAATAATTGCATTTCCGTGTTATGTATACTGTGTATGTATACTGTGGGAAGCAAGATATAGTGAATGCAGGATCTGGGTTTAGTAACATTTTAGGTTTACCTTTAAAGTGCTATACTTTTCTGTGCCCTTTTGTCCCACATCCCCCATCCCACTCTACCTGGGTATCAGATATTTAAATTTCCATGGGTCATATACTTAAGCTGATCGAATATACACTAGTATATTTTCTAAGGAACATTCATGTAGCACTACTCCCTGGGGGGCTGGTTGAAGCGGGTTCCCCTGGGTTACCCATAGCAACAACATAGCAATTAAAAGTACTTTTACCATTTGGCTCAGTCAGTAAACAGTCCAGGGGATGTGTTTTCTTGTTGGTTTTATTTTAGAACTTGGATAGGAGAAGGGATGAGTGGGATAATCCAACTAGATGAACTATGCACAATTTTAGGACTTCTAGCTATGTTGAGTGTGGCAAGGCCGCTGCTTCACCTTGCCATTGTAGTGAAGTATTTGATAAGTGAACTGTATAGTAAATTACTCTTTAGGGCCCCGCTTGGCACCCCCTTTACTCCTACTCTTCGTGGTTCTACTTGGCACCCCCTTTACTCTTGCGTACTGTGTGAGCTGACCTTCTATCCTCTGACTTCTCTAGAGTGGTCCCTCTTCCTGAGCGGACCCCTTAGCAAGCCCCCTGGTACTTACGGACACTGTTTTTCCCAGATGACTCTCCCAGCAGCTCCACTGTCAGCTTTCCAGGATCCTTCAGGCTCAGCTCCACACCTGACTCACTAGGCTGACTGCCTGTGACCACCTTCCTCAGACAGCAGGAGGAGAGACAGCTGTCACCCTTCTCATGGGACTCTGCTTCCCGCCAAAGACGCCCTGTCACATGTGCCCTTGGCTTTTATGGTCAATCCCAGGATGCACTGCGGTAGTGCCCTCCCACTGGAACTGCCACAAAAGCCTGTTTGGCACTGGCCAGGTTTCCTCCACTGTCCAACAGGCTCCCCTATTGGATACAGTGGGAACACTCCCTCAGACCAAGTGACTCACACCTGGACACATGCAGCAGGCATGACTAACAGATCAGGCTCCCCTGATATGCAGATGGAGCATAATATTGCTTTTTCCTAGCACCTATCTAGGAGGGTGCTACATTCATATGAAAATTCTCAGTATATTCAATAACTTTTGTTTAAAAATACTTAAAAATTTTATTTTGAAATTAATGTAATTTCCTGAAAGAAAACACACTTAGAGCCGGTTCACACTGGGGCAACTTGTCAGGCAACCTGGTCGCCTGACAAGTCGCCGTGGGTCGCCTGCCATAGATTAGCACAGGACCCGTTCTAATAGGAGCGACACAAGTCGCTCCGACTTAGAAAAAGGGTCCTGTACTACTTTGGGGCGACCTGGAGCGACCTGCATTGACTTCAATGATATGAAGTCTGTGCATGTCACTCCGAGGTCGCGGTGCGAGCTGCGCACCGCGACTTCACAGGTCACCCCGGCAAGTCAGGTCGCGCCTATGTGAACCGGCTCTGTTTTAAGTTCTTCAGTTTGAGAAAAAAATTCCATCCTGCTCCTAATCATAATGACCAAAAAAGATTGTCAAATTGACCCCATTCACAATTAGATAATCAAATCAAACAAAATCTTAAACTTAAACATTTCTAAAAAACAGTGTATAGCCAGTTTTTTGGCAGGCAAGCAAACTATGTATAATACTTGGCCAGGGTCAAACCAATACAACTCTCCAATCGAAGAGCAGCTGACAATCTAAAAGTAACACTCTGCTAGAAACTAATTGTTGATTGTTTTTTTTATTTTTATTTTTTTTTCAAAAGTATTGATTCACCACAGGGCATTATTCAATTTTCATTAATAAATTATTGCTTTTAAGTATTACTCGGCTAAATCACATTATGGTTATATAGCAGCTTCTCAGTAAGTGCAGGTAAGTGGTCCTTTGCATTTGTATTATAGGCAAAGCAGAAAGACAACAGCCCATTGCTGCTTTTTACATTCAAACACATGCATTCGAGCACTGCCTTAAAGGCAAAAAAAATCATTTATTAGCAACGCCGATCTGCACAAGCCCTTCGATTACAGTCTGCAATCTAGAAGTGCACACTTCCTGCTGATTGAGGTGAGTCAGACCACTGTAGGGAGCAGTGGCGGCTGGTGCTCAAAATTTTTGGGGGGGGGGGGGCGTAAAAAGAAAAATGTAATAGGTATTGCTTTGCGTCAAAAAACGCAGTAAAAAATTGCGTGACTTTGAAGTCATGGTACAGGCATGGCACAGGTGATGGTATAGGCATGGCATAGGTGATGGTACAGGCATGGCACAGGTGATGGTATAGGCATGGCACAGGTGATGGTACAGGCATGGCACAGGTGATGGTATAGGCATGGCACAGATATGGTATAGGCATGGCACAGGTCATGGTACAGGAGATGGTATATGCCCCCTTTCAATGCAGTGACCAGCGTACATGCCCCCTTTCAATGCAGAGACCAGTGTACATGCCCCCTTCAATGCAGAGTTCAGCGTGCGTGCCCCCTTCAATGCAATGAACATTGTGCTGTGCCCCCTTCAATGCAATGAACACTGTGCTATGCCCCCTTCAATGCAATAAACACTGTGCTGTGCCCCCACAATGCAGAGTTCAGCGTGCATGCCCCCTTCAATGCAACTGTGCTGTGCCCCCTTCAATGCAATGAACAATGTGCTGTGCCCCCTTCAATGCAATAAACACTGTGCTGTGCCCCCTTCAATGCAATAAACACTGTTCTGTGCCCCCTTCAATGCAATGAACACTGTGCTGTGCCCCCTTCAATGCAATGAACACTGTGCTGTGCCCCAACAATGCAGAGTTCAGCGTGCATGCCCCCTTCAATGCAATAAACACTGTGCTGTGCCCCCTTCAATGCAATAAACACTGTGCTGTGCCCCCTTCAATGCAATAAACACTGTGCTGTGCCCCCTTCAATGCAATAAACACTGTGCTGTGCCCCCTTCAATGCAATGAACACTGTGCTGTGCCCCCTTCAATGCAATGAACACTGTGCTGTGCCCCCACAATGCAATGAACACTGTGCTGTGCCCCAACAATGCAGAGTTCAGCGTGCATGCCCCCTTCAATGCAACTGTGCTGTGCCCCCTTCAATGCAATAAACACTGTGCAGAGTTCAGCGTGCGTGCCCCCTTCAATGCAACTGTTCCGTGCCCCCATCAATGCAGAGTTCAGCGTGCGAGCCCCTTTCAATGCAGAGCGCCACAGCATTGTCCCCAATCACTGCAGAGCGCCACAGCATTGTCCCCAATCACTGCAGAGCGCCACAGGAGTGTTAGTATTAACAGGGATGTTGAAGTCACCGAGAATGATTGTGGGGATTTCAGAAGAGAGAAAGTAGGGTAGCCAGGCGGAGAAGTCATCTAGAAAGGTCGATACTGGTCTATACACTTTATATTACAGTTATAACCATGCAGGCACCATAACTGCTTTTGCCCGGTTTCAGAAATGATCTTTCTTACCTTATATACCTTATCTACTAGTGTAAGAACAGAGATCAATAGTCCTACATAGTAGAACCGTCTGATCTCCATTCTTACACAGGGAAGAATGACAGGCGGCTTTGTTTACATCAGCCGCCTGCCATTCTTCCGGTGTAACGGACGATCGCGAGTGCCCGGCAGACATCGGGTCCGCCGGGCACACGTGCAGGGGGGGGGGTCCGTGACCGCGCGGGAGCGCGCCTCCGGTGGTGCGCGCTCGCTCGCTCCCTAGAGCCTCACAGGCTAGTGACGTAGCCCTACGTCGCTTTGCCTGTGAAGGGCTGACCACCGCAGTAAATAGTCGTGCGGCGGTCGGCAAGCGGTTAAGCTTGTATATAAGGTAAGAAAGATCATTTCTGAAACCGGGCAAAAGCAGTTATGGTGCCTGCATGGTTATAACTGTAATATAAAGTGTATAGACCAGTATCGATCTTTCTAGATGACTTCTCCGCCTGGCTACCCTACTTTCTCTCTTCTGAAATCCCCACAAGCATTCTCGGTGACTTCAACATCCCTGTTAATACTAACACTCCTGCCACTTCCAAACTTCTCAGTCTAACCTCCTCCTTTGACCTGAAGCAATGGATACATGCTTCTACTCACTCTGAAGGCACTATCCTTAACCTAGTTTTCTCCCACCTATGCACTCCGCACAACCTTTCAAACAATCCTTTCCCTCTCTCTGATCACTACCTTATTAGTTTCACTCTCTCCCTCTCCTCCACCTCCTCTCCCTCCAGCTACCTTACAGTTACCCACAGAAACCTACGCCATCTCAACCATTCTCTTCTCTACTCAGCTACCGACCACCTCTATGACAGAATTGCACCCCTATCCTGCACCAACCTAGCCACGTCTGTCTACAACGCTTCATTCTTAGCCTCCCTGGACACTCTGGCCCCCCTCACTACACACCGAATCAGACACCGACCCCTTCAACCTTGGCAAACAGATAACACTAGAAGTCTGAAAAAGCATAGCCGCTCGCTTGAGCGCTTATGGCGTAAGACTAAGTCTCAGAAAGATTTCAACCAATATAAATCTGCCCTCCAAAAATACAATTCCAGTCTCCACACTGCCAAGCAGACCTATTTTATCACTCTCATTAGCAACTTGTCATCTCGCCCCCGGAAACTCTTCGCTACCTTTAATCCTCTACTCCGTCCTCCACTGCCTCCACCCACTGATTCACTCACTGCCCAAGAGATTGCCAACCACTTCAAACAAAAGATTGATACAATCCGTAAGGAGATCATTGCTGTTCAGATACCTTCTGTGCTTTACGCTTCATGCCCACAGGTGCGATCACTACTTCCCTCATTCAACCCCGCCACTACAGATGAGGTTGCTAAACTACTTGCTAATGTCCACTTAACCACCTGCCCTCTGGATCCTGTTCCCTCGCAAATGCTACGTTCACCCTCTGGTCCTATTCTATGCTCTCTAACCCACATCTTCAATCTCTCCCTCTCTTCTGGCATCTTCCCCAACTGTCTAAAACATGCACTAGTCAGCCCCATACTTAAAAAGCCCTCACTGGACCCAACCGATCTTAACAACCTACGTCCTATTTCCTTGCTCCCCTTTTTATCCAAACTCCTTGAACGTCTGGTCTACAACCAACTGTGCGACCACCTTGCCGAGAATAGCCTCCTTGATCCCCTTCAGTCTGGATTTCGGCCTCAACACTCCACTGAAACTGCTCTCCTAAAACTGACAAACGATCTACTAATGGCCAAAACCAATGGACACTATTCTGTACTCCTCCTCCTGAACCTTTCGGCTGCCTTTGATACAGTTGACCATCCCCTCCTCCTCAAAAAACTCCATGCCTTTGGTCTCTGTGACTGTACTCTTCACTGGTTATCGTCCTACTTATCCAACCACACCTTTAGTGTTACTTACAATTCCACTTCCTCCTCTCCATTGGGGTCCCCCAAGGCTCTGTTGTTGGACCCCTCCTATTTTCAATCTACACCTCCTCTCTGGGTCAGCTGATAGCCTCCCACAGCTTCCAATACCATCTCTACGCTGACGATACACACATCTATTTATCCACCCCTCAGCTCTCTCCCTCAGTCTCTGCACGTATCACTAATTTACTATCTGATATATCGGTCTGGATGTCACACCACTTCCTCAAACTCAATCCATCCAAAACCACGCTAATAATTTTTCCTCCACCACGTGCCCCTTCCCCTGATCTCTCTGTCAATATTGATGGAATTACTATCAGCCCATCCCCGCATGCCAAGGTCCTAGGTGTTGTCCTGGACTCTGAACTCTCCTTCAAGGCCCACATCCAATCGCTGTCCAAATCTTGCCGCCTTAACCACTGCAACATCTCCAAAATATGCCCCTTTCTAACCAAAGACACAACAAAGCTCCTAGTTCACTCCCTGGTCATCTCGCGCCTTGACTACTGCAATTCCCTTCTCATTGGCTTACCTCTACACAGGCTATCCCCCCTTCAATCCATCATGAATGCTGCCGCCAGACTCATCCATCTTACCAATCACTCAGTGCCCGCTGCTCCTCTCTGTCAAGCCCTCCCCTGGCTTCCGCTCACCCAACGAATCAAATTCAAAATACTAACAACATCTTACAAAGCCATCCACAGCTTAGCCCCCAACTACATCACTAGCCTAGTCTCAAAATACCAACCCAATCGCTCTGTTCGTTCCTCTCAAAACCTCCTGCTCTCCAGCTCCCTTGTCACCTCCTCCCATGCTCGCCTCCAGGACTTTACCAGAGCCTCTCCAATCCTGTGGAACTAATTACCCTTATCTGTCCGATTATCTCCTACTCTATTAGCTTTTAGGCGATCTCTGAAAACCCTCCTCTTCAGAGAAGCCTATCCTATCCACACCTAACAACTCTACCTCCATTTTATTCATCTGCCCATCCCCCTCGGTTACTGCCTTTTGTTTCACTTGACCCTCCCTTCTAGATTGTAAGCTCTAACGAGCAGGACCCTCTGATTCCTCCTTTTTTGAATTGTACTGTAACTGTATTGTCTTCCCCCACACTGTAAAGCGCTGCGCAAACTGTTGGCGCTATATAAATCCTGTATAATAATAATAATAATATACCATTGTATGTTCACAACTACTTTAACCACTTAACGCCCCACGTACATATACAGCGACGGGGCGGCCATTTAGCACAAAATCACATACATGTACGTCATTTCAAAAGCTGGGTCTGGGGTGCGTGCTGATTTGAAACAGCAGGAGCCAATTGGTGGATCCCCCTGGAACCCGCCGATCGTTCCCGAGGCAGGCAGAACAGCGGTCTGCCTATGTAAACAAGGCAGATCCCTATTCTGTGATAGGAGAAGACAGAGATCTTGTGTTTCTGCTAAGCAAGAACACAGATCACTGTCTTCTTACAGTATAAGCACCCCCCAGTTAGAAAGCACTCCTAGGGAACACTTTTTACCCTTTGATTGCCCTTAATGTTAACCCCTTCCCTGTCAGTGTCATTAGAACAGTTACATTGCAGATTATTTAGCACTGATCACTGTATTGTTGTCACAGGTCCTCAAAAAAGTGTCAAAAGTGTCACGGGGTGTCCGATTTGTCTGCCACAATGTCACAGTCCCGTTATAAGTAGCTTGTCGCCGCCATTACTAGTAAAAAAAAAAAATCTATAAAAAGTCCATCAAATTATCCCATAGTTTGTAGACACTATAACTTTTGCGATAAAGGCAATCCCTTTACCAGATTTAGTTGACCACTAAATTAGAGGTGGTCAAATCAAGCAATAAAACGATCATCTATCCATAGGCAATGTTGCATACAGGAGAAGACCACGCGTGGTCTACGACGGTGACGACATCACGCTTCTTGATTCTGGTTGGAGGTTTGCTGTTTCCCTCCCAGAAGCTGGGTCAGTGGAATGAAGCCCGCAGGTACGCCACAGCATTATTTCCTTTACATCTGTAATTGTCCAGCTTTTTGTAAATGCAATTGATCTTTGAGGTCACTAAATGTTTTGCCTTTTAATGCACAATGGGAGCATTTTTGTCTTTCACTTCAATGACTCATGAGTTGGAGGACAGATAACCCGGTATGCAACATTGCCTATGGATGGATGATCGTTTTATTGCTTGATTTGATCACCTATAATTTAGTGGTCAACTAAATCTTGTAAGGGGATTAACTTTATCACATAGGGTGTGAAGTTTCCTTCCTGGTTTTCCAGTCACCCTCTTCCCCTATCTGCATGTGGTTCTCCTGGGAACGTTGGTGTTGTTTACCCTTTCTCTCCTGGATTTGACCACCCATATATGGACTCTTTACGATTTTCATACATATGACAAAGACTGCCATTTTAATCATTGATTTTATCATTTGCTATTAGCACTCCACTATTTGTCTATTATTCTGTTTTGGAAGCCTGCATCGTTCTCTCCTCATAGCGCAGTGTTTATTTTGTTTTGCTATAATTGCGCAAACTAATCAATATAAGCTTATTGGGATTTTTTTACCAAAAAAAAGAAGCAGATTATATATTGGCCTAAAATTGATGAAGAAATTCGATTTTTTTACATTTTTTTTATCGGGTATGTTTTATAGCAGAAAGTAAGAAATATATATTTTTTTCAAAATTGTCTGTATTTTTTTGTTTATAGCACAAAAAATAAAAACCACAGAGGTGATCAAATACTACCAAAAGAAAGCTCCATTTGAGGGAAAAAAAGGAAAATAAATTTTATTTGGATACAGCGTCCCATGACCACGCAATTGTCAGTTGAAGTAAAACTGGCCTGGTCATGAAGAGGGTAAAGCCTTCCGGGGCTTAAGTGGTTATTATGTCAAAGCTTATAAGAGTTTAGGTAAGTAGTTTACATATACTTTAAACTTAAAAATCCATTTATGTAGAGTGAAAAACAGAACATCTCATTCACATAAATAGGCGTTTTAGATTTATACAGGTTCTCTTTCTTCATTTCACCTTACTGTACAGTTTAACAACACGGGCCCCGAGTGTGAGGTAGTCAAAACTATACTGAAATGAGTTTTAGTTAGAAGGAAGATAAAGAATAGACCTGGTGGAAGTGTAAATGAGAACGGTTTACACCTGCTGAGAAAGACACCAAACAAGAAAGGACCTCTACTAGTAATTTCTCCTGAGTACATTTAAAGCCTCTTTTTATCTGAAACATTCCTTTTAATAATTATGTTTGGCACATCATAACAGGCCACTATCAATAAAAAAATCTTGTAGATTTTTACTTAATTTACAGGTTTTCCTTCCCAAAACTTAATTATCTGATCTCTCATATGCTTCATTATAATCTTGGAAATCTGAGCATTCCTATTATGTTTGGTAATTATGCAAATTAGTGTGAGCTATTTTACATACTTGGGGCATTCATTGTTATTGTATTTTATACTGTAGAAGGGATATCTTTCATGCTGGCATGGTGCTTTATATACAAGTCCTGCCACTCAATATTATGAGGATCCACACGCTAGTAACAGTCTTCTTTTGTCTAGTGCAGTGGTCTCCAAAATGTGGCCCGAGGGCCAGATGCGGCCCTTTGGATGCTTTTATCTGGCCCTTGGGGCACTATTTCATGCACTGATACCAACAATGAGGCACATTTACCCCCACTGAAACCAACAATAGGGCCCAATGATACCAACGATGGGGCACAATTCCTCCTAATGATACCAACATTAGAGCACAATTTCTCCCACGGACAACAACAATGAGGCCCAGTAACACCAACAATTTCTCCTAATAAGGTGGACTGTTTGTGTTTGGTCCCCCCCTGTAGTCCAACTCTGGATTAGGGAAGGAGTGACACAAAGACCAATGAGCCCTAGAACAACTGGCAAGAAGATGGCATAGCTGATAACCCAGGAGAATTGCAAATTGCCTGCAAGGGCTGAGCTTATCTTTGTATAATGCCCTTTTGTTACTTTATTGATAACAAAAGTGTATATATATATATATATATATATATATATATGTATGTAGCACCCTACAGGGTAGGTTCTAGGTAAAAGTATAGTGGGGCTTAGCTGCCTAACAGCAGGGCCATAATTTCAGCTGGGCTGTCATGTCTCCCAGGTGTGTCTGCTGAGAGGGGAGTCTCCCCACTGGCTCCATGAGACGATTCTCATTGGGCAGTGAAGGAAATCCAGTCAGAGACACATTCAGGCCTGTATCTACCCCAGAAGGCAGATTCTGCTGCAGAGGATTCTGGGAGTGGGTATAAGTTTGAGGGGAACGCATGAACCAGCGTCTTTGGCAGGAAGCAAAGTCCCAGGAGGGAGAATACGGCTGTCTCTCCTCCTGTCAGAAGGATTGGGTGTCTCGGGTGGCTGCCTGGGAATCCAGAGAATGCTGAGTTGAGCTGCAGAGGAGATCCGGTGTGCTGAGGACCAGTGGAGGAAGAGGGGTTCAGTTCCAAGAAAGCCTGCCAAGGTCGTGAGCACTGTGAACTGCTCCTAGGGGTCTGCCAAGCGTAGAGGGGACCACTCCAGAGAAGGTTTCGGGGATCCAGGAATCAGATAGATATAAAGAGAGTGCCTAGTCGGAGGACCCTGAAGTGTAAGAGGGGGTGCCTAGTTAGAGGACCTTGAAGTGTAGAGGGGGCGCCAGCAGTTGGGCCCTGAAGAGCTAATGTGTACAGTGTGCAATATACAGAGTTAAGAGTTGCAGCAGCACAAGCAGTGGCAAGGAGCTACATCGGTCAGTGAAGGACTGGAGGGAGCTGTTCAGTGACTTTTGAGCTAGATTGAGTGTCAAGAGTCAAGTGTTCTACAGTCCTGGATCTTCTGAGTTAACAAACAGGTCAAAGTCAAAGTTCCAGCACAAGTTCAGCATAACAGTATTTTCAAACGCCAGGAAGCGCTGGTCGGCATTCAGCTGGCATCAAGACAGCACCAACGGGCATTTTTGTATAAAGTCCCAGTTAACCTAGTTGAGCCAGAGAAGTATCCCACTCATTCCCTTTTCCCACTACAATAAACAAAACCAACCAAAGATGCCGGAGTGGTCATTGTCTCAATTCTCACACTTGGGTTCACAACTTAAATGTGTTGGAAGTGTCACCGGTAACAATGGCAGACCCACATCAGGCTCAAGGCCTGGAAATATTGCTACATATATATATATATATATATATATATATATATATATATATATATATATAAAAATTGATAAGTGATGTAGTCCCAAAGTAAAAGTACACTGCTCAAAAAAAATTAAAGGAACACTTTGAAAACACCAGATCCCAATGGGGAAAAATATTATGCTGGATATCTATACTGATATGGACTGGGTAATGTGTTAGGAGCGAAAGGATGCCACGTTGTTTGATGGAAATGAAAATCATCAACCTACAGAGGGCAAAATTCAAAGACACCCCGAAAATTAAAGTGAAAAAATGATGAAGCAGGCTAGTCCATTTTGCTGAAATGTCATTGCAGCAACTCAAATTGGTACTCAGTAGTTTGTATGGCCTCCACGTGCTTGTATGCATGCCTGACAACGCCGGGGCATGCTCCCAATGAGACGACGAATGGTGTCCTGGGGTATTTCCTCCCAGATCTGGACTAGGGCATCACTGAGCTCCTGAACAGACTGAGGTGCAACCTGGCGGTGTCAGATGGACCGAAACATAATGTCCCAGAGGTGTTCTATTGGATTTAGGTCAGGGCGAGCATGAGGGCCATTCAATTGTATCAATTCCTTCATCCTCCAGGAACTCACCACATGAGGCCGGGCATTGTTGTGCATCAGGAGGAACCCAGGACCCACTGCACCAGGGTAGGGTTTGACAATGGGTCCAAGGAGTTCATCCTGATACCTAATGGCAGTCAGGGTGCCATTGTCTAGCCTGTGGAGGTCTGTGTGTCTGTCCATGGATATGCCTCCCCAGACCATCACTGACCCACCACCAAACCGGTCATGTTGACCGATGTGACGGGCAGCATAACATTCTCAATGTCTTCTCCAGACCCTTTCATGTCTGTCACATGTGCTCAGGGTGGTAAAAGCACAGGGCGCCAGTGGCGGACCTGCCAATTCTGGTGTTCAATGGCAAATGCCAATCGAGATTCAGATATGCCGGACAGTGAGCACAGGGCCCACTGGAGGACGTCTGGCCCTCAGGCTACCTTCATGAAATCTGTTGCTGATTGTTTGGTCAGAGACATTCACACCAGTGGTCTGCTGGAGGTCATTTTGCAGGGCTCTGGCAGTGCTCATCCTGTTCCTCCTTCCACAAAGGAGCAGATACCAGTCCTGCTCATGGGTTAGGGACCTTCTACTGGCCTGTCCAGCTCTTCTAGAGTAACTGCCTGTCTCCAGGAATCTCCTCCATGCTCTTGAGACTGTGCTGGGAGACACAGAAAACCTTCTGGCAATGGCACGTATGGATGTGCCATTCTGGAGAAGTTGGACTGCCTGTGTAACCTCTATAGAGTCCAGGTATTACCTCATACTACCAGTAGTGACACTGAACCTAGCCAAATGCAAAACCAGTGAAAAACAGTCAGAAAAGATGAGTAGGGAAAAAAATGTCAGTGGCCCTCACCTGTAAAACCTTTCCTGTTTTGGAGGTCTTTTAATTGTTGCCCATGTAGTGCACCTGTTAATTTAATTAACACCAAAGCAGCTGAAACTGATTAACAACCCCCGCTGCTACTTAACTGACCAGATCAATGTCCCAGGAGTTTAACTGACTTGATGCTACATTCTGATTAGAAGTCCTTCAAATAAAGTAAATGTCTAACGTGCTTAGAATGTCATCCAGTGACTCAAAAACAGCTCAATTATGCACTCACCAGAAGTGTGTAAATACGTACAGTATATAGCCCTATACTAAATTATCCCTATTCCACTCAGTGTTGTAAAACCAGAACCACCATTCGTGAGCCTCCACCAGCACATACACTCACCAGAGTTAAACTGGAAACATGCCTTAATTGACTCAAATGGAGTGGGGGTCTTCCCAGCTTGCTTGGTAATTTAGACGGATGAAGGATAGATCAGGAAAGCACTTGTGCTGCATTAAAAATCAGCGCTCACTGTACCACTCTGGAAGGGACCACATGCATGCTGTCCTATTGGAATACCTGTTTTTAACATGTAAGTTACTACATTAAATTACACAGCTGTTCATTTACCTTTATGACTTGGCGCCCTTGTTCTTTTTCTTAGTAAAATCAATGTAGACTGACCAAACTTACAGCAAAAGTCACTGCTCCGAAACCAAGGACACGGTGGCAATGGTGTCAGCATGTAGGCCCCTTCCGATGCATTTCGTGCTCAAGCTCATCATCAAGGGATCAGCCTAACGCTGACGCTGTTGTCTAACTACCTTAAATAACCACCAAGCGGAGGAAATGTAACAAATCAGCACCAGAAGTGCTAACGCCATCATTTTCAGAATCACCGGAAAACACCAGAATTTGTCCTGCCGCCATTTTCTCAAAGCCTTAGCTCGCTGTTAAGGGATAGTGGCAGACCAGGCAACCTGACAAACAGGCACACAGAACACTCCCACAGTCAAATACGAAATGACTAAATATGCTGAAAATTGTGATGTTGCCATCATCCCAGAGATATCTCTCGATGTTAACAAATAACAATAATCACAGCAGAAAAACAAGGAAAACCGCCATAATATTATAATCATCTCATATTATTAATGGACGGTGAGTTTATATATATATATATATATATATATATATATATATATATAAATTGATATGTATAAAAAAGAAAAATTCAAGTTTACTTTCTCTTTAGCAGTGCCATCGCTTAGGCCTCAACCTTGACTGTTGGCTGGTCCTTCAGGCCATCTTACACAGTACCCCTGTGTTCATCCAGCTTTCCAACTCTCAGTCTCTCAGACTTACTGAGCCGTCTCGACTCTCTTTTCCCTATGGACAAGAAATCTCTCCTCCAGCATGAAATGCTGTCTCTTGAGCGGAGCACACCTGTCACCTAATGGGAGCTCTGAGCTATGGCCAGGATGTTAATCATGTATAATAATAATCTAAGGCAAACTTTAAAAAAAAGAAAGAAATAAAATTCTATAAATATCTATTTTTCCTTAGTTTACAAGCCATCACATTACTGCTATGAGGATTTGCATCCTCAGCTTCGTAGGGAGGACTGACCATGCTAGGATAGTTCCGCATCTGTGGTTAGCATGGTCAGAAGGGAAAGGGACTGGCAGGATCATCAGGTTTTTAGTGGAAAATAAAAAAAGGCTCACTAAGCGCATAGTTGGATAAAAAGGAAATGAATCCCCAGCTATGTCATTTAAGATTCACATTCACTTTAAGGTTTTACAGATGCAGGAGTAAAATATTTAAAAGTGATGTCTGACAAGCTGGTATACAATTTAAATCAGGAATATTCAAGCTAAGCAGTTTTTATGAACAATTTAGCTACCTACAGTTGCGTTTTGGTGAATCAATAATTGCACATTACATTCTTCCCCTCACTTAAGTGCTTTTTAGTGGAATTATTCTTGAAACACAGTCCTTCACCTATTAAAGTATGTTGGAATCCAGAGAAAAGAAATGCTAAAAATGCATTGAAAAATAAATATATTGATAACCTACAGTGGTGATCGAAAGTTTGGGCACCCCAGGTAAAAATTTGAATTAATGTGCATAAAGAAGCCAAGGAAAGATGGAAAAATCTCCAAAAGGCATCAAATTACAGATTAGACATTCTTATAATATGTCAACAAAAGTTAGATTTTATTTCCATCATTGACACTTTCAAAATTACAGAAAACAAAAAAATGGCGTCTGAAAAAGTTTGGGCACCCTGCAGAATTTAGAGCATGCACTGCCCCCTTTGCAAGGCTGAGGCCTGCCAGTGTCATGGATTGTTCTCAATCATCGTCTGGGAAGACCAGGTGATGTCAATCTCAAATGTTTTAAATGCCCAGACTCATCTGACCTTGCCCCAACAATCAGCACCATGGGATCTTCTAAGCTGTTGTCTAGAAAACTGAAACTGAAAATAGTTGACGCTCACAAAGCTGGGGAAGGCTATAAGAAGATAGCAAAGTGTTTTCAGATGTCAATATCCTCTGTTCAGAATGTAATTAAGAAATGGCAGTCATCAGGAACAATGTAAGTTAAAGCAAGATCTGGAAGACCAAGAAAAATATCAGACAGAACAGCTCGCAGGATTGTGAGAAAAGCAATTCAAAACCCACGTTTGACTGCACGATCCCTCCAGAAAGATCTGGCAGACACTGGAGTTGTAGTACACTATTCCACTATACTGTAAAGAGATACTTGTACAAATATGGTCTTCATGGAAGAGTCATCAGTCATCAAACTCTTCTACGTCCTCACCACAAAAATCAGCGTTTGAACTTTGCAAATGAACATATAGACAAGCCTGATGCATTTTGGAAACAAGTTCTGTGGACTGATGAGGGTAAAATTTAACTTTTTGGCCGGAATGAGCAAAGGTACGTTTGGAGAAGAAGGGGCACAGAATTTAATGAAAAGAACCTCTGTCCAACTGTTAAGCATAAGCATGGGGGTGGATGAATCATGCTTTGGGGTTGTATTGCAACCAGTGGCACAGGGAACATCTCACGAGTAGAAGGAAAAAGGGATTCAATAAAATTTCAGCAAATTTTGGATGGTAACTTGATGCATCTGTGAAAAAGCTGAAGTTAAAGACAGGATGGCTTTTACAAATGGATAATGATCCTAAACACACCTCGAAATCCACGGGGGATTACATCAAGAGGCGTAAACTGAAGGTCTTGCCATGGCCTTCACAATCTCCTGACCTCAACATAATTGAAAATCTATGGATAGACCTTAAAAGAGCAGTGCGTGACAGACAGCCCAGAAATCTCAAAGAAATGGAAGACTTTTGTGAGGAAGAATGGGCAAAGATACCTCAAACAAGAATTGAAAGACTCTTGGCTGGCTACAAAAAGCGTTTACAAGCTGTGATACTTGCCAAAGGGGGCAGTACAAGATATTAACTCTGCAGAGTGCCCAAACTTTTGCAGACGCCATTTTTATGTTTTCTGTTATTTTGAAGGTGTAAATTATGGAAATAAAATCTAACTTTTGTTGACATATTATGAGAATGTCTAATCTGTAATTTGATGCCTTTTGGAGATTTTTCCATCTTCTTTATGCACATTAATACAAATTTTTACCTGGGGTGCCCAAACTTTCGATCACCACTGTATAGGTATAATAACCTTTTATTCAAAATTCACTTTCAAAGTGACCAACTTTGGAAATTTAGAGAAAAAGTGAGCACTTGGAAAATTTTAAAACATTATTAAGAATGCTAGAGGGATTAGCAAATAAATGTAACCAATGATTACATTTACTGTATTTGCTCATTCTTGCTACCGTTCCCTAGAATTGTTGTAATTTATCTCTTGTTACGAAGACCTATGTATTTCCTGTGCTCATCAGCTCCATCTAGTGACCATAATGCAGTATTTTATTATAGCCCTTAATAAAGCAACATTTATTCAATAGAGAATAAAGAACATTTGTTTTTGCCCAATTCACACAGAACTAATGTACATGAAGATTTTCTGGCTAAATACCTATGCAATTTTTTTTAAACACAACCCCCGAAATGTTGCAGTTCAGGTAAAGGTGACATTCTCTCCAAATTTTATGTATATGTTTCACGAAAGCTTAAAGGTTAAGTTCACCATTATTAGGGTAGAACATGTAACTTGATCCAGCATCTGCACCTTCTGCCCCCTCACCTCTCCTCCCCGAATGCTGGAATCCTCTCCCTGCACCCGCCGCTGTCACAATTGGAAAACAGTGTGGCCATGCACAGCTCTGCTCACAGTTTCCTGTGAATGAATAGACTACAAGTACTGTCAGTCATGACGCCTGTGTTCCTTGGCCTTTATGATGGCGTTTGTTTACTAAGGGCCCTTTCACACACTCGGACTCAGTTTTTCTCAGTGGGGGATCGATCTGCCGATCCTCCGCTGAGCAGGAGGATGACAGCTGTGTCTCTGCGCTGTGTGCGGAGACACAGCTGTCAGGTCCCCATGCATCTCTATGGGGGAATCGGATGGGAATGGGCCGTCTGTCCGTTCTCATCCGATCCGCTGGACGGATATAAAATAGGGTTTCCATCCGTCCAGATTTGACAGATCGGATCGGATCAGATCGGATGTCAGCGTACATGTCTCCGCTGACATCCGATGCCCCATAGGGATGCATGGGGGGACCTCTGTGTGAAAGAGCCCTAAGGTTTTCTAACTAACTCTGAGGGCTTCACAGAACAGCTGTATTTATACTGAGATTAAATTACACACAGGTGGACCTCTATTTCCTAATTAGAAGACTTCTGAGCAATTGGTTCCACTAGATTTTAGTTAGAGGTATTAGAGTAAAGGGGGCTGAATACAAATGCATGCCACACTTTTCACATATTTATTTGGAAAAAAAAATATGAAAAAACATTTATCATTTTCCTTCCACTTCAAAATTATGTGACACTTTGTGTTGGTCCAACACATACAATCCCAATAAAATACATTCACGTTTTTGGTTGTTACATGACAAAAACTGGAAAATTTCAATAGGTAGGAATGTATATATATATATATATATATATATATATATATATATACATAATACACACATATACAGTATCTCACAAAAGTGAGTACACCCCTCACATTTTTGTAAAAATTTATTATATCTTTTCATGTGACAACACTGAAGAAATTACACTTTGCTACAATGTAAAGTAGTGGGTGTACAGCTTGTATAACAGTGTAAATTTGTTGTCTCCTCAAAATACCTCAACACACAGCCATTATTGTCTAAACCGCTACAGCAACAAAAAGATGTACACCCCTAAGTGAACATGTCAAAATTGGGCCCAATTAGCCATTTTCCCTACAAGGTTACAAGGTCTCAGGTGTGAATGGGGAGCAGGTGTGTTAAATTTGGTCTTATCGCTCTCACTCTCTCATACTAATCACTGGAAGTTTAACATGGCACCTCATGGCAAAGAACTCCCTGAGGATCTTAAAAAAAGAATTGTTGCTCTACAGTACATAAAGATGTCCTAGGCTATAAGAAGATTGCCAAGACCCTGATATTGAGCTGCAGTACGGTGGCCAAGACCATACAGCGGTTAAACAGGACAGGTTCCACTCAGAACAGGCCTCGCCATGGTCGACTAGAGGAGTTGAGTGCACGTGCTCAGCATCATATCCAAAGGTTGTCTTTGGGAAATAGATGTAGGAGTGCTGCCAGCATTGCTGCAGAGGTTGAAGGGGTGGGGGGTCAACCAGTCAGTGCTCAGACCATACGCTGCACACTGCATCAAATTGGTCTGCATAGCTGTCATTCCAGAAGGAAGCCTCTTCTAAAGATGATGCACAAGAAAGCCAGCAAACAGTTTGCTGAAGACAAGCAGACTAAGGACATGGATTACTGGAATCATGTCCTGTAGTCTGATGAGGCCAAGATAAACTTATGTGGTTCAGATGGTGTCAAACATGTGTGGCTGCAACCAGGTGAGGAGTACAAAGACAAGTGTGTCTTGCCTCCAGTCAAGCATGGTGGCCGGAGTGTCATGGTCTGAGGCTGCATGAGTGCTGCTGGCACTGAGGAGCAACAGTTCATTGAGGGAACCATGAATGCCAACATGTACTGGGACATACTGAAGCAGAACATGATCCCCTCCCTTTGGAGACTGGGCTGCACGGCAGTATTCCAACATGATAACGACCCCAAACACACCTCCAAGATGACCACTGCCTTGCTAAAGAAGCTAAGACTAAAGGTGATGGACTGGCCAAGTATGTCTCCAGACCTAAACCATATTGAGCATCTGTGGGGCATCCTCAATTGGAAGGTGGAGAAGTGCAAGGTCTCTAACATCCACCAGCTCTGTGATGTCGTCATGGAGGAGTAGAAGAGGACTCCAGTGGCAACCTGTGAAGCTCTGGAGAACTGTTATACAAACTGTACACTCACTACTTTACATTGTAGCAAAGTGTCATTTATTCAGTGTTGTCACATGAAAAGATATAATAAAATATTTACAAAAATGTGAGGGGTGTACTCACTTTTGTGAGATACCGTAGCTTGCAAGAGACCAGGTATGCCTGCATTTTCTTACATGTGGTGTGGCATCCCTTTCAACTACAGTCTACTGAAGATTTAGTAGAGTGGATGAACCAGCATGTATCACTTTAAACCATCTCCACCTCTTTCCCTCCCTCGAACGACAAAAAAAAAAAAAAAAATACAAGGGCCTTCTACCTATGAGACTTTTTAAACCTAACAATTTTATAAAGCAAATACTTTCTTTTCCTCCAATGTGACATTACACTGCAACTTTTCCATTTTCTCTCTTCTTCAAAATAAATTACAATATTAAATTAAATATTAAAACAATAAACAATTAAATTAAATATTAAAATATAAAAATCACAATCTACAACAAAATGGTGCATCCCTGCCCACCACAGTCACAAGTGTGTCAAAATGGCTTCAGCCTGATCTCCAACCATGGGAAAATACCTCTCTAACATGTTTCACCTGATTTAGGGCTTAATCACACAATTAAGCCCTAAATTGGGTGAAACACATTATAGGAGTGTTTTCCCATGGGTGGAGATCAGGCTGAGGCCATTTTGACTTAGCTGTGATCATGGTGTGCATTAATAGTGTGCAGAGAGGTGCCATTTTGTTGTAGACTCAGGATTGACCTTGATGAGCCCTACTAAGCCAAACCTTAGCACCTGAAAGCAGGAACTGAGTCAGCCAAAGCCACATATTGGGGCATTTGAGCAGTACTGTTTTGTTTTCTAAGGATAGCATAAAAATTACAATATTTTAAAAGTAGGGATGGGTGACGCCAGCATGGGTCACTGACTGCTACCTCCTCCTCCTTGTCTTCTTTTTTTTAGGCCTTTTCCAAGAACCTGATTTTCAAAACTATCTGGACCTCCAAATCCTCAGCAGGCAGGTGTGGTCCAAGGTAGCACTCACCCCTGGTGGGTTCCACCAATTAAGATAATAAATAAATGGATAAAATTAGACATAAATACATATGTATGTAAATTAAAGAAAAAAAAATCTAAGAGATACAATTTAAAAAATTTTACAATTAAAATTTTCAAACTTTTTAAAATTATTATAAATTTTTTAGTTATTTCGAGACAACTTCAAGGGTTTTTCACTTTATTTTTGGGGACTACCCATCCACAGGGCTTCTACCACCCTTAGATCCAAGCTACAAGTCGAAAATGGTTAATTGCATGCCACCACATGAGTGGGAAGACAAAATTTGTAACCATGTGGAGGTGCTTCTATGGTTCTTGTACAGAGCGTTTCCTGCCTTTGGGATGCCTTTGCTACCCAAAGCAGCTTTGCTACCCATGCCGAACAAGAATTAATAATTCAATTCTTATTGATGAATTAATCATGCTGGCCACGTATCCCAGTGTCAACCTAGTCAATTTCCCCAATAAAAACAAAATGATTCTCTTTCTTTCTTTTGTTGGAAGGATGGCTTCAAGGGCCTTCTCTCTGACCTTTCATGCTTGTCAGTGCTGCTGTCCAAATGCTACCATGGCCAGGCTAACTGAAATCTTTTTGCTGACAAGACAGCTATTTATTTTTTGTAATGCCATGCCATGAAAATAGAGGGCTGCATTTTTAACGTACAAACCCAAAGGGCTGAAGCTCTAAATTTTGGTTATTATCACAGATGTTTCCTGGAAACTATAAGGCTCCATTCACACCTGGGCGTTTTCAGCTCCAAAAACGCTCAAAAGAAACGCTTCCAAAACGCCCAACAAGTAAAACCCCATTCATTTAAATGGCCCCTGTTCACATCTGAGCGTTTTGCAAAACGCCTGTAGCTGAAAAAAGTACATGAGCTTCTTTTTGGGCTGATTACCAGCGTTTTTGATAGATGTCAATGAAAAACGCCTGAAAAAATCGCGGTAAAATCGCGGTAAAAATCGCGGTTAAAAAATCGCGGTAAAATCGCTGTAAAAAACGCTACGCTCAAGTGTGAATGCAGCCTAAAGAAAACAACCATTTTGTCCGCTGACAATGAGGAAACAAGGCTTTTTTGGGATGCAAGCCTAATGTGCGGCTAATACCATTTGCTAAATTGTCACCAGTTGAGGCTCAAAGCCTTTTAATTGACTGACATTTCTTTGAATTTTTTTTGTTAAGATGCTGCTGATGTGTAAAAACAAAGGTGATAACATTTTATTTTATTTTATTTTTTTACATACAAAGCAAAGTATACGCTGCCAACATGACAGTCAGTGTTGGGAGTCCCAAAAATCATTCCTAGTGATTCCTTAACAGTGGTCACCATTAAGGGACTCCACAAAATTGTAATCTGAAGGGTTAGTGTCTTCACATGCTGCCCTTGAAGCAGCAAACAATGCCCCCGCCCAACCACTGTATATATATTTTTACCCCTTTTTTAAACAGCAACATATTTCTCAGACTCCATGGGCTTCTTGTGCCATTTTCCTGCATTTGGCTGCTATAGTTTTCCTCCAGGGGCCCAAAAATACCCCACCAGACTTTTTCCCCATTGACCTCAGTGGGGGAAACCTTCAATTCGATAACTCAATTCCAAACATTTCTGAATCTTCCTAATCATATATGTTGGTATGTTCGGCTGAACTACCCGTGAATCGAGCAGAGGCATATTTAAGCCTAAAAGTGAAGTGTAGCTTGGCATTGGTAAAGAACAGAGATATTTCAAGGAACAAATATAAAAAATCTGGCACACTTTAGAAATAAGGAACTCTTTTCAAATATATGCTACTACATAAAAGCATAGAACTTACCCAAAAATACTAAATTTGATAATTTTATAATAGTATAGCAAATCAGTGCAACTTGTTTGATTGCTCCAAAACCGAAAATTCAGGATGCGCTTGACCGAAACCAAAAATGCCAGTTTTTAAAAAAGTATATATTTTTTATAATTGTATAATATTCAAATTTTTAATTAATATCATGAATTTAAATGAATATGAATTTATTGTCGGCCATTATCGTCAGCTTTAGCGCAAGAAGTGCTAAAAGAAAATGCATCCCTTTAAATTCTATGTATGTCTTCACACTGGTCCATTGCACTTCCGTTGTGGTGTTAAAAATCTTGCTTGCTGCATTTTTGGTCAGTTAAAAAACTGCACCAAAAATACATGTAGCACTACTCCCTTGGGAGCTGCTGGTTACAGGTTCCCCTGGGATACCATTAGCAACGACATGACAGATTGACATTTTCCCAAGTGTTTTAGCTCAGTCAGGAAACAGTCTAGTAGCTTTAGTTTTTGTGTTTTTATTTAGAACTTGAATAGGAGAAGGGAATGAGTGGGATACTCCAACTTAATATAACTATGCACAATTGGCTGCGATGACTTGAAAATGCTGAGTAATGCTAGTCACGGCTAAGCCGCTGCTTCACCTTGCCTTTAGCTGTGAAGTAGAAGTGAGTGAGCTTCCTGAGCTAAACTGTATCCTGAGGTAAACTGTTCTGTACTGCAGAACAACCTCAGGGTCCTTCCTGGCACCCCATTTGTTCTCAATCTTCAGGGTAAACAACAAGGCACCCCCTTTACTAATAAACTTCCCATGTGAGCTAGCTCCTTGACCCCTGACTTCTCCGGAGTGGTCCCCTCACCTAGGCAGACCCTTAGGCAGAACTGCTGGTACTCACAATACTGGTTTTCCCCAGAGACTCTGCCAGCAGCTCCACTTGTCAGCACTCTGGAACCTCTGCAGCTCAGCTCCACACACCTGGTTCACTAGGCCGACAGCCTAAACCACCTTCCTCACATCTGCAGGAGGAGAGACAGCCGCCCACCTCCTCCTGGGACTCTGCTTCCCGCCAAAGATGCCCTGTCACATGCTCCCTCCGGATTTATTGCCAATCCCAGGATGCATTGCCGCAATGCCCACCCACTGACACAGACATAAACCCTGGTGTGCTACTGGATAGGTTTCCTCCACTGTCCAACAAGCTCACTCATTGGATACCAGTGGGGAAACTCCCTTAGACCCAGTAATTCACACCTGGAAACATGTGACAGGCAAAACTAACGAACTCCCCTGATAAGCAGCAGGAGCCAAAAAGATGCTTTTACCTAGCACCTGTCTAGAAGGGTGCTACATCCACCTCCCTGTTGAAATGCATTGAAAATGCACCAAAAATGCATCAATTATGCACCCGTGTTATGTTTTTGAGTCACATGACCTATAAAAAAACACACCATCAGTACAGTAAAATTGTGGTAAAAATGCGGCAAAAACATGGCAAAACCGTGGTAAAGTTACGTGCGTTTTCAGAGCCATTATCTGCACCTTCTTCTCTATTGGCAAAATGCCAAAAACACTACTTTTGGGCGATATGTTTAGTCCCCGGAAATTTCGGTGCATCTCTACTTTTGGCACCGCTCAAAGTAGAGATGAAAGCATGTCTCTCTGTCTCAGAACATGGGGTTCAGGTTGTCCTAATACCAATCCAGGGGGTTAGTAAATGTAAAGAGGAAAGTATTGCCGCTTCTCCTGACCAGCCCAGGTGAATACACAATAAAAAGCAGCCTCAGACTACATGTCTCCACCGAACCACACACCCTGATAAATGTTGCCCCACCCCCTGGGGCTTAATAATAGGGTCATAAGGCCCCAGCATTTGGTGGTCACTACTGTAAGCCTAGGTTCACACCTGAGCTTGAGCTTCTGCGCTTTTTATGCGTTTTTTGGTGCATTTTTGATGCATTTCAATGCGTTTTTTTACATTTTTGGTTTTGGTCAATGGCAAGCTATATTTATATATAATTTATATATATATTGTGACAGGAATTCAGGTAAATCTGTGGATGTAGTCACAGACAGGAGATACATTTCCACCTGGTTTAGAAAATTCACCAATTACTATAGGGTGTCGGCTGCAGAGATAGCCAGCAGGAAGTTGAAAACCATTCAGCTGTTCAGAATGAGGAAATTAAGGCCTCTATAATTTGTCCAGAGGAAGTCTAAGGATTGCTGCCTCCTGACGCTGTGTGAGCTGGGGAGAGGAGGACAGTCAGATGTGTGCCTCCCGACGCTGTGTGAGCATGGGAGAAGGATTGCTGCCTCCTGACGCCGTGTGGGTAGAGGAGGACAGTCAGATGGGTGCCCCCTGAAGCTGTGTGAGCATGGGGAAGACCTCCTGAAGCGATGTGCGCTGAGGAGGGTAAAAAGGGTGAAGACTTCTCAAGGTGAGAAAATGAACTATTTCTATGTGAAGAGAAAAACCAATGGATGTTTTCTATGTGAAAGGAAAGTCCAATGAACATGTGCTGTGTGAAGAGAAAAGGGACATTCTCTATGTGAAGAGATAATAAATGGACTATTGATAGTCTGCTGTATGATCAGCCAAGTCTGCCCAACAGTAGGTTGGGGACAGACTTCCTTAGATAGGTTCCTGTGTGTGAGAAGGTAGCCGCCCACAGTGGCAAGGATTTATTTTGTGTTTTATTTTATTTTGGATGTTTTTGACGCTTGCAGTCTGGTGAAGAAAATTGCATGAATAAACCAAACTGTTGTTTGCAACCACTTCTCAGCTATCTCCTTGTGTAACAAACCCCCCAAGGGGTCATCCACACCCGCCACCGAGCTAAATCAACCTCACAATATATATATATATATATATATATATATATATATATATATATATATATATATACTTTTTTTTTGCATTGATGATTACAATAAAGCCTGCAGGCAGAGGTGTCTTTTTAAAATGCATACATCAGAATATGCAGGTTATGTCCAAAAGAAAGTTATGTTTGGTTTTTTTCTGTGCGATCAAGTAACTGCCCGAATCCTCGTACAACTCACGGTCAATGTCCTGCCATTCTCTATCCCTCTTGGTGCAATAGTTGTAGGTACAGTGATCATAGAGGAAACGTCTTGCCCTCACCAGCTACATTAGCTCTTCTGTGTCAACCATGCTGTGGTCTTCTCACTTCCTTGTTATGTGCAGCCTGTAGAGTAGATTTGCTAGGAGGAGTTGCCTTGTGGTTATGCTACAAAACGCATCAAAAATGCATGTGATTGCATTTTTCATGCACTTCCGTTGAAGTCTATGGACCCAAAAACGCACCATCCTGCACCAAAAGAAGTGCCTGCAGCTCTACAAAATTGCACTGCAAGAAAGGGCAAAGGTGTAAGGCTGGGTACACATGGGCCAAAAATCGTCATGGGCCGAAAAATGGTAGGTTCGACAGGAATGGGGCGACTTTCGGCCTGTGTGTACAGTTCCCTGTCTGACAGAAGCCAATCTCATGAATGGGCATGTTGGAAAACCAGCATCCAATCAGCGCTCGGAGCCAATGGCTGCAAGCACTGACCAGTGTGTTCTGGCAGGGGGGCAGTCCTCCTGTAAGAATACAATAGCTCAGCGGAGGAGATCACTGCACTAACATCGCAACCTATATGTTTTTTTTTTCGTTCAGTCTGCTGAGTTGAATGAAAAAAACTTATAGTGTGTACTCCACGTTAGTTTCTGTAAAATTCAAGGCAATATGGCAACCTGGAGGCGTTCTGCGCAACGTTAGTGTACGGATCGCCTCAGAAATGTCATTTTCTGCATGTGTGATTGGCTTACTGAATTTCATATAACCCTGTTCTAAGATACAAGTCAGACTTGAGGCATCCTCTGCAACAAAAGTTTCATTTTTGGTGAGATATTCCAAAGGGTTTAATCAGATCTAAAGGGATGCTGACACTGCAACTTTCCTCATTAGAACCCTGCAGCACATCAGCTGATTAATAATAAAAAAAGACACTCCCATCCAGACTTACTTTGCACATTGTCATAGCCAAACAAACAGCATTTTCTTCAAAACATCAAAAGGTGACAAAAATATCTGCATCATAGTTTGTAAAATCCTTGCAATATATATTGAATGGCTCTGAGGAGGAGGGTTCTCCCTCGAAATGCGTTGGCCCCATCTATATGGATGCCTTCAAGTTTGCTTGTCTTAATTAAGGATTTTGGTCCTGCGGTTTCTGGATAGTTGATAAAACCCTTTGGTTTTATGCTTTTACATATCATACTCTTGTGAGTATAATGTATGACGGGGTTTTAACGATTTTCCAATAAATGTTTTACGATATTGCATTAGGTTGGTGCGCCCTTCTCTTGTTTTTTATACTTTCAGTTGATGTGGATACCCATCATCCTGAGAAGGCAGCAAGACTTCAGATGCCAACAATTTAGCCACCGTCTTTTTGGTCCTTATGCAACATTTTAGCCCAAGAAATATTTCCTTATAATATATTAATCATCCAGATGGGATAGATTTTTTTCCTCAACAAAAGTGGAGTTACTTTTTAGGGGCTAACATCAAGTGTCCAACCAATGCAAATATACTTGTTATCACCCATCTTTCAATTATCCCATACATACAGGGTGGAGAATAGATTTACATCAAGCAGGGCCGGGACAAGGGTTGGGCAGGAGGGCCGGCTGCCCTGGGCGCAATGGTTTATTGCAGAGATGGGGGTGCAGTTGGGCATCTTTGCCCCGGGTGCTGGATGACCTTGTCCCGGCACTTACATCAAGGAAGGCATCTCCTGATCCCTTTTTCTGTAAGATGTTTAACTCTTGCAGGGAATGCCTTCTTTCACTAGATATTGATTTTTTTTTTGTTTTCTGCTTATATATGCTGATCGACTGATTCTGTATAGACAGGATATACCCTACAGACATTATTATTCTATGACTCCAGATATCTTATGGCTCTGTGTGAGAAAGGGGCATTGATTGGCAACCTCTGCAAACAAATAAGTGGAAGTGAAGGTACCAGCCAATGGCACACAGAAAGGGCCCATTTCAACTAACGGTAAGTTTATCAGTGCTTTCCATTACTGTTATAGGGATTGGATCCTGAAGCAAGGCACTTAGATGCATATTTATAAAACATTTACAGCGCTATTTGCACTACGAAACTGCGTGTACATTATTTCTATTAATCTTAACCAGTTCTGGACCTAAAGATTTTCCCCCTTAATGACCAGGCCATTTTTTGCGATTTGGCACTGCGTTGTTTTAATGGAAAATTGCACAAATAGAGCTTTCTTTTGGTGGTATTTGATCACCTGTCCAATTTTTATTTTTTGCGCTATAACCAAATAAATGCCGACAATTCTAAAAAAACAATATTTTTCACTTTCTGCCATATAACATTCCCAAAGAAAAGATGTTAAAATCAAATTTTTTCAGACTTTTAGGCCTATTTGTATTCTGCTAAATATTTTTGTTTAAAAAAAATCCTTATAGGTATATTTTGGTTGGTTTGCGCAAAAGTTATCGCGTCTACAAACTAGGGGAGAGATTTATGTCATTTCTATTTATTTATTTACTAGTAATGGCGGTGATCAGCGATTTTCAGCAGGACTGCGACATTGCAGCAGACAGATCGGAACCCTAGCTGACATTTTTGACACTTTTGGGGGGACCAGTGACATTACTACAGTAATCGATGCTAAAAATATGCACTGTTACTGGAATAATGACACTGGCAGGGTAGGGGGTTAACCCAGGACCGAGCAAAGGCTTAAATGTGAGCCTAGGGGGTGTTTTCTAACTGTGGGGATGTGGGCTTGTAAAATCAACACAGAGACCTGTGTTCCTAAATAGAAGGAACACAGAAGCTCTGCATTGATTCCTGAGAGAACAAGGGTCTGCTGTGTTTACTCTCTTCACGGGGAGCAATCGCGGCTACCAGCCCCATGGATCAGCTTCCCCGCTGGCAAGTGTGCGCACACCCCCCAGGATCGCTCCCACAAACCACCGTACAGGTACAGCGATTTGCTGGAACCTGCCGACCTTGCGGACCCAGCTGGTTGGCAAGTGGTAAATTTATAGGAATAATATTTATTTCCTATGATCGTCAGCTCCTTCTAGTGGCCATAATGTTGTATTTTCAGGATTCCTACTATTCTTATAAATGAAGAACATCTGACCTGGAGAGAAAATAGCCTAGTAACTTTGATTTTGCTAGTATGTACTCAGAATGATTGTGCATGCAGTTTTTTTCTTCTGGACAAATAGCTCTGCACTTGTTCTTCAATACACCCCTTAGAGTTAAAATTTGACTTTATATCTCCTTTTTTTTTTTTTTTTATCAGAACATAAAACCCAGTCTCCCACCACCCAGGGCCCACAAGTCATCACAGCATCCCTTCTCATCAGACACAAATGGGTTATCATCACATGCAAGGCCCATCACCCACCACAAGAGCCAGGGGGCTAATCCTGTGTGTCGGTTGTGATAGAGGAGTTCACCCATAATTGCCACACTTTTTCAAACTTTCGAGGACATCCTCTGGACATGTATGCTGTTTTATATAAAGGCACCACAGCGTTCACCAGTCCCTTCCAGAAACCCAATGTGGGAGGGAGTGCTGATTCCCACTTCAGTACTATTGCCTTTCGGGCGTAAAACAATAAAATGCCCACCAAGTGCGCACCGCCCTGGGAGCCTGCATGATTCCCACCAATATATCTCCTTTAAAACGTAAATCAGGTAAAACTTTTAACTTTTTCAGTTTTAAATATTGGAATCTCAGTCAGTTTTTATTGTTGTCGGTGACATCATTGTGAATACTTCTACTCACTTCCTTACTCTGTGACACCAGCACTAAAACACTTTAGAGTTCCATTGTCACTAGAGTTTGTAATTAGAAATTACATTTTAATAAACCTACTCAGTCGAGAAAGTAACAAGTGCCACCACAGCAACCAATAAAAGTTCACTTTTCACTAATCTGCCTACAGTAACCCCTTTATGACAGCAATATGCATTAATGCCCATCAACCACATATATTTGTTGCTGCATTGTTCTAGGGAGTGTTCCATTGATGCGACAGAACTGTGCCCGAGTTGTCATGGATAACCTATGGTCAACTACTGATGATCAGGAGCTGGTAGGACTGGGGTTGCCACCTCATCCCTTTAAACCTGAACACATATTTATTACAAAGGTTCTGTGGCTGATTAAGGTGGTAACTAAACTCAGTGCCTAATGTACATTAACCACACACTGCCCGCCCACTGTCAGATGAGGGCGGAGCGGTGCAGCTATTGTTCCAGGACGCCGTCATATGACGGCGCACCAGAACGGCCTCTCCAGCACCCGCGGGGGCACACAGTGCGGCAATCGTGGCCGCGCCGCGTTGCTAGGACACGGCACGACCCCGATCTCTGTAAAGAGCCAATGACATGGCTCTTTACCCATGTGATCGGCTGTGTCCAATCACAGCCAGTCACAAGTAAATGAGGAAGTGCCGTTTATCGGCTCTCCTCGCCTCACACTGTCAGAGTGTGTGGCGAGGAGAGCCAATCAGCGGCTCCTCCTCACAGGGGAGACTAGGACAGGTAATCAGGGCACTGATCATCAGTGGCCTGATTACAGAAATGTGAAAAACAGTTCCAATCAGTGTCCACCTTCAGTGCCCACAGTGCCCACCATCACTGCCCACAGTGCCCACCATCACTGCCCACAATCAGTGCCCATAGTGCTGCCAGTCAGTGCCCATCAGTGCCTGCTCATCTGTGCTGCCCATCAATGTCCATCAGTGCCACCCGTCAGGGCCCATCAGTGCTGCCTGTCGGTGCCCATCAGTGCCACCTCTCAGTGCCCATCAGTGCCACCTTTCAGTGCCCATCAGCGCTGCCTTTCAGTTCCCAACAGTGCAGCTTATCAGTGCTCATCAGTGCCACCTATCAGTGCGGCATATTGGTACCTCCTCATCAGTGCCACCTCATCAGTGCCCATAAGTGCCACCTCATCAGTGCCCATCAGTGCAGCCTATCAGTGCCCATCAGTGCCGCCTCACCAGCGCACATCGGTGAAGGAGAAAAATTGTTTATTTTCAAAATTTACTCACAGAAAATAAGAAAAAACTTTTTTTTCTTCAACATTTTCTGTCTTTCTTCTTTTATTTTGTAAGAAATAAAAATCCAGCAGTGATTAAATACCACCAAAAGAAAGCTATATTTGTGTGAAAAAAAATGAAAACATTTTTTATATGGGTACAGTGTAGCATGATTGCGCAATTGTCATTCAAAGTGTGACAGCGCTAAAAGCTGAAAATTGGCCTGGGCAGGAAGGGGGTGAAAGCGCACTGTATTGAAGTGGTTAAATTAGCCTCAGAACCTGTGTAATTCATATGTGTTCGGGTTTAAAGGGATGAGGTGGGAACCCTATGTAGGATTGTCGACAATGTCAGCACTGTGTAGCCAATCCTAGTGCTGCATGACCAGGACCGCTCCTACCAACCTTGGGCATCACAACCAATTTAAGTGCAGTGTAAAGGGTTACACTAAAATTTGATTTGTTCCTATGGTTTACTGTGCTTTGCACATCATCATTACTCTTTGCACTTATTCAACTGTATCCCAAAATACAAGGTAAACATGGAAGACATTTATATGGCACACCTACCTTTCAGAGGAGGTAACGGTGTCAGCTCCTGCTGCTTGCTCTGGTAGCGGAATTGTGAAGAGCTATGTGATCTGCGCTGGCGGGACCGGCGGAGAGAACGTCGGGAAAATCCATCCACCTTATCGGCTGCCAGAACAGGGGACAAGCCTGGAGAGGATGGACTGGTAGGAGTGACAGGAAGTTTGGTCTCCATTAGTGTGTACAAGACAGCCACAAAAAAGGCCCAGGTGGTTGTTAGTGCAGTGGAGGATGAAGAACACACCCTTGGGAATAACTAATAGTCTAGACCCAGGTGGGTCTCAATGGAGACAGGGTTGGCCATGTGGAGCAGATGGAAAGGCTGAAACAAAGAGAATTTTGATTGTTATTTACATTTTATCGGTTCCAGAAAAAAACTGAATAGTAATTGCCTATCAT
Source organism: Pelophylax lessonae (assembly GCF_965119305.1). NCBI lineage: Eukaryota > Metazoa > Chordata > Amphibia > Anura > Ranidae > Pelophylax > Pelophylax lessonae. The sequence goes on along the minus strand of NC_138777.1, from coordinate 91,391,115 downwards.
GTGATACAACATACACTAATCGAAAATCATCAATAACCACAGCCTTATGTTTTAAATAATAGATGTCTTTACATAAAAGCACCTTTCAGACCTGTGTCACTGATGCATTTAGGCCTGTTTGGACTTGTATGCATAGCATTAGGATAAATGCAGGTTGTAACTCATACAGACGACACATAATAAGTATACGTAAGATTATACCTCGGGCACACCTCACTGTATACAAGGTTTGTCCTTGTGACCCACAGTTTCTGTCCTCGCTGTGTATTACAGCCCTGGTTAACACAGGAATAAAGGCAAGCTGTACACATTCTCAAGCTTTCCTATTAAAGTGTCTAAAGCTTTGGGTAGTATTATTCAATTCTGGGTTGGGCTGATTCAGATTTAACATGTGCCATGAAATTTAAAATTTTAAAAATTAGAAAATACAGCCCCACTCTACTGTAAGTCACAAGGATTGGCAGAAGGTTATATAAAATTGTGTTGGCCCTGTTGTTCTCTCACAGGACCAAATGATTTTATACAGTGTACATTATTCCAAACTTATTGAAAAAATGCGAGTACTACTGACACCTCAGTAGGTCCTCAGTTGAAGTTGAGATGACGAAACGTGTCAGGCCGTGATCACACAGTTACCACAGCAACTGCACGCCTGGATGCTGTGCACACTACCCGGGATCACCGTACAGTCTGCAGAGCGGTACAGTTTTACCAGTGTTTCTGGCAGATAGCGTTTTAATGCTTCTTGATCTACATGCTTGAAATATTATTGCTATTGTAAGTGCATTGCATGAGGGGAGAGGGGGTTATGTTGTTAAACAATAGAGTGTTTTACAGTACTACTCTATGAGTCCCCCCTTCTTTTTCCATTATCCATTGTTTTGGAGCTTATTCTACGGGAGGAACCTAGCACTTATGCTTTAAGTGACACCCAAAGGTCCATTTGAGTAAACAGAGGAGGCTCAGTCTGCTTGGGTGGCGAATGGCGTAGTGGAGGCTGATACCTGGATGCTATATTTAAAGGCACAGTTTATCAATTTTCTGGTAAGTGGGAATTGCCTAGGGGGAGTCACGAGAGGTGTGGTGAAGGCGCATGTTGTGAACATCTATTACACCGGTGAAAGAAAAGAACCGTATTGGACTATTTTTGCTATTTTTTTCAAAAAGGCCTCCTTTGTGATATTAAAGACGTTGCATAGCGCTACTAATGTGTGTTCCGCTTAAATTAATAGATACAAAGAACCATAATTTCCTACAATTTCAGATAAAGCTCACTTATCAAAGCAGAGGATGCCATAAAAAGTGAATAGTGTTTGGTTACCGTAATCATCAGCACTCATCGCTAAGAAGCTTGCCTTGTTATGGCTGATAAGGAGTGGTGATGCTAGATTTTTAGTGAAAGATATTCCTGCAGGAGTCCTCTTACTAAATGGATGGGTGATTGGACCCGGCTGTCTACAAGAATTAGCTTTGTGGTATGCTGCATAAACAGGGGCCATTCATTTTGACTGGCAGTGCACCTTACTGCATAATAAAATGGACATGCTTTTTTTTTTCAATACAGTGCACCAAAAACGCATGGTGTGCCCATTGGGGTGTGCTGCAGTATGGGTGCATTGCCCACTACTGTAATAATGTATTGGGGCGCCATGCAAAATCACCCGAACTGCCCTGTGGTAAATGCGTTGGGCAATTGTGCTATAAAATGCACATTTTACCCAACAATACCAAAAATGCAAGGATGTGAATGGGCCTAGAGCTACACTGACGATTAAATCTCCTGGCTACTGAATTATTTAACTGCTTATTGACAGTTAGCTTATTAGCATCTCATTGATTTCAGTGTGCTGTAAATGAGATGACAGCCAACAAGTAGTTAAATCTCTCAGTATAACAAAGAGATTTATTTGCCAGTGTAGCCCCAGGCTAACAGAATTTAGAATAGAAGATAAAAAAACGAGTTTCCAACTCCTTGCTTCACCAGTTGTCTGACAGCATTCTCAGGTTGCTTTCTCATGCATGTATCAACCAATGATCTACAGGCTGTCAAAATGTGAATACAATGAAATGGATTTTAAAAGTAGAAGAACAAAATCGTGAATTTTTGGAAAAACGCAGGAAAAAAAAAAGCAGTGAACTAGAATAGAACTTATACAGAGATAGATTGAGAGATCTACATCTGTGTCATGAGATATGTATTACAGTACTCTGAAGTTATGGCGCTGTTATAACCCTGCAAAGCTTTTTTGGCTGCAGATGATGTTTAAAGTGCCCAGGTTTGAGACAGTAGGCCATTTGGCATTCAGTCTGGACAAAATGAAAAAATATCAAAAATTTAAAGCATAATATGCTATGGATTTCACTAAGATTTCTTCCCATAAGAGCAATCTCGTCTTCTGGAATAAGTGCTGACATAAACAGAAAATAAGTTAGAAAGTTACTGCTTTTTTATACAGTTGTTACCATCATGCATAGCTCCCAACTGTTCCTTATTTCGAGGGACTGTCCCTGATTTGGAACAATGTCCCTCTTTCTTCCTCATTTGTCCCTCATTTTGGTCTGATCTATATAGTTGTATATAAAATGCATTATTTATCCTTGAAAAAGTGTTTCCCAGTGCTAAGCTTTTCATCCAATTTCTAAATTCTTGTAGATTTCAAACGCTAGTATAAAGGAATAGTAGTGGTAAAAGAAAAAAAGCACTTGCAGGTTTAACTAATCATATTTTTGTATAGTTCTCCTTTAAGTGGGCATGGCAGGGGTGTGTATCCTATGCCTACATCATTTTGCTAATAGGTGTCCCCCGTTCCCATCTCAAAAAGTTGGAAGGCATCATCATTTATATGAGTTCTGAATGTGACGTACCTACACAGGTTTTATTGGTCATCTTGCTTTGAAATACCTTTAATGTTGCTTGGGATTTGTGATTTAATGAACATAACAAGGCATGTCTTTAAATTTGCTTGCACAAAAGAAACTCATGACATGACTTATGTATTTATTTAACAGACCAAAAAGGTTGTAAAGAGCTTCCATCTGCTGTAAGCTCTGGTTATACCAATTCAGCAGGGAATGTAAAAATTGCTAGAAAGAAAAAATACTGGAAACTGGCAAGCAGCCCAAAAAGCCCAAAACCATCCCAAACTATATTCTAGGGAATGGGTTGCAACATCTGTAAAGTTTTAACAGCATCCCCATGGAGGAGATTTTCCCCACTTCCTATTGCACTGTTATTGGGACTGGGGAGATTTATCATTTCTTCCTGTACCAGTGACACCCTTTCATACTCTGGCACAGAGGGTGTCACCAGGACAGGAAGTAAAAGGAAATCTTTGCAACACAGACATAAATAAAAACCTCATAAAAGTTTGAATGCCAGTAAAGTAAGGATATGTCCAAATAGGCATCTTTTACTAATTTTCCAAAAGTTTAAGGGAAAACATTAGTCCAGTGGTCTTCAAACTATGGCCCTCCAGTTGTTCAGGAACTATAAGTCCCATCATGCCTAGTCATTTTTGTGAATGTCAGAGTTTTACAATGCCTCATGGGATGTATAGTTCTGTAACCAGAGCCGGAACAAGGGGGGGCGGAAGGGATGGGTGCCCTGGGCGGCACCATTTAGTAGAGGAAGGGGGGCGCAGCACAGCACAGGTGAAGTGTGTGTGACTACTAACACACGGGGCGGGCAGGCGAGCGGCCGCTAATAGCTGTAACGAAGTGAGACCTTCACTTTCCTGTCAGGCGGGTATCTCCACTGACAGGGAAGTGAAGGGCTCACTTTGTTACAGGCAGCCATTAGCGTCCGCTCACCCGCCTGCCTGGTGTGTTAGTTCTTACCAGGGGCGGACTGACCCATCTGACTGAGTGCCCGGGACCAGTGGGGGGCCCCATGAGAGGCTCCTGGGGATGAAGTCAGTGCCGGATCAACGTCCGGCATTGTGCTTCACTCAGTGAAGACTCCTGTCAGGCTGCCTTCAGTTCTCCGAATTCCCTGCCCGCCTCCTCTCTCCCCGCCCCCCCTCGATGACCCTCTTGCTTGCTAGGACCGGCACTGCTCACGAGTACGGACACAGCTTGGTCGGCTTGGCGTGGCACTACTCCCGGTTTTTAACATTGGCGTCTATAGGAAATCTTGGTCAACTTGACATAGCACTGCTGCCAGTTTTTAACATTGGCGTCTATGGGAAATCTCAGTCAGCTTGACATGGCACTGCTCCCTGTCTAACATTGGCATCTATAGGAAATCTTGGTCAGCTTGACATGGCACTGCTCCTTGTTTTTAACATTGGCATCTATGGGAGATATTGGTTTTGAAATGACACTGACTTTTCTTTATACCCTGGGGGGGGGGCGCAGTTTGCCATCTTCGCCCTGGGCACCAGATGACCTTGTCCCGGCACTGTCTGTAACAGCTGGAGGGTCTTTCTTCCAAAGTCCAGTTGAAAAAAAGACACAATTAAACAACATTAGGCAGTAGAAGTACTTTGGAAGATCAAGGACTGATTAGCCCTTTAGACTTTGACATTTCTTTAAAGTTCAATTGAAAAGTAAAATATATCTCTATGAAGAGATAATGAATAATACAAATAACTAATCATGGATTTGCAAAATTTCCAAAAATGAAGGTATGAATTGTACATCAGTGTACACTAAAACATTTTGCTATTTGAAGGTGAGCCTATGGGAATTCTGACCTCACTGCCTACTAAATTACAGCCCTGGAACTAGCATGCAGTCAATGATGTCTAAAAAGTCTAAACTACTGTAGTGTTTTTCATGTTTGTTTAAGGCCAGAAGTTTAACTAAGAGGTTAGTAGTAGTTTAACTAAGTAGTTAAAATAGAATTAGGCTAAAAGCCCCAAAGCTTGCACCATTAAAGTGACTGTTGACTACAATTGCCTAAAGATACTTCTGCATCCAACACTTCTGTTAAAATGACTGCCTGGTCCCACATTCGGTGTTATGTTTCCTTCAGCCAGTCCCTACGTCACTATAAGGAAAATGAGTGATGTGGGGGTTGACAGATGAGACCAGGAACCTGAGCAGAAGTTTCAAATGCAGTAGAATCAGGAATGCCTAACCCTTTGAAAAGCGAAGACCACTTAGGTTTTGGTAACTGGTTGTGGACCACAATGAAACAAAATGGTTCAGAATTTCACTTTTTTTATTCTAAATAGTATAATGAACATTTTCCTCCTGCAGCTGCTGAATCGCAGCGGGAAGGAGAGGAGGAGAAACCAGCTTTCAGCAGTTGCAGGAGGAAAATGGAGAGGATCGGTTCATGTATTTGCCGCCCCTACTGTCCAAGTGTAAACAAAATGTAACGGGCCCCATGGAACATGGGGTGGGGTCGCCACTGGGACCCCTGTCGCTACACTAGTGGTTGGGGGTTTGATTAAAACACCTCTCAACTATAAGGTTTTACTGCCCCCAAACCGTAAATGTAAGGAAGCCCTGCTCGCTCCATGGCCACCTGCTTCCTCTGCTCCCTGCGTTGGCTTGATTCATTTAGGGATGGTTGGTCGGCAAGCATAGATAGTGATCGACGGGTTGCCGACAGCATGCGCTGCCCTGGTTTGAGTTAGAGGGCCTCCTTAGAGGGCCTCCTTAGAGGGCTCCTAGGGACAAATGTGGCCAGAGGGCCACAGGTTGGGCACCCCTGCTTTAGGCAGTGGTAGCTCCTAAAAAAGCAAAGTTTGCCTGCATGAATAAGTACATTGCGTTCTTTTACAGGTTTGTCTAAACTTTGTTTTTTTTTTTAAGCTACACGTTCAATTCAGCAATTGCCATTTTCCATATTCCTATCCTTATTGCTTACCCTTAAATTTTTTGCATTGCAGATCTACCCCTAAATTGTGTAGATTTTCGGGGATACTATGTAGCTCTATGACTCCCTAATAAGTATAGGTGTATTTTTATGTACACGTGCATGTTATGTGTGCTCATCTGATTTTTGATTTTTTTAGCATTTTTTTAATGCTGTCACAAAGAGACACACATGTCCATTATTTTGCAGTTTACACATGCGGCCTTCATAAAGGCTTATCACTCTCTGAGGGACCAAATGAATAATGAGATTGAGTTCACAGTATGCCAGTGCTCCAGCAGGGAAGATGGTGGGAGGCAGTTTCTCTTTGTGGAAGTGAATGGCAATTGTTCTGATCTCAGGTTGCTTCGGTTTGTTTGAAAGGACCATGAACTGATATGACCATAAGAGTGCACTCTTATTTAACAACCAATATAGCAATTCCCATTAAATATCAGCCAATAAATGATTAGCACTGGCAGACAAAAAAGGTTAAAACTTAACAATATGTAATTTAAGCTGCAATAAAATACCCTGATTGTTTTCATTATTTCTCCTGTAAAGGAATACAGATCCTCTACGCACAGAATGTTGCAGTTGCCAGAGAGTACAGTGAAAGACAACGAATGGCTCCAAAGACCAGTTTTTATGGTTTTAAATTGCATTGGTATCCCAAATGCTTACCTTCTAATATCCAAGACTAGGAGTGAGGTTTTGAAGCTCTGCTTGCAGTGCAATTGGAATCCTGCATACATAAAAAATACACAGCATGGGGCATCAGTACCCCCCCCCCCTCCCTGTGCTTTGAAATAATTTATGACAGCTTCTGGGCTAAGTGTGCGTGTATCTCGCTGAGCAATATTAAGCCTTATGGGGTCTTGAGCAGCTGTCCTCTCTGCCCTGTGGTAGTTATGCAATGGGTTGAGCTAATTTAAAGAATATATACACCCAAAGCTCAAAGCAAACCTAAGTTCAATTTATTGCCAAAATTTCCCACACCACTATCCCCATAGTGCAAAAAAAAAAAAATCCAGGATTTTCCAGTATAAAGAAAAATGTGACACAGTCCCTATGCTATCATGAGAGTTGCTGACTGGTCCAATGCTATCACATGGGGAGGAGAGGGAGTCCTTACCCCTGCATAAAGCAACTCTGTCTTTGAAATATTTCTCATAACTGGGCTCTTTAGCCTCTTTAACTGTTTTTTAGCATCCAGGACTACCTACAAAGGGTCACTGACACGTGGGTCCTGGCGACTTTGGCAAAATTTGGGGTTTTACCTGACAAACATAAATGTTATATTTAGGTCTTATGTGATTGTTTGAAAGGAGGCCTTCCCTCCCTCATTTATGTTATGTGTACAAATCTGTTTTTTATGTCACCAGTCGTAGTCCCTGCATGGGCGGGCTTGGTGCTTTCTTTGTATTACTGCACATTTTTTGACATATTTGCAAAAAAAATGATTGAACCAGAAAAACTTTTCAGAAAAGCTCTGCAAAAAAAGCATTTAATCCCTCTCTAGTGAGTGGGATGTCTTTACTTTTCAAGAGCAACAGCCTCCAGCCTTGTCTTCACGTGAATCATATTTCCAGATGTGTTGGATGTATAGCCCCCTGCTGTGCTCTGCAGGCCCTTACATCAATACTATGTCCTGTAGTGATGTATGGGCCAGTAGATAGAACCAGAGCATGCAAAGTACGGCACAGGCCTCGGACACACCTCTAAAAGTGTCAGATACTAAAGTTTCTGCTGAAGGCCATAGCTCTTAAAGCAACCAAAGTAGGAACCTGCTGCCTGCTGTAGAGGTAAGTATTTTGCAGGCAAATTTTTTAAAAGAATTTTGTGTTCCACGCTGGGGTGTCCAAACTGTGGCCCTCCAGCTGTTCAGGAACTACAATTCCCATGAGGCATTGTAAATCTCTGTTATTCACAGACATAACTAGGCATGATGGGAATTGTACTTCCTGAACAGCTGGAGGGCCATAGTTTGGACACCCCAGCGTGGAACACAAAATTCTTTTAAAAAATTTGCCTGCAAAATACTTACCTCTACAGCAGGCAGCAGGCTCCTACTTTGGTCGCGTTAAGAGCTATGGCCTTCAGCAGAAACTTTAGTATCTGACACCATTTTTCCTCTTTCCTGGTGGCTGAATGGAGTCAGTATACATTCCTCCCAACATTTTAAAATGGGAATGGGGGACACCTATCAGCAAAAGTATGTAGGCATAGGACACACCCCCTGCCACGCCCCGTTAAAGAATTAAAAGAAAAAAAAGATTAGTTAAACCAACAAGTGCTTTTTTTTTACCACTACTATTTCTTTATACTGGCTTTTCACATTTACCAATGCAGCAATTTAGAAATTGGATGAAAGGTTTAGCACTATAAAACACTTTTTGAAAGATAAATAGTGTATTTAATATATAACTATATAGATCAGACCAAAATGAGGGACAAATGAGGGGGACGGAGGGACATTGTTCCAAATTAGGGACAGTTCCTTGAAATGAGGGACAGTTGGGAGCTATGAGTATATACTGCTGGGTAGGGAGCACTAAAGCAAACCTGTTGCTTTGTCCTTCATGGATAAAACACAAGTTTTCCTTATTTTTGTCTTGTGTGGAGGATAATTTGGGAAATGGATCATATACCCTCTTAGGCAGATCTGCTATTTAGATCAAAAAGTGTGACGTTCCACAGGTGTATTTTTACACACACGCACACACCAACATTAAGTGCCGGTTCACACTAATACGACTTGTCAGGCGACTTGTCAGCCTGACAAGTCGCGGTCGGTCGCGGTCAGTTGTGTGGTACGGGAACCATTCTAATAGGAGCGACACAAGTCGCTCTGACTTAGAAAAAGGTTCCTGCACTACTTCGGGGCGACCTGGAGCGACTTACATAGACATTCATTCTGTGAAGTCCATGCAAGTCACGCCGAAGTCGCGGTGCACGCGACTTCACAGGTCGCCCCCAAAGTCGTGCCGCTTCAGTGTGAACGGGCACTAACACCAATTTTAAGCCCAACTCCAGCCAGATTTGTTTTATTTTTAGCTCAAGATAAAATGGGGAATGATGAGAAGTTAATTACCCTTTTATTACTGTCTATGTGGGTAAAGAAACCCAAAATAGCCATAAAACAATTTTCTCATTAAAGTGGGCAAGGTTTTGTTTCTTTGTCAAGTTTTTATTACTAGGAGGTTCAGAAAAATTAGTACCAGACCAAATGTTGAAAGACCACGCAATGCGTATTTTACATAAAATGTCAAAAGGACAAGACAGGGCGTTTCAGAGATTCAAAAAGGCCCCCTTCATTAGAGCTTATGGTTGTTGGTAAAATTTGGATGGTCTCAAGCTTGAATGGGCTAAAAATTGACAAACATTTATATCTCCATATTATTATCAGACTTCAACAGATAATAGCAAAGGGAGTCACTAAGATGTTCGAAATGTGTTGTTTTGTCCTTTTGACATATTATGATGAAATAAAATCTTCGTGGCCTCTCAATATTTAGTCTGGCACTCCTGTTTTTCCTTGTATCTCCTGAGATTCACCCTCTAGAGGCCTCTGCTTGTCTGAGAGTTACCAACCAGAGCCCTTGCACAATTTATTATGGTTATTTATTGACTGTGAGATGATTCTACATTTGGATCCAGCGCCTCCTACAGTGCCTCCTACCTCCCGTTCCTCAGAGAGGTTTATTTTATGTCTGTGTCCAAACCAGGCAGATTTTCTATTACTTCCTATTTAATTGACTTGTATCAGATGCAAAAGGAAGTGAAGGGAAATCTCCTCAACTGAAAGCATTAAAACCTGACAGAGGTTCCAATCCTTCCCCGCTTGACCCAAAACTAAAGAAAAAAAAAGATTTAGTTAACATTAAATGTTCAATGTTAGCTACATAAAGTGTTTGTTACCCCAGGATTTCAAATTCCTGTTTTGTGGCTGCTGTGCCATGTACTTGTATGAAAAAAGTATCCTGTTCTCTTTGTATTGCTTCCTTTATGTGAAATCCCTGGTGTTCCTGCAAGGGCCTCTGCTATTAAAAACTGACCACACTAAGCAGGAGAGCTCACCACAGTCAGGTCCATAGCTGTGAACTCAGGCTGCCGTCCTCCAATGATCAGACATGTCCTGACATGCAATCCCCCCCCCCTCCCGCACACAGCCTTTCACTGGGAAGATAGTGTGCTGTTGCTTCTCCTCCCTCCAGCTCTTAAAAAGCTGAGAACAGAGGGAATGTGATCACTTATGAAAAAGGGAAAAAAGGTATTTATAATATAATTTTTTTTTTTTTTTATATCTATACACATGTGTTTGCCTTGCATTTCAATTTAAAACAGGATGGGTTTTACAAATTGATCTTTACAATTACTTTAATCAGCAGGGCCACAAAACAAAAGGATGACCCAGCTCTTACGTTGGCCATACATGGATTCCTGCTAAAACTACTGAAATTCATCCTGTGGGTGGCCTGACTGAACAATAGACTTTTGTCAAAGAAGTTGGGTGAAATTGCAGTAGAACAGCTGCTGCATCCATTCAGATGCAGGTACTGTTTAGGTTTTCTGACAGCCATGGGTGCCCACTGTCAGAATAGCCAGCACCATGGGTGTCCGCAGGTAGGGGCAAGGGAGATCAAATGCTCCCCCCCTGGAATCTCAACTTCCCCTTTTAAGCGTTTGTTAAGCCACTTTATACCATCCTGTCTGGTCTGTTTAATAATCCTGTTTACCTGTGTGTCTGTGTATGTGTTTTAAAAAAATAGGCTGTTCTTTACCAGTTTTCAGAGGGCCGAACAAGGCTCACGTGACCCATCGGCTCTCTCCTCTCCCCATCTGACAGCAGCCTGCAGTAGGCAGGGCCGAGGATTCCTCACTGATGTCAGTCGGGAGGGGAGGGGGAGGGGGAGAGGAGGAGAGAGGCGGCGGGTCACATGAGCGGTGAATGGCGCTCTAAAAACTTGTGAAGAATGGATTATTTTTATAAAACACAGACACAGGGGCACACAGGAATATTAATCAGACTGTAGAAAGGATATAAAACTTTAAATGAAACTACAGCAGCAGGAGGGGAGGGGAGGGGGGAGGGCACTGACACAGGAGCAGACAGGCAGGGAGGGAGGGGGGGGGGAGAAAGGACAGAGGGGGACAGAAGGGCTGCGGATGATGGAGGCCCGTAACCTGACGATGATGTCAGGGCTCAGCAACCATGGTATACCGTGGTCAGTTTACAGAGGGGAGGACATAGCCAGGCTGGATCAGCCAGGTATTTTAAGTAATAGAAGGGGTCAAATTACACAGCAAAGCACTGTGCTGTATAACATGCTTTGAGGCATGGGTGTCCAACCTTTTGGCTTCTCTGGGCCACATTAAGTGTAGAGAAATTTTCTCGGGCAGCATATAAAATATATACTATATTTAAGGTATATGAGTAATAAAATGTCGCCGCGCCCTTCCCGCGCCGCCGCACCCCTCCGCACTAATTTAACACAACTAGAGGATGATCAAATGAAATGGAATCAGTATACAGAGGTTTACTTATTCTGAGAGATATTAAAGGAACACTCTAACTACCATGACAACTTCAGTGATTTGAAGTGGTCATGGTGGTAGGAGTCAGAAACACTGCACATGCTCGCCTCCCCCCTCCCCTTCGAGGCAGCCTCTGCCTACCGTTAGTTGGAAGTCGCTGTGGTCGTGCCTCCGATCCGACTTCCTTCCTCCCTAGCAAAAAAAAAAATTGTCAGGGGGCAGTGGGCCGCATTGGACATGCCTGCTTTAAGGGAACAGGATCAATTTTTTTTTTTTAAGGTTAACAAATGCCTTAAAAATAAATGATGCTCAAAAAAAGTATAATAACTAAGCCCCCCCCCCCTTCATGACATTGTTGAAAAGGGGCGGAGCATGGGTGACCTTAAAATTATGCCCCCCCCCCCCCGAAAAAAGTTCTGCGGACGCCCATGGCCAGCACTGCAGATTCGTCCATCCAGGCTGTTTAGCATGGATGGGGGAATCAAGTGACCCAACTGAATTCGGGACTGAACGGGAAATATCTTAACATGTGTGGATTACTTTAATAAACTACAATGAAAATGAAATGAATACGTAAGTACCTAAGTAAGGTCTGCCTTAGGTCTTTGGGCAGAGAAGAGTAGTTATATTGCATGTCATTCGGTAGTGGCATTACCTTGGCTCATGTGCATAATGGTGCATAGGACTGAACTCACAAATACTATGGGCCACTCCCAACACCACAGGTAGAACTTACAGCTCCAACTTTACGTGCTAGCTCCTTCTGCAAGAATTCTCTTTCCCGGGGAGGCTGTCGGTATCCAATCTCTAAACTAATCCCTGCAGAATTAGGCCACGATCCTTCCAAATCAAGCAGCCAGAAATTCACAAAGCTGCACACATATCCGGATAGCTTTGAACTCCTTCAAAACAGAGGCGGGGAATTTACACCTCTCAGCAGGATTCTTAGAAGTTAGTCTTCCTTAAGCTTCTAGAATGAAAGAAGCAGGAGAGATCGAATCACAAAGCACCAACATGCAGCTTTTAAAACGATTGCTTCTGTTTGGGATGGATGGGTTATACAATAAAATACAGCGTTCCTGAAAAAAAAAAAAAAAAATCACCTCTGTAGACTATGGCGTGAATAATACATGCACAAGCTTTACACAGCATCCGATATTCCCAGAAGCTGAATTCTCTCTAGAACATGCGCTTGCAGTAGGTGGAACATATGAGGTCTGTACAATCCAGCAGAATAATGTATTCAGGAAATTAAAATTGACAGCCGGTATAGCGTGCTGAAGAAGTGCATGCCTAATTTTTAATAGGATGGGAGGCCTTGCAAGGCTCCGGATTAACCCTTTGTGCACCTTTTCGTGTCCGGAGGAAATGGTCCCTTGGAAAAAAAAAAAAATGGTTTAAGCACTGTTAGGATTCGGCAACGCTGACTCCTTTAGTGATACAATCACCTTTTTCCCTTTTGGCTTCTCCATAGGATCAGGTGGCAGCAGCTTGAAACAATTGTGGCATTGCATTAAAAAGAAAGCGTAGACCCTCTGATGGGACCTGGAATTCTCAGAAATTCTGCAGGATGGTAATGAAACAAAAAGCCGGCACAGCAGGGACCGTCAGTAGTGAATAGGATCCTGGTTTAGGATTCCCTATGATTAAGGATTTTGCTTAGGCCCCTGTGACCCTCCTTTCTGCCATCCCGTCCTTGATCCATAGAAAATGTCTTTCTCTGATTTCAAAGATCTGCAGCGATTCTTTTCCCAGGTAGAAGACAGATGCAATGCTTGTATGGGATTAGTAGGATTTCCTTGTGTTTTTTCTTTTTTCCCTTCCCCAATAACAGCAGTCTTGCTTTATCTGTAGCTGCAGGATCAGTACAATGACAAAACCCAAACCTATTCCTCCCCCCCCCCTTGCACTTCTCCCAAATGTCATGTGACTATAAATGAGCAGGTTTATTGGCCTTTTAATAATAGGGTCTGCGTCACTGCTGGTGGGTGATGTCACTTCTCTATAAAACCATTGGCTGCAGGCATGCTGGATTTAAAGGGACAGTTGTCAGTGCTTGAGTGTGGCTGTGAGAAGAGGAAAGGATGAGTGCGTAAATATATATACATTTATATAGAGGATAAGTATGTGCGTGTCTAATTCATTGTGAGCTGTGAATGTGTGCTGCTCCTTTGTGCTGTCCAGGGTGCATTGTTGTATTTGTACAAGTCAGGGCATGCAGAATTCTGCAGCTTGAACACAAATCTGCATTCACTTTCAGATTGGTATTTATTCACATTCAAATGAGTGATTTTTTTTTTTTAATATATAAATATAGGACTAAATACACATGCAAAGGCATATTAATCACACATATCTTTTGTACTGTTGCTTCTAAAATGATAAGAAAATATATTTAATCTAAATACAAATCAGATTGTAATTTCAGAAGGATCAAATTGCATTATATTAGCACAATGTCGGGGGCTTTTTACGTCACATATCATGTAACTGGAAGTGCAGAGCGTCATTTTCTAAGCTTGAATGTTCCTCTACAGACAATAATGTCAGGGTCATGCCTGTAATATGATGCATGCTTGTGTATTAGTCTGTCCACATCAGCAAGAACAATTGTCTTTGAATTTTATATTTATAGGGAACTGTTCTGGAAATTTTATATATAGGCAACTCCTATCCACATATTGATTAGTGGTTCCAAATTATTATTTATTACTACTGTAGTAGGGAACAGACACAAAAGCTACAGTTAGCATCTTTCCAAAATAAGACTCGGTTCACACTATGGCGATCCGACTTAGGGGGCGACCTGTGAAGTCGCATGCACCGCGACTTCGGCACGATTTGCACGGACTTCATGAAATGAATGTCTATGCAAGTCGCTCCGAGGTCGCCCCGAAGTAGTACAGGACCCTTTTTCTAAGTCGGAGCGATTTGTGTCGCTCCTATTGGAACTGGTCCTGTACTACACTATGGGACGCGACGGTGCGTGACTTGTCAGGCTGACCAAGTCGCCTGACAAGTCGTACCAGTGTGAATGGAGAATAACTGTTCTGTTTTATTTGACACAGTTTAAGGTTTTTATACACATGATTATGTAGGTATCACATTAATATTACAATTGTACTTTTATGGTAACAAGGGGCGTAACATAGGTAGGCTAAGGCTCCATTCACACTACCGCGACTTGTCAGCCTGACAAGTCGCGGTCCCTCGCGGTCCATTGACTGGTACAGTACCCTTTCTAATAGGAGCAACACAAGTCGCTCCGACTTAGAAAAAGGGTCCTGTACTACTTTGTGGCGACCTCGGAGCGACTTGCATAGACATTCATTATATGAAGTCCGTGCAAGTCGCGCCGAAGTAGTGCCGTTTCAGTGTGAATGCGGTGTCACCAGTGGCGGCTGGTGCTCAAAATTTTTGGGGGGGCGCAAAAAGAAAAATGTAATAGGTATTGCTTCGCGTCAAAAAACGCAGTAAAAAATTGCGTGACTTTGAAGTCATGGTACAGGCATGGCACAGGTGATGGTAAAGGCATGGCATAGGTGATGGTACAGGCATGGCAAAGGTGATGGTACAGGAGATGGTATAGGCATGGCACAGATATGGTATAGGCATGTCACAGGTCATGGTACAGGAGATGGTTTATGCCCCCTTTCAATGCAGAGACCAGCGTACACGCCCCCTTTCAATGCAGTGACCAGCGTACATGCCCCCTTTCAATGCAGTGACCAGCGTACATGCCCCCTTTCAATGCAGAGACCAGCGTACATGCCCCCTTTCAATGCAGAGACCAGCGTACATGCCCCCTTTCAATGCAAAGAGAAGAGCGAACATGCCCCCTTTAGTGCAGAGATCAGCGTGCGTGCCCCCTTCAATGCAATGAACATTGTGCTGTGCCCCCTTCAATGCAATGAACACTGTGCTATGCCCCCTTCAATGCAATAAACACTGTGCTGTGCCCCCTTCAATGCAATAAACACTGTGCTGTGCCCCCTTCAATGCAATGAACACTGTGCTGTGCCCCCACAATGCAGAGTTCAGCGTGCATGCCCCCTTCAATGCAACTGTGCTGTGCCCCCTTCAATGCAATGAACAATGTGCTGTGCCCCCTTCAATGCAATAAACACTGTGCTGTGCCCCCTTCAATGCAATGAACACTGTGCTGTGCCCCTACAATGCAGAGTTCAGCGTGCATGCCCCCTTCAATGCAACTGTGCTTTGCCCCCTTCAATGCAATGAACAATGTGCTGTGCCCCCTTCAATGCAATAAACACTGTTCTGTGCCCCCTTCAATGCAATGAACACTGTGCTGTGCCCCCACAATGCAGAGTTCAGCGTGCGTGCCCCCTTCAATGCAACTGTGCTGTGCCCCCTTCAATGCAATGAACACTGTCCCGTGCCCCCATCAATGCAGAGTTCAGCGTGCGAGCCCCTTTCAATGCAGAGCGCCACAGCATTGTCCCCAATCACTGCAGAGCGCCACAGCATTGTCCCCAATCACTGCAGAGTGCCACAGCATTGTCCCCAATGATTGCAGAGTGCCCACGACATTGTACCCCAATGATTGCAGAGTGCCCACAGCATTGTACCCCAATGATTGCAGAGTGCCCACAGCATTGTACCCCAATGATTGCAGAGTGCCCACAGCATTGTACCCCAATGATTGCAGAGTGCCTACAGCATTGTACCCCAATGATTGCAAAGTGCCACAGCATTGTATCCCAATGCTTGCAGAGTGCCCACAGCATTGTCCCCCAATCAATGCAGAGACCAGCGTGCGTGCTCCCTTCAATCCAATGCACTTACCTGGCGGCGGCTCGGCTCCCAGCGGCGGCTTCTCCCCTCCTCGATACTTCGTCCTCTTCTGCAGCGGGTCCTTCTCCCTCGTCTCGGCCTCTCCTCTGCGGTGGGAACCGGCGGGCGGCCTCTCCTCTTCTCTGCAGCGGGAACCGGCGAGAAGGTGAGCGGCGGTGACGGTGAGTGACTGACGCACGCACCGGCACCGCCCCCATTGCGACGTCAGCGATGTCCTGGATGATGATTGGTCCAGGCTGGAGACTGGACCAATAACAGCCAGGATATCAAGAAGGTGGGGGTGGCCAAGCGCTCTTTCCTGCGCCCAGGTTACGCCCCCAGAAGGCAGTCAATCGGCGCCTCTTCTGGGTCGTAAACCCCACCCCCCCTTTAGCCACTACATAGGCCGGTCAGGCCGGCGAACCAATTTTTTTCCCCTAACTTTATTGTTCTTTTTGTCTTTTTTTTTTTCCTTTTTTTTAGGGGGGGCGGCGCCCTGGCGCCCCCTATGCACGGGCCGCCACTGAGTGTCACTTTAATCAGGACTCAAAAGAATGCAAACATGTAATGAAAACATTATTAGTGCCGTGTGCACAATGAGTGCAGTGTGCAATACAACCCAAATAGATTACAATAATATACAGAACTTACAAACTTCCTTTACAGTGACTAATTCAATTATACCTAATGCTATTCTTGTATTTTGGATAGAGTAGAGAAGGGTTAGAACCCCTGCTAGTTTTTATTGCTGTCTGTGTTCCTGCTGGCAAGATACATCCTAAGGGCTGGTTTACATTAGTGCGATCACAAAGATTGCATGTAATTCGGAGCCTACTGCTCCTAAATTATATGCGATCTCTGTGCGGTGCAAATTTCAGCCATACAGTTTGTATGGCTGAATTCGCACCACAATCGCACTAAACACGCACATGACCCTTTTTTTTAATCCGCAGCAGAATCGGATCGCATGGTGGTTCACACTAGTGCGATCCGATTCTGTGTGAACTTGCAGATCGCACTGCGATATGCAATCTCAACTGGGGGGTGTCGTTAACTTTTAATTGACACCCCCTGCGTATCGCATATGGCAGTGTGAACTGCCAGGGGTGCGGATGCGATGCGGGAACACGCTGTATATTCGCAGCGTTCCCGCATCGCATAAATGTTAACCGGGACTCAGTATTTGCCTTGATCACTATTGTTGTCACTGGAACAGGAATAAAGGGAAAACATTACCTAACTTGCCAGGGTTTTAACCACTTCCTACTCTATACAAAACTAAAATGCTTTAGCTTACCCCTTGGGTGGGTGTAAAGCCACTTAATTGCCTTTACAGTACCAGAGAGGTGCTGCTGCCCCCCCCCCCCCTTTCTTTCTTCCAGTGCTGGCCTGCTGTTCTTTTCTCCAGTGCTGGATCCAGGCTCTTCCATTTATCCAGGAAACCTGGGACTAAAACTTGGGTGGTAACCTGGGTGGTAAAATACCTGATCACAATGTGGAGAAAGAGATCAAGGAACATCCGTTTTTTAATCTCCTCTGCAATGAAAGAACCCAAAAAGGAACATGTATTAAGTCACTTCCAGGTTCGGGACTGTCATTTCCTGGCTACTGTAGCAAGGGAAGCAGCTAATCAAGCATATTCTGTCCTTGACAGGGCAGGGGAGACATTAAGGGTCTAAGACAGGGATCCTCAAACTACGGGCTACGGCCATCAAGCTGTTGTGCAACTACACATCCCATGAGGTATTGTAAAACTCTGACATTCACAGACATGACTAGGCATGATGGGAATTGTAGTTCCTGAACAACTGGAAGGCCATAGTTTGAAGACAACCTGGTCTAAGAGGACCTGCCACCTGCCCATGGTGTCACATAACTGAAAAAAAAGTGTTTAAAAAATTAAATTGCAATAAATAAATAAAAATTTAAAAAGGATTTAAAAGCACCCCGTCACCGCACATACTGCGAATGTAATCGTGCACATGGGACATGCACATGTATGTAATCTGCAACTGCGCCATACATGTGAGGTATCGTTCCAAACAGTGGGAGCAATAATTCCAGGGCCATAATACACAAGTACAGTATATGTGAACCTTTACCTTGTAAAACAACAAATTCATTTTAACTGCTTGCTGACCGCCCTATAGCACATTTTCTGCTACAGGGCGGCAGCACTGCGCAGGATCACGTATATATATATATATATATATATATATATATGATCCTGCACTTCCGGGTATCGGGGCGCAAGTGCGTGCGGCCCGCAGTTCACTCCCACTGTGATTCTGATCAGCGGCACCCGCAGACACGATGTCGGCCGGCACCCGCTAATCATTCTGTATGCCGGCAAAACGGCGATCTGTCTATGTAAACAAGGCAGATTACCATTCTGTCAGTATGGAAGACATGGATCCTGTGTTCCTGTAAAGCAGAAACACCTGCCTTTGCCTTCCACTAGTAAAAGCACCTTCTCCACTACACTGAAACACCAGCTAGGCACACAGTTAACCCTTTGATTGCCCCTAATGTAATCCCTTCCCAACCAGAGTCATTAGTACAGTGACAGTGCATATTTTTAGCACTAATCACTGTAATAATGTCACTGGTCCCCAATAAAAGTGTCAAAATGGTCAGTTAGGTGTTCAATTACAGATTGTATGGCTGAATTTGCATCGCATTTGGACACAACTCGCACAGGACCGTTTTTTGGGTCTGCACCAGAATCGGATCGCATGGGTGTTCACATCTATGCAATCCGAATTATGTCCGAACTGACAGTTCGCACTGCGATATGCAAACTAATCTGGGGGTATCGTTAACTTTGTATTTACACCCCCAGCGATTTGCAAATGGCAGTGTAAACTGCCTGTGAGTTGAATGCGATTCGGGAACCCGCAGTGGATTCGCAGGGTTCCCGCATCATATATGTGTGAACCCGGACTCAGGGACTGGAACGCAGCTTCGCCGGTTTTGGGGATTTGAAATCCTCCTGGCTTTCTCCCCTTGCAGCGCTGACAGGACAGGCTAGACAGGCGCTGTCCATGTAATGGTGCTGATCATTTAGAATGGCTCAGGGATTTCAAGTCCCTGGTACGGTGAAGCAGCGTTTCGGTCCCTGACAGAGCAGGATTGTAGGACTACAGTACAGCAGGATGGGGGGATGGGGGGGGGGGGCACTGGTAACCTGTAAAGGCTTTTAAAGCCTTGTCTATAGGCAATTTTTGGGAACTGTCCTTTTTCACCTTTTCTAGGATGCATGCAGTTTTAAAGTTTGACAGGTTTAGTATCTATGAAGTCGATGCAACCCCCTCTTTTTTTATTCCACCAAAATATATGTACAGTATTATTTTGTGTTTGTGTGTTAAAAAATTAATTTCAGTGTATTTTTCCTCAAAAGTTGATATTTATCGAGTGACATAAAAAATTGCAACTGCCACCATTTTATTTTACAGGGTCTCTTCTTTCAGAAAAAATATAATGTTTAGGTCGTTAAAGTAATTTTCTTTTTTTTTTTTTTTACAATTTTTTTTTTTTTTCCAAATGGTCTTTAAAGTAATTTTCTAGCAAAAAATGCTGATTTTATGTGTGAAAAACCTAAAAAAAGATAGACAAGTAGTTAAATACAATTTAATGAAAAATAAAAAAACGAGTTTCCTGTTTGTCTCTGACTTAATAATTTTTTGGCCTCTGACCCAAAACGAGCATGCATATTAATCGCTTCTGGACTGCCCTACGCTCGAATATTGTGGCAGGGTGGCCCTTCAGAGCAAAATCACGTACCTGTACGTGGTCTGGCATCCTGCCGGCGACCTGCTCCCGCTGTGATTGGAAACAGCAGGAGCCAATCAGCGTGTCCGGCATACCCGATGTTCCCCAGCACCCGGCGATCGTTTCCGAGAGAGACAGAGTGGCAGTCTGCCTATGTAAACAAGGCAAATCGTTGTTCTTTCAGGGGGGAAGATGGAGATCTTGTGTTTCTGCTAAACAGGAACACGGATCTCTGTCTTCCCACAGTCGAAGCACCCCCCACACAGTTAGCAAGTAACACATTTAACCCTTTGACCGCCCTTGATATTAACCCCTTTCCTGCCAGTGTCATTAGTACAGTGACAGTGCATTATTTTAGCACTGATCACTGTATTGGTGTCACCGATCCCCAAAAAGTGTCACTTGGTGTCCGATTTGTCCACTGGAATATCGCAGTCCCACTAAAAATCACTAATCGCTGCCATTACTAATAAAATTAAAATAAAAACAATAAAAATGTCATAAATTTTTCCCATAGTTTGTAGACACTGTAACTTTTGCGCAAACCAATCAATATATGCTTTTTTTACCACAAATATATAGCAGAATACATATTGGCCTTCAAAATTCTAATGAAGAAATTTGATTTTTTACATGTTTTTATTGGGTATGTTTTTATAGCAAAAAGTAAAAACTATTGTTTTTTTTTTTCAAACTTGTCAGTCTTTTTTTGTTCATAGCGCAAAAAATTAAAACGGCATAGGTGATCAAATACCCCCCAAAAAAAGCTCTAAAAAAGAAAAAAGTCCCTGGAGGGCAAGTCAAGTGCTGGTGGCGAAGGAACCTCGTCCAAGATGATCTCCAGAGGTAGAGCAGGTGGCGATCCAGCCTCAGCTAGGCAAAGCCAGCGGGGGAGGCCATCCTAGGCGAGTCTCACAGAGTTGGCCGCAGGGTCTTGGCTGGAGGTTTCTGGGAGTAATTGACTCCAGTGCCCTCAAGGGTCATGGGCAGGCTGTTGGAGCCACGGTCTACCGGGTCTCAGCTTCAAACATAGGCATTAACAGGAGCACCTCACATTGAGGACAGTGAGCCTGTGTGTGGAGGAGAGCTAGGCACCTCCAATGGGGGGGGGGGGGGCAGATGACCTGGAGCTCTTCGTGGTTACCAGTGCAACATTGGGTGAACCCGACTGTAGGCATGTAATGAACTCCTGTGTTGGTGGTGACTGGAACCTTCTTCCATGGCAGCTGCTGTCTTGGCATGATGGCTCGTTGCACGCCTGTGGAGAACCCGAGCTTCGTTCTGGGATCAGTTTCTATATAGACCCCCTAGCCAATCAGAAAGTAGACATATGCTGGTCACGTGGATTATGGCTAGGCAAGCCAGGACAAGTTCCAAATGGAAAAACTAACTACAGCCATGGCCTCTTTAGTGGTGGTCTTCAAGTGCATGTTGTAGGCGTATCCTGCTGACTATGCAAAGTTTGTGGGCACTTGGGGTAACACCTCGTCTGGAAGTGATGAGCAACTTGTGTACAGCACTGATGTTGTTTCAACCCATGTCACCCATGATCAGGCCCTAGATCTCAATAATTCTAGTCTGATCCAGGAGACTAGAGGGGACGATAGTTAGGGAGGGAGTCAGAGCACTGACCCCTTCGCTACTGGGGAACCTGTCACCTAACCAGGTACCACGCCAAACTACAGGTTGCAGTAACTGTTCTTCTCTTGGTTACTTATGTATCAGGAATCAGCAGCTGGGAGACCAGATATGTAGCTACACCAAGAAACTGGGACCAGACTATGTGCAAGATTTATTGACAAAATGCCTAACCAGCAACCTAACAAACTAACTATATACATACAAATGTACAAATGAGAAACACATAAGGTAGGTAGCAGATGAGAAGGGAGAAAACAAAACTAGGATGAGACCAAGGCAGCAGGATACTGGATGCAGGGCAAGTGCAAGTTTAAGAGAAAATAGCTACAGAGTCAGACATCAACACAACAAAAAGTACAAGCAGGAGCATCCAAAACACTGAGGCAAGGAGCAGTAGCAAAGGTGGAACCTAAGAACCCTCCCAGCAGGTGTGGCCAAGTGGAGCTGATCGCTGGATCCTGCTAGCTGCTGGGAGACACCTGCTGGTGGACACTAAAATTTCAGCTTGGGTGATCTCTTCTTTCAAATACTTGAAAATCAATATCACTGCAATAGCTAATGAGACTTTAAAGGATAATTTAGATCCACTAATGCTAACTATTAAATCTAAAGTAACAACATGGACCAAGTTTCCGCTTTTCGGTGGCTGGTAGAATTAATCTACTAAAGATGATACTATTGAAGCCAGATCCCTGCAGCTCTAGTCTGTCTTCAGTTGGTGAACGTTATTATGTGCCCCGGTGGCCGGTGGTAATTGTTGCAGTACAGCTGATGGCCGGGGAGTGCAGAGGAGGGGGGCTGCTCCTAGGCCTTCCTCTACTCCACCCTCTGGATCTCCCCACTACTCCCCCCATGGAGACCCACTATCCTTGGTGGGTCGGGACTTGCTAGGGCTCTGTCTGCTGCTGTACACCCATGTGGTAGAATGTTATCTCATGTTGCTTTATTTTCGTATTGCTGGGATATGTGTGCACATGATCTTTCTCATTGCTGCTTTTGATTTTTGACGATGTACCTTGTTGGCAATGTTAGTATTTGTGAATACTTCATTTATCAATAAAACGTTTCTGTAAAAAAAAAAAAAAAAAAGATGACATTATTGCCTAAATGTCTATACATTAAGTCGCATATGCAAGTCCTGGTACCCAAATCCTTCTTTAAAACCATAGACGCTATCTTTACTACCTTTATCTGGTGCAAGAATAGACATAAACTAAAGCTATCCACCCTGCAGACACCAAAACCCGAAGCTGGCATGGCGCTCCCCAAACTATGCCTGTATTAGCTTGCCAGCCAACTTAGACATCTAGCGGACTGGGGGTCCCTGTCATGCCACTTACAGTAGAGTCCCATCTGGCCCACATACTAAACGTTGACAATCTTTTGATAGCCTTGGAGACCCGTGCAATACTCCCCTTTATGAGAAGTGTACCAATATTGATCTTGGCTCGCACAGTGTGGCGAGAGGCTAAAAACATTGATAATTTCACGGATTATAATGAGAATATTCCACTATGGAGAAATCCAATGTTCCACAGCTAGTACAGTACCCAGGCTTCCGCATTTGGGAAAACAAAGGAGTACTAACTCCCAGGTGTAGTTTATGAAAATAATATCCTACACTCATTTGCAGAATTACAGGGTAAGCTTGACTTAGAACGAACAGCTTTTTACAGATACCTGAAACTTCGCCATGCGCTGTTTGCACAGTTTGGAGTAACAGGCAGTAAATTCTCTAAATACCCTATGATAGGTATCTTAAAATCACAAGGTCCTAAAGGTCTCATCTCGGACATCTATTCCCAAAAACGACAAACAAACACAAGGGCGCTCCGTCTTATTGCATTATCCTTTAAGCAGGTTTATTAAAAGTAATAGAATAAAAATACTCACAGACGAGTTCTTGATAATGTTGTCCCCCATCTCACCAGCCTGTCCAGCACTTCAAACATGCTCAACAGAGAGGAGTCCTGTACCTACTGGATGTCTATGCGCATGCAGATGCCAAAATATCATGAACCTTGTGATTTACAGGTGCCATACATATAGATACCAAGAGACAATAAACATTAATGCAATGGAGAGCTCACCAAGCTGTCCCAGGGGAATCCAGGGGTATCTAAGGGGATTCCCCTTGGACAGCTTGGTGAGCCCTCCATTGCATTAATGTTTATGGTCTCTTGGTATCAATATGTATGGCACCTGTAAATCACAAGGTTCATGATATTTTGGCATCTGCATGCGCATAGACATCCAGTAGGTACAGGGCTCCTCTCTGTTGAGCATGTTTGAAGCGCTGGACAGGCTGGTGAGATGGGGGACAACATTATTAGTGTCACTATTACTATTATTTTTATTGATATGAGTACTTCCATCATTAATAGCTATGCCTTACATTAATCATATGCACTCTTCTAACCAGGACCAATGTAAATTTTGGTCTCTCTAATTTTGCCGTCTGGTGCTTGCTTTTAGTTTTTTGTTTGCTATCTAGATCTTTGGGCTCTAGCAGCAATATCATTATCAATATCAATATCTCTGTACTTATTCCCAGCTTTGATTTTATATAAATTCTATTTTTTATAATTTTTTTGATTTCCATGCTCATCTATGTTTTTTTGTGTATCATTTCATGCCTTCATCAATTTATTTTGATTATGTACACCTACCATTACTTTCACCCTATCATAAAGGATGGGTGTTTGTGGGTGGGGACCTCTTACACACGCCCTGGAGAGGGAGGGTCCTTATCCAATTGTACCTGGTTCTTTGAGTAATTTTCCAGTATTTAAAGCATGAGCTTAGACATGCTCTTTAGGCTCTGAAGAAGAGGCGCTGCCTCGAAACACATAAGCCTATACAGCTTTGGGGGACGATCCAATCCCGATCTCGATGCTGAGGATTTTTATACTTTGTTTGATGTGCTTTTTATCAATAACTCGTTTGTGAGTATTTTTACTCTATTACTTTTAATAAACCTGCTTAAAGGATAATGCACTAGGCCGGTGCACCCTTGTGTTTGTTTGTCGTTTTTAGAGTTCCCAGAGCACCCTGGTCTTGTGAAGGGGCTGCAAAGCTAAAGCATTCCAAGGTTGCCATGTCAATAGTTCTCGACATCTGCAAGTCTGCAGCCAAGTTGGATAGAGGATTGCACCACTCAGAGCGCTTTTGCACCAACGGTTTATTTGTTTGTTTCCGGACATCTATTCACACCTGGTGCATGCTACATTGAGGGCTAACCCGCTAGCGATTAGAGATAAGTGACAGACGCTCATTCTAATCTTTCAGATGATGATTGGGAGGAGGCGTGCTCATCCCACTGGTTTGTGTCACCCGCCATCAATAATAAGCTGACCCAATTATATATGTTTCATCAATCTTACCTAACGTCCATTAGACTGCACGCTATGCATCGTATACCCTCGCCAAGCTGTGCACGATGTAATTACCCTAGAGCTGACTTCATTCATGTAATATGGCCACTAATAGTTGAGTTCTGGCGAAAGGTGGTGGAGGTCTTAACCACAGTACTGTCTATGCCAGTACCACTAACACTGGAGGTATGTCTCCTAGGTATCCTTGATGAGGAGAGCTGTCCCCGATATGTGAGGACGCTATTGAGAGAAACGCTTTTTCATGGCTAGGAAAGCTGTAGCTCTTAAGTGGATTCAGCCCATACCTCCTTCAGCACACCAATGGATCCAATTGGTAAACCAGATCTTACCTTATGAGAAATTGATGTTTGAACATAGGGGATGTCCAAGAAAGTACAACACAATTTGGGATACGTGGACCTCCTCAGCCCTAACCATATAGTTTTAATTGTACAATTCAAAACTTACTGTTATGATGGTTCCAATCAGAGCCAATGTATGTTATGTTAACAATCATTGCCAACATTTGTGGCTGCACCCAACCTGTTTTCAGTTTGACTGTTCTCTACTGTTTTGGGATACAACGTTTGTAAAACTTTGCTTTGTTATTGCAATATCTTGTACAGATATTGATGTAATATCAGATTTTGTATACTGCATTTTTATCTTTTGCAATAAAAAATTTTCAGCTTTCTGCCCAGAGCACCACAGTGTCACCAGCAGGCAAACTTCCTCAAACACCATGGAAATTACCTTCTATTTGCCTTGCAAGTTAATCTCTTTGTAAAAAGAGCACACAGGGTACACACCACTCCAAAGCAGCCTGTATGAAGATCCACAAATGCTAAAGATATCTGGGTGCCAGCCTGGTCCACAGCCACAATCGATAAACACTTTGTAGTGGTGTTACACATACCCCATAGTGTTATTACCGACCCAGGTTATATAGGAATATGCCAGGATCCAACATGCATGATGCACCCCTTTAATAACTTCACCCCAGCAGGCTAATGGCAGTTGAAGAACTTTTACTGAGAATTCTGCAGAACATATATAACATGAAACAACATCCTTTCCATAAATATCTCTAGTTGTGGCTGCCCCAGTTTTGTGACAAAAAGCCCGCGAACATGATTAGGGAGGATGGCAAGAACTATTAAACCCTTCCTCTGACTGGGCAGTAACTGAACACATAGTACAGCAGGCTACCTGCCTACAAGGGTCCTCCCCCCATTCACTTTCCAGTACAAATCACATTTATTTACCTTGTCCCTCGCTTCTACACCCTCCTTCTTCAATGCAACTGGCCCAGTGAAATATATTTTCTTCAGTGCTTTGGCCTACAGTTGCAGCTGTGAAGTCATCACATATAAACAGGATGATGAAGACCTGCTTACAACTTGGAGCATTGGAGATGAGCTTTGGCTGCCGGGAGAGTGAGTACTAAGGTTAGAAAAGCACTTTTTACTTTTACCCTTGACAAAAAAAAAAAAGAACCTTTAACCCAAGCAGTGTCAGGGCTATATTCCACCGATATATTTTTAAACCTAAATACTAGAATTAATTTAAAAGAATATCTAGTGTACTTCAACACTATTATTATTATTTTGAATAAGCAAATTAAAACTCAGGTACAAGATACAGACCTAGAACTATGGAGATGGGCTCCATACAGCTCCATACCTTTAGATAATTGGTGTATTCACAGTCCCCAGCTAGACTTAACATAGTTTCACATGGGTGTTTGCCATGCAAAATTTTTTGCAGTGATGAAAATGTTTGCAACAAAGTTTGGATTGGATGCCAGTCATGGGGGCATTTAGCTGGTAGGAAATCAGGTCCATGTAACGTTTGTTGTATGATCACACTTATATTGACATGGTTTTATTTAGAGCCTTTATACATGGGTGTAGAGAAGCTTAAATGCATGCATCCCAACACAAAAGACTTAATTTGACCTGCTCTGTCTCACATGAAAATGAATCTCCGATAGGACATGCTGTGTTGCTGAGTAATACAATGCAAAGGCGGTGAAATGCTGCCTCAGAACACTGTACTAGTGAGGTAAATGGGAATCTACTGGAAACGATCTTTTGCAATTCTGGCAAGACTTAAATTCAGCATTATATTAAGCCTAACCCCCCTTACAACGCAGTAAAATGTGTGGTTTACTGGTGTATTTTGGCACCTCATTACACATAAACAGTAGGTTTGGTTTTCTTTGCACTGTCATTCATTGGCATTTTAATCTAAATGATTGAACTGCCTTAACACAATGCACTTTAAGCTTTGCCTACTGGGCATTTTTACCCCCTTCCTGCTCAGGCCAATTTTCAGCTTTCAGTGCTGTCGCACTTAGAAAGACAAGAGCGCGGTCATGCAACACTGTACCCATATGAAATGTTTTTTTTTTTTCAAATTCTTTATTTAATAAGGCACATAAACAATACACAACTGGGCCGTAACATTGGTACAAAGAAAACAGCAAGATTACAACAGGGAGCATCATAATATACAACTCAAATTCAGAAAAATTGAATTATCGCAATATATGGTCTGTCCGGGTCGCCATATGGGATAGAATATTCAGTCATCCTCTGAGAGATTTTCTGCACCTCCTGCCAAAAGTGTTGGAGTTTGGAGCAACCCCAAAAAATGTGACGTAAAGTGCCCTGTTCTCGTCAACATCTCCAGCACATGTTTGACGCATCGGGGAAGAACCGCCGAAGCTTCATGGGAGTCTAGTACCAGTGCGTGAGCAGTTTGTAGTGGGTTTCCTGTACAGATAGAAGATCGGAGTGCCAAGTGGGTAATATTCACTTTTTGGGCCACGGAGAAGGTCCTGTTCAACTCGCCTTCCCATTTTAGGAGATCCGGGTGGACGAAATCCTCCAGGGGTGAGGAAAGGAGGGAGTACATCTGAGAAAGTGCGTATGGGAGAGGGTCCTCCCCTGAGAGTAAGTCTTCAAGAGGCGTCTGGTGCCTAACAAATAGGGTAGGGGAGCCTAGACTACGTAGAAAGTCCGTAAGCTGTGGGGCCTGCCAGCGAGAAAGGACGAAGGGTCCCACGAGAATCCGTCAAGAGTGAGAGGGAGGGCCAAGCATTGGAGGTAATAAAGTGTGAGGCTTGAAAGTAACCCTGCTCTAACAGGTCACAAAACTTGCCCCCCTCACAGCCTGGCGGGAAGGCCGGATTACCCAGGATAGGAAATATGGGTGTGGCTGTGAAATGCTCCACCTAGAAAGTACAGCTGCACAAGTGCGGATAGTAGGCCCGATACACGGATGTCATTTGATGGCTTCCGGGAGCGCTTGGAAGCACCACAGTGCTCTGGGGAGGAAAACAGGGTAGAGAGAAAGTTCCAAACTCGTGCAGAGCTTTAGTCACGCATGCCTACACCAGTCCACCCATCTATTTAGATGGGCTGCCTGGTAATACCGGAAGGTGTCGGGGACCGAAATGCCTCAGTGCGCCTTAGGGAGCCTCAGGATGCGTTTGCTAATTCTGGGGCATTTCCCAGCCCAGATAAAGTTTATAAAAAGGGCATCAATGTCACGATTACTGGGATCAGGCTTAGAGTCCAGTCGCAGAAAGCAGCACAACCGTGGTTAACAAGCAGGGTCTGGTACACAAGAGATCAGCCGGAGTGAGGGAACAAGCAGAAGAGTAGTCATAGTCTTAACCAAAGATCGGTACACAAGTAGTGAAGAGCAAAATGGCAGCAGGCAGAGGCTTAGTCCTGGAACGTAGCTGGAGGTCGGTACACAAGTTGAAGATTTAGGAGGTTGAAGCACACTAAGCTAGATCTTGGCATAAGCACAATAATCTGGCATCAGGAAGATTCCAGATCAGGCTTAAATAGGAAGTTCAAAGGAGTGGCCAAAGGTTCAGAGTTCACAGGAGGCTGGGCAAGGAACTAGACAGGAAACTGGACAAGGTCTAGGTCACCACATAGATCTAGTATGCAAAGATATCAGCTGCTGGATAGCTCAGCAAGAAGAAGCACTGCCAGAAGCAACTGAGGACCTGGGCTCGAATCTGGGACCTGACAGTATGCCCCTCCCTCTAGGACGACCACTGGGCATCTCAGGACCAGGTTTAAGCGGAAACCTTTGATGGAACTCCCGAACCAGTCTAGGAGCATGGACATGCTCAGCAGGTTCCCAAGAATTTTCTTCAGGTCCATATCTTTCCCATTTCACTAGGTACTGCAACTTGTTCCTGTGGATCCTGGAGTCAATTATTCCTTCTACAATAAATTCCTCTTCACCCTCAACAACCACAGGCAGGGGAGGAGGAAGGACTCTCCCAGGGAAGGAATTTTCATAGAAGGGTTTAAGTAAAGAAACATGAAAAACAGGATGGACTCTCATACTGTCAGGAAGTTTCAAGCGGAAAGTAACTGCATTAACTTGTGCCAGAATTTGAAAAAGGTCCTATATACTTTGGCCCTAACTTAACAGATGGTACCTGAGTCCTGAGATTCTTTGTGGATAACCAGACCTTGTCTCCAACACAGAAAGACGGCATTTCTCTTCGACGTCTATCAGATGCCTTCTTGTAAGCCTCCTGTGCCACCTTCAATGTTTCAAGCAGTTTACTTTGAGTTTCCTGTAAAAGAGATAACCTCTCATTAACAGCAGGAATCGGTGTAGCAATAGGGAGGTCAGGAATGCAAACTGGATAGTACCCTGTATTCACATAAAAAGGACAAAGAGATGTGGAGCTGTGCTTAGAATTATTGTAGGAAAATTCTGCTGTTGGAAGATAATCTACCCAATCATCCTGCAAATAGCTAACAAAACAGAGAAGATATTGTTCCAAAGTCTGATTTGTTCTTTCCGTTTGGCCATTGGATTGAGGATGAAATGCAGAGGAAAGATTGACTGTGACACCCAGGGACATGCAGAAACTTCTCCAGAATTTGGAAGTAAATTGAACCCCCCTATCTGAGACCACATCATCCAGGATCCCATGTAGTTTAAATACTTCACGGATTATTAATTCTGCAGTTAGTTCCGCAGTGGGTACCCCCTTAGTTGGGATGAAGTAAGCCATCTTGGTGAAGCGGTCGACCACTACCAAGATGGTGGTCATTTCCTTCGAAGGAGGGAGTTCAACCACAAAATCCATAGAAATTGATCCCCAAGGCCGTGATGGAATTGAAAGTGGTTGAAGCAGTCCCACAGGGGAAGATCGGGGTGTCTTATGATGTGCACAAGTTGGACAAGAAGCAACATAGTTCTTTACATCTTTCTTGTAACTAGGCCACCAGAATGAACGAGACAACAGTTCAGCAGTTTTAAAGGCCCCAAAATATCCTTCACGCTTAGAGTCATGAACCAGTCTGAGGACTTCTAGCCGTGCACTTTGAGGGACATAGAGACAATGGTTCTGAATCCAAAAGCCATTTCTGAAGGTGAGACTCAGGTCCTTGGGAGGATGTTTAAGGAGGGGATCAGAAGAGTAGCCATCTTTAAGCAAGGTCAAAAATTCCTTGGGATTAGTGGCTACCAAAAAGTTATTTTGAGAAAGAATGGTGCAGTCAGAGTTGCTTTCTTGAGGGGATTCAGACAAACTCCGTGACAGGGCATCAGCCTTGCCATTTCTTGAGCCAGGTCTGTAAGAAACGATGAAATTAAACCTGGAGAAGAATAAAGACCAGCGTGCTTGTCGTGAGGACAGTCTCTTTACAGAACGGATGAACTCTAAGTTCCGATGATCGGTTAGAACAGTCACTAAATGTTCAGCCCCTTCCAACAGATGGCTCCATTCAGAGAAAGCTTCCTTTTTTGCCAGCAATTCTTTATTCCCAATGTCATAGTTCCTTTCAGCAGAGGTCATCAACTGGTAAAAGTAAGCACAGGGATAAAGCTGCATCTTTTTACCTGTACGCTGAGAAAGGATAGCTCCAACAGCAGAATCTGAGGCATTAACTTCTACAACAAAGGGCAGTTCAGGGTCAGGATGTTCTAGAATTGGTGCAGAGGTAAAGAGTGTCTTTAGTTCACAGAAAGCAGCTTGTGCCTCTGGTGCCCATGTGAAGAGCCGTCCCTTCTTGGTTAACTGGGTAATTGGTGCAACCACCTTGGAAAAGTCCCTTATAAACTTTCTGTAGAAGTTGGCAAATCCAAGAAATCGTTGAATTTCTTTAACATTCCTAGGAGCAGGCCACTCCACCACTGCTTTAATCTTATCAGGGTCCATGCTCAAACCTTCAGGGGAGATTATGTACCCCAGAAACTGAATCTTGGTCTATTAAAATTCGCATTTCTCCAATTTGATGTACAGCCGATTCTTCCTCAGGCGCTCAAAAATAATGGAAACGTGTTTGCGATGTTCCTGTAGAGAATCTGAAAAGATAAGAATATCATCTAAATAAGCAATCACAAATTGATCCAATAGATCTCGCAGCACATCATTATTAAAGTGTTGAAAGGTTGCTGGAGCATTGCAAAGACTGAAAAGCATGACCAAAGACTCGAAATGTCCATATCTGGTTCTGAAAGCAGTCTTCCATTCATCACCCTTACGAATGCGAATGAGGTTATATGCACCCCGTAAATCCAATTTAGTAAAGATCTTTGCAGAACAAAGTCTGTCCAAAAGCTCGGGGATTAGTGGGAGGGGATAGCGATTCTTGATAGTGATTTTATTTAATTCCCTATAGTCAACACATGGTCTCAATATCTTATCCTTCTTCTCAACAAAGAATAGACCTGCCCCAGCAGGAGAGGTTGAGTGTCTTATGAACCCCTTTGCCAGGTTTTCATCCAACCTCTCCCTTAACACCTTTAATTCAGGTTCAGACATAGAATAGAGGCGGCCAAAAGGAATCTCTGCCCCAGGTAAAAGTTCAATAGGACAGTCATAAGGGCGATGTGGCCAGATTATGGACTCCATTGTGGCCAGATTATTCTGTCACGATTACTGGGTCAGGCTCAGAGTCCAGTCGCAGGAAGCAGCACAACCGTGGTTAATAAGCAGGGTCTGGTACACAAGAGATCAGCCGGAGTGAGGGAACAAGCAGAAGAGTAGTCGTAGTCTTAGCCAAAAATCGGTACACAAGTAGTACACAAGTAGTGACGAGCAGCAGGCAGAGGCGTAGTCCTGGAACGTAGCTGGAGGTCGGTACACAAGTTGAGGATTTAGGAGGTTGAAGCACACTAAGCTAGATCTTGGCAAAAGCACAATAATCTGGCATAAGGAAGTTTCCAGATCAGGCTTAAATAGGAAGTTTAAAGGAGTGGCCAAAGGTTCAGAGTTCACAGGAGGCTGGGCAAGGAACTAGACAGGAAACAGGTCTAGGTCACCACATAGATCTAGAATGCATAGATATCAGCTGCTGGATAGCTCAGCAAGAAGAAGCACTGCCAGAAGCAACAGAGGATCTGGGTTCAAATCTGGGCCCTGACAATCAACCTGTTTAAAAAAGGACGTCGGAAAATGCACGGGTAGGGTCTGGAATAAGTAGAGGAGCTTTGGGAAAATGGAAATCTTCACAATATTGCACTGGCCAGACCACGAGTGGAGACCCAGTATCCATTTGCCCAACAGAAGGTGTGGGAAATTCAATTTAAAGACATCGGACAGGTTCGGAGGGAGTAGCGTACCCAAATATTTCAGGGCAACCGGGGCCCACCGAAAAGGGAAATTCTGTTGTAGGAGGTCACGCAGGGTTGTGGGCAGTGCCACTCCCAACACCTCCGATTTAGCGTAATTGATTTTTAGGTTAGAAATTTCTCCATACATCTCAAATTCTTTCAGGAGGTTCGGAATAGAAACAAGGGGGTTAGAGAGAGAGAGAAAGAAGAGGAGGTCATCCACGTAGGCAGAGATTTTGTGAAAGTTGGTGCCCACCTGTACACCGGTAATGTCAGGGTGCGACCGGACTTTAGAAAGAAAGGGCTCCAGGGAGAGAGCGAAGAGCAATGGAGAAAGGGGGCAGCCCTGTCTGGTACCATAAAAAATCCGGAAAGGCTTCTGAAAATACTCCATTAGCCTTTACTGCTGCTCTGGGGTTTGTGTAAACGCTAGTGATCCAGTGCAGCATTTGCGGACCAAAACCTAGGTGTCGCAGTACTGTAAACATGTACTCCCAGCTGACCCGGTCAAATGCCTTTTCAGCATCTGTGCTCAGGAAGACGGTCGGCTTATTGACACTCTTGTCAAGGTGGATCAAATTAAGAGCCTTGGTGGTTTAATCCCTTGCTTCTCTGGTGGAGAGGAAGCCCACTTGGTCCAAGTGGACCAAGTCACCGAGGAGAGGCTGCAGCCTGGACACAATGAGCTTGGTGAAAAGCTTCAGGACCACATTGAGGAGTGAGATCGGGAGGTAACTTCCACAAGCAGAAGGGTCCTTCCCTTCCTTAGGGATGACAGAGATGTGGGCAAGTAGGGTATCCTCATGAAAGGATGATGAGTGGCCTATGCCGTTGAACAGCTTCAACATAAAAGGCAGTAACAGGGTCTGCATAGTTTGGTAGTACTGGACCGTGAACCCATTTGGACCTGAAGCCTTACCTGTCTTAGCTGTTTTATTGGCTGATAGAAGCTCATCCGTGGTAAAGGGTGTCTCTAGGGCTTCCCGCGCAGGAGACGGGAGTCTCAGCAGCAGGATGGATTCAAGATAGGTGAAACAGCGATAGAGTGGGATGGTGCCTGGGGCAGACGACAGAGGCGGGAATAGAATTCTCCAAAGTATTGGGAGATGTCCTTAGGGAGTGAGAGCTTGCGGCCTCCCTCACCGGTAATGTGAGGAACGTAGAAGGCTGCCCGCTGTTCTCTGAGGGCTCTGGCCAGCAGCCTCCCACACTTGTCACCTGATTCATAAGTGAGCTTCCTGCAACGCTGGATATTTGCCTTGGCTCTGAACCGGAGGACGACTGAAGGGTCCAAGGTATGCTTATGGCATAGTTCCAGGTCAAAAATGTCTGAGAGAAGCTTGGAGAGCTGCGTCTCCCTGTCTTTCTTAATTTGCGAACCATGCTAATTAGGATCCCCGAATCACCGCCTTGTGCGCCTCCCAGACCAGCCCCAGGTTGCTACCCGAGATGTCGTTTAGCTCGAAGTACGTCTGGAGTTTGTGAGAGATGTCTGCCAGGACCCCAGGGTCCTGTAGTAGGCTCTCATTTTGCCTCCATCGCCAGTCCGCCTCCTGGGTGGACCTCCCTAAGTGCACCACCATGGTAATCGGAGCCCGACCCGACCATGTAATGGGACCGATCGAAATGTCCGCAATCGAGGAGAGGAGCAGATGGGGGACCAAGAAAAAATCGATACGTGAGTACACTTGTTGCGGGTGTGAAAAAAAGGTGAAATCCCTCTCATCGGCGTGCAATGTACGCCAAGCATCCACCAGTTGCAATCCATGCAGGAGCTTAAGGATCCCCATATGAAATTTTTATCATTTTTTCACACAAATAGAGCTTTCTATGGTGGTATTTTATCACCGTTGGGTTTTTTTATTTTTTTTACAAATGTAAAATTACCACAAATTTAAAAAAAAAAATTTTTTTCTTAGTTTCTTTAATAAAATTCTGCAAACATGTAATTTTTCTCTATCACTGATGTGCGCTGATAACACTGCACTGATGGACACTAACTGGCAGCACTGATGGGCTCTGATGGGCACTGATGAGGCTGCATTGATAGGCAGCACTGATGGGCACTGATGAGGCAGGACTGGTGGGCACTGATGAAGAGGCACTGATGAGATGGCACTGATATGCGGCACTGATAGTGATGTGCCCTTTCACACTAGCTGGTTACCGACCCTTTCCTTTTCTACTGGCAAGTGTGCTTACATCGTGATCAGCTCTAATTTGGACACAACTGATCATGTGGTAAAGAGCTGCTGTGATTGGCTCTTTACCCTGATCTGTGATCAGCTGTATCCGAAGGACACAGGGATCACAGAGAGAGCCAAAAGCAGGCCACAGCGTGTGTGCAGGAGGACATTATATGGCACCCTCCCAGAGCTGTCCAACTACACTGTAGCTGTCATTTTTCTATAGTGTGGTCGGCAAGTGGTTGAAGTGGTTGTTAATCCACTATATCCTTTTCATACAGTCCTCTGTGTTTCCTAATGCTGTGTGCCCCAGTGTGTGTTTTATAAAAAAAAAATGCCATCTATACCTTATTTTAGAACACCGCTTAGCGCTCACGTGACCAACGAAATCTAAAAGTTGTAGAAATCTAGGTAATTCTGATTAGCATACATATCTTGTGTTGCGGCCCCTTTGGCATCGAGTAAATAACGAGAGGAGAGCTTCCTACGGGTGCAGTACTTTTATTCTTTTGCATCAAAGGTGGGCAGGAGAGTTGAACACCACCAACGTTATTCTCTTTAACACCTTGAGCACTGTAAACCATAAGCATCATGAGCACCGTAGCACTGTGAAAACTGTAAAATGACACAATACATTTGTTTACAGTGATCACCAAAAAGGGGGTTACAAGGTTAATTACAAATGTGAGTTACAAGGTGGATTTCAGTTGTCTGTACACATATCTAAATTACATTAAACATCTAAGGAAACATGACTACATGTACTAGGATTTGGATAGCATATTTTTAACTAACAGAATGGACACAATTTATGCCTAAGAACATATATACTTTTATATATAATGCACTTTTACTGCGTACCTCGCTCCGCTTGCCAATGGGTGCAACTTTAAACTTTAGAAAACCTCCATAACAATCGCCTTCCCATGAGGTTCTGCTGACATGCTTTGCATATGAAATTCTGGCTCACAGAAAGCCTTGCCTCTAAACTAGAGAAAGGAGGAGTGGTCTGCTGATTAAAACATTCCCCAGGAAAACCAGAGGAAGGCAGAAAGGTTCCACCAGGCAGTTAGTGCAGAACAAGGATTTAAAGTGATAAGCGGACCGTTACATCTTGGTCTGCCTCTTTTTGCTGTCTTTTAAATTTAAAACCCTATTTTTGTTGCCACCTGCTGCAACACTTACATTTATTGCAGGGCACACAGAGAACTGCTGGAGCAGGGGGCAATATAACCATTTTCAAGTAACGCATTGGAAAGTGTTCACTGAGTGAGTCACTGACACTGACCACTGCTATTAAAGTATACATTTCAACAGGTAACAATATAGGGAGGCCAGGCTTACCTCGTGTAGAGGCCCTTGTTAGTAGGCATATGCATGACGAACAAAATGTGTTTTGTTTCGATTCGTTAATCTAGGTATTTAGTTTTGTTAAATTTGGTTGATTCATTCAATTCATAATTGGGATTTGTATTCTGAATTCATATTCGGAATTCGTTTTATGTCTTTTTCTAATTTTCTTTGAATTTACACCTTTTTTCGATTCGGTTGAATGGAAAATGCTTGATTTTTTTTATTTCCATACCAATTCCATTTCCATTTGAATGCGGCAAAGTGAACAAACAAAAGAAAAATCTTCATCGAATAATTACAATGACTCTTTAAATCATCTTTGGCTTAACAAAAACAGCATTATTTTGAAATGGTACTCTACTAACACACATAGTCTTTGATTTCAGAAATATGTTTACAGTTCGAATTCGAATAGAATTCGATGTAAAATTCGATTAGAATTTCAATTTGAATTTTGGAAATTCGGACGAATATCAATTCGTTATTCAGAGCATTCGGTAAACGTTGTTTACACTGTAATTCGGATATTCGGACATATCCAAATCTCCGAATAACAAAAAATTTGTCTGACTATTTATTCAGAACGAAACAAACTGTACATGTCTACTGGTTACTATATCAATGTCTGTGCTGGAGTTACAAGAAATATTTTTACTGTCTATCTTGGCTTTAGCTGAGTGAGGTGTTTAATCCCGCTTGCTAGTCTGGTAATAACAATCACAGCTTTAGGATGCTAAATTATGAGGGGCCGAAAGTATTGAAGCAAAATCTTCACAGGCAGGGAACAGTAAAATGAAAAGATATTTGTGTTTCTTTGTGCATCTTTATTGAGCATATGAAGCCTTGTGTGTTTTCAAAAGCCAAACCAATGTAGCTGAAAAATGTAGAATTACTTTGCTGTGCTTTGTTAAAGGGTTTACTCTTTACATGCTCTTTGACACATACTGTATATTGGAAAACCTATAAAGTCAGACTCGCTGTCATTAATTGGGAGCCAAATCCCAAATCAGCTGTAAAGTTCTCCTAGGAGAGAAATTGTATGGGGAATCTTAGAGGAGACTGCAGGCTGAATCCAGGGTGGTGTTTGGGGAGAAGAGATTCTATCTTTTGCTGGAATTTGGGCTTTTATTACATTAGTTTGGAACCCTGGATTTGTAACATCTTGCTAAATTCTCTTAAAGGGCTTCTCCTTTTTGTGTGGAAAATTGAAATGCAGCATACCCTTTGGACTATAGACCATTGGAAATACAGTAGGATTTGTATCAGCCTGCAAAATCCTCTTAAAGGGGATCCTCTGAGTCTACCCTTTGTGTGCATCCCTGCTGCCTCTAATTAGGCAGGGGCAGATCATGGAGAGCAGATAGTGATTTTAGTGTGTGGCTGACTAAATCTACAAATTGGCACTCTTTATGTTCTCTCTACCCCTTGAAGAAGAATGCATTGAAATGCGGTGGTTTTTCCATAAGAATAATGCCATGTAACATATTCAAGATATATTAGCATTATGACATTTGATTGAAAAGAGAGTGTGTAACTTTATCCTCCTACATGAGGAATGTGTAATAATTATCAGCCTTGATTTTATGCAAACTATGCAAAGTTGCATAGGATCCAGGATCTTCAGAATGCTTCCTGCTTCTTGGAGTCCTGCAAAGCTTCTACCAGTTCCTTTTTGTCTTCAGCATATGGGTGTGTTCAAGTCATCTTTCCCCTCCCCCTACTTTCTGTAGCATCACTTCCTGTCATCCCTATTAATCACTTTACATCCGGAGGATTTTGCTGTCTTACGTCTGGGCCACTTTTTGCGATTCGGCACTGTGCAAATTTAACTGACAATTGCGCGGACGTGCGACGCCGTACCCAAACGAAATTGACGTCATTTTTTTTACCACAAACAGAGCTTTCTTTTGGTGGTATTTGATCACCTGTGCGATTTTTACTTATTGCGCTATAAACAAAAAAAAAATGCGTACATTTTGAAAAAATAACAATATTTTTCACATTTTTTTATATGAAATTCCCCCCCCAAAAAATGTAAAAATCAAAATTTTTTAAAATTTTTGGCCAATTTGTTTTCTGCTACCTATGTTTGGTAAAAATTGATTGGTTTGCGCAAAAGTTATTGCGTTTACAAACTAAGGGAAAGATTTATGTCATTTTTGGTGGGGTT
This sequence comes from Pelophylax lessonae, assembly GCF_965119305.1. Classification (NCBI taxonomy): domain Eukaryota; kingdom Metazoa; phylum Chordata; class Amphibia; order Anura; family Ranidae; genus Pelophylax; species Pelophylax lessonae. The sequence goes on along the minus strand of NC_138777.1, from coordinate 91,352,877 downwards.
TTTTTTTAACAAGTAATGGCGGCGATCTGCAATTTTTTTGCGGGACTGCGACATTGTGGCGGACAGATCAGACCCTTGACTGACATTTTTGACACTTTTGGGGGTACCAGTGACATTACTACAGTAATCAGTGCTATAAATATGCACTGTTACTGTAAAAATGACACTGGCAGGGAAGGGGTTAATTTTTATTGGTGATCGAAGGGTTAATGCATGCTGACGTGTGTGGGGGGGAGGGGACTATGTGACAGAGGGACTGATCGCAGGTTCAGCTATGCTGAACCCTGCAATCTGACCCTGCCTGTCACTTAGTAGATCCACCCGCTTGTGTTTACACAAGCAGGCGGATCTCCACACTCAATTCCCCGACGATCAGGGAAGAGCAGCGGCGATCGCCACCGCTCCTCCCCTGGCCCGACTCCCGCTGTGACTGAATACAGCGGGAGCGAGCCTCCGGCGGCCGAGAAGAGGGAATGTCTGGTGACGTAGGTCTATGTTGCCAGACGTTATCGAGCCACTTTGCCACAGTACAGCTCTCGTGAGCAGTGCGGAAGTGGTTAAACTTAATACTGAGGGCTGGGACTCTGAGCTGGGGGGGGGGGGACCTTATTGACATAGAATTCACCCAAAGAAATAATATAATAATCATATAAAAAATAAACCAGCCCCTATTGATATGAAGACAGTTGATGGTCCACCTTTATCTTCAGGGCCTGTTACCCATGAAACGGTTCCTCTTGAACTCCGATTTGTGGCCAATTATGGTAAGACTCTCAGCTTTTAGCTGATAACATCACCCAAATTTTCTGTCATCCTGGGTTTCTATTCATAATCTCTCCATTACCTGAGGAGCACTAACTATAAACGTTTACATCCCCTAACTGCAAGGAACATTGTAGAGAACCTCGTCAAACAAATTCTCTACTGATCAAGGAATCACAAGTTGATGTAACCACCCAGCTACAGTATATCACAACCTGCTTCCACAATACCACGTGTTCTGGGATGTCTGTAATAAAAATAAATCTGATCTATTACCTCTTCATCGCTAGTGTAAATGCTTCATTGAATTGCTCCCAGGGGCATAAAATGGTTGCCTTTTCAATCTTTCAGAAAGTTAATTCAAGGTGCTCAGGGAGTGGCTTGATGAAAATTTAAAGAAGGGCTTTTTCAGACATTTAATGTCTGACATTAATTCTTTATAGAAAAAAGGGTCTCCACCTTGCGTCCAAGCATCGATTACAAGGATTTGCATAAAATCACTATTAAACACTGTTATTTAAAATGGTATGTCTCCCTAAGATATTATATATATTTCGTGCTCTTCCGATTTATATCCCTAAACATTATATCAACTCGCTTAATAAACTCCTACGTACTTTCATCTGGCAGCAGAAACGAGCAAGATGTGCATATTTACACATGATACGACATAAATCGGTTGGAGGGTTGGGACTACCAAGTCTTGAAGACTATTATCACGCATCCCGTCTTGCTCCCTTGCAATACTGGTTCACCTATAGAACCCACAAAATATCTCTCCCGTGGCTCCCGATAGAAGCTGCGTTATATAACTCTCAGGACTTATATACGATACTTCTGGCGGACATGTGGAAACCTTTAACATTACACTCTCTCCCATTAACAATAAAGGCGTCCGTACTGTCCTGGTCTCACCTAATGGCACAACCTTTGTTACAACAAAATAATATATCAGTTCCTATACCCTTAATGACTATGAGTATCTTGCTTCCTTGTGTTCACATTAGTAAATTGGTGTCAGGGGGTATTGACACAGTCACGCAATTGTATCAAGATAATATTATCAAATCCTTTGTAGCCCTCCAATGAGAATTTTCACTTTCCCCTCAGGCTGTTTTTGCTTACAATACAAAACACCCGCTCCCAAAACTTGATCTCCCCCAGTTACTGTGGAAATATTTCACAGATCCAAATTCAAAGACTAAAGGGATATCAGTGTTTTATAACCAATTACAGCAGAAACTTGCATTTCTTAAAACATCTCACATGACGAAATGGGAAAGAGACCTGGGTTCGACCTTCTCCAATGAGCAATGGAGATGGGCGATACGCACGTCTTATAAGGCAACACAATGTGTTACACACTGGGAACAATTTCAAAAAATAGTTACTAGATGGTACCTAACTCCCTACCGCCTGTCCTCAATTTTCCCCAATTATGACCCACTGTGCTGGCGAAAGTGCGATCAAACTGGCACTCTTTATCATATATTTTGGTCCTGTAAAGGACTTATCAGCTTCTGGAGGAAAATTTTCGAAATACTTTCTGATGTTACGGGTGTACTGATCAAACCTGAACCTGCCCTAGCCCTTCTTTATTTGGGCATTGAAAATATACCCTTTGACATCAGAACGGTGTTTACACATATATTGATAGCAGCTAAAACGGTTATTGCTCGAGATTGGAAAAAATCTATAGCCCCTTCCCACATGGAGGTAATACGTCTAGTCAACCAACATTTTTCTCTGGAAAAGGCATATGCATACTCTGTGTCTCGGAGTAGTAAATTTCATGCATCCTGGCTTTTCTGGCAACAGAGTTCTTATTTTCATATGGTTTAATTGGATATTGATATCAGATTTAGGTCTTACCCAAAGTTTAGCGGTATTCTCTTATGTTATGAATGTGTATCCATTCCTACGAGATGTACTTTGCTTGTTTTTTTTTTTGTTTTGTTTTTTTTTCATGTTTTTGTGTTATATATTGTTTCGTTGTCTTGTAAACCATTTTTTTTACGTTGTATATTCATGTTCTTTATTGTAAAAACCAAATAAAAATCAATTCAAGTCAAAAACTGTTATTCACTTCCCTTGATCTGTGAAATGTTGGAAAGACTCTTCTGCCAAAGTCTGTACCAAATTAGATTTGGGGGGCATATAAACTTGTCCACATTTGTCTTGGAGACGAATGGAGAACTGCCTTTAGAAGCAGATATGGGCATTTTGAGTCTTTGGTTATTCCGTTTGGCCCTTGCAATGCTCCCACAACTTTTCACTTCATCAGTGATGTTTTGCTAGATCTGTTGGGCCAGTTTGTGATTGCATATCTAGATGATATTCTCATCTTTTCTGATAACCTGGAAGAGCATTGTAAGCTTGGACTGTCTTTGAAAGATTAAGAAAGCATCAAATTTACATCAAAGTGGAGCAATGTGAATTTGAACGAATGAATGCAAATCCAGTCCTTGGGATACTTAATTTCTCCAGAAGGAATGAGCATGTATTCTGAGAAGATCAAAGCAGTGGCGAATCCACCAATCTGTGGATCCATCTATTTTTGTGGGACTATTAGTATCAGCCAGCAAGATTATCTGTTTATTTTGGCTGTACAGACTCACATCCCCCAGCGCTACGTTTTGAGGCTATGTGTGTTATTTTCTGATGTAGCTGGGGGCAAAGTTGTGGATGGCTTTGTAAGTTGTATCTTGAATTTAATTAGTTGGGTGAGCGTAAGCCAGTGGAGGGATCGGCAAAGAGAGGTAGCAGACACTGAGCGATTGGTAAAGTGGATGAGTCTGGAGGCAGCATTCATGATGGACTGAAGTGGAGATAGCCTGTGTAAAGGTAAGCCAATGATGAGGGTGTTGCAGTAGTCAAGGTAGGAGATGGCCAGGGAGTGAATTAGAAACTTTGTGTTGTCATTGGTTAGGAAGGGGCATATCTTGGAGATGTTGCGGAGGTTGAGGCGGCAAGCTTTGGGCAATAATTGGATGTGGGGCCAAAAGGATTGTTCAGAGTCCAGGATGACGCCTAGAACCTTGGCATGTAAAGATGGGTTGATAGCTGAGCCACTTGTTTTGACAGAGAAGTCAGGGGAAGGGCCATGTGGGGGGGGGGAAATATTATGAACTTTGTCTTGGATAGATTAAGTTTGAGGAAGTGGTGTGACATCCAGGCTGATATGTCTGTTAGTAAATAGTGAGGCGTGAGGAGACTGATGGAGTGAGCTGAGGGATAGAGAGATAGATTTGGGTGTCATCAGCATAGAAATGGTATTGAAAGCAATGGGAGGCAATTAACTGACCCAGGGAGAAGGTGTAGATTGAGAATAGGAGAGGCCCAAGAACAGAACTTTGGGGAAACCAAACAGAGAAAGGAAGAGGAAAAGAGGAAGTAGAATTGTAAGTGACACTGAAGTGCAGTGGAATAGGTAGGCTGTGAACCAGCGAAGAGTACAGTCATGAAAACCAAAGAAGTACAGATTTTTGAGGAGGAGACAGGGATCCACTGTGTCAAAGGCAGCAGAGAGGTCCAGGAGTAGGATTACAGAATAGTTTCCATTGGCTTTAGGCATTAGTAGAATGTTTGTGAGTTTAAGGAGAGCAGTTTCTGTGGTGTTTTGAGAGAGCGAAATCCAGACTGAAGGGGATTAAGAAGGTCATTCTCAGTGAGATGGTTGCTCAGTTGGTTGTAGACCAAGTGTTAAAGGAGTTTGGAGGAAAAAGGGAGTAAAGAGATGGGGTTTAGGTTGTTAAGATTGGTGGGGTCCCGTGAGGGCTTTTCAAGTATGGGGGTGCCTAGTGCATGTTTTAGAGAATTGGGCAAGATGGCAGGAGAGAGGGAGAGATTTAAGATGTTAGGGAGTGTGGGATAGAGCCAGAGGGTGACTGTAGCATTGTGAGGGAACAAGGTCCAGGGGTCAGGTGGGCGTTAGAAAAAAGTTTAGCAACCTTGTCTATAATAGCAGGGTTGAATTAGGGAAGTAGTGATTGTACCTGTGGACATGGAGTGTTAAGTGGGGGAAGTATCTGTGCATCAGAGATCTCCTCACAAATGTTATCAATCTTATTTTGAAGTGATTCGTGATCTCCTGGGAAGTGATTGAATTAGTGGGTGGCGGCAGTGGAGGATGAAGAAGAGAGTTGAAGGTAGTGAAGAGTTGACGGGGACTGTATTAGAAAGTGCTAATGAGAGTGGTAAAATAGGTCTGCTTGGCAGTGAGGAGGGGAGTATTTTTGGAGGGCAAATTTATATTGGTTGGAGTCTATCTGAGACTTAGGCCTCATGCACACAGGGCGTTAGAAAAAACGAGCTGCAGAGCCACTGCTAACGCCAGGAAAAAGCAGCTGTTAAAAAGGTGCTTTTAGTAGCTTTTTCCATTGGCGTTATTGCACGTTTAGCTTTTAGCAGCGTTTTTCTGCTTCTATTCAAAAGCAATGGTTGCCCATAAGCCGTCTTTTATACGGCTTTCAGCCCATTGATTTGAATAGAAGTCACATCCAAGTCGAGTCAGCATAATGACTCGAGGTGACTTGACCTGACTTGTGGTGTGACTTGCACTCTGAGGATCTCGAGGGGGAACTCCACGCCAAAATGGGAAAAAAAACAGCGTGAGGGTCCCCCCAGGTTCAAAACCAGGCCCTTCGAGTCTGGTATAGATTTTGAGGGGAGCCCCATGCCAAAAAAAAGTGTGCCCCCCCCAAAATCTATACTAGACCCTTATGCAAGCATGCAGCCCGGCAGGTCAGGAAAGAGGGGGGGACCAGAAAGTGGCCCCACCCCCCTCCTGGACCATACCAGGCCACAGGCCCTCAACATGGGTGCTTTGGAGTAGGGGGGGCTCTGCACCCCCCACCCCAAAGCCTCTTCTCGACAACCCTGGGCGGTTGTGGGGGTCTGTGAGCAGGGGGCTTATCAGAATCTTGACGCCCCCTGTAACAAAGGGGCCTCCCAAATCTCGGACCCCCTCCCTATGTGAATGAGTATAGGGTACATTGTACCCCTACCTATTCACCCCAAAAAAGTCAGTGTAGTGTAAATAATGACAAGAGACAGTTTTGAGAAGTCCTTTATTAAAAATCTTCCTCCGGTCTTCTCCCTCTGGTCCTCTTCTGACGATGTCTCTCGATATTATGCCAGCTCTGCTTTTTGCAGCTACTTATATAGCCTTGGGGACGCGGCCACCCGGCGACGTCACTTGGAGACCCCGCCACCTTGTGTCATCACACATCGTCAGAGCGGAGCCGGCATAATCACGGGAGACATTGTCGGAGGAGGAACGGAGGGAGAAGACCGTAGGAAAAAGACTGGAGAAAGAAGACCAAATGGAGAAGACCGGAGGGAGAAGACCAGAGGGAGAAGACCGGAGGGAGAAGACCGGAGGGAGAAGACCGGAGGGGGAAGATCGGAGGAAGATTTTTAATAAAGGACTTCTCAAAACCATCTCTTGTCATTATATTCACTACACTGCCTTTTTTTGGGGTGAATGGGTAGGGGTACAATACCCCATACTCATTCACATAGGGAGGGGGTCCAGGATCTGGATATGGTCGCAGCAGTCGCAGCCAAACCTCTTTGAGGTCCTTCGGTAAGAACAAAGAGAGAGTCAGAATTTCTAAAAGACTCAGTTACAGTCAGATAAACCCTTATCGCCCGAACCACATCCAGAGAGTGCAAGGCAATTTCCTTGGAATGCTTAGACTTAGGATATAGGGAAGGCAACACAATGTCTTCATTGACATGAAAATCTGACACCACCTTATGAAGAGAAGACAGATTAGGTCGGAGAACCACTTTATCTCTGTGAACCACCAAATAAGGCGAACAACAAGACAAAGCCTCCAACTTAGACACTCTGCGGGCAGAAGTAATTTCCACTAGAAAGGCAACCTTCTTGGATAAAGAATGCAGAGAAATTTCCCTAATGTTCTCAAAAGGAGGCTTTAGAAGTACAGACAGAACCAGATTGAGATCCCACGGAGGCAATGGGGATCTCCGCGGGGGAGCCAGATGACGCAACCCTGAATAAAAGTGTGAATCAGGGCATTAGTAGCCAATGGATTTTGAAAGTAAATGGCCAAGGCCGACACCGGGCCCTTGATAGTGCGCAAAGCCAACCGCTGCTCAACCCCCTTTTGCTAAAAAGCCAAAACCCTAGCTATAGAGAACAAGCGAGGGTGGAGCTGCAGCGATTCACACCATGAAATGTACGATTTCCATGTACGATGATAGATCTTCTAGATGTCAACTTCCTGGCCTTCAAAAGTGTAGGAATCACCGAGTTAGAAAGACCTCTATTCCTCAACACCTCGCTTTCAACAGCAATGCCGTTAAAGCCACCGACCGTAAAGCAGGATAGAAGACTGGTCCCTGGGATAGCAGATCCTCCCGGAGGAAGTCTTCGTGGAGGATCGATGACCATTTTTACGAGGTCCCCATACCAAGACCGACGAGGCCAGTCTGGGGCCTCCAGAACGACCGTAATTCCTTTCATCACCACCATGCGAAGAAACCTCGGCAGCAGTTTGAGTGGAGGGAAGGCATAAATCAGCCGATACTGGCTCCAAGGAGCCACTAAAGCGCCTGTGGTGTCAGCCAGAGGATCCCAAGACCTGGCCACAAACCTCTGGACTTTTCTGTTGAGGGTTGACGCAAACAGATCCACCTCCAGAGTCCCCCTCTGGACGCACAGGAGATGAAACACCTCCGGATTAAGGGACCATTCCCCTTGATCCAGCACTTGACGACTCAGGTAATCCGCTTGCCGAATCTCCACACCCGAACATTGTCTTCTGCCCATACCAGGATTCTGGCCACCTCCTTGGCTGCCAGGACACTCTTGGTGCCCCCTTGATGATTGATGTAAGCCACAGCTGTGGCATTGTCCGATTGAATCCAAACCGGGGATCCGTTTAGCCGATTCGTCCAGTGGAACAGGCAAAGCTTAATCGCTCTGAGCTCCAGTATATTGATTGGCAAGGAAGACTCCTGTGTTGACCAAGTCCCCTGGGCACAGAGCTTCTCAAGCACTTCACCCCAGCTTGACAGGCTGAAGTCCGTGGTGACCACCGTCCAGAACAGCGACAGGAAAGACTTGCCCTGACACAAAGCTGGCGATTTGATCCACCAGGATAGAGCTGACCTTGAGATGGCTCAAACTTATCTTCTGGTCCAACGACCATGGATCCCTGTTTCATTTTGCAAGAATCTCTTCTTGCAGAAGCCTCGAGTGGGACTGAGCAAACGGAACCACCACGAAGGTTGATACCATCAGACCCAGGGCTCTCATGCAAGTTCGTATGGAAAACTGATCGGTTTCCAACAGCAACCTGATCGCCCCTTGCAACTTCTGAAGCTTTTCCAAGGGAAGAAAGACCCTCGCCAAGGCAGAGTCTAGAGTCAGCCCCAGATAAGTCACCCGTACAGAGGGCGTCAGAGTAGATTCTTTGAAATTGATCGTCCACCCAAGTTCCTGAAGGATCTGAACTGTAATTGTGAGGTCGCCCAACAGATCCGAGTGAGAGTCTGCTCATAATTGGAGATCGTCCAGATATCCCAAGATCGCAATCCCTCTCTGACGTAACAAGGCCAATACTGGGGCCAGGAGCTTGGTAAAAACCCTGGGAGCAGAGGCGAGACCAAAGGGTAACGCCACAAATTGAAAATGCTCCTCTTCCACCGTAAAACAGAGGAATCGCTGGTGTCCCTTAAAGATGGGGATGTGCAAATACGCATCTTTGATGTCGATGGAGGCCAGAAAATCCCCCTGATTCAAAGATGCTAACACAGACCGAATGAACTCCATTCAAAACTTCAGCACCCGCACAAAGCGGTTCAGAGCCTTGAGGTCCAGAATTGGATGCACCTTGCCCTCCTTTCTGGGCACCGTAAACAGGTTTGAATAGAAACCTTGAAAACGTTCCTGCGGAGGAACCGGCACAATCACTTCTTGAACAAGGAGATCCTGCACAGCCTGCTGGAGATCCTTCAAACGATCTGGAGACAGGCGAAGATTTGACTGTAAAAACCTGTTTGCCGGCCAGGACCGAAATTTGATCTTGTACCCGGAACGACTCAGGGCGTTCCATGTCGTCACGTCCCAGCGAGACATCCACTCGCAGGCTCGTCTCCATCCAAAAAAGGGGCTCGGTCGTGGCTAGTGCAGGACTATAACCTGCTCACGCTCGTAGGCCAGGCTGGGAGACCTTAAGGATCAAGATTATCCAGTGCAAAATCTCAGCCGGCATTGCTTGTAGATCACCAGGAGGATCCCCCGAACACTAACTAGCAAGGTGAGTAAAAATAAATAAAACAAAATCTTTTTAAAAGAATTAAAAAAACTGAGACCGAAGTCCCAGCAGAAAACCTACTCCTTTACTAGGCAGAAACAAACTGTTTTTCTGAAACAGGGTGTGTGGGGTTATGCCTATAGGGACAGCCCCGTGGGCGTGGTGAATTGCTTTTTTTTTTCTGCCTAGTACAGGGTGCAGCATAACACAATAGATAAGAAGTATGGGAGCTGCGTCTGTCAATGGACGATAGAGAAAAAGTATTTTAATCGATAGACACATTAACTCTCAGCTGTAACTGGTAATTAGGACATTGTACATCATAAACAAGGTAACGGGATGGGATCCTCATACTATCCAATATGAGGTCTCATAACTCAGTTGGTTCATGCTCTACTCTTTATTTAGAGATCTAAGGTAAATTAAGCATTTTGTGATTGGGAGACTGTATTTTCTATATTTCTTAGAGAACAAAATGCAGCTCAGAATCAGGCATTCTGCAGCTCCCACCGTACTGTGACCCTCTCCCTGCTCAGGTCAGAAGGGGATGAGTGGGAGTGAGTGACACAGCTAGGACAAGGACTGGCTATAGGAAAGAGAGAGAAAGGGAAAAGTGAGGGGTGAGTGACGCGGACACACTAATTCACAGATGACACATTGTGGGGTTCAGCTTCAAGTGGAGAGTTCTCAGAGAGGTTATTCAAGCCACATAAAAGGTTTAGTGCTTCCTGCCTGTGTTTATTGGACAGGATGCACAATCAAACCAAAGGATTCCCGCACAGGGGTAGGAAACACAATCCCAAAAACAAAGGTCCAGTAAAACAAATGTAAGCCTCCTGGCTAATAAACACATCTCGCTGGCCTGCAGGCATATTCCCTCATAGCCTGCTGTAACCTTTCTCAGCACCAACCCTGATTAACCCAGTTATACCCCAGGGGGGGAGCCAGTTGTGGCCAGTGCTTAACCTATTGCTGCCTACAGACCTCTCACTGCCACCCATTTACCTTAAAGAGGAAGTAAAGCGTCTTCTGTAACTTGTACCTATAGGTAAACCTATGATAAGGCTTACCTATTGGTACTGAGAATATCTCCTAAACATGCACCGTTTAGGAGATATTTACTTTGCATGCAGCCAGTGACATCACTGGCGCATGCACTCTGAAGGAACAGCTGCCCGTGCTGTTTCTTCAGAGCCCTGTGCTGTGAATGGCGGCTCTTGGGTGCATGCGCTGGAGTCATCGCGACTCTGACCAATCAGATGGCCGGAGGACCTGAATCCGGAAGTAAGACGGCTGAACATGTCGGCCATGTCACCGGTGAGTGGGCGGCGCTGCGGGGGCTTCGTTCTAAGGTAAGTATTTCATAATGAGCTAGTATGCGATGCATACTATAAAACAGAGAGAAACAGGCGCCTCTGAGTATAAACTGTGAATGATTTAATGGTGAAGGACACAATAAAAACTCACATAAAAGAATATAGAATCAGGCACATGTGATGTCCGGTGTACAGGGTCTGCATGAGGCCGCCTTCTGGGTCTTTGTGATGCCGCTTGTGTTGTTGACCTTGCCAGCAGGATGTGAGGATGGTGTGGAGAGACGAATCCAAGGGCTAGACCGCAGGGTGAGCCGCAGCTTCTTCTGTGTGTGCGTCACCGGCGTGCTCGCGATGCCTTTCGAAGCATGCCCACTGGAGTAGGCTGCCAGCACGCGCTCCTTTTTTAGCTTGAAAAAGGAGCGGACATCCCATGTACCTGATTCTACATTCTTTTATGTGAGTTTTTATTGTGTCCTTCACCATTAAATCATTCACAGTTTATACTCAGAGGCACCTGTTCTCTCTGTTTTATTGCATGTTTGGAGATCGCTTCCGCTCCCCTCCAGGCTGGCCCTGAGTCCAGAGACCGTGCCCCATTTATTACATGGACAAAAAGGGCAGTCTTCAAGACTGCTTTATGGAAATCCTCCATTCGAAACGTATCCCCCTGCGCCACTATGTATTCTTTGTTCCATGCTAATGCAATGCATACTAGCTCATTATGCCTTTGTCTTTCAGGTTTTTTTTTCTGAGGTTTACAACCTTTTTATATGACAGATATACTCCATTAATAACTGACAGGGACTGTTTGTCACAACATATACCCAAATACACAGGGTATCCCATAATAGGAATCACTGTGTTTTCAATTTGAGGGGCAGCAGATGCAGAATCCAAAAAAGTAGACCGCACTCAGGAAAGTAAGATGAAAACAATCAAAACTCCTTTATTCTTCTTCGGTGTAGCAGACAGACAGTACAATGCACATAACAGACGTGCCGGGTTAACGCGTTTCACGAATTAAATCGCTTACTCATAACCATACACTGATGCAAACATACAGAGATTGCAGAGAATAGCCAGCCAGGAATAAAGCTAAAGAAGGAGTCAACAGAATGTAAGAGGGAAATGGCACATGCTGCACACAATGTAGGAGGCAAATGATTGTAAAATGGCTGCCACAGCAGGAAGCAAAGAGGAAAATTCAGCCACAGTTGCCCTTGTGGTGGGATGACTATTGCACAACATAACTGAACCAGAACTTACAGCAGACTTACAGAATGTCTGCAAAGATATCTGATCTTGAGTCATGCAATGCGGACTGGCTGCAATTTTGCAACAATCTTCTGAAGCCTGTCAAGTCTAGCAATAGCTTAGCAAGTCATTTCCAAACTTGCAGCTCAATTGCTTGCTATCTGTGAAATTTGTGGCAAAATATCCTTGATATCTGGACAAGGTCAAGGATGTTGCCATCGGAGTGGGGAGGAGCCTGTATCAATTGCTTCCATTGGGAGAAAGAAAAATTCTGACTATGGCTCTAAGAACACCATCCCTACAGTCAAGTATGGAGGTGGAAACATGATGCTTTGGGGCTGTTTCTCTGAAAAAGGTACAGACCGACTTTGCTGCATTGAGGGGCCAATGGACGGGGCCATGTAATCTTGGATGAGAACCTTCTTCCCTCAGCCAGAACACTAAATATGGGCCATGGATGGGTCTTTCAGCATGACAATGACCCAAAACATACTGCCAAGGCAACAAAAGAGTGGCTCAAAAAGAAGCACATTAAGGTCATGGAGTGGCCTAGCCACTGTATGGATGTATGGAGGGAGCTGAAACTTCAAGTTTCCAAGAGACAGCCAAGAAACCTTAAGGATTTAACCACTTTACCACCGGAGGATTTTGCTGTCTTCCGTCCAGGCCACTTTTTGCGATTCGGCGCTGTGCGACTTTAACTGACAATTGCGCGGTCGTGCGACGCTGTACCCAAACGAAATTTACGTCCTTTTTTCCCACAAACAGAGCTTTCTTTTGGTGGTATTTGATCACCTGTGCGATTTTTACTTTTTGCGCTATAAACAAACAAAGAGCGTTTATTTTGAAAAAATAACAATATTTTTCAAATTTTTTTATATGAAATTCCCCCCAAAAAAAAGGTAAAAATCTAATTTTTTTAAAATTTTTGGCCAATTTGTTTTCTGCTACCTATGTTTAGTAAAAAAAATCATGATAAGCGTATTTTGATTGGTTTGCGCAAAAGTTATTGCGTTTACTAACTACGGGAAAGATTTCTGTCATTTTTGGTGTTTTTTTTTTTAATGCATAATGGCGGCGATCTGCGATTTTTTTTGCGGGACTGCAACATTGCGGCGGACAGATCGGACCCTTGACTGACATTTTTTACACTTTTGGGGGTACCAGTGACATTACTGCAGTAATCAGTGCTATATATATATGCACTGTTACTGTAAAAATGACACTGGCAGTGAAGGGGTTAATTTTATTGGAGAGGGAGGGGTTAATGTATGCCTGGTGCTTACTGACGTGTGGGGGGGGAGGTGACTTTGTGAGACAGGGACAGATCGGATGTCCAGCTATGCTGAACACTCCGATCTGTCACTCCCTGTCACTATGGAGATCCGCCCGCTGTGTTTACACACAGCGGGCGGATCTCCAGACTCGATCCCCGACGATCGGGTAAGAGCAGCGGCGATCGCCGCTGCTCCTCCCCTGGCCCGACTCCCGCTGTGAATGAAAACAGCGGGAGCGCGCCTCCGGCGGCGCGCGAGCGCCGCCTACAGGGGGAGGAGTCCAGCGACGTAGGTCTACATCGCTGGACGGGATCGTGGCAAAGTGCCGCAGTAGCCTCCATGTGAGCGGAGGTAAAGTGGTTAAAGAAGATCTGTAGAGAAGTGTGGACCAAAATCCCTCCTGAGATGTGTGCAAACCTGGTCACTAACTACAAGAAACGTCTTACCTCTGTGCTTGCCAACAAGGGTTTCTCCATCAAATACTAAAGCCTCGTACACAAGCGTCGAAAATCGGCAGGGAATTTTCGTCCGACGACCAATCTGCCGATTTTCGCCTTGTTAGTATGATGCTTCTGACAACCGACTCCGACTTTTCAGCCTAAAAAAATCTGGTGTGCAGGCTATAAAATTTTTGTGCGCCGTCAAAACACGGCCGATTTTCTTGCAGTCAGTACAGATTTCGACAGGGAAAAATCTAATGAGCAAGACTGGGCATGCTCAGAGAAGAAAGAACACAAAGAAAGCAAACCAGCACATGACGTCATTTCTGAAGTAGAATTTTGTTGGGCGAGAAAATTTGTGTGCAGTCTAGGCACATTCCAACCAACAAAACACCACTCTGGACAAAAGACGGACGATCGGTCGGCCGATAATCGTTGCGTGTGTACTAGGCTTAAGTCATGTTTTGCTTGGGGATCAAATACTTAGGTGGGCAAACTTACAAAATCTGCAGGGGATCAAATAATTATTTTCCCTACAGTATATATAAGCTGTGGGGTGGAGAGGAGGGGTGAAGGAAAAAGAGTTTAAGGAGAGAGGACACAACTGTCAGAAGGAGATGTAGAAAGCACATGTTACAGAGTGGAAGTTGAGCTAAATAAAGAAGCAAGGTCATCTGCAGCCTGTTTGGCATTTTTCAATGCAGTTTTCTATCTATGTTCACTTCCTGCATTCGTTGAAGTGCAGAGCCTAAAGTACATATCATTTCTATAAAGAATCACTTAGAGAAAGAATCACTAAAGGAAAGGACCTCAGCAGAGCGCTGTCCTCATAAGGGTTCTATGGTTTTATACTGTTAAGGGTGGGGGTGGTTGTTTGTTAATTATTCAATCATGAGTTAATACAAAGACAGGTGGCTATCAAAGCAAACTTTTCACATCTAAGTCAGGCTTGCAAGATGGCAGGGTTGTAAAGATAAGATTAGCTCATAACTAAAGGGCCGTACACACTTGATGAAAATCGGACGAAATATCCTCCAATTTTTCTCTCTCTTGCTCAGCGTTCATTACCGTTTTTAGTAGACAGTGCATAAATGTTCACAAAATTTTTTGTCCGATTTTTCTTTTTTTTGGCACATTTGTTCCTAGACTTCCGGGTTGTCAGCAACTTCAGATCATGCGCGGTCTTTCGTATCCGATTTTTCACGGACGTACTGCATACACATTAAACGTGGGGACAGACGAAAAAAATTTTGGTGTTTGTCCCTCCGTTTTATTTCGTTGAAAATGTCGGCATCGGCTGCTGAAAGTTGTGTACACACTAGGCGAAAATGGTACGATTTCACATCGGGCTGGAATTTTCGGCAGATTTTCTACTAGTGTGTACCCTGCTTTACGGAAGGCTGCATTCACACCTAAGTGTGTCGTTTTCAGGCATTGTTTTGGGCTTTTTTCAGGTGTTGTTTTGGGCTTTTTTTCAGGTGTTTTTTGCAGGTGTTTGGAGGCAGGCATTGACATCTAACAAAAACACTTGTAATCTGCCAAAAAAGAAGCTCATGTACTTTTTTGAGCTTCAGGCGTTTTGCTTCAGGGGTCAAAATGCTCAGTTGTGAACAGGGGCCATTGAAATGAATGGGATTTTGCTTGTTGGGCATTTTGAGACTTCAGATATGAGCATTTTACGAGCTGAAATACGGTTAGGTGTGAGTAGGACCTAAGACATTACAGAGCAACATAAACATCATAATGATGCAGACAGGGCAACAGGTGGTGAAGGCAGCAATATACCAAAATGGAAATAAATAAATAGTGCTGCACAAATAATTAAAATAATCTAAACCTCCTAAGGGATATAAATATCTATATCCTAAAATAAATTCACACATAAAACTAATATATGTCAGATAAAAAACATACAATGATGCTCCACATTTAAAGTGCAAATGCGATAAAGGTGCAAATATATAATAGCATAATTTAAGTGCAAAAAATATATAAATGTGCAAATATTGCAAAGAAAGTCCAGTAATAAGTCCACGTGAAAAAGTGCTAAAAATGTATAGTTCAAAATAGTGAATCAGCCAACTATGTGTGACTAGTGCTCCCAGTGATGAGTGACCAGAGTGTCACAGTGAACAGCAACCGTGCACCCCCTTGTGAGTGGGTGCTCACCTTAGAATATATACTTTAAAGCTTGTATAGATAAAATCCTGATGATCATCCATCCGGATCCTTATGGCTCCTTTCATCCAGGATCACCCAGGTGGATTAAATTGTGTCATTCAGTACAGCAATATGTAAATAGAGAAGCTCACAATAGTGCATGAAATCCTTAAAATCAACTTTATTGAAAAAAGAGTAATGGGTTTCACTCACATTTGTTGGTGCATCCCATGCACCTTAAAATATTCATGGCAATCAGAGTATTTATCCAGAATCGGTAAAATCGTGGTGATATAGCGGGAGACGCCGTATAGGTCTGCCTGCAGCTTGTAACTGTAGCATGTACCGGCAGCCGACAGTCTCACCGAGGAATGTGAAACGCTCCGTCCGTCCTTGCCCCTCCCCTACGCGTGACGACACGAGGGACCACGTGTCTTCCTCAGGGGGATATGATTGGACGGCGGATGGTTCATTAACTTATATAGGACTAGCGATCACCATTTTATTGAAGCCTCAAGGAATCACATTGCCGAACAATAATAAAAGGAACTATCATTGTATCAAGCCGTATAAGCCTATTTAAAATCCTTAATTAAATGAGATGAATGAGATAAAAGAGTGCATAACTATAAAAGGACGGACAGGAGATGACTGTAATTAAAAAGTGACTCACGTATAACACCACGATAAGCCCCGGTTCACACTAGGGCGACCTGTGAGGCGACCTGGTCGCCTCACAGGTCGCCGCAGGTCGCCTCCCATAGGGAAGCTGCGGACCCGTTCTAATAGGAGCGACACAAGTCGCTCCGACCTAGAAAAAGGGTCCAGAGCTTCTTTGGGGCGACCAGGAGGCGACCGCCATAGACTTCAATGTTATGAAGTCCGTGGCGGCCGCTCCGAGGTCGCGGCGCGCTGCTCGCACCGCGATCTCGGAGGTCGCCCCTGCAAGTAGCGTCGCTCATATGTGAACCGGCGCTAAAACCTCCATAAATGATGACATAACAGTTGAATAATAACATAATATAATAATACATAGAAATTAATAAATTTATACAATTAATATAAAAATGTAAAAGGGAGATAATGCTTGTCAAAACCCCTGTGGATATTATGAACATGCTCTTTTATTCTTTCCTTCAAACAACCCTTTGTACGATTTATACCAAAATGGACTCAGACACAGTGAAAGCAAACAGTCAATTTTGAGTTTTGGGTGGATGTAAGCAGCAACATACCCGTGGAGGGACAAAAAAGAAATTGTCAGATGAGACATTCAGGTGGAGCAGAACCTGAAGTGCATATCACTTGTATAAAGAATCACTTAGATAAAGAATCACTTAAAGCATAACTCCACTTTCATGGGGAAATTAAATTAAAAATAAAGAAAAAATAATATAGCATATACAATTGCGACACAAGTCTTATTGTATTTGAATGTTATTCAAATTTTACTTTCCTTTTCAATCTGCAGCTGCATTACAATATGGCTACCTGGAGCTGTTCTGTACACAGAATATGTACTGACCACACCCCAGAAACATCATTTCCTGCTTGTGTGATTGGCTCACCGATTTTCCCAGAAGTCTGCCTAAGATACAAGTCAGATTTCTGGCATCCCCTGCAACAAAAATGTCATTTTTGGTGAGATACTCACAATAGGAACACGTCTAAAGGGATGCAGGCCCAGCAGATTTACTCATTAGTGCTCTGCAGCTGCACAGCTAATTTATAACTATGAAACCACTCCCATTAGATCAACTCAGCACAGAGGCACAGAGGCACACACAGTGCAGAACAACAAAAAAGTAGGAATCTGCAACAAAGTTTGTTATAATCCTTGCAATGTACATAGATCACCCAGAGGGGAAAGCTTTTTTTCAACAAAAGTGGAGTTACACTTTAAGGTAAGAACCCCAGCAAAGATGGCACATTTTATACCAGCTAAGGGGTACCCTCTGCTGAACAAACTGCAGAGCTGAGGGTTTGGGAAGTCTTAAACTACTTGAAATTCCTGATAAAGTGATGTCTGACAATTTACTTTGAAATTTTGGAAAAACTTTTGCTCAGTGTTAGTTGTAACAATCTGTTCCCTGCTTTTCATCCTCAGTCTAATGGTCAAGCCAAGAGGATCAATCAAACTTTGGAACAGTACCTTCAATGTTTTGTCAGTTATCGTAAGGATGGCTGGACTATCTTCCTACGGCAGAGTTTGCTTTTTAACAATATTAAAGGGTTACTAAACCCAGGAGCCTGCATTCACTATATCTGGTCTCCCACAGTACACAGAACATGGAAATGCAATCATTTTAGTAAATATAAAAGGCTAAATACCTTTTCTCATCAGCAGTATATAGCAGTCTTGTGACATCTATCAGTATCTGGTTAAAGCTTGTGGGGGGAGTTTGCATTCTCCTCTGATTGTCCTGTGAGGCTGCAAGACCCCTGATCCCCTCTCTGGACAGTGCAGATTGGCCCTGTGCTGATCACATCATGCACCCACCCAAGAAAAAGAAAAAACTCTCTAGCAATACACACCAAACTAAGCATGTGGAGAGTGCCTCCTAGGGCTCTGTTCTATTATAAAATGGATTTGGGACAGTGGAAGAAGGGAGGGGGGGGGGGAGTCAGAGAATACAGGATTAAACAGCCTTTATACACACTGTGGAGCATTAACTCCTTAGATTCCACAGTGAGTATAACAAGTATGCTTTTTTGCATATATGATTTTACTGTTTTTGGTTTAGTAACACTTTTAAACATCGCTCCCCTACATAAAGCCCTTTTTTCTGAAATACCAGATATCAACTAGTTTAGTTTGTAAGAAGTTGAAATGCTGGTTAATGAAACAGCTGCTGCCCCACCTGGGAGATTACAGTTATTCTGTTTCCTACACTTTCTATTAAGCTCTGTCTGTTCTCCCCGTACTGATAATAATAAAAGGGGGAGGGGGATTTGTGCACAGACAGACGGTAGTCTGCATGGGAGATTAGACACTGACAGGACACAGCATGTACTCTCCAGCTACATCACAGTGCTGCTGCAGTTGTAGATACCTGAGATAACCCTGCCTGCCTCTAGAAACCTTCCACATGTAGGGGGATTGCTGGGACCTGCAGTACTCCTTGAAAAATACCAGCTCTGGAGATCTGCCACTGTGGACTCTGCTATGTGTGGATTTTTGCCTGTGCAGGTATGCTGGGGCAGCCACAAGCCTGGTTAGGGATTTGTTTAGGGAAAAGACTGTGCACTTTTTTTTGTAACTTTTACTCTAAGAGTTTCCAATTAGGCTTTTAAAACTTTGTCATTCCTGGTCTGAAGTTACTTAAAGGGATGCATGGTGGTAATGGTGTTTAGAATAACAGGGCCTGTAATGCACATACATGGGGTGAAGTGGTGACATGCCCATGCTAGGGGCAACAAGTACAAGAGAAGGACGATATTACAGCCTGACAGTGGTAAAGCAGAACTGGCAGGGGTGATGGGTCTCATGCATAGTGAAAGAAGCGGTCGGTGACCCAGCAATTGGGACTGGAACTGCGTGGTGGAGACCCTAGAGACCTAGCCGCATAGTAACAGAGAGAAAAGAGTTACTTATGCACACGCATGGGGTCCACGCTGGTGCCGGTGGGACCCAGTTCTGTCACTCGGGGATAGGTGGCAAAGCAAAGCTGAACTGGTGGAACGAGACACTGCTCTGTGGTGTCTCCTATAAAATGTCACATCCTGAGCAGATGTATGTATTGTGGGACCGGGAGGCACCTGTATGACTTCTTCAGGTTAAGAGACACTGGGGTGTATGGCTCACTTCTAAGTCAGGGTGCTACAATAATGTTGATGCCACATGAATGCAGCTCCGCCTAGTCCTAGTCCTAGGTGAGCATGTACACCGGAGAGTCCAGAGGAAGCAGAAGAGTGGGACAAAGCAAAAGGCTCATGTGCACCAGCCCCTCCCATAAGTTTTTCTTCCTGATCTCCCTATTGCAACTCCAATTCCTGCTGTTACCAACAGATTAACCACATTACAGGAGATTCAGGAGAAATTGACTGATACGTTAGAAGAAGCTCTGAAATATTACAAATATTACAAAAAGGCCTCTGAGAGACATTGTAGACCACTCCTTACTTTCCATGTGGGTGACAAAGTTTGTTTATTTATGAAAAAATAAAGGTTCCTGTTATATCTGCTTAGTTTGGTCAAAAGTTTGTGGGACCTTTCCAGGTCTCTGATCAAATGAACCCAGTCACTTTTCACTTAAAACTTCCTGACTGTATGAAGATTCACCCTATTTTTCACATATCACTACTCAAACCATTTCATGAAAATCCTTTTTCTGGAAGAATTCTTCCACTGCCTCCACCTGTTGAAGTATATGGTGAAGGAGGATTTGTGGTTGAAAGAATTCCTGATTTCAGGTAGGTATGGACCATAAGGTAAGTACCTGGATAGAGAACTGGCTCCATGGGAGAGTGCAAAGGGTGGTGATTAATGGGGAGTACTCGGATTGGGCGGGTGTGGAAAGTGGGGTCCCCCAGGGTTCTGTCCTGGGACCAATCCTGTTTAATTTATTCATAAATGATCTAGAGTAGGGGATATTTTGTACAATCTCAGTATTTGCGGATGATACTAAACTAAGCATGCTAATATCTTCTATGCAGGATGTGGAAACCTTACAAGCGGACCTGAACAAAATAATGGGGTGGGCAACTACATGGCAGATGAGGTTTAATGTTGAAATATTTAAAGTAATGCACTTGGGGGCCAGAAACCAGAAAGCAAGCTACTTACTAGGGTGGGAACCTCTGGGTGAGTCTAGGATGGAAAAAGACCTGGGGGTACTGGTAGACAACAGGCTTGGCAGCAGCATGCAATGCCAAGCCGCTGCAAGCAAAGCCAACAGAATACTGGGATGTATAAAAAAGGGGATTCACTCCAGAAATAAAGAGATTATTCTCCCTCTCTACAAGACTCTGGTCTGGCCACATCTGGAGTATGCTGTCCAGTTCTGGGCACCGGTCCTCAGGAAGGATGTGCTGGAATTGGAAAGAGTCCAGAGAAGGGCAACAAAAATAATTAGGGGAATGGAGGGCATCAGCTATGAGGAAAGACTGCAAGCACTGAACCTATTCTCTCTGGAGAAGAGACGATTGAGGGGGGATATGATATCAATGTACAAATACTGTACTGCCGACCCTAGCATAAGGAACAAACTATTCAGAGAAAGGGAATACAATAAGACACATGGCCACTCACTAAAACTAGAGGAAAGGCGGTTTAACCTTAAAGTACGTAGGGGGTTCTTCACTGTCAGAGCAGTAAGGATGTGGAATTCTCTTCCGTAAACAGTCGTATCAGCAGGGAGCATTGATAGTTTAAAAAAACTATTAGATGGGCACCTTAAAGACCACAACATACAGGGGTATACAATGTACGGTTGACAGCAAACACACACACACATCATAGGTTGAACTGGATGGACTGATGTCTTTTTTCAACCTCACTAACAATCTAACTATGATTTCAAGATCAATAGAAACCAAATATAATTTCTGGGTCAATGAGAAGTATGTGGACCAGGAACAATTCTTGGGAACCTGAGGAAAGCACCCATGCTCCCAGAGTGAAAAAAGAGTTCCACCAGAGGTTTCCTCACAAGCCTGGCCCTAAGACATCCAGGGTCTGTCTAAGAAGGCGTGGAGTACTGTCAGGATCTGGGTCTGATTCTGGGACCAATGCAGTGTCTGGCTGTAGCTCTTCTTGCTGTGCCACCTGAGAAGTTGGTTAGCTCTGATCCCCTAGACCAGTGATGGCAAACCTTGGCACCCCAGATGTTTTGGAACTACATTTCCCATGATGCTCATGCACTCTGCAGTGTAGTAGAGCATCATGGGAAATGTAGTTTGAAAACATCTGGGGTGCCAAGGTTCGCCGTCACTGCCCTAGACAATCTTGCCTTGTCTCTTGTTTCTGGTGAATCTTAAACTCTTTGCTCCTCCCTTGATCTTTCTGATTTATGCCACTTCCTCTTTGCCAGATTATTTTGCTCTCTCCTGTCGATATCTTACTCCTTGCGTACCTGCAGCTGTCCTTATCTTTGCTATCATTTGTTACCAACCTTTGGCTTGTTCCTCAACTACAGTTGCAATTGATCCAAACATGTAACCACTTGTTACTGACCTTTTGGCTTGTATACTCATTTTGCTTCTGCCTAAACCATGCCTGCTACATCTGTTACCGGATCCTGGAAAGCTCACCCCCTAATGGGGCAATCCTGAGGACTACAACCTGGCACTAGCTCTCAGCAAAACTCATCTCCATCACCAGGAGCTATTGTGAAAACTGGTTAGTGCTTCAACCCCACACCTTTGATGATCCTGCATTATTTCCCAGGATGACCTGTTCGTGTATTTATGCTGCGAGTCGGTGTGAATTTCTCCACTGCTATAGCTACTGGTCTTTGAGCCTGACCCCTGACTGTGACAAAGGGGCACCATTGGCTGCTATATAATAAAATAAGTGAAGCAACTGCTAAATGTTTCTTCCCAACCTTCCCCAAAACAAAAAAGACTAAAGGCCTGTTTCAACACTTTTGCTCACATCAGATGGGTTTTCCATTCCCAAATGGAAATGCAAAACCCACTTCAAGCAAGTCAAATGCAGGTCAGAAAGATCAACTGCAGGTCAAATGACCGGTCAATGCATTATATGAACAATTTCAGAAGCTGTTTAAACTACTGTCTAATTTATGCCATCAACCCAAGCCCAGAGCCTGTCAACACAGGTCCTAATATTTTAAGGAAAATTAGAGTGCGTGTGAAAGGACTTTTCCCTATCCCTATCTTAGTACTTGAGTCCTATGGGAACTCACATCAGTCATTCTGTACTGTACTTAAAGTAGTAACCCCCTGTGGTTTTAAGCTTAACATATTGAACACAATTACATAAACTTCCCCTAGTAAACTCTTTGTTAAAAGTCTTACCCCAGCACTTGTAGTTTATCATTTTCAATGCTGCTGGCTTCTGCTTTCTCAGTGCTGCTTCTGTGAACCTCTTGTCTTCACAGAAAAGAGTTAACAGGGTACAGTGCAATCTAGAGTCAGTCTGTTAGCTTGGAGAAGAGATGAGGGAAGAGTCGAAGTGCCCTGCAATCCTAGGCTACAGGCTGTGGCTTTCAATTGACTCACACAGTGTTGGGAGACACAACTCTAATCCCTGCATCAAGGGTGGCTCCATAGGATGCTTCAGGAGGAAGGAGCCACCCTGAAACAGGAAACCTTTTGCAATAGTCATGGCGCTAGCTTAAACAGGAACATAGGCAAGGATTGAAAGATGAAGAAACTGCATACCCAGTATGTAGGCAGGTGCAATCTACTTTCTCCACTGCAGGTGGTGTTCAACCATAGAGGCATTGCAGATGGAGAAGCCAAAAGGAACATGGTTCCTCTATAGGTCACTGGGGGATGCTTGGCGTGCATTTTGCATGTGAGTAGTGTAGGGACAGGTCTCCCATCTGTCTGGGACAGTATTAGCAGCAGGGAGGTTTCAAATATGTAGGGAAAGAGCAGGGACGAACGCCATCCTTCCTAGAAACCTCCCCATTTTGCATCCGATCCGGCCAGGATGCATTCCGCCATCAAGACAGATGCAGTTGGTACACCCGAGACCTACGGTTGTACTCTTCGCTGCAACATTCTGTGAGTGTACCCGGGTGGGGTGTCTTCCTGCTAGGCAGTTGTGCTTTGTTGGACTTTAATTTCAGTACAGTTCTCTTTCTGCCACCGCACCATGCTGCACCTTCCCACACGGAAGTGATCAGAATCAGCTGCTGAAAGTGCTTATAAACCCTGAGCATTTAATATCACTTTAAGGCACTGTATAGTGCTTTACTGTCTAGGACAGCCATAGAGGCAGACTAGAGAAAGAACCAACTGCAGGGAGCTTATAGGCAATAGTGGTGACTGGTGCTTAGCCCTTCACTTGATTTTTTTGGGCAAATCTTCCACAGTACAGGTTCTCTATATGTAGGCTGCACACTTTGAACGACATTTACACTTCAATTCTCATCATCAGTGCAGCACTGGCTTCTATATGTTCATTTATACATTGATAGACAGTGTTTGCAATCACATGAAGTCTTTTCCCTATGAAGGACTGTTGGTTCACTAAACGCTTTGGTTACCAGTAGGGGCTTTTCTCAGTGGGAACATGGGGGAACGCAGTTCTGGCACCTCCATCGCTAAATGTATGTAATGGCAAGGGGTGCTGGAGTGTGCTACAGGATCTATTGATGCTGGCTGCTGGGGATCTATTGTCATTGGAGGGGATCTATTTTTGCCTGAGGGGAAGGTCTGTTGTTGCTGGTGGGGAGTCTATTGTTGCTGTAGGGGGGTCTTCTGTTGTTGGGGGGGGGGGGTCAGTTGTTGCTGGGTGGGATCTACTGTTGAGGGGAGGGGTCTATTGTTTCTGGCTGCTTAAGAGTCTATTGACTCTTAAGGGGGGGCAGAGACGAGGGGATATCCTGAACCTATTCTCTGAGAAAAAAAGCCCTGCTTACCAGTGATTCTTGTATAATGATAAACAGGGCAATACAGTAAACCCCCCTCCATTGCGGGGTTTATGTTCCAGACCCAGCCGCGAAAAGTGAAAATCTGCGAAATAGAAAAACCCTATTAAAATGCATTGTAGGCATTTTTTTTTACTGTCACTGTACGTGTAAAAGCATTTTAAGGTCTTTAAACACACTTTTAAAACATTTAGAAACTCATTTAAACACATAAAAGATACTGAGAGACATAGCAAGAGCTATGGAAAACACAAAAATATTTCATTTTTAATGATTTATATAGTAAAATAACATTACAAAAAAAACGCAATATACCGGGACCGCAAAAACTGAGCCGCGATGGAGCGGGGGTTTACTGTAGTCCTATATTTCCTCTATTTATTTAGAAGTAGTTGGCGGATGTAAGCAGAGAGGAAACTTTGTTTCTTTCTTCCTACAGTGAGATGATGCTTGACGCAAGATTTTTGCCTCAGAGTACAAACATTGCAGCTTCAAATTTTTGCAGCATGGGAAGCAAATGGAAGCAACTGATTGCATGGGATAAGCAGTATAGGGCTTGATTAAGTGTAACTCTTTAAATTGAGCAACAGTAACAATAAATATATTTCCTAAAGCGGAATTCCAGTCACTTGTGAAAAAAATAAAAGTCAGCAGCTACAAAAATTGCAGGAATAAATAAAGATGGGAGTCTGGCACTCCACAATTTCAAAAGTTAAGAGTCACCAGGACTGTTATTATGGGGCATAGGGTGTATCTGCTGTCCGTGCAGACTCAATACACTGGGATTCAGGCAGCTATCCTGAGAGAGTGCTCATGCTCTGTAATGTATACAAGAAAAAGAAGGGCGGAGGCGCCACTTAGTGCAGTATTACAATGGATTCAGTTATTACAAGCGGTTAAAATCACTTACAAGAGTGCAAACTTCATGGGCACATCTAGAGGAATGTGATCTAGCTGTTCCACTGGGTTCCTGAGGACCGTGTCACCCCAAATGCCACTGGGGATGGAAGGCTGGCTCTCCAGTGTTGTGCTTCTGCATTGGGCCAGCATGAGACGCGGAAGCGGAAGTGACATCACTGGTGCGGGGCGGAGAGTCCAGAACACTCAATCCGTGGAGACAGGGAAGGCTACAAGCCCGGAACTGACGGCTCCTTCTGAAGGCTGGTTGTTGTCACTTCCGCCTCCGCATCTCATGCTGGCCCAACGCAGAAGCACTGCACAGGAGAGCCAGCCTTCCATCCCCAGTGGCGTTTGGGGTGACACAGTCCTCAGGATCCCGGTGGAACAGTCAAACCATATTCCTCCAGATGTGCTCATGAAGTTTGCACTCTTGTAAGTGTTTTTAACCGCTAGTAATAAATGAATCCATTGTAATACCACACTTAGTGCCCCCCCCCCTCTTTTTCTTGCTACAAAAATTGTAGCTGCTGACTTTTAAAAAACAGCCACTCACCTGTCCCACGATCCAACGGGGTGCTCACCCCAGTCGGTCTCACTCGCTGTCTTCAGTCCCTGGCCCCAGCATATTTACTATGGGCACCCGGCTGTGACAGCCAGGTGCCAACTGTCAGTGTCCCAGAAGACCGTGGTGCTCAAGATGGAAGTAGGAAGCGGGTACCTGTCAAAACCAGGTACCTGTCCCCTCCCCACCCACACCTTAATTAAAAGTGACAATTTTTCAAGAGGAGCGGGGAACTAGTCCTGGAAATTCTCCTGTTGGGTGGAGCTCCACTTTAACCTACTGGCTTCAAAAATGCATGATTATTATAATCAATAACCCCAAACATTTCTAATACTGCATTTGCTAGTACATCTACCACTCCCCTCCCCCAGACTGACAATGCTGATGTTCAAAGGTGTCCCTGTGCTCCTTCATCCAGAGTGGGGAGGTGTGTTAATGGCCAGATCACCAACAGAAAACAAAGAGCAGAAGACCTAAAAAAAAGAAAACTAATGCAGTCACCACATCTAATGTTTGATAAGCTGCAATATATTACATTTTTGGTTCGTGGTTTAATACTGCTTTAAAAAAGAACCTTGGTAGAAGTAAAAAAAAAAAAAGTATTTAAGCTGTTTCAGTTTTTATAGCTAGCCTAGAACATATGATAATATACAAGTAAAGCCTTGTACACACGCACCGATTGTTGGCCGACCGATCGGCCGTCTTTTGTCCAGTGTTGTTGTGTTGGTTGAAATGTGCTCTAGACTGCACACAAATTTTGTCGGCCAACAACAACCAACGGCAGAAGTGATGTCATGTTCTGGTCTACTTTCCGTGTGATTTTTCTTCTCTGAGCATGCCCAGTCTTGCCCATCACATTTTTGTTGGCCGAAATCTGTACTGACTGAAGAACAATCAGCCGTTCTGGTGACGGCCAACAAAAATTTTATAGCATGCACACCAGATTTTGTTCGGCCGAAAAGTCTCAGTCGGTTGTCGGAAAGCATCATACTAACAAGCCGACAATCGGCCGATCGGATGTTGGCCAAAAGTTCACAGCCAACAATCGGTGCGTGTGCACGAGGCTTAAGATAAACGTGTTTTTAAGAACAGTAGCACGTGGCCAAATGTAAGCAAATCAAGCATGCCAATGACGTTACAAGGATCAAGAAAAAACTATCTTTGGTTTTAAGTGAATTACATTTTTATTTTAAATTTATAAGTTTGATTTTCCAAATAAACATTGAATACATGAAAAGGATACCCAGCGCACTTTGGATTGCCTAAAAAGCCAGCATTTCTTTGATATCAGTTTGATTTTGTCAGAGATAATTTGGAACAGATTTTTAAGTGTTATTTCTTTTATTTGCTCATGGTGATCCAGCCAGTTTGTCTGCTGTTATTCAACAGAACAAGCTCTCCAGAAAATGTAGCGGTTAGGGTGTTGAGACAAACCATTTACAGAGGTGCTTACAATGATTTGCTTTCATTTATTCATGTTAAACCTTTATCCCAAAAGAAAAAAAAAAAAAAAGGTTGCTATAACTGCTTGTGTAACTGCAGTGTGAGCTGGAGTTTGGCTTCAGTTAGTGTATCTAAATCTGCTAGAACATCTAAAACTCCCCTCCCCCCAGATTAAAGATGCTGCTGTCCAAACGTGCCCCTGTACTCCTTCATCCACAGTGAGGGCACTCTAATAGAGGAGATGTGTTACTGACCAGATCACTAGGTCAAAACAGAGGGGAAAAAAACCTAAAAAATAAAGCTAATGCAGCCACCACATCTAATGATTGATAAGCTCCAATATAGTACATTTTTGGCTTTGCATTTAAAGCGGAGTTCCACACTGGAAATACTTTTTTTAATAAAAATACCCCCGGGACAGTCAGGGCTAGTACATTTCACAATGGCTAGCCTCTGATCTGTCCCGGGTTGCACTTACCTTTTAGGACAAATACTTACCTTGAAAAAGTATTGTCCAGCGCTGCCATCTCAGGTGTGGGCAGCTTGAAGCCAGCGCGATCCTCTTCTGCATCCTCTTCCGTCTTCTTCGGTCCCACGATGCACTGCACCGGCCCCGCCGTCACTTCCGGTGCGCGCGCGTCATCCCTCCACAGCTTCTGGGCATGCCCAGAAGCTGTTTAGAAGGGAATGACGCACGCGCCCCAGAACTGACGTCGGGGCCGGTGCAGGCGCATTGATTCCTGGGAGCGATGACGTTCAGCTCCCAGGAATCATTGCAAAGCCAGGAAGTGACGACGGGCCGTGGCCGCCGAGGGGAGGAAGAAGGAAGTAGGGTAAGTATATTTTCTTCTATACGAGGTAAGTAAAAAAAAATGCGATTATCCATTTGTTTTTCAGGTAACCCGGAGCGAGAAGATGGAGGTAAGTATAAATTTAGGGTGGAACTCCACTTTAATACCACTTTAAAGTTGATCTTCACTCTGTTCCCCTCCCCCCCCCCAAAAATTTTTTAACACACCTGCTCACCTTGTTGCAAATCCTGCACAGTTAAGGCACCCACCTGCACAGTGGATCCAGCGTTGTTCTCCTGAAATCAGGTTCTCTTCTGCCCACCTCCCTCAGTCCCACACCGCCATTTTCTTTGGTGACATTATCAGAAAGCTGCCGGCTCTTCCAGGTTCAGCTGGCAACTCTCCCATGACATGCTGTCCCTCCCCTTTTCTCAATGAAAGGCTTTATCATACATCCCAGGAGGTATAGCGGACAAAGTGCACGTCATATACCAAGGCGAAAGACCTGCATTGGTTGGCCAGAGCTTAAATTGAAAAAAAAAAACTTAAACAAAGGAAAATAAATAAATAACTAAATAAATAAATTCAATTGTGCAGCGAAGGGGAGGAGGGCTGAATGGGAAGCAACTTGTAAGGGCTCTTTCACACATGCGGACTGTTCAGATCCACCTGTCCGTTTTTTTGGCGGATCTGAACGGTCCCCTCATACATCCCTATGGGGCATCGGATGTCAGTGGAGACATGTCCACTGACATCCGATCCGATCCGTCAAATGTGGACGGATGGAAACCCTATCGGATTGGATGGGATGGGATGAGAGCGGACTGATGGTCCGTTCCCATCTGATTCCCCCATAGTGATGTATGGGGAACACAGCGCGGAGAACAGCTGTCATTCTCCTTCTCAGCGGGGGATCGGCGGATCGATCCCCCGCTGAGATAAACAGAGTCCGTCCAACGGATGGACAGTGTGAAAGGGGCCTAATGGAGAGTGAAGATCTGCTTTAACCACCTGCCAACCACCCGCCGAAGATTTAATGCAGCAAGGTGGCTCGGCTTCGCGAATCGACGTACTTGTACGTCGTTCACGCCTGCAGATAGGGGGTGCATGCATTCCCGCCGACCCGGCAGTCATTTGTTCCAGAATCAATCAGTCATCAGGTCCAGGCCAGTGATTTATGGCCTGGATCTGCTAATCGGTTCTGGTGAATCACAGAACATCCTGTGCCTGTGTAATGTAAACACAGGCACAGGAAATTATGCAATTTCCACTCCCGTAGCCCTTTTCGGTTCCAGCGAGCGAGGGGAGAGCATCTACTGGGTGTACACAAGCACTACACTGACAGCAGTACACATAGCCACATATTTCACCCCCTGATCACCCCCAGTTAACCCTTTTCACTCCCTGTCACAGTATCACTATATACAGCGTACAGATATTTTACTGATCACTGCATTAGTATCACTGGTGACGCCAGTTAGTGTGAGTATTAGTTAGCGGTAGTTAGTGTCAGTCCCAGATAGGTTTAGGGTACCTGCCATATAGATCTTTTTTCTGATCCCTGTATTTTAGTTAGCGTCAATCCAGGACAGCGTCAGATTGCCCGCCACATATTCAGTAATACATTTTAACCCTTTGATTGCCAGTGACACAGACAGGCACACACACACAAACTAAACACCTCCATTACTAGTATAGTGTCTGAATGGATCAATATCTTTGATCAGATCAGAACTATACTAGCGTCCCCAATAGTATAGTATAGTGTTCCCAAAATGCAGCTTTAGCAGAGTGAGGCTTGATCTCTGCTAGCGCTAGCAGTCAAATTTTTTGGTAGCGGTTCAAACAGTCCTTAACATCCAGGTGGTTTTTTACCTGTGAGTCTCACTAGGCACCTATAAATTTATTGGCCAAAATGTCCAAACAGAGGAACACTAGTGAAGAGGCCTACACAATGCTGAGCACGACAGCTAAGAGCGAAAGGGAAGCCTCACTGTCAGAATCAGGCTCAGTATTAGAACCTGTAGAGAGCAGCGGCACCCTGACAAGTAGTGGTCCCTGCTAAGGTCACGTGTACCCGGTCCCATTCCTAGGTTGCTGAGGTGCAACAATGGCATGGTTCTTGTATGCAGCAGAGTCTTAGTACTAGTGCCGCTCAACCTTCTGGTGAACTGGCGAGCATCAGCAGTCTAGTACATCCTGGTTGTAGACAAACCAGCACTGCAGTAAGACTTGGTGATATGGCGAGTTCCATAAGTGCAGTACAAGCTGGTGCAGTGGCTAGCACAAGTAGTGTCCCGCAGCCACCGAGAATTAAAAGACAGGCCCATAGAGTCCACAGTGTCCTTCCTGATGCGCTTACAAATCCTAATTGGGAGCCCACCACTTCCGCAGTGCCCGTACTTCCCCCATTCACTGGTAAACCCAGAACTCAGGTGGAAACAGACAATTTTACTCCCCTCATCATGGGCATTACTAAAAAGAGTGAGTTGCGGTCATATTGGTCCACTGACCCCATTCATCATATGCCCATGTTCTCTGCTGCCATGGCCAGAACTAGATACGATGCATTTAAATGACAATGAACTCTGTCGTCCTCGGGATGACCTTGGATATGACTGGCTCCACAAAATTCGGCCCATCGTAAATTACTTCAATCAAAAATTTGCAGCAAAATTTGTATACATCCCAACAAGCTGTCCGTGTTGATGAGTCCCTGATTACATATAATGGTCGCCTTGTTTTCAAACAGTTTCCCCCCCCCCAGCAAGCATGCCAGATACAGGGTCAAGATGTATAAGCTCTGTGACAGGGCAACAGGCTATACATGTAGTTTCCGGATTTATGAGGGAAAAGTGTGGAGCCCCCTGACTGCCCAGACTACATAGGGAGCAGTGTTAGTACTAGTGCCGCTCAACCTTGTGGTGAACTGGCGAGCACCAGCAGTCTAGTACATCCTGGTTGTAGACAAACCAGCACTGCAGTAACACTTGGTGATGTGGCGAGTTCCATAAGTGCAGTAGAAGCTGGTGCAGTGGCTAGCACATATTGGTCCACTGACCCCATTAATCATATGCCCATGTTCTCTGCTGCCATGGCCAGAACTAGATACAATGCATTTAAATGACAATGAACTCTGTCGTCCTCGGGGTGACTCTGGATATGACCGGCTCCACAAAATTCGGCCCATCGTAAATCACTTCAACCAAAAATTTGCAGCCTTGTATACATCCCAACAAGCTGTCTGTGTTGATGAGTCCCTGATTACATTTTCTGGTCGCCTTGTTTTCAGTTTCCCCCCCAGCAAGCGTGCCAGATACAGGGTCAAGATGTATAAGCTCTGTGACAGGGCAACAGGCTATACATGTAGTTTCCGGATTTATGAGGGAAAAGTGTGGAGCCCCCCCACTGCCCAGACTACATAGGGAGCAGTGGCAAGATTGTTTAGGACTTGCTGTCACCCTTATTCGGAAAGGGGTACCATTTATACGTGGACAATTATTACACAATCGTGCCACTTTTTGGTCACCTTTTTGATTCTGGAATTGGTGCACGTGGCACCATGCGGCCTTATCACTGGGGCTTTCCCCAACAGCTTGTAGATGCCTGATGGGGGAGAGAGCCTGCTTGAAGTGTAATAAATTGCTTGCAGTGAAGTGGAAGGACACACAGAATGTTTTTGTTCTGTCTTCTATTCACGCAGATACAACAGTCTAAAATACAATGGCAACTGGTGTTGTTGAGAAGCCCCTCTGTGTCCGCGACTACAACCTTAACATGGGAGGGGTAGACTTCAACGACAAGATGATGGAGCCAAACTTAATTGCCGTAAGGCCAGACGCTGGTACAAAAATTGTCTGTATACCAATTGGCTCTGCTGAACGTTTATGTGCTATACAAAGCGTCAGGAAGAAGTGGATCCTTCCTAAAATTCCAGGAAGAGATAATCACAGCCCTTCTGTATTCAGAAGGTGCTGTGGCCCCAATTCACAAACCAGATGCAGTGAGCTGGCTGCATGAGAGGCATTTTCCGGTCATGTCGTGTCGATGTCATGTCTGTAGAAAACGCGGATATAGGTGTAAAAACCCGCTATTTTTGTCCCTCCTGTCCTGGCCAACCTGGTCTCTGCATCGGGCACTGTTTCCGTCGCTACCACACACTAGTGGAGTATTAGTATAGGGTACAACAGGGCACAGTCTAGGGCACACTTTCACACAGAAAAGGGTGAATTGAAGAAAAAACTAGAGAAAATAGATGAAGATACTCAATAAAAGAAAAGGAAAAAGTTTATTAGGGATTTGGATGACTTTAAAAATAATGATGTATTTAAATGGCAATGGTCGATTAAAGATTATATGTCAGATCTCTCTCGTGATAATACTCTCCTAAGGGAGGAAGTGGTAATACCCCCACCCGCCCTTGCCCCTCCTGATTGTCAGGTGACTCCTAGAGTCAATTATAGAGAACCAGCTGGAACTGAGGGATCCCGTAACCACCTCCACCATGCTGGATCACAGGGAAGAGGCAAATGGAGAGGGAGACGACCGGGAAGGGGGGACCACAGAGAGGAAGGGGAGAGGTAATTGGGGTCACTCCCAAGGCGCCTACCCCACTGGTGAATACCAGGGGGGTTGGAGAGACCCAAGCCATAATAGCCATATAGGCCATTACTCAGAGGATAGATATCATACATCACAAGGTCCTCCGTATCCCCATAATCAGGATTCATTTCAATATGGTATACCTACAGGTAATAGGTTTGCCTCACTTTACAACTCCCCGGATGACCATTCTCCCCAAAGTTTTTTTTAGGGAGACCAGGTATCCCACGGAACAACCAGTGACCCACTGGAAATCCATTTGGGGGCAAAAGAAGAGAAAGAGGAGCGCACAAAAAAAGAAAATACCAGTAAGGACTGGTATTTTTAATATTAGTGGTAATATTTTAGATAAAGATGGAATTAGGATTCTTGATAAGGGGCTCAAGTTTGCCCCTACCAAGAACCTGAATAAATTTGATACGTATGTCAATCTACAAAAATTTATACACACCTTCAACCAAAAAAAAAAATTTCCTGTCCAAACCGGACAATAGACCTTCCCAGGTAGAGGTGTGTCACCACTCTATCCTTAAAAATAAATCTGTTTTCAATCCTCCAAACAAAGATAATAAATATATAGAAGTATTCCGGAATATGGTGGTAGATGATTTGGAGAATTTACCAGTGAGGAAAGTCCATCATCCCCAGTGGATATAAAAGGGTATAGCTAGTTTAGAGAAAGATAAGGAGGTGGTGATACGCCCAGCTGATAAGGGGGGAGGATTGGTGATGCTCAATCGTAATCCTCTGTATGAATATAAAGGAAAATTAGATAAACTTATTAAGGAGAGAGTAAGGAAGGATTTCCTAACTAAGAAAGAAGCACAAACTCTTAACCCTGTAGCTGGCAGAACTTCTATTATATATTTCCTCCTTAAAATGCACAATGACTTAATCAGACCCCCTGGGATTCCGATAATTAACGGTATAGACTCACTATGCTCTAGATTGGGTCAATACATTGACTACTTTTTGCAGCCCCTGGTAACCCACACAGAAGCATACCTTAAAGACACTAAGCATATCATTCAAAGTTTAGGAGTATTGGAGGATACTGATACTTGCATTTTGGCCACGGCCGATGTAAGTTCTCTATACACCATAATTGGACATGATGAGGCTTTGGAGTCGGTGAAGTGGGCTTTACAAGGGTCAGATTTAAATGAGGGGCACAAAAAATATATACTCACATGCCAAAAATTTTTCCTCAGTCATAAATATTTTTGGTACAGCAATGACTTTTATTTACAAGTAAGAGGCGTGGCTATGGGAGCAAGGTTCGCTCCGAGTGTAGCAAACCTCTTCATGGCCTGTTGGGAAAAGGATGAGGTTCTAGGGAACCGACCTGTAGAGCTCTTATGCTATAAAAAATTAATTGATGATCTAGTGATCATTTGAAAGGGGGACCAAGTCTTGTTTGACAAATTTGCAGAAAAGATGAATAGGAACTCCAAAAACATCAAACTCCCCTGGACCACTAGTTTGGAACAGATTGTGTTTCTAGATTTGGAGATATTCAAAGATAAAGGTCGATTGGGGACTAGGAATTTCTTTAAACTGACAGACAGAAATTCCTACCTTCCACTGGATAGTTGTCATCATAAAACTTGGCTTTGCAACATCCCCAAGGGACCACTTATCCAGGTACGTATGAATCGTTGTAATGAGTCCGATTTAATTCTACAATCTGACATTCTTTTTAATCGTTTTAGGAGTATGATGTGGAGGGATTAGATATAAATGTACTTTTACAGGATTTAAATAGATATAATAATCCTAATTTTGAATTTAAATTAATCTTTGATTATAATGTCCAGTATAGGCAAATAGAAAAAGCTATTGTTAAACATTGGGACATTTTGAAGCATGTCAAAACATTAGGATCTCATCTACCTGTGAGACCTAGATTTATATATAAAAAAGCCCCCATTTTAAAAGATCTGTTAGCACCAGGGTTGATAGATCCTCCAATTCAGAAAAAGCACCTTGTTTGGTTTAATTTCAGGGTTTCATGCATGTGGAAGGTGTGCGGTATGTCGCCAGACTAAAACCAATAGTAGGAAAAGGAAAGAATTTACATCTAAAAGTACAGGAAGGAAGTATACGATTAAAGATTTTATGACTTGCTCTACTACAGGAGTTATTTATATGCTCGAGTGTGGATGTGGGCTCTAATATAAAGGATGGATTTCCAGATGTCTAAATATTAGAATAGCCGAACATATTAACCACTTAAGCCCCGGAAGATTTTACCCCCTTCCTGACCAGGGGGTATTTTGCGATTCGGCACTGCGTGTCTTTAATGGACAATTGCGCGGTTGTGCGAAGGTGTACCCAAATTAATTTGATGTACTTTTTTCCCCACAAATAGAGCTTTCTTTTGGTGGTATTTTATCACCTGTGCAATTTTTTGATCATGCGCTATAAACAAAAAAAGAGCGTCAAATTTTTCCCCCAAAAAATGTAAAAATCAAATTTTTTAACATTTTAGGCCAATTTGTTTTCAAATACGTATTTTGATTGGTTTGCGCAAAAGTTATTGCGTTTACTAACTAAGGGAAAGATTTTTGTCATTTTTATTGTTTTTTTTTTAACGAGTAATGGCGGCGATCTGCGATTTTTTTTTGCAGGACTGCGACATTGCGGCGGACAAATCGGACCCTTGACTGACATTTTTGACACTTTTGGGGGTACCAGTGACATTACTACAGTAATCAGTGCTATACATATGCACTGTTAATGTAAAAATGACACTGGGAGGAAAGGGGTTAACTTTATTGGAGAGGGAGGGGTTAAGTGTGTCCCTAGGGGCGTGTTTCTTACTGTCATTGGATGTGGCTGTGTGTGTAACAGCACAGATCAACGGTCCTACATAGCCGCCTGCCTTTCTCCCTCTCTACCCGACGATCGCGAGTGACCGGCGGACATCGGGTCCACCGGTCACACGCGCCGGCTTCTTCGGGTACAAGCGGGGGCGGGAGCGCGCCTCTGGCGGCGCACGCTCGCCCCTTATTCGCTCCCAGGCTAGTGACGTACCGGTACGTCACTTTGCCTGGGAGGGGCTGACCGCCGCCGTATATAGTCAGGCGGCGGTCGGCAAGTGGTTAAAAAATATAAAAAAGGGGCGATTACACATAACTTATCTAGACACTTTAGAGAAGTCCACAATAAAAGACCCGATTCTCTACAGTTTTGGGGGATAGAAAAATGTAATAAACATTAGAGGGGAGGGATTTTTTTTTAGGCAACTTAAGGTAAGTAAGGTAAGTAAGTGAGGCTAAGGTACTCTCCCCTAGGGGGTCTGAACATAGACTTTGATTTGAACTGTTTTGTCAGTGATAAGTGAATGTATTTTATATGATTTTCTGTGTTAGATTTCATTTCTCATGGGTCTTGTGCATTATAGGTGAGGAGGGAGTTTTCAATGTATAGTATATACTGTAGGTTGGGATTGTTTTTATATTTTATTTATTGTGGTTCTTTTCTTTTCTATTTTTATTGGTGTTTTTTATATTTACTACCCATAAGGAAATGTTGTTACATGTTAAATGTGTTTCCTTTCAGTATGTGTCTATTAGATTGAAATCTTGTATGGCTGTGATGTGAGGCTGATGCTTACTGACAGGCTCTATACATTAATGTGCTGGTTTTAGGTAATATTCATGTTTTAGTTTTATCTGTGGCCGTAGTTTTGTTATTTGTTGATTGGAGAATACATTAGCATCTGCTGGGATCCATCCGTCGCTCTTGGTCCGGTGTTCACGGAGGAGTGCCGGATTCTAGTGTGAGCGGGATCGAGATCCATGGGAGGAGGTGCCCATAATATTGGTAGCCTTCTTAACCTGAGACGTGACAGAATTGCTCAACCCCTACCGAGGAAGTCAACGTAACGCATATAGGGGGACGTAGCCTGTCTGTCAGTATCACATCACAACCACTACGAGTGATACACTGCACGCTTTAACAGCCCGCACTGCTTATAGTGCTTTTCTTGTGAGTTGTTTGATATTTTTTTAATAAATCAATGATCTTAAATAGAAAGCACTAGATGTTGCTTTTTATTCCCTGATATATTGTGGATCGACACAGAGAGCTTGGGAACTATCTATGAGCCTACCACCAGAGAGACCCATCAAACTGCAATTATCCCAGAGGGGAACTGCTTATTCTGACCCGCTGGTGAAACCGGGGTCAGAATGTGAGGTGAGAGGCTGGATAGCACAGGTGGCGAAGAAACACTGAGTACATATTATGTTCATATGCACGGATGGTGGATTTTGACACTGAGTTGGCTCAAATCAACTATATGTTTATAGACCTTTGTATCACATTATTTTACACTGTTTATTTTATTATTAATTTACTTTCACTTTAGATGAATGTGTATGTATATGGATTTCATATAATATATTTTTTTCACTGTTTATATCTGGCAACGCACTTTTTTTATGATCTGAAGTACACTTTCACACAAGATCTCGAAAGATGTTAGATAGCTATCACATTTTGAGAGACCTTGGCATGAAACATTTAAAGTTTGTTACAGTTACAAAAAATTTGTAAGAAAAGTTAAAAAAAATAACCATAAAAAAAAAATTAAAACAAAATTAAAAAATAAAAAAAGCCAATAGTTGTCGTTTTATTGAGTTCATTTTCTGTTTTTACTCTTTTACTGTACTTTATGATATACTGCTATACTGTAATGTTTTATTCTTACTGTTTTTCACTGTTAACCATAGTTTGCTTTGCAGATACAGCCATTCTACTGTTTTACTGTACTGTATACTATTATATTGTAATGTGTTATTGTTACTGTGTTTTATTGTTAACCATTGTTTGCTTTGCAGGTACACCCATCAGCTGCAGCACTGTTTATCCTGACAGCAACATTGTTTGCTTTCAGCATATACGTAAAGCAATAATTGCAGCGCTGTAGGAGGTGATTTCACCACCACAGTTAAAAAAAAAAGAGAATATATGGCGAAGCATAGGGGGTGGGGTGGACACTCCCCTATGCTTCATCATATATTTTTTTACACTTTTCTTTGCAGAGATTTCTTCATCCACATCGATCGATGTGAATGGAGGAATCTGTTTTGTTCTTTTTTTTCGTTCAGCCCATAGGTCCTTGACAACCAGGTGCTTTTTTACCTGTGGGTCTCACTTGGTACCTATATATTTATTGGCCAAAATGTCCAAACAGAGGTACACTACTGAAGAGGCCTACATGATGCTAAACATGACAGATGAGAGCGATGGAGAAGCCTCACTGTCAGAATTAGGCTCAGTACTATTCGAACCTGTAGAGAGCAGCAGCACCCTGACAGATAGCTCTGGAATAGTGGTACCTGCTAAGGTCAGGTGTACCCAACCCCGTTCCCAGGTTGCTGAGGTGCAATAATTGCATGGTTCTCGTATGCAGCAGAGTGATAGTACTGGTGCCACTCAACCTTCTGGTGAACTGGCGAGCACCAGCGGCCTAGTACATCCTGGTCATAGTCAAACCAGCACTGCAGTAACACTTGATGACATGGCGAGTTCCATAAGTGCAGTTCAAGCTGTGTCCTGCAGCCACCAAGAATTCAGATACAGGCCCGTAGAGCCCATAGTGTCCTTCCTGATGCGCTTGCAAATCCTGATTGGGAGCCCACCTCTTCTGCAGCGCTTGTACTTACCCGATTCACTGGCCAACCCGGAATTCAGGTGGAAACAGACAATTTTACTCCTCTTATCATTGTCATTACTAAAAAGAGTGATTTCACCACCGCAGTTAAAAAAAAGAGAATATATAGCGAAGCATAGAGGATGGTGTGGACACAAAGGGTGGATCTCCCCTTTGCTTCGCCATATATTTTTTTACACCTTTTTTGGCAGAGATTTCTTCATCCACATCCATCGATGTGAATGGAGTAACCTGTTATGTTCTTTTTTTTTTTTTGCTGAACGAAAAAAAAAAGTACATTGCATGTATGCCCATCATTAGAAGTGGGTGGATGCTGGGAGGTCTAATGGTCTGCATACCACACACTTTCTGGCAGAGATTTCTTCATTCACATCAATTGATGTGAATGGAAGAATCTGTTAGGTTCACTTTTTTCGTTCAGCCTACAAGTTGCATGACTACCCTCCGCCCCCCCCCCCCCCCTCCCGTTGCCGTCCATGGTTTTCTCTGACTCTCCTGTCCCACCGGGTAAACCGAGAATGCAGCCAGTGGTTCTATTAGCTGACCATAGAGCTGATCGGAGATTGGAATAGCTCCAATCATCTCTATGCTCTAAGATACCAAAAGCTACGAGCATTTCCTCACTTCAATTTCGCTGGATATAAACAGCGCCATTTTTAAATTGGGAAAGCAATTTGTCACACCAATCTTGGTGTGGTCAGATATTTTAAGGGCAGAGGAGAGATCTAGAGTCTGATAGACCCCATTTTTTTCAAAAAAGAGTACCTGTCACTACGTATTGCTACCATAGGGATATTTACATTCCCTTTGATAACAATAAAAGTGACAAAAAAATGAAAGGGAAGGTGGAACAATAAAATTAAAAAAAGCAAAATAAATAATAATAAAAAAAATGAAAGCACCCCTGTCTCTGTGTTTGCGCGTAAAGGCGAATGCAAGCATCGGTCTTCTGTTGTATGTAAACATCTATTGCACCATGCATGTGAGGTATCATCATGAACATCAGATCAACGGCAGTAGTTCTAGGAGTAGGCCTCCTCTGTAAATCTAAAGTGGTAACCTGTAAAGGCTTTTAAAGGGTTTTTAAAAATGTATGTAGTTTGTCGCCACTGCACGGGCGTGCATAATTTTAAAGCATGTCATGTTTGGTATCTATGTACTGGACATAAGATCATCTTTTATATGTTACCAAACAATTGGGCAATATAATGTGTTTTTTTACATACTGTGTGAGAAAAAAAATTGCAACACCCACCATTTTATTCTATATGGCCTCAGATTTTAAAAATAATGTTTGGGGGTTCAAAGTAATTTTCTAGTAAAAAATAATAATATTTTCATGTAAACAAAAAGTGTCAGAAAAGGCTTGGTCTTCAAGTGGTTAGAAGAGTGGGTGATGTGTGGCATAAGCTTCTAATATTGGACATAAAATGCCAGGACAGTTTAAACACCCCCCCAATTACCCCTTTTTAGAAAGTAGACACCCCAAGCTATTTGCTGAGAGGCATGTTGAGTCCATGGAATATTTTATATTTTGCCACAAGTTTCTTTCACACAAAGTTGTCACTAAATGATATAGTGCTCAGACATGCCATGGCTATATGTGTAATGACACCCCAAAATACATTCTGCTGCTTCTCCTGAGTACAGGGATTCCACAAGTGTGAGACTTTTTGGGAGCCTAGCTGTGTACAGGACCCCAAAACCAATCACCGCCTTCAGGCTTTCTAAGGGCGTAAATTGTTGATTTCACTCCTCACTACCTATCACAGTTTCGGAGGCAATGAAATGCCAAAATAGCACAAACCCCCCCCATGACCTCTCGCCAGAAAGTAGACACCCCAAGGTATATGCTAAGAGGCATGGCGAGTATTTTGCAGCTCTCATTTGTTTTGGAAAATGAAGAAAGGAAAGGAAAATGTATTTTTATTTTTTATTTTTTCAATTTTCAAAACTTTGTAACAAAAACCCAGATCTGCAAAATAATAACCATGCCTCTTAGCAAATAGCTTGAGGTATCTACTTTCCAAAAAGGGGTCATTTACGCCCTTAGAAAGCCTGAAGGCAGTGATTCGTTTTCGGGTCCTGTACGTGGCTAGATTGCCAAAAAGTCTCACACATGGGGTATCCTCATACTCAGCAGAAGCAGCAGAATGTATTTTGGGGCGTAACTTCACATAAACCCATGACATTTGTGAGCAATATATAATTACAATGACACCTTTGTGTAGAAATTTTTTTTTTTCAACAAGGGGTAATTTGGGGGGGAGTTGTACTGCCCTGTCATTTTTGCACTTTAGGAAATGAGATAGGCAGTAAGAATGTAAAAGCAGTGTAAATTTCAGTATATACACCATAGTTTGTATGAGTTTTTTTTTTTTTTTTTTTTTATATCAAAGACATGTAGCTAAATACATTTTGGCCTAAATGTAAGTCAAAAATTTAGTTTATTGGAGAGCTGCAAATAGCTGTGGATGACGGAGGCGCGTAAACCGACCACAGCGTCAGGGCTCAGCAGCCATGATAAACCGTGATCAGTTTACAGGTGGGAGGGCAAAACCAGGCAGGATTAGCCAGATAGTTCAGGTGATAGAATGGGCCAAATTACACAGCACAAGCACTTTGCTGTATAACATGCTTTAAAGTAACAGGATCCAATTACTTTTTTTTTTTTTTTTTTAGGGATACAAACGCTTTAATGTATAGTAAGTATCTTACCCATTATGTCAATTACTTCTCTGTCTTTAAAATGACTCTGACACTACTAAAAAAAAAAGCCTTGCCTGCAAGGAAAAGAATATTTGGCCTATACTTGGCCCATGCCATGAATCTTCACTCCCTTACTCTCTTGAAGAATGTGTCCAGCACGCAATGAGGAGTGTCAGATTTCTACTCCCAGCTGTGCATTGCGGTTCCATTTGCCAGTCCCTATAGCACTACAGAGCACATTATTGATATGGGGTAGTGGAAGGAACCACAATGCAGAGCAGAGGAACATGCATTAAACAGACCTAGGAGTGTGTAAGATGCCATTCTTTAGCAAGCAAGCATTTTATTTTTTTACAGGTAGGGATTTAAAAAAAAAAAAATAGCAGTGGAAGCTGGTGCATTGGGGGCGCAGGGGTGCCACCCCCCATCCATGTGTCTGGCCCCCTAATCTACATGCGGGGCACCTAAAGCATGGAGTTCAATGGGTTTTTTTTTTCTGAAGAGGCTCTAATAGGCTTCAGAGCACTGCGCCCGAGCCCACCCATTTGTGTGACAATAGCGAATGAATATTCGCTATTGTCACATGGATCCTCCTCCTGGCCAATCAGGAAGCGGGTCCGAGACCCGTTTCCCGATTGGCCGAAAGGCAAACCA
This sequence comes from Pelophylax lessonae, assembly GCF_965119305.1. NCBI lineage: Eukaryota > Metazoa > Chordata > Amphibia > Anura > Ranidae > Pelophylax > Pelophylax lessonae. The sequence goes on along the minus strand of NC_138777.1, from coordinate 91,311,475 downwards.
ATGCCATTGGCCATGGAGGAGGAGGAAGGACTCGAGGAGACGCAGGGAGACGCTGGGGACTGAGGAGAAGCCGCCGTTGCATGACTCTGATCTTATGAACTGCATGACTCTGATCTTACGTAGGTATGAAGGGCTCTGTGTATGGTCTCTTGCAGGTGGCAATGCTAGGGTGTGCGGGCTGGTGTGGTCGGGGGGGGCTATGGTGTGGTCGGGTCCGGTCCGTCTGCCGCCCCCCCCAGGCCCATGGAGCACCTGCCTCCACTGATAAATAGTGAGTCACTTTAAAGGACAGTGTTCTCCCTCTCACACCTCTTCCATGTGAAATCCACAGTAAATGAGAGAGAGAGGCACCAGGCTCTAATGATTCTTCTTTTGTTAAATGCATTAAAACAAAAAAAAAAAGGCCCCTTTTCAAGCGAGGTGATGTGCACCATTGAGAGCTACGGTCCCTCTTTTGTGGTGGAAGATGGGACTTGTAATTTTTTTTATTCACAACTACCTATGAATGAATGATGTAGCTGTGAGGGCAGAGCTTTTGCACAAAAGGTACAAATAATTCCTGTAATGTTTGTATATGTGTGAACTGTTGATTCCTATTTGTTGCCTTTTTCAGGATGAATGTAACATTGTCTTACATCACTGGTCTCCAAACTTTCTAAACAAAGGGCTGGTTTACTGTCCTTCAGACTTAGGGGGCACCAGACTGTGGCCATTGGCAGGGCCAGATTAACGTAGGGGCTATTGGAGCTGCAGCTCCAGGCCCCTACCTTTTATATAGGCCCCGGGTTGGCCATATTCACTGTTACCGCTCTTCTGTCACTTGTAAACACAGAAGTCTGGCTTCTATGCTCGCTTCCCCAGGCAGCTCCCTCAGAACCTCCCAACACAGCACGAAGGCCAGACAAGGAGGGACAGTTGCCGATGCATGGATGTGTTTATGGGTTTCAGAGACAGCATCCCATGTGGAATTAGGCATGCATGGCTGCACCCTTCCTCCTGTGGGTGCATGCCAAGGCACGGCCCTTAAGGCCCTTCAAAATCCTCAGCACCAAGCCCATGATGCTCTTAATCCGGCCCAGGCCATTGGGAGTAGAAGAGGTCCCAATGGCAGTGGGAAAAAATAATGCCCAATCTTTGATGTGAGTGGGAGGAATTGACTCCTTCATTGGTGTCAATGGGAGAAATTGTGCCTCATCATTGGTGTCATTGGGCCCCCTTGTTGGTGTCATTGGAATAAAATTGTGCCCCATCTATGGTGTCAGTTGGGGGAATTATGTCCCATTGTTGGAATTAGTGAATAAAAATAGTTCCCAAAGGGCCGCATTTGGCCCCGGGCCCCAGTTTGTAGACCACTGTCTTACATCAATCCTAGGGGGAAATAGCTGTAAAATGTATCTAAAGGCAACATCCATTTTGCCATTTTGGATAGAGTAAGGGTGGGTTAAAATGCCTGTCAGTTTCTCTGTTTTTTTTTTTGCTATTAGTGTCCTAAAGGGAGTATTTCCCTTTACTTCCTGTCCCATAGCCAAAACAGGAAGTAAGAGAAAATCCCTCCGAAGTGAAGGAATCCCGACATGTCACCAAGGTCACCAGAACTAGCATTCCCACTATTACTGTTCTGGTGTCAACCCAAAATTTAGGGTTTCCTTTTAATTTTATTAAATTTCACATTTGATAACAACGTTAAACATGAGAAATAGAGAGAGTGAATCTCCCTAATGGGGTCGCAAACTGCAATAAAAAACTGACAGATGCTTTAATTCTTCTCCACTATATGTATAACTAAAACCAAATGATTTTCCCTTAGTTATACTTCAAGAACATTTAACCAGAAGTGGTAGAGTATTCGGCCAATAGAGAACATAGCCCATCATTATAGGCTAAGAACATACAACCAGAAGGGGGAAAAAAAGGGGAAGACCTCATAATTACTGTATATAGACACTTCTGTGCTCATCACCGACAGTGTAATAAATAATTTACTACAGAGCAGGGAACTGCTATACAAAACTGAAACAATGTTGCAGAGATAGAATTCCGTTGTTTATATTAGGTGATCTTGGGTTTCATACCGCTAAGCTTGTCAAACAACGGAGTTTTGTCTCTGCAACATTGTATCAATTCTGTGTAACAATTCCCTCTCTGCAGTAGTTGATTCATTACACATTTGTTTAAAAGAAGAAAAGTGTCGCGCTCAAACATAAAGTGCTTGTGCAGATATTAAACCTTAATTCAAAAATTCATGATTAGTGACAATCAAAAAATCAATCAATCTGTGCTCAACAATATAAAGTGCAAACAGTCCATATGCAGCATCAACCAATCCACATCTCCTTGGTGTCACACAAATTAGCAGAAACTTGATGTTAGTGCAGATTAAACCTTCACCTCCACACTTCACCCAGTGATCTAGTAAGGTACTCCTTACCGGAAATACATGACCCCTTGATTATAGGGGGTCACATAGGCAATATCTCCACACAGTGCACGATCCTCAGCTCCTCTGTTACACAATGGGTAATCCAGTATCAAGCCCTTATAGCATAGCTCGGATCAGGTGGCAAACATGGGTGGAACAAAAAGAGACTCTCATGGTGCAGTACATCCAAACATATCGCTTTATTTAAAAAGTATTGCACTTACTCGAATCTCCATAAAACAATCGCCTTTTCTCATAATAACATCCAGCGGGGTTGTGAGCACTGCCGATCGTACAGCGCTCTTCTAACCCGTAAATGGCTACAGTCTCACGTTTCCCTTCCCGACGTACGTTTCGTCAGTACGACCTGACGTCATCAGGGGATCTGATTACTGACGAAACGTACGTCGGGAAGGGAAACGTGAGACAGTAGCCATTTCCGGGTTAGAAGAGCGCTGTACGATTGGCAGTGCTCACAACCCCGCTGGATGTTTTTATGAGAAAAGGCGATTGTTTTATGGAGATTCGAGTAAGTGCAATACTTTTTAAATAAAGCGATATGTTTGGATGTACTGCACCATGAGAGTCTCTTTTTGTTCCACCCATGTTTGCCACCTGATCCGAGCTATTGTCATGGTCTTACCTTCTTGCTGTTCTCCTTCGTTTGACATGTGCTGGCGGCCATCTTGGCTTCTGGGTTTCTTGTAGCCTCCCACCCTGCGGCTCCTCCTTCCCACTGGGAGGAGCTGGATGCCTAGCTCATATATATAGGAGGTCTGTGGCTTCAGTTCCTTGCTTGGTCCTCCTGTGTTCACATGCTTCTAAGACTGCTGCTGCTTCTGGTTCCTGATCCTGGCTTCGTCTGACTACCCTGCTGGTTCCTGATCCTGGCTTCGTCTGACTACCCTGCTGGTTCCTGATCCTGGCTTCGTCTGACTACCCTGCTGGTTCCTGATTCCGGCTTCGTCTGACTACCCTCCTGGTTCCTGACCTCTGGCTTCGCAAGGACTCTGCCTTGGTTTCGCCATCCGTTTGGACTTTTGCTTTACAGCTTGATTTTCAATAAAGCCTTCTTATTTTCACTTATCTGTTGTTGTACGTCTGGTTCATGGTTCCGTGACATTAGGACCAAGCCATGAATTCTGACGGTACAGGGCCATCCTCGCTACCCACGCTGGTTGCCAGACTTGATCAGCAGGATCACCTGTTGGGTCGGTTCGCCGTGGCGTTGCAAACCCTGCTTGAACGCACGGCTCATTTCGCTCCCGTTGCCGATGGGTCGGTTGTCGCTCCTGGGCCCGCTCCTACTGCCGCTCCGGTTGTTGCGCCAGAGTCTACCCCGACACCTGTTGTTGCGCCTGCGGTGTTTCGGGGTATGACCGGTTCTGCCCCCCTTCCACAGCGCTTTGGGGGAGAGCCAACTCAGTGCCGAGGTTTCCTTAACCAGGTGGGCATTTATTTAGAGTTGCTGCCACATGCCTTTCCTACTGAGAGATCAAAGGTGGGCTTCTTAATTTCGCTGCTCTCGGACAAGGCCTTGGCCTGGGCCAGCCCTTTATGGGAGAACAACAATCCGGTGGTTGCCGAGTTTTCCGGTTTTGTTGCTTCTCTTCGGAGGGTATTCGATGTGCCGGCTCGTGCTGCCTCTGCTGCGAAGCTCCTTATGTCCATCAGACAGGATTCACGATCCGTAGCTGAATACGCCATTGAGTTTCGTACCCTGGCAGCAGAGGTGGGCTGGAATAATGAGGCTCTGGTCGCTGCTTTCTCTCATGGTCTCTCGGATGCCTTGAAGGATGAGGTTGCAGCTAAGGACCTACCAGTGGAGCTCGAGTCTCTTATTTCTTTCTTGATTTTGATTGACACCAGACTCAGGGAGAGACCTTCCTTTAAGGAGAGTCTGCGGAGGCCTCCTAACAGATTGGCGCCTACCTTTGCTGTCCCACCCGTGCCTCCCTCTCCTCCCACGCCTCCTGGGGATGACTTGGCTGGGGGTGAACCCATGCAGCTGGGCTTTGCTCGCCTGTCCGAGGGGGAGAGGGTACTCCGAAGACGCGAGGGTCGATGCATGTACTGTGGTCTCGGTGGGCATTTTCGGTTGGCATGTCCGAACCGTCCGGGAAACGCTCGCACCTGAGATCCTGTCGGGGGCAGATCTTGGGTGGAGTCTCCTCGTCCCCGGTTTCCCGTGTTGACAAACCACTGATCACTGTTGTCCTCTCCTGGGTCGGGGGCTCAGTGACGACCCAGGCGTTGGTGGACTCTGGTGCTGGTGGTTTGTTCATTGATAGTGTGTTCGCTGCCGCCAATTCCATTCCTCTGCAGGCCCGAGGTTCTCCACTGGCTCTTGAGGCGATAGACGGCAGACCCCTTCTGTCTCAGCGTAGAACACCAGAGGGTCCTCTGCTTCCTTGTGGGTTTTACTCCCGGAAACTGTCTTCCGCGGAGTGCAACTATCAGATTGGTGACAGGGAGTTATTGGCCATCGTGCAGGCCCTTAAAGAATGGAGGCACTTGCTCGAGGGTTCGGTGGTTCCGGTCCTCATCCTGACGGACCACAAGAATCTGACCTACCTTTCTGAGGCCAAGAGATTGACACCACGTCAGGCCAGATGGGCTCTGTTCTTGTCACGTTTTAATTACGTGGTCTCCTACCTACCCGGTTCCAAGAACATCAGGGCGGATGCCTTATCACGGCAGTACTCCGACCTGTCCAGGGAGGAGTCGATTCCGACTTCGGTCATACCTCCGAATCAGATCCTGGCCGCCATTCGCACCAGCCTGACCTCTCCCCTGGGTGAGCAGATTTTGGAGGCTCAATCTGGTGCTCCCTCTGGGAGACCCAACGGCAGATGTTTTGTGCCTGAGGAGTTGCGCACTCGGTTGTTGCGAACCTACCATAACTCCAAGACCGCGGGGCATCCTGGAAAGAATCAGCTGTCCTGGGCTGTTTCACGTCTGTTCTGGTGGCCTTCCCTACGTTCCGACATCGCCGCATATGTAGCGGCATGCTCCGTTTGTGCCCAGAGTAATCCCCTCGGCACCTTCCGTTGGGTCTTCTGCAACCCATAGCCACTGGGGAGCGCCCATGGTCACACCTGGGGATGGATTTCATTGTGGACCTCCCTGCATCCCGAGGCCATACGGTCATTCTCATGATTGTGGATCGATTTTCCAAAATGTGCCACTGTGTTCCTCTCAAGAAGTTACCCTCTGCACAGGAGTTGGCCACGATTTTTGCCAGGGAGGTCTTCCGGTTGCACGGTTTGCCCAAGGAGATTGTGTCGGATCGGGGGAGTCAGTTTGTGTCCAGGTTCTGGCGCGCCTTTTGCTCCCAGTTGGGGATTCTTCTCTCCTTCTCCTCGGCCTACCACCCTCAGTCCAATGGGGCCACAGAACGATCCAATCAGGCCTTGGAGCAATTCCTTCGTTGCTATGTCTCCGATCACCAAGACAATTGGGTTGACCTCCTGCCTTGGGCTGAGTTTGCCAGGAACACAGCGGTGAACTCTTCCTCTGGGATGTCTCCCTTCATGGCCAATTATGGGTTCCAACCTGCCGTGTTACCGGAGGTATTCTCTCCCCAGGATATTCCGGCTGTGGAGGATCACCTTTCCGTCCTACGTGCTTCTTGGGTACAGATCCAGAGGTCCCTTGAGGTCTCTGCGCAGCGCCAGAGACTCCAGGCTGATCGCAGACGAGCGCCTGCTCCTTCCTACCAGGCCGGAGACCGTGTATGGTTGTCCACCCGCAACCTCAACCTTCGAGTGCCCACTCCCAAGCTGGCGCCTCGCTTTGTTGGTCCCTTCCGAGTGCTTCGCAGGGTAAACCCGGTAGCCTATGCCCTTGCGCTTCCTCCTGGCATGCGGATCTCCAACGTGTTTCATGTCTCCCTGTTGAAGCCACTGGTGTGTAATCGTTTCACTTCCTCGGTTCCTCGGCCTCGTCCGGTCCAAGTGGGCAATCGTGAGGAGTATGAGGTGAGCAATATCCTGGACTCACGCCTGGTCCGCGGTCGGGTGCAGTTTTTGGTTCATTGGCGTGGTTATGGTCCAGAGGAGCGTTCCTGGGTTCCCTCCGCAGATGTCCATGCTCCTGCCTTGCTCCGAGCCTTCCACGTACGCTTCCCTCAGAAACCGTTCTTCACTCCGCGGAGGAGGGGCTCTTGAGGGGGAGGTACTGTCATGGTCTTACCTTCTTGCTGTTCTCCTTCCTTTGACATGTGCTGGCGGCCATCTTGGTTTCTGGGTTTCTTGTAGCCTCCCACCCTGCGGCTCCTCCTTCCCACTGGGAGGAGCTGGATGCCTAGCTCATATATATAGGAGGTCTGTGGCTTCAGTTCCTTGCTTGGTCCTCCTGTGTTCACATGCTTCTAAGACTGCTGCTGCTTCTGGTTCCTGATCCTGGCTTCGTCTGACTACCCTGCTGGTTCCTGATCCTGGCTTCGTCTGACTACCCTGCTGGTTCCTGATCCTGGCTTCGTCTGACTACACTGCTGGTTCCTGATTCCGGCTTCGTCTGACTACCCTCCTGGTTCCTGACCTCTGGCTTCGCAAGGACTCTGCCTCGGTTTCGCCATCCGTTTGGACTTTTGCTTTACAGCTTGATTTTCAATAAAGCCTTCTTATTTTCACTTATCTGTTGTTGTACGTCTGGTTCATGGTTCCGTGACAGCTATGCTATAAGGGCTTGATACTGGATTACCCATTGTGTAACAGAGGAGCTGAGGATCGTGCACTGTGTGGAGATATTGCCTATGTGACCCCCTATAATCAAGGGGTCATGCATTTCCGGTAAGGAGTACCTTACTAGATCACTGGGTGAAGTGTGGAGGTGAAGGTTTAATCTGCACTAACATCAAGTCTCTGCTAATTTGTGTGACACCAAGGAGATGTGGATTGGTTGATGCTGCATATGGACTGTTTGCACTTTATATTGTTGAGCACAGATTGATTGATTTTTTGATTGTCACTAATCATGAATTTTTGAATTAAGGTTTAATATCTGCACAAGCACTTTATGTTTGAGCGCGACACTTTTCTTCTTTTAAACAATTGTTCAGCACCTTGCTTTTTTGTTGCCGCTCACTATAAGGAAGCAATTCCTTTAAAATAATATTTATTTAATATTTATTTGATATTAATATTCATATATTCACATAATTTTTATGTTTATATTTATTGATTATATATATACACGGTTGAACCACTTGCGCAATTTTTTGGTTACACCAAACCCCTTTTTCTGATTCATTACACATAAACACTTATTTACTATGACCATACGTTACATCTAGTGGTCATAATGTGGTATTTTCCTGATTCACTCTACTGTATTCTTATAAAGGAAAAACATTCAAATAACGCCTCATAACATTTCTTTTTGCCCTCATTTGCACAAAATTAATGTACATGCAGTTTCACAGTGTGAATAGTTCTCCCTTATTTCCTCTTCTGGTTGAATGTTCTTAGCTTATAGTGTTAGGGTATTCTCCCTATTGATCATATGTTATATAACTCTTCTGGTTGAATTTTAATGAGGTTATTTGCCCTTAGGATCGATTTTTAGGGAATGTTGAAAGGCAACAAGCCCCAAATTACAAACATTTTGGGTATTATTCATGATTTTTGTGTAAATGCCAAGACTATGCACTGCATTTTTTTTATAACCCATAGTGTTGGAAACTTGTCTAAAGGGCCACATTTGTACATAGACAGGCCATGGTCTGGGGCAGTAGGACTGCCAGAAGCTGCACTTACCAACCCACACATCTTAGGGCTGTCAGTAACACATTTTTGAGCATCAGGGGTTGCGACTGCTAACCTGCCTCGCAATACTGTATAGGGTAGAATTTGAAGTGTATGTAACGGCATTATTCTAAGTTGTTGATAGAGTAGGGTTAGATCCTTTATTAGGTTTTTATTATTGTCCATAGATTCACCCTTCAATAGAGACACCTCTGCTGTAACAACTCTGTAGGATGGGAATTCCCTTCACATTGAAGAGATCCTATTTTCTTCTGCATTTCCAAGGCAAGAAGTTAAGAGAAATCTCCCCAGAAGAACAAAGGCAGCAAAACAGAACTAAAAGTATATGTAAACTCTAGTGGAAACCCTCACAATAAACTTCTGTTACTTTTTCCCTTTTGGGGAACTTAAAAGCCAAGGCCATTTTTAACAGATCAACAGGTTTTCTTCTGTCCATGCAGGACCTTAAATGGATAGCACATAGGGAAATGTGCATGTATTGCAGGGGTGTACATGTTTTGTCCTGACACGTGTTTTTTTGTGGGTTTTATCCCTTCCCAACTGTATCTAAAACCTAAAAAAAGTGTCAGTCGGTTCAGTGGATCCACCTCTTCATCGGCCATGGGCTTGTAGCACATCTAGCTGGTATTGCATGGCCATAATACTAACTATATAGCCTAATGTAAATTCATCATCTCTACATGTGGCTCCGCTGCTGTTTGGATGCTGCTGTTACCAGGAAGCTTAAAGTGTTACTAAACCCAGGAGCCTGCATTCACTATATCTGGTATCCCACAGTACATAGAACATGGATATGCAATTATTTTAGTAAATATAAACAGCTAAATACCTTTTCTCATCAGCAGTTAGAACAATCTTGTGACTTCTATTAGTGTCTGGTTAAAGCTTGTAGGAGGAGTTTTCATTCTGCTCTGACTGTCCTATGAGGCTGCATGACCCCCTGACCCTTTGTCTGGAGAGTGCTGATTGGCCCTGTGCTAATTTACATGCACCTACCTAAGAAAAAAAAAATCTCTAGCAATACACACCAAACTGTGCATGTGCAGAGTGACTTCAAAGGCTCCGGCTTAGCAGGAGATGGATTGGGGACAGTGGAAGAAGAGGAGGATCAGAGAAGACAAGAACAAACAGCCTTTATACACAATTCGGAGGATTAACACCTTTGGTTCTACAGTGAGTATAACAAGCATGCTTTAGGGCATATATAGGCTGATTCTACTGTTATGGGTTTGGATACACTTTAAAGCTGAACTCCAACCTTACCTTTATTCTTGCACAGTTGTACAGACCCCTCTGCTGTACTGAAACTAATAATTCTGATTTTAATTTAACACTGCATTAGAAGATGCAGCAAGCTGAATACAGCCCACTTCATTTTTTCAGCAACATCTAGCCCTTTCCTCACCAGCCATACTGTCCTTGGTGCACCCTACAATTCATTGGATATTCTTTCAATGGTAGAAGCTCAGCATCACATGTGGCACACAAATACAGTCTGCCTAGGAATTCCTCCAGAAGTCCTCCAGACTTACATCCACCTATCAAGTAATTTGGATATTTGCATAACTCCTCCCAAAAGCTGGCACGCCGCTTACATTAGGTCTGAGTAGTCTTAGGGTCCTTTCACACAGCAACACCGTCTGACGAGGTCTCTTCTGCTCAGCGGGGGATCAATCCGCCGTTCCCCGCTGAGCAGGCGGATGACAGCTCTGTCTCCGCTCTGTGTGCACAGACGGAGCTGTCAGATCCCCGCTGTCCTCTATGGGGAGATCAGATGAGAATGGACCGCCTGTCCGTTCTCATCCGATCCCATCCAATCCGATCCGCCACACGGATGGAAAATAGGGTTTCCATCGTCTTGATTTCACAGACAGGATCGGAATCGGATAGCAGCGATATCAGCGGAGATGTCACCGCTGACACCCGCTGCCCCATAGGGATGTATGGAGCATCCGATCAGGTCCGCCTAAAAACTGACAGGCGGATCGGATTGAATCGCCCATGTGAATGGACCCGCAATCAGACAGAGAGTAACTGTAACTTGCAGTTTACTGAACACATGCAATAATTCAAAACATGTCCAAAAAATATTCATATGCGGCAGAATAATACAAACCAGAAGCTGCACAAACGTGGGCCCTTTACAGCAGGGGGTGGGGAACCTACGGCCCGGGGGCCGTATGCGGCCCTCAAAGTTATTTCGTCCGGCCCCCCGTGCAGCTGAGTCTGTGTCTCTCAGCTGATCTGTCAGAACGGAGCAGATGCTTCCTGTATAGTTCTGTCTCCGTTCTGACAGTCTGAGTGAGTCAAAGGCGGAGTGATATCAAATGCACTCCGCCTGTGACCAATACAGGAAACATCGCCTCTTCCCCCAGTGCAGAGCTGGAGTCAGACTGACCGACGCAAACCTGGAAAACCAGTTGCGAGTAGCAACATCATCAATACCAGCTAGCATCACACACCTCACCAAAGAGAAGCAGTTGCAACCATCACATTAGGGGTGAGTTAAGGGGTGACATAGCATAGTCTCTATTCTGGGGATTAGAAGAGTTCATTAAAAAGAAGGAAGGCAGAAATTTGTAGAAATTGATTTGTGTAGTAAAGAAATATATTCAATCAGGAATGACCATTTACAAAGATAAGAAAAGGGGGAACATATTAGAAGACTGGGTGGAATACTTTTGTTTTTGTTTACAGAAAATGGGCTGAATATTTTAAAAAGAAATGGTAATGAAGTTTTTTTATTTTATGACCCAGAAGTTGACATAGGTAGGAATAGCTATCACTATAAAGTAAAGTCAAGCTCAGAACACAAACACCTACTTGTAATTATCCTCATTAACAGCATCCCCTTCAGTGAAGTCCAGGGTAGCTCTGGTAACACAGGTGAGCATCTGGAGGGATCACGGGGGGGGGGGCATCCCAGGGGCATCCCACTGGAACTGAAGTACTCTGGTAGCAATTGAGGATGGCCTACTCCCTGTAGCTGGGTCTTCTGGAGAAGATGTGTGCTAGAAGGCTTCTGCCTGGCTGTCCACACTCTGATTCTGACAATGGAGTGCTATTCAACAGGTTACAGATCACTTTACCCAGCTGCCTTATCAGGTGTAGCCTCTCAAAACTGCTGAGGAATGGAAGCTTAGGATTCTAAACAACCTAAGGCCCCTTTCACACAGGCGGACCGTTCAGATCCTCCTGTCCGTTTTTTTGGCGGATCTGAACGGTCCCCCCATGCATCTCTATGGGGGATCGGATATCAGCGGAGACATGTCCGCTGACATCCGATCCGTCAAATCTGGACAAATGGAAACCCTATTTTCCATCCGTCCAGCGGATCGGATGGGATCGGATGAGAACGGACCGACGGTCCGTTCCCATCCGATTTCCCCCATAGAGATGCATGGGGAACTGACAGCTGTGTCTCCGCACACAGTGCGGAGAACAGCTGTCATCCTCCTGCTCTGCTGGGGATTGGCGGCTCGATCCCCCGCTGAGAAAAACGGAATCTGTCCGACGGGCAGATTGTGTGAAAGGGGCCTAAGGGCTCTTTCACACGGGCGTTCCGTATGTCCATTTTTCATCCCATCCGTTTGCAGATGAAAAACGGACATAATGTATCTCTATCTAAATACGGATGTCAGCGGATGATCATCCGCTGACATCTGTTTTTCGTCCGTTCCGTTTTTTTGAACGGAAGAGAACCCTATTTTTTCTTCCGTTCAAAAAACGGAATGGACACAAAAACGGATGTCAGTGGTGTCATCCGCTGACATCCGTATTTACATAGAGATACATTATGTCCGTTTTTTCATCCGCAAACGGATGGGATGAAAAACGGACATACGGACCGGGTTAACACAAGTGTCATCCGAGTCCGTTTCAAAAAAAAACAAAAAGGAACTGATCGGGCATAAAAAACTAAACGCCCGTGTAACCCAGGGAGTTGTGAGAAATGGAGAGAATAGGGGCTGCTCCCTTATCTGAGCATGGTGAGTAAATGGACACTGTTTTCGGAGTACTAAGGCTGGGGGATGTAATGTTTTCAGAAAGTTATGTACAGCACCCTGTTGGCCCTTTCTGACAACTGTTGCATTGCATAGAGAAGAAGAGTGACCCAGTGGTAATATCATTGGAAAGGTTTCATTTCACAATTACATTAGTATGTTGATAAGGTGGGAGGAAGGAGCCAAGGAAGTCAAATATAAGCAGATTAAATATCAGCTTTAATGTCACATCACAGGGGTCAATTAAAAGCTAACATCAGATGCTCAGTAGTTATCATTGTGTGTGTTTACTGCCACACTGTAAATGGAATTACGTTTATGCTCTTTCAAAAGCTCTCTGTCTGGTTTTGTTGGTAATTAAATATTAAATACTGTAAGCCATAAAAATCTAGAACAGACAGTTTTTAGTTCTAGTAGAACAAAGTAAGGACATTCTACTGATAAGGTAGAGACATTACTAACATGAAATATAACATGGGCATTGATATGAATTAATTTTAAAAAATGATGAAAACTTGGATCCCTCATTGAGGCATTGCATCTGTCTTTTTGCATATGTATCTATTTTTCTGAATCTAGGATTGCCTAAATCAGCCCTTCTCAACCTTTTTTAACTATAGGGAAACCCTTGAAAAAGTTTTCAGATCTCAGGGAACCCCCCGCTAAAATTTATATATTTACAACTCACGTTACTTTTGCGTGATCAGTATGTTGTAGAAAATTTCAAATAAATGAATAAAGAATGGCTCAAGAATCCCAGAATTTAATTTGACAAAATTACAATATATTCAGTAATAATTATTAAATGAAACAGATAATAAAAATGAGCAGAATAGAAACACGGAGAGTACAAATTGGTCAATGTAGGCAAGAGATCTGTAACTGGTGTCTCCTAGAGGAACCCCTAACAGCTTCTGGAGGAATCCCAGAGTTCCATGAAATTTGGGCTGAGAAAGGCTGGCCTAGGTAAAATTAAGGTGTATGGAACATAAAAAGATTATTGCCCAATGACAGTGCAGAAAAATTATCCAACGGTCATCAGATCGACTTCTGACAAGTGGGAGCGGCCACACATTAATCAAAGTTTGGCTGGTCTCTGCTGAATCGGCCAATTTTCAATCCATCTTTGGCCAGATTTAGACTAGCTAGTCATCTGGTATGGGGGAGTAGATACAAGATAGTTGGCCTAGAGGAGCAGAAAGTTTAAATCATGTTTTTTATTTAGAAATGTCCTATTTCAGATGTTAAATGTATGCAACCAAGCTACTATAATTTGCAGTACAACAATTCATACAAGTCAGTAGACATGAAAAGTTCCATTAAGCCATCCTAGACTGCCATAGTGAAGCTACCCTACTAAACACATCTGAACATGTGTGATACTCATATGTAAAACCCATTGACCAGTAGCCCTGGTGTGTGTGTAGCGCCACTTTCCACTCAGGCCTACTGTACTTAGGTTTGAGCAATAGAAGGTCTGAAACCCCAGATCCAATGATGGCCATCTTCAGGGCGGACTGCAGGTTCCAGAAATCCCCCTAGTCTAGTGATAGCGAAGTTTGGCACCCCAGATGTTTTGGAACTAAATTTCCCATGATGCTCAACTGCACTGCAGAGTGCATAAGCATCATGGGAAATGTAGTTGCAAAACATCTGGGGTGCAAGGTTCGCCATCACTGACATAGGTACTGTAGAAGGATCCTAAAGGCATATGTTCATTAGTTGGCACTCCAGTTTCAGCATTTTTACCAGGCTAGCAGGACGAACTCCAGTAACGGTAATGGCAAGAACTGCTCTCTCTCGTTCTCAGGCCCCTTGGTCCAGACCCTTGTCCCTCTTATAATACACACAACCAAGCTTGCCAAGGAAGAACTAGGAACATAATTAACACTAACCTTTCCATCTGGAGCAGCATAAAACTCTACCTGCCTACACGCACTACTCCCTATATTCAGCACTATGATGAAACTGTAGGCACTGACCCCACCCCAGCTATACAAACATACCTTCCTGGCTAGATGGAGATCCTGCCTATCACTAACAGACCCTACATGTGCACATATGCTTGTCTGTTTTAACAAATGCAGTGTAATGTATTATAATAGAAGCATTTCCTACTCTAATGCTGGCCATACACCTGCCATACACCTGCCGAAAAATTGTTCGAAAATCTGTCATTTGGTCCAATCATTCGTTTTTCCTCCAGTTAATGGGCACAAATAGAAAATAGTTGTCAACTTTTCAGAGCCGAAAAATCGAAGGAACAGTTTTGAAAATCTGCCGGCCGATCGATAAACGAATGATAAATTGAAAGGTTAATGTGTTTCTCGGCTGACCTGTTTGCACTAGGTATATGTGACAAACTGAATTCATTTATGTCCATTGAACGATTTATCGCTCGAAATTTGGTCATTACATGATGGCACGATCGTCTGCTCTCAGGGCCGATTTTTCGTTTTTCGAAAATGAGTTTGCCTGATATTTCGGCTAGTGTAGGGCCAGCATAACGCTCTGCACTGGGCTCTGCAAAACATTCTGAGCACAGTCCATACAGGCTGAACCCAGACAGCTCCTTAAAACATGTTCTACAGAATGTAACCTCTTATATTGCCACTGTTTGTCTGTTTTCCTGGTAAAACTGAAATACAAGATTGTTAAAATAAGATAAAAGAAACTGTTAAACTTTTATAACTGGTTGCAACTAGGAAGCTCTGAATCATGCATAAAACAAGTCAAGGTTCATGGAGGCAAGCTCCATTGCACCTACATTGTTAATAAATGATAACAAGTCTGGGAAGTGTGATTGCTCTGGAAAAGACTGCAAAAAAAATGTTGAGAATTGAAGATCAACTACAACAAATGTAGCACCCCCTTACCCCTGGGAAATTGAAGAGGACCCCTGGGTGTCTCAGAGTGTTAGCATCTCAACTCTTAGAATGGAATCCTTTGCTTTTTTGGGGGGTAAAAGAAAGTTGTGTGTCAGGCACTTTAATACCTTTTGAAGGATTAGAGCACAAAATAACATGGAAAAAAAAGGCAAAAATGCAGCTCCAGATTTCTTTTCTATTAAGTAGTTGGCCTTTTAAGAGCAGCCAGGCAGAACCCAACCCAAATCAACCACAGGTACCTTAGGGGATAAGCAGTGAGAACTTGCTCAATGTACCATTTGAGAAGTACAGTATATGCATTAATAATCTACTTTGCTCAGTCAGTGATTTTATTTTTTTTTTTGTACAATTGTGCCAGAGTTTTACTAACAAGGTGCACCAGTGTGGTATCTGATTTCAGCCAATAACCACTGATGAGCTTATTTCAGGCTGCTAAAACAAATGTAAAATTGCTGGCAATGAGCTAATGCACATTAGCAGATTATAAATAATATATGCTCATTTTATAAACAGGCAAATGCGTCATACCTTTACCTTTTTACAATTATTTATCAATTTACAAAATTGCCTTCAATTATTTTAAAGCCTGCCTTGTCAGTGTAGATTCCTATAGTGTAAGATTAAGCAATCTTTAGAAGAAGCCTACATAATTGTTAGAAAATGTTCATGCTTTCAGACAGCAGTGTCTCCAGGTTGATTTACAGGTACAGTACATCTTTACATTTGTCACTAATTACTGCTGGTGAGGATACATGTTAAGAAATACTGATTATTCATAAAAAGATAAAAATACTAATTATAAAACAGGGAATTGAATTATGGTTGTACGATGCTCAAACACTGCCCTTAAAGTGGAAGTCCACCCTTACACTAAAATCTCTAAATCTACAGGCATCCACGATCTAAGACTAACCTATCTAGTCCTGTAAAGAAGAAATCAGTATACATACCTTTTTTGAAGTTGCTCCGGTCCGGTCTCCAGCGATGGAAGCTCTGCAGAGAAGACAGCCGACAATGGCTGGGAAATGAATGGGAAGTTATGTCATTCATAGAGTTACTATGGGGCTTCCGTTGTCTGCTGCCTCCTCTGCACCTGCCTACACAACAAAGCTGCCACTGACAGCTCAGTGCCGGACCGAAATGGCTGCAAAAAAGGTATGTATAGAGATTTCTTCTTTACAGGGTTAGATAAGTTAGTCTTAGATTGTGGATGCCTGTAGATTTAGAGATTTTAGTGTTAGGGTGGACTTCTACTTTAAGGGCCTAATTGTATTGATGTTATTACTGTACTGTGCATTACTGCAAAATGTACAACAATGTCTATTTTGCAGTGTGGTGAATTGTGTTGTGTTCATTTTAAATAGCACCCAATGCATTTTTATGAAAAATCTTTATTTTATTATTAGCATATAAACAATAGGAATAGAGTATTACAGACATATACATTCCCATAAAAGGTTAACAAGTCATGTTGCAATAGGACAATGTTTGGGTTCTACAAAACAAGATGGGAAGATAACACCATTACTCTTATCACAGATGGAAATGCTGGAAGCCTAACATTGCATACATAAATGCAATGGGGAATGTATAAAGGAAGAAAGGGGTGGGGTTTGTGGAAACTACTGCACACACGTTGTAAACTATTTTTTTTCCTAGTTAGAAAGCCTCTGAATTAGTCATAAGTATCACAACATAATGTAACAGTACTTCACGATTAAAGCGTACATTTTGAATGTGTTGGAGCAACGATGCCTCCACTCCCCCGCCTCCATAGCAGCCATTCTTTAGTTGTAGGTGCTGTCGGGGATTTCCAGTGGACTGGGATAAGGCATTTACCCACTCTAAGGAGTTGAGGCATCAAGGAACGTTTATAGGACCCTACCAGTTTGACAGTGTCATGAAATAGCATAGGGTGAGGGTCATCGGCAATTTGACGGTGTGTTACCTTGTTAATTATGTTATGCATATCAAACTAAAAAGGTCTGATAACAGGACACTCCCACCACAAATGTAGGAAGGGGCCTCCCTGTCCACAGCCTCTCCAGAATAGATTGGATACTGTTGGGAATATGCAGGACAATTCGACTGGCACCCTAAACCAACTAGACAAAAAATGTAAACAGCATTTCTGAGCTTTAGAGTTCACTGAGGAAGTGTGTGCCAACATTGTAATATTCCCAATGCCACTATCTGAAATCTCTACCCAGTTCCTTCTCCCGTTCCCTAATATAGTAGGGGTCATAGTGGATAATTTCTCCAATAAAAGTTTGTATAATTTAAAGAGTAAATGGGTGGAGTCCCCCTTATCTAGGAGTACCCAATGCTTTAACACAACATACAGTACTACAGCACTACAGAAAGAGACACCGCGCTTAGTGTATTATTAAACAATGTAATAAATCATAGTCCATAAAATTCAATTTGATCATTCAGTCCCGTGATAAAGTGCTTGTGCTCTAAGGACAATTCTCAGTGCTTGACTCCGTGCCCAAGGAGCCCCACATAGATGTACACTCGCCGCAGTGTGACCACCTATCTCTAGAGAGGTCAGTTGCACTTCTTTCGGAATAATACTCCTGATGATGTCAATGCATTTGGGACTTTGCAATATCAATTCCTCAAAAGGTAATATTTGTGGGAGGACACCGAGAGGAAGGACTCATAGCGTAAAACCATCAATGTAAAATTTTTTGTAATATTCTAACTTTCTCAGATACTGAATTTTGGGTTTCACTTGCTGTAAGCCATAATCATCAAAATTTAAAGAAATAAATGTTTGAAATATATTACTCTGTGTGTAATGCATCTATATAAAATATATGAGTTTTCCTTTTTTAATTGAATTACTGAAATAAATTAAATTTTGATAATATTCTAATTTTATGAGTTGCACCTGTATATGGGTTGGCTGCTGCTTAACTGCAGACAAGAACGACAAACTTTATTATAAAGAAAAGACATAGAGTACAACCATAGATGCAGCTACAAACTTTTGAACACTGCCATCTACTGACTGAAGAATATACAGTATCTGTAGTTGTTGTACAAAAATAAATGAACAATGTATTTAAACATGCCAGTACTAAAATACATGAACAATGTATTTCAACATCCCACTCAACAACTACTACTTATATTAGTTTCATTTTCAATCTCAGTTTTATAAATCAGTTTCTTGTAAGTGGTTTTGTCAAAGCATGTGACCCACTTTTGTTTCTCATGAGTTGGAAGTCTTTTTATCTCATCCCATGAATCTGGCCCTGGTTTTAATGCCATGCAAGCAACATAGGACAGACTTTTGGCTGGGATGCCTATATTGGTGTATTTCCTGATTGAAGCCTCTTGTAGTCTGGTTTCTTCTTTTACAGTGTTTGGATTGTCTGCGTTAATTTCTTTCTAATGCTTATCTTCAAATGACAGTGATGTGGAATTTCCCTTAGCTTGAAGTGTTTGTGGTAGTTAACGAAATTTTGAACACACAGAAGTTTCATTGACAATTACAATTTTTCAGATGGTTACACTGTTTGTGTCTTGGTGTAGAATTCTGTATCCCTTTTGATATTCACTGTACCCCACAAGTACATCTCGCTTTGCGCAAGTATCCCATTTTGTAACTTTTCATTTGGGATGTGCACATAGGCTTTACTTCCAAAAATGTTTAGATGTTTCAAATTCCATTACAGGTTCATGTGGAGTCTTCTGTGTCCAATACGCTCGACATTCTGCCAAATTTGTTGTTTCCTTGAGCCAAGTACTGTTAAAGTTTCTCTAGTACGCCACTTTTGTTGTGTAACACATGAAGTGTGGTATACCTGGAGTAATTATCTAGAAAGTGAGAAAATACCATTTCTTTCCTGGAGTCAATTTATCAATTGGACTGCAAAGGTCTGAATATATTAAGTCCAGAGGTATTTTAGCTCTGCTGTTACTCTGCTTTGGAAAGGCTCTTCTTGTTGATTTTCCTTTTTTGTTTTACAGCTGCTGCACTTCATTGTTTCATCACTTGGACTAATTTTTATTTCATTTGCATAGTCATTCTCAGGGTTTGCTTGATTGTGTCAGGATCTCTGTGCCCAAGTAGTCTGTGCCATGTGTGAATGCATTTTGAAAGTTTTTATTAACCACCTCATTACAACTCAGCTGTAGATCATGTAGATCATCTTTAATTTTAGCCTTTGCAAGTAAGATATCCCCTTTTGTGATGGCACAACTGTCATCTTGGAGGGTCACTACATTGCCTTTTTTTGTGAGCTTCTTCACTGACAAAAGATTCATTTTAAGAGCATGAACATAAAGGACATTTTTCCCAGGAATCTTTCTGGTGACACTTTGGGAAATAGGACAGTAAAGAAAACTGTTTCCTGTTCCTTCTGATTCCATTATTTGCCCATTATCTATGATCATTTTTAAGTTTTACTCTGGTCAAGGTAAATAAAGAAATTTCTGTCATTTGTCATGTGACTCATCGCTCCTGAATCAGCACACCGAGCACCCCCCTGTCCAGTTTGCAGCAGAACTCCGGAACAGGGGAAATGTTCAAACCCGAATGGTGAACCCCATTGAAGTCTATGGAAGCCGAACAGAAAAAAATCAAAAGTGCCCATTGTGAAGGCTTATGTGCAAGTATTTGGCCATAAACGGGGTATGGGGTACTGCCCTGGGGGACATGTATCAATAATTATTATTATTATTTTTGAAAACAATTATTTTTTTAAGGAGCAGTAATTTTATATAAGTGCAACAAAAAAATGAAAAATTCCTTTGAATATAGTGCCGCGGGGTCCCCTTAATGTGCCTGATGCATCTGTTGCATGTGTAAAACATGCTGCAGCAAAAATTAAGTTTCTAAAAAAAAAAAAAAAAATCCCATTTAAAATTACTCTCGGTTACAATTGCCAGAAAAAAAAGAAAAAAGCGGCGTAGGGTCCACCCCCCCCCCCTTCAGTCAATACTAGGCCCTTTGGGCAAGGAAGGGGGGGGTGAGCGAGCGAGCGCCCCCCTCCTAAGTCATACCAGGCTATATGCCCTTAACATGGGGGGGTGGGTGCTTTGGGACAGGGGGGCTCTGCTCCCCCCCAGTCAACGGCCCCTTGTCCCAATTTTGATGGGGACAAGGGCCCCATCCCCACAACTGTGCCCGTTGGTTGTGGGGGTCTGCGGGCAGGGGGCTTATGGGAATCTGGAAGCCTCCTTTAACAAGGGGGCCCCCAGATCCCACCCCCATGTGAATTTGTATCGGGTACATAGTACCCCTACCCATTTACTAACAAAAGTGTCAAAAAGTAATAAAAACAAGATACAAGTAAAAAAAATAGTGTCCCTCGATGTAAATCCATTGTCAATCACGCCAACCGCTGACCCGAAAAAAAAAAAATAATTCAAGACGCTCCGCAACCTGGGACAGCCTCCTGCCTGCTCTGCCCTTTGACATTAAGTATATAGGTAAGGGGCAGGGCCATCTAGCTATGTCGCCAGGTGGCACTGCCCCTTCTGACATCAGACTGGTGCATGCTGGGCCTGTGATGTCATAAGGGGGTGGTGCCACCAGGTGAGGTAGCCAGGTGGCCCCACCCCTTACCTATATAAGAAATAACAAAGCGCAAAGCAGGCATTCAGCGGAATGCCGTCCCAGGAGGAGGAGCTTTTTTTTTGTTTTTGTTTTTTCGGGTCAGCGTGTGGTTTGATTGACAATGGATTTATATGGAGGGGCAATATTTTTTTTTAATGAAGGAATTGTTAAAAACGTGTTTCTTGTTTTAATTACTTTTTGACACATTTTTGGTGAATGGGTAGGGGTACTATGTACTCATTTACATAGGGGAGGGCCCGGGATCTGGGGCACTTGTTAAAGGGGCTTCCAGATTCCGATAAGCCCCCCACCTGCAGACCCCCCACAACCACCGGCCACGGTTGTGGGGATGAGGTCCTTGCCCTTATCAACATCCCCCCCCCCCAAAGCACCCATTCCCATTCTGAAGGCATGAGGCCTGGTATGGTTCAGGAGGGAGGGGCGCTTGACGTGCCAGGCTGCATGCCCAGATAAGGATCTGGTATAGATTTCAGGGGGGAGGGGGGGAACACCAAGCCAAAAAAAGGGCATGGGGTTCTCCTCTAAATCCATAACCAGACTCCACGCCAGTTTTATTTTTTTATATTGTCGATGGGGTACCCCCAAATCTAATTTTTTAAAAATGATTTAGCTGTCAGGGAATACAATTGACAGCTGATAACTCATTGTTTGTTAAGGATGCCACGGCCAGCTTCTTGGCCCTGCACCTTAACAACCAGCTTACACTGTGCCCTGATTGAGCAAAGTTTTGCCCAATCAGGGCGCAGAATGCACTGCGCATCGCTCAATGCATTGCAGGGTGTTCTTCAGGGCGAGCGCCCTGTAAATGTAAAGTTATGCACTTGGGGGCTAAGAATATGCTTCTAAAAATGGAATTTTCATAAATATCATCTAATAAAGAGAAAAGTGCAATAATGCGAGAAAGTCTCTGTATTATGATGGCTGTATTGTGTCCCTTTGCCGGTCACCACTGGTGCTCAAATGGTAAGAAAGCTCACTTACCAGATGGAGTGGATTCCTGATGGCATACGCCAACAAGGAATCAATATGGGCTTGATCTTTGTGCCTCCAGGTTCCTAACTCCGGCTAGGTTCCTCTGGGTATGGCTATCTCCCTGGGTGCTGGCGGACACAGGCAGACTTGTATAAAGTACTCAAAATTTCTACTTGAGTAAAAGTACAAGTGCTCGATCAAAAAGTGACTTAAGTAGAAGTGGAAGTGCTCGCAGAAAAAGTTACTTAAGTGGAAGTACTAAAGTATTCAACATTTTTTTTACTTAAGTATTGCAAGTAGTTTTTTCAAAAAAATTGCTACTTAAGTACTAAAAGTAAAAAGTACCAGTAGTTTTGAAAAAAAAATTCTACTCAAGTACTGAAAGTAGAAGTAGAAGTACTGTGTTATGTAGTTATTAAAGAAAGAAGTCAAAAGTTTGAACATCATATTGTTTTTTATTATTTGAATTTATTTCAAATGATTTATTCAAATGATTAACCTAAAGGACAATCACAATTCCTTAGGCTGTAACTTTTTGTAAACAAAAAACAGATAAAGTATGTCCCTCCCTTCCACTTTTAAAGCATCCCTCCTTCTCTTCCCTGCATGTTTTTTTTTCTCCACAGCTTATTGGTGCGCAAAATCATATATAAACCAATGTGATATACAACAATATATTCCAATAATGAAATAAAGGAAGAGTGTATGAAATCTAAGTCAATAAAAAGTTCAAAATATTGTGAATCTTCAAATATATATATGTGACAAAACAAGATGAATATAATTTCATATCTGCTGTTAATGGGAAAGAACCTCCCAACCAGGGCCGGCCTTAGGTGTTCAAGCGCCCTGTGCGAGCTGATCCTGTGGTGCCCCCACCAGCGCCCTGCACATTTTTTCTTGCACTTTTTTTGCACTTCATTTGACTTTTCTTTTTTATGATCACTACAAACTTAGCCCCCCTTACATTAGAGACCCCCCTTACATCAGAGACCCCCCCAACGGAGCCCCCCTTACAACAGAAACCCCCCAACGGAGCCCCCTTACAACAGAAACCCCCCACAGAGGCCCCACTTACATCAGAGACCCCCCACACAGAGCACCCTTACAGCAGAGACCCCCCAGCCCCCACAAAGAGCCCCCTTTACATCAGAGACCCCCCACACAGAGCCCCCCTTACATCAAAGACCCCCACACAGAGCCCCCTTACATCAGAGACCCCCATACAGAGCCCCTTTTACATCAGAGACCCCCCCACACAGAGCTCCCCTTACATCAGAGACCCTTCCACAGAGCCCCCTTACATCAGAGCCCCCCACACAAAGCCCCCCTTACAGAGACCCCAACACAGAGCCCCCTTACATCAGAGACCATCCCCACACAAAGCCCCCTTACTTTAGAGACCCCTCACACAAAGCCCCCCTTACATCAGAGACCCCAACACAGAGCCCCCTTACATCAGGGACCATCCCCACAGAGCCCCCCTTACATCAAAGCCCCCCCCATAGAGCCCCCCACAGAGCTCCCCTTACATCAGAGCCCCTCCACACAGAGCTCCCATTACATCAGAGCCCCCCACATCAGAGCCCTCCCACACAGAGTCCCCCTTACATCAGAGACCCCCCCACACAGAGCCCCCTTACATCAGAGACCCCCACACATCAGAGACCCCCCACACAGAGCCCCCTTACATCAGAGACCCCCACACAGAGCCCCCTTACATCAGAGACCCCCCACACAGAGCCCCCTTACACCAGAGACCCCCCACACAGAGCCCTCTTACATCAAAGACCCCCCACACAGTGCCCCCTTACATCAGAGACCCCCCACACAGAGCCCCCCTTACATCAGAGACCCCCCACACAAAGCCCCCTTACTTTAGAGACCCCTCACACAAAGCCCCCCTTACATCCAGAGACCCCAACACAGAGCCCCCTTACATCAGAGACCATCCCCACAGAGCCCCCCTTACATCAGAGCTCCCCCCATAGATCCCCCACAGAGCTCCCCCTACATCAGAGCCCCTCCACACAGAGCTCCCCTTACATCAGAGCCCTCCCACACAGAGCCCCCCTTACATCAGAGACCCCCCTTACATCAGAGACCCCCCACACAGAGCCCCCTTACATCAGAGACCGCCCACACAAAGCCCCCCCTTACATCAGAGACCCCCCATGTTTCCCTTAACCAAGATGGCCGCCAGTGCCTCGATCGCACTGCGCATGCGCACGTGCCTCTACTGCGCGGCCGCCAGAATCCCCGCCTCCCAGCGCTGAGACGTCAGCGAATGGAGACAAGGAGGGGAGGAGCGGAGTGGCCAAAGGCCGCCACACATGTCAGAGCGCCGAAAGGCGCATGTGGGAGCACTCCACGCCAGCCCAGCGGAAGCCTGGAGCGGAACAACGCTACCATAGTGATGGCGGCCAATGTTAATTATGTGGTTGTTATTCTCAATGGCGTTTCACACAGGGAAAGTTATTCCAATGGTGTATATTTGTTATAGTCACATTGAGATCATTTTCCATTGTGTATTATATGCTGCAACTATTATCTTTAATAAAGTGCTATGTGCTTTGGATTTCTCAGTGGTGTGCAAATAGCTGTTGTTCTGTCTCAGCATCGATTGTACCTGTGACCTCCTTGTAGACCCCCAGTCTGAAAGTGTGTGCAGCAGGTTGAATGATGGCTTTAACAGATAGTTTACTCAATGAATAAAGACTCCAGAGGTGTTCTCCAATGCTTCTTTATGCTTCAAGTTAGCAAAGGCATAAACATAGAGGCTTTTCCATAGGTAAATTTCCAATGAAGTTACACAGCTTCCACACTCTGCAGTCTCCTCATAACAACTAAACAAAATGGCAGTTACAGCAGGAAAATGGAGGATGGGAGAAACCATCTAGCCAGAAACAGCAGGGGTGCAAGGAAGATACCAATAACATAGCATAACATAACATGTAATAACAACTGCTAGACAGTTAAAGCTGCGTGGCAGCACACTCCCCGCCTGGTATCGTGAGATACCACTACACAATTATTTTCCATAAACATACAATTAACATTGCATACAGTAGAATGCTATGTAGCCCTCTCCTCTAAGCTAACTATGCTAGAGGTCTAAGTGACTCCTTCACATAACACTGAATCAGAATTTTTGGAAGCAGGCATAATTAGGACTGTCTCAGTGACTGGTCTCAGGAAGGTTTTTAGGCTCCCGTCCTTTACAATCCTGACTTCCAAACTTCGGACCTTTCCATCATCACTAGCAATGGCCTTTGTAATAACTCCAACTGGCCACTGGATCCGATTGGTTTGCTTGTCTTTTAGAAGAACCAGGTCCCCTTCCTTTAAGTTAGGCTTCTGGGTTTGCCACTTTTTACGTCCTTGAAGAAGTGTGAGGTATTCCCTCCTCCATCTGTCCCAGAAACAATCTGCAAGGTATTGAGCGTATCTCCATTGACGTTTATATATGTCCTTTTCATCAAAGATGCTCTTTGGCGCTGGGATCTGTCCAATTTTCCGGCTCAATAATGCAGCTGGAGTTAAAACAGTTGGGCATTCTGGGTCTGTGGATACAGCTGTCAGCGGTCTTGAGTTGATTATTGCTGCGACCTCAGCAAGGAATGTAGTAAGTACTTCATGGGTAAGACGTGAAGAACTCACATCAAGCAACATAGAATCCAGTATGCGCCTTGCCATCTCAATCATACGTTTCCATGCTCCGCCCATGTGTGAAGCGTGTGGTGGGTTGAATTTCCACTGGTTTGCAGTGGCGGAGAAGGTGGCCCTTGGAGGTGGCTCCGTCTGAGAAGCTCGCTCCCGCAGGGGCTTGCCAATGCTCTGGGACGCTCTCTCGCTATAATTGAACTGGTTGGTCAGTTTTCTCTCCTTCTTGTTCCCGGATGGTATTTCCTTACCTTCTGTCCATTCTTCACTAGCCTGAGCGTCAGACTTCCCATCTGTATCTTTGTCTCCCGGCTCTGTGGAGTCGTTGGTCTGAGTCTCTTCAATGACTCCCAACTTCGCCATCTGTCGCCGCGCTTCATCAGAGTCTTCGTTTAACATGTTTCCATCCAGGGAGAAGCGTACGGCCAGCTGGTCCACGATGTTAATGGGTTTGTAGGCCCGTTCCTTAAAACTGTAGCTCACAATGTTCTGGGGGGCATGAGGGTTGTTTGCAGTCAGGATACGAGTGAATTCCTCCTTAAGTTCAGCGTCGCTGAGTTCCAGCTGGTCCGGAGGCTTAACCAGAGTCTTGGCCTGCATCCATTCATCAGCTCCATCCCCCATATCTGTGGAATCATCTTCATCCTCCAAATTTCTTCTTGAGCAGATGTTGGAACTCAATGCTACAACTTCAGGCCGGATTTCCGGATCAGTATCTGGATCCTCCAGGTGGAAATCGATAATTTCTTCTGAGTTTGTAGAAGACTGGTCCATTAAAAACTTGGGTCCTGAAAACCAAATGGTTTGTGTGAGGACAACTGCTGGCACTAAAATCTTCTGCATGAATGCTAGAAAGTGCTCTTGCATCTCAGGTTTGTTACGGAGAGTTTTCTTAAGTGCAGCAAATCTGGTTAAAGCTTGTTCTCGATTGTTAGGGAGAGTAAGCCTTGGTACTCGGAAGGGTGATGGAGCTACCCAACTGTTGGAATTGTCCTTGAAGAACTCTTCATCCATAATCTTGATGAACTCCTTGTCTTCGACTGAAGGGGCAATCTTGTTGTCATCACAAGTAGTCTGGTACACTGAATCACCAAAGTCCTTTTGAGAAGTGAGCTTGCAGTTAATGCTTTGGAGTGCTTGATATGGAACTTCGTTCTTAAAATCAAGTCTTTCCTTCACATAATAGTGCGATGGACATTTCATCAATCGACAGGTAACATTAGTTTTGTAGGAAGCTACATCCAAGATCTTGTGAGATTGGTCTAAACAGACTTCTCCTATTATCACCCATCCAAGATCAAGTTTCTGGGCCTGAGGAGCATCATCTGGACCGTTACATAACTCTCTTATTTTATGAACTCTAGGAATGTCTCTCCCTAGTAGAATCAAAATCTTAACATCCTTGTTAAGTGGTGGAATGTAGTTAGCAATGTGACTCAAATGAGGGTGATGACGTGCAACCTCTGGTGTGGGGATTTCTTCTCTGTTGTTCGGTAGCTGATCACATTCGATTAGCGTTGGAAGAGGAAACTCTGTGTCCTCATATTCTGATGCAACTATGAAGCCATGGGCTCTTCTTCCAGAAGTATTGACCTTTCCTGCACATGTCTGCAAGGTATAGGACCAGGTCTCTCCTTGAATGTTGAATAGGTCAAAGAATTCTGTACTGGCCAATGAGCGATTGCTCTGATCATCGAGTATGGCATACATTTTTATGGAATTTTGTGGACATCCTTCAGGAAAAACTCTTACAAGACTTGCTATGAAGCCCTTCTCCACATACCTCTGTACACCTTGTGGTTACGGGGTCGGCATATTGCTCAGTTCTCTCCCCGCCATCATCTGATGTAGTCTTGGGGTTGCTGCCGGGTGAAGGTTTCCTTTTGAACAGGTCTGAATGAAGAGCGTCCACATGTTTGTCACTGTTGCAGAGAGAACATCTGATGGCGATCTTACAGTCTCTAGCTAAATGATCGGAGGATGCACAACACTTAAAACAGATATTATGCTCTTTGAGAAATGACTTGCGTTCTTCAATAGGCTTGTCCTTAAATGCACGACATTTGGAGAGAGAGTGTGGCGCATTATGAATAGGACACTGTTGATTAAGATTGCTTGCTTTGATGTCTGTAGCTAAGACGTTGGATGCTATTGCAGTCTTCCTCACGGCAATAGGATGCCTTAAATCCTTGAATTTACTGTTGGTGGCAATACCCCTTGAAGTACTTAAAGGAATAGTGGTTGTGTCTGGATAGAAGAAGCTTGGGTCATTCTTGGATCTTGCAACCTTCCGCACGAACTCTGAAAAATAAGAAAAGGGAGGGAAGGAAACACGATGCTCATACTTATACTTTGATCCTACACTAGTCCACTTTCCCTGAAGATGACTAGGCAACTTTGCTACAATAGGATTTACGCCCTGAGCAGTGTCTAAATAGCTAAGACCTGGTAAACTAGGATCTAACTTAGCAATTTCAAGTTCATGAAGGAGGTCACCTAACTCTCTAAGCTTATGATTGTCCTTAACAGAGATTTTAGGAAAGTCGTTTAGTCTCTGGAATAAGGCAGATTCAATGACTTCGGGGCTCCCATAGTCTTGTTCTAGACGTTCCCAGGCAGCATCAAGGCCTGCTTTAAAGTTATAAATGTAGACAGATTTAAGTCTCTTAAATTGTCCTGAAGATTGAAGCCCCAACCACTTTATTAGTAAGTCAAGTTCTGCTTGAGGATCAATGTCCAAGTTCTTGGTTACCGCCTTAAATGTAGATCTCCAACTCCTGTAGTTCTCTGGGCGGTCATCAAATCTAGACAGTCCAGTTGTAATCAACTCTCGTCGAATCATATACTTGCTGAACCCTGCAATGTCAGTGCTTTCAGTTTTTATAGCCACAGGGTCTACTGATGGTGCGCCGTCTTGGACCATGGTTGGTATCTGATGTTGGCTGGTAGGTAGAGAGAAAGGTGTTGCAGATGGGTTTAATTTAGGTAAGGGTCTGTCGACTGAAGGTCTCTGAGCATTTGAAGTCAAAGAGAGCTGTATCAAAGGGGGTATAGAGTTCATTCTGTAGTCTTCTGCTGTGCCCTTGTAATCTCTATGCACATAGGGTTGTGGTGGCACATGAGCTGCGTAGGTTGATTCACTTGATTTTGTGACGTGCGGTAGTTGTGGAGGGTCTCTGTTAGTAGGTGCGTCTAGTTGACCAGCTTGCTTTGGCGACACATTGCCTTCTGATCCACTTGCTGGATGATTATAAGAGGAATCACCAACTGTAGGTGGGACTGTATTGTCATGGTTCTGAGTTAGGACAAACTGTCGGGTCCTTTCAACAGGGTCTTGACAAGCAGGCAAGCTGGTACAAGCTGCTCCTTCTTCTTCCAATAGGGCTTGTTCCAAGACAGATAACTCTGCTAACGCTACTTCCTTTTCTCTATTCTTCTGAAGAATTTCTAGCTGAGCCTCTGTTTCTGCTTGTATTCTTGCTTCCTTGCATTTAGCTTCTGCCTTGAAGGCTGCTTCTTTTTCAGAGCAGGCGGCTTGAACCTGGGCTGCTGCAACCTTTTGGCGAGCTTTGAGTATTTGGTCGCTCAGTATTGACCTTATAGAGCAGGACCGCAATGACTTAGAAGAAGATTTATGATATGAGCGGGCAGACCTAGAAGATTTTCCTGAGTGTCTGGAAGAAGCAGAGTTACAGGATGTAGTTTCATGTATCTGTGCCAATCTCCCTTCTATCTGTGCCTTTGCTTCAAGATATGTGCTATGCCTCTGCTGGTCATTAGAAGTAAAGTCCTTTAATTCCAATGCAGCTTCCTCTATGTTGGAATGTGACAATAGGGAATAGTACTTCTCAGAAAGTCTTTTATAATTCTCAAATGCCTTCTTAACCCTTGAGAGAGCAGTGTTCAATTGCTCAGAATTGTTGCTAGTTTCATTAGTGGCTGTTATACAATTTAAAGTCTTTTCCCACAATGCAGTCAGGTTACTAGATGTTTCTTCCTTACTTGCTTCATAAACCTCCCTTGCTTTCAAGGATGGATGAGGGGCTCTGACAGGACGAGCAGAATGAAGTAAGGAGTCTGCTTTATCTTGACTAAATGCAGGTAATTCTGTGAGATCTCTGTCAGACATAATAAGTACTGTATTTCTGGTGTCTTGTTAGAAATCTGCCAGAGCTCAGCTCTGTAAGTAGTGACTTCTGTTATTAAGCAGGCTAGCTGAGGTGCTGGGTATTTGATACAATAGCTAGCTATTGCTGGAACTAGTTCAAACTAGATCACCTCAGAAGGCTGTAACAGTAATGAAGCATTCAGTAGGTGGCTGGTTTCATATGCAGAGTAATGCTTCTGGTGACTCACAGACAAGTGTGGTACTTACGTTTCTGAAGCTGGAAATTTACTATTCTGAAGCTGCAGAGATACCTGTGTGATGAAACAACTGGAAATTTACTTCAAGTACTTCTTGGAAATGTACTCTCTGAAGCTGTGTATTCCTGGAAATTTACTTTCTGAAGCTGCAGAGATAACTGTGTGATGGATTATTGGAAATTTACTGTTCTGTCTCAGCATCGATTGTACCTGTGACCTCCTTGTAGACCCCCAGTCTGAAAGTGTGTGCAGCAGGTTGAATGATGGCTTTAACAGATAGTTTACTCAATGAATAAAGACTCCAGAGGTGTTCTCCAATGCTTCTTTATGCTTCAAGTTAGCAAAGGCATAAACATAGAGGCTTTTCCATAGGTAAATTTCCAATGAAGTTACACAGCTTCCACACTCTGCAGTCTCCTCATAACAACTAAACAAAATGGCAGTTACAGCAGGAAAATGGAGGATGGGAGAAACCATCTAGCCAGAAACAGCAGGGGTGCAAGGAAGATACCAATAACATAGCATAACATAACATGTAATAACAACTGCTAGACAGTTAAAGCTGCGTGGCAGCACAGCTGTGTTACATTACTATGTAGTTGCCGTGATAAAAATGTTATTGGATACAAACCTGACACTGGGAATTGTGTCTTATTTACATAGTGTGAGTGAAAAGTGAATATTAAGTTATACATTACATAAATAAGTATGAATTGCATATGTCAATATAAATTAATGTGATAATAAATGGTGAATAAAAAATAGTATAAAAAATATTAGGTGTATAAATACATTGTGGGTGAGTGATTGTGGGAATGTGTTAAAATGATATGTGTGCTTAAAATTAATTATTGCTAATTAATTATATATATATATAATGAGAATTAATTATTGCTAATTAATTTTTCAGATAACAAAATATGGCAAGCTAGGAATTAATGTGTGTATTATCAGATCATCGTGAGATGCATCCGTTTCACATTTAAAACTTTATGAAATACAAATAAAAACCTAGATAAAAACCTTATTATATGCTGTACCCTAATAATTTGATATGAAACAGTTGAGGTCCAGATCTATGTTCATACCCCCGTGCTGTAATGTTCCTAGTTCATAGATCCAATATGTTTCGTTTTTGGATACCGCTATTCTCATATCCCTACCTCTCCAGTGGGTATCTATTTGGTCTATCCCACAAAATGTTAATAGTGTCGGGTTTCTATTGTGGTGTAATCTGAAATGCATGGATACACTGTGTTTTTTATACCCTTTTCTTATGTTATTTAAGTGTTCCCCTATTCTGATGGATAATTTTCTTGTACTGAAGGCCACATGGGCAAGTCAGTATGTAGGTAACATGCGTACTGGAGCATGTTATGAGCTTTTTTATTTGGTATTCCTTATTGGTGTTATTAGATTTGAATAGGGTTTGTTTCCTTGTTCTGTGTTTCACCGTTTTGCAGGATTTGCATCTACCGCATGAATAAAAACCTTTAAAATCTGAAAAGGATGTCATCTTTTTCGGTGAGTTGTGCACCAGCCTGTCCTTTAGGTTGGGCACCTTTTGGTATATAAACTTTGGTTTTGATGGGAGGATGGTATTAAGAATATCATCCCTCATCAAGATGTGCCAATGCTGTTTTACTATTTTCTCAAATTCTCTGAAATTTCTACTATATTGTGTGAGGAAAGCGACGTTGTATTGGGCAGTAGGGTCACTAAGTTGTTTTTTGTTCTTATTCCTATCCTCCAGCAAGGTTTTTCTCTCAATACTGTGGATCTGATTTTTTAGAGTGACCAATTGTTTGCGGTCATATCCCTTATCAGCGAATCTATTTATTAGGATATCTGCTTGATGGTGATAATCACTATCATCTTTGCAGTTCCTCCGCATCCTCAACAGTTGCCCCTTAGTTATCCCCTTGATCCACCTGGGGTGGTGGCAACTGTGGGTGGGGATATATCCGTTACGGTCTGTGATTTTAAAAAAGTTTTTGTATAAAAGATAGGGTGCTTATAATAAATAGTTAGATCTAAAAAATTTACTTCTTGTTTGTCGCATGTGCCAGTAAATTTTATTTTATAATTATTGATATTTATGTTATGTAAAAATAGTTTGAGGGAGTCCTCTGTACCTTTCCATATTACAAGTATATCATCGATATACCTTTTGTATACCAGGAGGTTGCTATTGTTTTTCGCAAAGATATACTCCTGCTCCCACTTACTAAGAAAGATGTTGGCAACACTAGGGGCGTACTTTGCTCCCATCGCCATGCCCCTGTGTTGCCTATAGTACTGTCCCTCATGCCAGAAGTAATTGCTCCCCATTGCTAGGTTGAGCATCTCCCCAATTAGCGCTAAGGTATATCGATGATATACTTGTAATATGGAAAGGTACAGAGGACTCCCTCAAACAATTTTTACATAACATAAGTATCAATAATTATGGGGAACTGTGGGAGCATCAGGTTGGGCAGCCAACATCTGTTCCCCAAGAGGAGAGGTTAAGTTGATGCAGATGGCAGCCAGGATATGATCCGAAGGTATGTCCTCCATGGACAACTCAGAATACTGGCGAGACAAGGCATTGGCTTTATTTTTCTTGGAGCCGGGCAAATAGGAGACCTCCTAGTTAAAACAAGACAAGAATAAGGCCCATCTGGCCTG
The DNA here is from genome assembly GCF_965119305.1 of Pelophylax lessonae. Taxonomy (NCBI): domain Eukaryota; kingdom Metazoa; phylum Chordata; class Amphibia; order Anura; family Ranidae; genus Pelophylax; species Pelophylax lessonae. Next base: position 91,279,133 of record NC_138777.1, on the reverse strand, counting down.
ACGGGGTGTGAGCTTCTTGGCCTCTGTGAGATATGTCAGATTCTTATGATCGGTGAGAATGAGAACTGGAACCACAGAACCTTCAAGCAGAACCTTCAAGCAAGTGTCTCCACTCCTTGAGAGACAGGATAATGGCCGAGAGCTCTCTGTCTCCAATCTTATAATTGCATTCAGCTGGAGACAGCTTCTTGGAACAGAACCCACAAGGAAGTAAGGGTCCATCAGGTGTCCGACGCTGAGACAGGAGGGTGCCTACTCCTGTCTCAGACGCATCCACTTCTAAGACTAAGGGCAAACCAGGATTGGGATAAGACAGAATGTGAGCCCAAGCGAAAGCAGACTTGAGGGCCTCAAAAGCTTGGATGGCAGCAGGCGTGCAATTTAGGGATCGCTGCCCTTCTTGTCAGATCTGAAATAGGTTTGGCCAAAGAGGAAAAGTTCCTGATAAATTTCCGATAGTAACTGGCAAACCCACGGAAATGCTGAATGGGACGGAGACCACTGGGGCAGGGCCATTGTAGAACAGCCAAAACCTTCTGAGGGTCCATGGAGAACCCTTCAGCAGAAATTATGTAGCCCAAGAAGGCAACCTGATACAGGTGGAATTCACATTTCTCAAGCTTACAGAAAAGCCCATTATCGCATAACCGTTGCAGCACCCATCTGACATCCAGGTAGTGTGATTCAATTGAGTGGAGTAAAGTCATCCAAATACTTTGTAGACTACCACGCATTGCTGCAACATATCACAAAATACATCATTGATGAACTCCTGGAAGACAGCGGGTGCATTGCAAAAGCCAAATGGCATCACTAAATATTCGTAATGACCGGTTCTGGTATTAATCGTGGTCTTCCACTCATTGCCCTCCTTAATCCTTACGAGGTTATACGCGGTCCTTAGGTAAAGCTTGGTAAAGACCATTGCTCCCTTGAGGATGTTGAACAATTCAGTAATCAACCAATCAGGTATGCATTCTTGACCGTGATGCGATTGAGGCCCCTATAATCATTGCAAGGTCTCAACTCATCTCCCTTCTTCTTTACAAAGAAAAGAGGAGAAGTGGACCCATCATCATAGGAATGCACCCAAAAAAATGTATGAATATTTGGCAATGATGGTTGGACCCCCCCCCCCCCCAACTCACCCTAGATTGTTGCAACTCTAAATGGTTGTTTTTTTGTTTTTGTTTTTTGATGGCCGTTTGATCTAACATGGAGTCCTAGTGATAATGGGCATGAGGGTAGGCAGTGAACTTTACTATCAGTGGTTCATAAGAACCAATAAGAGAGCCTTTTTATAGGTTTCCAAATGGTTTTGAATGGCTATTGCTCACTCCAGGATGTTTGTTTGCTATTTTATTTCATACTATATTATTTATGTTTTTGTTTTTTGTTGATTTTTTTTATATTCTGCACACTTTTATATGTATGAACAGCTGATGTGGTAGTGTATTGACTCCCAGAAACTATGTGACAAGTGTATTTCAGATATATTGTAATGTTAACTGTCAATGGGGTCTGTACTCCGTTTGTACAATATGGTATTTTGTTTATAAAATTTTACTTGTTTAAAATAAAATAATTTTACATGACCGTGCTTCTGACCCCACCCCTCTACACTTTCAGTGAGAAACACTGAAATCGGTCCTTTGGGCAATCTTCATTCAACAGGGCATTAGTTTGAAGAGAGAACAAGCTAAATCTTTATACCATTGTGCTGCGCTATACTAATAAAAGTGCAAAGATAAACAATGTCATAAAAATAATAACGCAAATGCAAAAAGTGCAAGAGTGAGAAAATGTCCAAATAAATAAGACTCCAAAAAAAAATGTCCAAAAAGGAAATATCCCTGAGACCAAAAAGAATTGTGCCAATAAGTGTTCGCAACTTCCACCACCACACAGAATAATATCAGGATGCAGACTTAGGCCCCTTTCACACTATTGCAACGCAATTTTGCCGCGATTTCGCGGCACGATTTTTGCCGCGATTTTGAAAGCATGGGCAAGGCTATATGCCTCAAAATGCATTAAAATCGTGGCAAAGTAGTGCAGGAACTACTTTGAAGTCGGTGCGACTTCAAAACGCACTAATATGAATGGGGCTCATTGAAAATAATGGAAAACGACTTGTCATGCGATTTTGCGGTCCAAAATCGCGGGACAAGTCGCACTAGTGTGAATGGGGCCTTACCAAATTTGCAGAACTCTCTTATTCAGAGTGGTCATAAAACGCCGGTTATCATGAACATCAATGACATCTTTAACACATGCTCTCAAATCCTCTGGAAAAAAACGTTCACCAAACACCCTTGGTAGGTCGCCCCAGGATATAACCTTATTTGTTTTTTTACTGCAATTCCCAGTCCCCCCACCCCCTCTAGTCCCTCTCCTTGCTCTACATGCCTCTTTATCCCATGATTGGGCCGATAAAACCCCCAAGGTTGGGGTCAGGATTGATTTTGTCCAAATGGTGGATGAGTCCCATATTGACTAATTCTTTATGGTCCTAAACTGTTAAACGTATTCCCTCTTCCTCCATTATTCCCTTCATACAACCCTCTGTTTGATACTGATTTACCTGACCAACCCTACCATACCACCAATATGAAAGGGGTTGCTCTATTAGAGGTTGGGACATTATAAGACTGTTGTTGCCCTCCATTATATGATTGTCCATTCTTTTCTCTTTGGCCTCCATATGGGTACCTATAGTAAGATTTCCTACCATAATTGACAGGTCTCCCCCTCCATTGATCCTTAAGTGGTGACCTTTGGGATAGTCTACCTCTATCACTAGACCACTCGGACTGATTCCTATTCACCCTCCTTCTCATAGGGGACCTATAGGTTTGCCTTCTTTCTTGTTGGTAATGAGATTGGCAAATATATTGATGGCTGTCTTCAGCCATTCAGTCATATCTTAAGGATACAGGACATGTTATTAACAAAAGGGATGTTGGATGGTGACAGCAAATGTCTTGTCTTGATACTGTCATATCACATATTTAGGTTTAATGGTTACATAGTTACATAGTTTGTGAGGCTGAAAAAAGACATCAGTCCATCCAGTTCAACCTATGATGTGTGTGTGTGTTTGCTGTTAACCGCACATTGTATACCCCTGTATATTGTGGTCTTTAAGGTGCCCATCTAATAGTTTTTTGAAACTATTGATTCTCCCTGCTGATACGACTGCCTGTGGAAGCGAATTCCACATCCTTACTGCTCTGACAGTGAAGAACCCCTTACGTATTTTAAGGTTAAACCGTTTTTCCTCTAGTTTTAGTGAGTGGCCACATGTCTTATTGTATTCCCTTTCTCTAAAAATGGTGGTTGAGTAGTATCTAGAAAAGTTGTCTGATCTGCCTACCCTGCAAAAAGGCTTCATCATGGAATCCTTGAGGTTTGTCGCTACCCACAACTATTTTTGGTTTGGGGGTCAGATTTTTCTTCAAAAGAGGGGAGTAGCCTTGGGGGCTAAATATGCCCCCAGTTTGCCTAACCTTTTTTGTGGCCAAGGAGGAGGGGAATGTTGTCTATGCCCACCTTTCATCAGAGCTCAAGATGTGGGCTAGATACTGTATATAGATGACATCCTCTTCCTAAGGGATGGATCTCTTGAATTATTGCAGGGTTATATTATGCAAGTTCTTAGCAAGAATGATAGGGGTATTCAGCTGGAATTTGAAGCTAGCCAAACTGCAACATACTTTCCTGACCTTAAGATTTCTAATGAAGAGACTAATTTAGAACTTCCACATTTGTTTTCCCTGGGCATCTTACTTTTTCCAACAATATGACTGGATTTTTAGGTGTAAAAGTGTAACATATGCCTGGTCAATTCATGCGGTAAGAGAAAGGTTGAAACTTTTACATCTACTGCCACTGCACAGAACTTCAATATTAAGCCTTTTATTATGTGTTCTATGGCCAATGTGATTTATCTCCTGCAGTGTCCGTGTTGCCTCCAAGATATTGGGAGAACCACCTGGACATTGCAGGTTCGACTAAGAGAGCATTTGGGTAATATTAGGAAAGACTTTAGGGGGCATGGTGTCCCGAGACACTATGCTGCTGTCCACAATAAGGATCCCACTGGAACGTTATTATTGGGAATAGACAACATTGTTCTCCATTAGAAGGGATGTGCGGTTAGGAGAGAAATCTCCAAGTTAAAAACAAAGTGGATCTATAATGTAAAGTCTTATGTCCCCTACGACTTGGATTTGGATTGGGACATCAGCGCATTTCTCAACAATGTGTGATGTCCCCCCTACATTGTATCGTGAATTTCTCTTTTTTTTAATCCTCTTCATTCATGGGTATGTGACCTACTTTTTTACTAGGTATATTTTAAGGAAATGTATTAATATTGTAATTTTTATCACCTATTTTGTTTTTATTTTTGCAATTTTTGGCTGTTCTTAAAATTGATATGGTGTTTCTTTTGTTATTTGTGTAAGGGAAAAGGAATCATTGTATTTGGTCTCATGGCCAAGCCGGAATCTGAACTTTATCTCGGATTTCAAAAGGACAATTTTTTCTTAATATTTTTGTTAGTGTCAATTAGATGACACTTTGATTTCCTTTCTCGCTCTTCTGGGGGAGTGGGAAGGGTTTTTATTAAGCTATTTATACTATTTATGTATGTTTTTTCTTATCGGTCTCTCTTGTGTAATTTTTTGTTAAAGTAGTGAATGGAGAGTTTTTTCTGTTAAACTGACATCTGAGATAAAGCTACAGTCAATTTCCAAGCAAGTTCCCATATTTAGATCAAGTCTTGGTTGCTAGCCAACATTGAGTGAAATAAAGCTTAAAGAGTAGATACATTTTTTGATTTGTTAACTAAAATAAGGCTTAGATATTTGCTGAAAATGAGGCTTGAAGAATGCATAGGTTTTGCAATATCTTAACTAAAACGAGGGTTGGAAATTTTTTTTTAAATGAGGCTTAGTTAAAATTAATTGTGTGTGTGTGTGTGTATATATATATATATGTATGTATATATGCGATAATACAGTATGTTGCCAATGCACTGAAATACGTCCTTTGATGATGAAATGCATTGCACAGAGCCTCCTCTGATGTCATCGCGTACCAGAAGTGAACGCCTACTGCTGGCTCGGTGATTTGTTTTTATTGCACATTGCTTTTATCTTTTATGTTTAGCTTTTATGCTTTTAACAAAATGGTATTATATATTTAGCTTGTTCCCTCTTCAAACTAGTGCCCTTTTGAATGAAGATTCCCTGAAGGATTGATTTCAGTTTTTCTCACTGAAAGTGTAGAAGGGTGGAGTTAGACGCACGATCATGTAAAAAATGTTGGATCATGTCTACTATTTGATGTATGAGTGTGAGAAACACTGGTAAATGAATGGTCTGACCAGATCATGGTACGAATACCACAGGTGGGGGACCATTAAAAAAGTTGTGGTCAATAAATAAGTATTAGATGTGAATGTAGAACTAAAGAGCCGAAGAGTAATAGGTGTAATTTTTATACCAGAAGTGTGAAATTCTCCAGATCCTATTGTCTTGGGAAACTGAAATGGAAGAAATAAAGTTTAGAAATTTCAGGGCCTCTTGGTCTATGTTTAGATTATCATCAGCATTCACAGTTTGGGTTTCTAAAGGCGACCCTTCCAGACAGGGCCGGATTAAGAGCATCATGGGCTTGTTGCTGAGGATTTTGAAGGGCCTTAAGGGCCGTGCCTTGCCATGCACCCAGAGGAGGAAGGGTGCAGCCATGCATGCCTAATTCAACATGGGATGCTGTCTCTGAAGCTCATAAACACATCCATGCATCGGCAACTGTCCCTCCTTGTCCGGCCTTCGCGCTGTGTGGGGAGGTTCTGAGGGTGCTGCCTGGGGAAGCGAGCATAGAAGCCAGACTTCTGTGTTTACAAGTGACAGAAGAGCGGTAACAGTGAATATGGCCAACCCGGGGCCTATATAAAAGGTAGGGGCCTGGAGCTGCAGCTCCAATAGCCCCTACGTTAAACTGGCCCTGCTTCCAGACTACCTTAGCTGTAATGGAGTAACTTTACTCACCTCCATCTATGCTTCTCTGGCTTTTCCACCTTCCTCTGCTTCATTTAGCATCTCATTCACCTCCTATTCTCCTTTCTATACTCAAGTGTTTCATTTTCACCCTCTAAAAGATAATTAAATTGAATATATTACTTTTTTTAGTGAGAGTACAATGCAACTTCTAGTAATTTATCAGAAGCAACTTCTAGCTGACTTCCCAGCTTTATAAGCCTATAATGGGATCACTTATATGATTTGAGAACAACATGTTCATTCCTATCCAATTGCTCTGTATCAACATTACCGTGTTACAATCTTTTGTATTCCGTTCCTCACTAATGTGATTTGACAAAGTTTGAAGAATATTAATACTGCATATTCCTACCTTACTTTTGTACCTATTTTCTACAAAACTCTTGATAAAAACAGATTGAACTAAATACACTGATCAAAAAAATTAAAGAAACACTTTGAAAACACATCAGATCTCAATGGGGAAAAATATCATGCTGGATATCTATACTGATATGGACTGATTGATGTGTTAGGAATGAAAGGATGTCATGTTTATTCGATTGAAATTGAAATGAAAATTATCAACATACAGAGGGTTGACACCCCCAAAAATGATGCAGCAGGCTAGTCCATTTCGCTGAATTTTTTTGCAGCAACTCAAAATGGTACTCAGTAGTTTGTATGGCCCCACGTTCTCGTATGCATGCCTGAAAACATCAGGGCCTGCTCTTAATGAGACAACGAATGATGTCCTGGGGTATTTCCTCCCAGATCTGGACCAGGGCATCACTGAGCTCCTGAACAGACTGAGGTGCAACCTGGCAGCTTTGGATGGACCAAAACATAATGTCCCAGAGGTTTTCTATTGGATTTAGGTCAGGCGAGTGTGGGGGCCATTCAATGGTAAAAAATTCCTTCATCCTCTAGGAACTGGCTGCATACTTTTACCACATGAGGCCGGGCATTGTCGTGCACCAGGCGGAACCCAGGGCCCACTGCACCAGCGTAGGGTTTGACAATGGGTCCAAGGATTTCACCCCAATACCTAATGGCAATCAGGGTGTAATTGTCTAGCATGCAGAGGTCTGTGCATCCCTCCATGGGTATGCCTCCCCAGACCATCACTGACCCACCACCAAACCGGTCATGCTGAATGATGTTACAGGCAGCATAATGTTCTCCATGGCTTCTCCAGACCCTTTCACATCTGTCACATGTGCTCAGGGTGAACCTACTCTCATCTGTGAAAAGCACAGGGCGCCAGTAACAGACCTGACAATTTTGGTGTTCCACCGTGCCAAACTCTACGGTGCCAAGCAGTGGGCACAGGGCCCACTAGAGGACGTCAGACCCTCAGACCACCCTCATGAAGCCTTTTTCTGATTGTTTGGTCAGAAAAATTCACACCAGTGGACCGGTGAAGGTCATTTTGTGGGGCTCTGGCAGTGCTTATTCTGATCCTCCTTTCACAAAGGAGCAGATACAGGTCCTGCTGATGGTTTAAGGACCTTCTAAGGCCCTGTCCAGCTCTCCTAGAGTAACTGCCTGTCCCCTGGTATCTCCTCCATGCTCTTGAGACGTATTGATGTGCCATCCTGGAGGAGTTGGACTGCCTGTGCAACCTCTATAGGATCCAGGTATCACCTCTTGCTACCAGTAGTAACACTGACCCTAGCCAAATGCATAACTAGTGGAAAAACAGTCAGAAAAGAATTTTCAGTGAAATGGTCTAGCCTGCCACATCATTTTTTCACTTTCAATACAGCCCTCTGTAGGTTGATAATTTTCATTTGCATTCGATGTGGCATCCTTTCATCCCTAAAATCCTAAAATCCATATCAGTATAGATATCCAACATGAGATTTTTCCCCATTGAAATCTGATGTGTTTTCAAAGTGTTCCTTAAATTTTTTTTGATCAGTGTATTTTCCTCAACAACCACCAAGGATACAAATCCAGTTTGTATACACCAAATGCCTTTGCAAACCTGGATCTTAACTTATGCTGTACATAGTCCATGCAGGGAGTAGAACTGTGGAAGGATCCAGCATACCCACCTTGCCTGCAGAAAACTACAGGAGTGGTGGAGACAAGGTCTTTATTACAGGAAACTCCTTCACAGAGTTAAAGTTTTACACTGAATTACTGCACAGATCTGGACAAAATACACAGAAAATGCCAGGATCCAAGTAAGAATACACAAGAAATAAATTAAAAAGGTGTGTGGTTGCCCATAGCAACCACTTATTATAGCCTGTACTGGGAAACAGGGAGTCTGCCTGGTTACCATGGGCAGCAACGTAATATTTTCTTTTGGTTTACACATCAGGCCATTGTGCTGAAAACACTGTGCTGTCTGTGGCACTGATTATTTCGTAAGAATATTATTGTAGAGTAGACGTCACATATCTTCTTCCATAGGCAAATTTGCCCAGACTCTTTTCAGTACTGAACGCTTCTGTTACAATAGCCTAGATATGAATGATCAAATTATGCTGACCCTGACAGCCAGGAAAGATGCAAAGATTAAAATAAACACCTGTTGAACTCCACATCTAGTATGAATCTTCCTGGTAGCTAAGCCGATATATATTTTGTCACCATGCCAGTGTCTCTAAAGATGTGAACATTATTTATTTATAAAAATGAATACTGCATGCATAATTACTGCCACATCTAGCAGCATCCTTCACATTTTTCCTTTCAGCTTCCCCCTTCAGGTACATACAATTCACAATTTGAATAAAAACAGGTCTATTTATAGTGTCAGTATTGTTCCTGTTGAAATTTATACAAGTTACAGATTAAAAATGGCTAGCTAGATGAAAGCAATTATTACTGACTGTCCAGATTAACAGGAATAATACTGCTGATGAATGAGCCGCTCCTTATACATATTACAACAGATTATAGTAACACAGAATACAGACAGCGCACATTCCTAGTCTCCTTATCTGCTTACGGTCTCTTGCACATGGATGTCAGATGCAACATAAATTCCAGGGTATTTTGCCCATCTGGAAAGCCCAGGTGCTGTGTACAGCTGCCTATAGACATGATTGTCTGCGCACAGCTGTGCTCACATAAACACAAGCGCATTCAAAGAATAGAAAATGCTATATTTTTCTAAATGCCCATATTCTATACAAGTGCTTGCATGCATGCTGGTGTAAACCCAAGTACTGCCCTACTGTATACCCGAGTGAAGCTGTGCACAGCAGTCTATGGGCAGTTGTATGCATAACCTGGACTTATCAAATTGGGGATATACGCTGAAATCTACATTGCACAGGCTTAAATGCCTGTGTGAAAGTGGCCTACAACATTGTGTAGACATTAAGTCTGATTTGCTGAAGAAGTTGATCATCTTCACACAAAAAATCGTGTAAGTTATTCACTTCATTCATCCAATGATGATTAATCATGATTACATAAAAAATCATGTAAAAAACAAAATCCTGTTTCTTTTTTCATCTGCATTTGACTGGATAGCTAAAATGACAGTTTATTCTTAACTTCTTTAGTAAATCAGCCATGTGCTGTACCCACAGGAGCTCCAGGACCTGGTATAAGGATTATAAGAAGGGGCAGGCGATGGCAGTGAGATCTGGGGAACCCCAAACTGTGTGGAGAGACTGGAGCAAACAATGTACTCTAATTTTCTCCAAAATTCACAAGTCGGTAACAAAACCGATCAGATTTAAATCTCGTGTCTGTGTTTCAGCAGCCATGCCAAAACGTTCCTAAAAACATTTCAGCTTCCTGAGGAAACCCAACTGTGGGGAACTCCTCCCCAATTGCTACCAGAGGCCCCCCTGTGCCTTCGGGCCTTGGATCCCTCTAAATGTACACCTGTGCTACCAAAGGTACCCTGGACTTCACTTAGGGGAATGCTATTTAGAAGAATATTGTATAAAGCTGTTTGTGTTCTGAAATATTTTACTTAAGTAGCGATTAATGCAGCTTCTCCAGAAAACCCAGCTACTGTCAAGAGCCTGTCCCCAATTGCTACGAGAGTTCTACAGTTCCAGTGAGGTGGCCCTTTGACCTTGGGCCTTGAATGGCTCAAAATGATCACCTGTTTTACCAGAGTTACCCTATACGTTACTGTGAGAGATGCATCTGAATCAACTGCTGTGATGCTTAGCTCATGTTGAATGAAGGAAATAGACTCGCTACTTATTCAAGTGGTCTGGAAATGCAACCATATAGTATTATTATTTATTATTATTATTTCAGGTACATATATAGCACTGTCAATTTACGCAGTGCTTTACATATACATTGTACATTCACATCAATCCCTGCCCTCAAGTAGCTTACAATCTAAGGTCCCTAACTCACATACATACACAGTAGGGCCAATTTTTTTTTATACAGGATCAAATTTACTTACCAGCATGTCTTTGGAGTGTGGGAGGAAACCGGAGTACCCAGGGGAAACCCACGCAGGCACAGGGAGAACATGCAAACTCCAGGCAGGTAGTGTCGTGGTTGGGATTTCGAACCAGCGACCCTCTTGCTGCTAGGTGAAAGTGCTAACCACTGTGCCGCCCAATATAGTACATACCTCAACAGACTGCTTACCGTTCCATATAATCTGTGGCCATACTCGTAGGGGACCTACAGACATATGAGCCACAGCACCAAAAGAAGAACTTGAACATACCTTGACTTTTTTGATTCAGGAGTGCAAATGATGCCTGTCTGAAGTCCAACAGCTTTTAAAGATTGATCATGGGTGGCACAAGAAGAGTTGGAAGCCTCAGACTTTGATCTTCCACTTGTTGGCAGAGTACTAGTCTAATGTAAAGGCACAAACCAGCAAGGAAAATTGCAACCCCTATGGGAAGAAACTGCTGGAGTGTAGCTGAGTGCTCATTTATTTACCATGCTCTGATGCAGATACAGGTCCCTTTGACTTTATTACTTACAACTCCCTGAGTTCTTGGACACTCCTAGCTAAGATGAGACCCTTGGCTTCCAGCAGTCAGCAGCTCAGAGAGCATACAACTGATGAGAAGGATTAGCAGAAATAGCATGTAACAAAAATCAAGAGACTAATCTTTGAATGTGCACCGGCAGTGGCTGTGCCCAGCCTAGGGCAGTCTGATAAACACTATAACTGCTTAACAGAAGGGTAAAAACAAAACAGAGATGAGACTAAGCCAGTAAGCCCATTGTAAGACAGGGGCAGTCTTTACATGTTTCTTCTGCCGGCTATAGTTGGGACCCTTTAACAAGGGTTGGTGCACTTTGCAGCTGTCCTAAAGGAACTGTATGCAGAGGATGCAAGCTGTAGCTGTAAATTAGTCTTTTTTAATAATTTTTAAACTAGGTTGGATGCAGTGTCAGTCTAAAAGAGATGCAAGGTCAAAGACATGAAGACAGGTTGATTGCTTTTTGTCTAAATTGGCCCTAGTATGTATATGTATGTGAGTTAGGGACCTTAGATTGTAAGCTTCTTGAGGGCAAGGACTGATGTGAATGTACAATATATATGTAAATTGCTGTGTAAATTGTCAGCGCTATAAAAATACCTGCAATAATAATTTTGCTTGATATATGTGTTTTATATTCTTGTGATTTTCTCAGACATACCTATAGTATCTCACAAAAGTGAGTACACCCCTCACATTTTTGTAAATATTTTATTATACCTTTTCATGTGACAACACTAAAGAAATGACACTTTGCTACAATGTAAAGTAGTGAGTTTAAAGCTTTTATAACAGTGTAAATTTGTTGTCCCCTCAAAATAACTCAACACACAGCCATTTATGTCTAAACCACTGGCAACTAAAGTGAGTACACCCCTAAGTGAAAATTTACAAATTGGGCCTATTTAGCCCCCCCCCCCCGCCCCCCCGGTGTCATGTGTCTCAATAGTTTTTCAAGGTCTCAGGTGTGAATGGGGAGCAGGTGTGTTAAATTTGGTGTTATCTCTCTCACTGTTTCATACTGGTCCTTGGAAGTTCAACATGGCACCTCATGGCAAAGAACTTTCTGAGGAACTGAAAAAAGAATTGTTGCTCTACATAAAGATGGCCTAGGCTATAAGAAGATTGCCAAGACCCTGAAACTAAGCTGCAGCATGGTGGCCAAGACCATACAGTGGTTTAACAGGACAAGTTCCACTCAGAACAGGCCTCGCCATGGTCGACCAAAGAAGTTGAGTGCACGTGCTCAGCATCTTATCCAGAGGTTGTCTTTGGGAAATAGACATATGAGTGCTGCCAGCATTGCTGCAGAGGTTGAATTGGTGGGGGGACAGCCTGTCAGTGCTCAGACCATACGCCACACACTGCAAATTTACACTGTTATACAAGCTGTACACTCACTACTTTACATTGAAGCAAAATGTAATTTCTGCAGTGTCGTCACATGAAAAGATATAATAAAATATGTGAGGGGTGTACTCACTTTTGTGAGATACTGTATGAAGTATGTTCCTTTGAGTGGACACTTCCTAAACAAATGCTGTTGGAAACATTTGCACAAGCAAATGGGAAATGGGAAAATTGTTGTATATTAGGCTAATCTCAATGAGTCGATTGGGAAATGTACACATTTTTAGCTGCTCCCATTGTTATACAGGAGTTCCCGTTCAAACTTTTTCAAGCACAGCTGTGTAAATAAGGGTCAACAATAACTTGACCTTTTGACATATATGTAAAGGAAGTGATGAGAAAGGGGCCACACCCATGTGGGTAAGGTTAAACTTTCTAAATAAAAGGCCAGCAACATAAGCTGAAAGGAGGACCCCATACTAACATAACAAGGAGGAACTTCCCTGGACCAAAGGAGGAATTTCACCTGGGGATAATGCTAGTGCCTGATTTCCTAAAATTGCTTATATAGTAGAGCCTGGGGTCCTTGTTGCCTACAGAGATGGTGAAGCTACTATTCGTGAGCTTAGTGACTTTAGCGTATTCCTTTTGGATATAGGCCATTGTCAGTGCTCATTCACAAGGCAGTTTAGGTAGCATGTGCATGTGTTGTATTTATATTTGTCAGTCTTTTATTCTTTTCATTTAATTGTAAATAGTATATAAAGTATATTTGTTTAGTAAAGCACATTATTCCATAACAGAAGTTTTTTTAATGCTTCCTTGCTTTACTGCCTTAAAATACACAAAATCGGCTTCTGCACAGAACCAAAGGCCAGGTAAACTTTGCTCAAGTACAGTATATTTCACTAGTAATTCTTTTTATTTCATTGTTGCTTATGGCTGTTTTAAAATACTGAAAGTTGAATCTTTGAATGCTCTAACTAGAAATTAAAGAGCTTTGCCTCCATAAGGAGCTACAATAATGTAAACTCTTTTACATTCCTGTCTGGGCATGACAGCATGTGATACAAACATTTTCTTTGAAGGTCTAAATTACAACAGCAGATGCTGTGAATAGTGCATGTTTCTGTTAAAATACTTGATGGTGGTTACCGTAGGTGCATCTGGAATGGGTAAACTACCAAATTAAATTATCAACTCCTGAATACCTGGAAGATGCTGCTTAGCCACCTTCTGAAAAGAGATCCACCGAAGGTTGTATTTGCCATAATTGTACTTGTGGGCCAGTATCTAAGAAAAGGCAACACCAGGCCACAAAAATATCACATCTTGATACTATTTTTTTTAATTTTGTCTCGTTCTTGTAGCTGTACCTATCTTTTGAGATGTCTATTACATTTATCAATCCTGAGAAGTAGTTTTTGCGCAGGCCAATTTGTAGCTTTTATCAGTTGGTTTCTTCCCTAGATTTAGGATTGTTGCAGTATCTTGCTGCTGCCACTGGGTGTCATTGGCACTCAGTGCAATAGTTATGGGGGCAGTGCTAATCTTCTGCTATTGAGCATTTATATCCTCTCTGGAAGAGAGAGTTCATGCCCAGTGGTGCATGCTAAGGAAAGCTATAAACATTTGTGGAGTGGCCTGGTGAGCTCTCTTCCCCCTGGGTTGTGGCTTGGGAAGGTGCATTTATTGGATTGTGCTACATAGGTCAGAGTCTGTATTGTATGAGACTTGGCATAATAAATTCTGAAGCTTCCCTGCCTGGTCGACGAGGGTTCAGCACCCAAGGTGACAGAGCCAGAGTATGGAAGTCATGCAGGAGGGAGATTAGTGTCCATCCTCAGAGGATCTTGGCATCCCTTAGCTAGAGGAGAAGCTGGAGAAGTCTCGATCCCTGATGCCAAAAGTAAACCTATACCCTGACCCTCTCCCTGTAAACAGCAATGAAACTAAGGAAAATTACTAAAATGACTGGCACCTAACATTGTAATGACTGTCTCTACTGCAGCCAAGGATCCATCCTTGGGTAATGTCAGCCCTCTTCCTGCTATGAAGGCAAGTCATTCTCTACCCTGGCCCGGAGGAGCATTACTTTCTTATAGCTTCCTCAAAACATTTGTGGCTTAATTTCACAAAAGAACTATAGGAGGGAGGAGCAGTCAGGTTTAGGAAATATGAAGCCATCTTTTCTTTTTCTAGTTGGCGGTCTGCATGTTATGGAAAATATACAGTGGCATGAAAAAGTATGTGAACTCCTTGGAATTAACTGGTTTTCTGCAGTAATTTGCTACAGAATTTGATCTGATCCTCATCTAAGTCACAACAATAGACAAACACAATGTGCATAAGCTCATAACCCAACAAACAAATCTTATTTCTTGTGTCTTTATTGAATACACCCATTGAACATTTGCAGTGATGGAGAAAAAAGTAAGTGAACCCATATACTAATTACTTCAACGAAAGCTATTTGGAGTCAGTAGTTTGCACACCTGGAGTCTAATTATAGAAATTAATTTGGAGGTGTGGTTTAGTGCTACCTTGAGTGATAAAAAACACTCAAATATTTTAAGATTGCTGTTCATAAGAAGCATCAGCTGATGTGAACCTGTAAGATCCTTCGGTGCTGTAGGATCCCTCGGGGATCCCTGCTTCCGGGTTGCGTTCCACCGCTTGGTCAGGTGGAACACATGTAGGCGTGATCGGTGCCGTGACGTCATCAACAGGCGCCGCATAGGGCGCCTATTTCAATGGACGGTCTGCACTCAGATGTTGTTCTTGCAACCGCTCTCAGCAGTGGCTTATCCTGACGCTGCCGAATCTACCAGCGACCCTGTACCTCATTGCTGGACCTGACCGGAGCTTCTGCCTGTAACCCAGTACCTCATTGCTGGACCGACCGGAGCTACCCTGCTTTCTGCTAAACGCTGCTGCTCACTCCTATGAGGATAAGTACCCCATAGGGGCCCCCACCTTATCAACAACACTTGCTACCTAATGCCTAAACCTAATTGCTAGCTCTTGTGCTTACCGCTTGCTACTACCTATCACCTGCATTACCAAACTAGATTGCTAGCTCTTGTGCTTACCGCTTGCTACTACCTATCACCTGCATTACCTCTGAACACCGCATCGGCTACCAGCCTTATCCGATTCTCACATCGGTTACCAGCCTATCCGATTCTCATATCGGTTACCAGCCTATCCGATTCTCACATCGGTTACCAGCCTATCCGATTCTCACATCGGTTACCAGCCTATCCGATTCTCGCATCGGTTACCAGCCTATCCAATTCTCACATCGGTTAACAGCCCTATCCGATTCTCACATCGGTTACCAGCCTAGCTGATTCTCACATCAGTTACCAACCTACCTCCACACACCTACAAAGAGACTAACATACCTGTGTAACATTTAGTTCTACCTATCATCATCTACTATCACTCCTCAAAGCCTATACCTTCAGTGTATCATTTCACTGCTACTTGCATAACTACTTATCACTCCTACAACATCGCTATCTGAGTGTTTGTATATGTGCATACTGAAGCAGGCTGAACCACTGTGATGAGTCAAGAGTGTTAGATCAGGTGATTTAACATATCTCTACAAGACTACTGAGTGGAATTCTGCAGCTGTAGATCCAGCCCCATTGAACTAAGAACCCGGAGCGTTACAGATTGCAAGAACCAGAAAAAATGGATCCAGCAGATATGGCCACTCAGGTCATGCACCTAACTCAAAAAATAGAAGCATTAGTTCACACCGTCACTAAAGTGCAAAACGAAAACCATACCTTAAAAAAGCAATTGGCTTTTTTGTCACAGCCTACTGCTGCTCAACCCCCAGAACCCCATGTCCTGTTACCTGACAGGTTTGATGGTACCCGTTCCTCATTTTTAACTTTCCGGATGGATTGCGAGCTCCTGTTTGTCCTTAAGCCCAGGACCTATTATAGTGACTTTATCAAAGTTCATGCTGCTATTAATTTGCTTTCCGGAAAGATGAAAACATGGGCATACCATAAACTGCAAGAGAAAAGTCCTATCCTGGACAATTGGGAGTCATTTACAATTGCCATGCACTCTCAGTGTCTTCCCTCCCAAAAAACTACTCCTAAGCCTGCTCCAGGTTCCCGCAGACCCCGGGTACCTAGGAAAAAAAGAAAACCAAACGAGTATAGTGACTCTGCCTGGTCACGGTACAAGCCTGCCTTGATCAGTCAGCCATGTCACTCTGACACACCTTCTTTAGACCCTGATCCTCCAGAGGTTGATGAGGAGCCTATGGAGATTGGTGCCGTGCATACTAGGTTGTCTTTACAAAAAAAAGATCACAGGAGAATCTGTGGCCTTTGTTTCTATTGTGGAGAGGGGGGACATTTTATTACATTTTGCCCAACTCGTCCATCTAGGCCTAAGGCTCTCCCAGTGGAGGCCAAGCAGATTCGTGCTGTCTTCCCCGATAAACAGCCTGGAAATTGCCAAGGCTGTTGCCAGCCCTGTCCCCGTTCTATATCAAAAAAGGGTACCCAGACTTTGGCAAATGTTGGAATAGATACTCCTGTGGAAGCCCCTCCTTCAGCTCCAGTGAACTCTGTACCTCGTTCTAAAAACCCTCCTGTACCTCTTTCTAAAGAAATTCCTGTTTTGGTAAGCACCCTTATTGCTTCCAATCAAAATAATGAAGTTCTTACACCTGACTGCACACACGCTTCTAATGGCACAGTGGTACGTAAGGAGGATCTGAAATTGTTCGAAGAAGCATTGAAAGCTATGACTACTACTGATGTTCATGCGTCCGGATTTACTCGGGGGTTCTATAGCAGACACCCTGAAAACCAGCTTTAGAGGCCTTCTGGAGCCGGCCTTACGCGGGGGGTACTGTAAGATCCTTCGGTGCTGTAGGATCCCTCGGGGATATCTGCTTCCGGGTTGCGTTCCACCGCTTGGTCAGGTGGAACACATGTGGGCGTGATCGGCGCCGTGACGTCATCAACAGGCGCCGCATAGGGCGCCTATTTCAATGGACGGTCTGCACTCAGATGTTGTTCTTGCAACCGCTCTCAGCAGTGGCTTATCCTGACGCTGCCGAATCTACCAGCGACCCTGTACCTCATTGCTGGACCTGACCGGAGCTTCTGCCTGTAACCCAGTACCTCATTGCTGGACCGACCGGAGCTACCCTGCTTTCTGCTAAACGCTGCTGCTCACTCCTATGAGGATAAGTACCCCATAGGGGCCCCCACCTTATCAACAACACTTGCTACCTAATGCCTAAACCTAATTGCTAGCTCTTGTGCTTACCGCTTGCTACTACCTATCACCTGCATTGCCAAACTAGATTGCTAGCTCTTGTGCTTACCGCTTGCTACTACCTATCACCTGCATTACCTCTGAACACCGCATCGGCTACCAGCCTTATCCGATTCTCACATCGGTTACCAGCCTATCCGATTCTCATATCGGTTACCAGCCTATCCGATTCTCACATCGGTTACCAGCCTATCCGATTCTCACATCGGTTACCAGCCTATCCGATTCTCGCATCGGTTACCAGCCTATCCGATTCTCACATCGGTTAACAGCCCTATCCGATTCTCACATCGGTTACCAGCCTAGCTGATTCCCACATCAGTTACCAACCTACCTCCACACACCTACAAAGAGACTAACATACCTGTGTAACATTTACTTCTACCTATCATCATCTACTATCACTCCTCAAAGCCTATACCTTCAGTGTATCATTTCACTGCTACTTGCATAACTACTTATCACTCCTACAACATCGCTATCTGAGTGTTTGTATATGTGCATACTGAAACAGGCTGAACCACTGTGATGAGTCAAGAGTGTTTTAAGTCAGGTGATTTAACATATCTCTACAAGACTACAGAGTGGAATTCTGCAGCTGTAGATCCAGCCCCATTGAACTAAGAACCCGGAGCGTTACAGAACCATGCCTCACAAAAAGATCTCTCTAAAAATATACAATCAAGAGTATTTGATCACCATAAAGCTGGAAAGGGATACAAAGCAATCTCAAAATGTTTAGGCATCCAAAGGTTGACAGGCAACAAATTTTGTATAAATGGAGAAAGCTTAGAACTGTGGCTACTCTACCTAGAAGTAGGCACCCAGCCAAGATGACTCCCAGGCACACCGCAGAATAATCAATGAAGTAAAGACAAACTCAGAAGCAACAGCTAAAGGTTTTAAGACATCACTGGAACTAACAAACATCCCTGTTCACAAGTCTACCATGCATAAGTCTTTGCACAGGCACGGTGTCCATGGCTTCTCACCAAAAAAATAACATTGCTCTGCCACTGACGTTTGCCAAAGAGCACCCTGGCAAAACCACAATGCTACTGGGAAAATAATTTGTGGACATATTTAAAAAAAGTTGACCTGTTTAGGAAGAATATTCAGCAAGGACACAGCTTACATCATCCCAACAGTGAAATATAGCAGAGGGAACATCATGATTTGGGCTTGCATCGCTGCCTCTGGCCCTGAACCCCTTGCCAGCATTGAGGAGAAAATTAATTCCAAGGTTTACCAAAATATCCTACAGGATAATGTCAGGGTGGCTGATGCTTATTGGAGGTTAGGTGATGGAGAAGGACAATGATCCTAAGCATTGAAATAAATTTACCACAGACTGGCTTCAGAAAATGCACCTTTTGGAGTGGCCAGTTAGAGCCCAGACCTTAACCCTATAGAGATGCTGTACACTGACTTCAAGAAAGCCTTTCACACTGGACATTCTACGAATGTGTCTGAGCTGAAGCAGTTTTGTAAAGAAGAATTGTCAAACATTCCTCCTGAACATTGTGCAGGTTTGATCCAGAGCTACCTACTGAAAGAGTTTGGCTGAAGTCATTGCTGCCAAATTTGGTATGACTAGCTATTAACTCCAAGGGTTCATTTAATATTTCCTCCAGTAT
Organism: Pelophylax lessonae; assembly: GCF_965119305.1. Classification (NCBI taxonomy): domain Eukaryota; kingdom Metazoa; phylum Chordata; class Amphibia; order Anura; family Ranidae; genus Pelophylax; species Pelophylax lessonae. The sequence goes on along the minus strand of NC_138777.1, from coordinate 91,259,834 downwards.
TGTGAATGTTTATTGGGTGTGTTTAATAAAAAATGTTTGTGTGTTATCAGCCTAAAGTGTTACTAAAGCTAAAAAAGTTTTTTTTTACCTTAATGCATTCCTTGAGTTAAGGTAAAAACATTTTATTGCTCTCTATCCTCCCCCTTCCATGTGTGAAGGAGAAGAGAGGGAAGAAGAGATCCAGCACTGTGCATGGCTGCATCTTTTTTCTCTTTACACAGGGACTAGAGCAGTAGCAGGAGCCATTGACTCCTGGTTCTGTCAATCAAATGCAGTAAAGATAAAGTGGGGGAGGGGCTAAGTCCCACTGTGTGTGTCTATGGAGTACGGCTCTATAGACACACAGCTCAGGAGTGAGCAGACGCCACGTGACCCCATTGTAAAAGGCTTGCTTTGGGGACACACGAAGAAAGGAGAAGCCAAGATCGCCGATGGGTGACCAGAAAAGAGGAGGATCGGAATCAGGAATACAATTGCACAGAGCAGGTGAGTATAACATGTTTGTTATTTTAAGTAAAAAAAATATTGATTTTAGTAACACTTTAGGCAAATTGTCTGTGTCTATTGTTGTGACTTACATGAGGATCAGATCATATTTTATGGCAAATTACTGCAGAAAACCAGTTAATTCCAGGGGGTTCACAGACTTTTTCTTGCCATTGCATTTATTTTGTAACATCTTTAAAGAATTGATGCCTGAGACCTAACTATGTCTTTTTGACCTGGATCTATTCCCTGAAAGTGTTGGTGCTAACAGTGAGACAAAGGCTGTGCCTCATTGCTCTTTGCTTTATGTACAGAACTGCTTTTAAATTATACAGACCACCAATTAGATAAAGAAAAGTTGGCTTCATATTTTCTTATTTTTTTAAGGGGTTCACATGCTTTTTGTTGCCACTGTAAAAAGAGGTAGGTAAACTTGATGGTTAGGCATTTTTATAAACCTGCAGGCAGAGACAGAAGAGACCCTTCATCACCATGCTACAAGGGGGTACAGCTGGCATATAAGGCTTTCCTGCCTTTACATCACCAAGCTGTGTCCTGCATTGTGCTCGACTTAGCTGGCATGCTGGTAGATCATTCCCACAGATTGTGTAACCAAGAACTCTGCTTCTCTGCCATTGTGCTCTATCAACTCTTGATAAACAGAACACAATGCTCGGCTGAAACGAAGCTGTGAATTCTGCACAGGAAGAGCCACATTCTCCTTGTTTTATATGCCGGACTGGGCTACCAGTTTGACAGCTAGCCTTCTGCCTTTCCAAACTAAGTACTGCAAGTATGATCTGATCCAGTCGTGGCAAGATAGCTGTAACTTACAGCCTCAGTAAAATTAGCAGACAGTGACTAGATCTAAATGACATTCTGCAGAACATAGAAAGATATTTAATCCAAAAAATCTTTGGCAGATCATAACAGATGAACGGCAGATAGGTCAAAAAAATCATAGTGTATCTAGCTCCAGCAGAATACAGTACTTGTGGTGAACGAAGGCTAAAGAATGAAGAAGAAGGATGGGACTAACTAAATACAGCATCCACTGGCTATGGATTGAATGTTATTAAAATTATACAGACAATGCATATGTAATATGATAGCTAGGGTTCTGTATCTATGTCAGGGTGCCAGGAAACAGACCACACGAAGATGCAAGTAAAATAAAGCAGTTTATTAGAGCAACAACAATAAACGCATAGCAAGAGTGAGGAGCGAAATCAGGAACAGCCGGGGCCAAGTCCAGAGAGGGTAGTCATCCAAGCCAGGATCAAGTCTAGAAGCAGGTAGTCATCCAAGCTGGGGTCGAGTCCAGAGGCGGGTCGTCTGCCGATGCCGGGTCGTCTGCCGATGCAGAATTGAGAGCCAGGAAAATTGTTAGCCAAGCCAGGTCAAGCACAGAAAAACAAGGAGAACAGAAGACTGCTAGCAGTGATGCACCTTGAAGCACAAACACAAGGGCAAAGGATTGCAAGCCAACAGGTGATATACAGTGTAGATATTAATCCTCAGTCTCCCGCCCAAACTGTGTGATTAACTCCGCGCTCTAGGTAGCACCAGCAGACTGCTGGTAAAAAACTCTAAAACTAAAGCTGCCACTTAAACAAATATAAAATACTTGATAACAATAAAAAAGGAATAATAGTAGCGCTAGAACAATCTAAAAAAGTTCCCGGAAGAGTTCCTACTATCACCCGTGGATGATCATCAAATTAACAGTGCGGTTGATAAACAGTCCTCACAGTCTTTTAGTCAAATGATCCCATAGGTGAAATATGAACAACAGTCCACTTTCAGATCTTCAATCACCATAAAAATTCATGTATTAATGATGACAGTGTTTGGATATGCCAAAACTCCGTGCAATCTGATAGGATCACCACAAGTCCACCACCAAGTGCAGGGGAAGTAAGAAATGGCCACTCACCGGATGCATTTGCTCACTTACTCTCATAAATGAGCATTATGCGCATGTAGGTAACAGATCCCAATGTTACCATAGGATAGGTCACACCACAGGTAAAGATGGTTTCCACTTCAGTGCAGTAGCCCTTTTTTTTTTTCCACACTCTCTCCCAACCGTATGAAAAACAAAGAGATAACTTCCCTAGTGCAGTATGTCTGATAAATTTTATTCACACCAAATACTCATACATTGCACTCACTTGTATAGTAGTAAAAACACGCTCATCTCAATATGCAAGGCAGTAGCGGAACCTCCAATCTTACTCAAATCTGGCTCCACGCCAGGTCGGGTAGTCCCGGAAGTTCTTTCTCTGCCACAGTCCACGATAGGATGCGTCGTCTGGCCACGCCCCGACGCGTTTCGTCACTTCCGGACTTCAACTGGGGGCGCGGCCAGACCAACGAACCCATCCTCTTTATGCTCAGCACCATCAACTTTGCGGCCAATAGCGCAGCGAACAGGCCAACCGGAAGGACCTCATGACACCTTCCGCCGGAAGGTAAACACTGTATGGAGAGTCCGCCCGGATATCCCTCACACACCACCTCTGCAGACACAAAATACCATGAGAACCCTGCCCATTGAACTTAGACCATCCCATTACGGAATGAGATCTGAACGGTTGACCCGTTACCTGCACTTAGGCGAATCCATCTGGGAGTAATTAAACCCCCAGTCAGTCGCCCGATCGGCAGTGTACCATACATCTGCAATTAATGATGCTGAGGTTTCAGGTGGCCTATTGCACACGATCGATCGGGACTCACTGTTAGTGGCTAAACCACCAATCAGCAACTCGATCGACAATGTGCCATACATCCACAGGGTGAAATGCTAAAAATAACACAACAATGTAAAATACATAACCCTGTGCACACTGGCACACTGTATAAACTAACATGAATCTCATTAAAATAAGTCACATTAAAAAATTAAAAAAACGCATATTAAAATATACAAGGGAATGCATATTTCAATTATAATATCACAAGTTTTAAAACAAAAGGATAAAATATGCGCTATATCCTGAAAAGGAATGATGTATATAGCAGCTCTTCACTGTATATAACTGAAGCCAGAAAATGCAGGGGTAAATATGTATAGACAAATCAAAAATAAACGTAAAATCAATAATTAAACTATGGGTTTAAACATTGAGTTAGACATCAACTGTTTCATCAGTGACACCTAGTTTAATTATTGATTTTACGTTTATTTTTGATTTGTCTATACATATTTACCCCTGCATTTTCTGGCTTCAGTTATATACAGTGAAGAGCTGCTATATACATCATTCCTTTTCAGGATATAGCGCATATTTTATCCTTTTGTTTTAAAACTTGTGATATTATAATTGAAATATGCATTCCCTTGTATATTTTAATATGCGTTTTTTTAATTTTTTAATGTGACTTATTTTAATGAGATTCATGTTAGTTTATACAGTGTGCCAGTGTGCACAGGGTTATGTATTTTACATTGTTGTGTTATTTTTAGCATTTCACCCTGTGGATGTATGGCACATTGTCGATCGAGTTGCTGATGGGTGGTTTAGCCACTAACAGTGAGTCCCGATCGATCGTGTGCAATAGGCCACCTGAAACCTCAGCATCATTAATTGCAGATGTATGGTACACTGCCGATCGGGCGACTGACTGGGGGTTTAATTACCCCCAGATGGATTCGCCTAAGTGCAGGTAACGGGTCAACCGTTCAGATCTCATTCCGTAATGGGATGGTCTAAGTTCAATGGGCAGGGTTCTCATGGTATTTTGTGTCTGCAGAGGTGGTGTGTGAGGGATATCCGGGCGGACTCTCCATACAGTGTTTACCTTCCGGCGGAAGGTGTCATGAGGTCCTTCCGGTTGGCCTGTTCGCTGCGCTATTGGCCGCAAAGTTGATGGTGCTGAGCATAAAGAGGATGGGTTTGTTGGTCTGGCCGCGCCCCCAGTTGAAGTCCGGAAGTGACGAAACGCGTCGGGGCGTGGCCAGACGACGCATCCTATCGTGGACTGTGGCAGAGAAAGAACTTCCGGGACTACCCGACCTGGCGTGGAGCCAGATTTGAGTAAGATTGGAGGTTCCGCTACTGCCTTGCATATTGAGATGAGCGTGTTTTTACTACTATACAAGTGAGTGCAATGTATGAGTATTTGGTGTGAATAAAATTTATCAGACATACTGCACTAGGGAAGTTATCTCTTTGTTTTTCACACGGTTGGGAGAGAGTGTGGAAAAAAAAAAGGGCTACTGCACTGAAGTGGAAACCATCTTTACCTGTGGTGTGACCTATCCTATGGTAACATTGGGATCTGTTACCTACATGCGCATAATGCTCATTTATGAGAGTAAGTGAGCAAATGCATCCGGTGAGTGGCCATTTCTTACTTCCCCTGCACTTGGTGGTGGACTTGTGGTGATCCTATCAGATTGCACGGAGTTTTGGCATATCCAAACACTGTCATCATTAATACATGAATTTTTATGGTGATTGAAGATCTGAAAGTGGACTGTTGTTCATATTTCACCTATGGGATCATTTGACTAAAAGACTGTGAGGACTGTTTATCAACCGCACTGTTAATTTGATGATCATCCACGGGTGATAGTAGGAACTCTTCCGGGAACTTTTTTAGATTGTTCTAGCGCTACTATTATTCCTTTTTTAGGTGATATACAGTATCTCACAAAAGTGAGTACACCCCTCACATTTTTGTAAATATTTTATTATATCTTTTCATGTGACACACTGAAGAAAATACACTTTGCTACAATGTAAAGTAGTAAGTGTACAGCTTGTATAACAGTGTAAATTTGCTGTCCCCTCAAAATAACTTTACACACAGCCATTAATGTCTAAACCTCTGGCAACAAAAGTGAGTACACTCCTAAGAGGAAATGTCCAAATTGAACCCAAAGTGTCAATATTTCTTATGGCTACCATTATTTTCCAGCACTGCCTTATACCTCTTGGGCATGGAGTTCATCAGAGCTCCACAGGTTGCCACTGGAGTCCTCTTCCACTCCTCCATGATGACATCACGGAGCCAATGGATGTTAGAAACCTTGCGCTCCTCCACCTTCTGTTTGAGGATGCCCAGTCCATCACCTTTGTAAAAAATATGGAAGAATCTGCGCTCGGACAGCAAAACACAATAAGGATCAAATGAAAGATCACATACAAACATATGAGTGAAGGCAGCCAACTAAATAGTGGATTACAAACTAGGTAAGCATATAAAAAGGATGTAGTAGCGCCAAACACTGAATGATAAATTATCAATAAGAATCAATAAAATATCAATGTGGAGTGTCCACAGAAAGTCCCAAAAGTCCAAAAGATGGAGGAATAGTGAAGACAAATTCCCAACTTCCGACTGTGCAGATGATAAAGAGCCAACACCCAAACGTGTAGTATCACACCAACTGCTTACCAGATGACAATGGATACAGGGCGGTGAAACAAGCTCAGATTATACCATCAAACAAAGGATAGTTCAAATTGTGTAGTCTCATCAACTCCGATATACCAGATGACAATGGATACAGGGCGGTGAAATAGGCTCAGATCATAACATCAGACAAGGGATAATTCAAATCGTGTAGTCTCATCAACTCCAATATACCTCGATGTAAAAGGCAGGACAATAGTGTAGACTGTATGGACACTTGTTTATTCACATTAGCAAAAACATACTCACACATAGGTGGATAAGTAAAAGCATCATAGGATAAAAACCGCGGTATAAAGTGGCGTGCTGCTCGTTTCCAGGTCGCCTGATGCTTGTCGTCAAAGTAGTGACATCATCAGAGGCGGACCTGGCTCAAACGGCAGCACGCTTAAGAAGAGCTGAACCGGAAATGACAGAGGCGGAAGCTAGCCGCCGGTGCGTTCCACTCGATCGTACCCCGGAACCGGAAGTTACGCAGGCGGAACAATCCGACCGTGCGTCCCATCAGGTCCTAAACAACAACCAGATATACTAAAGAGGGGCCTTGGTAGACCACAGAAGACCGGAAGCTAATGCTGATTGGCCACCCCTCCACCAGCAAAAAAACGCTGGAACTCCGGTGATCACAGAAAAATAGCCTATCAATCTAGATAAACAAAGATCAAGTGGAATACACTTTTAAAGTCATAACCGCTGTACAACATTATAACTGGGTGTAAAGTCAACCATGACAAGGCTACCTACATAACCCATACAGATTTAAACATATCTTAAAGAGAATCTTAAGAAAAATGAGTCGAATAGTATTGATGCTACCATGGACGGATACACAGTATAAACATCATACAAACACGTCTTCATAATAATTCCATAAAATATGACATGTATAAATATACGTAATTCATGACATAGCAGCATAAAAAATGTAAACAAAAAATAAATAAAATGAATAAAAATACATCACTAAAAAAGACTCAGAAAATTGATCCAACTATTTAGCTGTTGCTGATGTAACAGTTCACGTCCCATTCGACGTTCAGCCCCCATGGAGCATAAGTCCTCATATTGAAAATCCATCGAGTTTCCAAATGGGAAATTTCCCGATGGACATGGCTTCCTCTCCAATGGGGGGTGAACTTGTCAATCCCCCATATTTTTGTACCCACAGGGTTTTTGTCATGGCAGTTGGCATAATGCCTCGAAACGCTATGGTTGGGAAAACCCTTCCTAATATTTTTGATATGCTCCCTCACCCTCACCGTTAATGTCCTCTTAGAGCGGCCAATGTACTGTAGGCCGCACGGACATTGCAGGAGATAAACCACGTTGGTGGAGGAACAACCAATGAAGGGTTTGATGGGATGTATCATAGAGGTAGCTGTAGATGTAACTTCGCAGAATTTTCTACCTATGAGGGAATTTACCTTACAAACCGAGCACCTTCTGCAAGGATAAAAGCCGGTTAGGGTATGGAAAAAAAGGTAACCGTTCCGGTTTATCCAGAACATTCGGAGCAATCTGGAGACGTAAAGGCTCTACGCCCCTAAACACTACTGGTGGAACTTCAGGAAGTTGAGGGCCCAGCACTTTATCATTTTGGAGAATCTTCCAATGTTTCTTAAAAATACGTTTAACGTCTCTAAACTGCTTCGAATAAGTGGTAATGAAAGAAAAACCGAAATGATTAGAATCGGCTTGTTGCTTAGGCTGCTTTTGTAATAAGGTGGACCTATCGATATTTTCTACTTCATGCAGCACTGTATTCAAATTAGTCTCGTCATATCCCTTATCGAGGAATTCATCCCTCAACGTGAGAGCCTGACTGAGATAATTTTCTTTACTGGTGCAGTTGCGGCGAAGACGTAAAAACTGACTCCTGGGTACAGAGCGCAGCCAAGAGGGGTGATGACAGCTCCCCTGCTCGATGTACCCATTACGATCAGTCGGTTTGAAAAAAGTACTTGTCACAACTGCACCGTCCTTGATCTCAATCGTTAGATCAAGAAAATTAATTTTCTTATCACTAACCTCATGGTGAAGGACAATTCCCAGTAGATTGGAATTAAGGTCATTAATAAAACCATCCAAAGATGCTCTGTCGCCATCCCACAGGAGGAGGACATCATCTATATATCGCCTCCAGAGAACCAATTCGGGTCTCGGCCGGCCATAGATGACAGTCCATCACCTTTACCCTCAGCTTCTTTAGCAAGGCAGTGGTTGTCTTGGAGGTGTGTTTGGGGTCGTTATCATGTTGGAATACTGCCCTGTGGCCCAGTCTCCGAAGTGAGGGCATCATGATCTGCTTCAGTATGTCACATTACATGTTGACATTCATGGTTCCCTTGATGAACTGTAGCTCTCCAGTGTCAGCAGAAACTCATGCAGCCCCAAACCATGACACTCCCACCACCATGCTTAATTGTAGTCAAGACACACTTGTCTTTGCACTCCTCCCCTGACTTGCAGCCCATGTGTATGACGGCGTTTTTGCTCGTTTTTATGGATTTTACCCATGTTTGCCTCACCGTTTGATACTATCTGCTTTTTATTGATGCTTTTGAATATTTTACACCTGTTTTTATCACTTTTGGGACTGTATTTGTTTGGAGTGACCAGGGTTGTGTGCAATATTAAAACCATTTTAAAACAGTACTGCACTATCCGTTTTTTTTATTCCTTTAACATACCCCCGTGGCTGGAGGTGACCCAACAGGAGGATTATTGTACCCAAGAAGGTGCTATCGGGTTTCTGAGGAGATATAACCACTTTGGAGACGGCTAGCAGTGGAAGTGGTACTGCAGAGGGATATCTTTATCCGCCAGGAGGGACGCACCTGGACCTGGAGAGTGTCTCCTAAGCATGGTTGGTCTTAATGCCGTAAGGCATATAGGACCCACATTTTCTGGTGAGTTTGAAATTTAGAAACATAGAATGTGTCGGCAGATAAGAACCATTTGGCCCATCTAGTCTGCCCAATATACAATTTACCTATTTTCTACGGTGAAGGGAAACCTGGGAAGAGGAAACAGGAGCACCTGCACTTTATTATTTATCTGCACATTTTTTGGACTGTTTTTCACCTAGAAGTCACTTTTTTGGTGGATGCTACCATAATATGGACTGTTTATCAACAATTTAGTAAATGTTTGTGCACATGTATTTCAGCTATTAATTATTATTATATATATTTTTTAATAACCTTCCCATATTAATAAGCACAGTATTTATATTATTTATTTACTAATTAGCATTTTAATATTTAGAGTGTTTTACATTGCTATATTTATATTTATATCACTTGGTTGACACACTTCAGCAAGCGCTATAGGTAATCACTCTACCTTTGATTACTATATTTCATCACAGAAAAACAAGGAAAACAGAAGACTGCTAGCAGTGATGCACCTTGAAGCACAAACACAAGGGCAAAGGATTGCAAGCCAACAGGTGATATACAGTATCTCACAAAAGTGAGTACACCCCTCACATTTTTGTAAATATTTTATTATATCTTTTCATGTGACACACTGAAGAAAATACACTTTGCTACAATGTAAAGTAGTAAGTGTACAGCTTGTATAACAGTGTAAATTTGCTGTCCCCTCAAAATAACTTTACACACAGCCATTAATGTCTAAACCTCTGGCAACAAAAGTGAGTACACTCCTAAGAGGAAATGTCCAAATTGAACCCAAAGTGTCAATATTTCTTATGGCTACCATTATTTTCCAGCACTGCCTTATACCTCTTGGGCATGGAGTTCATCAGAGCTTCACAGGTTGCCACTGGAGTCCTCTTCCACTCCTCCATGATGACATCACGGAGCTGATGGATGTTAGAGACCTTGCGCTCCTCCACCTTCTGTTTGAGGATGCCCAGTCCATCACCTTTACCCAGAGGTGTATTTAGGTTTTGTGCTGCCCTAGGCCTGACTATACTTGGGCACCCCCTAATTTAAATATGACCCACCCCTTCCCATAAAGGCCACACCCCTTCCTGTTACCCGCCCTGTCATCTGTAAACCACAGACCACAATCACAGTCCATCAGTGCCCTTCAGGGCAGCCTCATCAGTGCCCATCAGTGCAGCCTCATCAGTTCCCATCAGTGCAGCCTCATCAGTGACCATCAATACAACATATCAGTGCCCATTAGGACAGCATATCAGTGCCGCCTCATGCCCATCAGTGCAGCACATCAGTTGCCCATCAGTGCAGCCCATCAGTTGCCCATCAGTGCAGCATATCAGTGCCACCTCATCAGTGCAGTCTTATCAGTGCCCATTAGTACAGCCTTATGTCACTGGATTATCATGGATTATCATACCGGCAGGTAGCAGTGTGACCACTTTATGGGGGTGCCAGACTGATTTGCCTCCTGGACCTTGCCCTCTGGCCCAATTTGCCCCATAAAACTGGCACTATACAAAAAATGTAGCGCAAGCCAGCGGGGACCCTTTTTGTTCGGGAGCTGGGAGAAGGTTGTTTTTTTTTTTTTCATGCGGGTGCAGCTTTTTTGCTGCCCCCCCTGCAAAGTGCTGCCCTAGGCCTGGGCCTTGTTGGCCTAGGCCAAGATACAGCACTGCCTTTACCCTCAGCTTCTTTAGCAAGGCAGTGGTTGTCTTGGAGGTGTGTTTGGGGTCGTTATCATGTTGGAATACTGCCCTGTGGCCCAGTCTCCGAAGTGAGGGCATCATCATCTGCTTCAGTATGTCACATTACATGTTGACATTCATGGTTCCCTTGATGAACTGTAGCTCTCCAGTGTCAGCAGAAACTCATGCAGCCCAAAACCATGACACTCCCACGACCATGCTTAATTTTAGTCAAGACACACTTGTCTTTGCACTCCTCCCCTGGTTGCCTCCACACATGCTTGACACCATCTGAACCAAATAAGTTTATCTTGGTCTCATCAGCTTACAGGACATGGTTCTAGTCATCCATGTCCTTAGTCCTCTTGTCTTCAGCAAACTGTTTGCGGGCTTTCTTGTGCATCATCTTTAGAAGAAGCTTCCTTCTGGAACCACAGCCATGCAGACCAATTTGATGCAGTGTGCGGCATATGGTCTGAGCACCGACAGGCTGACCCCCCACCCCTTCAACCTCTGCAGCAATGCTGGCAGCACTCATACGTCTATTTCCCAAAGACAACCTCTGGATAGGACGCTGAGCATGTACACTCAACTTCTTTGGTCGATCATGGCGAGGCCTATTCTGAGTGGAACCTGTCTTGTTAAACCTCTATATGGTCTTGGCAACCGTGCTGCAGCTTAGTTTCAGGGTCTTGGCAATCTTCTTATAGCCTAGGCCATCTTTATGTAGAGCAACAATTCTTTTTTCAGATCCTCAGAGAGTTCTTTGCCACGAGGTGCCATGCTGAACTTCCAGTGACCAGTATGAGAGAGTGAGCACAATAACACCAAATTTAACACACCTGCTCCCCATTCACTCCTGAGACCTTGTAACACTAACGAGTCACATGACATCGGGGAGGGAAAATGGGTATTTGGGCCCAATTTGGACATTTTCACTTAGGGGTGTACTCACTTTTGTTGCCAGCGGTTTAGACCATAATGACTGTGTGTTGAAGTATTTTGAGGGGACAGCAAATTTACACTGTTATACAAGCTGTACACTCACTACTTTACATTGTAGCAAAGTGTCATTTTTTCAGTGTTGTCACATGAAAAGATATGATAAAATATTTACAAAAATGTGAGGGGTGTACTCAGTTTTTTGAGATACTATATATAGTCAGGTGTGCAATATCATCACTGAGCGACACCCAGGCAGCATGCAAGTGATGATGCAAACAGAATTTATTAAAGACAGCAGTCTGCACATGTCCAAGATGGCTGCCATCAGGAAGGCAAGGGAAGACCTTGACAATCTATTTATGACTGAAAGCTACTATTGCATCTTTCAATGATGAATTACTGTTATGTGTAAAAAAAAAAATAGCCACTTATTAACACTTAGTGAACACTAATTAGTTTCTATTATCTCATTCATTCCCTTCTCCTCTTAATATTGCATGTAAACTTTTTAAATTTGCATTAGTCACGTTTGTAGTGCCAAATAAAAAAAATGCTTTGTACCAAAACCATGATTCTAGTGGGAAAAGAATAAAATTGCAAACATTTTGTAGTTGTTTTGTTTTGTAATCCGAATGTTTGTAGTTACATTTACAGTTAACCCTTTTTTTTTTTTTTTTAATAAGCCCTTCATTTCCTTCCCTCAGCCTTTTTTTTATCGCTTTAAATTGATGTTACTTTTCGTGGTGATGACTTTAACAGCTGGGTGGGGACGCTTTGGTATCCTTGCCCTGGGTGCCAGAGAACTTTGCTCCAGTACTGCCTGCAAGGCATTTTTAGTGATTTCTTCCCATAAAATCTGTAGTGAAGCATATTACACATAAAGATGCTATGCACAGTTATTATATATTACTGTATTGTGAACTGGTGATTTAAAAACCAGCACTAAGTGGATACAATATCAAATATCAATATATAGGTATATTGCAGCTGCTGTTCACCAAGTAAAAACGTAGACAAAATGACAGAAGACACAGCACTTGCAAATAAAGTATGTAGTGCACAAGTATTTCTAATTCATAATAAAAGTCCAAAGTTTAGAAAACTCCAAAAATCATGTGCAAAATGGTGGAAAATAAAGCCAAAGGTGCAACTTTAAAATAAAGTGCTATTAGTGCTAAATTGCAGTGCAATATAATAAAAAATGATGGTGCTTCTGTGAAAGTGCTGAAGTGCTCCAAAATAATCACTGGTGCCAGGTGACTTGATCCCCTTCTTAGACCCCATTCACCAGAACCGATGGACCCCTGCTAGGGGTCAGAGGAAGCTTATAATCAAAGAAGGAACTCCTCCAAGCTGTCTCATTGGTAAGCCCCTTGATAGGTCAAAGCGAACAGCGTAGCAGATGCTCTCATTGATGAAAAAATGCAGTTTTCTATAATAGCCATCCTTTGCAATGTATTAGCCCTAGACGTACTACCGGTGCGGCACTTTTCTGACTTCACTTCCTGGTCCTCCGTGGAACGCACGCGGACGCGGCCTTCCCGGAACCATCTCTGCAAAGCGGTATTGTTACCTTACAGGCTGTTACAAGTTGAGCATATTGTGAGTAATTTTTTATGTGGGAACTAATAAAGGTTTAAAACGGGCTTCCCTATGTGGATTTTCTAATTTTTTTTGAGCTGCCAAGGGCCAATACATTGCAAAGGGTGGCTATTATAGAAAACTGCATTTTTTCATTAATGAGAGGATCTGCTACGCTGTTCGCTTTGACCTATCAAGGGGCTTACCAGTAAGACAGCTTGGAGGAGTTCCTTCTTTGATTATAAGCTTCCTCTGACCCCTAACAGGGGTCCAACGGTTCTGGTGAGTGGGGTTTCAGAAGGGAATCAAGTCACCTGGCACCAGTGATTATTTTGGAGCGCTTCAGTACTTTCACAGAAGCACCATCATTTTTTTAAATATTGCACGGCAATTTAGCACTAATAGCACTTTATTTTAAAGTTGCAACTCTGGCTTTATTTTGCACCATTTTGCACATGATTTTTAGACTTTTCTAAACTTTGGACTTTTATTATGAATTAGAAATACTTGTGCACTACATAATTTATTTGCAAGCGCTGTGTTTTCTGTCATTTAATATTACTGTATTGACTAAATACTGGGACCAAAACAAGAGTGGTGCAAAAACAGTTCATGGAAAATAGGAAGCTAATAGTAATTATTCCATTGCTAGTTTGGTAAAGACATATTTCTGTAAGTGATTTTCCCAGAGAAACGCACCAAAACTGAACTGTGCACTTTTAATTTAATACTGACATTGTGTTGTTTGTCTCAACATAGTGTAATGTAATTCCCTTACATAATAATGAGATATAAAAGAGTAGGAAATATATGACATTTAGTAGATTTGACTAGCTCCCAAAATAAGAGCTAATTTCTGAAAAAAGTAGGAAGTAGATTGCCATGGAAACAGAAACAATAGAATTATCAGTGGCAGTTGTCAAACTACTGAAACAGTGAAACATTGTGAAGCTTCATTAGTATTACTGTCATAAATATATCATCTAAAATATTTTATATTTGGCAAACTTTGGCAATTCCACACAAAATCTTAATTCACAAAGCTAACTCACCAGGATAAGGATCCTTATTAATAAAAAGTTACAGTTTTTTCCATCCAAGTCTAATGAGAACTAAAAATTACAGTCCAATGGATAAAAATAAAGACCCTTACATTTTGAGAACTAAATCTTATATCTCCAATCAACCGCCCCATTCAGTAAAAAAAAAAAATGCACAGGAACATCGGTGTTTACATGAGTATGGCCTTGTAGAGCCTTTAACTTGTTTAGCCGGCTGCACACACCCACTGCGTCTCCCTGGGTGCATGAAAGCACCAGGAGTTTTAAGCTTAAGCACTTTTAGGCCTCTAGACGTTTGTGTGCATGGGACCAAAAGCTGGGTATACACTAATAGAATTTTGTTCAACATTTTTAATTGTAAGAATGTTCTCTTTGTCTCCTTGCTTTGTATTCTGCTGTTCCATATTCCCTTTCACGATTGTAATGGAAAGCATTTGTTCTTTTAATAAAAATCTTTTCTGTTAAAAAAAAAAAGAATGTTCCCTAATTTGTCTAATCATTAGTGGGGTCAAATCAACATTAGTTTTTGACCGCAGTGACGAAAAAATTTGAAGGAGCGGGATGGAAACTTTTTACCGAATGTACGAATTTTTAACAATGTATGTGGTTTCTGTTCAGTGAAGTTCTTTTATTTCAGAAGTGAATATTAAAAGCAAAGGAAATCTTGAGCTACTTTCTGCCGACATTCAAATGTTCTGAGAATTTTCTTTGAAATCCTACTAGTGTATACTCAAGGTAAGGCAGATCCTGCTAATAATAAAAGACTAGACCTTTTGATTCTTAAATATGAAGGGCATTGCTTTTAAGGCAGTGAAATTTACTTACTAAACTTGACTTCTATTTATCTTTCTATCACTGTTTTACCTAGCTTAAGAGTTGTTCCGTAACTTTTATTTATTTCAGACTTAAATCTGAATTTTAACTCAAAAAGTTAGACCAATAGTGCAGCTACTGCTAAACTCAATATTTCTAATCTCATTCTCATTTGACATTCGACTTTAATATATTTTCAATGCATTTTACGTGATGGAGAAATTGCAATCTTTTTTAGTGACTACTAGGCCTTACGGGATTATTATGGAAACATGTGGGACCTTATTGGATCTGCAGCTATATACCATAAGGGGACTTTGCCCTACTGACACAACTGAAAATCAAGTCTGGTTATATGATATGTGGAATGCCCTGCTGAGGCAACTATCCCTGAAGTCTGGTGTGGCTATATAATACATGGAACTGTCCAATGTGTGAGTTTGGGATCTCCACTGTTTGGCATTTGAGCTGAATTTCTTTGGGTCACAGTCCTAGTGTGTGATCCTCCCCTTTACCACAATCTTGTCACAGTAAGCCTATTATTTGCCAATGTGTATACTCTTATACTACTTGAAAAGGACCTGACCTCGATCGGGCTAATACTTCTTGGTGTCCTGTGTAGATATACATCAAATGGTTTGATTTAACATCCCAAGTATACTTCAATTATACCTGCTGCACACATCATAAAGGATTGATCTTATATTCCAAATAGTTGAACATTTTAGGTTATATACCTGATACCATGTAACCATAAGATGTGTCATTGATTGTTCTGATGAACTCTGAATTTGTTTCACCAATATGTGAATGATTAGAAACATATGGAAGTGTGTTCACCCTTATTCCTTGGGTTACTGTGTTGTACATAAGTTTTTGTCTTAATGGGTGCTATGAATTCTTGTTTTTTTTTATTCTCAGTGTAGAAATTTAGTCAACCTAGGTTTTATAGGGAATAATTGTACTTTATCTGTAGTAATATAGTTTAGGCTAAGTGATATAATTTCTTGGTAATGATTAATGTGCAGTGATTTCATTGTCTGTTGAAATGACTTGAGGGTACTTTGATCCCTTTCAGGTGACATGGCTAATGGTCCTACTTTTTATTAATAATTGTTTTTCATGTCCCAGGCAGTGGCTAAACAAATGTTAGTGGACAGTCAATACAATAAAGAGTTTTTTCTATAGAGCTGTTATTATTGATAATTTTTTTCTAAGCTTTTTCTTTCTGGGGAAAACACACAAAACTCTTTGTATAAAGTAGTATTTATTATTTTTGATTAATATTGCTGTCTATTTTCCTGTAGGGTTGAATCAACCTATTTGTCATGGTTACTACTGTCATTGGGACGGAAAGTGTTGGGACGGAAAATCCATTGTCACCAGAAAAGAATGTGAAGTCACCAGGATCCACCTGGAACTGTCATTTACTCCAGAATACATGAATCTCTAGGGTGGGAAGTGACAGAAAATATCCAATATGTGTAATGTTCCGGTACCTTTGGTACCCTAAATTACACTTTCCACAAGTGTATGCGCCCCACCATTTACTTTTGGAAAGGTGCGCATACACCTTTAAGACTGGAGCTGTCATCACCCAGCGCCGGACTAGATGGCTATTTAGGGCGTCGGTTCTCACTCACATGTGTTCGTTCAAACACCCTTACTTGGATGCTAACCTTGCTTGAAGCTTCCATGCTTACAAGCTTACTTCGCTGACGGAACCTCGCTGCGCTGATCCCTTTATCCCGCTACTGGATCATCCGCCTCTCCTGAACCACCCTTCGGCTGTATCGCTAATAGTGCTAAGTACCCCGCAGGGGAATTCTCTATAAACTTATACTAAGCTTACACTATCTAGCTCTGCATAGTAAAGACTGTTTATTACATCTGCATAAACTAGATTGCTAGCTCTTGAGACTACTGCTACTTTTCTGCACTGGGTTGATCTCTTTTGTATGTCCACCTGCTATTCTATCATCTGCTATCATACAACATTGCTAAACCTTCCTGCATCCATCTGCTACTGTCTCACCTTCAAGTGTCTATCACCTATCACCTCCACTCAACCTATCCCTCAACCTTCATCATTGTGTTACCACATACATAAAGTCATTCTAGGAACCAGCTTGCTAATTGTGTGTATTTACTGGCTGAAATAAGACCTTCCACACATGATGAGTCATTGAGGTTGGGAATGGTATCTCAGCATATCTCTTACATGACTGCTGACGTGGAACTATTTCTGCAGCTGAAAATCCACACCATATAAGAAACGCAGGAGCGTTACAGATTGAACGAACCCAAAAATGGATTCAGCAGAAATAACCACTCAGGTGACACAATTAAAACAGCAAGTATCTGCGTTAATACACGCACTTGCTGAATTAAAAGAAGACAATCAGGCTCTGTCGCAGCAGGTAATTAGACTGACCCAACTTACCTCTGCTCAGTCCCCTGAACCCAAGATAAATCCCCCTTTGGTATTTACAGGCGATCGCAAAAAATTTCGCGAATTTAAAAACGCATGTGAGTTACTTTTTTTGCTAAAACCTCGTACCTACCTTACTGATCACATTAAGGTTTGTACTATTATTTCTTACCTATCAAGCGATCCTCGAGCCTGGGCAGATTCTCTTTTTGAGAAAAACTACCAGCTTCTCAACTCCTATGCCTTGTTCCTGGCAGAGCTCACTAGCCTATATGATGACCCCAATAGGCAGAGTACTGCTGATCTTCAGTTAAGATCCTTGAAACAAGGAAGGAGGCCTGTAGAAGACTTTGTCGCAGAGTTCAAGAGATGGACCCTTGATTCAGAATGGAATGATGCATCTCTGAAAACCCAATTTAGGCTTGGCCTATCAGAAGCCGTTAAGGACGAGCTCGCCCGAGCGGATCTGCCAAAAACCCTGGATGCATTAATACAACTCAGTATTACCATAGATAGAAGACTACGAGAAAGAAAGGCTGAAAAGATGGGAATGCCATTATCCGTTTCCTCTCGGAGTCTGGCCGTTCCTATGGAGGTAGGAACCATACGCCCACCGCTATCAACTATGGAAAAAGCCAAAAGACGAAATGAAAATCTCTGCTTGTACTGTGCATCCCCGGATCACAAGATAAACGTCTGTCCCCTAGTCAACAAAAAGAAGGGTGAGTGTTCACATGTCTCACTAGGAGGATTGACAACTTCATTCACTAACCCCTACATTTCAGTTTTTTTGACATTACAGTGGGACCAGAACAGGATTACTACTAAGGCCATCACAGGATCTTGTGGAAATTATATGGATATATGTTTTGCTGCTTTAAATAAAATTCCTATTATTTCTAAACTCAAACCTGTCTCAGTAAGTCTTATTACCGGTGTTCCGTTATCCTCTGGTCCGATCACCGATCAGACACAAGCACTTCTAGTCACTATTAACGAGTCTCATAGGGAGACTTCTACCTTCGATTTAATACCATCACCCCACTTTCCCATTGTGTTGGGACTTCCCTGGTTGCACACACACCAACCAACCATAGATTGGAAGAAACGGTCCTTGACCTTCCCTTCTTGTTATTGCGAGGAAACGTGTAACCTCCCGTTTTCCGGGAAGATTCTGTCTGTGGTGACAGATGAGATTGCACCACTATGTTATCAGGATCTTTCTGAGGTTTTTCTTGAGAAAAATGCTCAAGCATTACCTCCTCATCGAGACTATGATTGTAGCATTGATCTACTCCCAAATAGCAAATTGCCGTTTGGTCATGTTTATCCTCTTTCACAGGATGAACTTGCCCATCTCAAAACCTATTTGGATGAGAACTTGGAAAAAGGTTTTATTAGACCTTCCACTTCTTCCACAGCAGCAGGACTCTTTTTTGTTCGCAATAAAGATTCAAGTCTCAGACCTATCATCGACTACAGGAAATTGAATGCTATCACAATAAAAGATCGCTATCCTCTACCGCTTATCCCTGAGCTCATTGAGCAGGTGCGTGGAGCTACCTATTTTTCAAAATTAGACCTGAAAGGAGCATACAATCTCATCCGAATCCGTGATGGACACGAGTGGAAGACTGCATTCAGAACTAGATACGGATTGTTCGAATATCTTGTGATGCCATTCGGCCTATGCAATGCCCCTGCAGTTTTCCAACGATTTATAAACGATATTTTTAAAGACTTACTAGATGTCTGTGTTGTGGTATATCTGGACGATATACTTATATATTCACGGACCCTGTCTGAACACATAAGACATGTAAGACTTGTATTATCGAGATTGCTTGCACATAATCTTTATGTGAAGCTGAAGAAATGCTTGTTCCATAAAGATGAGGTACTCTTTCTAGGCTACATCATATCCAAAACAGGAATCGAGATGGACATGAGTAAAATATCCTGCATTCAGGATTGGCCTACACCAACTACACGCAAGGCGCTACAGCGATTCCTGGGATTTTCAAATTTCTACAGGAAGTTCATAAAAAACTTTTCTGCTATTGTGAGACCCCTCACACAGCTCACTAGCATAAAAATACCATTTAAATGGTCAGAAGAAGCAAATAAGGCTTTCCACTTGTTAAAGACAAGGTTTACTTCCGCTCCCATATTACGCCATCCAGACCCATCCCTCCAATACATTCTGGAGGTAGATGCGTCAAACATGGCAGTAGGAGCAATACTCTCCCAACGACCAACCCACACTTCACCACTTCATCCAGTCGCCTTTTTTTCTAAATCCCTGAGCAGTCCCGAGATAAATTACCCCGTGGGTGAAAAGGAACTGCTTGCTATAAAATTGGCTCTGGAGAATTGGCGACATTTACTTGAAGGCACCCAATTACCAATAATTATATACACGGACCATAAAAACCTCCAATATCTTCAGACTAGCAAAACTCTCTCGCATTGACAGGTACGATGGTCACTATTCTTTCTAAGGTTTAACTTCCTAGTGACCTACACACCTGCAGATAAGAACAAAAAGGCGGATGCACTATCACGACTAACTGAAGAAAACTACTTTGAAATCCCTTCCGTTCCTATAATACCTCACAAACGCATTATTGGAGTTGTCCGTTCCTTGAAGGAAGAGGTTCTGCATGGTATAAGTTTGGATTCACCCCCACCACAACTAAATACTGATGCAGAGGGCTTCCTCTACTACAACGACAAACTTTACATACCACCTACCCTACGCACCAAGATCTTGGAATTATCGCATGATGTGCCTATGGCAGGACATATGGGTATGACAAAGACTTTCAATTTGATTTGTCGGCAATTCTGGTGGCCTGACATGAAAACATCTATACAAAAATTTGTCTCTTCATGCAATGTCTGTGCCAGGTCCAAAATTGACACTACGAGACCATCCGGTCTACTATGCAGTCTACCAATACCCCAAACTCCATGGGAGGTTTTGTCATTGGACTTCATCGTAGAATTGCCTCCTTCCAAAGGATTTAATACCATCTTGGTGTCAGTGGACCATCTGACAAAGATGGCACATTTCATTGCTATTCGCAGACTACCTTCGTCCAAACAAACGGCAGAACTCCTGATGAAACATGTCTTCAGATTACATGGAATCCCAAAAACTCTTCTGTCTGACCGTGGATCCCAATTTATTTCTAAATTCTGGCAAGAACTATGTCACATACTACGGATTGAGCGGAAGCTCACTTCTCCTTACCATCCGCAGACCAACGGACAGACTGAAAGAGTCAACCAATGCATCGAGCAGTATTTACGTTGTTACACTTCTTACCAACAGGATGATTGGTTGGATCTTCTCCCCCTGGCAGAATTTGCCTACAACAACGCAACTCACAGTACAACCAAGCAGAGTCCGTTCTACTTGAACTATGGGTTCCATCCCTCTATTCTCCCTCCACGCATCCTTCCTTCAAATAACCCAGTAGCCTCAGACTATCTTACCCAAATAAAGGATTCTCTGGGTTTACTAAATACTACCATTGCACACGCTCACAGTCAACAAAAGAAGTACTATGATCTTCGTAGAAGACCTTCTCCACAGTATACTATCGGGGACCTCGTTTGGCTCTCAACAAAAAACTTGAGACTGAAGATCCCTAGCAAAAAGCTTAGACCTCTGTTCTTGGGACCTTTCCCAATCAAGAAACTTATTGGAAAAGCTGCAGTGCAGCTTACATTGCCCATGGACCTAAAAATCCATCCCATTTTCCATGTGTCGCTATTAAAACCCCATGTTCCGGACCAAGGAATAAGGCCTAATATTCCACCTCCCCCTCCTGTACAAGTTGAAGGTGGAGAAGAATACGAGATAAAAGAGATTCTGGATTCTCGTATCTACAGAAGAAGACTTCAGTACTTGGTTAGATGGAAGAACTATGGGCCCCAAGACGACACCTGGCTAAACACCTCTGACATACATGCCCCTAGATTAATCCGCAATTTTCATGCGAGATACCCAGACAAACCAGCTCCAGAGGCCTTCAGGAGCAGGCCTTAAGGGGGGGGGGGGGTATTGTAATGTTCCGGTACCTTTGGTACCCTAAATTACACTTTCCACAAGTGTATGCGCCCCACCATTTACTTTTGGAAAGGTGCGCATACACCTTTAAGACTGGAGCTGTCATCACCCAGCGCCGGACTAGATGGCTATTTAGGGTGTCGGTTCTCACTCACATGTGTTCGTTCAAACACCCTTACTTGGATGCTAACCTTGCTTGAAGCTTCCATGCTTGCAAGCTTACTTCGCTGACGGAACCTCGCTGCGCTGATCCCTTTATCCCGCTACTGGATCATCCGCCTCTCCTGAACCACCCTTCGGCTGTATCGCTAATAGTGCTAAGTACCCCGCAGGGGAATTCTCTATAAACTTATACTAAGCTTACACTATCTAGCTCTGCATAGTAAAGACTGTTTATTACATCTGCATAAACTAGATTGCTAGCTCTTGAGACTACTGCTACTTTTCTGCACTGGGTTGATCTCTTTTGTATGTCCACCTGCTATTCTATCATCTGCTATCATACAACATTGCTAAACCTTCCTGCATCCATCTGCTACTGTCTCACCTTCAAGTGTCTATCACCTATCACCTCCACTCAACCTATCCCTCAACCTTCATCATTGTGTTACCACATACATAAAGTCATTCTAGGAACCAGCTTGATAATTGTGTGTATTTACTGGCTGAAATAAGACCTTCCACACACGATGAGTCATTAAGGTTGGGAATGGTATCTCAGCATATCTCTTACATGACTGCTGACGTGGAACTATTTCTGCAGCTGAAAATCCACACCATATAAGAAACGCAGGAGCGTTACAATATGGGGTTCAGCTGGGAACATAAATGACAATGTTTTTTGTTATTACCTACTATATCCAAGACAAAAATAGAATATGGTGGCTTTAGATATACTTTAGGATGTGGATTTTTCATTATGTTGAATTAACGATTTGCTATGCATGGCCAATTTCACTGATTTATTAATTAAAAAATAATTACTTAAAAATATGAATTCTTTTTATTTCACATGTGGTGTGGTGCTGGCGTATGATTCTCTGTCTATATT
The DNA here is from genome assembly GCF_965119305.1 of Pelophylax lessonae. Classification (NCBI taxonomy): domain Eukaryota; kingdom Metazoa; phylum Chordata; class Amphibia; order Anura; family Ranidae; genus Pelophylax; species Pelophylax lessonae. The sequence continues at coordinate 91,237,364 of NC_138777.1, read as the reverse complement.
CTAAAGCAGTGATCCTTTATTTGAAAATGTTTATTATTAACTGTTCTTTTTAGTGTAATCCTAGTTAGGAAAGTGTGAATATTTAACATTTCTAACAAATGCCAAGTCATTGCACCTTTACATAGTGACTCACGGGCTTAAACAGCAGCCCAGAGAAGACATTCTTAGTTGCGGTAGAGATAGAAGTAGAGGTACTTAGAGATTTGCTGGTAGGAAGAAAGCTTCTGTTATCAGGTTATCACATTTAAAAAAAAAATGTCAACCCTGGAGTCCTATTATGAACATGCTTTTTCAATGGCCAGTTGAAGCTTAAACTGAAGACAGACTTTGACATAAGTGGGTCTTAAATACTGAAAGTCAAACCTACATGCAGATAAATTATTTGCATTCAGTGAAGTATGGCCTGCATAAAATATTGACCTTATTTACTAAACCTTAGTTATACGAACAGGAAACAAATTTAGAAGGCATATACACTGGAGAAAAGGACCTTTGATCAGTGACTTGTCTTTGCATTTACTGGAGAACAGTCAATGTTATACACTGGAAAACAATCCCTTCGAACAGAGGTTATCCCTGTTCAGTCAAGTGTGGCTTTCTTCAAAGAAAAGTTTATCTCATTAGGAGGATCCATTGTTAAAAGCTGGTTTTGAATTACTGAATGACATTCTTGATTAATGGAACCATTCATCGTAGGACACTTTTCAACATTAGACATCATTTCAATCACTGGTTAGAAGTAATCATCATTAGACATCAGGATAATTCACTTTAGACTTTCCATCATAAAAACGCCATCCTTCCTGAAGATACTATCCTCTTTCAGGAGTCAGCTCAAGTCTGAAAAGGAAATTTTAGTCACTGCAGAAATTGACCATAAAAAATACCTAAAAAAGCAATTTCCCTTGGACTATCTAAGTATATGTATTCTTCATTAATGGCACTGAAAGATGTCCTAGAGAAAGGAAGCCTCTTCTCTCCCTTTCAATCTATTTTGGTGTCTATTCTCTCTGCACCTCTTCTACTTGTTGCCACACATAATCTCATGCAGATTTTTACAGCTGCAGTTCCACCACATCACTGTCAATCCAACCTTACATGGGAACAATTCAGTTTCCAAAAAGACTCCTGCAATCGCTACATCTCTTTGCTGTCTAATGTCACTGAACCCTGCAAGCCAGGGGACTGGAAATATGACCTAAGTACATACACTTCCACTATCATTAATAAGGTAAGTGACGTTCCTGGAGATTCTGATGGTTAAAGAATGGGCTTGTTTCTTTCATACCTCCTTAATTTTTCTAATTAAAAATTTGCAGTGATCTTGCTTACAGAAATGGTAATTCCTTTTTTCAGCACCATTAAATGTTTAAAGGGCTGTATGTAGAGGGGGGTTGACTCTAATGGTAGAGTTTTCTAGCAGTTTCATGCCTTCAGCATACCTCTTCAGCATACCCCTAGTCTCCAACCTTACCTGTAGCTTATCTGTGTTCTTTGACCATTTTCTGTAGCTGGCCACTTTCCCTATCCATCTTCTGTAACATTTCCAGTTTCTCACTATTTTCTATTGTATAACATACACTGAATATTAAGATTACATTGTATATTTGTTTAAGTTAATAAAAAGAATCTGTACAGTACATTATATAACATTTTAAGTTAACTTCAAGCACTTTACTAGTTTCATAGACTACTTTGAAATCCAAATAGTATTCATGATCCAGAGTTCAAATTCTCTAATATTAACTCTATACAGAGGAAATAAGCCATTTCTCTCATCAGTGTTGCATTAAATCTCACATCTTGTTAAATGGCATGAATACTAGTTGAACAGTTCCCAAGCTGACGAAGTGTAAACTGCCCTGACTTTATCACTGCTGAATACACATGGAATGGATTCTTTAAGTAGAACTTTTACTACATACTGTTAGTAGGTCCAAGGCTGATGTCAGGTGGGTGACTTTTCATGGTAACAACCCCTATTTTGTTGTAGCAAATCCTCACTAAGAAATACTTAATGATTTTCTATGGGATTGTTCACTCTTAAGTTTGTGAAGTTATTTGTCGTTCTTTCACTCAGCAGTTGAGATTCAGCAGTATTTCTCGTTGGCAGCAACATCGCTAGTGACAGTCACTCCTAATGCATGTCTATGGGATGCTGCTCAAATTGCTAAAAGTTTAAAATTTAGGACTATTATTAGCAGTTATAGCAGTTAAATTTCTAGCTGCATCGTTGGCATTAGTGAAAGAAGAGGGGGGGGGACATGATCTGAAGTGTGACTAATGACTGAGCCTCCATCCCTAGTATACATGTAGAAAAAGAAACAAAGGTTATGGGACTTTGAGTGAGGTCAGTCATTAATGCGTATTGGAAGTAATCTAAAGCTAATCTACATTTACAGACTCAAAGCTTTAAATTAGCTCCTGATAAATGGATGTAGAGCCACAAAACGCGTAGAGCCTATAAGATATGAAGATAGACCATTTGAAGACTGATCACATGTTGTTTATATATGCAATGTATTGACGGATTTATTTATTCATTGATTGATTATTATGTAAATATATTTTTATGAATTTATATACTTCATGTTTAGTTCTTGATTTGTGGATGTTTATTTATATAATATTGTACCCTCTATGAAATATTTAATAAATTATTAATTTTCTTGAGATTCCATATTACTTCCAATACGCATTAATGACTGACCTCACTCAAAGTCCCATAACCTTTGTTTCTTTTTCTACCCATTGGCATTAGTGATTTGTAGCAGAATTTAATCTCTGCTATCAAAATACCCGTCTGACATTGGCCTATGGGAGATTGTATATACAGTAGACGGTACAATTAATTCGGCCATAGACGGTTCAAATCTCTGCTGGTTCAGCAGGAATTGGCAGAGATTGGAAGCATGTATGGGCAGGCTGAATGTACTCAACTTGATCAATCGATCAGCTTGGGTACAACCAGCCTGCTGGGTTTTACATGCGATTATTGCTAGTGGCTGTCATAGCCACTAAAAATAATCACTGTGTTCCCCCGGTGGGGATGGCTTCTCCTGCCCCCCCCCCCCCCCACAGCTGGGAGAACACAATGGCTTGGCGGGAGGGATGTCCCCTGCAACCAAAGCAACCTGCAAGATATTTGCTTTATCAATGACTGGCCTTAGGCTGTACTGTGTGTGGCCAGCTCTAACTTTCCCTTATGTAAAACCCCTTGTTTGCACAATTATTTCTCCTGCACTCAGATTCTTTGTGCTGATGACTAATAGTCCTACTATTTGGCAGCTTTTAAATAACATTTATGAAAACTGCTATCCACAACCTTTCCTGTACAATTACATCTATATTTCTCTATTCAAAACAAGTTTAAACACATTGCAAACACAATTGTTTTTTAATGTCCACTTAAGCATGTTATAGCTAATTCTCTCAACCCTGACATCTTATTAAAAATGTTTATCTCTCACAGTGGGATTTGGTATGTGAAAGAGAATGGATGAAAGAACTTGCACAGTCTATCTACATGGCTGGGGTGCTGTTAGGGGCAATAGTGTATGGATCTCTTGCAGACAGGTAAGACATTATGTGGACCTTAAAGTAGCACTATAGGCAAAACTTTTTTTAACATTTTGAATAAAGTAAGGGAGGATTGTAACCCCTGTGAGTTTTTTTGACATCTTTTGTAAATAGGACAAATGGAGAGGGTAATTCTCCTTAACGGGGGCCAAAATTAGCAAAAAAAAAAGCAGGTTTTCTAGTCCATCTCCACTCTATCTGTGTTGGCCCGCCTTGCACCCAGCATGGGTGCATCCACCAAGATACAGCTTCCTCCACTCCAGAGCCAGGTAATTGCACCCAAGAAAGAGACAACACTAGCTTAGGTGCAAACTGGAACTGACTTTACTGTAAATTCGCACAGAATATATACCACACAAGATCAGGTAAGTGCTTGATCACATTATCCTAAACAATGCAAACTGTAAATAGTCATATCATTAGCACATCTAATGAACAGCCAACATAAACAGTAATCAAATTAAACAGTAAGCTAATTAACAAATAGTCACCTAGACAAGCCTAGATGACTCAGGTCAGTGCCCACCTAGACAGTTCAACACCAGAATTCAAGAAGACCCTGGGTTGTCCAAACTTCATTAACCAGCTTTCTTTTCACATAAATCTTCTCACTGAGTTTCAAGTTGGCAGAGACTATCATGGCTTCCTTGACTGTTAAATGTGGTGACATCATATTGCATTATGTAACAGGACATCTTCCTGAATGTTTGTAGCTCCCATAAATGCCAGGACCCATATTCAGTAGGCAAGAGGCTACCCTGCAGTCCCCTCCAAAAGCCCCTGTCCCATTTGTGTTTGTCACCCTATACAAAACTAAAATAAAAAAAGTTTTGCCTTTAGTTACACTTTAAATACTGTGAATACATGCAGGGCAAAAACAATTAAATCTTAAATTTGAATTCTGTTTCCAATTTAAAGCAAGCTATCACACATCTGTGTGAAAAAGCTTTTATTTGAATAGTAAAAAAGATTGAATGCTAATGGAAACACACAAATACACATTTACCCTGAGAATATGGGTGTTTATGATGAATCATGGATGTTTTCATCAGTCCTAGACTTCTCACTGATGATAGGACTTACGTGAAGTGGTCTTACAACAACCATCGAAAAGAACATTTTAGTCTTTAGGAGAAAGTAAAGTAGACAGTGTGGATGACTGCTGTTTGCCAGAGTGATCTTGGAAGTAGAAATAGGCAGTAAAAAAAAAAAATGAAATTAAATTAACTATTGCACAAGGGGAACACTGTAAGATTTAAAGGTTTGAAAACATGCAGATTTTGAAGACATTTTTTTTGGTGCCGAAAGCCCACACAATGAAGAGAACTGGAGCCTTGTGGTAAAGTGAGTTTATTATTGGGCAGAGGCGTAACTAGAGCCTTCAGGGCCCCGGTGCAAGAAACCATGAAGGGCCCCACAGACCCAATGGTCCTGGGGCTCTTCCCACTGATCCCAGGACCCTTTACTCCCATCACGGGGCCCTTTATTACGATCCCGCAGGGTGCCCCTTCCTGCCTTCTTGGGGGCCCCCCATGACCCTGGGAATGCCGCAATTATATATATATATATATATATATATATATATATATATATATATATATATATATATATATTGTATTGTACAATTTTTATTTTTGGCATTGGGTTTATTCTGTTTATAAACATCAGCAAAACATCAGCATTCCCCTAATAAAGTTGGAGTGAGCAGAGTATTCTTTAAAGTGGTAGTGTTGCCTGTGGTGACCAATCAGATTGCCATTGGAATTGTTGGGATACAGGAATAAGACTGGTTGCTGTAGACAATGCCTATCCCTTTCCTTTCTGGGCCATCACATTGTGTATTCAGTACCCGATCCTCCCTAGACAGAACAGTGAGTGTGGCTCATTTACCCTGGAGACATTTCTCCCTCTAGCTGCTGATCCCTTGCACAGTTTTACTATTACAATGAGGAGGGTTTCCGCGCTGCCATCTTCCTCTGGAGTGTCCCAAGGAGTGCCCTCCATCTCTGCAAACTTTGCTGCCGCTCTCTTTCTCCCCCTCTTGCCCTGAGAAGCCGCCCCCCTTCTTACACACAGCTGGCACCGATGTGTAAAGGAGGAAAGTCTCACAGTCCCCTATGCGCATATCCTGCTAGGAGCAATCTATCAGAGGACTGACACAATGGCAGGGCAAAGACCCCTCAAGCTACGTCCATGAGAGGGCCCTCTTCCTGCCCCCCCCCCCCCCCACAGTGGCAGAAAACCAGGGCCCAGTCACAAGTTAGACCTTTGCAACCCTGGTAGCTGCTGTTGGGTAAATGTTCACCATGGAGAGAGCGACCATGAAAGAAAGGAAACAAGGTCAATTTACAGAAAATAAGCAATGGATATATCGAATGCCCAAAATATAATCTCATGTGTGAAGATAAGCAAAGGGAAGAAAGTAAAGCCATTTTATAAAAGCAGGCAGAATACACTGGGATGCATAAAACATAAATATCAATTAGAAGTGATTTAAAATGTGAAAAAAGAAAATATAGAAAATGAGCAAGAAAAAAAAAAGTAATATGACAGGAAGTTAAAAAGTAATAGGAATATTTGTGTAAAACATTCATGGTTTTCAGTGTCTATAAAATAAGGAAGATTTGAGGAGAAATGTAGAAAAGGAATAGGGCCAAGTCTAGAGAGAGAAAAAAAACAAGGACAAGTACAGTATAGACAAATTTGCTGAAAAAAAGAATGATACAACATTAAATATGCAAAAGGAAGACATGGAAAAAGAGTGAGAAAAGCTTCAGGGAATAGAAGAGTTATTTGAAAAGAAGAAAGGTAGAACATTGTTGAAAGAGATAAGTATAGTAAAGAAAGGTTTTTTATTCAGGAATGATGATTTATAGGGAAAAAAATGGAAACCTAATTGGGAAGAAACTAAAGCAAAAATAAACCCAAAAGCAAACATTTATTATGTTGCAGTTTACCAATTCTTAGATGTGGTAGCTACATTTGTTCTCTTTTTTAGACTTTCTTCTATTTTTATCTGGTGATCCAGTCAGTAAGTCTTAAAAAAAAAAGCTCTCTTACAGATGTATCAAGTTGCAGGGATCAGACAAACTATATAACACTGACAGGGGTGCTTGCAATGATCAGCTTTTGTTTATTTATGTAAAATCTATATCCCCAAAAGGAAATTATTTTTTTGCTGTAACTACTTATAAAGTTTTAACTGGAGTTCAGCTTCAGTTTGTTAGTTTATTTAAATCTGTTAGTACTTCCGAGTTCCGACATCCTCTCTTACAAGACTGATAATGCTGCTGTCCAAAATTGCCTCTGTGCTCTTTCATCCAAAGACAGGGCACCAAAATACAGGAAGTTTGTTACATGGTGAAAACAAAAGAAATCTAAAAAAAAAAACGAATGTGGCCCCCACATCTAATGATTGGTAGGCTGCAATATATTAAAAAGAAAAAGATACTTGCTCCTGGACACAATATAAAATAATAGGTAAAAAAAGCTGCTAACACAATTTGCTGGCAGCAAACACATACAAAAAAAAAAAAAAAAAAGTCAAGCGTTTCTTAATAAAACATCATAACGTGATAAGATTATACCAGAGTAAATAAAAAAATTAGTTTATACAATTAAAAAGTCCAGCAGTGAAGACCAGTCCACTAGCATACACCATTAGCTCTGGGTTTCTCTACATAAATAAAGATAAATGAAAAAAAGTGCGCTGGATAAAATAAAATAAAGCAGCAACCTTAGATCCAAATGGGAACAAATTGGATAGGGTGAAAAAAAGCAGGTGCGCTAAACTTGTAGATAATCTTGTCAAACAAATGACAAAAATAATGGAAAAAAACGGTCCGTCACTTTATAGTAACATAGACCGTGTGAAAATCACAACAAATCAAGTGATCTAATCCAGTGTTTTTCAACCTTTTTTCAACCAAGGCACCCTTTACAATCTGGCAGAATCTCGAGGCACACCAACCAAAAATGACGATAAAATTATATTTATGAGAAGCCACAGGTAACGCATATGAAAACAGCGGGTATTCTGTGCTACACCTGCGCTGCGGCCAAACTGAAGCAGATGTTCAAGCGGAATACAACATAAAAAAAAGACATGCAGTTTCCATTAACAATAATACAGAGGATTGCTTTTTTTTTTTTTCTTTTAAATGTAATTACCAATTTTTTACTCTTTTTATGTAAAATAAATATACATAGATAAGATATGGGGGTTTTAAATGTTGTATTATTGTTAATGGAAACTGCACTTCTTTTTTAATGTTGTTGCAAACAGAAGCACATGTGCAAGCGGAATGCAACATAAAAAAATGCAGTTTCTATTAACAATAATACAGCATATTACTTGGTGAAATGGTGAAAGCAAGAACAGGTAAAGTTAAGATAGTGACAGTCCATCCATTATAATATTCTGATGTTATAATTATTCATTAACTCACAGAGCCACTGAAGCCACTCCTGTTCTTCTTCTCTGCTGGAACTTGTGTTGAAAAGCGCGCCAGCAGCAGCTTCCGGGACCGTGGCTCTCACCTCCCAGCAAGCACTTGCCGATCCTCGCATAGCAACCGATGACGTCATCGGTTGGCATAGACGCTGTTGGGAGGCCGGCGCAGCTTCCGGATCGCAAGTGGCAGCGGAATGGAATTTAGCCGTCCCTTCTGCCACAATCAGAATGTAGAACGGTTTGTCTGCTAATATTACTGCAAGGAAAACATTTCTTTAGGATTAATGCACATTTGGGTCATTTTGTCGCGGCACACCTGGGGACTCCTCGCCACACAGGTTGGGAAAAACCTGATCTAATCAACCTGTGACAGATCCCCTGCGGTTCAACAGAAAAATCAGTTTGTGTATGCAGTAAACCATGCTTGTTATACTCACAGTGGAACCTAAGAGGTTAATCCTGCACATTGTGTAAAAAGGCTGTTTGATCCTGTCTTCTCTGATCCTTCTCTGATCCTCCCCTTCTTCCACTGTCCCTAATTCATCTCCTGATAGTACAAAGCCTTGGGGGCACTCTGCAAATGTTCAGTTTGGTGTGTATTGCTAAAGATTTTTAATTTTTTTCTTGGGAGGGTGCATGTGATCAGTAATGAGCAAATCAGCACTGTCCAGACAGATGGTCAGGAGTCATGTAGCCTCATTGGACAGTCAGAGGAGAATGAAAACTCCTCCTACAAGCTTTAACCAGTGTTTGGCCAGACACTGATAGAAGTCAGAAAACTGCTATATATTGCTGATGAGAAAAAGTATTTAGCAGTCTATATGTACTAATATAATTGCATTTCCATGTTCTGTGAGCTGTGGGAGACCAGATATAGTGAATACAAGATCCTGGGCTTATTAACACTTTAGGGTTGTGCCTTGTGTGTACAAAAAGAGATATAAGGAATTGAAGCTTTTCTTTCTCTTACAAAAGGTTTGCAGTAAAAGAAAGTGCATTGGTCTGTGCTCCCTAGCCCACCTAAACAAAAACCACCTACCTACCTGCTTACTCACCTCATCATGACCTCTTCCAAGTTTACTTTTTTCAGGGCAAAAGCTATCTAGCTGTGGCAGCACCTACACAGAAAAAGAAAAAAAGAAGGAATAAAAACCAGACTGAGCTCAACCTCAATGTAAAAAATATGCACTGCAACCTTAGCAAAGTAGTCTGACACATGTAACAAATGGTCAATAACTTTATTAAACACCAATGATCTAAACAATACAAAAAACACTATCCAACTAATAAAATTATAATTGGTCAATTATTAAAAACACAACCATGGCAGCTGCTGGGAAGGTATGTAAACAAACCTACACAATTAGCCATCTTGGACTTGAATGGGGGTGTGCTCCGAGTCTTTGTGCTCACAATTCTATAAGGGCTTACTTCACATGCACAAATGATGCTGAAGAAGATTTAGGCCTTGAGGAGGTATATTTTGGAAGATTCCACAACTTTCATGCTGAGGTAAAAAAGCTGCTGGCTAGGGAGTTTAAGGTAAGGAACAGTGGGGTTAGTATATTTTGTAATAAAAGTGAATTTGTTCTTTACCAAATGGTTTCAAATGCCCCCTTCCTGACCAGGCCCTATTTTGTGATTCGGCATTGCGTTACTTTAACAGACAATTGCGCGGCCGTGCAACGCTGAACCCAAATAAAATTGATGTCCTTTTTTTCCCACAAATAGAGCTTTTTTTTGGTGGTATTTGATCACCTGTGCGATTTTTATTTTTTGCTATAAACAAAAAACGGCGACAATTTTGAAAAAAAAAAAAACAATATTTTTCACATTCTGCTATATGACATTCTCAGAAAAAAAAAATTTAAAAATCAAACTTTTTTAACATTTAAGACAATTTGTTTTCTTCTACATATTTTTGGTAAAAGAAATCGCAATAAGCGTATTTTGATTGGTTTGCGCAAAAGTTATTGCTTCTACTAACTACAGGAAAGATTTATGTCATATTAATTGTTTTTGTTCTTTTATACTAGTAGTAATGGTGGCGATCTGCGATTTTTTGCGGGACTGCGACATTCCGACGGACAGATTGGACCCCTAACTGACATTTTTGACACTTTTGGGGGTACCAGTGACATTACTACAGTAATCAGTGCTAAAAACATGCACTGTTACTGTAATAATGCCATTGGCAGGGAAGGGGATAACCCTGTGGGTGATCAAGGGGTTAAATGTGAGCCTAGGGGAGTGATTCTAACTGTGGGGTGGCGTGGCTTCTGAAATAACCATAGAGACATGTGATCTTATATAGAAGGATCACATGGGCTCTATGATCATTTCAGGGAGAAGAACGGTCAGCTGTGTTTACAACAGCTGCCCATCCTTCTCTCTCAGCGGGGAGCGATCGCGGGTTTCAGGCGGGAATCTGAGCCACCTGACCCGTGCATCGACTTCCCCGCTGCCGGGTGGGGGTGGGAGTGCGCCGCCGGCGGCGCGCTCGCCCCCTAGCTTGCCACGTGTGCCCAACGTAGGTCTACGTCAGTTTGCGCAGGAGAGCCACCCTGCCCCAGTAAATAGGCGGCAGGTGGTCGGGAAGTGGTTAACAGCTTGCTGACCACATGCTGTATATATTTTCGGCAGCAAGGCGGCTCTCCTGCGCCAGATCATGTATCTAGAACGTGATCCTGCACCTTCAATGTCTGGGGCGCATGCTGATTAGGCACAGCGGGAGCTCTTTGGCGGGTATGGCGGACTCAATGTCCGCCGGCACCCATCAATGCTTCCTTACACTGACAGAACAGCGGTCTGCCTATGTAAATAGGACAGATCTCCGTTCTGTCACTAAGGAAGACATGGATCCTGTGTCTCTGCTAAGCAGGAACACAGATGTCTGTCTTCCCGCAGTGTAAGCACCCCTCACACAGTAGTAAAGCACTGGTCAGGCACACATTTATTCCTTTGATTGCTCCTGATGTTAACCCCTTTCCTGCCAATGGTATTATGCTCCTGATGTTAACCCCTTCCCTGCCAATGATATTAGCACAGTGACTGTGCATATTTTTTTAGCACTGATCACTGTATTATTGACACTGGTCCCCAAAAAGTGTCAAAAGTGTCAGTTAGTGTCTTGACTGTCCGCTGCAATCTCGCAGTCCTGCTATAAGTCGCTGATCACCGGCATTACTAGTAAAAATAAATAAATAGCCCATCGTTTTTAGACACTATAACTTTTGCGCAAACCAATCAATATATGCCTATTGTGATCTTTTTTTTTTTACCAAAAATATGTAGCAGAATATTAGATTTTTTCAAAATTTTATTGGATATGTTTTACAGCAGAATGTAAAAATTATTGTTTTTTTTTCAAAATTTTCGGGCTTTTTTTGTTTATAGTACAAAAAATAAAAACCGCAGAGGTGATCAAAAACCACCAAAAGAAAGCTCTATTTGTGGGTAAAAAGGACATACATTTTGTTTAGGTACAGCGTTTTTAATTGTCAGGTAAAAAAAAGCAGTGCCGTATCGCAAAAAATGGCCTGGTCATAAAGGGGAGTAAACCTTCCGGAGGTCAAGTGGTTAAACAAAAGTGTCAAAAAGTTTAGGGTTTAAAATCAATTAAGGGCTCTTTCACACGGGCGCTCCGTATGTCCGTATTTCATCCCATTTTTTTGGGGATGAAAAACGGACACAATGCACGTCAATGGGATTGCGGATGTCAGCGGATGACCATCCGCTGACATCCGATTTTCGTCCTTTCAGTTCTGTTCCGTTTTTTGGAACGGAACAGAACCCTATTTTTCTTCCGTTTAAAAAACGGAACGGATGCAAAATCGGATGTCAGCGGTGTCATCCGCTGACATCCGCAATCCCCATAGACATACATTATGTCCGTATATCATCGGCAAACGCATGGGATGATATGCGGACATACGGACCGGATGACACAAGTGTCATCCGTGTCCGTGAAAAAAAAAAAAATGCTGCAGCGGAATAAAAAATCGGAGCGGCCATGTGAAAGAGCCCTTAGGGAAAACTACATTCATGATTACATCAGTCAGCTCAGGTGGACATTAAAAATAAAAAAGTTAAATAGGAAGCTATAATGTCAGATAGATTATGAATTCAAATATTTTGCATCTTGTTGACAGAGAAAATCAAAGCAGAGAAATTAAAGCGGGAATAAAAGCAGGAAGTAGATGTTACTTTAGAAAGTACTCAATATTATTGCAGCGCACTCCCTTAAGGGCCTGCAGATACACTGGGATCCCCCACCCTGCACAACCAGGCACACCAAATTTTCACAGACACTCCAGAGACAGAGAACGGTCTGTGAATTTGCTTTTTGTGGTTTCATTGAGGGCTAATAATTTGGATGGGGATGAGAAGTTATGGGATGCCCACTTGACTTCAGCAGCAAACTTGGCAACAACTTCAGGGACATCTTCCTGAACACAGTCTATATACAACCCCCCCCCCCCCCCCGACACTCCTCCAGCACTTCACTTGCTTGTAGTTCCAGCTGAATCATTGTTTGTGGATCTGACAGGTCAGATTTTAGCAATGGCCCTTTGCAGGCAGGAACACAAAGCCCCTTGTTGTGTAGCAGATTACAAGGATCAGCTTGTATCACTCCTGTGCCTACTGATCCCCTCACCTCTCTTAAGGCACTGCCAACCCACCTAGCTGCAGGTGCTCCTTTCAATAGCCCTCCAAGCTACCTTTCCTATTCCTCCACAGTCCTCCCGACTGTCTCACACCAGCCCACCTGGCTGACCCTGCAGGAGATCTCCCAGGGAAGATTGAAGACTTGGCACACCACGATCTTCAGGGAGAACTGGCTACATATGTACTCACACTGTTGTCTCACTTGCTCCTGTGTTTCCTGGAAGGGCTTCCTCCGTGTGTTGTGGTAGGATCCTTCCAGCACCTAAGCCCCGGCCAAAGGTAACCCCCCCCCCCCAGACTAGGGAGCACCCCAGGGGGCCATTGACACAACACACAACTCCACAGCACTAAATCTCCATCTTCCACCCAACTGCACCTGCTGGCATGGCTCGTGCCTATTTATGAAATAATAAGTGAATATATAAACACAGCGTTAAAACAGTGAAATATAATAAATTAGCTTAAGATGTCCTTTGATGACGCCAATAGGGAGGGGCGAAACGCATCGACGTATGTCCGGTCTTCACAGCCAACGTAACACGCCACTTCCGGTTTAGTGGGACGCAATCGGAAGTAGCGCTGGAGTGCACGCCGCTGTCCACATCTAGGAGGACGGTAGGAACACCATCCACTAGACGCCGGGGATATTATATTTAAGGCTTGTATATATTAATTTGCTTGTGAGTGCAATTCCTACAGTTACTTTGAGCAATAAATTATACCTTATTTGAAACGTACTGCACTATTGTTTTTTCTTATGCTTATTTGCATATGTTCATGGGAGACTACTCTGAAGGCACCAAGCTCATCCACTTACCTTTAAGCCCGTTAGACCCCCAAGACCATAAGGCCTTAAGGGGTCCACACCATCTGGTAAGTGGACTCACGTGTGGGGAGCAAGTGCACGTGTGGAACATATCCGTTGAGCACTTGGGAGTACCTTTACTTATATTTTTTCACCTTTTTGTGTCAAAGTTTCACAGTGGACTTTTGTGTTTACAGCACGGAACTTTATTTGGACACTATGGGCCTGATTCATAGTACGGAGAATTGGCATTTCGGCGGGATTTTGCGAACCGGTGAATTTTTAAGTCTGAAATTGGTATTCAAAGAACGGCGGGCGGAAAATAACGCCAACTGTGAGATTCATTAAGATCAACTAATGTCAGGACTGGACTTAAAAACAGTCCAGCTAAAAGGTGGACTAATTTTTTCAAAATCACAAAATATGGCAGGAAAAAAATAAAAAATGTGTGGGAAAGATGTGTTATATGATTTTGAGCTAAACTGCTTTTAAACTGTGTGAAAATGTTAAGTAGAAAAAAAGATATTAATAAAAGTGTAAATTGCAAAAATAGCTCCAGAGTCAATTTCTGGCAGATAGCTCATGTGAGCATGCTCCAAACCAAAAACTAGGCTGAAAATAACGTTTTTGAAAACGTTAGTGGGAGTTTTATTGAATTTGCGGCAAATACCGCCGCAAATTCGCGGTAAAACGGCGCTATTCCGGCGCTAATAAATTTTTTTTTTTTTTTAATTTTTTTTTTTTTTAATTTTTTTTTTAATTTTTTTTTTGCACATATCTATGTATGTCTATATATATATATGAATCACAAATATATATATATATATATATATCTATACATAAATATATATATATATATATATATATATATATATGTGTGTGTGTGTGTATGTATATATATATATATATATATATATAAACACACACACACACATATATATATATATATATATATATATATATATATATATATATAGATACCCAAAAAATAATTATATGTATATATATATATATATATATATATATATATATATATATATATAATATGTTTTTTTGCATATGTATATATATATATATATATATATATATATATATATATATATATATATATGCAAAAAACAATATATTATTGTTACTTCCTATATCTAACCAACCCCAAAAATATATTAATTTCACACATATACAATGTTTCATTTTTGGGGAGAAGCCGTATTAGTGTTGCTTGTCATATATAACAACATACAGTTGTAGGTAGTTCAGGGATTTGAACACCCAAATACACTGTTGCAAGGCAGCGGTGCTAACCACTTAACTACCTAAAGCTAATGACATTTTTTTCAAAGCATGTGTGATTTGTACTTTAAAAAAAAAAAAGACCCAATTCAAGCTCAAATAATTTTTATTTATTAAAATTTTTTGATGGACTAATTTAATCAAACTATATTAATTTTTAGAGCCCATTCACATTAGCGCGACTTGTCAGGCGACTTGTCAGCCTGACAAGTCGCGGTATGTCACGGTCCATTGAGTAGTACAGGACCCGTTCTAATTTGAGCGACACAAGTCACTCCGACTTAGAAAAAGGGTCCTGTACTACTTTGGGGCGACCTCGGAGCGACTTGCATAGACTTCCAGTATGTGAAGTCTCTGCAAGTCGCGGTGCACAGCGGTGCACGCGACTTCACAGGTCACCCCCCGAAGTCGTGTCACCTCAATGTGAATGGGCTCTTAAGGTGCCAGTGCATGTATGCTTGGTATAAAGATAACAAGAAACAAACAAAAAAAAAAAAACCTCAGAGACCACAATTCCCAAATAATTAACCTAGTTTAGTAAAACTGTATATAATCAACAAATTTTTAAAAATAATCCTGCATGCTGGAAATTATATATAGGTGTTTAAAACATTTATTTCTGTGAAAAATTAGTATTTTAAACTTAAATTGATAGGCTAAGAAACTATCAGTGGCATATATTATGAAATAAATGTAACAAAGTGATTATGTTTGTGTAAATTGTGTTTTGCAAAAATGTTGCAAATATGTATTGAGCTTGAGCGTGATTAAATAAACTGACCAAAATATCCAAGTGGTTAGCACAGCTGCCTTGCAACAATGTATTTGGGTGTTCAAATCCCTGAACTACCTACAACTGTCTGTTGTTATATATGACAAGCAACACCCCAAAAATAAAACATTGTATATGTGTGAAATTATTATATTTGTTGAGTGGGGAGCCATATTAGTGTTGCTTCCTATATAGAGCCACATTACACTCTGAAAAATAGCAGTGTTTGAGCTTACAAATCTAAAGCCCCGTACACACGTACCGATCGTCGTCATACAAACGTTCGTCTTTTCTCCCCGGGATGTCGATGTCTGTTGAAAAGTGCAAAGACAGCACAAGAATTTTGTCCGCCGACTTCAGCTGACTGCAGAAGTGATGTCATGTAATGGTTAACTTTCCCTGTGTTTTTTCTTTTCTGAGCATGCCCAGTCTTGCAAATCTGCGGTCTGTCGGCTGATTTCTGTACTGACTGGCGAACAATCGTCCGTTCTGGTGTCGGCATACAAAAATTTTTATGTTTGCAAGAAAGACTCTTGTCCGCAGAATGTGCGCAGACAGCTGTCGGAGGCACCATACTAACAAGCGTACAATCGGCAGATCTTTCGTCCGCCGACGTTTGTATGACGACGATCGGTACGTGTGTACGGGCCTTGAGAATTTGCAAATTGATTGAACATATGCAGTGCAACCTCAGAACTCAGAATTCAACAACCCAAAAAAAGATATATAGATATATATATAAAAAATTACTACATCAAGTCAACACACATAGGAAATGCTTTCAATAATCTCAGAATGAGCACAAAGTGGCTTTTTCATTTAGACTAATGGGCCATACACACTATAAGATTTTCTGAAGATTTTTTCCTTTAGATTTACCAAAACCAGATAATATGAGGTCAAACCTAAACACTTTCAATTTGTATGCAATCTGGCAGGCCCTTGCACTACATAGAAAAGGTAAATCTGAAGGAAAAAGTCTTCAGAAAACCTTATAGTGTGTATGGCCATACATGATCCAATTTTCTTACAATTTTCTGTCCAATTTTCTTGAAATTTACCTTCAAGTATGTAGTACAAAGGCCTGCCTAATTGGATACAAGTGAAAGTGTTGTTTAGCTTTGACATCACATTATGTGGTTTGTGGTTAATCTATCAGAAAATTGTACAACAAAAATTGAACATGTATGGCCATACACACTATAAGATTTTCCGAAGACATTTTCCTTCAGATTTACCTTTTCTATGTAGTGCAAGGGCCTGCCAGATTGCATACAAATTGAAAGTGTTTAGGTTTGACCTCATATTATCTGGTTTTGGTAAATCTAAAGGAAAAAGTCTTCAGAAAATCGTAAGCCCCGTACACACGTACTGATCGTCGGCCGAACGATCGGCTGTCTTTTGTCCAGGGCTGTCCTGTCTGTTGAAAACTGCAAAAGACTGCACACGAATTTTGTCGGCCAACAACAGACGACTGCAGAAGTGATGTCATGTGATGGTTAACTTTCCCTGTGTTTTTTCTTTTCTGAGCATGCCCAGTCTTGCAAATCAGCCGATTGTCGGCCGAATTCTGTACTGACTGGCGAACAATCGGCCGTTCTGGTGTTGGCCAACAAAAATTTTAATGCCTGCACGACAGATTCTGTTCGGCCGAAAATGCGCTGTCGGCTGTCGGAAGCATCATACTAACAAGCCTACAATCGGTCGTCGGCCGAATATTTACGGCCGAAGATCGGTACGTGTGTACGAGGCATTATAGTGTGTATGGCCCATTAAGCTGGCCATACATGTTCAACTTTTGTTGTACAATTTTCTGGTAGATCTACCACAAACCACATAATGTGAGGTCAAAGCTAAAAAAACACATTCACTTGTATCTAATTAGGCAGGCCTTTGTACTATATACTTGAAGGTAAATTTCAAGAAAATTGGACAGAAAATTGTAAGAAAATTGGAACATGTATGGCCAGCCTTAAGCCTCGTACACACGTACCGATTGTCGGCCGTAAATATTCGGCCGACGACCGATCGGCCGATTGTAGGCTTGTTAGTATGATGCTTCCGACAGCCGACATCGCATTTTCGGCCGAACAGAATCTGTCGTGCAGGCATTAAAATTTTTGTTGGCCAACACCAGAACGGCCGATTGTTCGCCAGTCAGTACAGAATTCGGCCGACAATCAGCAGATTTGCAAGACTGAGCATGCTCAGAAAAGAAAAAACACACGGAAAGTTAACCATCACATGACATCACTTCTGCAGTCGTCTGTTGTTGGCCGACAAAATTCGTGTGCAGTCTTTTGCAGTTTTCAACAGACAGGACAGCCCTGGACAAAAGACGGCCGATCGGTCGGCCGACGATTGGTACGTGTGTACGAGGCATTAGTCTAAATGAAAAAGCCACTTTGTGCTCATGCTGAGATTATTGAAAGCATTTCTTATGTGTGTTGACTTGTAAGAAACTTGGATCATGGACGGCCAGCCAAACACTCATTCATTAGTGAACTGGTGATTTTGGTTTAGGAACCGACAGACCCAATTAATTACTTTGCTGGGCGTTTCCTATACTGGGTGGGTGTAGTTTAACCAAGGTTATATAAAGGGATGTATGAGATCATATCATTTGGCCTGTGGAAGGGCCACAGGTCTTTATGTCTGAATTTGCTTTTGGGGGTGGGGGGGTTTGCTGGCATGCCTAAAGATCCATATTGCAGTAAGTGTATTCTGTTGGATGAATACTTTTCATGCTCTAACTGTTTGGTATAGTTTTTGCAAAGTGTGTCTTTATGTACTCTATACATGTTTTTTTTTTTTTATTTTCATGCCTCTGTGTAGCTGTATGTTCTACTGATTTGATGGTATTTAAATGAAAAGGCAGGCTCATGCAAACAATTAACATAAAAGTATGTTGGGTATGTTTTATGCTTAATACTAAGGTGTCTACAACTTATTTTGCTTGACTTTTGGATATTGTAAGCTCTATCTATCCATCATATGTTGTATCTTTGCACTGTAATTTGAATAAAAATTACTTGATTTGGGGGTTTTGGGGGGGGGGGGGGGCATTGCACATTTCACATGCTTGCTTGAGTGATTACTGATGTTTTATACATGTTCAATAAAACTTATTCATTTGTACAAAGCTCCTGGTTTTTTCTTTTCTTCATATTTGTCTAGATGTAATTCAGATATCTTGTGTGTGTGTGTGTGTGTGTGTGTGTGTGTGTGTGTGTGTGTGTGTGTGTGTGTGTGTGTGTGTGTGTGTGGGGGGGGGGGGGGGGGGGGGGAGGTGTGTGTGTGGGGGGGGGGGGGGGAGGTGTGTGTGTGGGGGGGGGGGGGGGGAGGTGTGTGTGTGTGTGTGTGTGTGGGGGGGGGGTGTGTGTGTGTGTGTGTGTGTGGGGGGGGGGTGTGTGTGTGTGTGTGTGTGTGGGGGGGGTGTGTGTGTGTGTGGGGGGGGGGGTGTGTGTGTGTGTGTGTGTGTGGGGGGGGGGGGGTGTGTGTGTGTGTGTGTGTGTGGGGGGGGGGGGTGTGTGTGTGTGTGTGTGTGTGGGGGGGGGGGGGTGTGTGTGTGTGTGTGTGGGGGGGGGAGGTGTGTGTGGGGGCTAAATTGTAAGAAAAAATTAAAGTGTTAATTTATATATTTTTAGCTAAATATATACATAAAGGAATAATACAAAATTTCCATTCAGTCGCTGTGGATGAATGTAACCAAAACATTTAATAAAAAAATCACTAAAAATGATTACTAAATAAAAGATTGCTACAGCGCTCACTCACCTTTTTAGTTGGCTTAGGTCAGTGATGATGAACCTTGGCAACACAGGTGTTTTGTAACATTTCCCATGATGCTCACCTACACTGCAGAGTACATGAGCATTTTGGGAAATGTAGGGCAAAAACATCTTGGGGGGGCGGGGGGGGGGTTAAGGGTTACCATCACTGGCCTAGGTAAAACATTTCCAATACATTTTAGTTGTCTGTGTGCGCCATTTTTAAAATAAAGCAAAATCTCTTTACAATAAATTGCAAATGGCACATTGGCGTTCGCCCTGGACCAGAAATGACACCAAATTGGCTTGCACACATTCCAGCAAGTGGTCACTATCAACTGGCTAATCATGGTGAGGGCCACTTTCAGCTGTGAAGAAATGGCATTCATATGCAAAGTAAGTGTGTGTGTGTGTGTGGGGGGGGGGGGTCTGTGCTTGTAATCAGAGCATTGATTACCAGTGCAGACCCTTGGGGGATGCCACTAGAGCCACCAGGGATGCCCACCCATGCCACCATTGATGCCAATCAGTGCTCAGGGAACCTGTTAGTGCCCTCCTCATCAGTGCTACCCATCATTACCATCTTTCAGTGCTGCCCACCAGTGCCAATCATTGCCCATCAGTGCCACCTATCAATGCTGCATATCAGTGCCACCTATCTATCTATCTATCAGTGCTGCATATTAGTGTCTCATCAGTGCCTGCCAGCGCAGCCTCATCAATGCTCGTCAGTGCAACAAAAAACATATTGATTTACCAAATTTTATTACATAAACAAAAACACATTATTTTAGGGGTCAAACATTTAGGTCTTCTTTTTGCCAATAGATAAAAAACCTTGCAGTCATCAAATACCACCAAAAGAAAGCACTATTTTTTATGAAAATACTGTCATACATTTGTGTTAGGTACAGGGTTGCATGACCGCACAATTGTCATTCAAAATGCAACAGTATAAAAAGCTGAAAATTGGCCTGGGCAGGAAGGGGTGTAACTGCCCTGTAAGGAAGTGGTTAACTATTGAAACATGGGAATAAATATTCCAGGGGTAATCATGCTCAGCTCAATGGTTTAGTGGTTAGTGTTCCTGGCTATAAACACTGAGAGCATGAGTTCAAATCCCAAGTGTGCCATCACCTTCTTAAATTTTAGACAGCTATAAATAAATACTGAAACTTGGCAAATGCATAATTGCACCCTGCACATATGCATGTTTGCTTCTTGAATATACAAGGCCATTGACATGCAATTTTAGGTGATGTAGCCAATGTATTACTATGTGGCCAAAAAAATTATGGCACACAGGGTGTTATCATGGTTGGGCCTTGAACTCATGACCTGGCAATCTTTGGCTGTGAGCTTAGCCCACTACACCAAAGTGCTGAATACAATCAGATATGCCTGAAAGTTTCAGATGAATAAAGAATGAAGACTGCTAATTAGACAGCTGTGTAGTCTGCTATTAGAAAATCTAAAGGTTAAAACACATAAGATACATAACTATACCTTAAAATTAAAATAAACCATAATAAATGACATTGCTGTGTAATAGTGATTCAGAATAGACAAATTTCCTTTTATGAAAAACACAAAGGGAATTTGGCTAACTCCAAACTCAAATTCAGCCTAAGTTAACTCCAAACCCGAATTCAGTCTAAGTTAACTCCAACTCCGAATTCATTAAAGCATCTAGTTGATGGTTTAACTCCAGCCACTTACCTAATTAGGATGCAATGAGTTTAGGCTGGAGTTATTTCTGGAGAAGTGAGCAGCTCTACTCCAAACTTATACTGAATTAGGCCCTATATATCTATATATTTATATATTTATCTATTTATAACCACCAATTTTTGATTCTCTGTATTTATATTTATTTATATTTTTATATATATGTGCAACATATATATATATATATATATATATATATATATATATTTATATTTATTTTTAGGACACTTATAAGTCACTGGTTTATTTTAAGCTAATTTATTATATTTCACTGTTTTAGCGCTGTGTTTATATATTCACTTATTATTTCACTTGTTGATGAGCAGCAGCTACAGTATTTAAAGATTTTTTTATCATATTTATTTTTCACTTATTTAAAATATACCTATTATTTTATCCCACATATGCGCAGAGTGGACCATTTTTGGTCTATTTATATTTATTTATGAAATAAACCTTGCCCCCTGCCAGCACTTTTGACTGAAGCTCTCATAAATATTCCGAACAGCCCCTCATCCTCCTCACCCTCCAGCTCTAGAAGTTTCTACAACCATCTAGACCAGGGGGAGGCACCAGAGGAGCTGTCAAGATGAGCCATCCAGCCCTGACTCACTGACCCCTGACCCAGATTCAGGCTTAGCCCTGAGCCAAACTAAATTTTCCTACACTATCAAACCTACACTACAAAACCTTACATCTAGCACACACTAGAGGGTGCTACATTAAAATCTAATATAGTGTTCTAAAGATTGAAGATAAAACTTCATAGAGCCAAAAATTAGATCAACCATAATAAATACTGTAGATCTGAAAAATGATGTTTTAAAGAGTAAGTAAACTTTTACCTATAGGTAAGCTTATGATAAGACTTACATACTTATAGGTACTATAAATATCTCCTAAACATGTACCGTTTAGGAGATATTTATTTTACATGCAGCTATTGACATCACTGGCGCATGCGCTCTGAAGGAACAGCCGCCCATGCTGTTACTTCAGAGCCCTGTGCTGTGAACGGCGGCTCCCGCATGCATGCACAGAAGTAATGTGATTGCGGCTCTGGCCAATCAGATAGCCGGAGGATGCGAACCCGGCAGTGGCGGAGCCAGAAGGCTAGCTGGGGTGGCAATTGCCACCCCAGACAAAGTCCTTGCCACCCCTGTTGCCACCCCGCTGAAAACATTACACTCATAGGTAGGGCTGAATGATAGAGCGTGGGCGATAGTCACATCGCCGAACATACGATACTCAGTGGTGGTAGAAGGTAGCAGAACAGAGCCCGACATCCGTCCCACATGTTCCGTCTGCCTGCCTGCAGCTAGTTCTCCTGACTGAGTGGTGAGCAGCGGCGCCATGAGCAGCTGCACAGCTAACCAATCACGCGTGCCTGCACACCTGATTGGTTCGCTGTGCCGCTACTCACGACGTGATTGGTTCGCTGTGCCGCGCTCACCGCTCGGTCAAGAGAACTAGCTGCGGGGCAGACTGAACATGTGGGATGGATGTCAGGCTGTGTTCTTCTACCTTAGGTAAGTCTCTCTGCATTGAAGGGGACACGGCATACTGGTCACTACATTGATGGGGGGGAATGCTGGTCACTACATTGATGGGGGGCATGCTGGTCACTACATTGATAGGGGGGGTACGCTGGTCACTACATTGATGGTGGGGGCATGCTGGTCACTACATTGATGGGGGGCATGCTGGTCACTACAAAAGGTAGGTAAGAGACTACTACTGTAGTACTGTCTGACTGTACTAGTGACTGACTGAGTAGTGAGAAGTCTGTAAAGGAAAGGGGATCTATCTTATGGGGAAACTGCCCTTGCCCAATGCCTGGCCTGCTGACTGTAAGGGGGGGATCTATATGGGGGACCTCACCTCACCCTGGCCTGCTGTAAGGGGGGGATTTATATGGGGGTCCTCACCTCACCCTGGCCTGCTGTAGGGGGGATCTATATGGGGGTCCTCACCTCACCCTGGCCTGCTGTAAGGGGGGATCTATATGGGGGTCCTCACCCTGGCCTGCTGTAAGGGGGAATCTATATGGGGGACTGGACCTCACCTCACCCTGGCATGCTGTAAGGGGGATCTATAGAGATCTATATGGGGGACAGGATCTCACCTTACCCTGGCCTACTGTATGGGGGGAGGTCAATATGGGGGATGTGTTGCTGCTACACTTTTCATTGGTTAAGCTGACACTCAGCTCCTTCGTGCTCCAAATGGCTCCAAAGCAAAACATAATGTGGCAGCACACACAGGAAATATATTTTTAGTGTAATTGAACACTTTGTATATTGACCCCCCGAAATAATACCTTGCCACCCCTTTGCCACCCCTGTTTTAAAAGTCTAGCTCCGCCACTGGAACCCGGAAGGAAGACAGGTGAACATATCAGCCATCTCAGCGGTATGCGGGCTCCACTAGAAGGGCTTTGTTCTAAGGTAAGTATTTCATAATGAGCTAGTACTGTATGTGATGCATACTAGCTCATTATACCTTTGTCTTACAGGTTTTTGTTTATTTTATTTTTTTTTTAGGAGATGGATTACAACCTCTTTAACACAACTGGAAGGTGTTGATGTGGGAATGTACTATGCAAGTATATTGTGAGAATAGCCTAAATAGAGTAAGGAATAGATAAAGATATAGGTCTACGGAGAATAAGGTACAGATAAAAATATAGAAAACTTATAGAAATATTATATTAGAAACCAATCTATTGCCCCTTTCCCCATTCACAAATAAAAATAACAACCCTCTGACAACCTTCATCACTCTCCAGAATCTACGGCTACAGAGGTTGAGACCAGTGATCCACCTTTGGGCAGGATTTACTGCACCTATGTTGAGACTTGGAGAGAATGCTCACTAGTGCCCCCAAAAGGTGGGCTGAGGCTGCTGTACAAAGCAAGACTTGCATTTAAGACAGCACTCCAACTTTAAAGCAATGCTTCTCCACAAGTATACATAGTTAATTCCTAGTAGTCCATGGCCCAACTTCGGTACTCTTTACATTGTTCATTCCAGATATCAGTTCCTCATTACACTGTGTGCACTACGGATCACAGTTCTTCAATATACTTCATAGTTCTTCTCTCACTTTATTGTGCAGCATTTCTGAGCTGACACTGCTGAGCCTGTACCGGACTTCACCAGCCAGTAACCAGTTACCTCACCACCCCACTCCAAGTGACATTGATTCATATGTTTTACTTAAATACTAGGAAGCTGTACTTTGTACATGTCACCTACCTGATAGGAGACTGAAATGATGAGGTCTGCCACTCTTGTATCTCCAGCCCAGGCCCCACTGGAAGTAGAACAGAGGTTACAGATGGACAGGAGGAACACGAGTGCCAGCAGATGTTGATGGGAGAACTTGAAGCAACAGATACTGTCCCAAAGAGACTGGCAGACCAACAGGTCAGGAACAATTCCTGTGCTCAGTAGTCTAGCCCAGGTTAAAAAAGGCACTCTGCTTGCGCTGCAGGTTTGGGACGTGTGGCTTGTCAGAGCTCTCAGCAGACTTAAGGCAGGAACACTCAACGGTGCACAGAGCTTGTACAGCAGATAGCCAGGCAAGCACTCAAGCAGGTCAGGAAGCCAGGTTCAGAAACAGAAGCATGGTCACAGGAATAGCCAAGGTCATCAACAGGTGGGCAGAGAGGTACCAAATCCAGAGCACATCCGAAGTCAGGAACAGAGTGAGGTCAGGAACTGGCGAAAGTCAGGAGCAGAATCCAAGATCAGGACCAGAATCCAAGATCAGGTCAGGAGCAAGCCGGGTCAGCAACAAGAGAATCCAGGATACAGGATTAACGCAGGACACAGGGAATAGCTGAAGATCGGTCAGCACAGAACATGGGCATCAGCATCCTTTAAATAGCCTGTCTGGTGCCAACAGGAACTGTGCATGTGCGCCCACGTGTGCACATGTGCATTGTTGAGCGCATGCTCGCCCCTGGTCATTGTTCTGTGGGAAATATTATGCACATGTGTATATCTGCGCACCAGATGACTCAGAGGTATTCCCTGACAATACATCACCCATGCATACTTTTTTCCTGAGTCCTCACTCCATTATCTATGACTCCACAGGACTCTCAGTGCCGTGATGTTGGATCCAGTATTGGAGTTCTGATCGCTAGGGAAGGAGCCTAGGCAGGAAAGCTCTTTCACTACAAGGGCCTCTGTAACCTTTGCCAAATCATCGCTTCCATCATTGAAAGCAACGGCAATATAGCCTCCTCTCAATAGCTGCATTGCATGCTAGACATTTGTACTATATCTTCTCTAGCTTTTCTTGTCTGCTAATTAGGCCCTGGTCTTTGTGATACGCCATACATGCATTGCACATTTGGACATACATGCATTGTGAACATTTAAGTATGTCCACAAGTAAATTCAGACCAAGCTAAGTTGAATACAAATAAATGTAGCACTGCCCCCTTGAGGACTGTTGAATTCTTAACCTTTCTGGGTCCCTCTGGGTTACTGTTAGCAACTGCATGCAGAAACTTAACATTTTACTTTCCAGCTCAGTGAATGAACAGTCTAGGGGTTTTGGTTGTTTTTGTTATTTTATTATAAATAGGGATGGGAGAAGGGAAGAGTGGGATACTCTGGAACTTTAACTATTCACTGTTCTGAGGACATCTATCTGGAGATGCAGCCAGGCTGTGAATTTCATCTTGCCACTAGATGAATTGTAGATACATTGGGCCTAATTCAGTATAAGTTTGGAGTAGAGCTGCTCACTTCTCCAGAAATAACTCCAGCCTAAACTCATTGCATCCTAATTAGGTAAGTGGCTGGAGTTAAACCATCAACTAGATGCTTTAATGAATTCGGAGTTGGAGTTAACTTAGACTGAATTCGGGTTTGGAGTTAACTTAGGCTGAATTTGAGTTTGGAGTTAACCAAATTCCCTTTGTGTTTTTCATAAAAGGAAATTTGTCTATTCTGAATCACTATTACACAGCAATGTCATCTATTATGGTTTATTTTAATTTTAAGGTATAGTTTTGTATCTAATGTGTTTTAACCTTTAGATTTTCTAATAGCAGACTACACAGCTGTCTAATTAGCAGTCTTCATTCTTTATTCATCTGAAACTTTCAGGCATATCTGATTGTATTCAGCACTTTGGTGTAGTGGGCTAAGCTCACAGCTAAAGATTGCTAGGTCATGAGTTCAAGGCCAGACCATGATAACACCCTGTGTGCCATAATTTTTTTTGGCCACATAGTAATACATTGGCTACATCACCTAAAATTGCATGTCAATGGCCATGTATATTCAAGAAACAAACATGCATATGTGCAGAGTGCAATTATGCATTTGCCAAGTTTCAGTATTTATTTATAGCTGTCTAAAATTTAGGAAGGTGATGGCACACTTGGGATTTGAACTCATGCTCTCAGTGTTTATAGCCAGGAACACTAACCACTGAACCATTGAGCTGAGCATGATTACCCCTGGAATATTTATTCCCATGTTTCAATAGTTAACCACTTCCTTACAGGGCAGTTACACCCCTTCCTGCCCAGGCCAATTTTCAGCTTTTTATACTGTTGCATTTTGAATGACAATTCCGCGGTCATGCAACCTTGTACCTAACACAAATGTATCACAGTATTTTCATTAAAAAAATAGTGCTTTCTTTTGGTGGTATTTGATCACTGCAAGGTTTTTTTTCTATTGGCAAAAAGAACACCTAAATGTTTGACCCCTAAAATAATGTGTTTTTGTTTATGTAATAAAATTTGGTAAATCAATATGTTTTTTGTTGCACTGACGAGCATTGAAGAGGCTGCGCTGGCAGGCACTGATGAGACACTAATAATATGCAGCACTGATAGACAGATAGGTGGCACTGATATGCAGCATTGATGGGCATTGATAGGTGGCACTGATGGGCAATGATTGGCACTGGTGGGCAGCACTGAAAGATGGTAATGATGGGCAGCACTGATGAGGAGGGCACTAACAGGTTCCCTGAGCACTGATTGGCATCAATGGTGGCATGGGTGGGCATCCCTGGTGGCTCTAGTGGCATCCCCCAAGGGTCTGCACTGGTAATCAATGCTCTGATTACAAGCACAGACCCCCCCCCCCACACACACACACACTTAATTTGCATATGAATGCCATTTCTTCACAGCTGAAAGTGGCCCTCACCATGATTAGCCAGTTGATTGTGACCACTTGCTGGAATGTGTGCAAGCCAATGTGGTGTCATTTCTGGTCCAGGGCGAACGCCAATGTGCCATTTGCAATTTATTGTAAAGAGATTTTGCTTTATTTTAAAAATGGCGCACACAGACAACTAAAATGTATTGGAAATGTTTTACCCAGGCCAGTGATGGTAACCCTTAACCCCCCCCCCCCCCCCCCAAGATGTTTTTGCCCTACATTTCCCAAAATGCTCATGTACTCTGCAGTGTAGGTGAGCATCATGGGAAATGTTACAAAACACCTGTGTTGCCAAGGTTCATCATCACTGACCTAAGCCAACTAAAAAGGCGAGTGAGCGCTGTAGCAATCTTTTATTTAGTAATCATTTTTAGTGATTTTTTTATTAAATGTTTTGGTTACATTCATCCACAGAGGCTGAAGGGAAATTTGGTATTATTCCTTAATTTATATATTTTTAGCTAAATATATACATAAACACTTTAATTTTTTCTTAAAATTTAGCACACCCACACACCCACACACCCACACACACACACACACACACACACACACACACTTTGCTGGAGTAAAGGGAGAAACCCTACCCATGTTCATACTGCACTGCCATTGCACACACACACAAAAAATACAAGAAATTGATTACATTCAATAGACACAAAAGGTATCTGAATTACATCTAGACAAATAAGAAAAGAAAACAAAAAACCAGGAGCTGTGTACAAATGAATAAGCTTTATTGAACATGTATAAAACATCAGTAATCACTCAAGCAAGCATGTGAAATGTGAAATGTGAAATGTGAAATGCCCCCCAAATCAAGTAATTTTTATTCAAATTACAGTGCAAAAAGATACAACATATGATGGATAGATAGAGCTTACAATATCCAAAAGTCAAGCAAAATAAGTTGTAGACACCTTAGTATTAAGCATTAAACATACCCAACATACTTTTATGTTAATTGTTTGCATGAGCCTGTCTTTCCATTTAAATACCATCAAATCAGTAGAACATACAGCTACACAGAGGCATGAAAATAAAAAAAAACATGTATAGAGTACATAAAGACACACTTTGCAAAAACAATACCAAACTGTTAGAGCATGAAAAGTATTCATCCAAAAGAATACACTTACTGCAATATGGATCATTAGGCATGCCAGCAAACCCCCCCACCCCCAAAAGCAAATTCGGACATAAAGACCTGTGGCCCTTCCACAGGCCAAATGATATGATCTCATACATCCCTTTATATAACCTTGGTTAAACTACACCCACCCAGTATAGGAAACGCCCAGCAAAGTAATTAATTGGGTCTGTTGGTTCCTAAACCAAAATCACCAGTTCATTAATGAATGAGTGTTTGGCTGGCCATCCATGATCCAAGTTTCTTACAAGTCAACACACATAAGAAATGCTTTCAATAATCTCAGCATGAGCACAAAGTGGCTTTTTCATTTAGACTAATGCCTCGTACACACGTACCGATTGTCGGCCGACCGATCGGCCGTCTTTTGTCCAGGGCTGTCCTGTCTGTTGAAAACTGCAAAAGACTGCACACAAATTTTGTCGGCCAACAACAGACGACTGCAGAAGTGATGTCATGTGATGGTTAACTTTCCGTGTGTTTTTTCTTTTCTGAGCATGCCCAGTCTTGCAAATCTGCTGATTGTCGGCCGAATTCTGTACTGACTGGCGAACAATCGGCCGTTCTGGTGTCGGCATACAAACATTTTAATGCTTGCACGACAGATTCTGTTCGGCCGAAAATGCACTGTCGGCTGTCGGAAGCATCATACTAACAAGCCTACAATCGGCCGATCGGTCGTCGGCCTAATGTTTACGGCCGACAATCGGTATGTGTGTACGAGGCTTAAGGCTGGCCATACATGTTCCAATTTTCTTACAATTTTCTGTCCAATTTTCTTGAAATTTACCTTCAAGTATGTAGTACAAAGGCCTGCCTAATTGGATACAAGTGAATGTGTTTTTTAGCTTTGACCTCACATTATGTGGTTTGTGGTAGATCTACCAGAAAATTGTACAACAAAAGTTGAACATGTATGGCCAGCTTAATGGGCCATACACACTATAATGCCTCGTACACACGTACCGATCTTTGGCCTAAATATTCGCCCGACGACCGATCGGCCGATTGTAGGCGTGTTAGTATGATGCTTCCGACAGCCGACAGCGCATTTTCAGCCGAACAGAATCTGTCGTGCAGGCATTAAAATTTTTTTTGGCCAACACCAGAACGGCCGATTGTTCGCCAGTCAGTACAGAATTCGGCCGACAATCGGCTGATTTGCAAGACTGGGCATGCTCAGAAAAGAAAAAACACAGGGAAAGTTAACCATCACATGACATCACTTCTGCAGTCGTCTGTTGTTGGCCGACAAAATTAGTGTGCAGTCTTTTGCAGTTTTCAACAGACAGGACAGCCCTGGACAAAAGACAGCCGATCGTTCGGCCGACGATCAGTACGTGTGTACGGGGCTTAAGATTTTCTGAAGACTTTTTCCTTTAGATTTACCAAAACCATATAATATGAGGTCAAACCTAAACACTTTCAATTTGTATGCAATCTTGCAGGCCCTTGCACTACATAGAAAAGGTAAATCTGAAGGAAAAAGTCTTCGGAAAATCTTATAGTGTGTATGGCCATACATGTTCAATTTTTGTTGTACAATTTTCTGATAGATTAACCACAAACCACATAATGTGATGTCAAAGCTAAACAACACTTTCACTTGTATCCAATTAGGCAGGCCTTTGTACTACATACTTGAAGGTAAATTTCAAGAAAATTGGACAGAAAATTGTAAGAAAATTGGATCATGTATGGCCATACACACTATAAGGTTTTCTGAAGACTTTTTCCTTCAGATTTACCTTTTCTATGTAGTGCAAGGGCCTGCCAGATTGCATACAAATTGAAAGTGTTTAGGTTTGACCTCATATTATATGGTTTTGTAAACCTAAAGGAAAAAATCTTCAGAAAATCTTATAGTGTGTATGGCCCATTAGTCTTAATAAAAAAAGCCACTTTGTGCTCATTCTGAGATTATTCAAAGCATTTCCTATGTGTGTTGACTTGATGTAGTAATTTTATATATATATATATATATATATATATATATATCTTTTTTTTTTTTTTGGGTTGTTGAATTCTGAGTTCTGGGGTTGCACTGCATATGTTCAATCAATTTGCAAATTCTCAGATTTGCAAGCTGAAACACTGCTATTTTTCAGAGTGTAATGTGGCTCTATATAGGAAGCAACACATATGGCTCCCCACTCAACAAATATATTAATTTCACACATATACAATGTTTTATTTTTGGGGTGTTGCTTGTCATATATAACAACAGACAGTTGTAGGTAGTTCAGGGATTTGAACACCCAAATACATTGTTGCAAGGCAGCTGTGCTAACCACTTGGATATCTTGGTCAGTTTATTTAATCAAGCTCAAGCTCAATACATATTTGCAACATTTTTGCAAAACACAATTTACACAAACATAATCACTTTGTTACATTTATTTCATAATATATGCCACTGATAGTTTCTTAGCCTATCAATTTAAGTTTAAAATACAAATTTTTCACAGAAATAAATGTTTTAAACACCTATATATAATTTCCAGCATGCAGGATTATTTTTAAAAATTTGTTGATTTTATACAGTTTCACTAAACTAGGTTAATTATTTGGGAATTGTGGTCTCTGAGGTTTTTTTTTTTTTTAGTTTCTTGTTATCTTTATACCAAGCATACATGCACTGGCACCTTAAGAGCCCATTCACATTGAGGCGACACGACTTCGGGGGGTGACCTGTGAAGTCGCGTGCACCGCTGTGCACTGCGACTTGCAGAGACTTCACATACTGGAAGTCTATGCAAGTCGCTCCGAGGTCGCCCCAAAGTGGTACAGGACCCTTTTTCTAAGTCGGAGTGACTTGTGTCGCTCCTATTAGAACGGGTCCTGTACTACTCAATGGACCCCGACATACCGCGACTTGTCAGGCTGACAAGTTGCCTGACAAGTCGCGCTAATGTGAATGGGCTCTAAAAATTAATATAGTTTGATTCAATTAGTCCATCAAAAAATTTTAATAAATAAAAATTATTTGAGCTTGAATTGGGTCTAAATAGAATATATATATATATATAATTTTTTTTTTTAAAGTACAAATCACACATGCTTTGAAAAAAATGTCATTAGCTTTAGGTAGTTAAGTGGTTAGCACCGCTGCCTTGCAACAGTGTATTTGGGTGTTCGAATCCCTGAACTACCTACAACTGTATGTTGTTATATATGACAAGCAACACTAATACGGCTTCTCCCCAAAAATGAAACATTGTATATGTGTGAAATTAATATATTTTTGGGGTTGGTTAGATATAGGAAGTAACAATAATATATAGTTTTTTGCATATATATATATATATATATATATATATATATATACACACACATATGCAAAAAAACATATATTATTGTTACATTCTATATCTAACCAATCCAAAAATATATTAATTTCACACATATACAATGTTTAATTTTCGGGGAGGAGCCGTGTTAGTGTTCCTTTTCATATATATATATATATATATATATATATATATACACATAGGCAAATCAATAAATAAAACATATATATATATATATACATATAATTATTTTTGGGTATCTATCTATCTATCTATCTATCTATCTATCTATCTATCTATCTATCTATCTATCTATCTATCTATCTATCTATCTATCTATATATATATATATATATCTATATATATATATATATATATATATATATATATATATGTGTGTGTTTATATATATATATATATATATATATATATATATATATATATATATATATATACACACACACACACACATATATATATATATATATTTATGTATAGATATATATTTTTTTGTGATTCATATATATATATATATATATATATATATATATATATATAGACATACATAGATATGTGCAAAAAAAAATTAAAAAAAAAAAAAAAAAAAAAAAAAAAAAATTTTTATTAGCGCCGGAATAGCGCCGTTTTACCGCGAATTTGCGGCGGTATTTGCCGCAAATTCAATAAAACTCCCACTAACGTTTTCAAAAACGTTATTTTCAGCCTAGTTTTTGGTTTGGAGCATGCTCACATGAGCTATCTGCCAGAAATTGACTCTGGAGCTATTTTTGCAATTTACACTTTTATTAATATCTTTTTTTCTACTTAACATTTTCACACAGTTTAAAAGCAGTTTAGCTCAAAATCATATAACACATCTTTCCCACACATTTTTTATTTTTTTCCTGCCATATTTTGTGATTTTAAAAAAATTAGTCCACCTTTTAGCTGGACTGTTTTTAAGTCCAGTCCTGACATTAGTTGATCTTAATGAATCTCACAGTTGGCTTTATTTTCCGCCCGCCGTTCTTTGAATACCAATTTCAGACTTAAAAATTCACCGGTTCGCAAAATCCAGCCGAAACGCCAATTCTCCGTACTATGAATCAGGCCCTCAGTATCTACAATTCATCTAGTGGCAAGATGAAATTCACAGCCTGGCTGCATCTCCAGATAGATGTCCTCAGAACTGTGAATAGTTCAAGTTCCAGAGTATCCCACTCTTAACTTCTCCCATCCCTATTTATAATAAAATAACAAAAACAACCAAAACCCCTAGACTGTTCATTCACTGAGCTGGAAAGTAAAATGTTAAGTTTCTGCATGCAGTTGCTAACAGTAACCCAGAGGGGCCCAAAAAGGTTAAGAATTCAACAGTCCTCAAGGGGGCAGTGCTACATTTATTTGTATTCAACTTGGCTTGGTCTGAATTTACTTGTGGACATACTTAAATGTCCACTATGCATGTATGTCCAAATGTGCAATGCATGTATGGCGTATCACAAAGACCAGGGCCTAATTAGCAGACAAGAAAAGCTAGAGGAGATATAGTACAAATGTCTAGCGTGCAATGCAGCTATTGAGAGGAGGCTATATTGCCGTTGCTTTCAATGATGGAAGCGATGATTTGGCAAAGGTTACAGAGGCCCTTGTAGTGAAAGAGCTTTCCTGCCTAGGCTCCTTCCCTAGCGATCAGAACTCCAATACTGGATCCAACATCACGGCACTGAGAGTCCTGTGGAGTCATAGATAATGGAGTGAGGACTCAGGAAAAAAGTATGCATGGGTGACGTATTGTCAGGGAATCCCTCTGAGACATCTGGTGCGCAGATATACACATGTGCATAATATTTCCCACAGAACAATGACCAGGGGCGAGCATGCGCTCAACAATGCACATGTGCACACGTGGGCGCACATGCACAGTTCCTGTTGGCACCAGACAGGCTATTTAAAGGATGCTGATGCCCATGTTCTGTGCTGACCGATCTTCAGCTATTCCCTGTGTCCTGCGTTAATCCTGTATGATTCTCTTGTTGCTGACCCGGCTTGCTCCTGACCTGATCTTGGATTCTGGTCCTGATCTTGGATTCTGCTCCTGACTTTCGCCAGTTCCTGACCTCACTCTGTTCCTGACTTCGGATCTGCTCTGGATTTGGTACCTCTCTGCCCACCTGTTGATGACCTTGGCTATTCCTGTGACCATGCTTCTGTTTCTGAACCTGGCTTCCTGACCTGCTTGAGTGCTTGCCTGGCTATCTGCTGTACAAGCTCTGTGCACCGTTGAGTGTTCCTGCCTTAAGTCTGCTGAGAGCTCTGACAAGCCACACGTCCCAAACCTGCAGCGCAAGCAGAGTGCCTTTTTTAACCTGGGCTAGACTACTGAGCACAGGAATTGTTCCTGACCTGTTGGTCTGCCAGTCTCTTTGCGACAGTATCTGTTGCTTCAAGTTCTCCCATCAACATCTGCTGGCACTCGTGTTCCTCCTGTCCATCTGTAACCTCTGTTCTACTTCCAGTGGGGCCTGGGCTGGAGATACAAGAGTGGCAGACCTCATCATTTCAGTCTCCTATCAGGTAGGTGACATGTACAAAGTACAGCTTCCTAGTATTTAAGTGAAACATATGAATCAATGTCACTTGGAGTGGGGTGGTGAGGTAACTGGTTACTGGCTGGTGAAGTCCGGTACAGGCTCAGCAGTGTCAGCTCAGAAATGCTGCACAATAAAGTGAGAGAAGAACTATGAAGTATATTGAAGAACTGTGATCCGTAGTGCACACAGTGTAATGAGGAACTGATATCTGGAATGAACAATGTAAAGAGTACCGAAGTTGGACCATGGACTACTAGGAATTAACTATGTATACTTGTGGAGAAGCATTGCTTTAAAGTTGGAGTGCTGTCTTAAATGCAAGTCTTGCTTTGTACAGCAGCCTCAGCCCACCTTTTGGGGGCACTAGTGAGCATTCTCTCCAAGTCTTAACATAGGTGCAGTAAATCCTGCCCAAAGGTGGATCACTGGTCTCAACCTCTGTAGCCGTAGATTCTGGAGAGTGATGAAGGTTGTCAGAGGGTTGTTATTTTTATTTGTGAATGGGGAAAGGGGCAATAGATTGGTTTCTAATATAATATTTCTATAAGTTTTCTATATTTTTATCTGTACCTTATTCTCCGTAGACCTATATCTTTATCTATTCCTTACTCTATTTAGGCTATTCTCACAATATACTTGCATAGTACATTCCCACATCAACACCTTCCAGTTGTGTTAAAGAGGTTGTAATCCATCTCCTAAAAAAAAATAAAATAAACAAAAACCTGTAAGACAAAGGTATAATGAGCTAGTATGCATCACATACAGTACTAGCTCATTATGAAATACTTACCTTAGAACAAAGCCCTTCTAGTGGAGCCCGCATACCGCTGAGATGGCTGATATGTTCACCTGTCTTCCTTCCGGGTTCCAGTGGCGGAGCTAGACTTTTCAAACAGGGGTGGCAAAGGGGTGGCAAGGTATTATTTTGGGGGGTCAATATACAAAGTGTTCAATTACACTAAAAATACATTTCCTGTGTGTGCTGCCACGTTATGTTTTGTTTTGGAGCCGTTTGGAGCACGAAGGAGCTGAGTGTCAGCTTAACCAATGAAAAGTGTAGCAGCAACACATCCCCCATATTGACCTCCCCCCATACAGTAGGCCAGGGTAAGGTGAGGTCCTGTCCCCCATATAGATCTCTATAGATCCCCCTTACAGCATGCCAGGGTGAGGTGAGGTCCAGTCCCCCATATAGATTCCCCCTTACAGCAGGCCAGGGTGAGGTGAGGACCCCCATATAGATCCCCCCTTACAGCAGGCCAGGGTGAGGTGAGGACCCCCATATAGATCCCCCCTACAGCAGGCCAGGGTGAGGTGAGGACCCCCATATAGATTCCCCCCTTACAGCAGGCCAGGGTGAGGTGAGGTCCCCCATATAGATCCCCCCCTTACAGTCAGCAGGCCAGGCATTGGGCAAGGGCAGTTTCCCCATAAGATAGATCCCCTTTCCTTTACAGACTTCTCACTACTCAGTCAGTCACTAGTACAGTCAGACAGTACTACAGTAGTAGTCTCTTACCTACCTTTTGTAGTGACCAGCATGCCCCCCATCAATGTAGTGACCAGCATGCCCCCCCCATCAATGTAGTGACCAGCGTACCCCCCTATCAATGTAGTGACCAGCATGCCCCCCATCAATGTAGTGACCAGCGTACCCCCCCATCAATGTAGTGACCAGTATGCCGTGTCCCCTTCAATGCAGAGAGACTTACCTAAGGTAGAAGAACACAGCCTGACATCCATCCCACATGTTCAGTCTGCCCCGCAGCTAGTTCTCTTGACCGAGCGGTGAGCGCGGCACAGCGAACCAATCACGTCGTGAGTAGCGGCACAGCGAACCA
The DNA here is from genome assembly GCF_965119305.1 of Pelophylax lessonae. Lineage (NCBI taxonomy): Eukaryota > Metazoa > Chordata > Amphibia > Anura > Ranidae > Pelophylax > Pelophylax lessonae. Next base: position 91,201,217 of record NC_138777.1, on the reverse strand, counting down.
ATCAGGTGTGCAGGCACACGTGATTGGTTAGCTGTGCAGCTGCTCATGGCGCCGCTGCTCACCACTCAGTCAGGAGAACTAGCTGCAGGCAGGCAGACGGAACATGTGGGACGGATGTTGGGCTCTGTTCTGCTACCTTCTACCACCACTGAGTATCATATGTTCGGCGATGTGACTATTGCCCACGCTCTATCATTCAGCCCTACCTATGAGTGTAATGTTTTCAGCAGGGTGGCAACAGGGGTGGCAAGGACTTTGTCTGGGGTGGCAATTGCCACCCCAGCTAGCCTTCTGGCTCCGCCACTGCCGGGTTCGCATCCTCCGGCCATCTGATTGGCCAGAGCCGCAATCACATTACTTCTGTGCATGCATGCGGGAGCCGCCGTTCACAGCACAGGGCTCTAAAGTAACAGCATGGGCGGCTGTTCCTTCAGAGCGCATGCGCCAGTGATGTCAATAGCTGCATGTAAAATAAATATCTCCTAAACGGTACATGTTTAGGAGATATTTATAGTACCTATAAGTATGTAAGTCTTATCATAAGCTTACCTATAGGTAAAAGTTTACTTACTCTTTAAAACATCATTTTTCAGATCTACAGTATTTATTATGGTTGATCTAATTTTTGGCTCTATGAAGTTTTATCTTCAATCTTTAGAACACTATATTAGATTTTAATGTAGCACCCTCTAGTGTGTGCTAGATGTAAGGTTTTGTAGTGTAGGTTTGATAGTGTAGGAAAATTTAGTTTGGCTCAGGGCTAAGCCTGAATCTGGGTCTGAGTCTCTGAACAAAAGACTTGGTTGCACACTATCTTCAGGGTACTCGTCTAGCACCCCCTTTCACTCCACCAGCTGACACCTGTCGTCTGACTACTCTACTCCGGGGTGGCCCCTTCCTGGTCAGGCTCTTAGACACGATCCCCCTGTACTCACAATACTGTTTTTCCAGGTTCTTTAGGGTCTCAACCCCTCTAGTCAGCTCTCCTGGACCTCTGGGTTCAGCTCCTTCCTTCTGGCTCACCAGGCCGACTGCCTGTGACCATACACCAACTGCTGCAGAAGAGGAGGCAGCCACCACCCCCTTTCTGGGACTCACCAGCCAAAGACCCTGAGTACATGTGCTTCTGGCTTTTTATACTACACCCCACAATGCACCGAGACAGCAGCCAATCACTGGGGCTGTATCAAAGCCTGTGTGCCCATTGGTCAGGTTTCCTCCACTGTCCAACATGCCTCCCTATTGGACCAGTGGGGACACTCCCCAGACCAGATGAATCACACACTGAGCACCATGAGCAGACCTAACTCATAGATCCTGCTCCCTGTTAAGCAAAGAGCAATATAGATTTTGCCTGCTGCTCCTCCGATAGGCAAACAGAGCCAAAACTATACTTGCTCTCTAGCACCTACCTAGGAGGGTGCTACATAAACATTCTGAAGATGTAGGAATTACACAGTTCACACAATATCTTCAATACACATTCCTGCACATGTTCTGTTAAGTGCCGCTTTCTGTTCTACTGGTGCCCCTAAATGCCCATGTTTTAGGTCCCAAGGTCCATTTAGTAGTGGCAGAAGTCCATACCCCTGGAACTGGGATGCCACAGAGGATAGTTAAGTGCAAGAAGTAATTCACATCTTGAGCAGCATTATGTTTCTTAAATGGGGAGTCCTGGAACCATACCTCTGGCCAATTTATTTACTGCGACTTCCCTGAGAGGTGGTTTCCTCCCTTCCTATGTGCTTGCCCCAGCATAGGATGGCACTTCCCCAAAAAAACTGTAAAAACTAGCCAGCAGAGTCAACACTTACCTCCCAAGGAGTACCACTTTAGCAGGGCAAGCACAATTCAACTGCGCAAATAACTCACATTAGGATATACAGTTCTATAAGGACATGCAAACAAAGCAATCAAACCCACAACATTCAGAACCTATAGAAAAAAAGTACGTAAACCCATTGAAAGCACCTGATTAAACGTTGTCACCCCAAGGGTTGATCTGTCCTCAGATCCACTGCCCAACACACAGAAAATTGTTCACAAAGCAAACTGTAAACAAGTTTGGCAGTTACAGAATAATCCTTTATTGCTACACAGAACATCCCAAATTATGATATCACAGTGCGATTTAACTTTCCTGAAAGAAGTATCTGTAAACATAATTACTGCAATGTCAGTCACATTTCTACACATAATAAGCAGGATCTGGGAAATTAATCCAGGTGTCCACGACAGGGTACTTTCTTCCAATCTGGTGCACCACTATGCCAGCAACTACATTTTCAAAAATCTCAACCCGGTAAATATGGATGTGGTGACCAAAATTCAGCTCTTTTTATTTCTAATGGAATTCAGCAACAGTGCAGTTATTTTGATTCCTGTAATTCCGAAATGGGAATTGAATTCACAGTGCATCTCAGACAGCATGGGTATAGATCCAGTGACGCTTTCCTCTGTTTCCCCCAAAAAAAAGCTTCAGGTAAAGAGGGGAACTTAAGCCAATTATGGGAGGTAACAATTCTAATCAAACGGCGCCGTAATAGAGCCAAATGAACTAGGCGTTTACCTTGCCCTGTTCCAGGTGGCAAATACGAATCATGAGCTCTATAAATAATACCATAGTACTGCGGCTCTTCACATATCATACTTGGCTTCCCCATGGATGTGATACGCCATACATGCATTGCATCCCTTTAACCACTTAAGGACCGGAAGGTTTTACCCCCTTAATGACCAGGCCATTTTTTGCGATACGGCACTGCATTAATTTAACTGACAATTGCGCGGTCGTGCAATGATGTACCAAAATAAAATTGATGTCCTTTTTTTTCTACAAATAGAGCTTTCTTTTGATGGTATTTGATCACCTCTGCCTTTTTTATGTTTTGCGCTATAAAAAAAAAAAACGACGATTCTGAAAAAAAAATTTGTAAAAAAAATCCCAATAAATGTATATTGATTGGTTTGTGCAAAGGTTATCACGTCGACAAACTAGGGGATAGATTTACAGTATCTCACAAAAGTGAGTACACCCCTCACATTTTTGTAAATATTTTATTTTATCTTTTCATGTGACAACACTGAAGAAATGACACTTTGCTACAATGTAAAGTAGTGAGTGTACAGCTTGTATAACAGTGTAAATTTGCTGACCCCTCCAAATAACCCAACACTTCCGCTCCTCCATGATGACATCATGGAGCTGGTGAATGTTAGGGACCTTGCGCTCCTCCACCTTCCGTTTGAGGATGCCCCACAGATGCTCAATAGTGTTTAGGTCTGGAGACAGGCTTGGTTAGCCCATCACCTTTACCCTCAGCTTCTTTGCCAAGGCTGTGGTCATCTTAGAGGTGTGTTAGGGATAGTTATTATGTTGGAATACTGCCCTGCGGCCCAGTCTCCGAAGGGATGGGATCATGCTCTGCTTCAGTATGTCACAGTACATGTTGCATTCATGGTCCCCTCAATGAACTGTGGCTCCCCAGTGCCGACAGCACTCATGCAGCCCCAGACCAGGACACTCTCACCATGCTTGACTGTAGGCAAGACACACTTGTCTTTGTACTCCTCCCCTGGTTGCCGCCACACACATTTGACACCATTGAACCACATAAGGCTGGCCATACACTATACAATTTTCTTGTTCAACTTTCCTTTAGATTTACCAAAACCATGTAATATAGGGTCAAACCTAAACACTTTCAATTTGTATGCAGTCAGGCAGGCCCTTGCACTATATAGTTTAAGGTAAATCTAAAGGAAATTGAATAAGAAAATTGTATAGTGTATGGCCAGCCTTAGGCTGGCCATACACTATACAATTTTCTTGTTCAACTTTCCTTTAGATTTACCAAAACCATGTAATATAGGGTCAAACCTAAACACTTTAAATTTGTATGCAGTCAGGCAGGCCCTTGCCCTACATAGTTTAAGGTAAATCTAAAGGAAATTGAATAAGAAAATTGTATAGTGTATGGCCAGCCTTAGTTTATCTTGGTCTCATCTGACCACAGGACATGGTTCCAGTAATCCATGTCCTTAGTCTGCTTGTCTTCAGCAAACTGTTTGTGGGCTTTCTTGTGCATCATCTTTAGAAGAGGCTTCCTTCTGGGATGACAGCCATGCAGATCAATTTGATGCAGTTTACGGCGTATGGTCTGAGCACTAACAGGCTGACCCCCCCCACCCCTTTAACCTCTGCAGCAATGCTGGCAGCACTCATACATCTATTTCCCAAAGACAACCTCTCAATATGACACTGAGCACTTGCACATAACTTCTTTGGTTGACCATAGTGAGACCTGTTCTGAGTGGAACCTGTCCTGTTAAACCGTTGTATGGTCTTGGCCACCGTGCTGCAGCTAAGTTTCAGGGTCTTGGCAATCTTCTTATAGCACAGGCCATCTGTAGAGCAACAATTCTTCTTTTTCAGATCCTCAGAGAGTTCTTTACCATGAGGTGCCGTGTTGAACTTCCAGTGACCAGTACGAGAGAGTGAGAGCGATAACACCAAATTTAACACACCTACTCCCCATTCACACCTGAGACCGTTTAACACTAATGAGTCACATGACACCGGGGAGGGAAAATGGCTAATTGGGCCCAATTTGGACATTTTCACTTAGGTGTGTACTCACTTTTGTTGCCAGTGGTTTAGACATTAATGGCTGTGTGTTGAGTTATTTTTAGATGACAGCAAATTTACACTGTTATACAAGCTGTACACTCACTACTTTACATCGTAGCAAAGTGTCATTTCTTCAGTGTTGTCACATGAAAAGATTTAATAAAATATTTACAAAAATGTGAGGGGTGTACTCACTTTTGTGAGATACTGTATGTCCCCAAGTTACTTGAGACCAGGCAGAGGCTGAATAACAATAAACCTTCTTTACTGAAGATGTTGAAAAAAAAAAACAAACAATATCTTCAATACATATTCCTGTACATGTTTTGTTAAGTGCCCATGGCTGTTCTTCTGGTGCCCCTAAATGATAAAGAGGTAGTCTACTAGATATTATAAAAAGGTCCTTTTAAAGCAGTTGTATACCCTGCTCAGTAATTTTTACCTACAGGTGAGCCTATAATAAGGCTTACCTGTAGGTAAAATGAATATCTCCTAAAACTGCACAGTTTAGGAGATATTCACCCTGATGTCAGCGGCTGCATGCGCTCTGAAGGTCCGGCGTATTGTGCCAGAACTTCAGCGCTCCTTGCCAGAACAGAGGGCTGGCGCGCACATGCGCGGGAGTGACATTATCGCGGATCTGGCCACTCACAGCGCCGGAGCCCGCAAACCTGGAAGAAATGCTGAGGGAACATGTCAGCTCCCTCAGCAGTGACCGGGTGCTGCTGCGGGGGCTCCGTTCTAAGTTAAGTATTTCATAATATGCTAGTGTGTGATGCATACTAACACATTATGCTATTGTTTTTAGTTTTTTTCAGTAGTTTACTACCGCTTTTACATAGTTACATAGTTAGTCAGGTTGAAAAAAGTCACAAGTCCATCTGGCTCAACCAATAAAAAAAACCAGTAATGAAAACCCAGCCATACAATCCCATATACACATTCCTGTACCCGCAGTTGATCCAGAGGAAGGCGAAAAAACCCAAACAAAGCAGGATCCAATCTGCTACAGCAGGATAAAAAAAATCCTTCCTGATCCCCCGAGAGGCAATCAGATATTCTCTGGATCAACTTTACCTATAAATTTTAGTACCCACTAATATTAAGTGCACCCAGGAAAGAATCCAGGCCTTTTTTAAAGCAATCTAGTGAGCTGACCATAACCACCTCTGGAGGGAGTATATTCCACATTTTCACAGCTCTTACAGTGAAGAAACCTTTCCTTATTTGGAGACTAAATCTGTTTTCCTCTAGACGTAAAGAGTGTCCTCTGTGTTGACCTTAAAGTGAACAACTCAACACCAAGTTCTCTATACTGCATGGACCCCTTATGTATTTATACATGTTGATCGTATCCCCCTTTAGCTTTAAGTCCCAAAGACCATTTAGTAGTAGCAAAAGTCCATATTCCTGGAACCAGACTGGACTCCCACAGGGGGTGGTTAAGTTTGAAGTAATTCACATCTTGAGCAGCATTCTGTTCCTTAAAATGGGGAGCCCTGGAACCGTACCTCTGGCGTCTTACTTACTGCTGCATCCCCAAGAGGTGATTTCCTCCCTTTCTATATGCTTGCCCTAGCAGAGGATGGCACTTCCCCAAAAAGCCCAGGTAAACATGGCCAGAAGAATCAACCCTTGGCAGAGTAGTTTTAAAAGACCACACAAACAAAACAGTCAAACCCACAACAATTAGAACATATAAAAAAAAAAAATACACAAAATAGTAAAACATCTGCTTACACACCACTGCAGTTAAGGCTCTCAGCCAACTAGTCTTGATGCCACCACTTGTTGTGACATCATCATGCCACTGCTATAGTCTAGTCTTCAGATCCTTTTGAAGGCCCTGCCGATGGGCAGTCAGTAAGAAGTGTCCCCATCACTAAGAAGAGACAGGACTGCCCCAAGAAGGATACACTCCTCAGTGCAGTAGAAAAAAAGACTTGGGACTTAGTGTCATGTTATTGTAGATTCAGATAGGTATTTGGATCATTTAGTTAATTAAAAAAAATATAATTGCAGAATTGGTTAATTAAAATACAGTACTGTGGTGGGGGGGGGGGGGGGTAATCCCAGAGATTAGCTTTAATTTAGCTTCTGTGAGTACAGAAGTGTTCACTCATGTTTAATGCATACACTGTGGTCTCAATTTGCAGTGTGCATTAAACATTGAAATAATGCTGTTTTTGTGCCTCACAAACAAGATAAGGTAAACTAAATAATGTTAATGTTATGTCTTAATAAATGCATGGGAGCTTAGGGATTTCCATTCTAAAACCATTCTTTGCTGTAGGACAACATACACATGTGAGGACCTTCAGGAGGCTGGAGGAGCAAGGTTAAATTTTTTTTTCCTTACAATTTTATTGAAAAATTTTTCACAGTATAGACAATGTCAGTAGTATATAGAACATAGCATGTGTATACAAGATTACATTGCGACAATTACTTAGTAAACGTGGTATCTCCCGAGTACATCATTGCAAAGCAAAAATGATGCTCATGTACAGTATGTAGGCAAGAAAAAAACATCTATTATAATTTTTCCACATCATTTAAAAAAATAGTGTTGGAGACATGGTAAGCTTTATCTACATGGGATACGGTGTATAACTAAGTGGGAATAGGGGGGAAAGGGAAAGTGGGGTTTTAACAACAAGACCAAAACTCTAAGATGTGACAGTATGTCTGTAGTGAAAGGACCCTGTCCGAAAACAGTGCTAAAAATGTGGCTGAGACAAGAGGGAATTATAGATTTAACTAATTTGTTATAATTATGGTTACATACTGTAGCTACATAGTTAGTGAGGTTGAAAAAAGACAGTTCAACCAATGATGAGTGTGTGTGTACAAGTGTTTATGCCAATAGTACATAGTATACCCCTGTATGTTGTGGTCATTGGGGTGCCCATCCAATAGTTTTTTGAAACTATTGATGCTCCTCGCTGACACCACTGCTTGTGGAAGAGAATTCCACATCCTTACTGCTCTGGCGCTATAAAACCCTTTACGCAATTTAAGGTTATACTGCTTTTCTTCTAATTTTAGCGAATGGCCGTGAGTCCTTTTATATTCCCTTTTGCTGAATAGTTTGTTCCCTATGCTAGGGTCACCAGTACGGTATTTGTACATTGATATCATATCCCCTCTCAAGTGTCTCTTCTCCAGAGAGAATAAGTTCAATGCTTGTAGTCATTCCTCATAGCTGAGATCCTCCAGTCCCTTTATTAGTTTTGTTGCCGTTCTCTGAACTCTCTGCAGTTCCAGCACATCCTTCCTGCGGACCGGTGCCCAGAACTGGATGGCATTCTCCAGATGCGACTGGTTCAGAGTCTTGTAGAGTGGGAGATTTATCGTTTTATCTCTGGAGTGAATCCCCTTTTCAACACATGCCAGTACTCTGTTGTCTTTGCTTGCATCAGCTTGAAATTGCATGCCATTGCTGAGCTTGTTATCTACTAGGACCCCCAGGTTCTTTTTCATCTTAGATTCTCCCAAAGGCTTTCCCCCAGTGAGTACCTTGCGTTCGTATTTCTGGCACCCAAATGCATTACCTTGCATTTTTCACCATTAAACCTCATTTGCCATGTAGATGCCCACCCCATTATTTTGTTCAGGTCTTCTTGTAAGGTTTCCACATCCTGCGTAGAAGTTATTGCCCTGCTTGATTTAGTATCCTCTGCAAATACAAAGATTGAGCTGTTTAGCCCATCCTCTAGGTCGTTTATGAATAAATTAAATTGGGTTTGGTCCCAGGACAGATCCTTGGGGGACCCCACTTTCCACACCAGACCATTCTGAGTACTCCCCATTATCACCACCCTTTGGACTTGCCCCTGAAGCCAGCTTTTAATCCAGGTACTCACTCTGTGGTCCATACCTACATACCATGGTTTGTACAGTAAGCGTTTGTAGGGAACTGTATCAAATGCCTCTGCATAATTCAGATACACCACATCCAGACTTGTATAAAGTACTCGAAATTTCTACTTGAGTAAAAGTACAAGTGCTCGATCAAAAAGTGACTTGAGTAGAAGTGGAAGTGCTCGCAGAAAAAGTTACTTAAGTAGAAGTACTAAAGTATTCAACATTTTTTTTACTTAAGTATTGCAAGTAGTTTTTTCAAAAAAATTGCTACTTAAGTACTAAAAGTAAAAAGTACCAGTAGTTTTGAAAAAAAAATTCTACTCAAGTACTGAAAGTAGAAGTACAAGTACTGTGTTATGTAGTTATTAAAGAAAGAAGTCAAAAGTTTGAACATCATATTGTTTTTTTATTATTTTAAATGATTTATTCAAATGATTAACCTAAAGGACAATCACAATTCCTTAGGCTGTAACTTTTTGTAAACAAAAAACAGATAAAGTCCCTCCCTTCCCCTTTTAAAGCCAGGGGTGGTCTCCTTCCTGAGCTTCCTCACTCTCACAGCCAGGCAGATCACTTGAAGTTGAAGGGCCAGGGGTGGAAGGCGGTGTTTTCGGTTCGTCCATCTTTTCAGCTGATCAAAAGGCAGAACAGGAGCATGCGCAGTCTTCTTAATCGAGGTTTGATTTGATTTGCTCAATTGATGATGATGTGCCAGGCCAGCTTCATCAAACCTACAACGCTTAAAGTGAAAAATGCATCAAAAACTACTAACAAAGTTGCTGTGCTAAAAATGCTAATAAAGTGCCTGCAATTTTATATACTGTATATATATATTCTTCTTGTATTCAAAATCATCGCCCACAGTATCAAAAATAAAGTGACATGTCTGTGCTGAATGCAGTGCAAATTATTCCCACAATGTAAATTTAATTCATATAAAATATATATATATGACAATACCACAATAAAATAAGTTGTGATTGTGAATAAGTTAGGTGCAAGATTAAGGGCCTGATTCATAGTACGGCGAATTGGCGTTTCGGCGTGATTTTGCGAAGCGGCGATTATTTAAGTCTGAAATTGGCATTCAAAGAACGGCGGGCGGAAAATAGCGCCTAGTGTGAGATTCATTAAGATGCAATATGGTCAGAGCGCGACTTAAAACCACGCCAGCTAAAAGCTCGACTAAAGTTTAGCCAAATTTTCCCCTGTACCCCCAAAAATCCCAAATCACTGTGGAAGGTGTGGAAGTCAATTTGGAGATGACTTGCGTTTAAAAAATCTCAAAAACTGACTTAGAAAGAGAGATATCTGCGAAAGTGTGGAAAGGTTAAACAGCTCCTCCAGCCGCGAGCTGCGAACTCGCGAATGTGCGCATGCGCAACGTCAAATTGGCTCAAAAAATTTCGCCAGCGCGATTTTGGGTCAATTTTTTTTTGAATACCGCTTGCAAATCCGCTGTCTCGCCCATAGAAAATGGCAAAAACCGGCGGAATTGGAAAAACATGCACACTTCCAACAAGGGATCCTTTAGTAAACACCATCACATTCCATACACCTTTCCTGCTAACTCCGAAATCATAGCAGTCAAATCTACAGTGTTTATATAGAACCTCCACATTCTCTGAAAAAACCCACAAAATATTACATTGGGGAATTGGTCGTCCGATAGAAAAAAAATAGATGTAAAACATATTTCAAAGAAAGATTATTAGCAGTTCACACATATCAAGGAAATGTCACAATTTTGACAATATTTTATGTGTTTCCAAAGAATGTTTTTAGAAATATATTGCAAATACTACCTTTTCTTCCATATGGGTATGGCCAAGTGTTACCATTTTACTACACATTTAACTGAAGGTATATATATATATATCCCTTATACTTGGCTAATTAGCAAAGTATGCCCAACAAACAAATAGAGCTTTAGCTCACAATATTGCTACATATTGACTTTATGGGGCATCTTTTGTATTTTGTTCATGTCTTTGGATTAAAAGTTTGCTGATACACATGCCTTTTTCAAACATGAACAAAATTAATGATGTCAACATTTGGAGGATTGGAGATATCCAAGTGTTGCCCATACAGAGGGCACCTTCCGGATTCGAACTTACAAACCTACAGCAGGAAGGCAGACTCCCTAATCATTGTGCTATTTCTCAGTGAGCGTTGGGTGTTTTCCTCATGCCGTCAAAATGCTCACATGGGAACAGGGGCCATTGAACTGAATAGGATTGGATTTTTTGCCTGTTTTGGGAGCTGATCCTTGAGCTGGACAAATCCCCCTCAAACGCCCCCAAACGGGCTACGTTCACATGTACGTGTTTGTGGTCTGTTTTTGGGGCTTTTGTAGGTGATTTCATATAACAATGCCTGCCCAAAAAATGCATGTCAAAACGCCTGGGAAAACGCCAGCCAAAATGCACATAAGAACGCCTGATATAATTGCCACGCCAAATTTAGGGATGTTCATGAGTGATGAGTCAGATTGTTGGCTTACATATCTGGTCAATCGTCACAATCTCACTTCTCAAATCCCAAAAGGTGTGTTTCAATTGTTTCCCTAAATATATATTTCTCTCTCTCTCACGTAATTGTATATATATGTATGTATTCCTGTATCTAAACATTCTAAATAATGACTAGCAAACTTCAAGAGAGAATTTTTTCAATTCACATATACTATACACACCTACATACATTTCTATTCCTCATTTCTATTTCCCTTGTTTTGGCAACTGAGCATGCTCCAAAACACACAGGATACACACAGTTAATTTTTGGACTGGGCGTTACCATTCTGGGTGTGTTTGCTTGGATTATATATAGCTCACTCAGACATCAGGAAAGATTTGACCTACGAAGAGGTCCAATATATTTGTGTGTCACATGTTTTATGGGTAACATTTTTGGCCCTTTGTTATTTATGGAGGTGAGATTTGGCTGTGTTGTGTGTTGACTCTCTGTAAGTATTTATTGCTGTTAACATAATTCTGTCAATCTGCACATGCATCTGTTGATTATGGGCTCTTTGTCGATGTATATGGTCTAAATGTTGTACAAAGGTTGTTTTGGTTTGAAAAATACAAATGTAATAAACAGCATGTTTCCAATTTTTTTTTTAAAATGTCTTCATGTGTCTAAATAAAGTTTTCTGGTGTCCACAAATGTATGTATTTGTATTTCTTTTTCTAAGTTAAATCTGCTTAATGGTTGTGTATGTTCACTATTCGCGAATTCGCGAATATACAAAACCGCGTTCTCACATTTATACATGAAACCGGAAACGAAACTTTTGCTGCGTGCACACGTTTCCGGAAATTGTCCAGGCCCTGTCGTAAGTGTGCATCATGGCTCCTGCACTGTTTACAGCCGAAATCGTGGCATTTGTGTGTAAGGTAAGGAGGGGGTGTGAGTGTGCAGGGTGCGGGATGGGGGATGGGGGATGGTGGCTGGGTGGGTCGCTTATCTAGCGGGTGTGCAAGAAACTTTTGGTCTGCTGATCTGCGCATGCACTTTCTGCCTATTAGACGTGATCTAGAAGCTTCCTGTTATAGAAACTTCCTAGATGTGAACCTGTTCCCTATATATATATATATATATATATGTATGTGTGTATATATATATATGTGTATATATGTATATATATATATATATATTATATGTATATGTATATGTATATATATATATATTATATTATATATATATATATATATATATATATATATTATATGTATATATATGTATATATATTATATGTATATATATATATTATATGTATATATATATATATATATATATTATATGTATATATATATATATATTATATGTATATATATATTATATGTATATATATATATATTATATGTATATATATATATTATATGTGTATATATATATAGATGTATGTATGTGTATCTAAAAAATATATATATTAGACAATATATTTACTATGTATATATTATATACAATATATATACATTAGATACATTATAGAATATGTTATATACCATATATTAGTGTATATAATAGGGAACAGGTTCACATCTCTGAACTTTCTATATAGATATAGATAGGCATACCCTGCTTTAAGTACACTCACTTTATATACAATCGTGAGTAAGGACACAGCTTGTTCAGCTTGCCATGACACTGCTCACAAACCATAAGTGACAGGGATAACAAACTTAGGGAGCAACGACAGGGTACCCAGGTACCCAGGACTACACCATATCCATTTTGTGGCTGGCCAGCTTGCCTAGGTAATCTATCATGTCATAGTCCTGGATCCCCTTAACATGCTCCCACATGGTTTGGGAGTAAGGCTATGTCAATGTGGCCAAAATTTACAATGGAGCTGGTGTATTTTCATGCATCGAGAAAAGAAAAAAGGGATTGCTTCACTTTAAGTACATTTTCAGTTTCCATACATGCCCTGGTCCCATTGTGTACTTAAAGTGGGCTATGCCTGTATATAGATAGATTTGATTCGTTTCAACTTTTACACAAAATGAAACCCAATTATCTGTGACAGATTGCTCTGACGCTTTGGAATCTATCTAGATAAAGACAAATGTATTGACCCTTTTCATATATGCAAGATTAGAAACATTATATTCCCTAAATGCATAATGCCAAAAATTATTGCCTTACATACATCCATACACACTGCAAGCTCGGCCCCGTTTGTCTTGTCTGACACTCTTACCATCATAAGCTGGATCTGCACACAGCAGCTAATTGGTTCACCTGAGATGGAATCAGTGATCACAAAAATCTGGAATGGTCATGTCTTCAAAGGATTGCCTTGAACAAATCACCTCTAAAAGAAACACATGAGTGTATAATCACTTGTCTCAATGGATCACATTCCCAACACACCCATCTCACACTGCCATATGATAATGAATGGGGGTGTCCATTGCAAGTTAAATACACCCCCAGATCACATTGCTTTGTTAATTTACAGATCTAACTGGAATATGATGGCACTGCTGTGAACCACTATGCCATCAAATTCTGCTGGTGACCTTTAAAAAGGATTATGTGTGATTGTGTGGATAATTATGCCACCTTAAATTTGCATCTCCCACATACCATGTGCAACTCTTGCAGGAATTGTGAATCAAGGATAATTCAGCACAGCTTAATGAACAGACACATTGAGGAGTGTAGGAACACACCGTCAGATTACCCGATCACACTATGGGGTTTTAACTCCTCCATAATTTTGCCACTTTGGAAACCAAGTGCTTACTTTATGTATACTTTTTAGACGGAACTACAATTTCTAGTAGGGTGATATCATTGCATGAGATTTTCCCTCACTTCCTGTCTTAGTGTCACCAAGACAGGAAGTGAGGGGAATATCACTGTGGGGAAATAGCTTGCAATTGTTGCCTTATAATGTCCATAGTATATATAAAAGGAAAGAATTGCTGGCTATATCCCCACGGGAGATTCCCTCACTTCCTGTCCTGGTGACACCAAGACAGGAAGTGAAGGGAAATCTCCTGCAATGATATAACACTGTTACATGTTCTAGTTATGTAGCAAACTTAAGAATATACAAAGCAAACATCTTTTTTTTTCCATTTTGGCAAAATCATGGATTAATTAAAAAACTATCTTTGTTTGTCCCGTGGCTTGCAGGAAAAACATTTTGCCTTGATTCCACCATCAACACAGACAGGGGAAACCCTCCTGCGGAGCCATTGTGTTCTCCTGGTGCTGCCCCTGCCAGGAAAACACAGTGATTATTGCTAGTGGCTACAAGAGATGCTAGCGATAAGTGTGTGTAAAATCTGACAGACTGGTTGTACGTTGTCCTCCAGGTGATCGACCAATCAACTTGGGTACCTTCAGCCTGGCCATACACAGTTTAAATCTGCATCTCAAATGAAGCAATCCCATTTACATATAACACTCCATAAAGGAGAATTGAGGGGCTTATCAGGTCTGCGTCAAAAATTAACAGCCACACCCAATCAGACAGCTCGTGTTAAAAGGGACCTGAAAAGCAATCTGCATGGCTTGCTTTTCCAAGCATTGGCTAGTTTAGTGAGCCTGGACTAATAACAGTCACTGTAATGCTACCCATACTGCTGTCCTTTTAACATGGTGACAAAAGTTGATACCTATGCTACATGTGTGTAAAGTTACTTGCACCCTGCTAAATGGACAGCAATAAGGTTGTAAATACAGTGACTGCCTGTCCCCCCCTGATGGCGGCCCTGGGTGTGTTATGAAAGGCCAATTGAGAAAATGGCTATATCATGTAGAGGAAATCACCAGTGTGGGGCAACCTATGTCATGGAGGTAGATTTGGACATCGATGTATATGTATCACCAGAAATGGAATTCTTTGTTCTACAATATCTCAAAGACGACCTAGCATGTTATTTGAAGACTGTACTATTTTGGACATACTTGGACTCAAACATACACTGCTCTTTCCACAGCTCCTCCTCCTCTGGGGGTATGATAAAGTTTATACGCATCTTCACCAAAAGCACAAGATGATGTGTCGTCTCCGGATGAGGCTGCAGCGGAGATTTCAGTTTCTGCCTGAGATAGTGGATCTGCAGCGGGCCTGGAGTGATGCCAAAAGGCGCTCACCCAAGCTCCTGCTAAAGGCTGTGGAGCAAATCTCCGGTAAGTAAAAATATACATTACATGTGACCAGATAGGTTACAATTTTTTGGGTAGGTGGACATGTGTTTAGCTATGCAACAACACTAATACCAACACCCCATCAAGTGTCTCTTCACAACCTTTAATACTACTATGTACATTCGTATTTTTTATGTTTTTTTTTTTTCTTCTGCTTCTAGCCAAAGCGGACGGACGGCACCCTCTTGTGCTTTTGGTGAAGAAGGGGAGGAGGAGGACGGCCACACTCCAATATGCAGTCAGAGGCAGCGAGCCATTTGAGCAGCTGAAAATTGTGGATCGTAAGTAGAAAATAAAAATGTTAGAAATTTCTAATCTCTAATCACATTTTACAGAGCCCCCTTTACATCGGAGTCTCCAGACTTACTACACTGTAAGAGGGAAGTGTGAAGACTCTGATATAAGGAGAGTTTGGGAACCATTATTTGAGGGGGGAAGCTGGGGACTCTGGTGTAAAAGGGAACTCTGTGTTCCCCAAAGCTCCCCCATACATCTGAGCTTACAGAGACCCTCTTACACTTCCCTTCCTCAGTCCACCACAGTCAAGGGCACAACAAGTCCCACTGCAGAAGGCTACCTGCTTGGACTTGTAATCCTCTCTGTAGGGGAATGAGGAAATACTGCCTGCTATGCTAAGACTTGTAGTGCCCTCTGTTAGGGACTAAGGATTCCTCAGTCCTCAACATTCTAGGGCACTATAAGTCTCAGCATAGTGGGCTGTCATACCTCAGTCCCTCACAGCTCGGGTCAAAAACAACACAGTTAAACATCTAAAGGACAACTCCAAACAAAACTACCAATAATGGACAGAGTCCATATGCTCTATAATGTCAAAGACCCGCTACCACTCACCTTCCACCTCTGGTGCTGTCATTGTGTAGGGCAAAGGGCTCCATCTACACCATGTTTGGCTTTCATGTCAGATAGGCAGGACTTGCTCAGCTCCACTCTCTTCCTTGGCAATTGACTCTGGCGTCATTGTGGATCTTTCCTCCTCTAGAAAACCCCCAGGGGCCCTCTCCTTGTCCCCCAGCCACCCAGGGCCTTCTTCTCCTCCTCCTCCACCAACCATTTTCAGACTCTTCCAACTTCCCTGGGGCTACTCAACCACTTTGCATAGTGGACACAACAAATCTATGACCAGCCTGCAAAATATCAAGTCTGGGCCTGGTTACCTGTATGTTCCGGGTCCAGGGCGGAGCTCTCCTCCCAGAGCAACAACTGATGATAGCAGAGTGAGTTGACCGGCCAGTCACTTCCTACTGGTGCAGGTACACACCTACCGATTCCTCCACATCTTAGGATAACATGATCAGACGGCCAATCCCCAGGCAGAGAAGGAGGAGTAAGTGTCAGCGGACAACAGACACCTGGCAGACGCAGTGAAGGGACTGCAGCACACTGCTGCAACTTTTTGATCCGAGGATTGAAAGCAATCTTTTACTTGGGAGATTTCCCTGACTGCGCCCTTCGAAATGTTGGTGCTCCGCCACTGGCCGCAAGGCCCCTGTAGGTGCGAGGCCTTAGGCGCCCGCTTAATTTGCATGGTGCCCTCCTGTTTTAAAACATGGTCAATGCATCTCATTGGTGTAAGTGCACTTCTATGTTCTGAATTGTAGGGGCATTGAGTATGGTGCTAGCATGATGAGAGGTTACTGCCTATTTGTGTCCATAAATAATATATAATGTTTTTCTTTTATTTTAGAAACCAGTGATCAGGATGTTGCGGCTCAGCCTTCTCAGGCCCCCTGTAAGTAATGTGGATGTGCTGGTGTGTTGTGTATTAGGTCGAACTTGGAGGAATGATTGTTTGTTTTGTTTTCTTTTGTGGTTGATGTAACTTCAGCAAGAGAGGAGCCTCAGGCAGGGCCAAGTCGCCTGGATCCGGGCCAGGAACAAACTGTTGGCCAAGAAGAGGCCAATTGGTCCGACTCGGATGAGGACCTGGGCTCTCCTCAAAGGGGAAGTAAGTATTCTACATGTGTTTGTGTGTTCAATGTGTCCTGGTAAATATAAGGGCTGTAATATATATATTTTGACATTGGGGTTTTGTAGCAGCTGACATTGAGGATGTTTGTTGTGGAGGACTGGGGAAGAGGGGCCACTGCTTACCCAGTCCACTGTAACTACTACCTTCAATGTTTCCAGACTACTTTCTGTGTGCCTTTATCAAATAGCTTTTGTTCAAGGATTGTATTTGTGTCTTTGTGTTTCTAGGAGATACAACGCCATCCCCCCATGAAGGGACACCATCCCCCCATGTAGGGTCTCCCCCATCCTCCCCCACTCCAGGCTCCCCTGAACTAGTCTGTAAGTACCTAAAATTAGATTCTCACATGAATTGTGTGTGCTAGGATGATGTGTATCTAGGATAATCTAAGTTGGAGTCAAAGCAAGTGTAGTTTTGCTATATGTGACAGGAAGGTTGGTCATGAAACACTCTTGCTTAACCTTCATGTTTGAAAGGTGGTTTTGGGGAGCTTTACAGGACATGTTATCTTTTGTAAGTTATCTCAAGCCACCCTATTCTAAATTGGTGTTAGTTTCTCTACATTGGAAATGTGTGCTTTGTACTTGTAAATTTTTAGGGGACATTGTAATTTAATCATGTCCTGATTTAGTCAACACTGAAAATGTGTGTTTGTCAATCTTTCATAAATACTCTTCCTCGGTAATGTACCACATTCCAGTTCACAATTTGTGTTCTTTTTGTGCAGTTTCTCCAGAGCCAGCCACGCCATCCACTTCAGGGGCCCCAAAAAAACCTGATGATGGTAAGTTGTGTGCTTTTCCAGTAATGTGTCTACTTAGTAAGTGGAGAAATGCTAACTGTGTATGTCCCCGCTCAGGCTTCAAGTTGTTCTAAAGGCAGCGGGTTCTTTATGTGAATGCATTCTATGCATTAGTATTCCAAGTGATAGGTGTGCATATTCCCCCTAAGACTTACTGGGACCATTTTTTACGGTCCAAATTTTTGCACTAATACTTGTCTGGAACAGACTCCCCCTCCTCCTTAACTGAGGTGACAGCATGCCAATATTGCCTCCTGATGCTGTCACTCCTAATCATTGAGACCATTGGAAGGGAGGGGGGCAAGGCTGGCTCACAGCCTAGTGCCTGAACAGGCACAGGGTGCTTGGCTTCATCTCATGTGCCTCCATAGCAAGCTGCCTGCTGTGGGGTCAAACAACAGGAGGGAGGTGCCTAGAGGTGTGTACAGGGGCCATGTAAAAAGGAGGATTGTTATTTCTCTTGTCCCCAAAAACCTAGAGAGTGTAAGTCTAACCTGATTAGTTTTCCGCAGCCCTCCCAAAATGATATGTTTCTTACACTTAGAACAGGCAGGGCTGAGGCACCAAAAACATCAGAAAAACACAATCAGCACAAAAGCAGGGAGTACGTATCCTTAACGCTACAAGCTTCACCCAGAAGAATGACGCTTGCACTGTACAAATCTGCATCACCACCATATCAATGTCTAAATAAAACTTTCAGGGAAATGTGGAGGGGTAATGAGTGGGTGTTAGAGCGTTTTCATGACTGCGTAACCTACAGTTAGCGTGAGTCCATTTGTTGATAAACTTTTTCTTCTCTCTTAACACAGCTGGGATGGCGGAAAGGAGATCAGGGGAGCAGACACATCTGCTCCGTCCAGAACTGGCCCTCAAAATTCCTAAGGGTGAGTCTCTACTATGTGTCAGGTTCAATCTATAGACAGTAAGAGTGAGAGAGAACGCTCCACAGATTCCAATGGTGATAGAGATAAATGTGTGCACATGTATCGTGTTGACCAATTGAACCCAAAACACCTTACATTCTTCAAAATGATTGCTTGTGTTTACATGCAGAAAAGCATTTTACTTAGCTTTGGTGGAACTGCTACTAACATTCCAAGCCATCTTATGTAACCTTTTGAACAATTTGCTGTGAAAGTTTGAGTTTAAGGTTTACAACAGCAATTTAGCATATTTGCTTCAGAGTGTTGATAAAAGCCAACCAATAGACTCCTAAGCATATTTGTTGAGGCACATTAATTACAATCCTTGTTTGGATCATTTTGCCTAAAACTAATTGTCATGTTTTTTTCTACCCAGGGCACACCCACCTCACCTACGAGGTCCTCCTGGATTATATGAGGTGGTGCGGAGACCGAATTCTCTATTTGGAACACCTTTGTGGCGTGGATCCAGACCCTAAGGAGCCATTCGTTAGGAATGTCACACCTTTAAAAAGATCCTAGTATTTTTTTTTGGTTGTTTGTTTACTTATGTTGCACGTTGCAACACAAAGAAATGTCACATTTGTAATTGTTGCCCATTATAAACAAAAATCTAACAAAAAAATCAAAAACAGTTTAAAAAAAAACCCTTTTTTTGGGACCCAAAAAAAAAAAAAAAAAAAAAAAAAGCCTTGTTTTTGGCAACCAAAAAAAATATAAAAATTTATAAAAAACCCTTTTTTTGGGAACCAAAAAAACCAAAAAAAAACAAAAAAAGCCTTGTTTTTGGCAACCAAAAAAAATATAAAAATTTATAAAAAAACCCTTTTTTTGGGACCCAAAAAAACAAAAAAAACAAAAAAAGCCTTGTTTTTGGCAACCAAAAAAAATATAAAAATTTATAAAAAACCCTTTTTTTGGGACCCAAAAAAACCAAAAAAAAAAAAAAAGCCTTGTTTTTGGCAACCAAAAAAAATATAAAAATTTATAAAAAACCCTTTTTTTGGGACCCAAAAAAACCAAAAAAAAAAAAAAAGCCTTGTTTTTGGCAACCAAAAAAAATATAAAAATTTATAAAAAACCCTTTTTTTGGGAACCAAAAAAACCAAAAAAAAACAAAAAAAGCCTTGTTTTTGGCAACCAAAAAAAATATAAAAATTTATAAAAAAACCCTTTTTTTGGGACCCAAAAAAACAAAAAAAACAAAAAAAGCCTTGTTTTTGGCAACCAAAAAAAATATAAAAATTTTTAAAAAACCCTTTTTTTGGGAACCAAAAAAACCAAAAAAAAAAAAAAAGCCTTGTTTTTGGCAACCAAAAAAAAAATGTTTACAAAAAAGCCTTGTTGTTTTTATGGCAACCGACAAAACCAAAAATGTTTACAAAAAAGCCTTGTTGTTTTTGGTAACAAACTAAACCAAAAATGTTTACAAAAAAGCCTTGTTGTTTTTATGGCAACCGACAAAACCACAAATGTTTACAAAAAAGCCTTGTTGTTTTTATGGCAACGGACAAAACCACAAATGTTTACAAAAAAGCCTTGTTGTTTTTATGGCAACCGACAAAACCAAAAATGTTTACAAAAAAGCCTTGTTGTTTTTGGTAACAAACTAAACCAAAAATGTTTACAAAAAAGCCTTGTTGTTTTTGGTAACAAACTAAACCAAAAATGTTTACAAAAAAGCCTTGTTGTTTTTATGGCAACCGACAAAACCACAAATGTTTACAAATAAGCCTTGTTGTTTTTATGGCAACGGACAAAACCACAAATGTTTACAAAAAAGCCTTGTTGTTTTTATGGCAACCGACAAAACCACAAATGTTTACAAAAAAGCCTTGTTGTTTTTATGGCAACGGACAAAACCACAAATGTTTACAAAAAAGCCTTGTTGTTTTTATGGCAACGGACAAAACCACAAATGTTTACAAAAAAGCCTTGTTGTTTTTATGGCAACGGACAAAACCACAAATGTTTACAAAAAAGAATTGTTTTTGTGAAAACCTTCCAAAAAATGATGTCAAAACATAAAAAATGTTTAAAATGTTTATCTAAATTAAATTTAAGTATGTTGCTCTTTGCAACACAAATGTTACATTGGCAATTTAGTTCATTCTATTATATATTGTAATATATTTTTTGTACGCTACAGTTGGTAGACACCCACATGTGTTATTAAAACATTTATTTTATTACCCAAGTTTTCTTTTTGGTGTACACATCGAATGTCTTTTGTGTTGTATTTGTTTACTTGAGTGGTGTGGTCTGTAATTGTTAGTATGTTGGCTTTGGTTTATGTTAGCCTTGAGACTTGTTTTGAAGCTACATTTGAAGGGAGACCTTTTCTTGGGTCGTTATGTGAACATTGAGTTATCTAAATTTACATGAAATCATATGTTTGGAGATAGAGAAGCACGTGTGTATAAATGCCTACATTAACCAGGGCCATTACTTGGCCACCAACACTCCTAAAAAACCAAAGAGCAAACACAAACTAATCATTTTGCATAAAATTTTATTTCATCCCCAAAAGAAGCACTATAATAAATCATATTGTGCCACCCTCAAATTAAAAAAAAAATGGCCCAAAAAATTGGCCAATGTAAATCATTAACAAAACTAAACCAAATTAAACAAAAAAACAAAAAATCAAGTTGGTGGTCGTGCCTGAAGCAGTGTGGTGAGCATTGTTAAGTTTCCTGCCATCAAATGGTGTGCCAAGAGTTCCATCTGGTCTGGGGTTAACTGTAGAGTTGTGCTCAAGTGGCCCATTAGGATCATATCTTCTGTCTGAGGCTGCTGATGATGCAGGGTGTTGAACGTTGGAAATGTCCCAGACAGAAGATGTTCGGCCAATAGTGTCATCTGCTCTGGGGTCAGCCTAAGCATTTGGGCAACGTGTGCCATTACCATGAGATGGGATCGTTGCTGCTCCAAGGCTATTTGATGCTGCTGGTGGTGCAAGGGTTGTGAAGATGTGTGGGGAGTGGTGGTTGATTGTTTGTTGTGGTCCACGGTGCGGGGGCAAACGACATGTCGCATTGGTGACAAAAAAGAAGAACGGCCTGGGGAGGAGTGAAGTGATAAAGGTGTGGAGGGAATGTAGTCAGGTGGAAGGGGTACTGTGGAACCAGTGCGCATTGAGGTTGTGCAGGAGGATTGCTCATTGAGGGGTGTGGGAGTCCGAACGGAGTGTGAAGTGCTAGGAGTGGCTACAGGAGGAATTGTCCCATCCCCAGCTGCCTGACAAGTGGCCAACACTGGCATTACCCTCCCACTACCACAACCTGCAGTGGCAGGTGAGTGAGATGTTTGGGAGGGCTCTGCCAATGGGGCATCTTCAGATCCAAACAGGCATTGGCGTGTGGCCAGCACCTGAGTGTCAACACTTTGCCGATCCCGTTGATGCTGGTCTGCTAAACTTACCAAGCTGTTACGCATATCCTGTTGAACCTGTAACATATCCTGGTGAACCTGTACCATTGTTGCTACAGATTCCTGTATGAGCCCGAGCAGACGTACTGCCTCAGTAGATTGCTGAGTACGCCTCCTTAACTCATTTTGGACCTGATACTCATCAAGCAGCCTCTCGGCTACATCCAGCATAGATGGACGAAGTTGGGTAGGTGACAATCCCTCTGCATCTAAGGCTACCTGAAAGCAGAAGAAATAGACCAAATCATTATCAAACATCATGACTAAATATTTCAGATTAGTTTGACAACTTAACACCCCAAGCAGAACGTTGAAAAGTTTGATGTGCTTCTAATGAGTACTTGTTCATTGTAAGATTATCCAAGCTAGCAACACTTCTGATAATGGGTACATATTATATTGGTGTGACTAATATGACAAAGGCAAAAAAGATTCAACATGAAGGTGTTCCCAATTAACCCTGGTGTGGTAGGTTGTTTATGCTTTTGGTAAATCTGTTACTACACCAATGACTTTATACATCTACGTATGTTGTCTAAAATCTTGCCATCAATCGGCTACAGGACAACCCAACCAAACGATACCCATGATTTTGGACCTGGAAAATCAAAGACGGGCCGGACTTTAAAGATCCTGGATGTTTTTGGAACATTAGTGGCACACCAAATTATAACATAATTCCCTGATGTTCAAGATAGAACTCTTGTTGTGCTGGTGCATCGTCAGAATGTCATAGCACTAATTTAACACACACAATGTAAGCCACATCTAGTCCAAAATCAATGCTACCATTGAAATGTTACATGTGCACCTTGTTCCCTTATATCACATACCACAGCACTGGATGCAGAATCGTCGCCAGCTCCTGATCCAACTCCAGCTGCAACGTCAAGAGGGGCCTGATGTTCTTTTAAAAACAAAAAAAAAAAAACATGTTTAGTACATAACCTTAGTCAGTAATGATTATGGCCAGATTGCCCTCCTAGCTTCATGAATGAAGCATTGAGGCCAAACATTCAAAAGTGCTTTCCTGGGCTCATAGGACACTTGCTAAACCCTCCCAAAGGTTAAGAAGGCTTGGTCTGCCTACTAATGACGGCACCCATTAATGCTGTCAACTGTGTTTTGCAGGGTAAACATCTAAAAGGCAACACTCTTTCCTAAGAAAAAACATGTGTGTTAATGGGGTTAATAAGATTCAAAAAAACATTATTTGACTAGACATACCAACACCTTCCTCCAGGCCTAGCTGCACTGGGTGTGTTCCCTGCTGCGGATCTTCTGTAAAGGACATAGCAATATGAGCTATCTTGGCAAAAAAAAAACATCTACATTGTTTGGCACAGTATGATATTGGACCTACCAGGAGGAGGGTCAGCACTGATGTCAACACCTGTGAGTCCGTCTGGTTCGCCAAGCTGCATGGGCTGTGGAGGGGCTGAGATCCGTGCTACAGATGAACAAATTGCAGGTTGGGGAAAACAAAAAAAGGACAATTGGAAGGGCAAGTATCACATTCTCTTAATGTCACACATAGGATAGTAGTTAATCTTTTCCAAACAACTCACACAATTGACATCCAAGATAATATCCTACCTCGGTGCAAAGCATCCGAATCTAAGTCCTCTCTGGGAAAGATGGTATCGGGTCCTATGATGTTCAAGAAAGGTAATTGATAATCCCAGAGAGAACTTCGTGCACGTTCATCCAGCCGACCTTGACGGTCATAAAGACCCTCCGCAGCCCATGCAATTAGCTTCTTCCGAACGGACCCACAGATGTCGTTGACCTTCTTCCGCACACTGTCACGGTGGCGAGGTGCTTCACCCAGTGCATTTACAGCATCCCGGATTTCATCCCACAATCTGTTCTTCTCTGTTACTGAGTAAGACGCGGCCCTGGTCCCATGTATCGCCTGATATCTGGCCATATAGGCGTGGACCAGGGCACAGCACTGATTGTGGGTGAAACGGGGAAGCCGGGGTAATGTGGACAAGCTGACTCTGGTGGACGGACCCGCTCCAGGACTACTGTCAGAAGAGCCAGCTTGTCCACTTGGTGTGTTAACACCTCCCCCGGCTTCCTCCTCCGGGATGGGGATGGTGGACTCCCTCATGGATACAGCTGGAGCCTCCCTCACACCAGAGCCAGACGATCTGCCCACCCTGCCCCCCCTGCCCCCCCTGCCCCCCCTGGCCCCCCTGGCCCCCCTGGCCACCCTGCCCCTTCTCATCCTTCCAGTGGGTGGGGCCATGGGAGCACGAGGTGGGCAGAGAATCTGGCTGTCCAGCAGCAGCAAAGAGCCCCAAACTCCTAAATCTGAAATGACAAAAGAGAAAACAGAAAAAACAGGATTTGCAGATTGCTCTTCATATACAGTATAATTAGTGAACAGTTACAGAACACACTTACCTAATGGCACAAACAGACTTGGTCGTGGTGGTGGTGGTAGTAGTGGGCAAAGAGCAGAAGAGGCTGCAAAGAAAAGGAAAAAAAAAAAACACATAAGAAAACGCATATGGGTACAAATCACACGAGGCCCTCCAAACACTTACCTAATGGCACAAACACGGTGGTGGTGGTGGTGGTGGCAAAAAAAGCAGAAGAGGTTGCAAAGAAATGTAAAAAAAAAACACATAAGAAAACGCATAGGGGTACAAATCACACGAGGCCCTCCAAACACTTACCTAATGGCACAAACACAGTGGTGGTGGTGGTGGTGGTGGTGGTGGTGGCAAAGAGCAGAAGAGGCTGCAAAGAAATGTAAAAAAAAAACACATAAGAAAACGCATAGGGGTACAAATCACACGAGGCCCTCCAAACACTTACCTAATGGCACAAACACAGTGGTGGTGGTGGTGGTGGTGGTGGTGGCAAAGAGCAGAAGAGGCTGCAAAGAAATGGAAAAAAAAAACACATAAGAAAACTCATAGGGGTACAAATCACACGAGGCCCTCCAAACACTTACCTAATGGCACAAACACAGTGGTGGTGGTGGTGGTGGTGGTGGTGGCAAAGAGCAGAAGAGGCTGCAAAGAAATGTAAAAAAAAAACACATAAGAAAACGCATAGGGGTACAAATCACACGAGGCCCTCCAAACACTTACCTAATGGCACAAACACAGTGGTGGTGGTGGTGGTGGTGTAATCCTTTATAGGCAAAAGGAGGCTGCAAACATTAAACATACATGAGAAATCGCATGACCTACATACGTGCACATAATAAATTACAGTTATCAGGAAAGCAAAAATGGTGTCTTTGGAAGCTGGGAAGGTAAGGGGGCAGGTTTAGATGCCAAATCTAGACTGCACACCTTTAACAAACATGAGAAAACACATGTCCAAACCACATGCACATGGGGCCAACTGCCAATGATTAAAAGACACTTGAGGGGTTCCCAAGCTATTGTGGGTTGGAGGGGATTCACCATAGACAACTTAAGCACACCCAAGATAAGTACAAATTGTCTCCTTCCTTTTTTTTGGGAGAGAGAGATACAATTGTCTTACCTCCAGATAATGTAGGTTGTGGGTCACAGGGTCTTGCTAGCACATAAGAAACATCGATCTATAACATCCAGCAGCCATATTGGCCATGTGCTCCTTTTATAGCTGGCTCACAGGTGTGATAATTAGCGGCCGTTTCTATATATATCTGCGCATTCGCGAATTTGCGCGTTCAAAATGGAGGACGATATCCCAGACGCATTAGATGGTGCAATGCTGGCATTTATTGGTGCCTTGTTTGAGGAAGCCCTGGCACAGGAGGCAGCAGAAGGTGGGGAAGCTGCAGCAGCAGCAGCAGCAGCACCTCCAGCAGCAGCACCTCCAGTCCGTGTGCCCTTACCTCGCCAGCCACGCATTTTTGCTCCAAGGATCTATTTGGACAAGCTGCGGGATTCTGATGTCAGGAGGAAGTTCCGGCTCGAGCGAGGAACTATTCTACACCTCTACCAGCTCATAGCAGAGAAAATTGACCCGGACACACAGCGCGGCCATGCGGTGCCCGGCATGGCCAGATTGCTGGCCACTTTGTATATTTTAGGGCGTGGCAGCTTCCAAGCCACTTCGGGAAGTATCATGGGCATTAGCCAGCCCACAGTTTCAAGGGTGTTCATGTTGGTCATTAATGCCATAGTGGATATAGTGCCCAATTTTATCCACTGGCCACAGAATGAAAATGAGTGGAATGAAGTCAAGTTGGGTTTCTACCGGCGGGCACACATGCCGCAAATCCTAGGGGCAATCGATGGCACCCACATAGCCATTAGGCCCCCAAGGAGCCACGAAAGTGAATACCGGAACCGCAAGCAGTACCACTCTGTGAACGTCCAATTAGTGTGTGACGCCAAACAGCGCATCATGAGTGTCAACACTGGTCACCCAGGGTCGTGCCATGATTCCAGTATGTTAAGAACAAGTACTCTGTACGAGGTGTTTGAAAGTGGACAAATGCCCGAAGGGTGGCTTATTGGTAAAGTATTTTGTCTTAACAACATAAACTGTAAGATTACATAGACATAGGAATAAGCTACATCGGTGTACACCCTGATTTAAGCAAAGCCTACCTAAAATGGATGTGTTATTAGTTGTCAGGCTGTTCACACACAACCAGATCAGCAGCTTAGCAGCTCACAAAAGAAAGATTTGCAAAGTTGTCTTTGAGTCCAATGAAGGTGGTTAACCAATGTGTAAATGGTGTCCTCTAGCCACCCAAAGAAAACCTACAAATGATTCCAATGGTATTGCCATATCCCCAAAGTACTTTGCATAAGTGAGTCAATATTGGTTTCCTCACTCTAGTTGCAGATATATTCCAGAAGTAAGACCTAGGCTAATGTAATAGGAACAAAATAGGGGCCAAGTTGTAACTTGCAAGAGAAACCCACCACTTTGTGTGTCCTTTTTCCCATTTGTATTAGTGATTTAGGCAGTTAGACAGAGTTGAGATGTTTCATATGATTTTTTGCAAACAGACGAGCAGGTTGTTTAGTAAAATGCCTAATTGTCTCCCATTTTGAGGAGTCATCTAAAGTCACATGATATGAATAACTAATGTATATTTTTCTTATTTTTCAGGGGATGCTGGTTACCCGCAGCTGACGTGGCTGATGGCTCCAATCAGGTACCCCCAGGGCCCAGCAGAGAGGAATTACAACAGGGCCTTGCGGAGAAGCCGGAGTATCATTGAGTTGACCATAGGTCTTCTCAAGTCCCGGTTTCTCTGCTTGGCCCGGCCTGGGGGTGAACTCCTGTACTCTCCTACAAAGGCTTCCAAGATCATCCTGGCGTGCTGCGTGTTGCACAACATGTGCGTTGCCCGGGATGATTCTTGGGAGCTGACGGAGGAGAGGGAGCCAGAGGTCCGTCAGCCGGCGGCCCCCAGGCGGCGGAGCACCGCTGCCGGTATGGCCACCCGGAATACCCTGGTTGCTAGCCACTTTACATGTAAGTACTGTAACCGGTCAAGATAGGGCATGTGTATTAATTAGCTAGTTAGCAGAGGTGCCACTCACAGGGAGACAGAGGGTGATTATCATCTGCCAATGACACTTGCCATTGTAGATAAAGTGTAGTCAACATTGGTAAAATTGTGTTACTTGAGCAAAAACATGCACCTCTAACCATAAACATGTTGGTATTGTGAATAGTGTAAAGGGCTGAGAAGAGCTGGCAGGTGTTTATTTGTGTCTATGCCACCTGTGTAGTTATTGATAACATGAACGGCTGCTTGGTATCTTATGGTGTTGTAATTTTCCAGAACATCAACATCTTGGAATCATGGCACGTACCATGGGAAGCCTGTGGTGATGGGCTGTCTGGCGTCACAGGTGTGTATTCAAATGTTTACATTAATGATTTCTGGTTTGTGTAAGTTGGCATAAAATGTGTTATTTCACTCGTGATGTCGAAATTAAATGAAGTTCAGAATGAAGCAAACAGGCATTAAGATGTGATTTTCATAATGAAATGTCTTATCCTTTGTTTTATTTTTCCAGGAGTGGTACTGCTTGCGGGTGTAGGTGGTAGAAACCCACCTTGATGGACTCCACTCATTTTCTTTTGTGGTCAGTGGATATTTGGTAAGGCACATGGCCAATGACCAACATGAACACCCTGGAACTTCGAAAGTGGCTTGGAAGCTGCCCAGCAACCTTGCCATGCCTGTCCCCTATGAGCTGGTAGAGGTGCAGAATGGATTCTGAACTCTGCCGGAAGTTGTGGAAGACATCAGAATCCCGTAGCCATGGAGCAAAGATCGTGGTCTGGCGCTGTAAAGGCACACGGACTGGAGAGTGACAATATTCTTTTGCTGCATCCCTCCTTCTGCTGTCATTCTCAAATAAATAAATACATTAGAATTGAACATGTGTTTTTTTGTTTTGTGTGGGTGCCTACAGACAAAAGGGCCATCCACACTGTAAGATTTAGAGAAGACTTTATCCTTCCGATTGACATTTTCTATGTAGTGCAAGGGCCTGCCTGATTGCATCCAAATTGAAAGTGTTGAGGTTTGAGCTTCTATTATATGGTTTGGTTAAGTCTACAGGAAAAAGTCTAGACAAATTGTTAGTGTATGGCCCATTAAGCTGCCAAGGCCGGAGTTTTGCACTTTGCATGCTGCTTGTACTGGTGATGTGAGGGGTTGTAATGTAGAGTAGGGATGTGACAGTGTTGTGTTGAGGTGTGAGGCAAATGTAGTGTTGGACTATGAGGGCCTGTGTTGTTGAAATATGGAGAGAGTCCAATATCAGACACCTATGTTTATTGGTCAAGAAATTGTAAGAACCATGGTAAATATGTAAAGAATTGCATCTCGATAAAACTAGGACCACACTCATAAAATCAAAATTGTGTTGTTTCCATTGATGTGCTTGAAATTTGGGTAGGACACCCCCCTCCCCCCCCAAATTCAAGATAGTTTAAAAAAACTGTTTAAAAAAATGAGAGTGAAAAGAGATCCCAAGTGTAGTGATGTGATTTGAACCCATGACGTTGTGAACTGCAGTGAAGTTGCAAAGCACTTAGCTATTGTGCAGAATAAAGCTGTATGGTGGAAAAAATGGAGTGTGTTAAGGCTAAAAAGCACATATAGCTAAAGAACTAAACATTGTATGGAATGTGGGAAGAAGACCATGGTAAAATTGTGAGGTTTCATCTTGCCCTGAATTAGGGTAGGGGTTTGGTCACTTGCCTTTGGTACTTTCCTTCATAAGATCGATTCGACACACAGACAAGATCAAAAAAACACTTAAAATGGTGTAAGCTTGCAAGCGCTTCTGAGTGTAACATTATTTAGCAATATATATGATGTAATCCGTTACATTTTAGCAATATAAACAAAAAAAGAAAATAAAAAAAGTAGGTGGAGATGGTAAGCCTCGAACCTACAGCAGAGGGAGATGAATTACAGACATGTGATGTGTGCACTAATCCACTAGCCCACATCGCTATGTGAAACTGCTATAAGCACGAAGACATAAGTTTGCGAATTGGCGAAGCCGCGATCGTAAGTGAATCCCGCTGACGGCGGAATTCATTATTGCTGTTTTACTCGCCAATTCGCCGCAGCGCCAGTTAATTGATTTGAACGCGGCGAAACTGAAACACGTCATAGAGGTTTGAAGCTGCAGTTTCTTTAAATCCGGCCCTATGTGTGTAAACTAAACTTTATAAGGAAAAGTCCATAACTGAATTCCAGTGTGCAATCTAAGAAGTGCTGTCACTTGCTGTCAGATGCTTCCACCTTTCTTCTGTCATCTGCTCAGTAAAGTGGTGGACTGGATAGCCTCTCTCTCTGCCTCTCACCTTAGTAGCACTGGCACTGCACTGGTTCAAAAAGCTGTCTATAATATTTTCATTATAAGAACTTGTCAGAACATGCTTCCACCACCTGTCCTTCACACTAGTAGTGCTCATTTGCTTTGCTCAAGTCAAGTGCCACTGCCAGTGGCCACTGCAGTGCAGGCACAGCCGCACAGGCAGAGGCAGGCCGCAGGAAGCACAGGCACCACCACAACTCAACACTTATGGTCCATGGACCATGGATGGTCGGATAATCATCATAGCCGTCAGTCTCACTCTTCTTGGTTCAAAAAAGCCACCCATGACCCGTGTGTATATAATATATTAATATTTTATATTGATTATTTGATTCTCAAATGGCACATTTGCCATGGCAAGGATTAGGCCCTCTCCACGGTCCACCTCACTCACCTCATAGAGAAGAAGATGAGATAACGAAGAAAATGCTCCGAGTCCTGCCGCCCGTGTCACAACTCCTCTCAGTAAGGGCCCTAAGGGGTGGAGTCTGAGTGACACACAACAAGTTTAGAGGCGGAAACCTCGAGCGGGAAGACGGCAGCACGGCTCCTCCAGTGCGGTCTTAACTTGATGATCATGACAGTGATTCCGCGGGCCGCGGCGCGAGCGAGGCTGTGGGATTGATTGAATTGAGTCCTGCTGCCTACTGCTACACGCTACCTACTACTAAATTGTGAGTCAGTATATTTTATTTCATTTTTATATATAAAAGCGGTATTGTTGAGCACTACTAGCCACTAGATCTCCTGGCTGTCACTTTGTCACATGTTGGGGTTATCACATCGGCTCGGCTCCAGAAGTGGCGGGTGTCCCCGTCATCCTGCCAGGGCCGCCAAGAAGTTCATCACCTAATCTTAAGTTATTAATATCTTATGAGGAGAGGACCTATGAGATTGAGAATTGAAATAATTAAATATATATGGCTTTTTGAACCAGTGCAGTCAGTGCCACCCAGACGCTATCCACCAGTGCCACCACCATTAAGTGTGTTGGTCGGTCACTCGAGCACTGAAGGAGGTGGAAGCATCTGACAAGTGAAGTGACACTTTAGATTTGCACACTGGAATTCATTTATGGACTTTTCGTTATAGATAGGTTTACACACTTCAACCTGACCTAACTTATTTCATAACTTATTTTATTGTGATTTATTGTCATATTTTATATGAATTTAATTTACTGTTACATTGTGGGAATAATTATTTTCACTGCATTTAGGCTTTAGCACATTCATGTCACTTTATTTTTGATACTGTGTGGAGTGTGGGCAGGGCACTGGGGGCAACAATGATATTATATCGATTGCACAGGCACTTTATTCGCACAGCCAAGTTGTATTTGTTAGTAGTTTCTTGATGCACTTTAAGCGCTGTAGCACAATTTATTTGTTTGTTTCATATTTTCTTTTTATTGGAAAGATTTGGTATAGCAGCTTTTATTATACACAGCCTTTATTTTCGTATGCGCTGATTTACAAATGACATTATACACATTTTTTTGAGCTTTATGTAACCTGCCATCTACTGTTCTGGCAGTGGTAATTTTTTTAAAAGTAACGAGTAACTATGCAGCACAAAAAATAAATACTTGAGTAGAAGTATCGAAATCATCGAAAAAATGTAGTGAAGTAAAAGTAGAAGTAGGAGAAAAAAATTCTACTCTAGGAAAGTACAGATACCGCATTTCGGTACTTAAGTACAGTACTTAAGTAGTTTTACTTCGTTACTATACATCTCTGACCACATCCAAAGGCCTTCCTTTATCTAGGTGGCAGCTCACTTCTTCATAGAAGGTTAATAGATTGGTCTGGCAAGAGGGATTTTACATGAATCCATGCTGATTACTACTAATGATACAATTTCAAAACTAAAGTCTTGTATATAGTCCCTTATCATCCCCTCCAATATCTTACAGACTATTGATGTTAGGCTTACCGGCCTGTAGTTTCCAGGGATATATCTCTGCCTTCTTTAAAAAATATTGGTACCACGTTGGCTTTTTTCCAACTAGCTGGTACCATTCCCGTCAGTAGACTATCCATAAAACTTAGGAACAATGGTCTGGCTATCACCTGGCTGAGTTCTTTAAGGACCCAAGGGTGTAAGCCATCTGGTCGCGGTGACTTATTTATTTTAAGTTTTTCAAGTCATGTTCTGAGTCTGTCTTCTGTTAACCATAAGGGTGCTTCTTGTGACGTGTTACTAACTTTAACATTACAGTCTAGGTTACTGTATTCCCCCAATTATTTTGTGAGAACTGAGGAGAAGAATTTATTTAGCACCTTTGCCTTCTCTCTGTTATTTGTAGCCAGATTCCCTTTGTCGTCCTTTATGGGACCAGTGTGTTCTGGCCCTTATTTTCTTACTATTTATATACTTATTGCATTCTTATGTGTAATGTTGGAATACTGCCAATGACCCCCTCAGCCTTGTATTTTTTGAAAGCCTTTTCTTTCGTTTTTTGATGCATTTTTACGTTTTACGTTCTTTGTTCCTAGAATTTAATGCCATTTTATATCATCTAAGAAAGAGCGCAGTTTAGGGAAGTTGGCTCTTTTGAAATTTAGTGTCCTTGTATGACTCCCGCGTTTCCTATTTCTGTGATTTATACTGAAACTAATTGACCTATGGTCACTGTTTCCTAAGTTGCCTCGTATTTCTACATCCATGATTAGGTCTGTATTGTTAGTAATCAGTAGATCTAGTAACGCATTCTTTCTTGTCGGTGCGTTCACCATCTGACCCATGCAATTGTCCTGTAAAACATTTAGTAAATGGCGAGCCTTAGATGAATGTGCGGTTCCTTTTGCCCAGTTTATATCTGTATAATTAAAATCCCCCATTATAATGACATTTCCCATCCTTGCTGCCATTCCAAGCTGTGATAGGAGGCCCGCCTCCCCCCTCCTTCCTCTGGTTATAAAACAACAAAATTTATAATGTAGGTATACTGGACAGCCACTGAAATATCTCGTGAATATTTAAAATGAAAAGCAGACACCAAGAGAGGTTTGGATAAAAAAGCATTAAACAAACCTTTACTGGACATCATAATACATAAAGCTTCCTTACACATAAAAGTTACCATAAACAAATACACAAAATACCACATCTTAAACATACAACCCTTGTCCCAAGAATATTGAATAAATACTTAGCTCTGGTGGTGGACTCAACAGCTTCCAATGGATCTCTGCAACAACAGGACAAAGAGGTCTTGGCCGCATGTTTCTCCAACTCCAAACAGCCAACCTTCACCAAACAAACAAACAAGCAACGCATTGAGAACTCCTGGCTACATCATGGCTGTCCTACAGTTCAGACTCACAGAGGAGAGAGCCCTTTCTCATGCTAATTACTCCTTTTTATAGTCCTGTATACAAAATGCCACCCACAGGATGTGGTCATTTCTCTTTTTGTGAGTTAGGTCAACACATGGCTGCACATCCCCCACAACCACATAGCTCATTGAGTATGCAGCAGCCATTTTATATAAGAGACTTTACCACCTGTGGGTGAGAGAGATTATTACACATGTATGGGAACATGTCATGAATCAGTTAAAAAAAATCCACAACTGATACAGGGGGCCTATAGCATACGCCCAATATTACTTTTCCCATAGTACCTGCTCTTCTACCTCCTCTCTAGCTATATTTGTGATATTGTCCCGCATATTTATTTGCACATTGTTCTTGATATACAGGCATACCCGTCCCCCTTTTTTACCCTCTCTATCTCTGCGATAAAGGCAATACCCCTGAATGGTTGCCAGCCAAAAGTCCCACAAAATTGAAATCCTCCGCAAACATTAGCAACTCCAGTTCTCCCATCTTGGTGGTCAGACTTTTAGCATTGGCAAACCAACTTCGTAAATTTGTCCGGTTGCATACTATATCCTCGTTAGATGTTATGAAGCTACACTTTTGATTTGTTAGCCTACCTACCTTTGGTTGTGGATTTCTGGTCACCCTACCGCCAATGTTCCCAATAAAGCCCATTGAATCCTGCTCCCCGCTGGCTAATTCTACATCTGGACCCCCCCCCCCCCCACCATCACCTAGTTTAAAAGCCCCTCTAACTTTTCGGCCATCTTCTCTCCTAGTGCGGCTGCACCCTCCCCATTTAGGTGCAGTCCATTCCTACTAAAGGGCCAGTAGCCGACTGAGAAGTCAGCCCTGTTCTCCAGGAGCCCAAACCTCTTCTTACTACATCAGCTCCTCAGACACTTGTTAACTTCCCTAATCTCCCACTGCCTCTCTGGCTTGGCTCAAGTTGCAGGTAGTATTTCTGAGAATACTACCTTTGAGGTCCTACTCCTTAATTAAGCTGCTAAGTCCCTGAAATTTTTTTAGGACTCTCCATCTCCCTCTAACTTTGTCATTGGTACCCACATGTACCATAACAGCTGGGTCCTTCCCAGCCCCACCCAATAATCTGTCCACCAGATTCGTGATGTGACGAACCTGAGCGCCCGATAAACAACAAACAGTTTGGCCCTTATGGTCTTTGTGACAAATTGCCCTCTGTCCTTCTAATAATTAAATCCCCTACCACCAGAACCTGTCTTTCCTTACCCTTAACCTCGCCCCTGCCCTCACTGAAGGAGTTCTTCCCCTGGCAGCTAGTGGCATTGCTCTGCTCCAGCAATGCTGGTCCCTGACTGGTTTCCCCTACATTGTGCTACAGGGCATATTTATTGGGATGTTCCAGCCCAGTACCGTTCTCCTGGACTCTTTCCCCACTATTCCTAACTGTCACCCAACTACTCTACTCTGGTGCCTGCACCCTTACATTTCCACCCGCCTCTGTGCTGGCCCCTGCGGGCACCTGCCAGGTATGTTCTCAGCTCTCCTTAAGTATGGAACATCTTCTCAGTGTTGCCAGTTGCTTACCTAGTTTCAGGACCCAAGCTTCCAGGGAAGCAACGTGCTTACATTTTGCGCAGCTGTATTCGCCCTCGATTGGATGATCGAGAAACGCATACATGCCACAAGATGTACACTGAGTCGCATCTCCACACCCGCCGGGCATTATACCCACTGATTTAATGGGGATTGAGAATTTAATTCTGTCCGATCAGTTGTTTACTAGCTTCCTGACTTATTTCTCAGCACATAGCTACTCATCAGTCACACACAGTTACTCAGCAGTATTCAACACTACAAAGTCACTCCACTCAGGTGCTCGCAACACTCAGGTACTTGCAATACTCAGATACTCACACTACTCAGGTACTCACATTACTCAGATACTCACACTACTCAGAAACTCACCCTACTCAGGTACTCACATTACTCAGATACTCACACTACTCAGGTACCCACAATACTCAGGTACTCACACTACACCTTCCTCAGCCAGCGTCCCCACTACACACAGTCAGTCTTCATAGTCACAGTCTCAGTCTTTTTTACTAGTTTCTGACTCTATGCCTCTGCTCAGCCGCCCCTGTAAATTGACACAGACACTTGTACGGCTTGTCAGCGGATTCCTTCTCCCTTAGTCAGCCTGCTACTCTGCTTCCGCCGCCTTTCCTTTGCCTGTCACAATCCCACACTCCTCCGCTCAGCAATTTCACTTACCTGCTGCCCTGGTCAGCCTGTCATCTCTTGGTCTCCCGGTCCCGCTGTCTCTCCCACTGCACTTGATCCCCTGGTCGCCCACCACCACTGCCTTTTGCAATGCACTTCTTGGCCCCCACCTCTTAGTCTCAGTGGAGGGTCCCAGTAGGGAGTCTGGTCAGCACCAGCTCTCACTGAGTAGCTCTCACTCCACACCACGCTGTCTCAGTGACAGCACTTCCGCCCTCCTCTCGGCAAGTAACAGCACCACCTGCTGGTCCAGAGTAAGGTAGTGTTTTTTAAGAAGGCAGAGTTTTTCTTTCAATTCCACATATTGGAGTGAGGTAAGCATATTCTCCCCATTTTTAAAGAAATTTGGAGGATTCAGAGTAAGAGTTTAGTTCAGCTTCAAGTTTATTGTTTAGGTAAACATATTGTATAGCTTCTTTTACATCAGTAATAGTTGAAATGTAAGGGGAGTTCCATTTCTTATTAATGGAGCATCTTGCCGCTAAAAGGCAGATGTGACCATTTAGAGATTAAGGGATGGAGCAGCCCACATATCAAAAAAGAAGAAGAGGGTCATAAGGTGAGAGAACATAGGTGATTGAGTGTATATATACTATCACTTGTTTCCAAAAGCTGGTTATTGATGGACAGGTCCAAAGGCAATGAGTCAGAGATGGTTGAAGATGGCCACATTTTGGACATACAGGTGTTGTGGAGTTTGGTCCAGTGTCTATGTAAAATTTGACTTAAAAACATTACAATATAAAGTCCATGAATCTGCGCGTGAAATTCTATAAGCGGACTTGGACAAGCCCTGCTTCTCTCTGTTCTGTTCACGAGCATAGTGTTTCACGCCTGCCCACAGAGGTACCCCCTGCAATGTAAACATCATACAAACACATAGTAAATACTGTAAGACAATGATTTGGTTTTTCAGTTTGGTTCACAAAACCATCTGTGCAGTGACAAACGCAGGTACTGTTTAGTAAATTAGGCCCAGTCTCTTGTTTTTCTGCTTACAAGGATAACAAGCATGGCTATTATTTACTTTTTATTAACCCCCAACCCTAGCCAATTAGAATTATTAAACATTCAACATTTAAAACTAGGGCACATATTTATACTTATTCAGCTAAAGCTTTTTAATAAAGTGATGTGATAAGTCTCATTTAAAAAAAATTAAAATAAAAAAATAACAAACATGCTCTACTTACCTGCTCTGTGCAGTTGGTTTTGCACAGAGTGGCCTGGATCCTCCTCTTCTCGGGTCCCTCTTCAGTGCTCCTGGCATCTCCCTCCTTTTGAGTGCCCCTACAGCAAGCAGCTTGTTATGGGGGCACCCAAACCGAGTCACAGCTCCCTGTGTCTATTCAGACATTAGCCGCGACCTGGCCCGGCTCCGCCCCCCTCTCTCCTGGATTGGCTAATTGACAGCAGTGGGAGCCAATCGCACCACGCTGCTGTCTCAGCCAATGAGGAGGGCAGCTGAGAAACTCCTGAAATATCACTGGATAAAGATGGGGCCCAGGTAAGTATTAGAGGGGCTGAGGGGGGCTGCTGCACACAGAAGATTTTTTTATTTTAATGCATTAGGCTAAGAAAACATTCTGCCTTTACAATCCCTTTAAGTTATAGAAAGAGGAGAGGAAACATTTCCATGTGTCCATGTTGGAAAGATTTCCCTTTAGTTTCTGCCCAGGTGACTGGTGCCACCAAGATGGAAAGTGAGGGCAAATTTTTCAAATGTGGACACATAAAAAAACAATAAGAGTAGACTAGAGTGTAATAAGGTGAGGTGGCTCTGTTATTTTAATTGTACCTTTTGTATTCAAGTTGAAGAGATTTGCCTTCATTTCCTGCCTTGCTGACATATGGCACAAGGACAGGAAGTGAGAAGTAATCTCCCCAGTGGGGAAAAAAAATCTTCAACAAAAATTCTACTTTAAGTTCCTGCAATATAGAGTCTTTATTGCTAACACTAACACTGGGCACGATCTGAGTGTTGAAATAGAAATGCCAAATGTAAAAATAACCAGATTTAAACATGACATGTCTGTCAGCTGCAGACTGAAACTGTGCTTACCATAGGAACAATAATGCAGTTTAAATATATTTCATCTAAAATATAAAGCTGTTCTGTAGAGTAAAGAGCACTAAAAAGCTAATTATATAATAGAAACTCCAATAAACGCATTTCACTACATTTTTCTACATTCCCTCATCCTCAAAAGCCATCATTTTCTCAGTATTTCAGTTTATTTTGCATTCTACACCATGCCTGCCTTCCTTTAATGAATTCAGCTCTCCTCTCTCAGCTTCCTGTGTCAGCATGTTGTCAGTGACAGCTCAGGTGTGCTGTACATTACAAACCATCTCTCAGCATACTAATATGAATGCAGGGATGGCCTTCAGTTACTTGGAACCTCGTTCAAAATGTGATCATGGCCCCTCCACCCACACACAAATACGTCAGCATATACAGTACATCCTTCTACAACAACATGAAGAAAGTGACAACATTACATTTGCGTTTTCAGAAAACTTTGAGGCATATTTGTAAAATAGCACGTTATGTCCATCCAAGATAGATGAATTACTTTACCACATTCATTATTTTACGTCAGAATAATTTTGACTAACAAGAATTTCACTTGCATAAAAGCATAGACATAAAAACTCAAGAGTTAATAGTTTGCCCCTTCTTGCTTGATAAAGCACTAAGATGAACAAGATTGGAATACGGTGGGGCATGTGTCGGGACTTTAGAGGTACCGTCTTGAGACCAATATTTATAGTATCACACTGGTACAAGAGATTATATTAAAAACATTTCTTTAATACACAAAAATCATAACAAAATACATACAAAGACAAGGGTACACTTCATACAAAGATCAGAATTGAAAATGAACATATGCATATCCTCATCTCTCAAATATGTAGTCCCCGGGAAGTACCACTGTGTAATGTTCTGGTACCTTTGGTACCCTAATTCCACTTTTCCTAAGTGTATGCGCCCCACCATTCTCTTTTGGTAAGGTGCGCATACACCTTTAAGACCGATGCTGTCATCACTGAGCGCCGCTGGAGCGGCTATTTCAACCTCCGGCGGTCTCACTCACATGTTCGTTCAACGCCGCATAATCTGCCTTGAAGCTCTCATGCTTGCAAGCATACCTCGCTATCGGAACCACGCTGCTGATCCCTGTATCCCGCTACCGGATCATCCGCTCTTGCCGAACCTCTCCTCTACTACATTGCTACTAGTGATAAGTACCCCACAGGGGAAACCTCTATAACCTTCATACTAAAGCTTACACTATCTAGCTCTGCATACTAAGGACTATTACTACATCTGCATTAACTAAGATTGCTAGCTCTTGAGCCTAATACCATCTGCTCTTGCACTGGGTTGGTCTATCCTGTATGTTCACCTGCTACTCTATCATCTGCTACTATACATGATTGCTTAACCTATCTGCATCCCATCTGCTACTATCCTACTTTCAAGAACATTCCTTTCAAGTGTCTGTCATCTACCATCTCTACCCAACCTGTCTCTTCAGCCTATCATCACTATATTACTATACATATAAGTCACTCTAGGAACATCTTATTGAGTGTGTGTATCTACTTGCTGAATTGAGACTATCCACACATGATGAGTCTTGGGAGTTGGGATTGGTGTCTCAGCGTTTCTCTACATGACTACTGAAGTGGAATATTTCTGCAGCTGTAAATCCACATTATACATAAAACGCAGGAGTGTTAAAGATTGAACGAACCTCAAATGGATTCAGCAGAAATAACCACTCAGGTGACACAATTAAAACAGCAAGTAACTGCGTTAATACACGCACTTGCTGAATTAAGAGAAGAAAATCAGGCTCTGACACAGCAGGTAACCAGACTGACACAACTTACCACTGCTCAGTCCCCTGAACCCAAAATAAATCCTCCTTTGGTATTTACAGGCGATCGCAAAAAATTTTGCGAATTTAAAAACGCATGTGAGTTACTTTTCTTGCTAAAACCCCGTACCTACCTTACTGATCACATTAAGGTTTGTACTATTATTTCTTACCTAACAGGCGATCCTCGGGCGTGGGCAGACTCTCTTTTTGAGAAAAACGATCAGCTTCTCAAATCCTATACCTTATTTCTAGCAGAACTTACTAGCCTATATGATGATCCCAATAGGCAGAGTACTGCCGATCTTCAATTAAGGTCCTTGAAACAAGGTAGGAGACCTGTGGAAGACTTTGTCGCAGAATTCAAGAGATGGACCCTTGATTCAGAATGGAATGATGCATCTCTGAAAACTCAATTTAGGCTTGGCCTATCAGAGGCCGTTAAAGACGAGCTCGCCCGAGCGGATCTGCCAAAAACCCTGGATGCATTGATACAACTCAGTATCAACATAGATAGAAGACTACGAGAAAGAAAGGCTGAAAAAATGGGAATGCCATTATCCAGTTCTTCTCGGATTTCGGCCGATGACCCCACTCCTATGGAGGTAGGAACCATACGCCCACCTCTATCAACTATGGAAAGAGCCAGAAGACGATCTGGTAATCTCTGCTTGTACTGTGCATCCCCGGATCACAAGATAAACATCTGTCCCCTAGTCTACAAAAAGAAGGGTGAGTGTTCACATGTCCTCCTAGGGGGATTGACAACTTCAATTACTAACCCTTACCTTTTTGTTTGCTTAACATTACAGTGGGACCAGAACAGGATTACTACTAAGGCCATGATTGACACAGGATCTTGTGGAAATTATATTGACATACGTTTTGCTGCTTTAAATAAAGTCCCTATTATTTCTAAACCTAAACCTGTCTCAGTGAGTCTTATTAACGGTGTTCCTTTATCCTCTGGTCCGATCACTGATCAGACACAGGCACTCCTAGTCACTACTAACGGGTCTCATATGGAGACCACTACCTTCGATCTAATACCTTCACCCCACTGTCCCATTGGGACTTCCCTGGTTACACACACATCAACCAATCATAGATTGGAAGGAACGGACCCTGGCCTTCCTCTCTTGCTATTGCGAGGGTACGTGTAACCTCCCGTCTTCCGGGAAGATCCTGTCTGTGGTGACAGATGAGATTGCACCACTATGTTATCAGGATCTCTCTGAGGTTTTTCTTGAGAAAAATGCTCAAGCACTACCTCCCCATCGAGACTATGATTGTAGTATTGATCTACTCCCAAATAGCAAATTGCCGTTCGGTCATGTTTATCCTCTTTCACAGGATGAACTTTCCCATCTCAAAGAATATTTGGATGAGAATTTGAAAAAAGGTTTTATTAGACCTTCCACTTCTTCCACAGCAGCAGGACTCTTTTTTGTCCGCAATAAGGACTCAAGTCTCAGGCCTATCATCGACTATAGGCAATTGAATGCTATTACAATAAAAGATCGCTATCCTCTACCGCTTATCCCTGAACTCATTGAGCAGGTGCGTGGAGCTACCTATTTTTCAAAATTGGACCTGAAAGGGGCATACAATCTCATTCGAATCCGTGATGGACACGAGTGGAAGACTGCATTCAGAACCAGATACGGATTGTTCGAATATCTTGTAATGCCATTCGGGCTATGCAACGCCCCCTGCAGCCTTTCAATGATTTATAAACGATATTTTCAGAGACTTACTAGATGTCTGTGTTGTGGTATATCTGGACGATATACTTATATATTCACGATCCTTATCTGAACACATAAGACATGTAAGACTAGTATTATCGAGATTGCTTGCACACAACCTATACGTGAAACTGAAAAAATGCTTGTTTCATAAAGAAGAGGTACTGTTTCTAGGCTAAATCATATCCAAAACAGGAATCAAGATGGACATGAGTAAGATATCCTGCATTCAGGATTGGCCTACACCAACCACCCGCAAGGCGCTACAGCGATTCCTTGGATTTTCTAATTTCTACAGGAAATTCATCAGGAACTTCTCTGCCATTGTGAGACCCCTCACACAGCTCACTAGCATTAAGAGACCATTCAAATGGTCAGATGAAGCAAATAAAGCTTTTCACCTGTTAAAGACAAGGTTTACTTCTGCTCCCATACTACGCCATCCAGACCCATCCCTCCAATACATTCTGGAAGTAGATGCGTCAAACATGGCAGTAGGAGCAATACTCTCCCAACGACCAACTAACACTTCACCACTCCATCCAGTCGCCTTCTTTTCTAAATCCTTAAGCAGTCCAGAGGTAAATTACCCCGTGGGTGAAAAGGAACTGCTTGCTATAAAATTGGCTCTGGAGAATTGGCGACATCTACTCAAAGGCACCCGATTACCAATACTTATATACACGGACCATAAA
Source organism: Pelophylax lessonae (assembly GCF_965119305.1). Classification (NCBI taxonomy): domain Eukaryota; kingdom Metazoa; phylum Chordata; class Amphibia; order Anura; family Ranidae; genus Pelophylax; species Pelophylax lessonae. The sequence goes on along the minus strand of NC_138777.1, from coordinate 91,159,142 downwards.
AATCTTCAATATCTTCAGACTAACAAAACTCTCTCTCACCGACAGGTACGATGGTCACTATTCTTTCTAAGGTTTAACTTCCTAGTGACCTACACACCTGCAGATAAGAACAAAAAGGCGGATGCACTATCACGACTAACTGAAGAAAACTACTTCGAAATCCCTTCCGTTCCTATAATACTTCACAAGCGTATTATTGGAGTTGTCCGTTCTTTGAAGGAAGAGGTTTTGCATGGTATAAGTTTGGATTCACCCCCACCACAACTAAATACTGATGCAGAAGGCTTCCTCTACTACAACGACAAACTTTACATACCACCTACCATGCGCACCAAGATCTTGGAATTATCGCATGATGTGCCTATGGCAGGACATATGGGTATGACAAAGACTCTTAATCTCATTACCAGACAATTCTGGTGGCCTGACATGAAAACATCTATACAAAAATTCATCTCTTCATGCAATGTCTGTGCCAGGTCCAAAATTGACACTACGAGACCATCCGGTCTACTATGCAGTCTACCAATACCCCAAACTCTATGGGAAGTTGTGTCCTTGGACTTTATAATAGAACTACCTCCTTCCAAAGGATTTAATACCATCTTGGTGTCAGTGGACCATCTGACAAAGATGACACATTTCATTGCTATTCGCAGACTACCTTCGTCCAAACAAACGGCAGAACTCCTGATGAAACATGTCTTTAAGTTACATGGTATCCCAAAAACTCTTCTGTCTGACCGTGGATCACAATTTATTTCCAAGTTCTGGCAAGAACTATGTCACATACTACGAATTGAGCGGAAGCTCACTTCTCCTTACCATCCGCAGACCAACGGACAGACTGAAAGAGTCAACCAATGCATCGAGCAATATTTACGTTCTTACCAACAGGATGATTGGGTGGATCTTCTCCCTCTGGCAGAATTTGCCTACAACAACGCAACCCACAGTATGACCAAGCAGAGTCCGTTCTACTTGAACTATGGGTTTCATCCCTCTATTCTTCCACCACGCATCCTTCCTTCAAATAACCCAGTAGCCTCAGACTATCTTACCCAAATAAAGGACTCTCTGGGTTTGCTTAATACTACCATTGCACACGCTCATAGTCAACAAAAGAAGTACTATGATCTTCGCAGAAGACCTTCTCCTCAGTATGCTATTGGGGACCTCGTTTGGCTCTCAACAAAAAATTTAAGACTGAAAATCCCTAGCAAAAAGCTTGGACCTCTCTTCTTGGGACCTTTCCCAATCGAGAAACTTATTGGAAAAGCTGCAGTACAGCTTACATTGCCAATAGACCTCAAAATACATCCCATTTTCCATGTGTCGCTACTGAAGCCCCATGTTCCTGACCAAGGAATAAGGCCTACTATCCCACTTCCTCCTCCTGTACAAGTTGAAGGTGGAGAAGAATATGAGATAAAAGAGATTCTGGATTCTCGTATCCACAGAAGAAAACTTCAATACTTAGTTCGATGGAAGAACTATGGGCCCCAAGACGACACCTGGCTAAACACCTCTGACATACATGCCCCTAGATTAATCCGCAACTTTCATGCGAAGTACCCAGACAAACCAGCTCCAGAGGCCTTCAGGAGCCGGCCTTAAGGGGGGGGTACTGTAATGTTCTGGTACCTTTGGTACCCTAATTCCACTTTTCCTAAGTGTATGCGCCCCACCATTCTCTTTTGGTAAGGTGCGCATACACCTTTAAGACCGATGCTGTCATCACTGAGCGCCGCTGGAGCGGCTATTTCAACCTCCGGCGGTCTCACTCACATGTTCGTTCAACGCCGCATAATCTGCCTTGAAGCTCTCATGCTTGCAAGCATACCTCGCTATCGGAACCACGCTGCTGATCCCTGTATCCCGCTACCGGATCATCCGCTCTTGCCGAACCTCTCCTCTACTACATTGCTACTAGTGATAAGTACCCCACAGGGGAAACCTCTATAACCTTCATACTAAAGCTTACACTATCTAGCTCTGCATACTAAGGACTACTACTACATCTGCATTAACTAAGATTGCTAGCTCTTGAGCCTAATACCATCTGCTCTTGCACTGGGTTGGTCTATCCTGTATGTTCACCTGCTACTCTATCATCTGCTACCATACATGATTGCTTAACCTATCTGCATCCCATCTGCTACTATCTTACTTTCAAGAACATTCCTTTCAAGTGTCTGTCATCTACCATCTCTACCCAACCTGTCTCTTCAGCCTATCATCACTATATTACTATACATATAAGTCACTCTAGGAACATCTTATTGAGTGTGTGTATCTACTTTCTGAATTGAGACTATCCACACATGATGAGTCTTGGGAGTTGGGATTGGTGTCTCAGCGTTTCTCTACATGACTACTGAAGTGGAATATTTCTGAAGCTGTAAATCCACATTATACATAAAACGCAGGAGCGTTACACACTGGGCCAGATAAATCCGGTACCAATCATGTTTCACGGTGTGAACCGCTTCTTCAGGGGTACAGGGGTACAGACAGTTGACACTACATATGTGTAACAAAGTTGTCCTAATAATATGATGTAATGTTTGGCATACACCTGTCTTGTAATTAATTGTTATCTAATTGTTCTGCAGCCATCCTCCTGATCAACTGTCTGTACCCCTGTACCCCCGAAGAAGCGGTTCGCACCGCAAAATATGTAGGGTAGAGGGTTGTGGTACACCTAGTGAATTACCTGATTGGTACCGGATTTATCTGGCCCAGCGGTACTTCCCGGTGACTCCATATTTGAGAGATGAGCATATGCATATGTTCATTTTCAATTCTGATCTTTGTATGAAGTGTTCCCTTGTCCTTGTATGTATTTTGTTATGATTTTTGTATATTAAAGAAATGTTTTTAATATAATCTCTTGTACCAGTGTGATACTATAAATATTGGTCTCAAGACGGTACCTATAATGTCCCGACACATGCCCCACCGTTTTCCAATCTTGTTCTTGATAAAATTGGGATGTGGTACCTTTAATTACTAAATATTCAGTTTTATTAGCCTTTTTTGATTTGATATAAAGCACTAAGATGGAAGAGAGAGGCCACAGTTTTCAGTATACAGTAAATATAAATCCAATCGATAAGGCAAAAACAAACCAAATCAAGGCTAACAGCAGAAAACAATGTCAGTCAGCAGAGCTGTAAGCACCCAGTTAGCATAAAATAGCATTAAGGCCTGTTCCAACCAAGTTCCTAGTCCAAGACCTGCACTGTCTAAACACGGCCCACTGAGGGTATCAAACAGATACTACGGGTAGTTAGCAAGGTTATAATCCTCCAATAAAGAAGTGACAAAAGATGAGAGTTTTTTTCTTTATTAAGAAAGATAAGGATCTTAAGGGAACCAGGGTCCAAGAGGCCATTTAGGGCAAAGTGCTAAATCAACTCGTTGCTGAAAGACTCCTCACTCGTTCTTTCATAATACTCTCTAATTTACATCTGCTGTTTGGTCCAGTGTACATCATTCTCCATCTTTAAGTCTTGATGAAGCGGGCTGTTTGAGGCCCCTGAAATGGGTTGGCTCCATCCTTTATCCAGTACTAACCTGGAAAATGTATTCTTGGTGTGCAATTTAATCTCAGATCTATTTAGGCACAAGCCAAGGAAACCACCAGGCGAGAATCCAAATACTTTGTCCAAATACCTTGTCAAATTTCCAGTAAGCTGATGTCACTCTCTTGGTCATGTCACAGTTGACAAGCCTGGCAATTTGAACCAAACACTGTCACAGGGGAGCAGGACACATGCCCCCTACCCAGAAGCATTTATCAGCTGCAACAGTGGAAGGTGCAGCAAGGGAACTCAGGCAGGGTAAGAGTATAAGGGTCAGGGGAAAGAGGACCTTTACAGAAACACTGCCACTGTCCCCTGTATGAGCAAGGCAATAGTGCCTCTTTAATGCCTGTAGATCATACCTTGGTCTACATGGACTTCAGATGTAACATGAATTTGGGGTGTAGGGAGAGATTGCTATTTCTATTTTCTGATATATAGAACAATTTAGTCTGTACAGACCCATAAGTGCTTCTGTACATTGTAATCTGTCTCCATCTGTATTGCATTCTTTTCTCATAGAAATTAATGTGAATGCAAAAGCACCTCAGAAGCTATTTGAATCATCTCAGAGAACCGCATAAGCAGCCTGAAACAACTCAAAAGCTAATCATAGAAAACAAATCAAAAGCGGGTCAATGCAACTTAGGCACAAATCAAAGCAACACAAAAAACGTATGCATTTGTCTGATTCTGAAGACCATAGACAGAAGCTTTCAAGGTTTTTACTTACATGTCTTGGATAATTTAAAAAAATAAGCAATTTTCCTATGATTTATTTGACTCCGATTACCATGTTTGTACCCACTGTTTTCATACTCTGTAGGTTTGGACGCCGAGTAGTCATCCTATGTTGTCTTCTGCAGACAGCTTCAATGGGAACTGGGGCTGCCTTTGCTCCTTACTTCTCACTTTACTGTTTCTTTCGATTCATGGCTGGAATGGGGATCTGTGGTTTCATCATCAATGACCTTGGACTAAGTAAGTCTATGGAGGGAGATGGGATATAGTACCTACTTTTTATGGTGTGGCATATATACTATATATGGCATCTGAATTTATAAGGGAAGGGAGAACTTCAGATAGAAAGAAAGACTTACTGAATTTTCTACTGCTGCTGCAGCTTTAGGATGGTAACCTTGTGTGTGTACAAGTTGAGGGCCCCGGCGGTGCAGATCTGCTCCCATTGCTGTGGGAGACTGAATCCTGCAGAAAGAGTGCCAATAACATCTTGCCCACTGCATCTCACTTGTCACATGTACATGCCCATGACAGGCTGCTAGAGAAACCTTTGTTACCCTTGGTAACTATTTGTATATTTACACTGTATTAACTTGTGTATTGTTATCTTCATACCCCAATGTGTTTTGTGACCCGAGCTGTAACTATGCATGTCGGTTACTTGCATTACACCCTTTTAGTAACTTCAGATCAAGGAAAAGGCAAAGTTTTAAATATTTACTTAAATAATTTAGCGTGGTGACATTCACAGGTAACAGATAAAGTGCAGTCTGCCCTAACTTCCTAATCCCTAACTTCAAGCCTCTGGCTGCCCCAGCATACCTTCATAGCATGAAAGTCCATCCTTGGTAGAATCCATAGAAGGTTTCTTCAAGGAGGACTGCAAGTCCTAGCAATCTCTCCTGAAAGCAGGAATTCCTATCCTTGTATGGCACTGGCCATTCAGATTACGGTAATGATGACAAGCAGCACATCCTTCTAGCTCTGAGTTCCAGGCACCCGGGGCTCTTTTTTGGATGCAGACCCCCTGTTCCTTTTATATCACATGGAAACAGTGGGACGGACCCAGCAAAGCCAGAGAAGGAAAACCTGGGCAGACAATTACCTATACCCGTCCCAACTGGGGCAGCATTAACCACTACCTGCCTACACACCTGTCATAAGCATTTTTTATACAAATTTTTTGGGAGTACAAATCTGTCCTTTTTATGTACAAACAGGAAAAAGGCCAACTTTGTGTAAACAAATACTCCATGTTGACTGAATTGGGCAGAGTTCAAAGTGGATCACCAACCAACCATAATAATTAGAATTTCCTTTACCATTTTGTCGCATGGCCAGTGGTCATGAGGACAAATAGGATAAATCCCACGTCCCCAACAATGATGAGAGGTGTTTGGATAAAGACGGTAAAGTACAGTATCTGTGTCCGAGTCAAGATCTTGTATCCGGACACCTGATATTTGTACTGATAGAGGATTTTGTAGAAATGCTTAAGATCCGCAATTTGTCTGTTGGGGTGAGAGTTAGACTAAGATCTTTTTCCCAGCATTCTAGACAGAAGTGTGAGGGGGTGATGTCTTTCTGTTAAAGCAATTTGTGGGTGAGCGATAAAGTGTGTCTGGTCAGGCCAGATTAAGAGCATTCTCATTCGAAAGGGGTCATGAAGCGCTCAAATATGTTTGCTAAAGGAAGAGAAGCACATTTCAGAGCTGTCTCTGCCTTCAAGATCCCAAGGAGACAAGGTAAGGGTCAATAGGAAAGGAGTCTGGGTTGATCTGCTCATGGTTTTGGAATTGGTGAGCGCTATACTTCTATATCTACCATTCCCAGAATTGTAAATTGAGTATCCTGAGCTTCAGGTGGGAAGATACTGTTCCCTATTATGGGGGACAGCAGGGGTGGTTTGGGAGATGGGTCTTTGCTGTCTTTCCATATATACTTTTTCTTGGTCAGTGACTCTGGAAGTATTGAAACAAACAAACCAGACATCTATTAATGACAGAAAGAGATGAGCAATGGCTGTCTTCTAGGTTAGGAGAAATTAGGTGCCTGTGGGGGCTTGCTATAATCTGTATTGAGTAGAAATAATAGACTGCTCGCCCAGCATTGTAGAGATATCGCAGCCTCCTATACATATATACATGGGGTGAAACAAAAGGAAAGTGAACTCTTCACTTTGTCAGGAGGGGCAGTGTCTAAATCCAAAGGAATGTACTATACCATAGCAAACCTAATACAGTTGGAATATTTTTGAAGGTTCCAGTGCATTGGATTTTCTGGATCCTTCAGTAACCATTACAGCTGTATATGTAAATAGATTGCTGTGGTGTATTACATTCCATAAGGACATAGGCATCACCCCTTTATTTGTTTAACATCAGTTCTAATCTTTCTTATAAAAGGTTTTCCTTAGAGGTCCCACAAGCATTTCCAAAACACACATCATGTTAATAAGCAGCATCAATGTAAATAATGGATTTTGCACTTTTCTTATACAATGTGTATGATATAATGTAAATTTAATTTCTAACATAATCATGCTTTGGCAAGATAAGGATAGGTATTTTGTGGTAAAGGGTGATAGGAGAGGCTTGTATTATCTTTATACAGACATCATAACATGTTAATATGTTTTTGTTTTGTTTTTTGGCAGCAATGGAGTGGACACCAATAAGATATCGTGCCGCAGTTTCAGTGTTTCAAAGTACCTGTCTCACTTTTGGTCAGCTTATCCTGGCAGGAGTGGCATATGTCATAAACGACTGGCACTGGCTGCAGCTGGTACTATCTGTACCCTACTTCTTCTGTTTTATACTTGCCTGGTAGGTTGACACTGAGAAGCATATTTTAACAAATGAGAGAACAAACCGACTAAAAAATATTTAAACAAGTACATTCCGGTAGTGTGTAAACTGCAGTAATAACAAAAACATATAGAGGTGGGATTGCGGCGCTCAAATAACAATCCGTATTTGACAGTAGGGACAGTCTGCTTACCAGATGGGAAATCAGAATAAGCCAGCCATCAAGTAAAGGTGATGCTGAATCTCTCCCTTCTAGCTTGACTCGATCAGCTCAACAAAGACAGCAAGATGTATGCAAACAAACAAAAAAGAAATCTCATGGTGCAGTATGTTCCAACTATCTAGTAGTTAAGATCAGCTCCCTCCACCAAGAACCCTTGATGCGCCATGCTCTGTGGTCAGATAGGCTAGAAATATGTAGATATAGGTGATGTACTTAAAAGGTAAGACCGTCACCAGAATACCTTGTTGAACAGCAAACAGTAATGGACAAACAGGCTGCTTACCAGATTCTAATGAAAAGTGCACATTGATATACAAATGGTGACTCCCCGTCCGATGACAAACACTCTCCGAGATTTCGGCCCCAAAACCACAAAGCAGACTCAAAAACAGGAAGAGATATACATGGTGTAGTGTGTTTAAACATCAGGCTAGCCTCTAATGAGAAACTACCACCAGGCAAATGTCAGGCAAATGGCTGGTGTTAGCACTTAAATCATCCCAACACCATGCTTGTTATAGTGTCAGGATGATTGAAGCGCATTATTTCCATTATTACATTGTAATATTTAATAAAATAATTCAACTCACCATAATGCAGAATCAGTGGGAACCCTGAGCTTGTCACTTGCCACCAGATGTAGCATGCCACTGTCGCCTGCCACCAGATGCAGTGTGCCACTGTTGTCTCCATCAGATATAGCATGCCACCATCACCTGCCACCAGATGCAGTGTGTCACTTGCCACTGTCACCTGCCATAAGATGCAGCGTGTCACTTGCCACTGTCGCCTGCTGCCAGATACAGCGTGTCACTTGCCACCGTCGCCTGCCATCAGATGCAGCATGTTACTTGCCACTGTCACCTTCTGCCAGATGCAGCCTGTTACTTGCCACCCGCAGCTGGCCACCAGATGTCCTGTGCTACTTGCCACTCGAAGCCTACCACCAGATACAGAGTGTCACTTGCCACTGTTGCCTTCTGCCAGATGCAGCGTGTCACTTACCATTGTCGCCTTCTGCCAGATGCAGCGTGTCACTTGCCACCATTGCCTGCCCCCAGATGCAGCATGTCACTTACCACTGTCGCCTTCTGCCAGATGCAGCGTGTCACTTGCCACCATTGCCTGCCCCCAGATGCAGCATGTCACTTGCCACGGTCCCCTTCTGCCAGATGCAGCATGTCACTTGCCACTGTTACCTTCTGCCAGATGCAGCGTGTCACTTGTCACCATTGCCTGCCCCCAGATGTAGCATGTCACTTGCCACTGTCGCCTTCTGCCAGATGCAGCGTGTCACTTGCCACTGTTACCTTCTGCCAGATGCAGCGTGTCACTTGTCACCATTGCCTGCCCCCAGATGTAGCATGTCACTTGCCACTGTCGCCTTCTGCCAGATGCAGCGTGTCACTTGCCACCATTGCCTGCCCCCAGATGCAGCATGTCACTTGCCACTGTCACCTTCTGCCAGATGCAGCGTGTCACTTGCCACCATTGCCTGCTCCCAGATGCAGCGTGTCACTTGCCACTGTCGCCTTCTGCCAGATACAGCGTGTCACTTGCCACTGTTGCCTTCTGCCAGATGCAGCGTGTCACTTGCCACCATTGCCTGTCCCCAGATGCAGCATGTCACTTGCCACTGTCGCCTTCTGCCAGATGCAGCGTGTCACTTGCCACTGTTGCATTTTGCTAGATGCAGCGTGTCACTTGCCACTGTCGCCTTCTGCCAGAGGCAGCGTGTCACTTGCTACCATTGCCTGCCCCCTGATGTAGTGTGTCACTTGCCACCCGCAGTTGGCAACCAGATGCAGTGTGTCACTTGCCACTCAAAGTCTGCCACCAGATGCCATGTGCCACTTGCCACCTGCAGCCTGCCACCAGATACAGCGTGTCATTTGCCACCCACAGCCTGCCACCAGATGCAGCATGTCGCTTGCCTCTGCAGTGTGCTACTTGCCACCCTCTCTGTCCCTTCTTTTCAGCTGAACATGCTGGGGCTGCAGTTTCCCCCAGTCCTCGGGACTGTCCCACGATCCTCTCTGCTTCTTTTTTATTTTTTCTCCTCTTGCCAATAGGAGAAGATGGAGAGGAAGGAGAGGAAAAACAAATAGTGAGCAGCTGTTCTGGCAAGCACTGCTCCTGAGAACACAGCAGCAGGAGGAGGAGGAGAGGGAGGGGGGAAGAAGAGCCTCTCCTCCTCCTTACTGCTGCTGTGTTCTCAGGAGCGGCGCTTGCCAGAACAGTGTAAGACCCAGCCACTCCAATCCTCTGCATTCTGCTCCCTGCTGCTGACAGAAGGAGGAGAATTGGCAGGAAACAGAGACCTCTTCTGACAGCAGTGGCTTTAGGGGGGGCAGCACATTTTTTCCTTGCCAGCGGGGAGAGCAAGCGGGAGGGGGATCCGCGGCAACCACACTGGCATATTAGCAAGCCTCTGCCTGTTACAACACCACTGAGCGCCGTCCCTGACTGATTTTCGCTCCAGGTCGGCGCCTACCTTGCCTATAGGTAGCGCCAGCCCTGGCCCCTAGTTCAATCAGGGCAGCAGCATCCAATCCTACAGAGGCCTCAGAGGAACCTGATTTCCCCCTTGTCCTACAACCTCTTTGCACAGTGGCCGCTGAACAGCACCATCCTTACAGGGAGGCTAAATTACATCTGCTTACACACAGTTGTAGCATCTTCTGGGCCTTCTGCTGCAAAAACACTGTCTAATTAAGAATCTCACAGATCCTTAATCATTTTTTTTTGTATGGAGCAGCAGCCAGCTGCCATAGCTCCCAGGCTTAAAGAAGTCACTGCAGTTCCTATTGATTTGATCCACACATCAGAAAGTCCTGGAATCGGACAGGATGAGAATTTCTGAGAGTTATGCAGTGTGGACTATGTAAAAAAGTCTAAAAAAAAAAAGGGGTAACCCTAAGCATAGAAGTCATGTCCACAGACTAAACCTCTGTAGGTACAAATTCATCTGAAAGGACAGAGTACATTTCTTCATTGTACTTCCTCCATGTTCTGGATCAAGTGCAAAAACGTCCTTGGTAAGGTCGTCCAGGGATGTGCCCAAAGGAGGATATGCCATACCTTGTGTGAAGCTCGCTAAGCTCGCATAGAGCAGAGAATGCAGAAGGTAATGCGACCACACCAAAGTGTTGCAGCCGATGTGGGGCTTCTACAAAACCTGGACAGTCTTCATCCCTCCCCTGGGCATAACTCCTAAAGGGTCTCCAGGATCAAGATCACCCAGCGCCACAGAGCTGGACCTATATAGCACCCTGCAGCTAACACGAGGCAAGGTGAGTGGCTTAATTCAGGATCTAGTGTCCGAAGCAACAACACAAACCAGCTTCACATCTTTTTTCTAGTGAGGTTTGGGTATAAGATGGGGAGAATGTAAAGGTTCATATTACAACTTTGCTTTGCTAATGTACAATCTTCTGTAGGTGGCAGTATGACCCAGTAGTCTAAGAATACCATCCTGGGTCCTGTAATGTACAATCAAGAAAATAACTATTAAAAGATGTTTTCTGTAAACGGCACAGGAATTAGGTAACAAGGATGTGTTACAGACAGCTCATTGCTTTCCAGTTTATTGCATTTCTTCTGTATATCTATTAATCTGTTTTTCCATTTTTCTTCCTATGTTACTAATGATAGGTGGGTCCCAGAGTCATTTCGCTGGCTTGTGCTTGCAAAGCATTCTCAGCAAGCTCTTTACAATCTGAATCGAGTAGCAAGAATTAATGGGGACAAAGATGGAAGCCCTATTACTCTTGAGGTAAACTTTGCTCCACTGGAATATATTCTTCTTACTTTTGTGTAATGACTAATAATCTTCATATATAGAGTTATGTGATGTAATGCGATTATTCTGTCACACTCACCTGTTCCATGCTCCTTTGCCAGGTCTTTCCCTCTGTGTGCATCCGCTAGCTTCCAGCCAATTACAGAGAAGACGCTGCCTTAAAAGGCTAGCATTCAGGGTGCTCAGTGTTTGAGTGATGTGTTCCACACACCTGCACCTGTACCCCCTGTGGTCTCTTGCATATTCTCTTGTAATTCCCAGTGCTTTCAAGTACTGTTTCCATGACCCTTGTGTTCCCAGCCTATGCCCATCTCCTGTGCATCTCAGTATCTCCAGCAACCTACTTTCAGTTCCAAGTAGCTGCCTGCTCTGCTGAGTTAGAAGGCCACAACCTGGACTTCCCCTGCAACCAAATCCATCACAACCATCAGGAGCTCTATTGAGGATAAGGCAGCACCTTAGATTCTGTGCCTCAGCCCTTCTAAGGGCCAGTCGTGGCTAATGCCACTGCCTATTTTTAGCTGCTTCTATCAACTCCTGGTTGCCCAGTCCACCTACTAGTGGAAGCAGATCCCTGATCTGTGACTTAGTGAATACCTTCTGTTTACGGATGAGGTTTGGGTCAAGCATGGGTTCCAGGTGAACTCAATTAGTTTGCATTTGGGGAAACAGCAAACTAATGAAGCAATTTAATTTTTTCCTAGCAATCAATGACCAGATTTGCACTTCTTGGCCTTTGCACCTAAGTCAGGTGGATTATAATCAATACAAACAGAACTCAATGGACACATAGGCTTTTACCAGAGTTTAGAAGCAGCAGAGTTTAGAGGCAGTCAAAGCTCCTCTCCAGAACGCAGAAGAATTGCTTTCAGGAGGGGAGCTTTTGAGCACAAAAAACACCAAACGCTCCTAAGCGCGCATAAGCACTTCAGAGTTTATTTATTTTAAAGGCCAGAATAAATTAAACTTCTAGCCAATAAAGTAAAAAAAAAGAAAAAAAACTTCCAAACACCAAATGCTGCTTTACTCTGCTAAACTCACCTAAACTGGTTTGAAACAATGCAGCTTAGGTGAGTTTTTAAGGGCTCATGTACACAGGATTGAAAACCTCTTCAGAATGCTGGAAACTGACAGCTGGAAACGGATGGTGAAAAATGTCTGTTTTACAGCTTTTACACAAAGAGTTTATGAGCCTTTGAGGTAAGAAGCGTTTTTTTAAGATAACCTTTAGAAGGCCCTCCCAAATGCCCACAATGCAAGAAAAACAATTAAATTTTTAACTATTTCAGCCATTCTGTGAGAGAAGAAAGAGCAGCAGCAGAGAGAGCTGCGTGCTTATAGATAGCGGTCTTATTTTTCATGTTTTCACTATGGATCCCATCATGAGCATGTGTGAGGAAATGCTCCTGATGTTGCTGTTGCTGAGGCTCTGAAGACATGGAAAACTGTGTGAGAGGACCAGAGTTCATCGCTACTGGACTCATCCATTGATACAGGCATGTCGTGAAATTTTGTTTTTTTTTAACATTTTTATATGTTGAAAAATGATCAGAAAAAAAAAATAACAGTGTACACCTATAACACCTTATATTACATCACTTACATTCACAGCACCCTCATCTAAAAAAGATCAAATAAAATTTAGGCATATAGCATACCTCTCAACTTTCTGAGAAGGGAATGAGGGACACCTTTTAGTAAAAGTATGTAGTCATAGAACAAACACCCTGCCACGCCCCCTTTAATGAAGAATTGTACAAAAAAAAGGATTGGTTAAACCTGCTAATCCTTTTTTACCACTACTATTCCTTTATATTGGCTTTTGGTATTTACAAATGCAGGCATTTAAAAATTGGATGAAAGGTTTAGCTCTGTAAAACACTTTTTTGATAGATAAGTAGTCCATTTTAAATACAACTATATAGATTAGACCAAAATGAGGGACGAATGAGAAGGAAAGAGGGACAGAGGGACATTGTTCCAATTGAGGAACAGTCCTTCAAAATCAGGGACAGCTGGGAGCTATGCATATAGTGTTTTAGGCATATTTTCCTGCTGGAGTAAAGGGAGAAACCCTACCCATGTTCATACTGTACTGCCATTGCACACACACAAAAAATACAAGAAATGGATTACATTCAATAGACACAAAAGATATCTGAATTACCTCCAGACAAATATGAAGAAAAGAAAACAAAAAAACAGGAGCTGTGTACAAATGAATAAGCTTTATTGAACATGTATAAAACATCAGTAATAACTCAAGGCATGTGAAATGTGAAATGTCCCCCCCCCCCCCCAAAACCCCCAAATCAAGTAATCTTTATTCAAATTACAGTGCAAAGATACAACATATGATGAATAGATAGAGCTTACAATATCCAAAAGTCAAGCAAAATAAGTTGTAGACACCTTAGTATTAAGCATAAAACATACCCAACATACTTTTATGGTTATTGTTTGCAAGAGCCTGCCTTTCCATTTAAATACCATCAAATCAGTAGAACATACAGCTACACAGAGGCATGAAAATAAAAAAACACATGTATAGCTATAGTGCATAAAGACACACATTGTAAAAACTATACCAAACAGTTAGAGCATGAAAAGTATTCATCCAACAAAATACACTTACTGCAATATGGGTCCTTAGGCATGCCAGCAAACCCCCCCCCCCCCAAAAGCAAATTCGGACATAAAGACATGTGGCCCTGCTGCCAGAAGCCAAATGAGCTGCTCTTACACATCCCTTTATATAACCTTGGTTAAACTACACCCACCCAGTATAGGAAACGCCCAGCAAAGTACTTAATTGGGTCTATTGGTTCCTAAACCAAAATCACCAGTTCACTAATGAATGAGTGTTTGGCTGGCCATCCATGATCCAATTTTCTTACAATTTTCTGTCCAATTTTCTTGAAATTTACCTTCAAGTATGTAGTACGAAGGCCTGCCTAATTAGATACAAGTGAATGTGTTGTTTAGCTTTGACCTCACATTATGTGGTTTGTGGTAGATCTAACAGAAAATTGTACAACAAAAGTTGAACATGTATGGCCAGCCTAATGGGCCATACACACTATAAGATTTTCTGAAGACTTTTTCCTTTAGATTTGCCAAAACCATATAATATGAGGTCAAACCTAAACACTTTCAATTTGTATGCAATCTGTCAGGCCTGGAGCATGCGCACATGGGCTATCTGCCAGAAATACCAATTGATGTCTACATTTCCTGGAAAGATTTGAGGAAGGATAGGAAGCCCATCGCCAAAGAATTCTACACTTGTCTATTTGCTGATGCACGTCCTTTCCCTTTTCAGGCCTGGAGCAACAGGTGTGTCAATGGGCTTTAAGCTAGTAACAATGGCATCAGTTTGACATCAGTTTAAGATGCTTCTGAGATAATACAGAATTTACTAACAGGTGCACCTTCTGATCTGCATTTGACCTGCTTCAAGTGTTTTTGCATTCTCATAGACCTGTATGGAAATGCAAATCCTATGTGAAGAAAACAAAATCCCATCAACACAGGCTCAAATATATTCACAATTCAATGCAAATTTAGGAGGATTTGGGACAGTATCCCAAATACTGCAAGCAGGTTCCTGAGTGGTTGAGAGGTATGACAACTTGGAGAATCATAGGGGGCCTATGACATACATAGTAGGAAACTGAGAAAGCAGTTTGGGGTCTTAGGAGTCCCGTGTCAGGCAGCACAAAAATAATTATATAACTTGACTATGCGGACTCTCATTCTTCCAGTGTTCATACCTGCAAAGGGAAGCCACAGTAGAAAACAGTCATCCACAACCAGCTGAAAGCCCCTCCATGCTGAGCACCAGAACAGGAAATTGCTTTTGCGTTACGTAAAAATACAATTCATACAGTGATGACTGTGTACTGTGTTCAAGTGCACGAAATATGGGATATTCAAAAGTGCAAGACAAAACAAATGTTGCACAGAAAAATCATTGAGAGCTGAAACACCTATGTTAGATGTAAACTACACCACAAGGTGCCAATTGCTGCAGCTATATGAAGCCACTTCACATTCACATTTCCATGTCTATGAATAGGAAAAACTGGAAGGGTGTTTCTGTATACAGAGAGAAGATGAGACACCATCCACTGTCTGCTGATTATTTCATCTTATCAACATGGCCGTTATTTCATGTCATGATTATGCCTTAAAGTGGAACTTTAGTCAAAAAATGTAAAATATTAAAAATAAGTGTCTATACTGTTTAAAAATCCAGTGACTACACTGTTTCACCCTGCTCTGCACATGCTCAGTTGCTCTCCATTTTTAGGCATTTTTAGGCACAGAAAATTGTGTAGAGGCCGATCTGCTGACAGCCTTAACCACTTCAGCTCCGGAAGGTTTTACCCCTGTTAGCTCAAATCACGCCAGGAGGCAATTTCACGATGATATACGGCCCTTCAGTTGCTAACCCCCCCCCCCCCCTAGATAGTGAATTTTCCCTCATCCGGCCAGGAATTGTGATGACATATAGCACTCAAACTTAGCGCAGACACAACTGATTTTATTGCAAGTTTCGCTCATATTTAAGGCATGTTTTGAGCGGGAAAGACTGCTCCAAACTGGTTACAATTCATCAGTCAAATTAACAATAGCACATATAGCACATATCTCACAGAACAGTACATGAAAAGGCTTTTGTTTTCGCTATGCATCTGTGTCAATATGAATCTGTGTTTTGTGGGACGAGTTGCTCTGTCTGTATTCAGCTGTCATGTGTTAATGTAAGCCATTGTCAAATGTGTTTAGGTGGTGTCAGTAATCTCTATGCGCAGACTTAACTTTGTCAAGTGTCCAAATGAATGAATGGAAAGGTGTTTACATTTCGTCTAAATGCAAAATACAGCTGTCTGCTGTATATAGGTGTGATAGTAGCATATATTTCTGCTACTATCACACCTATATATGTCTAGGTGTGTATATAAATATATGGATGTGTGTATATACATCACTATACACAAGTTCAGATGTTTTGCCTGCCTCCAAAACCCCCCAAAAAATGCCAGCAAAAACACACCTGGGCATTTTTTTGTTGACGCTAGCGTTTTTTGGCATTTTTTTGGGTTCTTTTGAGGCAGGCAAAACATCTGAACATGTGTATAGGGGGTATATATACACATATATGTCTGAATATATACCCCTAGACATATATAGGTGTGATAGTAGCAGAAATATATTACTGTAAATGATTTCATTAGCGCAAGCATATATTTCAGCTACTATCAAACCTATATATGTCTAGGGGTATATATTCAGACATATATGTCTATATATACCCCCTATACACATGTTCAGATGTCATGTCTGACATCAAACATGTCCTCAAAAAAGCACTGGCAGTGGCAGCCCCTGCAGCATAAAAAATGCTTGGCTGGTGAGAAGCCATATGGGTGTGTCGAAGCAATTCAGAGAAACGATCATTTCTCTATAGCGGTCACCCTGCTATGGAAGGGTTTTGTCACCCTGCCATAGCAGTCACTGCCAGTTAACCCTACACTACACTACGGTCCCCTTACACTTAACACTTTCCCTACAGAAACTAAATTTTTGAAGCTAACTTAAGTGTAAAGGAGCACTCTAACTACACTAGATATCCCTTTCCTCACACTAATAAATAAAAATCAAAAAATCTCTTTTTTTTTTTTTTAATTTTTCAATAATTGGCTTTTTTTATCAAAAATGACAATTTTTAAGAACTTTTTTTTTTTGTGTGATTTTGTGTCTGGGGGGTCTAAAGGGTGTACCTGTGAAGTTTCAGCTCTGTAGCATGTCCAGAACCAGAAAAAAAGATCATATAGGTGTTAAAGGAGGGTCCCACATCCCTGTTCTACTGAAAAATTATCTTTTTTTTTTTTTCATGGTTCTGGACATGCTACAGAGCTGAAACTTCACATGTACGCTTTTTAGACCCCCCAGATACTAAATCCAAAGTCAAAATAAAAAAATCTCTCTCTTTTTTTTTTTTTTTTCAATAATTGGCTTTTTTATCAAAAATGACAATTTTTAAGAACTTTTTTTTGTGTGATTAATAGTTAATGGGGCATGACCCAGAACCCTAGGCACTTTTTAGGGGCATTTATTGGGTTTTAGGGCTTAAAAATGGTGTTTTTTGATTACCGAAGTTTGGGTCCCATTGATTTCAATGGGGTTCTGAAATCCGAACCAAACTTTTGGGAAATTCGGGTGTTCTGGTCGAGCCGAACTTTTCAAAAGTTCGATCATCCTTACTCATTAATGCCAGAGCTCATATATGTCAAATTAGAACACATCAAATATCTAACACCCATAAAAACAGTCTAATCAATCAGAAAAAAAAAAACAATTTGTAAACAATACTCCCATAAGGTTGAGTTATTGTCGTTGAGGGCTGTGATCCTTCGTTCTGAAAGTCTCAAATTAAACTTATCTGAGGAATAAGCATCAAGAAAGGTTTAGTAACAAAACATTTTACTTTTCCTCCTAAAAATAAACCAACGGTTAGAGGAATTTAGCATACAGTAAGCATGTCAAACATTTTCCTTCCTAACAGAGCACTTCTCTAATACCAAAATTGTTGACGTCAAATTAATTATTACCACGTGGATTTCTATATATTTTTTATGTTATGGTATACCATAAACTTAAAGAAAAAAATATTATTGTTCACCATGGTTAAAAAATGAGCAGCTCAAAAATAAACATTAGCAATTTCCCATTTGGATACAAGAACCCATACGTCACCATCACCATTCTTCTCACCCATTTGGAACATCCTTCAAAACAGTTTTTTTTTCTACAAAAGCAACACTGATAGTTAATATACATTTGCATATACAACTAACAGATTCTTTTGTACTTCCTCTTCAAGTTCACCCAGCTCAGTCAATCTGTATGACAATGCAACTTTTTACAATCCCTTTTGCAGTTACCTGTGTCACAGACAGGAGAGGGGGGAGGGGGGGTTTGTTTGCTAAAAAGGCACCAGAAAATATATATATTTTTTTTTTTAAAAGTCAGTGATAAAGAAAGAAAAGTCGGTGACCCAAAACCTCAATGATAAAAGTTCAAAATTGCTTACGATTTTTAAGGATAGAAATACAATTTTAGTCCTTAAGGTCACACTTTACACACCAAATATATTTTCTTGCTTCTAAAAGCTGCCATGACCATCATAGTACGGATTTGTTACCTTTTTTTTTGTTGTACTCGTGGCAAAATCACATCACTTTAAAACACAAGTAATAAACACAAAACAAATTATTATGCAACCATAATGAATGAATGTTATGAAATGCTTTGCTGATACAGCACCTTTAGGAACAGTGTTAAAACGAACACAACATAACAATTCATGGATCTAAGGTTGCCCATACACGATACAATTTTCATACAATTTTCCCAAACGTAAATTTCATCTTTTTTTTTTTCTTTGAGATTCTCCTTACCTTGAGAATTGCCCATTATCTAAGCTCAGAATACAAAGTGAGATCAGCTGAGTTTGAAGGTTTATATATATATATAGGGATGGTGAGGTCAGTATTTAGACTTTATTGGAAAACCTAGTTTCCCAACTTACGTGGTTTCCTGCGTCTTTCTAACCAGATTTATATACACCCGATGTATGGTTTTCTGTTAACTATCCTGGGTGGGCAAGGTTATACCTTCAAGCTCATCTTAATATCACATACAATCTCCACATACATCTATACAATGGCATGCAATCTTATATAACGACTAAAAATACACCTAAATGTCTATACAAATATACAAGTTTTAGAGGGAGAATTCACTATCACACACAGTACTGCTTTGTAAACGGGTTTCAGACCCTGGGATATCAGACCCCATCTTATCTTCGGGGCTTCAGGCCCTGGAGTATCAGACCCCATCTTTCTTTATTAATTTCATATTCCTGGGAGGTGCTAAAATTAGCGGTTAACTGGGTACCGTTTATCTGCTCTGACAGTATAGGGTAGTAATAAATAAAAAATAGAATTACTTACCCCATTTTGTGTTATGGCAGATTCCACTTTTCTGACACCAAACTGTTAGCTCAAATCCCATCAGGAGGCAATTTCACGATGATATACGGCCCTTCAGTTGCTAACCCCCCCCCTAGATAGTGAATTTTCCCTCATCCGGCCAGGAATTGTGACGACACATAGCACTCAAACTTAGCGCAGACACAACTGATTTTATTGCAAGTTTCGCTCATATTTAAGGCACGTTTTGAGCGGGAAAGACTGCTCCAAACTGGTTACAATTCATCAGTCAAATTAACAATAGCACATATCTCACAGAACAGTACATGAAAAGGCTTTTGTTTTCGCTATGCATCTGTGTCAATATGAGGTGTTCTTGTATTTGAATCTGTGTTTTGTGGGACGAGTCGCTCTGTCTGTATTCAGCTGTCATGTGTTAATGTAAGCAATTGTCAAATGTGTTTAGGTAGTGTCAGTAATCTCTAAGCGCAGACTTAACTTTGTCAAGTGTCCAAATGAATGAATGGAAAGGTGTTTAACATGTCGTCTAAATGCAAAATACAGCTGTCTGATGTCCAGGGTTGTATGAATAAGTGTTCGTCTGGCTCGTTACTATGTAAATGCAAGGGCCCACATTCCATCATAGAATGGGCATAAGCTGAAATATATATGAAATATAATAAGGCATGTTAATACAATCTTTCAACCCCCTTAATGACCAGGCCATTTTTTGCAATTCGGCACTGCGTTACTTTAACAAAAATTGCGCGGTCATGCGACGCTGTACCCAAATACAATTGATGTCCTTTTTTCCCACAAATAGAGCTTTCTTTTGGTGATATTTGATCACCTCTGCGGTTTTTAGATTTTGCGCTATAAACAAAAAAAGAGCGACAATTTTGAAAAAAAAACGCCATATTTTTTACTTTCTGCTATAAAACATTCCCAATTAAAAAAATGTAAAAATTTAATTTTTTTTATCAGTTTAGGCCAATTTGTATTCTGCTACATGTTTTTGGTAAAAAAAATCCCAAAAAGCGTATTTTAATTGGTTTACGCAAAAGTTATTGCGTTTACAAACTACAGCATAGATTTTTGGAGTTTTTATATTTTTTTTGCTTTTATTAGTAAAAGCTGCGATCAGAGTTTTTTAGCGGGACTGCAACATTGCGGCGGACAGATCAGACCCCTAACTGACATTATTGATACTTTTTGGGGACCAGTGACATTAATAAAGTAATCAGTGCTAAATAATATGCACTGTTACTGTATAAATGACACTGGCAGGGAAGGGGTTTACACTGGGAGTGATCAAATGGGTTAATGTATGCCTCTTGGTGCTTACTCACTGTGGGGGGTGGGGGAGGTTCTGTAACAGGCACAGAGAGATCTCTCCCTGCCTGTGTGACAGAAGACTTACCTGCTTTGTTTACATAGGCAGGCGGCTCTTCTGTCAGTTTCTCTGAAGATTGTCGGAGGCCGGCGGCAATCGCTGCCGCTTCTCCTGCAGCCCACGTCCCGCTGTGTCTAGACCGCATGCACAAAATCACGTAGATCTACGTGATTTTGCACAGCTGAGCCACCCTGCCGCAGTATATCTGCGGTGGGCAGTCGGCAACTGGTTAATGTGAAATTAAACCCTTCTATCCTTTACAGCCAAGGAAGCTGCTTTTGTTTCATCCTCAACTACCATGGTGTTGCACATGTGATCAGTAATGACACCAGCCATTTGATCATTTGACAGTTTGGTTGAGGAAACCAAAGATACAAACTCCAAACAGATAATTCTAAATAAAGTGCAGCGCTAGAATAATGACAACAAATCAAAAACAATAGATGAGGGAAAACCTATATCACATGATCCCACCACTATTCATGATAATAGACATTAAATAGTATGAAAAAAATGAATATACATACACAAAACCAAGAACCTGTAAATTAATGAGCAGTTAGACATAAACAGTGAGAAATAATGGAAACGTGTACATAAAATAAAATTGTCCATATATAAAAAAAAAAGATCCAAACTCTTCACAGAAAGTTCTGTGATAGATGACAGACAGTTGTATAAATCTGTGATGCTGAACCAGGTTGACAGCCAGAAAAGATCATGCTCCACAAGCCAGATAAATAATACAAGCTGCTCACCAGATATCAATGACCACTGAATCACAGGTGGTCAAAAAAAGCACAGGGAAATAGGTCTCCCTCCAACCATATGTAGTTCACACTGATCCAGCAACACTCAAAAATAAAAGTAAGAAAGGCACTTCCTTAGTGCAGTACAATAAGTTTATTTGCAAGGATAAAAAAGATTACAAGATTCCAATATAAAGCCAGCGTATGATTGATCGTAACATGCATAAAGTTTGCGGCGTTCCTACGGGCTTCCCCACAAGTGACATAAGCAAATGTGACAATTAGAAATCTCGGCATTCCAGGAATGTAACTGTTTTTTTTTAAACCGTTAAATCGAAGGGTTTAATTTAGATTTATGGTATACTGCTGTTCAGGGGCTCTGGGCTCAAGTAAAATGGCAGCCTCCAGCAAGAAGAAACAGGAGCAATCCTGGAGGCAATTTACAGCACACACTAATTTTGGTAGCATACAGTAATTATTAATGTGTAATGCATGTTCCTTGCTAAAGAACATTATTTTTATCACGTTGTTATGTGTAAAGTTAGGCTTTAAACAGACATTAAAACAGCATGTTGCCTTTCAAAATAACAAAAAACATACGGAATGGTGTGCAGTTTTACCAATGCATGTTGTATGTCCAATAAATCTTGTTTAAGTGGAACTAAACTCATGGATTTAACTGTTTCCCAAAACAGTCACATTCAAGATTTGCTGTGAATGATAACTTGTCACAGTTGTTTGTGCTGTCTAGCAAACTGTCAAGCCATCAAATAGCTGGTATTCTCACTGGTCACATGTGCGGTACCATGGCACCTACAGAGAAAAAGAGGCTACGGTAGAAGAATGGGCATCCGCAGGTAGGGGCAAGGGGGGGCGAATGCCCCCCCCCCCCCGGAATCTCAACTTCCCCTTTAAAGTGGTTGTTAAGCTACTTTATACCATCCTGCCTGGTCTGTTTAATAATCCTGTGTGCCTGTGTCTGTGTTTTTAAAAAATAAGGAGTTCTTTATCAGTTTTCAGAGCACCGAGCGCTGCTCAAGTGACTCGTCGGCTCTCTCCTCTCCCCATCTGACAGCTGCCTGCAGTGGGTGGGAATGAGGATTCCTTGCTGTTGTCAGTCGGGAGGGGAGGAGCAGGGGAGGGGGAGAGGTGGCGGGTCACGTGAGCGGCGATTGAAAACTGGTAAAGAACGGCTTATTTTTATAAGGCACAGACACAGGGGCACACAGGATTATTAAACAGACTGTAGACAGAATATGAAACTTTAAATGAAATTACAGCAGCAGGAGGGACACTGATAGAGGAGCAGACAGGCAGGGAGGGAGGGGGGAGAGAGGACAGAGTGGGATAGGTGAGCTGCGGATGATGGAGGCACATAAACTGACCACGGTGTCAGGGCTCAGCAGCCACGGTATACCATAGTAGAATACCAACGATCTATACGTTACCTAAGGTCCATAAGGACATGGTCAACCCTCCGGCCAGACCAATAGTGAATGGTATCCAATCTGTAACATCTAGGCTAGGAGAGTACCTAGACTTTTTTCTACAAAAAAGTGTAGTACAGTTGAGATCCTATTTGAGGGATACCAAGGCCTTTTTGATAGCTTTAAGAGAGTTGGAGCTACCGAGCAATAGGGACATCTTTCTGGTGACAGCAGATGTCGCGTCTCTCTATACTATCATTCAACATGAAGACGCATTGCTCGCCTTCAATTGGGCCTTTAGTAAGAGGGAGGATATCCCTGATATCCAAAAACGTTTTTTGAGGGATACTCTTGATTTTTGCCTAGCGCATAATTATTTTTGGTTTGATAGCATGTTCTACCAGCAGCAGAGAGGTGTAGCTATGGGGGCGAAATTCGCTCCCAGTTTAGCTAACATATTTATGGGAGAATGGGAGGACCGGTCGATTTTTGCAGCCCAACATGAAGAGTTAATTATGTATCGTCGATATATCGACGATCTATTCTTTGTGTGGGCAGGGACCGAGTCCTCTCTGGTGGAGTTCTGTGATAAACTTAATGTTAACACCAATAACATTAAGTTAGACTTCAGTTGGAGCCGCGAAAAGATTCACTATCTGGACGTTGAGATATTCCTTCTGGACGGTGGACTGAAGACTCAAGTGTACTTCAAGCCGACCGACCGGAACGGATATCTCCCCGTCCAGAGTGGACATCACCAATTATGGCTGTCTAACATCCCCAGGGGACAGTTCCTTCGTGTTAGAAGGAATTGCACCCTGGAGGCGGATTATTTTGAACAATCCCAAATTCTAAAGAAGAGATTTATGGAAAAAGGGTATCAAGCTGCCAAATTGGATAAGACAATAACTGAAATAGGTGTATTAACGCAGGAAGAATGCCTAAGGGATTCGGTCAAACAAAGAACACAGGAACACGAATGGAGCTTCATAACACAGTTTAGTGCACAACATCGCGAAGTGGAACAGGTTTTTAAAAAACACTGGCCTGTACTTCGCATGGACAAGCTCCTGTGTGGTGTGCTGCCAGAGTCTCCAAACTTCATCTATAGAAGGGGACCAACCTTCGGAGATCAGGTAGTAAAAAAAGTATTGGACCCGCCAAAGAAACCAGTTATGTTCTGGGAGGAAAGAGTTGGTTTCTTTGCTTGTAGGAGATGTAAGACATGCAAACAGGTTAATACCCATTTGAGGAATTTCACCAATTTTACATCTCCATCGAATGGCCAATCCTTTGAAATAAAAGACCTGATTACGTGCAATACCACTCATGTGGTTTATTGCCTGCAGTGTCCCTGCAATTTACTTTATATTGGGAGGACGAAACGGACAATAACCACGAGAGTGTCCGAACACATTACAAATATTCGCAATGGGTTCAAGGATCACAGTGTGTCACTACATTTCCGAGATTTCCACAATAGGGATCCAACTCACCTCAAATTTTGGGGTATAGAGAAAGTGGAACCGGTATGGAGGGGCTCGAATAGAGTTCGGGAAATATCGAAACGCGAAACACACTGGATCTATCTGACAGAAAGTTTATATCCCAAAGGTCTAAACGTTGATCTGGATATCAACTGCTTCATTAGCAATTATTAACATGTTGAGGCAGTTTTTATCCAGATTTTTCTTTTGGCAGCAGTTTCCCAAAATATACATTTGGTGATGTCTATGTTTGAGGCCCATTTCAGGCTCACACATGTATATGTAGAGAAGAAGTAGGTCTGGTTCTCTTCATGTATTATTATTTATTTATTTTAATTTTTTTTCCTTTGTGTCTTTTTTCTAATATTTATTTTAAGGTTCACATTTTATATTTAATATTGATATTAAGATTGATTCTATGTTTTAAATTCTATTATATCTCTTGTAAAATATATCCTGTTTGGAATGATGGTTTTTAATAGTTTTATATATATATATATACATATATATTTATATTATCTGCTATTTATATATTATGGCTATAATTATATGGTTTGTTTCATTTCATATTTATCAGACTGCATACTTGATGCTCGATGTATTTTGATTTTATTGTAGTTGTGTTTATGAGATTTACTGGTGTAAAGTGAAAGGCATTCAGTATGAAATATGGATGCTATATATCGTAAATACATTCTAATTGCCCCATAAATAAACGCTGGGCGATAGATTCATAGTCGAGTGGGAGGACTTATACTTCCTGCAGGTTTTTTTACCCTCGGGATTGTATTTCCTTGGGTGTCCGCAGAGAAGGTATCTGAGCGTCCTGACGGTGACGTACATCCGGTGGTGGAACCGGATGTTGTCATCAGCCACTGTGCTTGAGGTCGACGGCGGATGTGCGTCATTACGGCTGGCCGGAAGTACACATCTGCACATCGGAGTACCGATGTAAGCGGTGTAACTAAGATTATGTGTATTTCCGGATGACCTTTTCAGGCGGACGCCGGTGCGCATGCGCCGGCGTCATTATTTAAACAGTATGACCGCGCTGCGCACATGGGCTCTCAGAGGAAGTCGTAAGGACGAAACGTCAGAGCTGATGTGCGCGGTCGCAAAATATATCACATAGGACACCATCTGAGATTCCTATTGGACTGCAGGAATGTTTGGATCCGGTCATCCAGTGTGCATATTTTAATCCTTTATGCCTTCACTCCATTACCCTCCTGTAAGTAGACATCTGGAGGGGAGAGGGGGTTTAGTGTGTGTGGTTTTAATAAAAGTTTGCAGAATTACACTATTGTTGCCCCCACTTTGTTCAATTACATGAACTTTGAGCGGAGGAATATTGGAGGAAGGAGGAGTGTGGTGCAGCCCAGCAGTGATCAGTACACCTGTGGATTGGTGGATTTGATTGAAGGCTATATATTCACCAGGCTCTGGTGAGTGTTTTATTCAAAGGGGGGAGCACTAGAGTGTGGTGATACCTTTGGAATAATAGACAAGACCCTGCACTCCCTTACCCTGGTGGATGGATGGTGCCTGAAGTATCACTGTATGGACTGCACATATATATTTTTGAGTCTTTAAGGACACTGGTTTAATCAATGGACCTTTGCTTAGCGCTGCTAGTGTTATAGTTTATTTTATTTGATCAAAAACTCTACAACACCTGTGGTAATATTTCTTTTTGTATAGTAGCCGCTTTGAGACCTTGCGTCTTCATAACTCCTTGTTGCTATCTATTTTGCCCTTGTGTGCGCGGGGTGAGTTATTTTATGAGACCATTTTCTGGTAATACATATTCTGACTCTTTTGTTTACATATTTTTGGCTATAACCCCGCTGCCATGGATGCGATATCCTTTTTGAAAGATAGGCAACTTGAAGTAGACTCTATTTTTTCGGAGGAACCTATCACTGATGTCTCGCACGACCTCACCTCAAACTTGAACATCTTGGGTTTCACCCTGGAGAAACAAGTGAGGACGTGGTGGGACATCTGTACCTTCGAGAAATATATTAAAGAGAAAATTATCATGAGGAGCCTTAGGTGGTAAGTGACCCCCCAAGATGCTCTTGATGATGATAGTTCCACCCAGGAGTGGTTGGACTTTTTTAACCATGTGGGCATCAAGTTGCAGGAACTGATATTAAAAAGGAAAAAGTTGAAAATGAAAATTCTTGAAAAGAAAATAGCAGATTTAAAGAATATTTTAGATGAGGACAAAGATTCTCCAATAGTTTTAAAATTTAATTCAGATATTAAGAAAAAATTACAAAAAATAGATAAAGACACCCATAAGAAAAAGGTTAAAAAATATTATAGAGATTTGGGAGATTTTAAAAGCAATTCAATTTATCTCTGGCAAAACCCAGGAGTTGTCCCTAATCAGAGGGTACAAAATGAAACAGAGTTAGCGGCCAATTATCCAAATAGTCAATTGGCCACCCCGGGCCCCAGTACACCTAGAGGTCCGGCTAGACCGCTAGCAGGACCACCTGGGGCACGAGCTAAAGCTGTGCAAAAGTCGGAGGGGGCTCCACCCTATAGAGGTGACCAACAAAATCAATATGTGGGGTATGGACATCAGTCCGCCCCCCGTTTTGACTCTCCATATAGAGTCCCGGTACATAATAGATATGAGGCTCTTAACCATTATGAGGGCTCACAGCCTCCTATCCCGAATCCCGCTCGCCCTTTTCAGTGGAGAGGAGGCAGAGGCAGGGGTGGGAGGAGGGGAGGCAGACCATGGAGGGGGAGACCTCAATGGTGGGGCCCACCTCAACCGCAGGGTCCGTACAATCCCCAGTGGAGACAGCAGCTGGGTCCTCAACAAGGTATGGGGGATCGAGCTTCAGGGGGTGCAGAGCCGGACGTAAAAAACAAAAAAAGAAGGCGGGACGGAGATTAAATGGAATTTATAATCTTGCAGATGTATCCCTAACTGATAAAGAGCTGAATATCCTGCATGCTGGTTTGAAATGCGCTAGACATCAACCCGTAAACAAATTTAATGTTTATATAGATCTTCATAAGTTTGTAAGGAAAATTAATCTGAAAAAATATTATTTGAATCCTGCCCGCACTTTGGGAGCTCCCAAAGCGGGACTAACTAATTATACAGTAGGAGTGGATAGTGGGCTTAAGAATTGTTCACTTTTTAACCCACAACAATCGTCCAACCAGCACATCGAAGTGTTTAAAAATCTGGTGATTAGGGATTTGAAAGAAATCCCAAATAAGAAATGTGTTAATCCAAGACACATCCAGGAAGGGCTGGAAGCACTCGAAAAGAGAAAGGACGTAATTATCAGACCCGCTGATAAGGGAGGTGGGGTGGTGCTTCTTAAAAAAGAGTTTTACCACACCCAACTCTCTACTATGCTTGCGGACAGTGAGACATATAGGGTTTTAAGAACAGATCCTACCTTACAGTATAGACGGGAATTAGGTACACTAGTAGAAAGGGGGTACCAAAATCGGATTCTGTGTAAGAAGGAGAAACATTATCTGGTACCTAGTTATAGTAGAATACCAACGATCTATACGTTACCTAAGGTCCATAAGGACATGGTCAACCCTCCGGCCAGACCAATAGTGAATGGTATCCAATCTGTAACATCTAGGCTAGGAGAGTACCTAGACTTTTTTCTACAAAAAAGTGTAGTACAGTTGAGATCCTATTTGAGGGATACCAAGGACTTTTTGATAGCTTTAAGAGAGTTGGAGCTACCGAGCAATAGGGACATCTTTCTGGTGACAGCAGATGTCGCGTCTCTCTATACTATCATTCAACATGAAGACGCATTGCTCGCCTTCAATTGGGCCTTTAGTAAGAGGGAGGATATCCCTGATATCCAAAAACGTTTTTTGAGGGATACTCTTGATTTTTGCCTAGCGCATAATTATTTTTGGTTTGATAGCATGTTCTACCAGCAGCAGAGAGGTGTAGCTATGGGGGCGAAATTCGCTCCCAGTTTAGCTAACATATTTATGGGAGAATGGGAGGACCGGTCGATTTTTGCAGCCCAACATGAAGAGTTAATTATGTATCGTCGATATATCGACGATCTATTCTTTGTGTGGGCAGGGACCGAGTCCTCTCTGGTGGAGTTCTGTGATAAACTTAATGTTAACACCAATAACATTAAGTTAGACTTCAGTTGGAGCCGCGAAAAGATTCACTATCTGGACGTTGAGATATTCCTTCTGGACGGTGGACTGAAGACTCAAGTGTACTTCAAGCCGACCGACCGGAACGGATATCTCCCCGTCCAGAGTGGACATCACCAATTATGGCTGTCTAACATCCCCAGGGGACAGTTCCTTCGTGTTAGAAGGAATTGCACCCTGGAGGCGGATTATTTTGAACAATCCCAAATTCTAAAGGAGAGATTTATGGAAAAAGGGTATCAAGCTGCCAAATTGGATAAGACAATAACTGAAATAGGTGTATTAACGCAGGAAGAATGCCTAAGGGATTCGGTCAAACAAAGAACACAGGAACACGAATGGAGCTTCATAACACAGTTTAGTGCACAACATCGCGAAGTGGAACAGGTTTTTAAAAAACACTGGCCTGTACTTCGCATGGACAAGCTCCTGTGTGGTGTGCTGCCAGAGTCTCCAAACTTCATCTATAGAAGGGGACCAACCTTCGGAGATCAGGTAGTAAAAAAAGTATTGGACCCGCCAAAGAAACCAGTTATGTTCTGGGAGGAAAGAGTTGGTTTCTTTGCTTGTAGGAGATGTAAGACATGCAAACAGGTTAATACCCATTTGAGGAATTTCACCAATTTTACATCTCCATCGAATGGCCAATCCTTTGAAATAAAAGACCTGATTACGTGCAATACCACTCATGTGGTTTATTGCCTGCAGTGTCCCTGCAATTTACTTTATATTGGGAGGACGAAACGGACAATAACCACGAGAGTGTCCGAACACATTACAAATATTCGCAATGGGTTCAAGGATCACAGTGTGTCACTACATTTCCGAGATTTCCACAATAGGGATCCAACTCACCTCAAATTTTGGGGTATAGAGAAAGTGGAACCGGTATGGAGGGGCTCGAATAGAGTTCGGGAAATATCGAAACGCGAAACACACTGGATCTATCTGACAGAAAGTTTATATCCCAAAGGTCTAAACGTTGATCTGGATATCAACTGCTTCATTAGCAATTATTAACATGTTGAGGCAGTTTTTATCCAGATTTTTCTTTTGGCAGCAGTTTCCCAAAATATACATTTGGTGATGTCTATGTTTGAGGCCCATTTCAGGCTCACACATGTATATGTAGAGAAGAAGTAGGTCTGGTTCTCTTCATGTATTATTATTTATTTATTTTAATTTTTTTTTCCTTTGTGTCTTTTTTCTAATATTTATTTTAAGGTTCACATTTTATATTTAATATTGATATTAAGATTGATTCTATGTTTTAAATTCTATTATATCTCTTGTAAAATATATCCTGTTTGGAATGATGGTTTTTAATAGTTTTATATATATATATATATACATATATATTTATATTATCTGCTATTTATATATTATGGCTATAATTATATGGTTTGTTTCATTTCATATTTATCAGACTGCATACTTGATGCTCGATGTATTTTGATTTTATTGTAGTTGTGTTTATGAGATTTACTGGTGTAAAGTGAAAGGCATTCAGTATGAAATATGGATGCTATATATCGTAAATACATTCTAATTGCCCCATAAATAAAAGCTGGGCGATAGATTCATAGTCGAGTGGGAGGACTTATACTTCCTGCAGGTTTTTTTACCCTCGGGATTGTATTTCCTTGGGTGTCCGCAGAGAAGGTATCTGAGCGTCCTGACGGTGACGTACATCCGGTGGTGGAACCGGATGTTGTCATCAGCCACTGTGCTTGAGGTCGACGGCGGATGTGCGTCATTACGGCTGGCCGGAAGTACACATCCGCACATCGGAGTACCGATGTAAGCGGTGTAACTAAGATTATGTGTATTTCCGGATGACCTTTTCAGGCGGACGCCGGTGCGCATGCGCCGGCGTCATTATTTAAACAGTATGACCGCGCTGCGCACATGGGCTCTCAGAGGAAGTCGTAAGGACGAAACGTCAGAGCTGATGTGCGCGGTCGCAAAATATATCACACCATAGGACACCATCTGAGATTCCTATTGGACTGCAGGAATGTTTGGATCCGGTCATCCAGTGTGCATATTTTAATCCTTTATGCCTTCACTCCATTACCCTCCTGTAAGTAGACATCTGGAGGGGAGAGGGGGTTTAGTGTGTGTGGTTTTAATAAAAGTTTGCAGAATTACACTATTGTTGCCCCCACTTTGTTCAATTACATGAACTTTGAGCGGAGGAATATTGGAGGAAGGAGGAGTGTGGTGCAGCCCAGCAGTGATCAGTACACCTGTGGATTGGTGGATTTGATTGAAGGCTATATATTCACCAGGCTCTGGTGAGTGTTTTATTCAAAGGGGGGAGCACTAGAGTGTGGTGATACCTTTGGAATAATAGACAAGACCCTGCACTCCCTTACCCTGGTGGATGGATGGTGCCTGAAGTATCACTGTATGGACTGCACATATATATTTTTGAGTCTTTAAGGACACTGGTTTAATCAATGGACCTTTGCTTAGCGCTGCTAGTGTTATAGTTTATTTTATTTGATCAAATACTCTACAACACCTGTGGTAATATTTCTTTTTGTATAGTAGCCGCTTTGAGACCTTGCGTCTTCATAACTCCTTGTTGCTATCTATTTTGCCCTTGTGTGCGCGGGGTGAGTTATTTTATGAGACCATTTTCTGGTAATACATATTCTGACTCTTTTGTTTACATATTTTTGGCTATAACCCCGCTGCCATGGATGCGATATCCTTTTTGAAAGATAGGCAACTTGAAGTAGACTCTATTTTTTCGGAGGAACCTATCACTGATGTCTCGCACGACCTCACCTCAAACTTGAACATCTTGGGTTTCACCCTGGAGAAACAAGTGAGGACGTGGTGGGACATCTGTACCTTCGAGAAATATATTAAAGAGAAAATTATCATGAGGAGCCTTAGGTGGGAAGTGACCCCCCAAGATGCTCTTGATGATGATAGTTCCACCCAGGAGTGGTTGGACTTTTTTAACCATGTGGGCATCAAAACAAAGATTCTCCAATAGTTTTAAAATTTAATTCAGATATTAAGAAAAAATTACAAAAAATAGATAAAGACACCCATAAGAAAAAGGTTAAAAAATATTATAGAGATTTGGGAGATTTTAAAAGCAATTCAATTTATCTCTGGCAAAACCCAGGAGTTGTCCCTAATCAGAGGGTACAAAATGAAACAGAGTTAGCGGCCAATTATCCAAATAGTCAATTGGCCACTTGGTTATTTTATGAGACCATTTTCTGGTAATACATATTCTGACTCTTTTGTTTACATACCATAGTCAGTTTACAGAGGGGAGGACATAGCCGGTCAGGATCAGCCAGGTATTTTAGGTGATAGAAGGGACCAAATTACACAGCACAAGCACTGTGCTTTATAACATGCTTTAAGGGAACAGGATCATTTTTTTTTTTTTTTTAGGTTAACAAATGTTTTAAAAATAAATGTTGCCGTTTGCCCTTTAAAAATAAATACTCAAAATAAGTATAATGACTAAGCCCCTCCCCTTCATGATATTGTTAA
The DNA here is from genome assembly GCF_965119305.1 of Pelophylax lessonae. Lineage (NCBI taxonomy): Eukaryota > Metazoa > Chordata > Amphibia > Anura > Ranidae > Pelophylax > Pelophylax lessonae. The sequence goes on along the minus strand of NC_138777.1, from coordinate 91,127,219 downwards.
AAGGGGAGGAGCATGGGTGACCTTAAAATGATGCCTCCCCCTGAAAAAAGTTCTGCGGATGCCCATGGGTAGAAGCTTCCTTTGCTGTAAAGGATAGAATTGTTTAGTACTGCCTTAGGTGGCCTACTAACCACAGTAGTCATATGTAGTGCCCCCCTGACCTCCAGAGGCAGGTGGAGTACCCCAGAAACAGGGAGGGCTAGCATTTCACATTAGGGTGTAGTCCTCAGCCATTAGTGTAAAATGTGTACAGTTGGGCACCAGTTAATTTTAAAGGCAAATGAGAGGGAATTTATTACCTTTCATTTAATCTCCATGGAGAGAGGGGTAGGGAATTCAAAACACTCCTGCAGACTCAGACTCCAACAATAGACTCTAGTACAGGAAAAAAAACCTTTAGGCTGGATCCAGCAACCTGTACCTTCTCAGAAGAAGCCGCAGTCTTTAATAGCACCATTATCTTCTATAGCAGCAGCAGCAGCCTCTGTGATCATTCCCATTTCCCAGGCTCTCTGTGAGTTACCTTTCCAAAGGACCTTAAGTGGCAGTGTCACCTCTGATATTCCATTCTGCACATGACTTCTCCTTTCCTGTTGTCTGCGAGGTTCCCTGAGCCTGGGGCCACACTGGACAGGCAGGCTCCTTCTGCTCTCAGGCCTCTGCACTAACCATATGCAAAGCTTTCCTAGGCCCCTGGCCTCGTCACTCAGCTGCTCCTCACACACCCTACCCAGGCAGCAGGCCAGGGGGAAGAGAGAGCTCACATGGTCCTCCCCAAATATTTATGCTCTCCCCCAGCATACAACAGTGCCAATAGACCTCCTACCAATCTGCTAGAGGAAATATATATAGTATATACATAACTCAGTTTTACTGTATCTCCTCACACTGTTGCCATAGGTACAAGTAATGGCAGCAGGGAGAGACGACACCTCTACTGAGTTTAGGAGAAAACCAAATGAATAAGGAAACTATAAATTAGTCTGGGCTGAATACTACCCAACATGACTTAATATGGATAGTAGCCCCCGTCTAGGACAGGGTGCTGCACATACTGTATATAGCCATCAATGTTTTCTTATTGTACATTGGAACCCAGTGACTATTGCATATGGAGAGAGTAAATCCACAGCAATTAAGACTGACCTCCCATTTTTACTTTTCTCTCCAGATGCTGAAACTAGAAAATCCAAACGATTCCTCAGCGTTGACTTCCAGAATGACCCCTATTGATCTTTTTCGCACCCCAGCTATGCGGAAAATTACCATCTACCTCTCTATGTCTTGGTAATTAATTTGTTCCTATTTTAAAAAAGGATATTCCATGATAACAATAACAGTGAAAATTATCAAATAACCTCACTATTCATAATTCAGATTTTGGTAAGTGCTAGAGAGAGAATGAGGGTGCACAGGCATAGTGCATTATCCCACACAGTTTATTAAATTAGAATAAAATATCAGAGCCCTGGCTCTGATGAAGAAGAACATGCCTTCGAAAGTTGTTAGCCAGGGACCCCGGTGAGGTCTCCTCTATGCTCGAATGAATAGAGAGTTTGGGAGATTGCAACCAAGTTGTGTTGTCAGATGAGCGCTTATACTACCTATGTTTGTGAGTAGTATCTATTTATTTTATTTTTAATGTAATAAAATTTGTGGTATAATGCACTAGGCCAGTGCGCCCTCTTTCTTTTATCTCTACAATGTTCTGGGGACAACCTTGGTTCTAGAGGGACCCCGGTGAGGGCCCCTCTATGCTCGAATGAATAGAGAGTTTGGGAGATTGCAACCAAGTTGTGTTGTCAGATGAGCACTTATACTACCTATGTTTGTGAGAAGTATCTATTTATTTTATTTTTATCCACTTAACGACCAGCCACGTAGATCTACGTCGGCTGACTTTGAGTGGTTATACCGGGATGATGCCTCTAGCTAGAGGCATCATCCCAGTACTGTTGTTTGAAGCCGACGGTCGGCTTTCCGTCAGTAACGACCGATGCGGCTCGGGAGCCGCTCGATCGTTACCCGGGGGGGCGGGAGGGGAAGCCCCCCCCCTCCCGCCGCCTTCCGCGGCTTTGCTCGGGGCTCCCGTCCCACCGGGAGCCCCGAGCACCCAGCCAGCGCGTCCGCCGGCTGGATGGAGTCCCGATGAATGCCGTAAATGGCATCGATCGGGTCTCCGATGACGTAACCCGGAGGCGGCGTCCATGACGTCACATCCGGGTTACTGTGCTGCAAAAGGCGGCAGATTTGAAAAACGGCTGTATTCAAAAATGCCGTTTTCGGCGTTTTGCATACAGGGAAGTGTAGTGGAGGGGTCTAGGGTCTTTTAGACCCTTGATCCCTCCATAAAGTGTACCTGTCACTACATATTGGTGTCACAAGGGATGTTTACATTGCTTGTGACAGCAATAAAAGTGATCAGATTTTTTTTTTTTTTTAAAAACCTGTAATAAAGTTAAAAAAAAAAGAAAAAATAAATAGGAAAAAAAAAAAAAATTTAGCCGCCCCCGTCACCGTTAGCTCGCGCACAAAAAAAAACGTATACGCAAGTCGAGCCGCAAATGAAATCGCTGTTCAAACCACACATGTGAGGTATCGCCGCGATCGCCAGAGCGTGAGCAATAATTTAAAAAAAGAGCTACACTCTAACTCTAAACTGGTAACCGTTAAATAAATTTAAAACGTCGCAGATTGAGATCTCTATTGACCGTAGTTTGTCGCCATCCCACGGGGGGGCGCAATTTTAAACCGTAACATGTTTGGTATCTATTTACTCGGCGTGACATCATCTTTCACAATATACAAAAAAAATGGGCTAACTTTACTGTTTAGTATTTTTTAAATGCAGTGAAATGTGATTTTTCAAATTTTTTCCAAAAAAATGGCGTTTTAAAGACCGCTGCGCAAATACTGCGTGACAAAAAATTTTGCAATGACCGTCATTTTATTCTCCAGAGTCTTTGCTAAAAAAATATATATAATGTTTGGGGGTTCTAAGTAGTTTTCTAGGAAAAATACTGGTTTTAACTTGTGAACAAAAAGTGTCCGAAATAGGGCTGGGGGTAAAGTGGTTAATGTAATAAAATTTGTGGGATAATGCACTAGGCCAGTGCGCCCTCTTTCTTTTATCTCTACAATGTTCTGGGGACAACCTTGGTTCTAGAGGGCAGCAAGGCTTCAAAAAGTTATCCATTTCTTCAACAGAGCTATTGTTCCATTTTGGTTTCTCACTCATGCACAGGGGATCACTGTTGTAGCAAAAAAAAAAAACACCTGACATCTCCTTATAACTCTCTGGGGTTCTGTATGTAGGATATCTGCACTTGGGTACCTGACTCTGTTCCTCATGCTGTCACCATTATTATGGGGTCCCATTCCCCATTGGATTTTTATTTACTTTATTTTTGGGGGTGTGAATACATGCAAAGGTGAATGGGAACACCCAAAACTCCCAGGTGGATGGGAACAGAATTGAGAACTATGGCAAAGAGATTTTGATGTTGGAGTTACTAAGACATATAAGAAGCTAAGGCAGAATTAGCCCCCTAGGCTTCAACTGTGACTAAAGTATCTCTTTCAAATCGGAACTTTATGCATAACAACTTGATAAAAAAATAATGTTCTTTAGCAAGGAACATACATTCCACATTAATAACTATGCTACCAACATTAGTGTGTGCTCTAAATTGCCTCCATCATTGCTCCTGTTTCTTATTGCTTGAGGCTGCCGTTTTCCTGATGTCCAGAGCCCCTGAATAGCAGTAAATCATAAAGTGGAACTAAACCCATTGATTTAACAGTTTCAAAAAAACTTAACATTTCTGGAATGCCAGCACTGCTAACTGTCGTAACCATCAAATGACTGTTGTTATAACTGACCACATGTGCAGCACCATGGCAGTTGCAGATGAAACAGAAGCAGCTTCCTTGACTGTAAAGGCTAGGAGGGTTTAATTCCGCTTAAAGGCTGTCAGCAGATCAGCCTCTACAAACACAGCAGTGCCTAAAAATGGAGAGCAACTGAGCATTTCTCACAGCATAGACACTTAATGTTTAGCATAGAAACATAGAAAGGTTTCGGCAGAAAAAGACCAAGTAGTCCATCAAGTCTTTCCATTTTTTTTTTCATTACCTTTTTTGTCTGAGTATAGATCTATGTTTGTCCCAAACATGTTTGAGGACATTTACTGTTGATTGTCTCACTACCTCTGCTGGTAGTTCTTGGTTTTGGTTTCATATTGAAAAAAGTGCCCTTCTGAATCTTATTCACCCCCTTGATGTATTTAAAGGTTTCATATCATGTCTCCCCGTTCCCTTCTTTCCTGCAGACTGTACATATTAAAGCAGTGTTACTCTGACAAAAAAAACTGTATTCTCTTCCTTTAAAGCATGAATAACAGCATAATGCTTGTGCTGTGTAATTTGTCCTTTTCTATCATCTAAAATACCAGGCTGATCCTGCCTGGTGCTGTTCCCCCCCCCCCCCGTAAACTGACCATGTTTATCATGGCTGCTGATCCCTGCAACCGGCTGTCAGCTTGTGTCAGTGACTGCCCCTTCCCTCCTGCTGCTAAAATAACTTTGTTCTCTTCATACAATCCTCTGTGTGAGATAAAGTTATGTGCAACAGTGTATGTGCTTTTTAAAAAATATGCCATTTTATACCTTATTTTGGAGCTCACGTGACTCCTCCCCTCCTCCCGGCTTACGTAAGTGGGGTATTCTCAGCCCCTCCCACTGTAGTTGTCAAATCGGGAGAAGAGAGCTGGGGGCAGTCACATGAGCGCTGATGAGGTGGCACTGATAGGCACTGATAGGCTGCACTGATGGGCACTGATAGGCAGCACTGGTGGGCACTGATAGGCGCACTGATGGACAATGATAGGCGGTACGAATAGGCAGCACTGATGGGCACTTATAGGTGGCACTGATGGGCACTGATGAGCAGGCACAGATGATCAGTGCCCTGATTATCTGTACAATCTTCTCTGCAAAAAATTTGCCGCTGATCGGCTTTCCTCGCCTCACGCTCTGTCAGTGTGAGGCGAGGAGAGCCGATATACGCACTTCTGTGTTTACATGTGATCAGCTGTGATTGAATACAGACGATCGATTGGGTAAAGAGCCACGTCATCGGCTCTTTACCAAGATCGGGGGGGGGCGTGAGAGTAGTGACACTGGGGCGATGTCATGATGTCGTCCCAGAACGAGAGAGAATAGTACAACAATGTTTGCCACATCATAAATACCTAGATGTAGGTGGCCGTCATCCCAAAGTCAAATATATCCTAAAAGGGAATTCCCCTGGGGGGTGGGACTATATAGGCGACCAGACATCCAAACCAATGTAGACTATAAAGATTTAAATAAAATTATCATTTTATTGTACAAACATTAAAAACTGTATACAAAAGGTTTACACATGATACACAGCTATAAATGATAAAACTTAACAAACCATGGCTGTCAACAATGGGTTATATGAACAAGTGATTGAGAAAGCCAATATGTTCCAAAGAGACCCAACACGATTCAAGTACACCCTTCTTCAGGGATCTATTGGATAGGGCTTTATCATTGCCTATATTCATGAAAAAATACAACATTTTATTACAATATCATAAGGCATATATTTTAACATATTTAATTTAGATGCTTGTTGCATTGAGAGTGAAACTACATACCATCAATGTCACTTGTAGAGACCTGAGAGCCGTGTATTAAAAACACTATCACCCATCAGGAAAGTTAGAGATACCAGGATAGGAAACAAGGAGTATAGTCTCGATAGTAGAAATAACACAGCGTATTATTATATGATGTTTGGGATTATCCCTCAAGGATCTCTGCTGTGGCCAATGAGGTGCCCCTGTAAAGTATACATGATTGTATCATAAGATATAGGACTAGTAGATGGTTATTTAGAGTGTAGAATATATTAAAGACTAGATAGGCCTTTACGCAAATACGTGTAAAGAAAACGAAAAAAAAAAGGGATGAAACTAAAAAAATGAATAATACCTTAAAAATAGGGGGCCACATAGACCTAGGAAGGATGGACAGAAAATCCTCCCAAGATTTCCTTTCATCAATCCAGTAAAACAGAGTTTGAATGAACGAGAAAGGATAGTAGTAAAATGACGGCAAGCAGGAGTTCCTGAAGTCGCTCTTAAAATGTTTTATCCCCCAAACATTTCACCATTTTTGTTACCCGTCTCTGGACTCGTTCTATATTATCAATATCTTTTTGTGGGGTTGATGAACTGATTGGCCCAGCATTGTCACGTAGAGTAAAGCCCCGTACACACGAGTAGAAATTTGGCTGGGAAATTTCGTCCGACGACCGATCTGCCGATTTTCGGCTTGTTAGTATGGTGCTCTCGACAACCGACTCCAACTTTTCAGCCAAAAAAATCCTGGTGTGCAGGCTATAAAATTTTTGTCCTCTGTCAAAACACGTTCGATTTTCGTGCAGTCAGTACAGATTTCGACAGGGAAAAATCTTATTAGCAAGACTAGGCATGCTCAGAGATGAAGGAACACATAGAAAGCAATCCAACACATGACATCACTTCTGAAGTAGAATTCTGTCGTGCGGGAAAATTCGTGTGCAGTCTAGAACACATTTCAACCAACAGACACGACTCTGGACAAAAGATGGATGACCGGTCGGCGGAAATTCGTTGCATGTGTACGAAGCTTAAGTCACATGCTGCTCCATACCCATAAGTAAAAGGTATTTTCCTTGGCTCCCAGCACTGAATGGTGTGGCAAAAGGGCTAAGGAAAGTTATTTATTGCTGGAGAACGGTTAAGGATTAAGGTAATAACCAATGCCAAAAAAACACAAAAGGCCTTACTGTACACCAGGAGGCTGTTCGACTCGCAGCGCTAGTCTCCCTGAATTGACCATAAAAAAAACAAAACACAAATATGACTTCAAGTTATAAACGTAAATATAAATACAACAATAATAAATAATGTGAACTACTGAGCAGGTAGCCCAACACCTAGACCCACAACTACTGCACACTAGGATTGCTGCTGTAATCAGGGAGAGGAAACTCCACCTGTGAAGACAAAAGCAAGGGAAGGGAGAAAACAGCGCAGACCTCTGGAGTAGTAAAAGGATTAAAGGGCTTTATTAAAAACAGCATCTTATGTACTCACAAAATAAAATGTGAAATAACGCATATAGTCCATGAGAAAAAGCCCTACCAACACACAACACAGTCACAAAGAAAGGATGGATGAACATCCACAGTCTCCAGGATCACTAGGTGGCCAGCTGACAGGTGAATAGCTGGGCTGCATGTCAGAAGTCTCTGCTGCTCCTGCTCGGCTCACTCAATCCAAAGGAGAGCTTTCAGTGGACAATGGTCTCCTGTAAAAGTGCGGTTGCAGGATGCGTTTCAAGGACTCCTCCGCTTCTTCAGCTAACCTAAGGAGCAGCAGAGACATCTGGAAACCATTGTAGATAAATGGATGGCACTCAGCCCAGCTCTTCACCAGTCAGCTGGACACGCAGTGATCCGGACACTGTAGCTGCTCATCCATCCTTTCCCTGTGACTGTGTTGTGTGGTTTCTTTCTCATATTATGTTGTTTAATAAATCACTTTGATCCTTTTACTACACTAGAGGTCTGCGCTGTTTTCTCCCTTCACTTGCTTGAGGATTAAGGTAATATTCTGGGATAAAGCTAACTAATTTTAAAACTGTTCCCACTCCCCTTCTACCACCTATACTAACTAACCTGTGGAAGAAAGAGTTGTAAACGTACCTATTTTCAGGCCACTCTGGTCTGGTCATGTGATCATCCCCTCTGTGTCAGCTAGCACCGGCTTCACGATAAAGGAGGGAGCTCCGAGAGGATATGGGCCATAGTAAGCTTATAGGTCAAGGGTCTCCAAACTACGGCCCTCCAGCTGTTGCGGAACTACATGTCCCATGAGGCATTGTGAAACTCTGACATTCACAGAAATGACTAGGCATGATGGGAATTGTAGTTCCTGAACAACTGGGGTGCCATAGTTTGGAGACCCCCTACTATAGGTGATGTCACCGCTCAGGCATTTCAGTGGTTGTCGAGCATACTCTCTTCTCCCCTGCAGCCACTGCTGGCTGACACAGGTAAGATCATGTGACTGGACAGGAGTGGCCTGAAAATTAGTAGGTATACTGATCTTTCTCCCACATGGTACTTGATATAGGTGATAGGAGGGTGAATGAAGAAGTTTTAAGATTTTTTTTATATCAGAATTCCACTTTAAAGCAACTCTGTCGCGAGTATAAATATGAAAACAAAGTGCCCCTGCAGAGAAGAGAGTTCATGCTTAGCTCTGTCATTACTTACCAGTGCTACTGATCTGCCTTGTATGGCAGAAATACAGCTGCTTGCTGAATATTTAGAATCTGATACTCTCAGGAGTGTTGGATTTCTGGTCCCCCTATACATCCTGTGGCTTGTTTCACCAGCCCATATATCATTACAGAGCATACTAGTGACATAGGGGTTGAGCGCGGTGGAGACCATGGTGTCGGATCCTAAAAAAACTTCAGCAGTGGTATCTCTACATTGTAAGGTGGCACGAATGATGGGAGGTGTAAGTATGATCCTTCGTCCTTACTGGGAGCACTTTTTTTATACACTGCTCAAAGATATTAAAGGAACATTTTGAAAACGCATCAGATCTCAATGGGGAAAAATATCATGCTGGATATTTACATGAATATGGACTGGGCAACGTGTTAGGAATGAAAGGATGTGACAATGTTTGATGGAAATGAAAGTTATCAACCTGCAGAGGGCTTATTTCAAAGGATTAAAGGATCAAAGTGAAAAAATGATGCAGCAGGCTAGTCCATTTTGCTGAAATTTCATTGCAGAAACTCAAAATGGTAATCAGTATTTTGTATGGCCCCTTATGCTTGTATGCATGCCTGACAACATCGGGCATGGTCCTATTGAGATGACAAATGGTGCCCTGTGGTATTTCCCCCCAGATCTGGACCAAGGCATCACTGAGCTCCTGAACATACTGAGCTGCAACCTAGCGGCGGCGGATGGACCGCAACATAATGTCCCAGAGGTGTTCTATTGGATTTAGGTCAGGCGAGCGGTTGGGCAATTCAATGGTATCAGTTCCTTCATCCTCCAGAAACTGGCTGCATACCCTTTTCACATGAGGCCGGGCATTGTCATGCACCAGGAGGAACCCAGGATCCACAGCACCAGCGTAGGGTCTGACAATGGATCCAAGGATTTCATCCCAATACCTAATGGCAGTTAGGGGGCTATTGTCTAGCCCAGGAATGGGCAAACTACAGCCCGCGGGCCATATACGGCCCGGTGGACCTTTTAATCTGGCCTGCGGAGCGCTACCTAATTTATTAATTTACAGTGGCAGCTCAATGGTTTTTTTTTTTTTTAATCACCTGATTAGAGCCAGAGGCTCTAATAGGCTTCAGCAAAGGGTGGACCCGGGGCACAGAGCAGTGCGTCCCCGAGCCCACCCATTGTGTGACAATAGCGAATGAAAATTTGCTATTGTCACACGGATCCTCCTCCTGGCCAATCAGGAAGCGGGTCTAATACCCGCTTCCTGATTGGCCGCAAGGCAAACCCCATGCCATTGGCCGAGGAGGAGGCGGGAGAACTCGAGGAGACGCCGGGAGACTGAGGAGAAGCCGCCGCTGCTGCTGTAGGTAAGTGCACTGGTCTCGGGGGGGGCCACACTGCATTGAAGGGGGCACGCACGCTGGTCTCTGCATTGAAGGGGGCAAGCACGCTGGTCTCTGCATTGAAGGGGGCACGCACGCTGGTCTCTGCATTGAAGGGGGCACGCACGCTGGTCTCTGCATTGAAGGGGGCATGCTGGTCTCTGCATTGAAAGGGGGCACGCATGATGGTCTCTGCATTAAGAGGGGGCACGCACGATGGTCTCTGCATTGAAGGGGGCACACACGCTGGTCTCTGCATTGAAAGGGGGCATGCACAATGGTCTCTGCATTGAAAGGGGGCACGCACGATGGTCTCTGCATCGAAGGGGTCACGCTGGTCTCTGCATTGAAGGGGGCACGCACGATGGTCTCTGCATTGGAGGGGGCACGCTGGTCACTGTGCATTGAAAGGGGGCACGCTGGTCTCTCTGCATTGAAAGGGGGCACGCTGGTCTCTCTGCATTGAAAGGGGGCACGCTGGTCTCTCTGCATTGAAAGGGGGCACGCTGGTTTCTCTGCATTTAATGTTACAAATTTAAATTTATATTAATTCACTCATACACACCGTCCATCTACTCTTGGTCCATGAACCCATTGCGGCTCTCGAGTCAAAAAGTTTGCCCACCCCTGGTCTAGCCTGTAGAGGTCTGTGCATCCCTCCAGACCATTACTGACCCAACCCCATATCGGTCATGCTGTACAATGTTACAGGCAGCATAACATTCTCCACTGCTTCTCCAGGCTCTTTCATGTCTGTCACATGTGCTCAGGGTTAACCTGCTCTCATGTGTGAAAAGCACATGGTGCCAGCAGTGGACCTGCCAATTCTGATGTTCAATGGCAAAGGCCAATCAAGCTCCACAGGGCCAGGCAGTAAGCACCAAGCCCACTAGAGGATGTTGGGCCCTCAGGCCACCTTGAGGAAGTCTGGTTCTGGTTGTTTTGTTAGAGACATTCACACCAGGGGCCTGCTGGAGGTAATTTTGTAGGGCTCTGGCAGTACTCATCCTGTTCCTCTTTGCAGCACAAAGAAGCAGCTATATAAATCCTGTATAATAAATAATAATAATACTGGTCCTTCTGATGGGTTAAGGACATTTTAGGGCCCTGTCCAGCTCTCCTAAAGTAACTGCCTATCTCCTGGAATCTCCTCCATGCTCTTGAGACTGTGCTGGGAGATACAGCAAATCTTCTGGCAATGGCACATATTGATGTGCCATCCTGGAGGAGTTGGACTGCCTGTGCAACCTCTATAGTGTCCAGGTATCGCCTCATGCTACCAATAGTGACACTGACCCTAGGCCAAATGCAAAACTGTGAAAACCAGTCAGAAAAGATGAATAGGGAAAAAGATGTAATTGGCCTTTACCTGTAAAACCATTCCTGTTTTGGAAGTCGTCTCATTGTTGCCAATCTAGTGCACCTGTTGTTTATTTTATCAACAACCCACTCTGCTACAGTGGGGATCGAAAGTTTTGGCACCCCAGGTAAAAATTTGTATTAATGTGCATAAAGAAGCCAAGAAAAGATGGAAAAATCTCCAAAAGGCATCAAATTACAGAGTAGACATTCTTATAATATGTCAACAAAAGTTAGATTTTATTTCCATCATTAACACTTTCAAAATAACAGAAAACAAAAAAATGGCATCTGCAAAAGTTTGGGCACCCTGCAGAGTTAACCACTTTACCACCGGAGGATTTTGCTGTCTTCCGTCCAGGCCACTTTTTGCGATTCGGCGCTGTGCGACTTCAACTGACAATTGCGTGGTCGTGCGACGCCGTACCCAAACGAAATTTACGTCCTTTTTTTCCCACAAACAGAGCTTTCTTTTGGTGGTATTTGATCACCTGTGCGATTTTTACTTTTTGCGCTATAAACAAAAAAAGAGCGTTTATTTTGAAAAAATAACAATATTTTTAACATTTTTTTATATGAAATTCCCCCCAAAAAAGATGTAAAAACCAATTTTTTTAAAAATTTTTGGCCAATTTGTTTTATGCTACATATGTTTGGTAAAAAAAATCACAATAAGCGTATTTTGATTGGTTTGCGCAAAAGTTATTGCGTTTACTAACAAAGGGAAAGATTTCTGTCATTTTTGGTGGTTTTTTTTTTAACGCGTAATGGCGGCGATCTGCGATTTTTTTTGCGGGACTGCGACATTGCGGCGGACAGACCGGACCCTTGACTGACATTTTTGACACTTTTGGGGGTACCAGTGACATTACTGCAGTAATCAGTGCTATAAATATGCACTGTTACTGTAAAAATGACACTGGCAGGGAAGGGGTTAATTTTATTGGAGAGGGAGGGGTTAATGTATGCCTGGTGCTTACTGACGTGTAGGGGGGGAGGTGACTGTGTGAGTCATGGACAGATCGGATGTCCAGCTATGCTGAACAGTCCGATCTGTCACTCCCTGTCACTATGGAGATCCGCCCGCTGTGTTTACACACAGCGGGCGGATCTCCAGACTCGATCCCCGACGATCGGGTAAGAGCAGCGGCGATCGCCGCTGCTCCTCCCCTGGCCCGACTCCCGCTGTGAATGAAAACAGCGGGAGCGAGCCTCCGGCGGCGCGCAAGCGCCGCCCAGAAGGGGGAGTGTCCAATCACGTTAATACTACGTGGCTGGACGATAACGAACCACTCTGCCGCAGTAGTATTACTGTGAGCGGTCGTAGAGTGGTTAATATCATGCACTGCCCCCTTTGGCAAGTATCACAGCTTGTAAACGCTTTTTGTAGACAGCAAATAGTCTTTAAATTCTTGTTTGAGGTATCTTTGCCCATTCTTCCTTACAAAAGTCTTCCAGTTCTATGAGATTTCTGGGCTGTCTGTCACGCACTGCTCTTTTAAGGTCTATCCATAGATTTTCAAATATGTTGAGGTCAGAAGATTGTGAAGGCCATGGCAAAACCTTCAGTTTACGCCTCTTGATGTAGTCCCCTGTGGATTTTGAGGTGTGTTTAGGATCATTATCCATTTGTAGAAGCCATCCTCTCATTAACTTCAGCTTTTTCACAGATGGCATCAAGTTACCATCCAAAATTTGCTGAAATTTTATTGAATCTACTTTTCCTTCTACTCGTGAGATGTTCCCTGTGCCACTGGCTGCAATACAACCCCAAAGCATGATTGATCCACCCCCATGCTTAACAGTTGGACAGAGGTTCTTTTCATTAAATTCTGTGCCCCTTCTTCTCCAAACGTACCTTTGCTCATTCCGGCCAATAAGTTCAATTTTAACCTCATCGGTCCACAGAACTTGTTTCCAAAATGCATCAGGCTTGTCTATATGTTCATTTGCAAAGTTCAAACGCTGATTTTTGTGGTGAGGATGTAGAAGAGGTTTTCTTCTGATGACTCTTCCATGAAGATCATATTTGTACAAGTATCTCTTTATAGTGGAATAGTGTACCACAACTCCATCTTCCAGATCTTTCTGGAGGGATCGTGCAGTCAAACGTGGGTTTTGAATTTTCTCACAATCCTGCGAGCTGTTCTGTCTGATATTTTTCTCGGTCGTCCAGATCTTGCTTTAACTTCCACTGTTCCTGATGACTGCCATTTCTTAATTCGATTCCGAACAGAGGATATTGACATATGAAAACGCTTTGCTATCTTCTTATAGCCTTCTCCAGCTTTGTGAGCGTCAACTATTTTCAGTTTCAGTTTTCTAGAAGATCCCATGGTGCTGATTGTTGGGGCAAGGTCAGATGAGTCTGGGCATTTAAAAGCTTTGAGATTGACATCACCTGGTCTTCCCAGATGATGATTGAGAACAATCCATGACACTGGCAGGTCTCAGCCTTGCAAAGGGGGCAGTGCATGCTATAAATTCTGCAGGGTGCCCAAACTTTTGCAGACACCATTTTTTTGTTTTCTGTAATTTTGAAAGTGTCAGTGATGGAAATAAAATCTAACTTTTGTTGACATATTATAAGAATGTCTAATCTGCAATTTGATGCCTTTTGGAGATTTTTTCCATCTTTCCTTGGCTTCTTTATGCACATTAATACAAATGTTTACCTGGGGTGCCCAAACTTTCGATCCCCATTGTACTTAACTGACCAGATCAATATCCCAGAAGTTTAATTGACTTGATGCGATGCTCTGATTAAAGAGTGGTCCTTTAATTTTCTAGAGCAGTGTATTTATTCCAAACAACAAATTGTTTTCAAGCAAATCTTTTACTTTGTTTTGAATGAGCTATGCACAGGTTTGTTTTGTCCATACATGTTAACCTGGGTGGTCAATAATTGTTTAGCTATAAAATTTTTGAGTTGTTTTTTAACCCATGCAATATATTTTTTGAGGGTTAAATAAAATGAGTTTATAGAATGTATAGTATTATTGAGTATTTTTCAATAATACAATATAAAATGCAAATAAAAAAATACCCAAGTCAAAATTTTTAAAACACTGTAATTTTCATCAACCTGGATAAAAAAACTGTAGGAAATATGTGCGTGACCATTAAAAAATTATTCCCAATAAAACCAATAATTCCAATAGAGCAATAAAAAGATGCATGTATGGCTAGCATAAATAGACTTTTTTGTATGACTCTAAGGAAAACATTCCATTAACAGTTTTACAAGTACATAATGTTGTGTCTGTATGACTGAATAATGACAAACAGGAAAAACTGTACATGTGACATGAAAACTGTTAGCACAAATATTTTCCCCTAAAGCATAGTAGGATTCAGCACTGCTATAACACCCCCTAGTGGTAAAGCTTTATGATGTCTATAAATATAAAGCATATTCAACACAATGCAACGGCAGTGGAAACCATTTATAAAGTACTACTGTGATGGTACATGGTAACTCAGATTAACACAAGAATAACCTGGTATCCCCACTACATGCTTTCGAAGCTGTTCAGAAATAGGCTCATTTTTACACAGATGGTGAACTTGCTCTATTGTTCATAGCTTTTGTGCTCAAGTGTACAAAATCCTACTTATCCAGTTTCAACAGATGATTCTCTTGAACCTACAGTATATTAGGCACTTTTTAAAATGAAACCATCGACTATCCCCAAATGCCAGTTTACACTTCTTAACCAATTTTTGGCAGCTGGACAACAAACTATAGCAAAAGCATGGCTCTCAGGCTCTACACGTGTTGCAGAAGTCAAATCCAGGTGGACACTGATTAATGAGAAATTGAAGGCCAAGTTGCATGGCAGAATGGCAAGGTTCCAAAAGGTCTTGGATCTATGGGTCACCTATTTTTTAAACTTTTAGACTTTGACCGCCATGTTCTTCAACTTTAACATACAGTACATGTTTTCTTTATCATTTCCACACTGCCTAGCCGCTAAGAGCTTCCCCCAGCGAGATCTTGCTTCCCACCCCCAATCTCTCCTCTCTTTACTTTCCCAGATTCTCTTTATATTAAAACCTCTCTATGGTCTACATTTCTTCCTTTTTTAACAAATATTAACCTCAAGACAGTAAGACACCTGTACTTGGTTTGTTACAATAGTCATTAGAACTTGAATATTTTTGCAAATATACTGTCCATGTCATTTATTCTTTTTTATGCATTTTTTATACATTTCACTAGTCCTATGTACACTTAAAACGTTTCAATTAAAAACTACTGAACAAGAAAAAAAAAAACATTTTCTTCTGTTATTGTGAACCTATACCTTTACCTCCCCTGCTCTGCGCTTCTGCCTTAATCCAGTGCTATAGCAGTCGGAAGTCCTTTTCTGAGGAAGTCAAAACTTGCACAGACCTGGGTATGCTCCCATGTGACAACATTTAGGCCAAAGCTCCCCACTGTCCCTATTTTGGAAATACTTTCCCTGTCTGGTTTATAGACCTTTTTAAAAATGTCCTACTGTTTTAACTCCCAGAAATAATTTACCTTACTAAACCTCTAATTCCACCTTTAAGTTATTGTAATTGTTAGTTTGAAAGGCCAATTTAAAGTAAAAGTAGTGGTTAAAAAAGCACTTATGGGTTTATTCAGTCCTATTTTGCTCAATAATTCTTCGTGGTTGGCATAACTAGGGTTGTGGCCAGGGTATGTTTTTGTGCCTACATAAACTTACTAAAAGAAGTTGCTCTTTCACTTCTCAGAATGTTGGGGGTATTACATAGGCACTGGGAGGCAAAGGAATGAGAGGCATTCTCCCAAACCTAAAGGTAGGGGGTATTTCTCTGGGCTTCATTGGTGTTTGGCCAGTGGTGGAACATTAGGAAATACAATGTAATAAACGCTTACAGTGAATCATCTAAAGTAAATCTGTTACTTTTCCCAGTATGGGCAAAATACTGGTTACATTTTCAGGTGAATTCCAAGCAGATATTGAAAAAAAATCAATAAATGAAGTTATGTATTCCAATAAAAAGCATTCATTTTATTTTAAAAATCTACTAGTGTATGTACCCAAACTTGTATTTATAAATAAACTGTGATTCTCTGCACAATCAGCACTGGGAAAAGAAAGGTGATTAGATAAGCTGGCATCATGAGAAGACATTAGACCCCAATTCTGTTTGTGGGCACCTGGAAATCATATGTTTTTTTTCTCACTTGTGCATATACCAGCATCCTCTTTTCCATGCTCTATAGCAATCTTTTTTCAGTTAAGGCACTCTTTAAAATAATATTTTATGGGGGTGTTGGCGCTCAGAGGTAGTGCAAGCAATGTTGCTACAGCGGGTATTGATGTGTGTCAGTATATGTGTGCAGGACACAATTACACATCAAAGCAAAGCAAGGCACAAGGGGGGGTTAAAAGTCCATGTGCAGGTCCCTGGAAATAGAGGACATAAAAAAAGGACTATCTGAGAGTCCAATGGGGAGGGGGGTCCAAGATGGTTCCAGGGGTGGATGGAAGGCTCTTAGGGCAAGCTGTCCGGTGGAGTGAAGTCAGCTCTGCATATTGGAATAAAGGAAGAGAGGAAAGCGTCTCTGAGTGTAATAAAGATTTAATATGATGATAAAAAGTAGTAACTCACATAGAGGTAAAGGGATGAGCATGTGGATAAATCAGGCTCAGGTGGAACACCGCGGACAGCCACACCACCCTCCCGGAGCCTGATTCATCCACATGCTCGTCATATTAAACCTTTATTACACTCAGAGGCACTTTCCTCTCTTTCTTTAAAATAATGAACAATCTTGAGGCAACATTTCTAAATTGTGAAAAAAATAAACCAATAGTTTAACATAATGCAGCAACATTCACACATGTAGGACACCCAATGTTAGAGGTGATTTATTCTTCCAAAACAAATACAACTTTGCACACTGATACTGACTAGTACTTCAGCGTATCTTTTCTCCCTCAGTTTTTCTCCCTCACTCAGCTAAAGTGACCCCACTGCTAATGGAGATGGGTAGGGGAGAGGAAAATAAGGATGCTGTTCATACACCCAACATCCCCATTAACAACGGATGACATAATAGGTTGTTAGGATGCCTGTGGCTGTAAGGTTGTAATTGTGCATAATGTAGCTTTCTCTAGGCAGGCTGGGAACACCCGTTGGCTTGTATACAATTTTTGGGTAATTTTTAGGCATTTTGCCCAGGCATCCCTCAAGAAACCTGAAGGGACACCAGGGTGCCCAGGCACCTTGGCTGCTCTATAGTATAAAACAAGATAGCAATCCAGCAACCCCGTCATAATGGTCATGCAGGCTTGGAGACCCAAGGCTTCAAGTGTGCACATCTTACCAATAAAGCCCTGGAGAGGTAGATGGGTGGACTGACTCTATATGGGCTAACAAGTCAATTGTTGAAATTGACTAGTAGCAACAACAAATGTATAACTTATATAATATTAAACTTTCTTTCAAAGTGAAACTCCAGTTTTACAGAACTGCTCAAATAGAGAAAACTTTGCACACCAATGATGTTCCTTCCTTTTATCAAGCTTTATATAATCGCACAATGCATAATGATAGTTCCCACTTTGAGAATTCCCATTCAGATGCCTTTCACCTTTACTGGCTTAGTCATGGAGTATGATTTTACAAAACTGTTGTTGCCATATGCTGTAATTCAATAACCCGTAGAACTGGCTGGAGAGCGTATAACAGAAAATAAATAAACCATCTATTTTTTTAAAAGCAAACCTGTAATTTCCTATGCAGGGCAAAGCAATGGGTTTTCTTTATTGCCTCATCTAGAGTAGCACATATCATTCACCTGCACTATGTTTAGCTTTTTGAAACAAGAAAGCCCTGTGTAGGTGCTGAGTTGCTCTAGTTGGAACCTACACAGGGTTAGGCCCAATCTTCAAGCTTGCATGTTGCTTTGCTTTCAGATTTAGTGCTGCAGAAGTCCAAAGAGCCAACCACAATGCAGTAAATGCATTGTAACAAAATAGTTGTCACATTTTGCCAATGTCAGTTGAAGTCCTGGTCCTTACACCAAATCTGTAATATGGCAAAGCAATAGGCTTGTTTTTAGTTCCCCTTCCTCAGCATCAGCAACCTATAAATGTGTGACTCTGCAGCTCTGTTCATTGCTTACAGCCATGGAAGTTCAACTTGTGGCTTCCAGCTGTTGCAGAACTACAAGTACTATGAGGCATTGCATGGCTGACAATTACAAGCATGACTCCCAAAGACAGAAGCATGATGGGAAGCATGGAGGACCACAGTTTGAGAACCCTTGATGGGAATCCTCATGTGACAATGCTGTTTGCTCCAGAGCTGTCAAATGAAGTAAGTCACACGCTTATCCATACCCCTAAGTAAGGAATATATCCTTATGCTCTTGGCACTAAACTGAATTTAAAAAAAAAGGTAACTATAGGCTGTTGGGAAAAGCTACACTGATATAATTTATATTTTGTCCTGATTGGGAAAAGTATTTAAAGTACATTTTTCTTTAGAGAAACATGGAGGCTGACATTTCTAATGCTAGTTACCTGGCTGTTACAAACTAACCACCTGCTTCAGTACTACACTGACCTAGGACAAGGATGCATATCAACGACTGCAGAGTAAATTTAGAAAGTCTTAATGTATCTAATGGTGATTGGCATAAGAGCTAGGTTTCTACTACTTGCAGAATGTAAAGTCTTCATTGGAAGCCTCCATGGTTCTTTCTGGATAGGTTACCTTCAAGGCTATGATCATACAAACACTGGATACAGAAGAAACTCCTGTGTTACTACAAGCAGTATTTTGGGGGAACCAATGTAGGCTAATAGATTTGGGTGATCTACTGAAGCCCAAAGGTTGCATGTTTCTTGGCTCAGTGTGCCTTTTCAGTACAAATGGTGGAGGGTTCAATGGGAGTTAAAAAATTTGTGCTCAGCACAAAAACATTATAACTGAACAAAGTTTAAACATGTCTACTGTCATCTGGGCTGAACCAATTTCGTTTTGAACTTTTGAACTGAGCAAAAATATTATCTGCTCAGATCAGTTTTTAAGCAGCACAGGAAAATGTACACGTAGGTAGGGCAAGCCACAGAACAATACAAACATCTTCCTAATGTTCTGTGGATTACCCTACCTGTGTGCACTTTATCTGTGCTGGTTAAAAAAATGGGCCAAGCGGTTGCCATTTTTGCTGTGTTAGATTTGATACTGGTATGATACACACTGGGGACTTCAGCTGCCTTACAAGATGTGGGCTTCTGTATAGATGTATTTTTAAAGCAGATGGGCTACCTCCAAGAACACAGTTCCAGCGCCTACAGCACTGTGTATGTAATGGCAAGGGGTGCTGGAGGGTCTATTGAGGCTGGCTGCTGGGGGATCTATTGCTGATGGGGGGTATTTTGTTGCTGGGGGGGGCTATGTCGCCGGTGGGGTAAGTTGTTGCTTGAAAGGATCTACTGTTGAGGGAGGGGTCAGTTGTTGCTGGCTGTTGGGGAATCTATTGTTGGCAGAGGGCATCTATATTTGTGTGGTAGTCTATTGTTGGTGGAGACGGAAGCTAGTGGGAGAGCTATTGTTGTTGGTTGGGCTTATGTTGCTGGGGGGAGGGTCACTTGTTGCTGGAAAGGATCTACTGTTGAGGTCTATTGTTGCTGGCTGCTGGAGAGCCTATTAATGCTAGGCTGATACTGGGGAAACTGTTGTTGCTGCTGGGGTCTACAATTGTTGGGGTCCATTGTTGCTGGGGGGATCTATTGTTGCTGGGAGAACCTTTGTGCTTGTTGCAGGGAGAATCTATTGCTGGTGGGAAGGGTCTAATGCTGCTGGTTCTGTAATCTCTAAAAGGGGCGGTACTGGGAGGTGGGTAGGGGGTGGAACCAAGGGATATTGGTCAGATGTGGGTAGGGGGCGGAGACTAGAAGTGACTCAGAAGTGGGGAATTCCTGCACCAATTATCTGAGAAAAAAAGCCCTGCCTCCAAGGATCACCTGCTCTCATTTTCTTATTTGCTGTATGCTGTATATAGCCCATGTAGGGAGCCTAGATAGTATGGGGGTTATGGATCACACTTTGCAGAGGCACCTTAACAGGGAAGTGCAACATGTACTTGTGAATGTATGCTGCAAAACCCTCGTTTTCAACCTAAAATGTTGAAACCATTTGAACAATCATTCTTGTTTTAACCATTTTCTTTAACCTGTGATATTTACTTTTCTTTAACATCAGGTTCTCCAGTAGTTTCTGCTTCTTTGCCCTGGCAATGGATATTCAGAAGTTTGGCCTCAGTATTTATCTTGTACAGGTGGTTTTTGGATCTGTAGAGCTCCCCTTTAGAGTCTTGAGTACGATTCTGTCTGCTTACATTGGAAGACGATTTCCAGTCTCTGGTTTCCTCATTCTGCCTGGAATCCTTATACTGTGCAGCCTGGCAGTTCCTGAGGGTAAGTTTAAGCAAAAATCCTATATTCAATGACTGTCATTCTCCACTAAAATCATAAGTAAATACAAGTAACCAAAATACTGTGTATGTTGCAATTCAGAAGGACACCGCTAAGCCTGTGCCCTCTTCACCAGTCCAGCATATCTCTGCCACCTCACTCCCAGTGACCCTGGCATGCACTTGTTATCCACTTTAAGACCGGAAGGCTATGCCCCCTTAAGGACAAGGCCCTATTTTGCGATTCGGCACTGTGATACTTTAAAATTGTGCGGTCGTGCGACACTGTACCCAAATAAAAGTGATGTCCTTTTTTCCCATAAATAGAGCTTTCTTTTGGTGATATTTGATCACCTGTGTGATTTTGAATTTTTGCACTATAAACAAAAAAAGAGTGAAATTTAAAAAAAAAAAAAAAATATTTTTCACATTCTGCTATATGACATTCTCAAAAAATAAATAAATAAATAAAAATCACAATTTTTTAACAATCTAGGCCAATTTGTTTTACATATTTTTGGTAAAAAAAAAAAATCGCAATAGGCGTATTTTGATTGGTTTGCGCAAAAGTTATTGCGTATACTAACTATGGTAAAGATTTATGTCATTTTTATTGTTTTTCTTTTTTTTACTAGTAATGGCGGCAATCTGCGATTTTTTGAGGGACTGCGACATTGCGGTGGACAGATCGGACCGCTAACTGACATTTTTGGCACTTTTGGGTGGACCGGTGACATTACTACAGTAATCAGTGCTACAAATATATGCACTGTTACTGTAATAATGACACTGGCAGGGAAGGGGTTAACATTGTGGGTGATCAAGGGGTTAAATGTGAGCCTAGGGGAGTGATTCTAACTAGGGGGGGCGTGGCTTCTAAAATGACCAAAGAGACCTGTGATCCTATATAGAAGGCTTATAGGGGCTCTATGATTATTCCAGGGAGAAGAACGGTCAGCTGTGTTTACAACAGCCGATCGTCCTTCTCTCTCAGTGGGGAGCGATCGCGGGTGTGAAGCGGCAATCGGAGCAGCCCGACCCATGCATCAGCTTCCCCGCTGCCGAGTGGGGGTGGGGGTGGGAGCGCGTCTTACTAGCTTCCCCCGTGTGACCGACGTAGGTGTACGTCGGTTTGCGCAGGAGAGCCACCCTGCCACAGTAAAAAGGCAGTGGGTGGTCGGGAAGTGGTTAACTCTTTCCTTCCCATGCCATGTGGTCAAGCTAAGAGCCTCTGTAACACGGGTCCGGTCCCTGTTGCTTCGGTTAACCCTTTCCTAGCCTGGATCAGCCAATATTTTTTTTTTTTTTTTTTTAAGTTTTGGAAAGAGTGGAGAGGGAATTAGAACACCAGGTTCTATTGATGTCTGTGTCCCCATTAGAGTTATTCATCCTCTTTATTTGTCCTGTTTACCATTATCATTAAAAGTGAAAGTAAGGCAATTCCAAATTTTGGGTTTTCCCCAAAAAAGTAATAGAGGGGATTTCTTCCAAAGGGAACACTAGTTTTGGTGACCTTGGGGTCCCCAAGGTTTTCCTTTTATTTGCAGGGATTTCCTCTCACTTCCTGTTTTGGCTTTGGAACAGGACGTAAAAGTAAATTTCCCATAATGGGACACAGATGCCAAAAAAAAATCTGACAGGGGTTATCACCCAATCCAAAATGAAAAAGAAAGTTTTGCTTATTTTTCTACGGTAACCTTACCAACTATGCAACTATGTAATTTATAATTTTCCTACATAAAAATGCATGTAATGTTTAACATACTCTTACCCTTTCAATCTGTCACCAGTAATCATTTTTTTCAACTGACAAAATATTAATGGTATTTCTCGTCTTTGCAATCATAATAACCACACTCTGTGAACTTGATTTCTTTAAATTGCCATTACCCTGTTCATTCAACTGCCTCATTACTTTTCCCAAAAATCTGCACATAGCTTGAGGACTGGTTCACACCACAATTTCTGCGTTCTGGGTGCATTGTTTCATACGTCTTTTTGCTGACTTTTTGATGCCTTCCAGTATGTTTTTAGTGTGTTTTGATGCGCTCCAGTGCGCTTTTTCCTCTTCTTTTCTTCACCACAATTAAGTAGAAGTGCAATGCGATTTCCATGTGATTTCTAGTGCGCGTGTGGTGTGACTTGCTTGGGATTTTGATGCTTATTCAATGCGACTTTACTCACAGAAGTCGCATCAGCATTAGATAAGATGCTACTTTGATGAGATCAGTGTTTTTTCTTTAAACCTTACCTGTCCTCCCAGGTCATCCTTGCTGCCTAAAAGCTCATCCCAAGCACATATAATTTGCATGTGAAATATGCATTCTAGCTCACGTTTTTTTTCCCCTTGTTTTTCACACATAATTGCACACTGCAGCCCATTCACTTGAATAGGCTGCCCTGCGCGGAACAAATGCCCCAAAGTAGCTAGAACTTTTTTGGTCAAGGAATGTCGCAAGGATTTTCAATGCTCATTTTGGCACATTTGGAGTGCCTTTTGTCATGCAGCAAAACACACATCCCATAACTGTGATTAGGGTGTCATTAACTATTATGCTGCAGTCAAATATGCGCATTTCCAGCTACCAGATGGGCAGCTACCATCATGGCAACGCAAGCAAGATACGCATTTTCTACGCGTTTCAAAGACACATGACGTAGCCTGCTTTTCTGGGCAGGTTGCTGTGCGGACGGAAACATGCAGATGTGAATACATGACAACACATGTCTCATGTGCAATTGCAGTGCATTTCCGAAACACGTTGATGTGAATGCAGGTTGACTGTTAATGACACCCGAATCGCAGTAAGTGATCAAAGTAACATCAATATAAATGACAGGCCCCAAGGTTCATCAGACCGGGCCACCTTCTTCCATTATGCCATGGTCTAGTTCTGATACTCACATGTCCCTTATAGGCCCTTTTAGCTGTGGACACAGGCCAGCATCGGCACCCTGACCAGTCTTCGGCTATGCAGCCCCATACACAACAAATTGTGATTTTTTTTTCTGCTTTCAGCACATCAACCTCGGGGGCAACTGTATCACTTCACTAAGAGTTGAGGTGTTTGTTCGATTTAGCAGTGAATATTTAATGCAGTAATTTATCGCATTGAGCTAGTTGCTGAGGAACACGCTAGAAAGCCGGTCGCTGCGTCCTTAACAATGGATGAAATATCACCTGTCTGTGGGTTTCCCGCTGACAGCTGAATGTAAAAAAAACATGCTGGAATTTAAAAATTATGAAACAAAAGCACCACGCCAAAATCCATACCAGACCCTTATCCGAGCATGCAGCCCAGCACGCCAGGAAAGGGGGGGGACAAGGGAGCGGCCTCCTCCTGGACAATACCAGGCCACATGCCCTCAACATGGGGGGGTGTACCCCAAAGCATTTTGTCCCTATGTTCATGGGGACAATGGCCTCTTCCCCACAACCCTGGGGCTTATTGGAATCTGGAAGCCCCCTTTAACAAGAGGACCCCCAGATCCTGCCCCCCCCCCATGTGAATGAGCATGGGGTACAAAGTACCCCTACCCATTCATTAAAAATGAGTAAAAAGTAAATAAAGACAGTAAAGAAGTTTTTGACAATTCCTTTTATTAAAAAATAAAAAAGAGTGTCACCAATATAGATCCATCTCCCGCCACCTGCCGCACTGCCGAAACCCGAAAAAAAAATGTCTTTGGCCTCGTCGAATGCTCCCAGCAGGCTGCTTGCTCCTCTGTCTCACATTGCTTATAAAGGGAGGGGTGGGCCACCTGGTGACACCACCTGGTGACCCCATCCCCTTGCCCCGTGACATCATTGACTCGGCATGCCCCAGTTTGTAACCCTACCCATTCACCAAAAAAAGTGTAAAAGTGAATAAAGACAGGGGGCAGTTTTTATTTCCTTTATCAAAAAATAAAAAAACAGTGTCCCCCTATGTAGAGCGCCCCGCAGCACTATCAACCTGAATAAAAGAAAAAAAAAAGCTCTGCTCTCGATGAGAGCTCCCGCGGTCTGCCTTCTCCTCCATGTGACAGTTCCTAAATAGGCAAGGGGCAGGACCACCTGGCGAAGTCACCTGGTGGCACCCCCCAATGTTGAGGGCATGTGGCCTGGTATGGTCCAGGAAGGGGGGGCTGCTTACTCTGTCTTCCCCCTTTCCTGACATGCTGGGCTGCATTCTCAGATAAAGGTCTGGTATGGATTTTGGGGGGGGGGGACCCCACACTTTTTTTTTACATTTTGGCATAGGGCTCCCCTTAAAATCCATACCAGATTTGTTTGCAATGGGGGGGGGAGTGGGCAATGCTGTATTCTGTTCATCATTTTTTAATTGTTGGCATGTTCTTCTTACATTCAGCTGAGGAGTCATCCCTTAAGGATGTGGCGGCTGGCTTCCTGGCCTGCTCCTAAGCACCCAGCTATGGGGGGGGGGGGGCACATTGTTTTTTGACAAATATCGCATGCTTTTTTACTCTCTGTTCTGTTTGTGAATTGGACTTAGAAGCTTACTGCGTGGTTTTTAAAGTATATTTACCGGTAATGTTTTCATTTTGCGGTAAATACCGCATACATTTTATTTTTATGAATTAGACCACATGCAATAATTTATGCAACTGAGTCACATGACCGCGTTATCGCATGTGGTAAGCGTTAGCGAATTAACCCTAACATGTTTACTTGCTGCCTAATAGATCTCACTGACTGTCAGATGCCATTGTAACAAGAAAATCATTGTTTTTCACTTTACCTGTCATTGATCTTAATGGTATGGGTGATCGATGTGTATTTTAACTTGGTAATTGGCTGTGTGTGTATAGTTCCACTATGATGAAAAGCTGAGCAAGTGTGCAAAATCAGAATTATTTTTTCAGTTGACAGTACACAGAATAAATTACTAAAAATAATAATCAGAATCATTATAAATGCTCATTCATGCAATGTTCCTCCTGTTATGTTGAATTCTTTTCAGGTGAATGACCATATATTTATAGTTTTTTATTTATTTCAGACTTAATACTATTGCAGATGTCTCTTACTGTGCTAGCCAAGGGACTTCTTGGCTCTTCCATTGTCTGTGCTTATCTTTACACACCTGAACTCTATCCCACCGTGCTCAGGTAAGTGTATCAATCAGAAGGACCTGGCATACACAGTGCTGGTTTTGAGTAAACCAAATGAGTTTACACTACCACTCTTCATCACAGATTCCTTTAGGGACATGAAGATATATACAGGTGTATGCCCAGTTACACATCAGGGGCCTCTTTTAACCCAGGTTTCTAATATTATCCCTCCTTCTCATCTAACTACACACAATGGAAAAAAGTTACTGTGAGGACAAAGAAAACTGTACCATTTAATTCATAAATCAATCCAAACTGCAGTAACGTCTGTTAATGATACTCCCAAATGAGATCATGTACATGATGTCCTGCTAAATAATGTAAATTGTTCAGGCAAAGCAAAGAAGAGCCTTCTTTACTAATGAAAATCTGACTCTCTTTTAGTGGAAGCATTACCGCATACCATTATGGCTTTAAAACTTTGGTTTAAACTGATATATGCTTAATGCTTGGCAATATTTGAATGTTAGACCATTAACCTTTCAATTGCCTTGGTTGTTAGAAAAAAAAAAAACACACTGCCAAGTGTTCTCCAAGCAGGCCTCAAGCCTGCAGATATGTACTTGCACTTGTGATCCTCTATAAGCTCTTACATATAGCCTCCTTAGGGAGGTTGAATATTAGATTTGAAAACACACAATTATATCATCAGAAATGTTATGTGTGCCTTCACAACCATGTAGCACTTGCTGAATCACATGTTGATAGGCCTCCGGTGCTGACGATACGCCAAACATCAACCTCTTGTATCTAAAAAGACCTTTATGGCTTGCAAATGTAGTGATGACTCTAGATGCTGGGGTCAGTTCAATCTGATGATAACCCCATTTCAAATCCAGTTTACTGAAGACACTTGCCCCATTCATTGCATGTAGAACATCTTCAATAGTGGGAATTGGATGTCTCTCTCTCTGCACAGCTTGGTTAGCACATCTCATGTCCACACAAATCCAAATATCTGTACCCTTTGGTACAACAACTAACGGCGATACCCACGGAGTGGGTCCATCTACAGGTTCGATAATGTCAAGGTCTAGCAGCTCTGCCAGTTTGTGCTCAACAGGTGATCTCAGGCTATAAGGAAGTCTGCGTACTGGCTGTGCAATAGGCTTTACATGTGGATCAATGTGAAGCTCCAACTGAAAATCCTTTAATTTTCCAAACATAGAGAAGCAATCTTTAAATTCCTCTTTCAATGCAGAAATAGCAGGAGACACCATATTCACTCTTGCGCTGCCTACATCAAGGCCAATCTTTAACACCCCAGTGCCATAGCGGTTTGACGACCAAGCAGAGGCGACCCTGTGCCATCTACAACATAGAATTCGGTCTGCAATGGAGGACCAGTCTCATGTGTTTGCACAGGGGTATAGAATTTGCCTTTAAGTTGTAGTGGTGTACTGGAGCCATAAGTATAAATCTGTTTAGTGGTGTTACACAATTTAAGGTGATTTTCTCTGCCTTTAAGACTGTACCAAGAAGCTAAGTCCATAAAATTGCATGTAGCTCCTGGAGTCAATCAGCACTGACACATCTGTATTTCCAATCTTAATGGTTAATGTCCCAGCTTGCAGAGAACACAGGGAGAATATAAATTCACAGTCAGAAGCACTCTCTTTATCCTCAGCTATAACATTTACTTGTGCTGATGGTCCTTTGGGTTTGTTATTGTAATGTTCTGGTACCTTTGGTACCCTAATTCCACTTTTCCTAAGTGTATGCGCCCCACCATTCTCTTTTGGTAAGGTGCGCATACACCTTTAAGACCGATGCTGTCATCACTGAGCGCCGCTGGAGCGGCTATTTCAACCTCCGGCGGTCTCACTCACATGTTCGTTCAACGCCGCATAATCTGCCTTGAAGCTCTCATGCTTGCAAGCATACCTCGCTATCGGAACCACGCTGCTGATCCCTGTATCCCGCTACCGGATCATCCGCTCTTGCCGAACCTCTCCTCTACTACATTGCTACTAGTGATAAGTACCCCACAGGGGAAACCTCTATAACCTTCATACTAAAGCTTACACTATCTAGCTCTGCATACTAAGGACTATTACTACATCTGCATTAACTAAGATTGCTAGCTCTTGAGCCTAATACCATCTGCTCTTGCACTGGGTTGGTCTATCCTGTATGTTCACCTGCTACTCTATCATCTGCTACCATACATGATTGCTAAACCTATCTGCATCCCATCTGCTACTATCTTACTTTCAAGAACATTCCTTTCAAGTGTCTGTCATCTACCATCTCTACCCAACCTGTCTCTTCAGCCTATCATCACTATATTACTATACATATAAGTCACTCTAGGAACATCTTATTGAGTGTGTGTATCTACTTGCTGAATTGAGACTATCCACACATGATGAGTCTTGGGAGTTGGGATTGGTGTCTCAGCGTTTCTCTACATGACTACTGAAGTGGAATATTTCTGCAGCTGTAAATCCACATTATACATAAAACGCAGAAGCGTTACAGATTGAACGAACCTCAAATGGATTCAGCAGAAATAACCACTCAGGTGACACATTTAAAACAGCAAGTAACTGCGTTAATACAGGCACTTGCTGAATTAAGAGAAGAAAATCAGGCTCTGACGCAGCAGGTAACCAGACTGACACAACTTACCACTGCTCAGTCCCCTGAACCCAAAATAAATCCTCCTTTGGTATTTACAGGCGATCGCAAAAAATTTTGCGAATTTAAAAACGCATGTGAGTTACTTTTCTTGCTAAAACCCCGTACCTACCTTACTGATCACATTAAGGTTTGTACTATTATTTCTTACCTAACAGGCGATCCTCGGGCCTGGGCAGACTCTCTTTTTGAGAAAAACGATCAGCTTCTCAAATCCTATGCCTTATTTCTAGCAGAACTTACTAGCCTATATGATGATCCCAATAGGCAGAGTACTGCCGATCTTCAATTAAGGTCCTTGAAACAAGGTAGGAGACCTGTGGAAGACTTTGTCGCAGAATTCAAGAGATGGACCCTTGATTCAGAATGGAATGATGCATCTCTGAAAACTCAATTTAGGCTTGGCCTATCAGAGGCCGTTAAAGACGAGCTCGCCCGAGCGGATCTGCCAAAAACCCTGGATGCATTGATACAACTCAGTATCACCATAGATAGAAGACTACGAGAAAGAAAGGCTGAAAAAATGGGAATGCCATTATCCAGTTCTTCTCGGATTTCGGCTGATGACCCCACTCCTATGGAGGTAGGAACCATACGCCCACCTCTATCAACTATGGAAAGAGCCAGAAGACGATCTGGTAATCTCTGCTTGTACTGTGCATCCCCGGATCACAAGATAAACGTCTGTCCCCTAGTCTACAAAAAGAAGGGTGAGTGTTCACATGTCCTCCTAGGGGGATTGACAACTTCAATTACTAACCCTTACCTTTTTGTTTGCTTAACATTACGGTGGGACCAGAACAGGATTACTACTAAGGCTATGATTGACACAGGATCTTGTGGAAATTATATTGACATACGTTTTGCTGCTTTAAATAAAGTCCCTATTATTTCTAAACCTAAACCTGTCTCAGTGAGTCTTATTAACGGTGTTCCTTTGTCCTCTGGTCCGATCACTGATCAGACACAGGCACTCCTAGTCACTACTAACGGGTCTCATATGGAGACCACTACCTTCGATCTAATACCTTCACCCCACTTTCCCATTGTTTTGGGACTTCCCTGGTTACACACACATCAACCAACCATAGATTGGAAGGAACGGACCCTGGCCTTCCTCTCTTGCTATTGCGAGGGTACGTGTAACCTCCCGTCTTCCGGGAAGATCCTGTCTGTGGTGACAGATGAGATTGCACCACTATGTTATCAGGATCTCTCTGAGGTTTTTCTTGAGAAAAATGCTCAAGCACTACCTCCCCATCGAGACTATGATTGTAGTATTGATCTACTCCCAAATAGCAAATTGCCGTTCGGTCATGTTTATCCTCTTTCACAGGATGAACTTTCCCATCTCAAAGAATATTTGGATGAGAATTTGAAAAAAGGTTTTATTAGACCTTCCACTTCTTCCACAGCAGCAGGACTCTTTTTTGTCCGCAATAAGGACTCAAGTCTCAGGCCTATCATCGACTATAGGCAATTGAATGCTATTACAATAAAAGATCGCTATCCTCTACCGCTTATCCCTGAGCTCATTGAGCAGGTGCGTGGAGCTACCTATTTTTCAAAATTGGACCTGAAAGGGGCATACAATCTCATTCGAATCCGTGATGGACACGAGTGGAAGACTGCATTCAGAACCAGATACGGATTGTTCGAATATCTTGTAATGCCATTCGGGCTATGCAACGCCCCTGCAGCCTTTCAACGATTTATAAACAATATTTTCAGAGACTTACTAGATGTCTGTGTTGTGGTATATCTGGACGATATACTTATATATTCACGATCCTTGTCTGAACACATAAGACATGTAAGACTAGTATTATCGAGATTGCTTGCACACAACCTATACGTGAAACTGAAAAAATGCTTGTTTCATAAAGAAGAGGTACTGTTTCTAGGCTACATCATATCCAAAACAGGAATCAAGATGGACATGAGTAAGATATCCTGCATTCAGGATTGGCCTACACCAACCACCCGCAAGGCGCTACAGCGATTCCTTGGATTTTCTAATTTCTACAGGAAATTCATCAGGAACTTCTCTGCCATTGTGAGACCCCTCACACAGCTCACTAGCATTAAGAGACCATTCAAATGGTCAGATGAAGCAAATAAAGCTTTTCACCTGTTAAAGACAAGGTTTTTTTTTTTTAATTCCAATATTTTATTATTTTTCCACACAACACGTTCACATACAAACAATATCTGATGTTCATAATATTCAGAAAGCTTACTGCATAAATGTCCATTCTGATCAACATATAAATCCCTAAAGGAGATTCTCCCAAGTTTCTACAGAAGTGGGGGAGAGAGAGAGGGGGAGAGAGAAGAGAAAAAAAAAAAAAAAAAAAAAAAAAAAAAAAAAAAAGGGGTAGGAT
This sequence comes from Pelophylax lessonae, assembly GCF_965119305.1. Taxonomy (NCBI): domain Eukaryota; kingdom Metazoa; phylum Chordata; class Amphibia; order Anura; family Ranidae; genus Pelophylax; species Pelophylax lessonae. The sequence goes on along the minus strand of NC_138777.1, from coordinate 91,096,550 downwards.
TGAACAAAATCCTACCCCTTTGTTCCTTCTCCCCTTCACTTCAGTGAGTAGTGATACCCTACTTTCAAAACGCAATCCACCCGGTGAAGATTACAAATCTTAACAAAACATAGATGTGGTTACATGTTAAACCATAAGTCAAAATGTGCTCTCTCTTTCTCTTCCATATGTTTGTTATTTAGTTACCCCTAGTGCTCAAAAAGTGAGCAAAAAAAAAAAAGGGGGGGGGGGGGGGGGTAGGTCAAACAAGCACCTACCCATTTGTTCCACCCCCCCTCCCTGCACATCAATTATTAGTGATACACTTCATCCTTACCACATTCCACCCAGTGGAAAATACAAATCTAACAGAACATAAACGTGATTACATATTAAAACCATAAATCAAATATACTATCTCTTCCCCTTCAGTATATTACTATTCAGTTACCCCAAGTGTTTAGGAAAAAAAAAAAAAAAAAAAAAAAAAAAAAAAAAAACTCCACCTTCATATTCCCCCAGACACTTTGAATCTCCTATCCTCCATAACTATTCTCCTAATTAAAATAATTGATACACTTGATATATCCCATCCTGCAAAAAGAGAGAAAAAAAAAAAAAAAAAAAAAAAAAAAAAAAAAAAAAAAAAAGAAGAAAAACGACATTCCCCCCTACCCTCCGTTTCCCATCTCCTCTTCTCGCAGTCTCAGGTACTCTTCCGAGGCTGTATAAATGGTCCAGGGCTGCCAGCAGATGCGGGCTTTTTCCTCCCTACTGTTACGTGCTGCTATTAATGTCTCCATCCGGTATATTTCGTTTACCTTAGCGAACCAAGTTTGTAATAATGGAGGTGTAATTTGTCTCCATACCCCAGGGATGCACGCCTTGGCCGCATTAAGCAAATGGATCAACAGGGAATTTCTATATTTCCTGGTTGATAACTTTGTCAAGTGCAATAGGCATAAAGCCGGATCTTCTCCCACCTCGATTGTAGTGAGATCCTTAATCACTCTCGCTATCTCTGACCAATAGCCTCTGATCCGGGGACAAGACCAGAAGATACGAAGCATTGATCCCCCCGTTTCTCCGCATCTCCAACAATTGTCAGGGTTTTTTTTTTTGTCCATCTTATGCAATACTACTGGGACTCTGTACCATCTCGTCATAATTTTATAACTAATCTCCTGGTATCTATTAGCTATAGAGGCCTTATGTGCGAGTGCTAATATTTTTTTTATTTGTTGCGGGTTAAAATTAGTTCCTAGTTCTCTTTCCCATTTGACCATAAAGGGTAATGCTTGTTCGTCCTGTTCCTTGGTCAGAAGGGAGTAAAAGAACGATAGAGCATGTGGAATTGTATTACCTCCTTTACATAGAGTTTCGAAAGATGTCAGGGGCCGAGGGGAATATCCCTGTTTCTGTAATTTCACCAAATAATGTCTAATTTGGAACGCAGAAAATATATCCATCGTTTCCTCTGACCCGGTCATAATCTCTCTCACCGTAGGGGGATTCTCTTGCGTCCATATATCTACCAGTCGTGTTTTCCCTCTCTGTGATAGGATTCTGATCATGCCCTTATTATGACCCGGCAGGAACTCTCTATTTCCTACTAATGGTAACATAGGGGATATTGGAGGTGCAATCTGTACTTTTTTTTGTATACTTCTGCATACCTTCATTGTAGTCCCTATCGTCGGGTGCGAGAAGATAGGGTCGCCAGAAGATATCGGTACCCAAGGGCCCCAGGGAACTGGGCTTTCTGTCAACGCATTTTCCAAGCTTACCCATTGTTTAGCTTTCTCATTGCAATGCCAGTCAAGCACCCTTGTAAGATGTATTGCCCTGTGATAGCGTTTCAAATCCGGCAGACCTATCCCCCCTTGGATTTTAGGCCGGGTAAGAATGTTTATTCCTATTCTTGGAGTTTTATTAGCCCAGACAAAAGTTCTCATCAAGGTATTCATTTGCATAAAAAAATATTCTGGAATTTCTATTGGCAGAGCTTGTAATAAATAGAGCACTCTTGGGAGTATATTCATCTTCCAAGAGCTGCTTCTACCAAACCACGTCAAAGCCAGGGTCTGCCACTTCAAAATATCTTTTTTAAGTGTTCTCAAGAAAGGGGGAAAGTTAGCCTCAAATAGATCTTCTGTTCGGGGTGTGATATGCACTCCTAGATATATAAATGACTTTGTTGTCCATTGAAGGGAAAGAGAGGGCTGCAGTTCCCTCCAAATCTCCGTTGGAATTGTAATATTCATTGCCACTGATTTTGCTAGGTTTACTTTAAATTGTGAAAATTTCCCATATTTCTGCATTGTTTCTAAAATTAAAGGCAGCTCCTGTACTGGGTTTGTTGTAAAGAAAATTAGGTCATCCGCATAGGCCGCTAATTTATGGTACCCTCCCCCCATGTGTAACCCCTTGATCTCTGTGTTTTTGCGGATTAAGCACAAAAGAGGCTCTAGCGTCAGGATGAAGATTAACGGCGACAGCGGGCAGCCTTGCCTTGTTCCGTTTTTGATTTCGAAAAAATCTGATCTCCATCCGTTTACATTCACTGCAGCTGTAGGTCCAGAATACAATGCCATGATATTTGTTCTCATTCCCTCTCCCAGCCCAATATGTGACAGGGTGGCCTCGATAAAATCCCAGGCCACCCTGTCAAAGGCCTTCTCGGCATCCACCGATAGGAGCATTAGGGGCCTATGTGTGCGCTGGGCGTAAGATATGAGATCGATTACTCTGGTTGTGTTGTCCCTTGCTTCTCTTGAGGGGATAAATCCCACTTGGTCGAATTGCACTAGCTGTGGGATATATGTTATAATTCTATTTGCAATGATCTTAGCAAAAAGTTTTGTGTCCAGATTTAATAACGCAATAGGGCGGTAATTTCCACATAAGGAGGGATCTTTACCCTCTTTATGTATTAAGGAAATGTATGCTCGAAGGCTGTCTCTAGGGACCTGATTTCCTTTAGAAATGTTATTGAAGTGAGCTAATAAGGGGGGTTTTAACTGGGACCAGAACTGTTTATAGTATGGTAAGGTTAAACCGTCCGGGCCCGGAGCTTTGTGGGGTTTATTTTGATTTATAGCATAATCTAATTCTTCCTCTGAAATGTCTCCTTCCATTGCCTCTATTTGTTCTTTCTTTAGTGAGGGCATCCCAGAAGATTCCACATATTCCCTTGCTCTTATAACTTGATCTCTGTCTCCTTTATCTACTTCTCCCCCTGTGTTTATATTGTAAAGAGATTGGTAAAAATTACCAAACTCCTTCACAATTTCTTCTTTCCTTACAACTTTCTCACCCTTTTTTGTTTGTATCTGAGCAATTGTTGTTTTTTTTTGAGGTCCACGTAGCGCCCTTGCCAACATGGCCCCCGGTTTATTGGAGAATTCATATATTTGCCTCCTCATGAGTGTTAAACTTCTGATTGTTTTTTGATATAGAAGGGTATTTAGTTCTTCTCTAGTTTTAGTAAGATCATGCAAATGTACCTGCGCTAATGATTTTTTATGCATTGAACTAAGTTTTCCTAGCTGTGTCAACAATTCCGATATTCTCTTTTCATATTCTTTTTTACGCCGTGATCCTAACATCATTAACGTCCCCCTAATAACACATTTATGTGCTTCCCACGTCATAGACGGTGACATCTGCGTTCCATTATTTTCTTTGAAGTAATTTGTCAAAGCGAGTTCTACTTCTGTTCTTATTTCCGTGGATTGTAAAAGGGATTCATTTAATCTCCATGTGGGGGGTTTTGATGGTACAGAGTCCAAATCCAGTACTATGTGTACTGGAGCATGGTCCGACATAATAGGCGTTCCAATTGCAGTAGCTTTAACCCTTCCCAGTTCACTCTGAGGGATCATGAATCTATCTAACCTTGAATACATGTTATGCGATGCGGAGAAATACGAGAAGTCCTTTTCACCTGCATGCATAATCCTCCACGGATCAATCAAATCGAGAAGAGAAAGTTCTTTTCTCAGACCATTGAGTTTTGCATAAGACAGGTGGGAGGAGCCTCGTGAAGTGTCTAGTAGGGGTTCTGCCACATAATTCCAGTCTCCGCCCATTATCAGTATTCCTTCCCGACAATCAAGGATCATCGGTAATAGCTGCTGTAAAAATGTTAATTGATTCACATTTGGGAAGTATACATTGATCAGTGTTATTACCTTTTGTCCCACTGTACCCTTTATCATAAGGTATCTTCCCTGTGGATCTATCTTTGATTCCCGGTGTATCCAGTCTACTTCCTTCGCTATAACCATACTGACCCCTTTTGATTTTGATATTGGTGAGGGGGCGTGGTATGCCCATGGATAAAATCTATTGCACAGTTTAGGTATATTATCAGTTTTAAAGTATGTCTCCTGGAAGAAGGCTACCTGCGTATGGCCCTTTCTTATGTCATTCAATACCCGCATGCGTTTTTCGGGGGTAGATAGACCCCTTACATTTAATGAGGTCATCTTTAAACCTGCTCTGCCCGCCCTGGCCATTTTACCTCCCCCTCCTCAATCCCCAGTAACTTTAACTTATTCCACCTTTTCAATATAAGGGGGCGGGGGGGGGGGGGGGAAAGAGGGGAGGGAGAGAGAGAAAGAAAAGAAAAAAAAAAAAAAAAAAAAAAAAAAAAAAAAAAAAAATGGAGGGATGGGATATATCAATGCTCGATCCTCACTGTTAATCTCCTGTTTTCCCTAATTGTCAAACCTTGACCGAAGCGCAACTATGCACTTATCTACTCTCGGGGCGAGTGAGAAGGTCGTTCCGTGGGACCTATACTATTTATAGGAAGCGAGAAGACAAAAGAAAAAAATGAAAAAAAAATCACAGGAAAAAACAACCCAATACAATAGTCTTCCCACTTCAAACTATAAGCGTTGCTCCCTGAGGACCGGCGAGCAGCCGCTCCGACTTTACTTATTTATGAAGAGCAGGACAGCACGAAAGATGTCTAAAAAGATTGATTTAAGCCCAATACGTATGGTCCCTCATTGAGGGGGAATTATCCAATTGTTTATCTGGCCAATTAAAGGTCTATCCCCCCCTTATGGTCGGTACAAAATACCCAATTCTAGTCTGTTTCGTGCTATTCCTGCTCCCCAAGCCATATTACCTGTTCCCTCTAGGCTAAAAAGGGAAATCAAAAACAGAAAACACAACATTTTAGGTCCCTCTATTCGGGGGTGAATCCCCCTCGGTGTGTACTTCATTTCCACGGCCCAATGTGGGGTCTCACCCCTTTCGGGGTGTTAGCCCCTTCTTATAGGCCCTTCCCGGGCATATGGAGCCCCAGGGAGTCTTTGTATCCCTGCAACTCCAGCCAGTCCGGCACCACTACAGGGGGGGTTCCGAGAAATGTAAAAAGACCCGGTAGTTGATCCGGCCACCGTAGAATGTAAGAACTATCTTTTTTAACCACAATTAAATGGAAAGGGTGGCCCCAATAGTATTTGGCCCCAGCGTTCTGTATGGTTTCCAAAACTGGTTTTAAGGTTGCTCTCATCCTAAGTGTCTGTCTTGATAGGTCCGGTAACAGCCGTATTGTTGAACCTTCATAATCAAGTGGGCCTTTTCTCCATGCGTTTTTCATAATTCTTTCCTTAATTGAAAAGTAATGGATCCTTATAAGGACGTCCTGGGGAAAGTCTATTCCCATGCTTCTGGGGGCTTTAACCCGATGGACTCGGTCTATTTCTATCTCCTCATTTTGAGTGATTTCTAAGAATATATTTAATATAGCCATTACTTTAGTTTTTAAATCTGGGCCTTGCACTGCGTCCGTTAACCCCCGAAGGCGTATATTGTTCCTTCTGTTTCTGTTCTCCCCATCGTCTTGTTGGAGTTTCAAGATCAGTAATTGCCTAGCTAAATTTTTATGTGTGTCTTCCATATGAACCACTCTAGCATTTAAAGCGTTTGTCTCCACTTCCACCGTTTCTATTTTTTTAGACATTGCATCCATCTGTCCTTTAAGAGAATTGATTTCTTGTGTCAATGCCAGGACAATTGAGGATGCCATTTCCGACATGTCCTGTTTTGTGGGTATAGCTGCCAATAAGTCTTTCAACTCCACGTTTAAACTGTCCTGTGTTCGGGAGTTTTGGGGGGTAGGGGAGTCAGTTCTCTGCGTGTTTTTGTCCGTCCCTTGCTGATTGAGATTCCCTAATGGGATTTCAGCAGGTTCCCGTTGATTACTGCCAGTTTTTTTTGAGGCATTTATATTAGCCGACCCCGAGCGTGTCTGTGCCATTTTGGAATAAGAAACACTTTCTTCTTGTGTGGGGGGGGTTCGAATAAAGTACTGAGAAATGTCTGTATGTCTCACCGGCGTGTTAACAGCCGCTCTCTCCCCTTCCCCACTCATAGACCAGAATACAGCTTTTGTCCACCCAGTGTATTGCTTCGGCTGTTTTCTCAGGAGTCAGTTCCCCCTTTTAGAGAAATATTATTTTAAGGAAATTCACTTACAGTTCCGAAGTGATGTCTGGGGCTGCTTCTGATCACCTTGGCATCAGACTCTCCTCTAACTAGGTACGGCTCGCTGCGGACCTCCAGGGATCGATTCGGCTCTGTGTTTAACAGCAGGGCGATACGGATCCCGGGTTGCTCCTTTGGCTCACCAGGCTGTCTGACTCCCGTTCTCTCCCCTCACTCCTCTGGATTGAGCAACTGCTGTGTCCTGTAGGGAACGCCGGCTTCTTTCCCCAGAGCGGCCGCTCACCAGCGCACACGGAGCCCCGCCACGAGTTGTCTCACGGCGCCATATCCTCAGCCACGCCCCTTACAGGGAGGATCGTTTTCCTTAAAGACAAGGTTTACTTCTGCTCCCATACTACGCCATCCAGACCCATCCCTCCAATACATTCTGGAAGTAGATGCGTCAAACATGGCAGTAGGAGCAATACTCTCCCAACGACCAACTAACACTTCACCACTCCATCCAGTCGCCTTCTTTTCTAAATCCTTAAGCAGTCCAGAGGTAAATTACCCCGTAGGTGAAAAGGAACTGCTTGCTATAAAATTGGCTCTGGAGAATTGGCGACATCTACTCAAAGGCACCCAATTACCAATACTTATATACACGGACCATAAAAATCTTCAATATCTTCAGACTAACAAAACTCTCTCTCACCGACAGGTACGATGGTCACTATTCTTTCTAAGGTTTAACTTCCTAGTGACCTACACACCTGCAGATAAGAACAAAAAGGCGGATGCACTATCACGACTAACTGAAGAAAACTACTTCGAAATCCCTTCCGTTCCTATAATACCCCACAAGCGTATTATTGAAGTTGTCCGTTCTTTGAAGGAAGAGGTTTTGCATGGTATAAGTTTGGATTCACCCCCAACACAACAAAATACCGATGCAGAAGGCTTCCTCTACTACAACGACAAACTTTACATACCACCTACCATGCGCACCAAGATCTTGGAATTATCGCATGATGTGCCTATGGCAGGACATATGGGTATGACAAAGACTCTTAATCTGATTACCAGACAATTCTGGTGGCCTGACATGAAAACATCTATACAAAAATTCGTCTCTTCATGCAATGTCTGTGCCAGGTCCAAAATTGACACTACGAGACCATCCGGTCTACTATGCAGTCTACCAATACCCCAAACTCCATGGGAAGTTGTGTCCTTGGACTTTATAGTAGAACTACCTCCTTCCAAAGGATTTAATACCATCTTGGTGTCAGTGGACCATCTGACAAAGATGGCACATTTCATTGCTATTCGCAGACTACCTTCGTCCAAACAAACGGCAGAACTCCTGATGAAACATGTCTTTAAGTTACATGGTATCCCAAAAACTCTTCTGTCTGACCGTGGATCACAATTTATTTCCAAGTTCTGGCAAGAACTATGTCACAAACTACGAATTGAGCGGAAGCTCACTTCTCCTTACCATCCGCAGACCAACGGACAGACTGAAAGAGTCAACCAATGCATCGAGCAATATTTACGTTGTTACACTTCTTACCAACAGGATGATTGGGTGGATCTTCTCCCTCTGGCAGAATTTGCCTACAACAACGCAACCCACAGTACGACCAAGCAGAGTCCGTTCTACTTGAACTATGGGTTTCATCCCTCTATTCTTCCACCACGCATCCTTCCTTCAAATAACCCAGTAGCCTCAGACTATCTTACCCAAATAAAGGACTCTCTGGGTTTGCTTAATACTACCATTGCACACGCTCATAGTCAACAAAAGAAGTACTATGATCTTCGCAGAAGACCTTCTCCTCAGTATGCTATTGGGGACCTCGTTTGGCTCTCAACAAAAAATTTAAGACTGAAAATCCCTAGCAAAAAGCTTGGACCTCTCTTCTTGGGACCTTTCCCAATCAAGAAACATATTGGAAAAGCTGCAGTACAGCTTACATTGCCAATAGACCTCAAAATACATCCCATTTTCCATGTGTCGCTACTGAAGCCCCATGTTCCTGACCAAGGAATAAGGCCTACTATCCCACTTCCTCCTCCTGTACAAGTTGAAGGTGGAGAAGAATATGAGATAAAAGAGATTCTGGATTCTCGTATCCACAGAAGAAAACTTCAATACTTAGTTCGATGGAAGAACTATGGGCCCCAAGACGACACCTGGCTAAACACCTCTGACATACATGCCCCTAGATTAATCCGCAACTTTCATGCGAAGTACCCAGACAAACCAGCTCCAGAGGCCTTCAGGAGCTGGCCTTAAGGGGGGGGGGGTACTGTAATGTTCTGGTACCTTTGGTACCCTAATTCCACTTTTCCTAAGTGTATGCGCCCCACCATTCTCTTTTGGTAAGGTGCGCATACACCTTTAAGACCGATGCTGTCATCACTGAGCGCCGCTGGAGCGGCTATTTCAACCTCCGGCGGTCTCACTCACATGTTCGTTCAACGCCGCATAATCTGCCTTGAAGCTCTCATGCTTGCAAGCATACCTCGCTATTGGAACCACGCTGCTGATCCCTGTATCCCGCTACCGGATCATCCGCTCTTGCCGAACCTCTCCTCTACTACATTGCTACTAGTGATAAGTACCCCACAGGGGAAACCTCTATAACCTTCATACTAAAGCTTACACTATCTAGCTCTGCATACTAAGGACTATTACTACATCTGCATTAACTAAGATTGCTAGCTCTTGAGCCTAATACCATCTGCTCTTGCACTGGGTTGGTCTATCCTGTATGTTCACCTGCTACTCTATCATCTGCTACCATACATGATTGCTAAACCTATCTGCATCCCATCTGCTACTATCTTACTTTCAAGAACATTCCTTTCAAGTGTCTGTCATCTACCATCTCTACCCAACCTGTCTCTTCAGCCTATCATCACTATATTACTATACATATAAGTCACTCTAGGAACATCTTATTGAGTGTGTGTATCTACTTGCTGAATTGAGACTATCCACACATGATGAGTCTTGGGAGTTGGGATTGGTGTCTCAGCGTCTCTCTACATGACTACTGAAGTGGAATATTTCTGCAGCTGTAAATCCACATTATACATAAAACGCAGAAGCGTTACAGTTATCTCTGGTTGTACTTCTACACACAGCTGCAAAATGACCTGTCTTTCCACAAGCACAGCACATTTTATTCTGTACCACAGTGCAGTCCTGACATGTGTGTCCCTCTCTGCCACATTTACTGCAGATTATATGTAAAGTCCTCTTTGGAAAACTCTCTTTTCTACTCCAGAGGTTCCTATTATTATAGGTAGGTTTGGAGACTGTATTGACAGATGCAGTGTCTTTGGTTTCAATATGCAGAGCCTGGAGCTCAGACAGTTCAATGGCTCTTGCAATCTCCTGCAGGCTAGTAAGCGTGAGACTAGGTTCTCTCAATAATCTCCTCCTGAGGTGCACAGATGTGCATTTCTCTATGACCTGATCTCTGATTATCTCCTCCGTTACAGTCCCAAAATCACAAGACTTTGCCAGATATTTCAGCCTAGTCACATAACTGTCTGTGGTTTCTCCCGGTTCTTGCACAGCCTGTCTAAACTTATATCTTTCATAGGGAATGTTTTTCTTTGGCTCAAAGTACTCACTCAGTCTATTCATGGCTGTCTCATAGTCCGAATCGTCCCCTGTTGCTCCCAGGGTTTCAAAAATGTCCTGAACTTGTGATCCAGCTAGATGCAGCAGCATGGCTCTCTTCTGAGCAGGTGCAGTCACTCCTGTGGCTATAACATAGAGCTGAAATCCCTTCTTCCACTTGTCCCAGCGCTGTGAGAGACTAGTGTGGTCTCCAGACACATCAAACGGTCCGATAGCCAGTAAATCCAGAAAGCTAGCCATCCTCGTCGCCAAAATGTAGTGTATTAACACGGGCCAGGCTGTACAGGTTGCTTCTTTATTCACTGAACACCACGCATAAACTGAACTTCAGCCACACCCAGCTCCCAGACATATACATAGTATTGTAACATTTTGCAGACAGCAACTTAACCCGTTGCTTACCATACTACACTACCGATTCCAAAAAAGTTGGGACACTGTACAAATTGTGAATAAAAACAGAATGCAATGATGTGGAAGTTTCAAATTTCAATATTTTATTCAGAATACAACATAGATGACATATCAAATGTTTAAACTGAGAAAATGTATCATTTGAGCTGACACAGACAGTTTCATTTTAAAGGTGAACTAAAGCAGATTTAAAAGATACAATACATGCAGCTACAGTATGTAATCATTAAAAGGGAAGATCTGCATTTTTTTTTTTTGGATGCAGCATCGGTCCCCCGCCAGCTCTAAGACTGAGAACTGAGCGATCAAAGACTGCTGATTGCTCAGTTCAGTGCTCTGTGAGCAGAGAACTGGGGACTGTCAGTCACTGGCTCTTTGCTCTGACCCCCCCCCCCGTGCTCACTGAAGCGCTGGGCTGTGGAGGGGGGGTGGGAGCGGCTGGTTCAAGCTCTCAGCGGCTCACTGGCTGATGGATCCCCACCATATTGTCTCAACCTTTCCCCAGCCTGAACCAACTCTGTTACATCAGCCAAAAGCAAGCTTCAGCCCACTTTCTGCTGAAAACAGGAGTGCATAACGGACCAAACAAGCTTTGGCTGTACTTCTTCTTTAACACATTTTATAAATGTATTTAAAGCAAGCAGTGTAAAAACCTGAAGTTTACTTTGTATTAACCTTCCTCAGTGTCTTTATAGTATGTACAGCAAAGCCCAGAGAGGAGGCAGTAGAAGCATCACAAGGAGCTAGTTAGATGTGCTGAAGTACTAGGACTCTGTCATAGCCAGGGGTCCAGCTCAGTTAACAGTAGCTATAGCAGTAGAGAGGCTCTCACCGACCAGCTGGATATCGACATAAGCAGGTCATCCTAGCAGATAACATAGTCTCACCCGAGGTGCGGAGTCTAAGCACTAACTGGTGTTCACCATCTTGATGGTGGAGATGGGTTCTGCTGCATGTTAATACCAGGTTGTGTTGCTCAGGATCACTGTACTAGGAGGTAAGCAAGTCGGGGTCCAGTAGTAGAAAAAGCAGGAAAGAATCAAACAGAACCATAGTCAGTAAACAAGCCATAGGTTGGTAACAAGTTGTTGTTACAGGTAGGGATCAAATGGAAGCATAGTTGAGGAACAAGCCAAAGGTTTGCAATGAGTGGTAGCGAAGATATGAATGGCTAAAGGAGTGACAAGAGCAAGATATTGTTTGAAGAGAGCACATAAATCTGGCAAGCAGAAAGTGAAAATGCATGGCTAAAACAGGAAGTTCATGGGAGGAGCTAAGGATTCAAGGTTTAAGAGAAAAAAGCTTCAAGACAAGATTATTCAAGAAATTGTCCAGGGAGCTGTCCAGAATCTCAGATGACTCAGCATGAAGAGACGCAGCAGAGGTTGCAGGTTACTGACCTGGGTCTTGACAGTGCTCCCCTTCCCCCAGGATATCCCCCGGACATCCTAGGGTCAGGTTTGCGAGGAAACCTCTGGTGGAATTTTTTTGATAATCTACAGCCACAAACCTTCTTCTCAGATTCCCAGAAACTTCCATCAGGCCCAAATCCTTCCCATGAAATCAGATAACGTAATTTGTTCCTAAAGTTTTGGGAATCAAGAATTTTCTCAACCACAAATTCTTCCTCAACTTGCATCTCAACAGGATCAACCTGTCAGGTGGAGGGGGTCACAGAATTTTCCTAGAGAAGAGGTTTCTGTGAAATGGTTTGAGCAAGGATACATGAAACACAGAGTGAATCTTCATACTGTTAGAAATTCCTAAGTGAAAAGAAACTTGGTTAACTTGAGCTAAAATCTGGAAAGTTCCCACAAACTTTTGTCCCAACTTAGCAGATGGAATGTGAAGCTTATTATTTATTTATTACAGGTACTTATTTAGCGTCATCAATTTACACATCGCTTTACATATTGTGATTTAGTTGGGATTGACCCTAGTGTTGCTAGGTGAAAGTGCTAACCACTCAGCCACTGTATGGAGTGGATTGAAAAAAAAATAAAATTTCTGGTTGATAACTAAACTTTGTCACCCACATGAAAGGTAGGAAGTGATCTGTAATGTCTGTCAGCAACCTTTTTGTAACATTCCTGAGCTTCAATGTCTTGATCAATTTCTCCAAAATCTTCTGCAATGTAGTTAATCTGTTGGTAACAGCATGAATTAAAGAGGAAGTAAACCCTCCTCTGCAACTTGTACCTATAGGTAAGCCTATATTAAGGCTTACCTGTAGGTACTGTAAATATCTCCTAAACATGTACCGTTTAGGAGATATTTACCTTACATGCAGCCAGTGACGTCACTGGCGCATGCGCTCTGAAGGAACGGCCGCTGGTGCCGTTCCTTCAGAGTCCCGTGCCGTGACCGTCGGCTGCCGCGTGCAATCAGATGGCCGGATGCCGCGATCCCGGAAGACAGGCGACTGGACATGTCGCCCGTAATACAGGTAAGCGGGCGGCACGGCAAAGGCTCGTTCTAAGGTAAGTATTTCATAATGAGCTAGTATGCGATGCATACTAGCTCATTATGTGTTTGTCTTTCAGGTTGCAAAAAAAAAAAGTTTCATGGATATACAACCTCTTTAAGGTAGAGATATGGAGATCAGGAAAAAAAATGGGATGCTACCCATTATTTAAGAAAAAAGGCTGTAGGAAGTGGAGCAATGTTTAGAATTGTTATAAGCAAACTCTTCCACAGGACGATAGTTCACCCTGTAATCCTGAAAATAACAAAAAAAAACATTGAAGGTACTGCTCTAAAGTTTGATTGGTCCGACCATTAGACTGAGGATGAAAAGCTGAAGACAGATTGATCGTTACACCAAAATAGAGTTGGACAAACAGTTTGGCACTCAACACCATGATTTTGGGCCGGACATTGGCTTTTCGCCCTTTTGACGAACACCCAAATTATAGAAACATACAATGTGTCGGCAGATAAGAACCATTTGGCCCATCTAGTCTGCCCAATATATCTGAATCCTATCAATAGTCCCTGGCCCTATCTTATATGAAGGATAGCCTTATGCCTATCCCATGCATGCTTAAACTCCTTCACTGTATTTGCAGCTACCACTTCTGCAGGAAGGTTATTCCATGCATCCACTACTCTCTCAGTAAAGTAATACTTCCTCATATTACTTTTAAACCTTTGCCCCTCTAATTTAAAACTGTGTCCTCTTGTGGTAGTTTTTCTTCTTTTAAATATGCTCTCCTCCTTTACCGAGTTGATTCCCTTTATGTATTTAAAAGTTTCTATCATATCCCCTCTGTCTCTTCTTTCTTCCAAACTATACATGTAAAGGTCCTTTAACCTTTCCTGGTAAGTTTTTTCCTGCAATCCATGTACTAGTTTAGTAGCTCTTCTCTGAACTCTCTCTAGAGTATCTATATCCTTCTGGAGATATGGCCTCCAGTACTGCGCACAATACTCCAAGTGAGGTCTCACCAGTGTTCTGTACAGCGGCATAAGCACTTCTCTCTTTCTACTGCTTATACCTCTCCCTATACATCCAAGCATTCTGCTGGCATTTCGTGCTGCTCTATTACATTGTCTTCCCACCTTTAAGTCTTCTGAAATAATTACTCCTAAATCCCTTTCCTCAGATACTGAGGTCAGGACTGTGTCAAATATTCTATATTCTGCCCTTGGGTTTTTACTCCCCAGGTGCATTATCTTGCACTTATCCAAATTGAATTTCAGTTGCCAGAGTTCTGACCATTCTTCTAGTTTTCCTAAATCCTTTTCCATTTGGCGTTTCCCTCCAGGAACATCAACCCTGGTACATATCTTTGTGTCATCAGCAAAAAGACAAATCTTACCATCGAGGCCTTTTGCAATATCACTTATGAAGATATTAAACAAAATTGGTCCCAGTACAGATCCCTGAGGTACCCCACTAATAACATGACCTTGTTCTGAATGTTCTCCATTGACTACAACCCTCTGTTGTCTGTCACTCAGCCACTGCCTAATCCACTCAACAATATGGGAGTCCATGCTCAATGACTGCAGTTTATTGATAATTCTTCTATGTGGGACAGTGTCAAAAGCCTTACTAAAATCTAGATATGCAATGTCTACTGCACCTGCACCGTCTATTATTTTAGTCACCCAGTCAAAAAAATCTATAAGATTTGTTTGACATGATCTCCCTGAAGTAAACCCATGTTGTTTTTCATCTTGCAATCCATGGGATTTAAGATGTTCCACAATCCTATCCTTTAATAGGGTTTCCATTAATTTACCTACTATTGATGTCAGACTCACTGGTCTATAGTTGCTCAATTCCTCCCTACTACCTTTCTTGTGAATGGGCACGACATTTGCCAATTTCCAATCTTCCGGGACAACTCCTGTTACTAATAAATGGTTAAATAAATCTGTTAATGGTTTTGCCAGCTCACCACTAAGCTCTTTTAATAATTTTGGGTGTATCTCATCAGGACCCTGTGACTTATTTGTCTTCACTTTAGACAGCAATCTTAGAACGTCTTCCTCTGTAAAGACACATGCATCAAACGATTCATTAGTCATCCTTTCAAGTGGAGGTCCTTCTTCTTTTTCTTCTGTAAAAACTGAACAGAAGTATTCATTAAGGCAGTCGGCTAGCCCTTTATTCTCTTCTACATACCTTCCGTCCTTTGTTTTTAATTTAGTTATTCCTTGTTTTAATTTCCTTTTTTCATTTATATATCTGAAGAATGTCTTATCCCCCTTTTTCATAGACTGAGCTAGTTTTTCTTCTGCCTGCGCTTTAGAAGTTCTTATAACTTGCTTGGCCTCTTTCTGCCTAATCTTGTAGATTTCCTTATCTTCATTGCTCTGGGTTTTTTTTTATAATTACAAAATGCTAGCTTTTTATTTTTAATGATTTGGGCCACTTCTGCTGAGTACCACAGTGGTCTCTTCCTTTTTTTGCTTTTACTGACAAGTCTAAT
This sequence comes from Pelophylax lessonae, assembly GCF_965119305.1. Lineage (NCBI taxonomy): Eukaryota > Metazoa > Chordata > Amphibia > Anura > Ranidae > Pelophylax > Pelophylax lessonae. The sequence goes on along the minus strand of NC_138777.1, from coordinate 91,081,112 downwards.
GCAATTTTCTGTTGCCTTCAATAATGCAACTTTTAAGTAGTCCCATTTCTCCTGGACTCCATGTAATCCGTTCCAGTCTGATAAGGACTCATTTATGACTAATTTCATTTTTGAAAAGTCTGTTTTTCTAAAATCTAAAACTTTTGTTTTTGTGTGGTGTGACTCTTTCACAGTTCTTATATTAAACCATACTGACTGGTGATCACTAGATCCCAAGGTTTCGCCTACAATGACATCATATACCGAATCCCCATTTGTGAATACCAAATCCAAAATGGCCTCCCTCCGGGTTGGCTCCTCAACCATTTGTTGCAGAGACAACCCCAGTAGGAAATTTAGAATATCTGTACTCCTGGTAGAACTTGCTATTTTGGTTTTCCAGTTTATATCTGGAAGATTGAAATCTCCCATAATGATAACTTCTCCTTTCATTGTCATTTTAGCTATTTCTTCAACTAGTAGATCATCTAGTTCTTTAACTTGACCAGGTGGTCTATATATCACACCTACACGAGTTACTGCATGATTAGCAAACTGCAACGTAACCCAAACTGACTCTATGTTGGCCTCACCAACTTGTATTAGGTTAGATTCAATGCTATCTTTCACATACAGGGCCACTCCTCCTCCTTTCTTGCCTTCTCTGTCTCTTCTGTATAAAGAGTACCCTGGTATGGTTATGTCCCAGTCATTTCTTTCATTAAACCATCTGGGTGTTGGACCATTTGTTCGACACGCGAAACGACCAATGCACAGTGCATTGGAAGCCCTGATTGGCTGAAACAGTAAAAGCTTTGCCCAATAAGAAAACATAGCACTGTCAGAGCCATAATTGGACACTGTGTTGATGAGTCTATTCACATTAGTGTGAATCTAGTAATAGCACAGTGTGAGAGCAGTGCGACCGTTCATTTTTGCATGTTTACTGCAGTATATTTCAGTGCGTTATTGCGCATTTACTGCAGTATTTTGCAGTGTGTTACTGCACGTTTAATGCAGTATATTTCAGTGCCTTTTTTGCAGGTTTACTGCAATATATTGCAGTGCATTAGTGCGCGTTTAATGCATTATATTTCAGTGCGTTATTGCAGGTTTACTTGCAGTGCATTAGTGCGCGTTTATTGCATTATATTTCAGTGCGTTAGTTCACGTTTCACACAGTATATTTTAGTGTGTAATTGCATGTTTAATGCAGTATATTTCAGTGCAGTATATTTCAGTGCGTTAGTGCACGTTTACCTCAGTATATTGCAGTGCGTCATTGCAGTTGTCTTGCAGTATATTGTAGTCTGTCAGTGGAGTGTGTCTGTGTATTAAGTAGTCAAGTTAAAGTGCACCAAACACTATTTTCCATTGATTAAAGTGCATTCACCTACACATTTCCCCATCTTTATTACATTTTGTTAATGAGTCGTTGTTCCCCCCACCATGTCTGGAAGGCCAAAAAGGAGAGGCAGATGTTCCCATGGCACTGTGAGGGGGCCAACAGCATCTGTGTCCACAGGCAAAGGTGGACATGGTCTGTTCCCAAGCAGGGCATCATTTCCTCTGTTTAGCGATGTTGCCCGTGCTATCTATTGAAGCCCACCTGGATGTCCTTTGGCTTTCTATCCTCCTTCTATACATGCTGGTTTAGACCCACTAGGCGTAAGCTTATATGAGTCCATTTGATCTGGTAAGCCCCCCTCTGATGTTGGTGGTGGTTCCTCTGCACAAGTTTGAATCATTCACGTGGAATAACGTTTGAAGATTTTTGCTTTTTACTTCACATTTTGGACTCACTCTGGACTTTTCTTTATGTATTTGCAGTAACTAACTATTATTATCATTACATTATTTGGCTATAGTATGTGTGTTTTGTATCCCTTGCCACATAGATAACTTTCATCTTTCCACTATATAGGCACTTTATTTTTGATCATTTATTAGCGCTGCACTTTATACATTTCTACTATACATACGGGTTGTCATCTGTAGTGCTAGCTGCTTTTTTATACATTCACAATAGCGCGGTTTTCCACCCCTGTTTTTATCCACCTGTGCTATCCAGCCACAGCATGCAGAGGAGGTGGTGGACTGGCTTACAAAGCCATCCTTATCCTCCATCACCCAAGCAGAGACTAGTGCGCAGTCCATTGCAGCTGCCAGAGTGGCTTATTGGCCTCCTTGTCCACCACCAACATCCAAAGCCAAATTTTTCCACCACTGTTTGACCGGGGGAATATCATTTTCATTTTTTACAGCAAGGCCAATTCTTGCTTTCATCAAGAGTACCTCTATAGAGTTATGGTGTAAAGGCACATCATACAGACTGGCTCCCTAAGCCGTTGTTTACAAAATAAAAAAAGCAAATTTTTTTGGCTTTATAAATGTCATTATTTCTGCAGCAAGTTCTATACATGTTACAGATGTGCCACTTTACAGGCAGACTAAGGGGACCCCCAAGGCACTATATTTATAGGAATTTTTCATTTTTATTGTTATTTCTAATTTTTATTGTTTCACATCACTCTCATTTAAAAACAATGTTTTCTACAAACTTTGTGTTCATTGATACATGTCCCCCAGGGCAGTACCTGGACCCCTATACCCTTTGTATGTCCAATTACTTGCATATAAGCTTTCAAAGTGGGCACTTTTGATTTTTCCAGTTTGGGTCCCATAGACTTCAACGGAGTTCGGTATTCACTTCCAAACATTCGCGATGTTCAGCCCATGTCTACACCAAAAGCTGAGCAAAAGCTTTTCCAAAATCCTGAAATAAACTGTACTTTTCTTCTAGAACTTCTCAAATCATGAACTCACAGTTTGTTCATCTGCGGGTACCTCCTTAGGTATGAAATGAGCAATCTTAGTGAGACAGTAAACTACCAAGATAGTGGTCATCTCTTTCAAGGGAAGATTACCCACAAAGTCCACAGAAATTGACCCCCATGGTCTTGATGGAACAGGGAGTGGTTGGAGTCATTCCAAAGGAGAACATCGGGGTATCTTACTCCATGCTCAGGTCAAACATGAGGTCACATAGTTCTTAACATCTTTCTTGTAACCAGTCCACCAAAAGGAATGTGATAAAAGTTCTTCCATCTTAGAAACCCCCAAATGCAAGTATAGATTAATGCACCAACCTAAGAGGTTCCACCCGAACCGATTCAGGTACATAGATATATACGCTTGAGTCCCAAAGCCATTCTTAATATCCTTTGGAGAATGAGAATGACTGACAAGTGGGATATTCTCATACTGCTCTTTAAGGAGACTTAAGAATGCTTTGGAACTTGTGGCACCTAGGAAGTTCTTCTGAGATAGGATTGTGCATGCAGAGTTGCCTTCCTAGTGAGGCCCGGGCAACATCCTCAATAAGGCATCAGCCTCACTACTACTAGATCCCGGTCAATACGGGATGATACATTTGAACATGCAAAAGAATAGAGACTAACTTGCTTGTCTAAAAAACAATCTCTTGGCAGAACTAATAAATTACCAAGTTTTATTATCAGTAAGAACAGTTACAGAATGATTAGTCTCCTCCAGCAGATGCCTCTATTCAGAAAAGGCTTCTTTATTTGCAATGTCATAATTATTTTCAGCTGAAGACATTAAACATGAAGAGAAATAAGTAAAAGCTGAAAAAGGATAGCTCCGCGGCTGAAACATCCACTTCCGCGATAAGAGATAGTTCAGGATTAGGATGTACGAATATTGGGGCAGGAGTGAATAGTGTTTTCAGCTTATTAAAGGCAGTCTGTGCTTCAGGTGACCACACTAAGTGCACCCCTTTCTTTGTCAGCTGCGTAATCAGTGCTATCTCCTTAGAGAGATTTTTTTTTTGGTGGAGGATGCAGGCAAGAGAGATTTTTTTAAAATTTCCAGTAGCAGTTAGGAAATTCAAAAAATGATTGCATTTCTTTAACATTTTTAGGGGCAGGCCTCTTCTGGAGAAACAATATATCCCAGGAACTGGATCTCTCGAGTTTGATATGAAGTTGGTTCTTCCTTAATCTTTCAAAAGCATGACAAACATGCTTGTGATGCTCCTCCAGATTATCAGAAAAGATGAAAATATTATCAAGCTATGCAATCACACACTGGTCCAACTGATCTCTAAAGACATTATTGATTAAGTTTTGAAGAGTTGCAGGAGCATTGCAAAGGGCAAAAGGCATAACCAAGGACTCGAAATGCACATATCTGGTTCCAAAGGCAGTTTTCCATTTATCTCCTTGCAAATGTGAACAAGGTTATATATGCCCTCCTTAATTCTAGTTTTGTAAAGACTTTGGCAGAATGGAGTCTTTCCAACATTTCAGTGAAAAACGGAAGTGGATAACAGTTTTTAATAGTAATCAATTTAAATCTCTGTAATCAATACAAGCGAGACAAAGAACAGGGCTGCAGGAGATGATGAGTGTCCCTGTTTTTAAAAAAATACTGTAGCTGTAGACTTTTAACACAGGTACAATACTTACCAACTCAGGAGTCCAGCACTGTCTTCTCTATAGACAATTCTTCACCTGGCTTCCAATCTCCGGCCAGGTCTCTAATGTGCATATGTTACATCATGCAGCATAGTCGGACTGGTCCTGCAGTCCCCTGGGATGTGTGACATGTTTCAAGAGATTGCAGATGAGGTAGGTGAGCCAAGTGACATAATTCCGTCCTAGGCGAGAATTGCGCAAGTAGTTGCGGGTACCTGCCACAAAAGGTACCCACTCCCTGAAAAAAAGAAAAACAACTTATTTAAAGGAAAGCTGGAGGAGGGGGATGAGTGGTACTTTCACTTATGAATGAAGGTTCATTTAAGTAACTAATCTTCCTGGCTCAGTAATTCAGTTTTCTGTGTCACCTCTCATGCAGACTACGTATTGGTCAACAAATCAGCGTAATCACCTCTGTCTTGTGAGCAGAGAGCTGACCCACAAATTAGCAATTCTAAACATGGAATTAACAAACTGATCCTAGCCTACTAGCAGAATTGTGACCACAAAAAGAGGGCACCTCATCATTTTCACCTGCTGCATTGATTTCAGAACTAAATGTCTTCACTCAACATAAAGTAGATGTAACCCTAAAAAAAAAAAACATGCTCCTGTCCCTTTATGGCATGAGATATCTTCTCAATTGTCCTATTCTATGTTGTACAATACTTGGCTGATCCTGCCTGTTCCTGTCTTCCTCTCTGTAAAGTGACCACATTTATTGTGGCTGCGGATCTCGAATAGCGTGGTCAGTATATTTGCCTCTGTCATCCAGCTATCTCCTCAGCATCTCTGCATCTCCCCCACTCCCCCTCCCTCTCTCCCTGTCAGTTCAGTAGTCTGTGTGAGAGCCAATCATATCATAATGATTTTAGGAAAACACACTCATTGTTCTGAACAGGGACCAAAAACTGAGAATCAAAGTAATTAAAGTAGAAGTAAAGTTGATGTGTAATCAAATGGCTGACAGGCAGGGTATTTATGACAGAAGAGACCTTATTGGTCTCCTCTACCATAAATGGATCCTTCTGCCTGTCAGCTGTCATGATCACTGATCTGCGCATGCGCAGCTCAGCAAACATTTACAGCCCGATCGGCCCCCGATCAGTGTCACGGTGATGTGACTCCTGTGCGCATGCGCAGGAGTGGTATCATCACGGCCTGGCCTATCAAGTGGTCAAAAGCACGGGACCGGAAAGGAAGACCGGGCAAAGATGGAAGTGCCGGGGGCCCCGCCGGATCGGTCCCAGTTCTGCCGTACATTATCGCATAACCCACCTGGGGGACCTAAAAAAAAACATATAGCTGACTTTATTTCCACTTTAATACAAGTGACTTTACAACCAGTTTAATCAAAGCAAAATAGAAAGAATTACAACAGCTAATGGACAGTACCTGGCTTCAGAGGGAATAGGGGAAGGCCATCTATGCCACCTCTATCTCAAACAGTCACCAGAAAGATGTCTATCAATGTTCTATATGTTCCTACACTTAAAAGTGAAGAAGCTCACCAAGCACAGATATGTAGCGACATTTAAAGGTAACAGCTGTATTATCTTAAAATAGAAGTCACATACAAGCAAAAGGAACAATCACAGATGAACTGTATCTGCTGAACTGCAGTGAAGTGGTTAAATTATATGTAAACATTCAGCTTGTAAAACAACTCATTTAGTTTAAAGTATTTTTACCTTTTTTATAAGTGATCACATACTCTCTGTTCTCAGCTGCATAAGGAGCTCAGCACAGCAAGAAAACTGACCACGCTGTGATCTAATGCCTAGTGTGGTGGGTTTTTAATGTGAAATCATGGGGGACTGGCAGGAACACAAGGTATTCCACACAAAGGAAGCATTACAAAGAGAACAGAATCCTTTTATTTTATGCAATACATGGTGCAGCTGTTGGGGTATAAAATGAATGAAATGTTGGGGTAACCTATTCTTTAACACTGTCAAAGAGTAAAGAATTGTAGTCACACCTGACACTTTCATCTTGGACTCAGGAAATCTGAATAAATAAAGAAGCTAGCTGAAGATCAGCATGCCAATGGCATTCAAATTGGCACATGCAATCAAAGAATGAAGTGTACCAGTTGCATAAAAATATAGAAGAAATCTTTTCCTAAAAATAGCAAGAGAAGATCCAACAGCTGCTGGACTTTATTCACTGGACCCAGAACACTGGACTCAATCGCGTGCAAAAGCGATTTTATTGAGTGCAATTCTGTGTATCATATAGGGCAGCCCATTAAATTGAATGGGCTGTCCTATGTGCCTTTGTCACCTGAAAAGAAGCTCCTGCTCCTTTTTGGAAGACAATCTTCACGCAGTTTGCCGCGATTGCTGTGCAATCATGTGGAGTGACAATTGTGGCAGATTCGCATTGCATTTGGAGTGCCGATAAAGTGGTTGTAAAGTCACATCTCTTAATTACTTTTATCCTTTCTGTTTAAGGGCCATGTTTAATGCAGTATGTGTGTTTTTTTTAATTATAACCTTCTTCACAGACCGCTGCTGTGTGGGCATGTGTCCTCCCTCCACTCTCCTTCAGGATTTAAGAGAGTACAGTGGGAGAGGTTGAGATTCCCTTCTGACATATGTAAGCTAGCAGAGGGAGGACACGGGACCATACAGCAGAGCTGTGCAAAAAAAAGGTATTTAGGATTATAATTTTTTAAAAACACACACACACTGCACTTGACATGGACCTAAAACAGAGAGGATTAAAGTAATTCATAGATGTTACTTTACAACTACTGGAGCAGCTGCAGGGGAATAGTTTTACTTAAGGCAGGAGGAGAGGGGAGGGGCAGGGAGGAGATCGGCTCACACACAGACTGCCGAAATAACAGGGAGGGGGAAATGTGGAAATGCAGAGACACTGAATGCACGGAAGGATGAAGGAGGGATGTAAACTGACCACGCTATTATTGGTGAGCAGCCATGATTAGCATGGTCAGTTCACATAGGGGAACACAGAAACAGGCAGGATCAACCAGGTATTGTAGAACATGGAAATAAACATATTACCGTGCAAATGCACTATGCTATATATATCACGCTTTAAAGGGACAATAGCATTTTTTTTTTTTTTTTAAGGTTATAACCACTTTAAAGAATGTGACTGCGATTCTAAATTGCGAGTTGTGCATGGAGCTTTAGGTGTATGTGGTCTTATGAAAGCTTTAGATCATCCCAGGAAATAAGCATGTTTTTGTTAACAACATAATGGGGAGAGGGGAGACACAAATCTAGTTGTAAACCTTATTTTAAGATAAGTTTAATAAATCGTATCTTAAAATCTTCAGAAACAAAGCAAAAAATGCACGTTTCTAAAAAAACAAAACAAAACATGCAAAGTTGGATCCTTGTGCTAGTCAGCTTTGAAGGATTGTGCAACCAGACACCAATGAAGTACCATTCAGCAGAAGTGCAATTAATAATGAAACACCGATGTGTTATGAGATGACACTGTCAGCACCATCTGAGTTACAATCTGAGCAAGAAGCCCAATGAGTATTGCAGGAAAAGGAACAAAACATCACTGAAATTGAAATTGGCCTCAGTGATTCATTCCCTCACTAGAAAGAAGCTGAACCGCCTGAAAACTCAGTCAGAAAATCAGTAAAAATGCAATAAGGGCATCCCAGCTAGAAGCTTGTCATATATGGTTTGTGTAGTGCCACAGCCTGAGCCTGCTTCATGGGAAGAAATGCAAAAACTACCTGTTCATGAGAAGCAAATGTGTATCAACCCATTCATTGCAACTGATGGCCTAAAATGGAACAGAACTGCTTGGAGCCAGTCAGGTCTATAAAGTGTTGCTAAAACAGTAAAATCAGTCTGTATATGCAGTAAAGCATGGTGTGTATTGCTAAAGTTTTTTTTTTGTTGGGGGAGGGTGCATGTGATGCAGCCCACCGGCCGCGGAACTCCAGACCAGGGGCGGATCCAGGGGATCCAGCAATTGCAATTGCCCCCCCCCCCCAGAAGCTTTTGGTGACTCTCCCTCCTGCTCTGCTCTGGGATGGCGGGTCGGTAAGCCCAGATTGGGGGTTCCTGACCCGCCAACCCCGAGCATCACACCACTGTAAATAACGGAGCCGGCACTAGAGGAAGCAGAGCTGATGCTTCCTGTATAGTGCCGGCTCCTGTCACAGGCGGAGTGATACCAAATGCACTCCGCCTCCACCTGTGACAAGAGCCGGCCGGCGCTATACAGGAAGCATCAGCTCTGCTTCCTACAGCGTGGCTCCTGTGACTGTCACGCTGATCCTCAGGAATGGTGGGTCAGGAACCCACCACCAGTACCCACCAGCACCAGTCAGCAATACCCACCAACAGTACCCCCAGCACCAGCCAGCAATACCCGCCAACAGTACCCACCAGCACCAGCCAGCAATACACGCCAACAGTACCCGCCAGCACCAGTTAGCAATACCCACCAACAGTACCCGCCAGCACCAGCCAGCAATACCCGCCAGCACCAGCCAGCAATACCCACCAACAGTAACTTACAGCACCAGCCAGCAATACCCACCAACAGTACCCGCCAGCACCAGCCAGCAATACCCGCCAACAGTACCTACCAGCACCAGCCAGCAATACCCACCAACAGTACCCGCCAGCACCAGCCAGCAATACCCGCCAACACCAGTGAGCAATACCCACCAACAGTACCCACCAGTACCAACCAGACAGCAGTACATAGTTACATAGTTAGTCAAGTTGAAAAAAGACACAAATCCATCCGGTTCAACCAAAAAAAAAAAAAAAAAAAACAGTATTGAAAACCTTTCCATACAATCCCATATACACAATCCTATACTCGCTGTTGATCCAGAGGAAGGTGAAAATAAACCCCAGCAAAGCATGATCCAATTTGCTACAGCAGGGGAAAAAAATTCCTTCCTGATCCCCCGAGAGGCAATCAGATATTCCCTGGATCAACTTTACCTAAAAAAATTTTAGTACCCATTTATATTATGTTACACCTAGGAAATAATCCAGGCCTTTTTTAAAGCAATCTAGTGAGCTAGCCAGAACCACCTCTGGAGGGAGTCTATTCCACATTTTCACAGCTCTTACGGTGAAGAAACCTTTCCATATTTGGAGACAAAATCTGTTTTCCTCTAGACGTAAAGAGTGCCCCCTTGTCCTCTGTGTTGACCTTAAAGTAAACAACTCAACACCAAGTTCACTATATGGACCCCTTATGTATTTATACATGTTGATCATATCCCCCCTTAATCTCCTCTTCTCAAGAGAGAATAAATTTAGTTCCTCTAATCTTTTCTCATAGCTGAGGTCCTCCATGCCTCTTATCAGTTTGGTTGCCCTTCTCTGCACTTTCTCCAGTTCCCCGATAGCCTTTTTAAGAACTGGTGCCCAAAACTGAACTGCGTATTCCAGATAAGGTCTTACTAACGATCTGTACAGGGGAAAAATTATATCTCTCTCTCTGGAGTCCATGCCTCTGTTAATACAAGAAAGGACTTTGCTTGCTTTGGAAACAGCAGCTTGGCATTGCATGCTATTATTAAGCTTATGATCTACCAGAACACTCAGATCCTTCTCCGCTATGCATTCCCCCAGTTCTACTCCACCTAGTATGTATGATGCATGCATATTCTTAGCCCCCAAGTGCATAACTTTACATTTATCAACATTAAACCTCATTTGCCGTATAGTAGCCCAATGAAACAGTGCATTGAGGTCAGCTTGTAAATTGGAGACATCCTGTAAAGAAGTTATTCCACTGCAAAGCTTGGTGTCATCTGCAAAGACTGAAATGCTACTTTTAATCCCAGACCCTATATCATTTATAAAGATAACCACCAGTAACCACCAGCATTACCCGCTAGCAGTAACTGCCAGCAGTCTGCAAAATATGTAGAAAAGGCATGTGCATTAGTGTGTGTAAATTGTTGCAATATATTTTTTAATAACTACTGTAGTTGTGTTTTGTCATAATATGTCATGTCCTTGTTCATTCATGTATCAATAAGGGTAAGGACATGACATTTTTTGGCTGCCTAAGTCATATGTGCTAGGGATGCAACTTGGCCCCAGCACATAACTGTAAATATCCCAGCATGTGCAGTATTTCTGACTCCAAATCACTGAAGTAGTCATGGTGGTTAGAGTGTACCTTTAATATCTCTCAGAAGAAGTAAACCTCTGTATACTGATTCCATTTCATCTGATCATTCTCTAGTTGTGTTAAATTAGTGCGGAGGGGGGGGGGGGGGCACGGCAGCATTTTATTACTTATATACCTTGACTATAGTATATATTTTATATGCAGCCCGTGAAAATTTCTCTACACTCATTGTGGCCCAGAGAAGCCAAAAGGTTGGACACCCATGCTATACACTGTATACTGCTAAAGAGAAAAGGTATTTAGCAGTGTATATTTACTAAAATAATTGCATTTCCATGTTCTGTGTACTGTGGGAGACCAGATATAGTGAATGCAGGGTCCTGGTTTTAGTAACACTTTAAGTCTTATATCCAGAGATGTATAAAGTATTCGAAACCCATACTTGAGTATCAAAAAGTGACTTGAGTAGAAGTGGAAGTGCTCGATCAAAAAGTGACTTGAGTAGAAGTACTAAAGTATTCAACATTTTTTGTACTTAAGTATTGCAAGTAGTTTTCTTTAAAAATGTTGCTACTCAAGTACTGAAAGTAAAAGTACCAGTAGTTTTGAAAAGAAAATTGCTACTCAAGTACTGAAAGTAAAAGTACAAGTACTGTGTTATGTAGTTATTAAAGAAAGAAGTCAAAAGTTTGAACATCATATTGTTTTTTATTATTTCAAATGCAGCTTTTATTTATACATACAGTAGCATTTATTTTCGTATGCACTGATAATACATGTTTTGAGCTTCATGAAACCTGCCATCTACTGTTCTGGCATGGTATAATAGTAACGAGTAACTATGCAGCACAAAAAAAAAATATTGGAGTAGAAGTATTGAAATCATTGAAAAAATGTAGTTAAGTAAAAGTGGAAGTAGGAGAAAAAAATTCTACTCTAGGAAAGTACAGATACCGCCTTTCGGTACTTAAGTACAGTAGTGAAGTAGTTCTACTTAGTTACTATACATCTCTGGTTATATCATCTGCATTCCCTTCTGCTATAAACTCATGGCCGCTTCAGCAACCATAAATGTATAGCAGAGGGTCCTGACTAATGAATAGGTGTGACCAGAAGCTGACATTCTGCTGACTACAGCCATTAATCAAAAATCATCTCCCAATCCTGTCGCCCTGCACTCTGCCTTGCCTGTCACTATTCTTCTCGCTGTGCAACGATAATCAGCTCTCCTCTCATGCATCAACACCCTAAGGTATGTTCACAGCAGAAAGCATGCATTAAGGTTCACATAAACCATGTGCACTGCATTGTGTTGTCACAATGCATTGCAATGTTCCTTTTTTTTCTCTTTAACCTCTTGCTGACCGCCCACCATAGTTTTACTGTGGCAGGGCGGCTCAGCTGCGCAAAATCACGCAGTACTACGTGATTTCGTGCACGAGGTCTCGGCAGTGTTCGCGCGCCGCTGGAGCCGATTGCCGCCGGCCTCCCGCAATCGTCAGATAAACTGACACAAGGCCCGTCTGCTTATGTAAATAAAGCAGGCAAGTCTTCTGTCAAACAGGCAGGAAGAGATCAGAAGTTTCAGCTAAACTGAAACCCCGATCTCTCTGTGCCTGCCACAGAACCTTCACCCACCCCCCACACAGTAAGCATATTTAGGCACACATTAACCCCTTTGATCACCCCCAGTGTGAATCCCTTCCCTGCCAGTGTCATTTATACATTAACAGTGCATAATATTTAGCACTGATTACTGTATTAATGTCACTGGTCCCCAAAAAGTGTCAAAAATGTCAGTTAGGGCCCAATCTGTCCGCCGCAATGTCGCAGTCCCGCTAAAAAAACAGATCACTGCCATTACTAATAAAAACAAAAACATAAATAAAAATTCCAAAAATCTATCCCGTAGTTTGTAACTTTTGCGCAAACCAATTAAAATACGCTTTTTGGGATTTTTTTTACCAAAATAATGTAGCAGAATACAAATTGGCCTAAACTGATGAAAAGAATTTAGATTTTTAAAAAATAAAAAAAAATTTTATTGGGAATGTTTTATAGCAGAAAGTAAAAAATATGGCGATTTTGTTTAAAAATCAAAAAACCGCAGAGGTGATCAAATACCACCAAAAGAAAGCTCTATTTGTGGGGAAAAAAAGGACATCAATTGTATTTGGGTACAGCGTCGCAGGACCACGCAATTTTTCGTTAAAGTAACGCAGTGCCGAATCGCAAAAAAAATGGCCTGGTCATTAGGGGGTAAAACCTTCCGGAGCTGAAGTGGTTAATAAATTTGATTATCTGCAAATGATGACCCAGAACTCAAAGGATATGTAGATATGTGGACTTTGATTAGGTAGATGATACCAGCACTTATAAATCTGAGGTGACTTGTTTCATTTATTCAATAGACCAATATTATTTTCCAACAAAAAGCAAATCTAAGTGAAATTATATTCTACAGAAGCTGAATTAATCTCAGCAGTTTATGCTGGTCAAGAAGTCTTTTACAGCAGCTACTTGAAGGTTTTGGTGGACCAATGTCTCAACTAACAATTTTTATATGAGGGCAAAAAAGCTTGCAAAGAGTAAAAAGGTTGCTGCCAGAACCAAGCACATTGATGTCCGATAGCATTACCTCCATTACCTTGTCAAACAAAATGTGGTGTGCTTGAATATTGTGAAACTGATGAGATGGTAGTGGATGCTATGAGAAAACCACTACCAAAGGTGACGTTTGAAGAACTCCAAAAGATGATGGGACTTACACGAGATATAGTTGTTGAGTTAGCATGCTGTTTATACAGTCATGGGTGCAACAACCATTCTCATATATTTAAACCATGATTAGTAGCTCTACCACTAGCTGGTAGTGTTTATTTTTGATAAATGTAGTGTTTTCTTTTGTGGAACTACATGATTATGATGTAATTTTCTATCTCACTGGGGAATATTTACTAAAACTGGGGCACTCAGAATCTGGTGCAGCTTTGCATGGTAGCCAATTAGCTTCTAACTTCAGCGTGTTCAATTAAGCTTTGACATTAAACCTGGAAGTTGATTGGTTTCTACGCAAAGCTGCACCAGATTTTACACACTCCAATTTTAGTAAATCCCCCCTATGTGTTCCTGTTGTTTTCTAAGAAGGTCTGGCTATTTGTCCAGCAACATCTTGACTGGTAAGAATCATATCTCCAGCAACTTTCCAACATGTTCACTGCATAATTTGTGACTATATATGTAAACTGTATTTTACTATTACCACATTCAGGTTCTGCTTCCTAGTAGGAAAAATATACCTTGTTGGTCCTCTTATCTCACTGCGAGTGTCAGATTTAAGACAAACGTTAAATACATAACTGGGGAGATTTACTAAAACTGGTGCAAACAGAGTCTGGTGCAGCTGTGCATGGTAATCAGCTTCTACCTTCAGCTTGTTCAATTAAGCTTTGACAATAAGCTCTAGTTCACATCAGCACGATTGGACATGTCAAATCGCATGCCAAATCGCAGCCTATTGCCGGCAACAGCACTGTCCCTTTCAGTGGGGTGCCGACTTTGCGGCGCTGCATCGATTTCCTAAAGTAGTTCCTACACTACTTTTGGCAACTAGGGGGGTGATTTCAATAGACATCTGTGCATGAACCCACACAGATGTCTTTCAAAACGTCCACTGAAATGCGGGTTTGAAATCGTTAAGCTAAACTCGCACGATTACAAACCCATGTTCAATGTGAACATGGGCTAAAACCTAGAAGCTGATTGCTTACTATGCACACCTGCACCAGATTCTGTGTGCACCAGTTTTAGTAAATCTCCCCCAAAATTTCCACAATGCTCCTTGTGGCCAGAGATTGTGTAGTTTTTAGTTAGGATGTAAGTCACATTCAAGAGCTTATGAGCATCTTTTTCAAGGAAAGGATACATTTTATTAAAAATCATAATGCAGTTTTCTAATGCTGATGTGAGACCTATTGATTCACTAAGATTGGTCCCAGGACTGAGCCTTGGGGGACCCCCCTTTCCACCCCAGACAGGTCTGAGTATGCTTGAGTGACCTCACCAGCAGCACATATTTGCCTTACATTTGTCTTCCCTGATGCTCTGTTCTCTTGCTGAAAATCCCAGTGTAAGCTCCCAAGCTTCTACTCCATGCCCCCATGGTACAGCATTGGTTACCTCAGTGTCAATCATCAGCACATGGAAAGGGGAAAGAGATTCCCATACCCAGAATCAATAGGAATAAAGGGAGGGCAAACAGGGCTGGGAAAAGGGGTGGGCAGGAGGGAGGGCTGCCCTGGGCTCAATGGTTTATTGCAGGGATGGGAGTTCCCTGACCCTAACCCTAAAGAAAAGGGGGAAGGGGCACAGTTTGGCATCCTTGCCCTGGGCACTGGATGACCTTGTCCCGGCACTGAGGGCAAGTATAATATCTGGTGGGGCCCCCATGAAAGTGAATCTGTTGCTTTATCCTACATGGGTGAAGCACAGAAATGCTTTATAAGCATTAGCAAGAAGAGGCACATTTCTTGTTTCTCATACATCAGTTGGAGTATGAGAACAGAATTCACTTGCCAAGCCACTACCATACAGTATTATTATTATATCCTGATTGCTGGAACAGATTTTCATCTCAATATTCAAATGAAAGTTAGTAGTAACAGAATAAAGAAAATATAGAACTTTTTTTTTCGGCAGTCTATAGAATAGCACAGCCTTTTTCAACCAGGGTGCGGCGGCACCTTGGGGTGCCTTCTGGGCTCTTCAGGGGTGCCTTGGCAAAATGCAAAAAATTGCCTCAAATTGCCCAAAATTGTCAGCATGCTGGCAGGTGGCTCTCACTTGCATTTTTTTTGTTACAGAAAGCCACATGTTTTAATTTGTTGCATTACTAACTTAGACACAGTGCGTGCGAGCTGCTGGGATTTGAATAAATTATGTCATAAATTGATAAGGAAGACATTGAACACCTGAGGATGTCCTTGTTTGCCCTTCTCCGTCTGCACTGGGATTACATTGTTGGGTGTCGTACGTGTGCTGATGCCCCTACATTATGTAAAACTATTCGTTTCTTTTACATTTTTGAATGGTGTGCCCCGAGATTGTGAACTATTTTTAAAGGGTGCCTTGACTCAAAAAAGGTGGAGAAACACTGGAATAGCAGTTCAGAAACAAGATTATATACCTCATCATTAGGCAGAGAAAATTCTACAAAATAATAAAATACATAAACTTGGATATTTTGCAGGCAAACAGGAATGGGATTCACCAACATGATGATGAGATTGGGAGCGGTGGTTGCCCCCTTGGTTATGATGACCAAAGCGTATGCTCCATTTCTTCCTCTTGTCATTTTTGGAACAGTGTCCATTGTCTGTGGATTGCCAATTTTATGGCTACCAGAAACTCTCAATTGTCCTCTATTGGATACAGTGGATGAAGTAGAAGCTAGGTGAGTGCAACTGCAAATAGATGATCTCTCTGCAATTTCTCTGTAAATAAATGACCTGATCAACCATGCCACTTTATATCTTGTAATTAATCTTTAGGGCTCTTTCACACGGGCCACCTAAGCCTGTTCAGCCTAATGCCCAGCATATTTCTTCCACTCAGGCAGCCCAGGAATAATGTAGAGCCAGCTATTAACATGATTTTCTGTGCAGCACTGTATCATATATAGTATATGGCGGTGCTATTGTAAACACGAGTACATCGCACTTCTGGGGACAACTGTCCAAGATGGGAATTTCCTCCCAGAGTAATAACCTCATGTTATATAGTTACATAGTTAGTCAGGTTGAAAAAAGACACAAGTCCATCTGGCTCAACCAATAAAAAAAACAAAAAAAAAAAAAAACAGTAATGAAAACCCAACCATGCAATCCCATATACACAATCCTATACCCGCAGTTGATCCAGAGGAAGGTGAAAAACCCCAGCAAAGCCTGATCCAATCTGCTACAGCAGTGGAAATAAATTCCTTCCTGATCCCCCGAGAGGCAATCGGATATTCCCTGGATCAACTTTACCTATAAATATTAGTACCCACTTATATTAAGTCCACCCAGGAAATAATCCAGGCCTTTTTTAAAGCAATTTAGTGAGCTAGCCAGAACCACCTCTGGAGGGAGTCTATTCCACATTTTAACAGCTCTTACGGTGAAGAAACCTTTCCATATTTGGAGACAAAATCTGTTTTCCGCTAGATGTAAAGAGTGCCCCCTTGTCCTCTGTGTTGACCTTATAGGGAACAACTCAACACCAAGTTCACTATATGGACCCCTTATGTATTTATACATGTTGATCATATCCCTCCTTAATCTCCTCTTCTCAAGAGAGAATAAATTCAGTTCCTCTAATCTTTTCTCATAGCTGAGCTCCTCCATGCCTCTTATCAGTTTGGTTGTGCCCCTGGGACAGGGAGGTGAAGTTTTGGCTTTACATATACAGTGCTTTAGTCCCACCTCCCCTAAACAACTAATCTCCACAACCTATAGACCAATGCTGCGTATAGACGATATGAATTTCGGCCAGTTCCTGAGCAACCAGCCAAAATGTGGTATGTGGGTGGCCCTGATTGTTAAGGTTCCTTAACACTCTAAAGAAAACCTGTACTCTGTACTTCTAGATATAGGGAAGCAAGTGCCTCACACTATGTGACAGCACACTGGTGTTTGGTGATTGGCCCATTGCTGTCACATGAGGGAGGGGAGAATCTTCAGCCCAGTATAAGCTCCATCTGGAGTGTCTCGGAGCCTACATACAGTTGTCTTTCTTTACTTCTGACTGTTGGGTAAAAAAAAAATTCATTAGGTGCTATTGGGGAGGGGTACAAAATATTGTTGTTCCTTTGCCCTGTATAGTCAATTTGCAGGCGTACTTTAAATGTGCCTTTGAACTTCGTAGAACAATGTGCCTTTGAAATTCCGGTTCTAAGTTCAACTATCCTGTTCTACCTTCCTGTTACTACTTCAGGAAGAATGAGTTCTTTAGCATAGCCTCCCCTCTTTGCACATCATAGCGCTCTCCTATTCTTGGAGTGTACATTTATTATCTGTGCTGGCCCAGCTCCCCGCCCCTCCCCTCTTCTCTATAGAAAACCCTTTATGTAGCTGTTTGGGGTGATGGAAGGGGAATACTAAATAGTGTCACTTGATTGATGGGTCTGCTGGGAGTGCTGAGATCACATCCAAGATGGTGGTGCCATGCAGCAATCTCAAACTTTTGAATGTCTACACAAGGGAGAAATTTGCAGGCAAAAAACATGTAAAAATTCATGAAATGCACATACTGTATAATCTTATAGGAAGATTGTTATTGAAACAAATAGTCTGGTAACAGGGCCTCTTTAACCTGCAAGGGCAGCATGTGACTGTGCTATTTCAATTTCAAGTCAGCCAGTCTGCATTTTAATTAGCTTTCGTGTGCTTTTTTAATACATTTTTCATGGGCTTTTTTCGATTCATTTTTCATGGGCTTTTTCTGCATTTTTCATGTGGTTTTAAATAAATGTTTTGTACATTTTTCATGCACTCCTATTGAAGTTTATGGGGCCAAAAATGCACTGCGCATCAAAAGGTGCACTGCAGCACAATGGATAGGTAAGAAAAGGCCACATAGACAGTAACAGAATTCCTCTTGTGACCTTAAAAACAATATTATTGTCCAGACCCAACAATGACGGTATTATTTTTCGAAAGATGCAAATTTGGCAGAGCCCTATTACTATTGATTGCTGATTAATCATGGATCAAGATTTTGGAGATTTTTTTTATATATTTTTTTATATTTTCTCTACACCTATTAAAGTTTTACCTCTTGAGATGTTGCAGCATCTCCCCCCCAAGCAGTCATATACTGTGCATGAATATTTAGTATAGGAAATGTAGCTTGTCGTTACCACGATTTGCCGAGGAGGCAGAGCAGACACACTGGAACACTGCTTAAAACTGCCAGTCATTTTTTAATCTTGAAGAAAAGATTGCTTACAAATTTTAAAGTTACAGCTCTCTGATTTTGGGAACTCAATGGTGCAATAGGCATGGTCAAAACCAAATTAATTGTAACAGATAAATATAAAAAAGAACTAAAATTAGTTTTAGGCAAAACAATGGGGAAAGTTCAATAAAGCAGTTATGAATGTTTTTGGGGTAGAGCTTGGATTTGACCCAAACCCAGAAATTATCTATCATTGTTGGGCCAACATTCGGAACTGGATAACCTTGGGTTTGGACAGAATCCAAGCTCATTACTAGCTGCAACAAACTCATAAAGAATTACTGCTAATTTGTAGATAAGGGAACTGAAGGTAAATTAGACCATGTCTACAGAGAAAGGTCAGTTATCAGACTGGGGCTTTAAAGCTGAATTTAATGTATAGCAGGTTTTACATAGGTAAATTCGTCCAGCCTGGACCAATGGAAGTAAATAAGTCCTGTGGGATCCCCGTGGAAACTGGAAACCATGAAAGAAGGCACTGCAACTAGTGATTGTCGCTACCTTCAGGGTCCCATGGTGAGCGACTGTCCTACTGTTTACTGAACAAAGGGTCTCTTTGGCTCGGTGCAGGTGCCATTCAGAAAATACCGAGGTTGATTTACTAAAACTGGAGAGTGCTAAATCTGGTTTGGCTGTGCATGGTAGCCAATCAGCTTCTAACTTCAGATTGTTCAATTAAGCGTTGACAAAAAAAAAAAAAAAATGGAAACTGACTGGTTTTATGCGGAGCTGTACCAGATTTTACACTCTGTTTTTAGTAAATCAACCCCCACTGTGTATTTTCTAAATTAATGCAAAGTGTTTCCTGATTGGGCGATGAGAAGATTGTAATGTCACTGCCCCCCCCCCCCCCACCTTGTCCAGTCTGAGAAAGCTTTTTATTTATTGAGTGTTTCCTGAATGGCGTCTATTCCAAGTGAGAAACCTTCTGTGTTCACAATGCAGCAGAGCAGCCAATTGGCACAGGACCTGGAAGCCAGCAGCAATCACTGTAGTTGCAGTGCGTACTACAGTTTCCAGCTTCCACAAGGATTCCACAGGTGTGGCACATATGTACTTACATTGATCCAAGCTGGATCAATGTAACTATATAAAAAAAACCTGGAATTCAGTAATAATAATAATATTATTATTATTATTAGTATTAATAATAATAATAATAATAATAATAAGACTCTTTAATAATAATTTAAAAATAAACGTTAATAATACTTAATTGTTGTGATGTATATTAGCTTCATCAGTTGCCAGGACGCAGGCTGCAAGTGTCATAGTAACCAATGATGAATAAGGGGTCAAACACTGACAGTCGGCGGGGTCTGATGGGGATTCTGAGAGACTAGCAGCTGTGGAATGTACCCACAGCCTTAGGCTGTAAATCACAAGGAAGGTTGACAAGATGGGGAACTAGTCCATCTGTGTTCCACCTCCCTTGTTACAGACAGTGAACGGTAGTGGGTGGATTCAATAGGACCTGATGAGGAACTAGTCTCTCAGAATCTCTATCAGGCTCTGCTAACTGTTAGTGACTGATCACTTGTTGGTATGGTTGGTATGACACTGGCAGCTGCGTCCTAGTAACCAATGAAGCTAATATGCATCACAGTAATAAAGTATTATTAATTAGGAGTCTAGTGTATTTATAGTGTATATGTGTCTATTTTATGCACATGCCTGTACACTATATTTGTGTTTATGATACCACCATTTTATACCCGAGTATAGCCACACAGCCATTTACTGTATGTTTATGGAAGGCTGCAGACAAAACGGCAGGGCTTCCCTGATGGGCGAAATATGCCGGAATTTATGTTGCACGGACTCAGTCGTCTGTCTGCATAAGCCCTTAAATTTTAAAACATTGGTGATCTCAGTGTCAATCATGAGCACATGGGAATGGGAAAGGGTCACATGATAAAGAGAGGGCAAGTATAATATCTGGTGGGGCCCCCATCAAAGTGAACCTGTTGCTTTATCCTACATAGGTGATGCATAGAAATGCATAAGCATTAGCAAGAAGAGGCACATTTCTTGTTTCTCATACAGCAGTTGGAGTATGAGAACATCATGCACTTGCAAAGCCACTACCATACAGTATTATTATTATATCCTGATTGCTGGAACAGATTTTCATCTCAATATTCAAATGAAAGTTAGTAGTAACAGAATAAAGAAAATATAGTTATTTTTGTTTTTCTGCAGTCAATAGAAGAGCACAGCGTTTTTTAACCAGGAAGTGGCGGCACCCTGGGGTGCCTTCTGGGCTCTTCAGGGGTGCCTTGGCAAAATGCAAAAAATTGCCTCAAATTGGCCAAAATTGTCAGCATGCTTGCAGGTGGCTCTCACTTGCATTTTTTTGTTACACAAAGCCACAGGTTTTAATTTGTTTAGCATTACAACCTTGGGCACAGTGCGAGCCAGCTGCTGGGATTTGCATAAATGATGTCATAAATTGATAAAAAAGACATTCAATAGGACCTGATGAGGAACTAGTCTCTCAGAATCTCTATCAGGCTCTGCAAACTGTCAATGTATGGCCATTTGTTGTTATGGTTGGTATGACACTGGCAGCTTGCGTCCTAGTAACCAATGAAGCTAATATGCATCACAGTAATAAAGTATTATTAATTACGAGTATAGTGTATTTATAGTGTATAAGTGTCTATTTTTTGCACATGCCTGATGGGTGAAATATGAATTTATATTGCACAGACTCAGCCGTCCGTGTTTAAGAGCCCCTAAATAAACCAGCATAGCAGGAAAAACAGGCAAAAAGTGGTAACAATCCCACAATCTATGCCTCTCATTTGTCTTATAAAGTCTACTATAGACATGTGCAGTATGGAAACATTCATTTTTTTTTTTTCATTTTAGAAAGATTAGTTATGTTACTAATTTCATTTTGTTGATTCATTTCAGAATTCATTTAATTTCCTTTCATTTACTCATTCTCGACATAATTCCAAATTTTCGGAAAGATTTGAATACGGATCGGTCTGGAAATGATTGACTGATTCAAATTCTGTGAGGAATAACTGGTTGTTAAGCAGCGGGCTGGGAATTCCAGATCCCGCTCCCCTCCCCCCCCCCATGTGAATGAGTGTGGGGTACATAGTACCCCTACTCATTCACCAAAAAAGCGTAAAAAGTGAATAAAGACACGACACAAGTTTTTGACAAGTCCTTTATTAAAAAATGAAAATCAATGTCCCCGCCGAGTAGATCCATCGTCTCACGCCGCCGTGTTTTTTTTCTGACTTTTCTATTGCCGGCATTTTCTTGTTTACATTTCAGCTCTCAGTGGGGAACCCCGCTTAAAACTGATGAGTCATCGGTTGTTAAGGACATGGCGGGCCGGCTTCCCGGCCCGCTCCTTAACCAGCTATTCTTCACACAGAAATCAAATCATTTTTTGACCGATCCAAATTCAAATTGATTCAAAAATGTATAATTCATTAGAAAATGAATAAAATTTATTTTCAACGACGTTCGATGAAATTCCCAATCTCCGAACAACCAAAAATTCATCCAAATTGATATTTGGACCACAACAAATTGCACATGTCTAGTCTACTTCTGATCTCCATACTAGCCTTTTTTCCACCCTAACTTCATTTGTATCATAGCTGGCAGGAATAAGCCAAGTGATAGATAAGAAAAGCTACGGTGAAAAAAAACATTGATTTTAGAGACACTGCTGAGAAAAACACACATCACTTACATGCTTTATTACCAGTCTAGCAAAGTAGTTTTCATGTTATGTCTGTGCAATTCTATTAAACATATGCTATATCTGCTTTATTTTTCTTCAGAAGCAAGAATGCTACCCGTAAAAGCAATGATACAGATTCTGTACATGGTACCAAGCTCTAGAAGACATTTATTTGATATCACAATGGTAAACTGTGTAATGAAGCAGCAGTGGGTTCCCTAACACTGTAGTCAATACCTGTTTCACTATATCATGGTTAAATATTCAATAAGACACCGGACACTGGAAGTAAGATATCAGATGTACCCTCCAGTTCAGCCCTCCAAGTTTCTTTCATCTACTGACATTTCTATGTATACAGATTTTCAAATTTGCAACGGAAAACTATAACTATTAACATATTTGCCTTTTTACATGACCATGGTAATGTTTCTCAGACTTCTAGGAACTGATATTTTACTGGATGTATCTCCTACATGATGGTAAAATATTCTATCTTCCAAACACAGTCTTTTGATTAGCTATTGGATTGTTACATAAACCATAAACATAGGAGGCAATGTGCCATTGCTGACCTCCTTCTGAAAATGCTTATGTTAGATATTCTTTAGGCCAGTGGTTCTCAATTCCGGTCCTCGGGGCCCACTAACAGGCCAGGTTTGCAAGATAACTAAATTACATCACAGGTGATCTCATTTGCTGCTCAGTGATTGCAGTATTCTAGTCTGCATCTCCCCAAGGTAATATTTAAAATCTGGCCTGTTAGTGGGCCCCGAGGACCGGAGTTGAGGACCACTGCTTTAGGCAATGAGGGTCAGATGGCCTATGGGTTCATCCAGGCTATGAGCTGGATGAAGTCATCGGTTGCTAAATGGAACTAAAGATTTGAGCTCTCAAGCTATTGGCCTGATATATCCAGTCTTATTCCCTTACAATACTAAAGTGCCAAGTTACCACACCCCAAAAATAGCCACTCTGTTCTATTCCTGGGTCTGGAAGTTGACAATGACTTCATCAACTTGCCTTTGGCACAGAGTGATCCATCCATTTCAGCCCTCCATCCTTCAGTTGGGTTCCAGGAGATAAGGAGTAACCAACAGAAACCATGTACTTAAAGTGGTTCTAAAGGCAGAAGGATATTTACCGTAAAGTGGCTGTAACTCTTACATATAACCAAGTGAAGTGATTGGCCTCAGGTGATATACAGAGATTATTCAAATCCTCTTAGATAAGTTGTACCTATTTATCCACTGCCCACTCTTCTCTACATCTGTTCAAAGTGCTGGATTTACAAAGCTTGTCTATTCAGAAAAAAGGGGGTGGAGGGCTGAAATTACGGTCTGCAGAGCTCCAGATCAGCTGGAGATCCCTTCCCTGTTACCATTTTTCTCTTGGTGTCTTGGTGGCCACCTTTAGTCAGTTAGAATCATTATCCATGGATTCAAAAATGTTAATTTTTTTTCCTTCATATTTTCCCTCCACATCTTTAAGATTAACCGCAAATATTTTGAAGAAATCCCCTCGAGGGGTCATGTTCATAAATATTCAGCATAGGAAATTTAATTTGTCACTACTGAGTTAACAAAACAAATAAGTTCAAGCCTTAGCCAAATTAGCATTTTTGAGTTACATTTTTGTTTATAATGTAACATTATAAATCTAGAAAGAAAATAAGTGAAAAAAAACATTTTTTGATTTTATTTAAGTTATATTCCTGCTGAAAAGCAAAATTAAAATATATGTGAAAGCTTGAAAAAAAAAGCCCTGAAGTCAGCAATTTATCTAAGATTTTGCAGCTGGTAACTGTTTGAGCTTTTTTTAGTAGGGGGAAACGTTCCTGCAGGCTCATAGATTTCACTTACTGGTGCCAGAATTCTATATCAATTAGTTAAGCCCTGATTTCCATCTTAGTAACTGTACTTCCGAATATTAGTAATGTCAATTATAACATTTAAATAGTCAGAAGCATTTATTTCAGATTCAGAAAGAAACAATAAACATGTGCATGACCATGCTTTAAACATGAGCAACTATATTGTAGTAAAAATTCTTTGTACCTGCTGAGATCTCAGTCCACAACATATCAATGAGCTGAGCTCCCTGGCCAACCTGACAACCAAAATAATTGTCCACATATAATTCAAGGTGAAGGTGAAGAAAGGGGAATGCCAGCATCCCAGTCTCTCCAGGACACATCTTTGGCTTGAGGGGGAGGGGTGGAAGATTCAGCACTTGACAATTATTGTGCAGATTTGGGGGACCGTACAGACAGTGTTCTTTATCCATGTGCTTAGCTGTGATATGTGAAGGAGCAGTGATAGCAGTGATCTCTAGCAGTTTTCTTTTTGTTACCTCTTCCCAGGCTACGTATGTCCCATGAAGCATGCCCCCAGTCTTTGACAACTCTGTTTGCAATCTTTAGTCATCTCTTCTAGCATGTCTGCAGTCTCTGACCATCTCTTGTAGCATGTCTGCAGTCTCTGACCATCTCTTGTAGCTGCTCTGCAGTCTCTGACCATCTCTTGTAGCTGCTCTGCAGTCTCTGACCATCTCTTGTAGCATGTCTGCAGTCTCTGACCATCTCGTGTAGCTGCTCTGCAGTCTCTGACCATCTCTTGTAGCATGTCTGCAGTCTCTGACCATCTCTTCTAGCATTTCTGCAGTCTCTGACCATCTCTTCTAGCATTTCTGCAGTCTCTGACCATCTCATGTATCATGTCTACAGTCTGTGATCATCTGTTGTAACTTGTTCAAAGTCTCTGACAAGTGTCATCCGCTCCGTGAAAAAAGAAAAAAAAAGTCCCGCAGCGGAGCAAAAAAAACCGGAGCGGCCGTGTGAAAGAGGCCTTACTGCACTTTTTCAGCAAATGTGGATGCAGCTGTTATTTTTTGCACAAAAGGTAGACTAAGCCTTTAAAAAAAAACAAAAACAAAAAAACACATGATGCACCTAGAGCAGACCTGAAATGAAAATGATGTTTTAACCAATGTTTATGATTGAGCATTTATAGATGATTACATTTGTATTAGCAGCTGTGATAATGTTTCAATAAAATCATACTTCATAGTGGTGTACACTGGTTGTTTAATATTGTTATTGCCATAATGGTTACAAATTTGTTTAGCACATTTGTATTACATGTAAGTTACAGTGTTACAATGAACTATATGTTTTGCCCGGAGAATAAAGTTTCAGAAAGTGCAGACAGACAATAGGAACACAAACATTATGGGTCCTGTCCATAAACTAAGGGCTTGTTTACACTTGCATTTGAAAAGTGATCCACAGTGAATTGCTTTTTTTTTAACTTATTTTTATTTAACGGTTTGCACCAGATAACAACCATATAAAACATGAACTCTATAGTATCTGACAATTACATAGAAGAGGTATCAGTGTGCATATATATAGAAACAAAACTGCATCAATCAAAAATACCCAATATGCTGGTCTATCATACATCAAGCAAAATAAGACTATGTAAGCTGACACCCCGAGATGGAAAAGGCCTCTAGTGTTCCAATAGTGGTCACTGAGCAAAGTGCTAAGAAAAATTCTGCGTGCAAAAAATGTCTTACAGTGACAAAGTAAAAGTATACAGAGATCATGTGTATCCACATCAACCTGAATTAGTATTTTTAAACAAGAAGAAAGTGCAGTCAGTGCTATTACACTGTGGGCAGTCCATTGGAAGGTTAGAATGAGACAGGTCATACATATTAAAGAGGTTGTAAACCCATGAATCTTTTTTTTTTTTTTTTTTTTTGCTGCAACCTGAAAGAGAAACTCTTAATGAGCTAGTATGCATCACATACTAGCTCATTATGAAATACTTACCTAAGAACGAGCCCCCGCCGTGCCGCCCGCTCACTTGTATGACGGGCGACATGTCCAGTCGCCCGTCTTCCGGGATCATGGCATCCGGCCATCTGATTGGCTGGAGCCGCGGTGACGTCACTCCCGCGCAAGCGCGCAGGAGCCGACGTTCACGGCACGGGGCCATGAAGAAACGGCACCAGCGGCCGTTCCTTCAGAGCGCATGCGCCAGTGACGTCACTGGCTGCATGTAAGGTAAATATCTCCTAAACTGTGCATGTTTAGGAGATATTTACAGTACCTATAGGTAAGCCTTAATATAGGCTTACCTATAGGTAAAAGTGTCAGAGGAGGGTTTACTTCCTCTTTAAGGGTATTTATTAGAGAAACGAAAGATGTCCCAGCAAAAGCATCTGGTCTTATGTTCCTCAGTTTTGTCCCAAAGGGCTGAAGTCAGGTCCTCCATTTGTTCAATGTTGTTCACTCTTACAATCCATTGGGCGGTCGTTGGGGCAGCTTGTTGTTTCTACATACTAGGGATACAAGCGTGAGCCACGTTTACCAGGTGTTTGAGTCTACTCAATCCAGTAAGTGCTACCATAATTCTCTAGACGTATGGTAGCATTTCCTGGAGGGAGGGGTAAGGTTAAGCAAAACTGCTGCGGGATCATCATGTAGGGAAATGTCTGTGAATTTGCGAATTCGTTAAAGCACTGGTTGCCAGAATGTACGCAAAACAGGGCATTCCCAAGAATGTGTAAAAGATTGCCCACTCTTGAATCACACCTCCAGCAGCGATCAGTATATTGGGGGAATAACTTGGCAAGAACTGATGGGGTCCTATACCAACTAGTCACTATTTTGGAAGTGGTTTCCTGGTATCTGCTACATAGTGAAGACTTGTGTGCAAAAAAGAGTATGCTTTCTTTTTACAGATCAGAGAAAGGGACTTGTAAGTCCCTCTCCCATTTAACAAGGAAGGGAGGATGTAGTTCTAAGAGGGATTCGTAGGAGGTGGACAGTGATCCAGGAATTGGGCCCTCTCCCAGACATATCTCTTCAAAAGGATGTCGTTTCCTAAGAGAAAGCATGAGATTAGGCAGCGAATGCAGAAAATTAGATAGTTAAAAAGCTCTCCAGTGGTTCAAACAGGGATTGGAGGAACTAGAGAGCAAGGTATGTGCTATTAGCCAACCTTGTAAATTCAGGGTGGATTGCTTTTCACAGAGAGGCACAGCTATGACTGACAGGCATTCAAAAGATGATACTGCCGCCACCCGCATGCCTGTTTTCTTTTTTGACAGTCGAATGGGCTTTTTAAATGGAAACACTGGGCCACAACCACAAGCTGCAAATTATGCTACTTTTGGCACAAACCATGGAAAAAGGTTATCAACTGTTTTAACAAAACAAGTGAGGTATTTTGGTAAAAAAAAAAAAATACCTTTTTTTTTTCAGTGTTTATGTTTGCAGTACCTTCTCTTGGCAAAATTCTGTTATCTAAAGCCCTGAAGAAGGGAGATATGGAAACCACCAAAATGCACTGGAAACCAATCTTTCAAAAAAAATAAAAACAGTCTATTTTCTTGTTTAATAGTTTTTATTGACAATTTTTGATACAGAAAAATTATTCAGGTAGAAACATGCATACATATAAATCTATGGCGTTAACAGTTGTTGGTTAGACATCGCAGGTTGTTATTAGGTGTATATGAACCAACTGGCTGTAAGAGCAATACGTATCACTGGTAACACAATGGTTATGAACTCTACTTGACCCTCACGATCTTTCATTAAAGATTATGTGAAAGAAATAATATCTACTGTATATGTTCTTGTATAGTTTGTAACACTGAGTATGGAATGAAGACTTGTAGTGTTGTTGTTGCCATCTTGAGGCCTCTGTCTGGAGAAACAGAACATGTACATGAAGAAGAAAACAGTAGCGAGAAAGAAGGAAAAGGTGTTGCAAAGGAAGGTAAGGTGGACAAGGAAAGGAGGGAAAGGGCTGAGTGTATGAAAAATAGAGGCAAAACACAGGGTGGGGGGTGGGATGATTGGGCTGGGGAAGGTTTTTACTAAGGGCAATTGGGGAAGGGGAGCGGGAGAAGTCCCATTACCAAGGGTTGGTCAGATTATTTTTTGTCCCATAAACTTAAAGCCCTAGTATTTGGTTGAGAATCCATGGGGTCCGAAAATTAGGAAATCTTTTATGGTGTAGTTTGGACAGGTTTTTTCCCAACCCATCCAAACTGGGAATTTCCAAGTACAGGCTATGGTTTGTTTGGTTTGAATTAAAGATTAATTTAATTAATGTTGCTGCATATGATGGAGCATTTTGGACAGGTTTATTTAGTTGAGCCTCCACTGAATCTTAATTTAAGTTACAGGCCATCACAGTGCTGTATTTTGGCCTAGGCCGACAAGGCCCAGGCCTAGGGCGGCACTTTGCAGGGGGGCAGCAAAAAAGCCGCCCCCCCTCCACCTGAGACTCTTTTGGCCACTGGTTGCTAGAGCCGCCTCTCCCACCTCTCTCTCCCCCCCCCCTCCTCTCTCTCACTCACTCACCCCTCTCACTCTCCCCTCCTCTCTCTCTCCCCCTCTCTCTCACCCCCCTCTCTCTCAACCCCTCCTCTCTCATCCCCCCTCTCTTTCTCTCTCTCACCACCTCTTTCTCTCTCTCTCATCCCCCCTCTCATCCTCTCTCTCTCTCACCGCCCCCCTCTCTCTCTCATCCTCCCTCTCTCCCTTTCATCCCTCCTCTCTCTCTCATCCCCCCTCTCCCACTCTCTCACCCCCGTTCTCTCTCTCTCACCCCCCCTCTCTCCCTCCCTCCCTTCCTCACCCACCCCCCTCTCTCATTTCCCCCCCTCTCTCTCTCCCTCACCCACCCACCCTCTCTCTCTCCCACCCCTCTCACCCCCCCCCCCTCTCGTGAGATCTCAGGGGTTCATGCTGGCACTTGGAGTCCTTCAATTTTGGAGGGAGTCACATCCGTTAAAAAGGAAAGAATGGGGCAAATTTACATAGGAGATGGAAAGGGGGCGCCCAATTTTAGTCTTGCCTAGGGCAGCACAAAACCAAAATACACCACTGGGCCAACACTGTATTTAATAAAGAACAAACTCAAATCCACTGTACTACTCTGTTAATAGAGAGGTTAATACTGTGGTACATACAGTACATTGCTGTTAAAGTCCTGGGTGCTGATGATCGTTTCCCAAAGACGGTTTACCAGGAACTGCACTTCTGTTGGTCCAAAAAATAGAGGCTTGCTTTAACAACATGCATTGTTGTCCCATGAACTGAAAATTTCTTTCCAAACTCTTTACTAAAATCTCTATTTTCTTATGTTTTTTAAGAAAAAAAAAAGACGTCTTTCTGTTTTAGTCCCAGAAATGAATTGCCCATAGCCACAAAATTGGGCAGGAGTTGTGCTGGATCTCATTGTCATTTAGATTCTCAATTAACTAGAACACAGATGATTGGTCTCAAATAAACAGACTGTCCTATAACTCAGAACCCATTTGTCTACTAGGAAATCTTAGGTATGTAGCGCCCCTCTGACCCTCTGACATTTCACCTCAGGGTGCTGGTTCTTAGGCATAGAGGGCACAGGACACCCTGGAACTACAGTATATAGAAAAAGCTCAGCAGACTCCAAAAATAACAGCACAGGTGGACAGCAATACAGAACAAGGGCCTTAGGCCTGCATCCAATGTTCTGTACCTACGTAGCCACAGCTGACTCCTATAGCAACAAAACTCACAGCACTGTACAGAATTTCATTGGATGAGTTCCCCCTGATGTTTCCGTCTCAGAACTACAACCTCCTCAGCGTGCCCCCAGGTAACAAAAGGTTCTTGCTCTCTGGAAGATCCTCTCAAATGCCCCAGGCAGTGACCAAGCTCTCTCCAGCAGATGGCTAGGCCTAAGGCTTTAGGCCTACCCAGCAGCAACTGTTCCTCACACATCCAACCCAGATCACAGTCTGGGTGGAAGGACCCAGATCACCTAACTTCCTCCAAATATGTACCCTCTCCCAGCATCCTCAGCGGTCAGAGAAACTTCTACTGAGTGGCTGAGAGAAGTATGCACATTTATAACCTAGTCCTAGACTCACTGTAACAGTGCCACCTATTGAAAGAAAGAAGGAACCACAGCTAAACTAGACTTGGGAGAAAACCCAATGATCAAAGACTACAAATTACCCATGATAGCTTCTAACAGCTAAATTTACTAGCAGCCCTGTTTAAGACAAGGGTGCTACAGGTAAAACCTAAAATGTATTACAAAAAAAAGAAAAAAATAATAAATCTGTGAGTCAGTTAGATAAAAATAATCTGCTTTTTCAGAAGTGTAACATCTTCAGATCACGGATTCTGATAAATTCTCAACAGGCTTTATCTCACCCCCTTCTATCACTATCGGGGGCTGGTGAAATGCCCTCTATTCTCAACCAAGATGTACTCCCTGCATAGATTTGAATGTTTGACTAACAAACGGTTTACAGGTGTTTACTGATTAGCTTTTAAAACTATTAAACCCTTTAAAATGTATTCAGGAGATGCACACTGCCCCTAACAAGCAGTACTACCAATATATGCAGTTACAGTATTTTATTTCCACTTAAAGTGGATTCTGACCCCACTTGTCTTAACGAACTTTGAAAGCAAATACTGCAGAGACCCTCAGACCCCGTTCACACTGGGGCGACCTGTCAGGCGACCTGGTCGCCGTAGGTCGCCTGGCATAGAGAGGCTGTGGACCCGTTCTAATAGGAGCGACACAAGTCGCTCCGACTTAGAAAAAGGGTGCGGAGCTTCTTTGGGGCGACCCGGAGCGACCTGCATAGACTTCAATGTTATGAAGTCCGTGCCGGCCACTCCGAGGTCGCGGTGCAAGCAGCGCGCCGCGACCTGTGAGGTCGCCCCGGTAAGTCGGATCGCCCCAGTGTGAACTAAACTTCACCCTCCAGGTTTTATTTATTTTTTATACAAGCCCCTATCTGTTCCTCCAACGTCCACAATACATGAGAGGAAGAATTTGGTAAAACCTTACTAGAGGAAGACTGAATGGAGATATGGGATTCCATGAGCCAAAGGTCATTTAACATTTTAGCTTTAGGGGACTCATGCAAAGTCTTTTTCCACTGGTACCAAATACTGTATTAATGCCATGGGATTCACTTATTTTTTCCCTCGTCACTGTGAATGTTTATTGGGTGTGTTCAATAAAGACATGATGAATTAGAATGGTTTGTGTTATCAGCTTAAGCGCATTGTCTGTCTATTGTTGTTACTTGGATGAGGATCAGATCATATTTTATGGCAAATTACTGCAAAAAAAACAATTAATTCCTCTTTTTTTGCAACTGTACTTGGTATAAAGAGCCCTTTATTTTTATCTTGTCACTGTACTTGGTATTAAGAACCCTTTATTTTATTCTCCAAACAGTACAGTATTTACAAGCCTAAGTTTATAATGTATCAGAAGGTTATTCTCATAAAATGTTTCTTTAATGGAAACCTGTATTAAAATGTATTTTTGTTTTTTCTTTGAGCCGGTGGAGCAGTGCACAAAAGCTAAACACCAAAAGGGAACAAAAACGTTCATGTGAACGCACACAAAAATATGCACCCAAGGTGTATTGTAATCCATTTCCAAAGAGAAATTACCCTTCCCTGATTTTCTAGGGTGCAAGACTCCTGACAGGGGTAAGTCCATTTAACCAAAAATCCTGGTGGACCCCTTACTCATGATCAGCCAATGCCAACCAACCAGTACTAGGTGTGGGGCTGTCCTGAAGACAGAACCCCCAAAGGTAGGGAAGGAACAGAATACTCACACATTCTCCCACTAGACTTCAGGGTAGGCCCCAAGACCCACACCCTATCATCATGAGTGAAAAAGGAAACAAATGTAAGTGCAGAGTGACACTTGTGGCAAGAAAATAAGTAAGAAAAAATAAAAAAGGTGCCAGTGCATTCACTAAGCCTTGCAGGCTGGTAACAAAAAATTATATTAAAGAAAAATTACCCTGGCCTCGGCCAAAAGGCCTGGCTCATGAGGCGTGGTGAAGAAAATATCGCAGGTGTCATGGCCTAGTGCAATTTCACACAGTGGGTTTCCAAGCCCATAATGCTACTCTGGAACCCCAGGGATGCCACTCGCCATGTACACTGGTGATCTTATAGCATGACCGCTATTGGTCCCTGTATTAATAAGTGATTGATAGGGGGCCATGCTGTAAGATCACTAGTGTACATGGTGAGTCTTTTTTTTTTTTCACATGGTAAGTGGATTAGCTTTTGCCTGTACTGTCCTTTTTCTTTTTGGATTCTCCCCCCAACTTGGTAAGAATTGGACCTGCAACGTGGAGTTAGTGTCCTTGGCTGTTATGCAATATGTTGCAGGCTTCCCTTTGGGCCATCACTAGCTTTATATGCATTACCTTTTTAGATTTCTATGACCGCCTCACCCACCATAGTATCCATGCAACAGTCTGGTTTGCTTGTTGGCCCCCAAACCTGCATGTGGGGGGAATGACTCGAGACCCAGGTGATATGATTCCTTCAGGATTTGGCTTCCTGCTTTGAACAGCTTCAAGCCTCTTCTTAGGACCCCCGGTTTAACAACCTCAATCAATCTGCTGCCGTACCTATTCCATTCACAGTCGCAGCCAGAATTTATTTGCATTTACCCTTCAGGCCTTGGAGTCCCCCTGCAGGCCTTGGAGTCCCCATTACTCTGGGGACTCCAAGGCCTGCAGGGGGTTCCTTAGCCAGCCAATTTTATGGACTGGGGAACTGCATCCTCCATTAAACTTTCCCTTTCGCCCCTCACCACTCCACTGGTGGTCTCGGCGATTGATGGCACTTTTCTTCCTGGGGGCCCTATCCGCTTCCAGATCCTCCCTGTTAAGATGCCGGTAGGGGTACTCCACAAGGGGTGGATATCCTTTCTTCTCATCAGTCGCCACTATTGGTGGCCTACTCTCCATTCAAATGTCAAAGACTACGTTAAGGCTTGTCATGTCTGTGCCCAGTCTAAATCCTCCACGCAAGCTCTTGCTGGTCTCCTCATGCCCTTGCCCATTCCTAAGGAGCGCTGGTCTCACATTGCCATGGGCTTTATCACTGATCTTCCACCGTCTGAGAATAATACAGTCATTTGGGTAGTAATCGATCAGTTCTCCAAGATGGCTCATTTTGTTCCTCTTTGTGGGTTCCCTTCTGCTCCTGCTCTGGTTCCCATTTTTGTTTGAGAAATCTTCTGCCTCCATGGGGTTCCTTCCCATATTGTTTACCACAGGGGTGTTCAATTCACATCTCGCTTTTGGAGATCCTTTTGCAAATCCCTCAATTTTATCTTAGATTTTTCCTCTTCTTACCACCCTCAATCCAATGGACAGACTAAGAGGGTTAATCAGGATTTAGAGGCCTTTCTCTGCACTTTAGTCTCTGCTTATCATGATGATTGGTCCTCTCTACCCTCCGTTGGCAGAATTCTCTCACAATAATGTTAACATCAGTTCTCTGAAGACACCCTTTCTCACAGATTATGGAAGACACCCTCAGCTCCCTCTTCCTCTAACCTATTCTCCGGACATTGCAGCTTTGGCTACGGTTCCAGAATCATTCAATTCCATTTGGGGTGACGTTCATAATTCCCTCTAGGCAGCTGCCGACAAATTCAAAGGTTTTGCCGACCATCGCAGGCATAAGCCACCTTCTCTACAACTAGAAGAGAAATTCTGGCTTTCTACCAGGAATATCAAGCTCCGGGTTACTTCTCTGAAATTTGCCCCAAGATTCATTGGCCCATACACTATAATTTATAAGTTAAACCCAGTTTGTTTTAAACTTCAGATTCCTAAAAGCCTTAAGATATCAAACTCCTTTCATGTTTCCCTTCTGAAGCCTTTAGTCCCCAATAAGTTCTCCCGTCTTCTCCCTACTTCATTTCCGGTCTCTGAGAATAATCGGGAGTAGGAGGTTAGTCAAATTCTGGATTCCCGGCTCTGTAAAAGCATTCTTCAGTACCTTGTGTATTGGAAAGGTTTTGGTCCTGAGGAGAAGTCTTGGATCCCTGCATTTAATGTCTTTGTGCCTCGTCTTTTGAGGAGTTTTCATTTGAGGTTCCCCTCTAAGCCTGGGCCCAAGCGGGGGAGGGGGAGGCCTCGTAAGAGGGGGGTACTCTCATGAATCTGCAGTAATGTTTCATGCCCTGACTGTCTGCTTACCTCTCTGGTCTGTGTATTAGCTTTAGGGACTGTGTTCTCACACCTGTGTGTTTAAGTAATCTTCTCGCAGCATGGTTCCACCCCAGCCTCTAAAAGGAAACACTAAATTAACCCACGCACTGCAAGCCAGCCTTGCCCGAGCAACAATTGTGTGAAGGCTTCCCTGAGTGTTTCTTGCCGTGTCTGATCTCCGCGTACCGACTTTGACTTGTTTGCCTGACCATCCCTGTCTGCTTGTTGCCCTGACTTTCGGCTCATCCTTCTGACTATCCCTGTTTGTTGTTGAACCAACCTTTGGCTTGTTCTCCAGACTATCCCTTGTTGCCCTGGACTGCTGCTTCCTCTCCATCCACCAGAGCCAGCCGTAAGCGTGAGCTGGGAGACTTGGAGACCTTGGGGGCAGCTGCAGCCAAGTCCATCCTCAATATCAGAGGTGAAAACCTGCTGGCTCTTAGACTCTGCGCCCTGGGGAATCTTATGCTCTAGCTCTCTGTCCAGGACCATGGGACCGACCCTGTGTAGCGGCTTCTCTGAGCCATTGACCCTCTCCACTCTGCGCTCTTCGTCACATGGTCCCGTAGATGACGCTGACACTTTTAACATGTATTTTAATATAAATTTGTAATAAGCTTGTAAATTTTAACTTTTTGTGTTTTGTCTGGGTACCTTAAAGTGGAAATTTACCCATACAAACTTGATAAAAAAATTATGTTTTTTAGCAAAGAACATACAGTACATTCCACATTTTTAACTATGCCACCACAATTGGTGTGTGCTTTAAATTGCCCACAGCATTGCTCCTGTTTATTCTGGCCATTTTGCTAAAGCCCAGAGCCCCTGAACATCAGTAAATCATAAGCGGAACTAAACCCATTGATTTAATGGTTTAAAAAAACAGATACATTTCTGGAATGTTGGGATTGCTGTCACATTTGCTTGTGTCCAAACTGTCAAAACATCAAATGACTGGTGTCATAACTGATTACATGTTCAGCACCATGGCAGTTGCAGATCAAACAGAAGTAGCTTCCTTGGCTGTAAAGGATAGGAGGGTTTAGTTCAGCTTTAAGGCTGTCAGCAGATCGGCCTCTACAAACTCAGCAGTGGCTAAAAATTGAGAGCAACTGAGCATGCGCAGAAAGGGGTGAGACAGCGTATTACTTGATTTTAAACAGTCAACGCACTTATTTTTAATGTCTTACATTCCACAGTTCTGTTTTAAAAATCTACTTGTCACTTAATCAGTCTTAAAATGGAACTTAAAGTAATACTTTAGTTATAAAATGAAGTCTTGCTAGATAACTTCAGGCTGGCCCATCTTGCAGGTAACGCTATGTAAAACATTAAAAATAAGTGTCTTTCCTGTGTAAAATCCAGTAATACACGGTTTCACACTTCTCTGCACATGCTCAGTTGCTCTCCAATTTTAGGCATTTTTAGGCACTGCTGAGTTTGTAAAGGCCGATCTGCTGACAGCCTTAACCTCCCTGGCGGTCTGATTATGTCCAGATTTCCGTGCTTAAATCTGTATATTGTTTTGCACGGAAATCTGTTGTTTTACATTTTAAAACCTACCATCCCCTGCGATCCCCCGCCGTCCTCCCCCGCTGTCCTCCTGCTGTGAGCTCGGCCGATGCCGGCACCTGTCTTTCGGTTCCCTTCCCTGCGAGCGTTGCTACGCAGGGGGGGTGGAACCGGCGGCAATTTCA
This sequence comes from Pelophylax lessonae, assembly GCF_965119305.1. Classification (NCBI taxonomy): domain Eukaryota; kingdom Metazoa; phylum Chordata; class Amphibia; order Anura; family Ranidae; genus Pelophylax; species Pelophylax lessonae. The sequence goes on along the minus strand of NC_138777.1, from coordinate 91,045,047 downwards.
AAAGTGTAAATACACTAAATTCCACAAGCTGTGTGTCAGAAAGAGACATCAGAATCGTCGCTGTCGTCACTTTCCGTACCTGATGCCAAATTTCCCCACAAATCGCTATCGCTCAGTTCTTCAAGTAACTCAGTTTCACTGTCGCTGTTTTCCAGTTCATCTAAAAGCTCTTTTGCGCAAAAAAAAACGCTTTTTGGACGCCATGGTCGTTCAAAATTTTCCAGGCACAAAGCACTGGAAAAGCACCCTTAAGTCACTGGAAAAGTCACCAGGTGCAATCCTGTGGTGAAATGGCATGATAAAGTGTAATCCGTTAGGATCACAGCTTTGTATCATGTCATTTAGTGTATTTACACTTTTGAATTTGCTGCCCGTTCCACCCCCCTAAGCCGCAACGCTCGCAGGGAGGGAACCAGAAGGCAAGTGCCGGCAATTGGCCGTGCACAGAGCGGGGAGAGACAGTGAGGACGCCGGGGAGGACGGCGGGGGAGTGCAGGGAAGGTGAGTAACATTCTGGGGTAATCCAGAGTGTGGCTCGGGGTTACCGCTTTTGGTACTGAAAATTAACCCCGAGCCACACTCAGGAATACCGCCGGGGGGGTTAAAGCAGAATTAAACCCTCCTATCCTTTACAGCCGAGGAAGCTGCTTCTGTTTAAATTGAAGGACACGAGCAAATGTGACAGTTAGCAATCCTGGCATTCTGGGAATTTAACTGTTTTTTGAAACTGTTAAACCAATAGGTTTAGTTCCACTTTATGTTTTATTGCTGTTTGGGGGCTCAGGGCTTCAGCAAAATGGCAGCCTCCAGCAAGAAGCAAGTTAATATGGGTAAAGTTCTGCTTTAAGTCAGAAAATTAAATCCTGCTAGATGACTTCAGGCTGGCCCCTTTTGCAGGAAAAGCTATGTATAACATTAAAAATAAGTGTCCATACTGACACTGTTTAAGTAATACACTATCTCACCCTGCTCTGCACATGCTCAGTTGCTCTCCATTTTTAGGTACTGCTGAGTTTGTAGAGGCCGATCTGCTGACAGCCTCAAAGTGGAATTAAACCATCCTATCCTTTACAGACAATGAAGCTGCTTCTGTTTGATCTGCAACTGCCATGGTGCTGCACATGTGATCAGTTATGACACCAGTAGTGGTGCACCGAAATTTTGGCAACCAAAATTTTCGCCCGAAAATGGGCCTATCCCATTTTGGCCGAAAACGGGTCAAAGATGCTGAAAATGAATGGCCACAGAAAGGGGGCGCAGAGCAAGTGAAGTGTGTACAAACTAATACACCCCGGGTGGGCGCTAATAACTGTAACGAAGTGAGGCCTTCACTTCCCTGTCAGGCGGGTATCTCTGCTTTGTTCCTCCGCCAGGCGTCAGCCGCTTTTGTCAGAGCTACACTAGTTGCTAGGATGACCAGCCGACTGGCGTCTAGCAACCAGTAACGTCCTGAGCAGAGGAGGATCTTCCTCGTCCTCCTCCACGCCTATTCCAGAATGGCTCCACCCACCTCCTCCCTTCATATGATCCGTGCTGCGGAAGGTAATCTGGCTGACTGCTGCTTGATAATACATTCTCTCTCTCTCTCTCATTGGTGCAGGGCCGGTGCTAGACTATTCTGGGCCCTAGGCAAGACCAGCTACTTGCGCCCCCCAATAAATAAATAAAAACTTCAAAATGTCCCTATTTCCCTAAACTTGCAGCACACTCCATGCATTTCCCATACTCTCCCCTATAATTGCATCACTCGCAGTGTGTCAGAGGGGGGGAGCAGTGTGTCAGGGTGGGGGAGCAGTGTGTCAGAGAGGGGGGAGCAGTGTGTCAGAGAGGGGGGGTGACCAGTGCTCCATTAATGCAGAGTGACAAATGCCGCCATTAATGCAGAGTGACTAGTGACCCCATCAATGCAGAGTGACCAGTGCCCCCATCAATGCAGAGTGACCAGTGCCCCCATCAATGCAGGGTGACCAGTGTGCCCCATCAATGCAGAGTGACCAGTGCCCCCATCAATGCACAGTGACCAGTGCCCCATCAATGCAGAGTGACCAGTGTCCAGTGTGCCCCCATCAATGCAGAGTGACCAGTGCCCCCATCAATGCACAGTGACCAGTGCCCCATCAATGCACAGTGACTAGTGCCCCATCAATGCACAGTGACCAGTGTCCAGTGCCCCTATCAATGCAGAGTGACCAGTGCCCCCATCAATGCAGAGTGACCAGTGTGCCCCCATCAATGCAGAGTGACCAGTGCCCCCATCAATGCAGAGTGACCAGTGTGCCCCCATCAATGCAGAGTGACCAGTGCCCCCATCAATGCAGAGTGACCAGTGTGCCCCTATCAATGCAGAGTTACCAGTGTGCCCCATCAATGCAGAGTGACCAGTGTGCCCCATCGATGCAGAGTGACCAGTGTGCTCCCATCAATGCAGAGTGACCAGTGTGCCCCCATCAATACAGACTGACCAGTGTGCCCCCATTAATGCAGAGTGACCAGTGACCAGTGTGCCCCCATCAATGCAGAGTGACCAGTGTGCCCCCATCAATGCAGAGTGTACAGTGCATAGGGATTAGAGCGCCGCATGATTAAACAGACCAGAGTTCTTCTGCTTACCCGGAGCGGCTGCTGTAATGTGAAGTCCCGCTTCCTGGACCAGCTCCTATGATAGACGTCACCAGTGTGCTGTCTATCATAGGTTGGCGGCGGTCCAGGAGGTGGGACTTCACATTACAGCAGCTGTGCTGGGTAAACAGAAGAACCCTGCTCTGTTTAATCATGCGGCGCTCGCCCTCGCCCCCTCCCTTCCGAAGGCAGCCCAAGGAACCTATGGCAGGGCCGGCCCTGGGCGCTCCCCCCCCCCCCCTGCCCCAGATTTACAGTGCACCCACCCAGGATCGGCCCTGCAAAGTGGGGACAAAACCAGGGACTGGACACCCTACCCTAGGCAATAGTGCACCCCTAGGTGGCAGTGTGCCGTAGGCGGCTGCCTAGTTAGCCTAGCGGGAGCGCCGATCCTGCATTGGTGTAATTAGCTCCATTTTATTATTTCCTGTTAAATTACTTTAATATCAGGGATAATGTGATTATAGGGACAGTATAGCCTTCAACATCAGTTTCCATGGCTGCAGGACTACAAGTCCCATCATGTTCTCACGAGTCACTGGTGGCTTGTTTTTTTCTGGATATCAATGTGCTACATCTAAATGATCAACTTTTCTCTCTCTCTGACGTGGAGGAGCTGGCGTGCGGGAAATGTTAATCCCACAAGTTTTGGGGGAGGAAAGTCATTTTCAGTTTCGGTTTTCGGCCAAGGGCATCCTGAATTTTCGGTTTCTGTTTCGGCCCAGAATTTTCATTTCGGTGCATCCCTGGACACCAGCCATTTAATGGTTTGATAGTTTGGTTAAGAACAATTGTGACAGTTAGCAATCCCAGCATTCCAGGGACTTAACTGTTTTGAAACCGCTATATTGACGGGTTTAGTTCTGCTTTATGATTTACTGCTTTTCAGGGGCTCTGGGCTTCAGCAAAATGGCAGCCTCCGGCAAGAAAAAAACAGGAGCAATGATGGAGGCAATCTACAGCACACACTGATGTTGGTAGCATATTATTATGGAATGTATGTTCCTTGCTAAAGAACATATTTTTTTATCAAGTTGTTATGGGTAAAGTTCCACTTTAATGTAATCTCGGATGTCGGTGCCCTCTATCTGCCCACAACACTCAACTTTTTTTAGTTTGACCTTGTAAGTGTATTTAGTCTTCATAATATACACAGACATTACTATTAAAACAACAGGAATTTTTTGGGCACAGAAGGGTGAAGTTCCTCTTTAGGTAAATAGATACGCTGGAATTTGCCGTCTTGAAATGCTAATTTCATGGCTGCCATGATAGCCCAGTGGATTCAGTCCTTTTAAGTTTAACTAACTTTTTTAGTTTTGGACAGAGAGGAGATGAATTCAAACACCTGTCAGGTTTTTATTGCTACCTGTGCCTCCATTAGAGCCCATTCAGACTGGCGTGATCCGACTTTGAGGGGCAACCTGTGAAGTCTTCGGCGCGACTTGCAGGGACTTCACATAATGGAAGTCTATGCAAGTCGCTCCCAGGTCGCACCAAAGTAGTACAGAAATTGTGTCGCTCCTATTAGAACGGGTCCTGTGCTAATCAATGGCGAGCGACCGAGCGTGACTTGTCAGGCTGACAAGTCGCCTGACAAGTCGCGCTAGTCTGAATGGGGTTTTAGGGAGATTCACCAATTCTATTTATCCTGTTTATAGGTATCATCAAAATGAAAGTAAAAAAAAAAAAATCTCGCACTTTGGGTTGTCCCTAGAAAAGTAATAGAGGGGAATCTTCAGATGGGACCACTAGTTCTAGTGTCTTAGGGGTCCCCAAATAATTCCCTTAATTTGCAGGGATTTCCTCTCACTTCCTGTTTTGGCTATGGGACAGGAAGTGAAGGTAAATCTCCTCAATGGGACACAGAGAGCAAAAAAAATAAAAAAAATAGAGGGGGTTTTACCCTTATTTATACTATCCAAAATAAGAAAAAAAAAGTTTGGTTTTAGTTCTACTTTAGGTCAGTGACCTAGCACAAGTATGCCCCTGTTCAGAGCTTTGACCCTATTCATCTGCATACTTCCCTGGGATCAGGCAGAGACAGACAGTCAAACAACTAGCACTTTCTGAAGTATATCACATATCCCTGTCTGTCAGAACAGGTTTCCTACTTCCAACAACCATAACATAGTCATAGCAGACACTTGCTAATATTGACACCCCGGGTGTACCAAGATGGCCGCCCCCACTAGTTCCTGCTCCTCCCCCCACGACGAACGTGTTTGCCTCATGTGATTGGTTGCGGGTGCCCTGCCGTCAAAGCGTAACACGGAGGGGCGGTGCTCGGTAGAGAAGCAAAACAGATAGTGACCCGGAACCGGGCGTCGTAGAGTGCTGGTGCTGAAATACGGTGACCTCTTAAAGCGGAGGAAAGCCCGAACCGTGAGGAGACCGCTGTACAGAGAGCTTCCCCTATAGAACAGAGAGACACCATAGGGGGCACACAGGGCTGCTGACCTGCGCCTGGGGGCTGCCTGACAACACTTCAGTCACAAGACAAAAGGCGACACCAAGGGGGACAGGGTGACGGCTATTTATACCGGGGGGCCTGTGCTAGAGATAGCCTATGGTGATGTCATCTATATACAACTGACAGCCTACAGGAAAGGGACACTTCCTGCTCTGCCTAGGAAAATACACCAGATATGAGCATCAGCATAGGTATTATCACCTAGGAACAGCTAGACTATAGATCAGAGCATTGGCAGAGGTATATATAGATCAGATATAGATCAGATCATTGACAGAGGTATATATAGATCAGATCATTGACAGAGGTATATATAGATCAGAGCATTGGCAGAGGTATATATAGATCAGAGCATTGCAAGAGGTATATATAGATCAGAGTATTAGAAGAGGAATACTAAACTATAGATCAGAGTATCGGAAGAGGAATACTAAACTATAGATCGGGACGTCGGTAGAGGTATACCAGACTATAGATCAGAGTATTGGAAGAGGAATACTAGACTATAGATCAGAGTATCGGCAGAGGAATACTGGACTATAGATCAGAGTATTGGAAGAGGTATACTAGACTATAGATCAGAGTATTGGAAGAGGTATACTAGACTATAGATCAGAGTATTGGAAGAGGAATACTAGACTATAGATCAGAGTATTGGAAGAGGAATACTAGACTATAGATCAGAGTATTGGAAGAGGTATACTAGACTATAGATCAGAGTATCTGCAGAGGAATACTAGACTATAGATCAGAGTATCGGCAGAGGAATACTAGACTACAGATCAGAGTATTGGAAGAGGTATACTAGACTATAGATCAGGACATCGGTAGAGGTATACTAGACTATAGATCGGGACATCGGTAGAGGTATACTAGACTATAGATCGGGACATCGGTAGAGGAATACTAGACTATAGATCAGGACATCGGTAGAGGAATACTAGACTATAGATCAGGACATCGGTAGAGGAATACTAGACTATAGATCGGGACATCGGTAGAGGTATACTAGACTATAGATCGGGACATCGGTAGAGGTATACTAGACTATAGATCGGGACATCAGTAGAGGTATTGGAGGTATACTAGACTGTAGATCTGAGCATCAACTGAGGTACTGCTGTACCTGCTCTAACATTTTTCTCCAGTGACAACCATACTGGCAGGTTGGGGATTTGTTGTCAGGCAGGGTGGGTGACGGATAGCCCACAGCACTGTAGGGTATGAGGTGAGAGTGGATTCCTTGTCCCTTCCCCAATCTCTCCCACCCCCATCCCCTGCCCCGTCTCTGTTCCCAGCATGTCTCGCTGGCTATTCCCATGGTCCAGCTCCATCAAGACGCGGGCCTGCAGGTATCTTCTGCAGCATTACCTGGGTCACTACCTGGAGGAGCGGCTGAGTCTGGAGCAGCTGAGTTTGGACCTTTACAATGGAAGTGGACGTCTCACGGATATACATCTCGATATCTGGGTAATGTTCCTCTACTTCTATGTTAGTTCAGAAAAACAAAAAAGGCGCCAAATGTACAGTGTTGATATTCCCATAGTGATTCCTGGTTGGGGGTGAGCCGGGGTATATTCAGATTCAATGAGGGAGCCCACCAGGAAGCTGTCACTGTACTGGGCCAGTAATAGATCTGGCTGCAGATGATTGGTCCAGTCAAGTGACCGTTTGACCTAGGTTTAGACTAGGATCATCCCTACTCCTCGCGTTTTTGGCTTGCTGTCCTTTGTTACTGAACATTTGTACTTGCAATTAGTAAGGGATAATAATCCTGTGGGTAAGCTGTGTTTTTACAGCAACTCAACCGCTCCCTCTTTTGCTGCAGAGGCAGTGGGGCGGAGTGTACACATGCTGGGCCGCGATACTTTGCTTCATGGCTGCGGCAGGAATTATACTCCCTGTCATGCTTGGCGTACAGTACAGCCTGCTAAGCAATACCCATGCAAGTAAACAAGGATGTGCTGCAACCATTGTACCATGGTTGTCTGCTGATTAGGGGTTAATTACATTTGGTACATTCAGGCAGCTTGTAATATTTTCTGAACAATTTCAAAGTGCAATTAGTCCAACTGAAGGAAGATATATTCAAATATAATCTACCACTTATCTTTAAGTAGAATGGACCATGTTAAAATCTAATTTACAAGTGATAATGAGATCTACCAGCACAGTGTAAACATACCTCACTAGCCCCCTCTATAAAGCTGAAGTCTAGTCAGAAGTTAATATTTTCTCTAAAACTGCAGTCACATCGCTTACCTGTTATGACGAATTTCCCAATGTATGCTCTTTGTGTAGAAATCTTCTCTGCAGGGTACCTGGTCCTTATCCTGGTGCTGCACTCCTGGCATGGTCGGGGTAATAGCTTCAGGTCTTTGGGTGGGCCTAAAGTGTTACTAAACTCAGGACCATGCATTCACTAGATCTGGTCTCCCACAGTACATAGAACATGGAAATTCAATTAGTTTATAAATAAAGTGCTAAATACCTTTTCTCATCAGCAGTGTAAAGCAGTCTTGTGACTTCTATCAGTGTCCAGGCAAGCACTTGTAAAGCTTGTAGGAGGAGTTTACTGACTGACCTATGAGACTACAAGACCCCTGACCCTGTCTGGACAGTGCTGATTGGCCTTGTGTTGATCACAGGCACCCTCCTAAAAATAAAAATACCTCTCTAGCAATACACACCAGAGTGACTCCATAGACTCTGTGTTATCAGGAAATTATTAGGAGCCAGTGGAAGAAGGGGAGGATCACAGAAGACAGGATAAAACAGCCTTGTTATCCAATGTGGAGGATTAACCCTTAGGTTCCACAGTGAGTATAACGAGCATGGCTCACCTCATATACAGACTGATTTCACCGTTGTGGGTTTAGTAACACTTTAAGGCCCCTTTCACATGTTGCAGATCCCCTGCTGATCAAAACAGAGCATGCGGATGACATGTCCGTGTTCTGCAGAGCGAACACAGAAAGGGCCTGCTCTCCTCTATGTGCGGCCATGTGTAAATAGACTGCTGTCGGTTTGTACCCGAACGCCCTCCGATCTGCCTGGACGGAGGAGGACGGATCCCCTTCTTGTTTCTTTACAGATCGGAGGTAGGTGGATGTAAGCGGGCATAGGTCAAATTACACCTGCCAGTCCAAAGAGGTGAACAAACCACCTGATCAGGTCCGCCCAAAAAATTGACAGGTGGACCTGATCAGACCCTTCCGTGAAAGGGGGCTAACTGCTATTAAATGGGTCCAACAGGGATCTGCTCCCTACTCCACTCTCATCCATTGAGAAAAGTCCAACCTGCTTTACTCTGTGTGTAACATGATCTCGGAATGGGGGGAGTTGGATGAATGACAGGATTTTAGCGATTGTGTTTATAGATGCACCCAAATTTCAGCGGCAGAAACATATCGGCTGGAAATGGTGTTAGCGGCAATTTGCCGATAAGTGAAAAAGTTACCGATAATGGCACCAAAAATGCATGCGACTTTACGGCAATTTACCGTGGCTTTCCTGTGATTTTTACCATGCTTATGGTGTGTTTTTCATAGGTCAGGTGACACAAAAAACCACATCAAAAACGTAACACAGGTGCGTTATTGATGCATTCTTGCTGCGTATTTAACGGGGAGGTGTGTTTTTGGTGCAGATTTTTTAACTGACCAAAAATGCAGCAAGCAGGATTTTTAACACCACAACGGAAGTGCAATGGACCAGTGTGAAGATATACGTAGAATTAGAATTTAAAGGGATATATTTTTCTTGAGCTTTTCTTGCGCTAAAGGTGCCAATAATGGCCGACAATGAATTCATATTCATTTTAAATTCTTGATATTAATAAAAAAAATTGAACATAATACAATTCTATACAAATATATAGTTTAAAAAATATATAATTTTCGATTTCGGGTTTTGGCCAAGTGCATCCTGCATTTTCGGTACCAAAACTTACATTCGGTGCTCCTCTAATTGTGTTACATTCAGTGTAAACAGGGTGGAGCTTGTCCTTGTCAGAGAGTCTTGAATGCAGCTCAGCCCAAAGACCCAAAACTACTAACCCCGCTGTGATGGAAGTTCAGTGCTAGGCAGAGAACTGGGCACCCTCCAGAAAAGGTTTCTAATATGAAGCAGCAGCCTACATGGCATGAGACATGCTTCAGTATAGGTAAGTGATGTGACTGCAGCTATAGGGGAACAAAAACGTTTGACTAAATTTCATCTTTAAAGTAAAACTAAAGGCATTATTCTTTCGATTTGGATAGAATAAAGGGAGGGTTATAACTAGGGATTGACCGATTATCGGCAAAACCGATATATCGGGGAAAGTGCATCCTTCGCCCTTTGGATTTACCGATTTTGCCGATATTTCGGGAAAGTGCTTCTACCTGGGTGATGCCTGCAGCTAGAGGCATCACCAGTGACCATAGCCGACGGTGGGCTGACTTGTAATGACAACCAATGCGGCTTAGAAGCCGTTCAGCTGTCATTACAGGGAACAAGAGAGGATGTTGTCCCAAACCCCCCGCCGCCTTCCGTGGCTCGCCCGGGTCTCCCGTCCCACCGGGAGACCTGGGTATCCTACCTTCACCGCTGCCGCTGCCAAAGAGAAGACCCCATCCCACAGGGAACGAGAGGGGATGTTGTCCCAAACCCCCCGCCGCCTTCCGTGGCTCGCCCGGGTCTCCCGTCCCACCGGGAGACCTGGGTATCCTACCTCCACCACCGCCGCTGCCAAAGAGAAGACCCGGTGTACTGTGTCTCCATGTAAAAACCCTGAGAAGTGATGTCATGACATCACTTCCGGGTACTCGGCGCCAAATGAAAAAGACTAACAGCATTTAAAACTGCCAAACTTGGCGTTTTGAATGCTTTTTGGTGCTGAGGAGGGGTTTGGGGTCTCGTGGACCCCCAGATCTCTCTAAAAGAGTACCTTTAGAAAAAAAAATGTTTTTACATGACCGAAAAATATCGACCGATATCGAAATCCGATGACCAAAATATCGGTATTAAAAAAAAACGATATCGGTCGATCACTAGTTATAACCCTTCTCAGTTTTTTTCTTTTTTTGCCACCTGTGTCCCATTGGGGAGGTTTGCCTTTACTTCCTGTCCCAGAACCAACAAAGGAAGTTAGAGGAAATTTCTCCAAATTGAGGGAATCCCTGGTTGTCACTACAACTATTGGAAGATCCTGGGACCAACCTTGTTCAATTTATTCATAAACAACATTGAGGTTGGGATCAGTAGTTCGTTATCAGTTTTTGCAGATGACACAAAATTGGCCAGGGCAATAACTGCACAGCATGAAGCAGATATCCTACAGAATGACCTGGACAAAATTACAGAGTGGGCAACGACATGGCAAATGAGGTTTAACGTGGAGAAGTGTAAGGTTTTGCACTTGGGGACTAAAAACATAAAAACACAATCCACGCTAGGGGGGAACCCTTGGGGGAATCAAAAATGGAGAAAGATCTGGGAGTCTTGGTTGATGATAGATTAGGCAACAGCATGCAATGTCAAGCGGCAGCTGCCAAAGCCAGCAGATTATTAGCATGCATAAAGAAAGGGATTTATTCCAGAGATAAGACTATAATCCTTCCACTTTATAAAACTCTGGTCCGACCGCATCTGGAGTATTCTGTCCAGTTCTGGTCGCCAGTCCTCAGGAGGGATGTGTTGGAGCTGGAGAGAGTCCAGAGAAGGGCAACTAAACTAATTAGGGGATTGGAGGACCTTGACTATGAAGAGCGTCTACAATCGCTCGATTTATTCTCCCTGGAGAAGAGACGTCTGAGGGGGGACATGATAGCAATTTATAAATATCTTAATGGGGATCCCAGCTTAGAAAAAAAGCTGTTCATTCGAAGGGATTGCATGAGGACTCGAGGGCATACAATGCGATTAGAGGAGAAGTGTTTTAACCTCAGGCAACGTGGGGGGTTCTTTACTGTTAGGGCTACAAGATTGTGGAATTCTCTACCACAAGAGGTGGTTTCTGCGGGTAGTATGGTGGCTTTCAAAAGACTCTTAGACTTACATCTCAAGGATCAGAACATTCAGGGGTATGTGAGATGAGTACAGCCACACACACCTACACAGGTTGAACTGGATGGACTATTGTCTTTATTCAACCTCACCTACTATGTAACTATGTAACTATGTAAGATTTCCCTTCATTACTGTTTTCTGGACAACTCAACATTTGTGAATTTCTTATACTTTCACTTTTTCTTATACTTTCACTTTGATAATAACGGTAAGCAGGACTAGTGCGACTTCTCATGCGACTTTGGACACACAAAGTCACATAAGTCACAGCCCATTGTTTTTAATGGCACCCGTTCCAATCTATGCGACTTGGAAAAGGTGCCTGCACTATTTTGATGTGACTTTAATCCAGAGAGTATAAAGTTGGATCAAAGCTGCACTCAAAGTCACGCTCTAAATCGTGCAACTTTGGGGTCGCAATAGTGGAAACGTAAACTAAATGGAGAAGAGACCGCAATAAAAAGTGACAGGTGGTCTAATCCCTCTTCTCTCTATCTAAAACCTAGAAAAAGTTTTTTTCCATAGAATGGGAAGGCTAGGTAGGTGGTATTGTTAAATGTGTAAAAGCAATTGATATATATATTTTAAGTTATGCTGTGTAAATGGGAACATGTACTCGATATAAAATAGGGGTTTATCCCTATTTGACTGCAAAAGTGGAAATCTTTTTTAATCCTCAGTTATAATAACAATGTTGTCATTGGGCAATAATAGATTTCTGCCATCTGCTTCATTTCCAGTATTGAAATAATTCAGGACTGTAAAGTAATCATTGTCCTGGACAGAGATAGACTTTTCTGCTTTGTGTATTATGAAGGCATTTCAGGTGAAGGTTGGAGAAAAATACGCCATGCTGCAGATTTTATTTACCACTTGAAAAAGGTCCAGGTTATTCCTTGACAGCTGCCCTCATGTTCTCTCTAGTCAGTCTATGGCCTGTCTTTCCTCTAAACAGCTGTTGGGAATAACCCAGGCAGGCGGGCAGGCACACCGCAGTAATAAAAGAGATGGCCTCTGTCAGTTCCAGCATTGGAGCAGCTGTCAAGAGACCAATTGGACCTTGTGAATTAGAGAAACATGGATACAAAAAAAATCTTACTAGTTTCTTTAAAGCGGAAGTAAACCCTTCGTTTAAGTTTAAAAAAAGCATTACATTACGGCATGTGCCAGGAATGTAACTGTCACATTGGTTATGCTCTCAACCAAACTTTCAAACCATCCAATGGCCGGTGTCATAACTGATCACATGTGCAGCATCATGGCAGTTGAAGATTAAATAGAGGCCAAGATGGCACCTTTGGCTGAAAACGATAGAAGGGTTTACTTCCACTCTAAAGTGGGAGTAAACTCCCTTGTAACGTGCACCATTTAGGAGAGATTTACTTTAGATGCAGCCGGTGATGTCACCGGCGCAGGCTCTCTAAAGGAACAGCATACCCAGAGCCGTGCCGTAAACTGAGACTTCCACGCCCCGGCTTGGCTTATCAGATACCCCGAACCTGGAAAGAAGTCCGGGTGAAGATGGAAGCCCCTTCAGTGGTGACAGCGCACTGCTTGAGGGCTTCGTTTTCAGGTAAGTCTGTTATAATGTGCTAGTATGCAATGTAGGGTTCGACCGATTATCGGCAAGGCCGATATATCGAGGGCCGATATGCACTTTCCCCGATATATCGGAATCAGCCCCGGAAGTTACTGATATTGCCGATAATTTCGTGACGTCATTCTGTCTTCTTAGGCCGCCTCCCTCGCCTTGGACAGCCTCGTCTGGATTCGGAACTAGTCTCGCCGGAGTGTATCACAGCCATACACCCACCCACAGCAGCCTGGTGACAGCCAGCCACCTACACCCACAGGCCCTGTACCAGCCAGCCAGTCACAGGCACTGTACCAGCGAGACAACCAGCCATCCACAGGCCCTGTACCAGCCAGCCAGTCACAGGCACTGTACCAGCTAGCCAGCCAGCCACCCACAGGCCCTGTACCAGCCAGCCACCCACAGGCCCTGTACCAGCCAGCCAGTCACAGGCACTGTACCAGCGAGACAACCAGCCATCCACAGGCCCTGTACCAGCCAGCCAGTCACAGGCACTGTACCAGCGAGCCAGCCAGCCACCCACAGGCCCTGTACCAGCCAGCCACCCACAGGCCCTGTACCAGCCAGCCACCCACAGGCTCTGTACCAGCCAGCCACCGACAGCCCCTGTGCCAGCCAGCCACCCACCACAGGGTGCCAGCCAGCCACCCATCACAGGGTGCAAGCCAGCCACGGGCCCTGTACCTGCTAGCCAGCCAGCCACAGGCCCTGTACCAGCCAGCCACCCACAGGCCCTGTGCCAGCCACCCACCCACCACAGGGAGCCAGCCAGCCACCCACCACCACAGGGAGCCAGCCAGCCACCCACCACCACAGGGTGCCAGCCAGCCAGCCACCAACCACAGGGTGCCAGCCACCCACCACAGGGTGCCAGCCAGCCAGCCGCCCATCACAGGGTGCCAGCAAGCCAGCCTTTAAACATAAAACCAAAATTAACATGTTCAGTACCAGATTTGTGTCAAAAATTGTCTTTATTTTTCAAAACTTTTAATGTACAAAATATCGGGTGATACCAATATACGATAGCCAGAATATTGGTATTGTCAACAAAAAAAAACAATATCGGTTGATCCCTAATGCAATGCATACTAGCACATTATGACTTAACAGATTTTTTTTATTTTTTATTATTATTTTATTTTATTTTTTTTTATGCAGTTTACTACCTCTTTAAAGGAAACTTGTCACGGCCTCCTTCTGAGCATGTTAGTTGCCTGTTTGGGTAGCTTATCCTCTGGTTTTATCTCTGTGACCAAGCAGGAAGTCCATAGAAAAGTCTGCATACGAGGTCCAGGTCAATGTTATTGAAGCATGACAGCCAGTCAGCTTACAGTTTCAGAATGAGGGATGAGCACTGGCAGCCTTCAAGATTTTTTCATGACAGGTTTTACTTTACACATGTGAGTTATTTTGCTGGCTTTGATTTTCCTGGTTGGTTGATAAATCTGCAGGTAGAAAGACCAAACCTCTGCATACATAGCTAGAGATTCATTCATTGCCTGAACCATTTCTAGGGTCTATTTGGAAATATTTGCACCCAAGATTTACATATTTTCCTAAATCGATTTAGTTGAAAAATGTGTGAATCCTAAATGAAAGCTGTGTGAATCTTGTGTGAAAAAATATAAATAAATGGGTATATTTCAAAAGCATTGTATGTGACATTCAGTAAACATTAAAGGTGAATAAATCAATGTAATTTAAAGTGGTTGTAAGGGCTGAAGGTTTTTTTACCTTCATGCATTCTATGCATAAAAGTAAAAAACCTTTAGTGTGCAGCTCAGCCCCTCAAATACTTACCTAAGCCTGATCTCAATCTAGTGGCGCTCCCAGGTCTCTCCCTAGTGATTGGCTGAGATGCAGGATCATTGGCTACTGCTCCTGTCATTTACAGCCAGTGGGGGGGGGGGGGGTGGTTGGGCCACTCTCTCTGGGTCTTATGGAGAGCCAGCTCGAGAGTGACCATGTATGAGTGCCCCCACAGCAAGCAGCTTGCTATGGGGGCACTCGGCAAGGTGGCAGGGGACCTGACAACAGGAGGATCAGGGCTGCTTTGTACAAAACCACTGCACAGAGCAGGTAAGTATGACAAGTTTGTTTTCTCTTACGTCCTCCGACAGTCGCCGCCTCCTCTAAGTCATCACAGGGTCTCTGGAGTAGCTAGGCATAAGACTCAGTCAAAAGAACAATGGCATTTGACAAGTTTGTTATTTTTTTTTTATATAAAACTGTTTCCTTTACAATCACTTTAATCAACTCGTAGCCAATTGGAGTACTTTTTATGCTGAGAAGATGCTAATGAAAGTGCCAATGTATTTAATATTGGGGCACCACATCCAAAATTCTATGAAAAAAAATCATATATAAGGTGAGAAAAAAAGGACTATCCTTGTACCCCCCCATGGAATGACTCCACAACATTGACAATATTTTTTGAAATATATAAAAGTATAGACTTTTATTTTAACAAAGTCTAATTAAAAACATATACACAAATGATGCCTCCTCAAGAGACTCCCATATGGTTGTGACTTTGTTCCCATGCAATGTAAACATACAGCCACTTAGACTAACCTGATCTCCGGACAGTGGGGTTGAATTACTAAAGGTAAATAGTCTGTGCACTGTAAGTGCATTTGCTCTAGATCTGAGGGGAACATGCAAGGGAAATAAAAAAAACATGATTGGATGATAGAAATCAGCAGAGCTTCCCCTCAGATCTAGCGCAACTGCACTTGCAATACACTTACAGTACACTTGCAATGCACAGACTGTTTGCCTTTAGTAAATCAACCCCAATGTCTCAACAGATTGGCAAGATTAAAAATGTTCATATAAACGCATGGGGGATGGTTACACATTTCTAGTTCCTCTACATTCTGAGAAAATGATTACAGACATCCTTGTTTACAATGCATATGCACGCTCCAGCCACGCTCACAATATCTGAGATCACGCTGCCAGCGCATTTCACAGTTAAAATCAAAGAGCCAATCGGAGTGGCTTTGTGACTTGCGCTCTCTGTGAACCAATTACAGCGATTACAAGTAATAAACATTGGCTGTGATTAACAGCCTGCACTCCTCTCAGGCTGGGTTCACACTTATGTGATGCACAGTGATTCCTGTGCGGGTTCCTGCATCGCATCTGACTCGCAGACAGTTCACACTGCAGTCTGTGAACTGTGTAAAGTTAATGACACCACCAAATCTGTTTTCAGAACACAATAGGAACTGTGAAATCGGATGGAATCTGATTGCATGGTTCTAAACATCCATGTGTTCCAACTCCAGTGCGGACCTAAAAAATAGGGTCCTGGACAATTTTGATGCAAATGTGATGTGATTTCAGCCATACCAGCTTTATGGATGAATTTGCATTGCACAGACATTGTTAGTGATGTGCGCAGCAATGCAGTGCATATCACATAAAATGTCTGGTGTCGCATAAGCGTGAACCCTGCCTAATGGTCCATACACACTATACAATTTTCTTTAGACTTTTTCCTTTAGATTTACCAAAACCATATAATATGAGATCAAACCTAAACGCTTTCAATATGTAGGCAATCAGGGAGGCCCTTCCACTACCTAGTTGAAGCTAAATCTAAAGGAAATTTAACAACTAAAGTTGTATAGTGTGTATCCAGCCTAAGTCTCATAACAACTCAGCTATGATGTGCACAATGACACTCCTTGACATGAATAAAAAGTGCATTGCAACATGTGTGACTTGTTTTGATGCGCTTTCTTTGATTTCAATGGAAAAAGCATAGGTGGAATTCCAGTCTAAATACCCAATAACGTGCAAAGAAAATAACAAAATCTGGACTTCTGCTAGCATATGATTGGCCATTGAAAATGAACACAGCTTCACCTGATTTACTAACAATCCCCTTGTTGGGTAAACAGGATCTATTTCTTTAGTAAATCAATCAGTGCATTCAAACCAGGTCAGCATACTGGCCAGGCAGTTAGCATTTTCAGACGTCAGCAACAGTAGCCTCTGTTTTTTTCTCACCTATGAGCGATTTTTCATTGTCACTGGTTCGATCAGTATGAAAACATGTCATTTATTCCATAAATCTCGGTCTGGCTTGTCTACAGAATGTTCTAATTTTCCATGCAGTTGTAAACAGGGCCGTCCCCATGAACTTTTTAGAACTATGGTATTTATTTCTCTTGCTAGATCACTTGAGTTTGCATACCTCTTTTAGATCGGGTTTATTACGTCAGCATAGTAACTTGCCCGATGTCCTGGTGACTTCTGAGTAAAATATTTCATTTACTCCTGAAAGGCTTGAGTGAGGTCCAGGAAATCATCAGCTGTTACTCCGAATCTACAGTTCAGAGGACAGGCTGTGCTAACCTGTCAGATTTCCCCTTAGAAAATTGTTAACAATCCAAAGGTTCTTTGTGTACATCATACAAAGTCTGCCAGTGGCAATAATCTGCTTATCAAACCATTCTACTGCTTACCTGCCAATTTCACCTACAACAAAGTATTTGTTAGCAAACACTGACATTGCATCTTCTGATAACGTAGAATTTGCGGACTGTTGTCCTGAGCTCACTACAGCATTGATCAAAACAATCACAAGGAAAATCAAACATGTCAGCTGTGCTGTACACAATATCAGTCTTATAGTCCCCTCCCTTCCTGAGACTTGGTGCTCGGCCCAGGACAAACTCACATTTTTGGTCCTCTGCCTTGAAAACAAAAATATAATTCATCTCCCTTTTTATACAGTGCTCACAACTTCAGATTGGGTGATGCTCATATCAAGTTGCATTGCTACTCAGATTGTTTTTTTTTTCCAGATTTGCATTCCTCGTTGATCTGCAGTGCTCATGCAATTATACAAATCTGTAAGTAAAGATTGCAGTGCTGTAAAGCAGATTGGGACACAGGTTTTAGTTTTAACATTTTGCTGCCACTGCTGAGTATTGAGCAAAGGGAAGTGTACATCTGGGGTATCTAAAACCTTCCAAACAAAGGGTCAGTTTATCGTCCTCCAGACTATAGTAGGGCTGGATTGTGACCAGTGGGGGTTGAAATAGTCCTGGTCCCAGTATTAGTAAGAATTAACATTGCCTCAGGGTTGGTGGTAAGTTACCTGAGCCTGTGCTCAGTAAGAGGAGGAATAGTACCCCATCATTGATATTAGTGGAAGGATTAGTACCCCATCATTGATATTAGTGGAAGGATTAGTGCCCCATCATTGATATTAGTGGAAGGATTAGTGCCCCATTATTGATATTAGTGGAAGGATTAGTGCCCCATCATTGATATTAGTGGAAGGATTAGTGCCCCATCATTGATATTAGTGGAAGGATTAGTGCCCCATCATTGATATTAGTGGAAGGATTAGTGCCCCATCATTGATATTAGTGGAAGGATTAGTGCCCCATCATTGATATTAGTGGAAGGATTAGTACCCCATCATTGATATTAGTGGAAGGATTAGTGCCCCATCATTGATATTAGTGGAAGGATTAGTGCCCCATCATTGATATTAGTGGAAGGATTAGTGCCCCATCATTGATATTAGTGGAAGGATTAGTACCCCATCATTGATATTAGTGGAAGGATTAGTGCCCCATCATTGATATTAGTGGAAGGATTAGTGCCCCATCATTGATATTAGTGGAAGGATTAGTGCCCCATCATTGATATTAGTGGAAGGATTAGTGCCCCATCATTGATATTAGTGGAAGGATTAGTGCCCCATCATTGATATTTGTGGAAGGATTAGTGCCCCATCATTGATATTAGTTGAAGGATTAGTACCCCATCATTGATATTAGTGGAAGGATTAGTGCCCCATCATTGATATTAGTGGAAGGATTAGTGCCCCATCATTGATATTAGTTGAAGGATTAGTACCCCATCATTGATATTAGTGGAAGGATTAGTGCCCCATCATTGATATTAGTGGAAGGATTAGTGCCCCATCATTGATATTAGTGGAAGGATTAGTGCCCCATCATTGATATTAGTGGAAGGATTAGTGTCCCATCATTGATATTAGTGGAAGGATTAGTGCCCCATCATTGATATTAGTGGAAGGATTAGTGTCCCATCATTGATATTAGTGGAAGGATTAGTGCCCCATCATTGATATTAGTGGAAGGATTAGTGCCCCATCATTGATATTAGTGGAAGGATTAGTGCCCCATCATTGATATTTGTGGAAGGATTAGTGCCCCATCATTGATATTAGTGGAATCATTAGTGCCCCATCATTGATATTAGTGGAAGGATTAGTGCCCCATCATTGATATTAGTTGAAGGATTAGTGTCCCATCATTGATATTAGTGGAAGGATTAGTGCCCCATCATTGATATTAGTGGAAGGATTAGTGCCCCATCATTGATATTAGTGGAAGGATTAGTGCCCCATCATTGATTTTAGTGGAAGGATTAGTGCCCCATCATTTATATTAATGTAAGGATTAGTTCCCCGTCATTGATATTAGTGCCCCATCATTGATACTTGTGGAAGGATTAGTGCCCCATCATTGATATTAGTGGAAGGATTAGTGCCCCATCATTGATATTAGTGGAATCATTAGTGCCCCATCATTGATATTAGTGGAAGGATTAGTGCCCCATCATTGATATTAGTGGAAGGATTAGTGCCCCATCATTGATATTAGTGGAAGGATTAGTGCCCCATCATTGATATTAGTGGAAGGATTAGTGCTTCATCATTGATATTAGTGGAAGGATTAGTGCCCCATCATTGATATTAGTGGAAGGATTAGTGCACCATCATTGATATTAGTGGAAGGATTAGTGCACCATCATTTATATTAATGTAAGGATTAGTTCCCCATCATTGATATTAGTGGAAGGATTAGTGCCCCATCATTGATACTTGTGGAAGGATTAGTGCCCCATCATTGATATTAGTGTAAGGATTAGTGCCCCATCATTGATATTAGTGTAAGGATTAGTGCTCCATCATTGATATTTGTGGAAGGATTAGTGCACCATCATTGATATTTGTGGAAGGATTAGTGCACCATCATTGATATTAGTGGAAGGTTTAGTGCCCCATCATTTATATTAATGTAAGGATTAGTTCCCCATCATTGATATTAGTGGAAGGATTAGTGCCCCATCATTAATACTTGTGGAAGGATTAGTGCCCCATCATTGATATTAGTGGATGGATTAGTGCCCAATCATTGATATTCGTGGAAGGATTAGTGCCCCATCATTGATATTAGTGGAATCATTGTGCCCCATCATTGATATTAGTGGAAGGATTAGTGCCCCATCATTGATATTTGTGGAAGCATTAGTGCCCCATCATTGATATTTGTGGACGGGTTAGTGCCCCCATCATTGATATTAGTGGGAGGAATAGAATTAGTGGGAGGAATAGTGTTCTATCTTTATTGTCAGTGGCAGGATTTATGTCCCACTGTTGGTATCAGTGGGAGGAATACTGCCCCAAGGGCCAGAAAAAGAGTAGCAAAGAGCTGCATCTGGCTCACAGCCACAGTTTGGAGACCACTGTGACTTTAGCTTCCCTTTGATAAAGTCATGATTGGATGACAAAACGTGTCAGGGGCATGGATACATGACGTCATCACGCACAGGCGGAACAGGAAGTGAGATACACATACAGGTTCCTCTCCTAAAATCAGAATATCATCAAAAAGTTAATTTATTTCAGTAATTTATTTAAAAAACCAAAACTCATATATTTTACAGTATCTCACAAAAGTGAGTACACCCCTCACATTTTTGTAAATATTTTATTATATCTTTTAATGTGACAACACTGAAGAAATGACATTTTGCTACAATGTAAAGTAGTGAGTGTACAGTTTGTATAACAGTGTAAATTTGCTGTCCCCTCAAAATAACTGAACACACAGCCATTAATGTCTAAACCACTGGCAACAAAAGTGAGTGAGTTAGTTAAGTTAAAATGTCCAAATTGGGCCCAATTAACCATTCGCCCTCCCCGGTATCATGTGACTCATTAGTTCTACAAGGTCTTGGGTGTAAATCGGACGCAGGTGTTTTTAAATTTGGTGTTATCGCTCTCACTCTCTCATACTAGTCACTGGAAGTTCAACATGGCACCTCATGGCAAAAAAACTCCCTGAGGATCTGAAAAAAATAATTGTTGCTTTACATAAAGATGGCCTAGGCTATAATAAGATTGGCAAGACCCTGAAACTGAGCTGCAGCACGGTGGCCTAGACCAGGGCTCAAAATTTAAAGTCCTGAGCTACTAGCCAGGCCTTAAGGGTTACTCGCCACCAGTTGCCCCACCCAACTCCTACCCTGCCCCGCCCCTAATTCCGCCCCTAAACACGCCATAAAATTATACTGTTAAATGTTTTTGCATTAATGCAGAAGTTACAAAAATAAATATTAATAACAACGTTTTCAGTGCCCATCAGTGCAGCCTAATCAGTGTCTGGAACCCCCACATCACCATCCTAGTACCCCCCCCCCAAATTTCACCTCCTAGAACAAATCCTACCCGTCAAATCCTCCCCCCATCAAAATTTTCCCCCTAGCACAAAAAAACCCATTATTCCTACTGGCACAACCCCCCCCCCCCAATACCCCTTTTTAACAGCCCCAAGACTTCCTGTTCTGGCACAAATCCATCCCCCCACCACATTCCAATAATCTCTATAAGGGCGATCCCCAAATCCCCACTCCTGGCACAAATCCTCACCCCCCCAGCACGAATCACTCCTCCTAGCACCCTCCCCCCCAATTCCCCTGCTAGAAGAAATCTTATATTGTCACCTCTCAAATTCCCCATCCCAGCACAACCCCGCTCCCCCCCCCCCCCATATCGATCCCACTTAGAAGTAATCATCTTCTCCCCACCCCTCCTAGTACAAATACTTTTTGGGGGATTGTCCCTGGGGGGAGGGGGGTTGGAATAAGAGAATTTGTAGCATGAGGGGTGGGGAGAAGATGATTACTTCTAGGTGGGATCAATATGGGAGGGGGGTTGTGCTAAGAGGGGGGGGACTGTGCTGAGATGGGGGGGTTGTGCTAGGAGGGGGGATTGTGCTGAGATGGGGGGGTTGTGCTAGGAGGGGAGGGACTGTGCTGAGATGGGGGGATTGTGCTAGGAAGGGGGGGGGGGCTGTGCTGAGATGGGGGGGTTGTGCTAGGAGGGGGGGATTGTGCTGAGATGGGGGGGACTGTGCTGAGATGGGGGGGTTGTGCTAGGAGGGGGGGGGGCTGTGCTGAGATGGGGGGGTTGTGCTAGGAGGGGGGGGGGCTGTGCTGAGATGGGGGGGTTGTGCTAGGAGGGAGGGGGGGGATTGTGCTGAGATGGGAATTTGGGAGGTGACAGGATAAGATTTGTACCCCAGTGTAGTTCACCCTTTCCTCCAGCATGTCACAGACCTCAGATTCAGCACCTGTGATACCAGATACATCGCTCTGTGATCCTCCTCTTCTTATGTCAGAGCAGAGGAGGAGCCTAAGAGAAGCCTATTCCTATTCCTAAAGCTTTGCACGGACAGCTCGGGAGAGATGCGGCTGCAGAAGGGGAAGAAGATTGCGGCTCAGGAATGACACTGGATGTCAGATCGGGACTATACAGAGTTTGTTACCCGCCCCCTTTCCACATTGCTTGCTTTGACTCGGAGGACAGGGGATAACAAACTCTGTATAGTCCGGATCTGACATCCAGTGTCCTTCCTGAGCCGCAATCTTCTTCCCCTTCTGCAGCCGCATCTCTCCCGAGCTGTCCGTGCAAAGCTTTAGGAATTAATTGTCTTCTCCTCCGCTCCACCTCCACTCTGACTCAGGGGAGAAGTCCCGATCTGACAGGAGTGTGTGAAGCCCGGCAAGAAGACAGAGAGAGCACATCCCGCTCTCTCCTGTCACAGAAACACTCCTGGCAGGGCCCCTCCACCTCCCATGACACAGACGCCCAGCCAGAGCAGCCATCCATCCATCCATCCCACCCTACCTTGTACCGATGTACTGCCGATTTTTCCAACTTGGGCTTGAACCCCTCCATCAGTCCTGCTGGCCGGATAATGTCAGCGGCGGATCATCCCGCTCAGCTTTAATTGTAATTGGCGGGCGCTCGCTGACATACACAGTCCCGCCTCCTAGCCCGGCTTCTTTGATAGACAGAACACGTCCTGGTTGGCCAGGTGTTCTGTCTATCAAAGAAGCCGCGCTAGGAGACGGAACTGTGTATGTCGGCGAGCGCCCGGCCATTACAATTAAAGCTGAGCGGGATGATCCGCCGCTGACATTATCCAATCCTTCGGCGGCTTTCCTCTCCTCTCTTCCCCTGGCAGTAGCTCGCCATACATAATTTTCCACTCGCAAAATGCGAGTAGGCGAGTGGAAAATTTGAGGGCTGGCCTAGACCATACAGCGGTTTAACAGGAAAGGTTCCACTCAGAACAGGCCTCGCCATGGTCGACCAAAGAAGTTAAGTGCGCGTGCTCAGCATCATATCCAGAGGTTGTCTTTGGAAAAAAGACGTATGAATGCTGCCAGCATTGCTGCAGAGGTTGAAATGGTGGGGTGGTCAGCCTGTCAGTGCCAAGACCATACGCCGCACAGTCGCACACTGCATCAAATTTGTCTGCATAGCTGTCCTCTCAGAAGGAAGCCTCTGCTATGGATGATACGGAAGAAAGCCCGCAAACCGTTTGCTAAAGACAAGCTGACTAAGAACATGGATAACCGGAACCATGTCCTGTTGTCTAATGAGGCCAAGATAAACATATTTGGTTCAGAGGGTGTCAAGCGTGTGTGGCGGCAACCAGGTGAGGAGTACAAAGAGTGTGTCTTGCCTACAGTCCAGCATGGTGGTGGGAGTGTCATGGTCTGGGGCTGCATGAGTGCTGCTGGCACTGGGGAGCTACAGTTCATTGAGGGAACCATGAATTCCAACATGTACTGTGACATACTGAAGCAGAGCATGATCCCTTCCCTTTGGAGATGGGGCCACAGGGCAGTATTCTAACATGAATACGACCCCAAACACACCTCCAAAACGACCACTTCCTTGCTAAAGAAGCTGAGGGTAAAGGTGATGGACTGGCCAAGCATGTCTCCAGATCTAAACCTTGTTGAGCATCTGTGGGGCATCCTCAAATAGGAGGTGGAGGAGTGCAGGGTCTCTAACATCCACCAGCTCCGTGATGTTGTCATGGAGGAGTGGAAGAGGACTCCAGTGGCAATCTGTGAAGCTCTGGTGAACTCCATGCCCAAGAGGGTTAAGGCAGTGCTGGACAATAATGGTGGCCACACAAAATATTGACACTTTGGGCCCAATTTGGAGATTTTCACTTAGGGGTGTACTCACTTTTGTTGCCAGCAGTTTAGACATTAATGGCTGTGTGTTAAGTTATTTTGTGAGGACAGCAAACTTACACTGTTATACAAGCTGTACACTCACTACTTTATGCTGTAGCAAAGTGTCATTTCTTCAGTGTTGTCAAATGAAAATATATACTAAAATATTTACAAAAAATGTGAGGGGTGTACTCACTTTTGTGAGATACTGTATATAAATGGGTTACACACACAGTAATATATTTCAAGCATTTCTTTCTTTTAATTTTGTTAATTATGGCCTACAGCTAAGGAAAACCCAAAATTCAGTATCTCAGAAAATTAGAATATTACATAAGACCAATGAAAAAAAAAACATTTTTAATACAGAAATGTTGGATTACTGAAAAGTATGTCCATGTACAGTATAGTATCACAGACTGTGGAACATTTTGCATTTTCATTTGGAAATCAAGGCTCAAGTCTGGACTGGAGGAAGAGTAGAGACACAGAATCCAAGTTGGTACAGTGTGAAGGTTCCACAGTCAGTGATGATTTAGGGAGCATTGTCATCTGCTGGTGTTGGTCCACTGTGTGTTTTATCAAGTCCAAAGTCAGTGCAGCCCTCTACTAGGAAATTCTAAAGCATGATTCCTTCTGCTGACCAGCTTTATGGAGATACTGATTTCATTTTCCAGCAGGACTTGGCACCTCCCCACACTGCCAAAAATACCAATACCTGGTTTAATGATCATGGTATCACTGTGCTTGATTGGCCAGCAAACTCGCCTGACCTAAACCCAATAGAGAATCAGTGGGGTATTGTCAAGAGGAAGATGGAAGACACCAGACCCAACAATACAGATGAGCTGAAAGCCGCTATCAAAGCAACCTGGGCTTCCATAAGGGTTTAAAACACAGGCTGATCGTCTCCATGCCACGCCGCATTGATGCAGTATTTTGTGCTAAAGGAGCCCCAACCAAGTATTGAGTGCATCCTATACTGTACATGGACATATTTTTCAGTAAGCTAACATTTCTATAATAAAAATCTTCTTTTTTTTTTTTTTTTTTTATTGGTCTTATGTAGTATTCTAATTTTATGTGATACTGAATTTTGGGTTTTCACTAGCTGTAAGCCATAATCATCAAAATTAACAGAAAGAAAGGCTTGAAATATATCACTTTGTGTGTAACGCATCTAAATAAAATATATCAGTTTCACTTTTTGAATTAAATTACTGAAATTAACTTTTTGATGATATTCTAATTTAATGAGATGCACCTGTACATGTAACCTATGCTGATGCTGTACAATAAGGGGGCAATTCATGTTTTAAAAAGGCGAAAATCCTATGTACACAGGTCTTGGGTGTGAGTGTTATAAGGCTCCTTTCACACACTATGTCCGTCAAACGGACTCCGCTTTTCTCAACGGGGGATCGAGCCGCTGATCCCCCGCTGAGCAGAAGGATGACAGCTGTGTCTCTGCGCTGTGTGCGGAGACACAGCTGTCAGTTCCCCATGCATCTCTATGGGGGAAATCGGGTGGGAATGGCCTGTCTGTCCGTTCTCATCCGATCCCATCCGCTGGACGGATGGAAAATAGGGTTTCCATCCGTCCAGATTTGACAGATCGGATTGGGTTGGATGTCAGCGGACATGTCTCCATTGACATCCGATGCCCCATAGGAATGCATGGGGGGACCGTTCAGATCCGCCAAAAAAACGAACAGGCGAATCTAAACGGTCCGCCGGTGTGAAAGGGACCTTAGTGTTATTGTAGCTTTTTGTTTTTTGTTTTTTTTTTGTTTTTTTTTGTTTTTTTTATAAATAGGCTTGATTATTTAATATACTGCACTATGAAAGCTATTTTCGTTTCTTTGGGGCATGTGTTATATAGAAGATCAATATAACTGTTCTACACGACCAGCATCTCGTGTAGGTCTCATTTTAGACCTTACTTAACAGTGGATCAGATATAGAGGTAAGGAGTTTGTTTGGATGGTGGTGGGGCACAGCATGGGGGATAAGGAGTGACATGGTGGATTTATCACATTGAAGTATGTATATATATATATATATATATATATATATATATATATATAGTGATATGAGATTAAGAAACACACTTTGTCCGCTCGTACATCATACAGGCAGGCAGTTTCACAAAGACAGGAAGACTCAATGAACTACTAGAATACTCAACAGCACCCTGGTAGTTCATTGAGAACTACAGGCCGATAGCCGCAAAGGTTGTTGGTACTTCTATTTCATTCATTCATAGAACTCTGTGAATGAATGTGACAGCTGTGTGGGCGGAGCCCTGCCACGATCGTATGCTTTTCAAATAGTGACAGCAAACACGGGGGGCGATCCCCGGCCTGCTGTCACACGTATTGCAGGGGACGGGAACATGTTACATGTTCTACCCTAAAAATGGGTGGAATGTGTAACTTGCTCCTGAAGGTGAACTTATCCTTTTATGTGGTTGCAATTCCTTTTATTTTCTATTGTTCTACCTACCTACGGTAATATACTCTATTTGTAAGACTCGGCAAACCTTTGACAGTAGCCGCCTAGTCGTAGCTGAAATACCTTATTGGTCTTGTATGCTACTGTCAGATATTTTCTGAGTTTTACAGTTAAAGATATTTGGAATTGTAACCAGTTCCAGCATTTGTGCCTGTTTGATAAAGTGGGAGAGTTTGAACCTTTTTGTAAGGTTTGTATTACTGTCTGTATCTCTATTAGATATTCAATATTGTACAGTTGGCAGCATGCTTTGATTTTATTATCAAACTGATGTGTGCTTTGATCAAAACATTTTAATCTGCAAACAACCTAATAGGCATAACTTCCCTCACAATTGATTTAGACTTGGTATCGATTGAATTTGATTAAACAGAGTCAGTCAACCAGGTTGGAAATATATTGATTATTTTGTATCGATTTGCAGCACTGAGATACTTTGGTCATAAATACAGTCGTATTTTGATCAATCAGGTTATAAATTATACACAATGAGATAAAAGTATTCAGGCGCATGGAGTATGTGGGGGAACCGTTCAAAAAGGTATACACCAGGTTGAGCTGTAACTGTCCTTCGAGTCCATGGTTGGTACCAAAATGAGAATCTATATAAAAAAAATGCATACGATGTGGGGCACTGGTGGCTGCTATCCCTAGAGTTGAGCCAGATCTGCATGAAAAACAAAAGAAAGAGAGGGGGAAGCGCCACCTAAGTGCAGTATTAAAGCAATGCGGTTCATTCTCACTGGTTAAAAGCACTTAAAGATATCAGAGATAAACTCGCTTATCGTGAAGTGTGGTATTCGCCTCTCATCTCCGTCTCCATCCTGCAGAGGCCTACTGGGGTCTGGACTGCTGGAGATCGTGAAAAGAGGGGAGGACGCCATGTATAGGACCAGAGAGTTGAGGCTGACCAGAGTGGATTGCATCAGGGTCCTTCAAATGAGAAGATTCCCATGCCTCTCCATATGGGGAGGAAATGGGAGAGTGGGGATTTTAATGTGCCCAAGACAAGTCAATATGACAAAACATATAAAATCACAGTATATTTCTCTTACGTCCTCTGACAGTCACCGCCCACTCATACAGTCTTCACCTCTTATCCACAGGAGCAAGCTAGGCATAAGACTTGTTAAAAACAAAGCAATTTACATAGACACACCTGTAGGGGGCTGTCCCACTGGTCCAATACCCCCCTGCTATCAGCCTTCCCAACTCAGTTTGTCTTCTGCCTAGTTAGGAGTAAGATAGGCCATCCCTGTGCTGGGGCTACATGTCTCAGCCTTTCTTCTGTTGTATTACTTTTATTTTCTGCAAATGTGTTTTCTTTGCACTACTAGGTCATTTGGCTCCTCCTCGGAGAGCACCTTTACCTCCTTGGGACTTGAACTTGGTTCTGTCCGTTTTGCAACGTCCTCCCTTTGAAAACATCAGGGAAATGTCTCTGCCTCTGCTGTCACGAAAGGTTGCTTTTCTGGTGGCGATAACATCTGCTCGCAGAGTGTCGGAGTTGGTGGCCCTGTCTTGCCGCTCCCCTTACCTGGTGGTTCATAGGGATAAGGTGGTCTTGCGACCTAACCAATCTTTCCTTCCTAAGGTGGTTTCTGATTTACACCTTAATGAGGATATTGTCTTACCTTCGCTCTGTGCAAATCCCAAGCATCCTAAGGAGTTTGCCTTGCATTGCTTGGATGTTGTCCGGGCGATCAGGGTTTACCTGTCGTCCACTGAATCCTTTAGGAAGTCGGGTTCTCTTTTTGTCCTTCCTGAGGGACCTCGAAAGGGTATGGCTGCGCCTGCGGCAACCATTTCAAGATGGATCAGACAGACGATTGTACAGGCCTATTCACTTAAGGAACGGGTTCCGCCCTTCCCTGTCAAGGCGCACTCTACCAGAGCGGTGAGTGCGTCATGGGCCTTCCGGCATCAGGCTTCGATGGCCCAGGTGTGCAAGGCTGCGACTTGGTCGTCCGTGCACACCTTCTCCAAATTTTACAAACTTGATGTTTTGGCATCAGCAGATGCCTCCTTTGGCCGCAAGGTTCTGTGTGCAGCAGTACCTTGAGGGGGCCCTGGCTTTGCCGGTCCCTGTCTGTTGGGGTTGTTTTCCCCTTGGTTATTTGCTTTCCTGGGTTGTTGCTCCAGTTGAGCTTTTCGGTTGCCCAGAGGGTTTACCTTTCTGTTCAGATAAGGTTCCTTTCTCTGACCTGGGTGCTGCGTTGCCTTTGTGATGGTTGCGCTTCCCACCCCTCATGTCTACACTGCTTTGGGACATTTCATTGGTGAAGACTGAATGAGTGGGCGGCGACTGTCATAGGATGTAAGAGAAAACTGAATTTTTGTAAAATCTTACCGTAAAATTCCTTTCTCTGAGTCCTCTGACAGTCGCCGCCAGTGTTGCCAACCCCCCGGAGGGAAATTTACTGGCAGAACGTCCAAAATTTACGGACAGCACCAATTTTTTACGGACACTGAAAAAAGTACCTAAAATAACAATTTTCAGTGCTAAACCGTGCAAATATCAATATTTTAACTATAAACATATAGCTAGTGCTATTAGCAATGTGTTAAAGTTAAACAAAAGTCAAAAAACATATTTCTCAAATTTACATGAAGGTTGGGTTACCATAACCCAGCCAGCACAGAGTTCCCCCTTACATCAGAGTCTGCAGACTCTGGTCAGACATGGTACAGGAGGTGGTCAGAGACGGTACAGGAGGTGGGCAGACACGGCAGACATGGTACAGGAGGTGGGCAGACATGGTACAGGAGGTGGGCAGACACTGCGGACATGGTACAGGAGGTGGGCAGACACTGCGGACATGGTACAGGAGGTGGGCAGACACTGCGGACATGGTGAAGGGGGTGGGCAGACACTGTGGACATGGTGAAGGGGGTGGGCAGACACTGCGGGCATGGTGAAGGGGGTGGGCAGACACTGCAGACATGGTGAAGGGGGTGAGCAGACACTGCGGGCATGGTGAAGGGGGTGGGCAGACACTGCGGGCATGGTGAAGGGGGTGGGCAGAGACTGCGGACATGGTACAGGGGGTGGTCAGAGACTGCGGACATGGTACAGGGGGTGGTCAGAGACTGCGGACATGGCACAGGGGGGTGGTCAGAGACTGCGGAGATGGTACAGGGGGTGGTCAGAGACTGCGGTCATGGCACAGGGGGTGGTCAGAGACTGCAGTCATGGCACAGGGGGTGGTCAGAGACTGCGGACATGGTACAGGGGGTGGTCAGAGACTGCGGACATGGTACAGGGGGTGGTCAGAGACTGCGGTCATGGCACAGGGGGGTGGTCAGAGACTGCGGACATGGTATAGGGGGTGGTCAGAGACTGCGGTCATGGCACAGGGGGGTGGTCAGAGACTGCGGACATGGTACAGGGGGTGGTCAGAGACTGCGGACATGGTACAGGGGGTGGTCAGAGACTGCGGACATGGTACAGGGGGTGGTCAGAGACTGCGGACATGGTACAGGGGGTGGTCAGAGACTGCGGACATGGTACAGGGGGTGGTCAGAGACTGCGGACATGGTACAGGGGGTGGTCAGAGACTGCGGACATGGCACAGGGAGGTGGTCAGAGACTGCGGACATGGTACAGGGGGTGGTCAGAGACTGCGGACATGGCACAGGGAGGTGGTCAGAGACTGCGGACATGGTACAGGGGGTGGTCAGAGACTGCGGTCATGGCACAGGGGGTGGTCAGAGACTGCGGTCATGGCACAGGGGGGTGGTCAGAGCCTGCGTGGACAATGGAAGTGCCCTCCTCACCCCCTCACAGTAGTTTCTTCCTCTGTCCCCCTTACCTTAGCTCTCCACATCAGTGTCCTCCTCCTAAGTCCCCTTCACCTCTCCATAGCAATATCAGTGACATTACTGCAGAGTGAAGCTGTGTGACTCTGCAGTAACCTGTGGAGAGGTGAAGGGGGCACAGGAGCAGGACACTGATGTCCTCTGCCCCCTGACTCATCTCTCTACTACTTCAGTGACAGTCTACGCTGCTACTGCTAGCTGAGTGTCTGAGCCTCGGTGGCTCAGAACCCCACTCACCAGACCAGTCCTCCTGCTCTTCTGTGTGCTCTCTCTGCCTCTGCTGTCGCAGCCTGTCTGCTCTGTCCACTCCACTCCACCATCCGTCCGTCCAGCGGCATCTTCTAGAGTTCTAGTAGTTCTTGTCCACACTCCACAGCTGCGCTGCAGCACAGACTCCACTCCATACTGCTGGCGCAGCGCCTGGCGGCCGGCGGGAAAATTTAAATGACGGCGGGGGGCGGAGGCAGGGGCGGGCGCAGGCGGGCCGTGGCACTCGTCCGGCGACGATCATCATCCAGTGCGAGTTTGCATCTCTCTGCGAGTGCGAGAGAGCTCGGGGATCTTCGGAACTGCGCGCCGCGCACGCGCAGTTCTGACAGTGCCGCCGCCATAGATTTACGGGCACTTTTCTCCTGCTACGGGCATTTACGGGCAGGAGAAAAGTGCCCTGTTTTTACGGGCTGTCCGTAAATCTACGGGCGGTTGGCAACACTGGTCGCCGCCCCCACTCCTCTTTTGGGGTTTTTTGGACTTTAACCGCTTGCTACCAAACTGAGTTGGAAAGGCTGATAGCAGGGGGGTATTGGACCAGTGGGACAGCCCCCTACAGGTGTGTCTATGTAAATTGCTTTGTATAAACAAGTCTTATGCCTAGCTTGCTCCTGTGGATAAGAGGTCAATACCCGTTGGTGAAGACTGTATGAGTGGGCGGCGACTGTCGGAGGACTCAGAGAATGGAATTTTATGGTAAGATTTTACAAAAACTCCGTTTTTTTTTTTTTTTTTATACAAAATTATTTAAAAACACAGGGAGTATCAACTCCATAAAAGAAAGTATGTTCTAAACAACGACCTCTAATACAACTGTCTGTGCTTGATTAAATAACAAGGAGTGTATGAATCTACACATTTCGCCCAAAAGAAGGGCTTCTTCAGGATCAACTTCTCTGTGTGTTAAGATCTTATAGCTAATAAACAATACAAACAGCATATTAGTTACAAAAATACATAGGTTTACATATGCTATATTTTGATAATCTATCTACAAGAAAAAACAAGACACACCATAATTTATTACAATAATTGGATGGAGAGAAAAAAAGAGCACTGGGGTCCATCCACCCTTTTCACGATCTCCAGCCGTCGGGACCCCAGGTGGTCCCTTCAGGACGAAGACAAGTGGCGGATACCACACTTTTTATAATAAGCAACTAATATCTGACATCCTTCTGAGTGCTTTAAACCATTGAGAATAAATCGCATTGCTTTAATACTGCAATTAGGTGGCGCTTCCGCTTCCCCTTCTCTTTCTTTTGAAATTACACAATGAAAACCTAGAGGCGACTGATAACTTATGATCGTAATTTGAAATTCACTTCCCCCGTGTGCGGTATATCTATCAAATGAGTTGTCGGCTATAGGTCGGGTATTCCTGCTGGAGGAGATCTCTTGGAAAAGAAATTGATGATTTATTGAAGGGTATGTGGCCACCATAAGACAGTAAGTGAAGTTTTAAATTCATGTGAAGCAATATGTGCAGTCCCAGTACTCATCTAAAAAAGGTTTTGAAGTGATTTAAAGCCAAACTCGGGCAAAAAAAAAAAAAAAAAATGAACCATTGCAGTGGAGCTGTGCCTGCACTGCAAAGGTGAATTGCTCATTTATGTCTAGGGGAACAGAAAAATTAGATATACTTACCCAGTCCTCTGCTCCTCCCTGCAGCTAGACTAGTACCTGCAGCATCTGCACCCCAATGCTCTAGGGTCCTGACATCGTAAAGACCAGAGCAAATATATCCTTGCTCTGGATGTAAAGACATCAAGGGAGAGTCCACTGCTGGATGGCGGGGAAGCACTGTCTGGCAGGGGAGCTGAGGATCAGGTGTGTAAAACAGTTTCCCCCTTTAACTGGACAAAACATGCTTTTAACCCTTGCAGTACCGGCACAGCCCCACTGCAAGGGATTATTTTTTTCCGCCCAGAAACAAGCCAGTTTCTTGCTGCCTAGTAAAGGAGTAGGACCTAGGTTTCCTGCTCGGACTTCGGTCTCAGTTTTTTTTTGGTTGTGTTTCTTTCCACCCCTCATGCCTACACTACTTTGGGACGTCCCTATGGTATTAGAAGCAAAAGAGCTACGCCTGTCAATGGACGATAGAGAAAGCTGGATTTTTGTAAGAACTTACCGTAAAATCCTTTTCTCTGAAGTTCATCAACAGATGCTGCACTCCCCCCCCCCCCCCCCTGTTATGGGGATGGTTTGTGTCTTCTTTTTCACTGCTTGCTACGAAACTGGCTTGTGGCAGAGCGTGTGTGGTGTTATGCCATGAAGGACAGCCCCTGTAGGCGTCAGTGAATTTTTTCACTGCCTAGCACTACTCCCATAGGGGGCTGCATAACCCAATTGTAAAAGAAGCATAAAAGCTGCGTCTGTCAATGGACTTCAGAGAAAAGGATTTTATGGTAAGTTCTTACAAAAATCCAGTTATTGCAGTTTACCAAGTCTTCGATGTTATGGCTGCATTAGGTGTTTTTTTTTTTTTTTGGGCTTTCTTTATTTTCACCTGGTGATCTGGCCAGTAAGTCTGTTGATTTTCAATAGAACAAGCTGTACTGCAGATGTATTAGTTGCATTTACCACTGACAGGGGTGCTTACAACGATTAACTTTT
The DNA here is from genome assembly GCF_965119305.1 of Pelophylax lessonae. Taxonomy (NCBI): domain Eukaryota; kingdom Metazoa; phylum Chordata; class Amphibia; order Anura; family Ranidae; genus Pelophylax; species Pelophylax lessonae. The sequence goes on along the minus strand of NC_138777.1, from coordinate 91,011,772 downwards.
ATTTATGTAAAACCTTTATCCCAAAAGGAAAAAAAAAATGTTTTCACTAACTGCTTATAAAGCGTTTGCTGGAGTTTTGTCTTCAATTTGTTAGTGTATCTAAATCTGCTAATGCTTAATGCATTCTATGTATTAGGATAAAAAGCCTTCTGTGTGTAGCAGCCCCTTAATTCTTACCTGATCTCCATCTCTATCCAGCGATGCACACGAGTCCCTCGGCCGTCCGGGATTCTGCCTCTTGATTGGGTTTTGGCCCTTTGCTGTAAATCAAAGTCAGTCAGTCAATCGGGGGGGGGGGGGGGGGGGGTTAAACAGCAGCTCCGTGTCCTAATTGACACACGGAGCTGCAGCTCGGCTTGGGTGCCCCCATAGCAACCTGCTTGCTGTGGGGGCACTCGACAGGAGGAAGGGTTCAGGAGAGCCGTGAAGAAGGACCTGAGAAGAGGAGGATCCGGGCTGCCCTGTGCAAAACCAACTGCAAAGAGCAGGTGAGTATAACGTATAACATGTTTGTTATTTAAAAAAAACAAACAAAAAACCACAAGACTTTACAATCACTTTAAGAGCCGGTTCACACGGAGGCGACGCGACTTCGGGGGGCGACCTGTGAAGTCGCGTGCACCGCGACTTTGGCGCGACTTGCAGGGACCTCACATAATGGAAGTCTTTGCAAGTCGCTCCGAGGTCGCCCCAAAGTAGTACAGGACCCTTTTTCTAAGTCGGAGCAACTTGTGTCGCTCCTATTAGAACGGGTCCTGTACTACTCAATGGACCGCGACCGACCGCGACTTGTCAGGCTGACAAGTCGCGGCAGTGTGAATGGGCTCTAAAAGTGCTTTGACCTTGTGCAATAGAGTTGTTATGATGTACATAAACATTTATCATGGACAGTCATCAATTCCTGAATTCCATTGTTGTAGCTAAGAGGTAGTTGGATTACACACATACTTTTCCCGTGAGTAGATGGAAAGCTTGTCAGATAGCATTCTATGAGATTGTTTTTGTATTACTGATAATATGTGCAATCTAATCACAGGTTCTAATATAGTGTTTGTTATTCTCATTTGTCTCCATATGACCTTTTTCTCATTCACTTGTGTGTTTCAGGCCGTTGTTGTTTAGCTTTACATCCTCTTCTGCTATGTGTCATGCGGTATTAATCACTACTGTTCTTCTCCAGTTCTCATTATTCACTTTGCTCTCTATTTTTCTATGACCTCAATCAGTCAGTGAACGACCTCCTGGACTCAGCAGGGGCCCCACTTGAGATTATTGATGGATTCATCGGCAGTATCTCTGTTACAATCCCATGGTCGGCACTTGTCACTGAAAATTGTACTTTGGAAGTATCCAAACTGCAGGTTACATGTCGTCCAAAATACAGAGCGGGTAAGAGTCAACAGAGCTGAAGTTTTTGGTGTCTTCTAGTAAATGTTCAAGGTTAAAGGGATTGTAAAATCATTTTTTTCTTTTTTTTTAAAAAACAAACGTGTTATACTTAGAGCCCATTCACACTAGCACGACTTGTGAGGTGACTTGTGTAGTCCCAGGTCGCTTGACATAACAAAAGCAATGTTAATCAATCAGTGCCGTCTTAATTGGCACTACTGAAGTCGCTCCTACTTCAGAAAAGGGTCCTGTACTACTTTGAGGCGACCTGTGATCCGACTGTCCCATATACTTCAATGGGAGTCGCCTCCTTATCTTAATTGACACGACTTGTTATCAGACTTTCCAGGAAGAAGAAAGAGATTAGCCAGGCATTCCCCACAGACAAAGTCGCCTGTCTCTTCAAAGTAGTGCACAAGTCTCTTCCAAGTCTCTTCCAAGTCTCTTCCAAGTCTCTTCCAAGTCTCTTCCAAGTCTCTTCCAAGTCTCTTCCAAGTCTCTTCCAAGTCTCTTCCAAGTCTCTTCCAAGTCTCTTCCAAGTCTCTTCCAAGTCTCTTCCAAGTCTCTTCCAAGTCTCTTCCAAGTCTCTTCCAAGTCTCTTCCAAGTCTCTTCCAAGTCTCTTCCAAGTCTCTTCCAAGTCTCTTCCAAGTCTCTTCCAAGTCTCTTCCAAGTCTCTTCCAAGTCTCTTCCAAGTCTCTTCAAAGTCTCTTCAAAGTCTCTTCAAAGTCTCTTCAAAGTCTCTTCAAAGTCTCTTCAAAGTCTCTTCAAAGTCTCTTAACAAGTCTCTTAACAAGTCTCTTAACAAGTCTCTTAACAAGTCTCTTAACAAGTCTCTTAACAAGTCTCTTAACAAGTCTCTTAACAAGTCTCTTAACAAGTCTCTTAACAAGTCTCTTAACAAGTCTCTTCCAAGTCTCTAAACAAGTCTCTTCAAGTCACGGGGCGACTTTCTGGTCGTGGTAGTGTGAACCGGCTCTTACCTGTTCTGTGCAATAGAAGGCCTCTTCTGGGGTCCCCCACCAGCGCTTCTGACTTCAATGGTGGCACACCAGCAGGATTGATCTCGAGCCGCATTGCCTGCATCTATAGACACAGACAAAGTGGCTCTGCCCCACCCCCTGCTCCCTTTCCACAAGATTTGACTGACAGCAGCGGGAGCCAAAGGCTTCTGCTGCCTAAGCAAGCCTGTGAGATCAGGGAGAGCTGCTACAAATGATTACAGCACTGGATTGAGTAAGGGGGTGAGGGATTCAATATTACTACCTAAACATTTTTTTACCTTAATGCATTGAGGTAAAAAATGTATAGGCTTTAAAAACATTTTACCACTTTGCCTCTCACACCTGTTGACCCCTCTATGGACCAGAGCATTCTTTACAATTCTGCTATGAGCCTGTTTATTCAGTGATAACTTTGTCATTACTTAAGATAACAAGGTAATATATATATATATATATTTTTTTTTTTTTTTCAGAAGTATTGTCTTGCCACAATTTTTTTTTTTTTTTTGGTTTTGCAATTGTTATACAATTAAACTTAACAAAATGCACCCTTTCTTATTTGACCAGTGTTAGTTTAAAAAGAAATAGTATTACTGCAGATAAAAAGTGCACATTTTATTCCTGTAATTTGTCCTATTTAAAATGACACTAAAATGATGATTCTGTTATTTACAAATTATATACTTTTTTTTTTTTTAGGTTAGATGTGTAAAAATATTACAAACAAAAAAAAAGTATAAATATTAATGGTTTTTAAAATAGAAACCAACTCCAAAAAAGGAAAATAATAATTTAATGTATAAGGAGTTTAAGCGTTTTGTAACCCTTAAGAAAAAAATGTTATACAGCACAGTACTTGTGCTGTGTTATTTGGCCCTTTCTATCACCTAAAATACCTGGCTGATCCTGCCTGGTGCTGCCCTCCCCTCTGTAAACTGACCACAGTTTATCTGCTGAGCCCTGGCACCATGGTCGGTTTATGTGCCTACGTCATCTGCTGTCTTTCCTTGCTCCCTCTCTCCCCTTCCCTCTCTACCTGTCAGCTCCGATCTGCTTCCCAATCCTCACCGCCTGCTGAAAATATAACTGTTTTCTCACTATAGTTCCCTGTGTTAGATAACCTGATATTCCCCAGTGTATGTGATTTTTTTTTTTTTTTTTTTTTTAAACAATATGCTGCCTAATACCTTATTTCAGAGCGCCTCGGTGCTCACGTGACTGCCTGCCGGTCTCCTCCTCCCGGCTGACATCAGGGTGGGATTCTCAGCCCCTACCCCTGCAGCTGTAAAATCGGGAGAGTAGACCGGCAGGCAGTCACGTGAGCACCGAGAGGCGCTCTGAAATAAGGTATTAGGCAGAACATTTTTTATACATCACATACACTGGGGAAGAACATGTTATCGAACACAGGGAGCTATAGTAAAAAATAAAAAGTGGCTTTTAAACCACTTTAATTAGGGCTGATTAGAGTAAACTGAGGGTTAATAAAGGGTTAGGCAGAGAAACCTTTTATTTAACAAAAAAAAACTTGTCAGGTTGCTTTAACTGGCATCATCTGCAAATCCAAGTTTATCCCTTTTGATCTGCAGATGAATGAAGACAGTGATACAAAAGTAACAATATTTTTCTGAAGGTCTGAGCAAGTGTTATTTATAAACACTGCTTTTTTGACAGCTGAAGCAGCCAACATTCTCTGTGTACACAGCAATACAGGCTTTGATTATTTAGAGTCGAATTGCTGTGTATGGGATGGGGGGGAGCAGAGCAGAAGGACTGGGTGTGCTAGACATGTCTTGTGCACAATGATGACCTTTTTTTGGGTGTGTGTAGCATGCCCAAAGATGAAACTAGGTAAAATCGAACTCCTACTCCTAAAAAAATACCCCCTCCCTGCTCCTAACATCTATTCTAACTACCCCGTGTCAGAAAGATCTGTATACTTTCCTATTTTCAGGCAGCTCTTTTTCAGTCACATGATCCCCTGTGTCAGCCTTCACTGGCTGCAGGGGAGAGGAGAAGGTGGTCGACACTGGCTTGTAATGTCTGGAGGAGTGATGTCACCCCACATGGAAGAAAAATATATTTAAAAAAAACATTTTTTATTTTTCCCAAATATATTGGAAATATATTTGAAATGCTACAATTTTGGCCATATTCAACATATTTCTAAAAAAAAATTCCCAAATATATTGGAAATATATTTGAAATGCTACAATTTTGGCCATATTCAATATATTTCAAAATATTTTTTCCCTAAATATATTGGAAATACATTTTTCTTCCATATGGGCCCAATAGGCTCCTATGGCCTATCCATTGGCAGTGCTCCCTCCTCTTCGATGCAGCGCCACTGGATGACAGAGGGAAGCTGGATCATGTGACCAGACTGGAGCGACCTAGAAATAGGTAAGTATACAGATCTTTCTCACATGGGTTAGTCGGAATAGGTGTTGCGAGTGGGGAGGGAGCCTTTTCAAGAGTAGTTAAGTTTTGCCAGGAATTCTACTTTAAAGCAGATCTGTCATATGAAAAAAAATTGCTGTCATGTATATGTCTAAACTCCAGACCATTCTAATGGGCAAAGTTCTTTAGCTTCTTCCAAGTGTCAAAGCTTTCCCACTCCTTCCTGCCTCTTACAGTTTTCTATTAGGTTGCATTACCAATTGCTTCTTCCTTTCAGATTGTATCAGCTTCCTCGTACGAGGTATAAGCAAGAAGATACACTAATAGATTTGTAGGAGACCTACATGGCATCAAAATAATATAATGCATAAATGTATATTTATTTATTTTTTAAAGTGAACTTATTCTTTAATTTATTATTAGCACAATCTAGAACTTGCCATTGATTACAGCCCATAGAACTGGTCATAGATGGAAAGTTTTTCTTTCCTGCTACCACGGGCTGCAGGAAAGAAAATCTATAGTTTCCCCCATCAACACAGTTGGAGGGGGGAGACAGGGGAAGCTGTCCCTGCCAGGAGAACACAGGGATTATTGCTAGCAGCTATAACAGCCCCTGGCAATAATCGCATGTAAAATCTGTCAGGCTGGTTGTACCTGAGTTGATCGAACAAATCTTGGCTGGTCCCTGCTGAACCAGCTGAGATTTGAACAGTCTTTGGCTGGCTTTAATGTCACTGGAGCATGAGGACACAGTCCCAGAGAAGACATAGAGACATAAAGCCATATCCAACCATGTTATTGACACAAATAAATATAAAAACATTTTTTCTATTTTGTGTTGTGAAGTGTAAGTCACGTTTGTAAAAACTTCAATGTCCCCAGCTTCTGGTGGAGCAGAGTCCCACAGCTGGTCCTCATGTATGACCACCAGCATGCAACTGGCCCAGGAGTGTCTAAAAGAACAAGCAGAGGAGCCTTCTGAACCACCCCAGCCTATTGAAGGTCTGGAGATGTTTGCCCAAACTATAGAGACAGGTAAAACCTTCATCTTGTTCTGTTAACATTGTGCCATAGTTCTGTATATATACTGTTATCTTTTGGTTGGCTGTTTTTGTAATGAGAGGGGATAGATTCATACATCATTTTGTTCTCACCTCTGTGTCGCCTTATGTCTTCCATCTTTTTCAGTACTGCGGAGGATTAAGGTGACCTTTTTAGATACTATTATCAGGATTGAGAATATGCCAGTAGACTCTGACACCGGGACAGCTCTTGAAATACACATCAAAAGGTCAGTTTTTTCAGTAGTGTCTTTTATGTTAATCCTACTGGCTGTATTTGCTTTTCTACCTGGCTTAGTATTTCTGCTGCTGTAGTTTACCATTTAGTGTTTGTCTTGTATTTTTTTGGGTAATTTGTTCCTTCTTTCATGTATTCTTTCAGTGATATGAACTTGCTATAGGTGTACAGTTCCATTTTCTGTATATAACTTGTACCTTGTTTCTCTCAGACTAGATTATTGTGATGAGGCAGTTAGAGATTCAGGTCCTTCTTTTCCTGTGGATATTCATCAGCCTCCGGCATTCATCCAGAAGATTCTGCAGCTCAGTGGTGTATCCCTTCACTATGAGGAGTTCAAAAACAGAGAATGCTCACCTTCACCCGCACCTGTCCCTGAGGTATCTGTAGGGTGACGTTGGGTATAATAAGCACAGAAAACAAGTAGCGTGTCATCAGATCAAGAGTACTGGAGACTCACACTTTAGAGACAAGTTTTACATTTTTAGAAATCCTACCAAGCATTGTGTTATTTTAAAATGGCCATTAAACGATCCCAATATAATACTGTAGCTATTCCTGTAAATATTATCCCCATGGTATTGCCTGTCTTGTCAAGAGTCATTAACCTTCAGGTTTTAGTGCTACCTGCCTTGGTAAACAAAAAAATCTGTTGGGTAGCCCAGGATGCTCCTACTACCAGAATGTCCCAGTTTTTCTTTAGCGCTGCTGTTGTAAAAACTAATATGTGTTTATGGCAATTTTTCTTTTTTCTCTTTCATTTTACTTCTTCATTCAAGACTCCATTATTGTTGGAGGTTTCCCCTCTGATCTGCAGCTGTTCTGTGCAGTTGTCCTTTGTCTGGCTTTTGGGCTGGCTTTTGGGCATACTGCATCTGACCTCACTGGACTGGAATTTGTGGGGCTTGCCTTAAAGTGACCATCAGGCAGGGTTCCCGGACTCTGTTCTTTTAAAAGTTAGCTGTGGAGTGTTTTCCAAGTTCAGAGCCAATGGCATTTTCCCTGCCTCTGAAGACTCACTTTATAAGGGTGCCAGTCTGCTCTGAGAAACGGGTGCTCCCTCAATTTTATTCGTCATTGGGTGCTGCTATTCCCCTTTTCTCTTATGTCCTCCGACAGTCGCCGCCCACTCACAAGTCTTCACCAATGGGTATTGACCTTTGCTCCGTAGGAGTAGCTAGGCAACAAGAATTGTTAATACAAAAGTTTTTAGCATAGACACACCCCTAGGGGCTGTCCCCTCAGTCAATACCTCCCTGCACCAGCATTCCCAACTCAGTTTGATCTTGCCTAGCTTAGGAGTAGCTGGCTATCCTGTGCTGGGGCTCAGTCTCAGCCTTCTACCCTTTCTTTGATTTTATTTCAAGTGTTTTCTCTTTTCCTTACTAGCTGTTTTTTTTTTGTCAGCCTTAGTTTAGGGATATTCTGATGAAGAATCTTCATGCGGAGCTGGGTCTCGGACTGGTCGCCCTGGATCCCAGGGCTGAGAGCCAGATGGATCCCCAGCCTGCCATCGAGCGTTCAGCTTAGGTTTTACCCTGGCAAATTGAACGACCCATCCCTGTTCGCTGCAGGGATGCTGCCTGTGAGGTGGCTACCTCACTGGACGCCATGACTGCGGTCCACAAGCGTCCTGGCTGCGGCACTCCCTGTCTGCCCTAAAAGCGGCTTGTCGCTGGAGACGGCTCCCCACGCCATCTGGTACGGTAAGCACCTTCTGTGTGGGGACCTTCTGTATGGGTGTCAGTCTGTGGCTGTGTATTACCCTCCATGTCTGTGTAACTGCGGGCTCCCTGTCAGATCACTGTGTGGCTGCACTGCCTGTGGGCTGCGAGGGGGGGCCATCCTGCTCTGCTGGTTATTATGCTCTGGGTGCAGTTTGTGTGCAGACGTGTGTATGCGGCGGTCGCTGCGGCGATCCGCCATTTTATTTGCCTGTATACTGTGCCCGGCCCTGTCCCTATGCAGGGCCGTGTTTTGGCGCCATTCGCCGCCATTTTGGCGGGCGGTGCTTATCATGCACATGGCGGCGCCATTTTATTGTAGCCTTCTCCCTCGGCCGAGCGGCCATTTTGCTGGAGCCTTCCATAGGCTATATCAGTCAGCCAGCTTTGCATCACTTCCTCTTTCTCTGGGAACAGCGATCGGTGGCAGCAGTCTGGTGTGCTCTCTCCAGGTTTTTACCTTCTTGTCCTGTCATTCCTTGCTCAGTGCTCTATCCCTGTGGGATCGGTGCATGCAGTAGTGTGCGGTGGGCTGCGCTCGCCGGGTGTTAAAGGGACAGTACCCCTTTTTGATTTTAATACTGTGGGCATGGATTCTCAGGATAGCAAGTTTACCCCCGCCCTGGTGGGGGACCAGGGAGCTGCTGCACCCCCCGAGGGGGCTGATCTGTCCACTGTAGTGGCTTCCTTAGTGTCTCAGGTGCAGATGCTGCTGGCTGAACGATCCGCAAAAAGGGCCAGGTTATCCATTTCCTCTGATTCAGAGGGCTGCTGTGGCTGGCGTGCCCTTCTCGGGGTCCTGCTCATCTTTGGACCTTGTGTGGTCTGAGGGGGAGCCTGAGGTGGAGGGGGTTGATGTTTCTCCCCCTGGCTCGCCTGAAGAGCTTGCACTCATGAATGAACTGATTGCTTCCATTAAGGACACCTTGCACCTGGAGGATGAGCCTACTCCTCCTGCTAGGATGTCTTCCTTTGGGACACAGAGGACTCGCAAATCAGTGCAGGTTTTTCCCTGCCCTGCTGAATTTCACCATACGGTTAATGAACAGTGGCGCAATTTAAAGAAGCCCTTTACTGCTTTATCCGTTTGCACCTGCCACCGACAAGCGTTGGTGTGTGGCGCCTCCGGTGGATCACGCGGTAGCCGTTTTGAACAAAGCTACTGCGGTGCCTTCTGAGGATACCCCGGTTTTCCGGGACCCTACGGACAGGAGAATAGAGTCTCTTGCCCGTCATGCCTATATGGTGGCTGGTTCTATGCTGAAGTCTATTTTTGCTTCCATTATGGCGGCACAGGCTGTTGCTGATTGGACCAAGATGCTCAGGCGCACCTTGGCGGCTGATTCCGCTTCACCTACCACTTTGGCTATGGTGGACCAGATCCATCAGGGTGTCATGTACTTGTGCGATGCGGACTTGAATTTAGCTCCCTTGGCTGCGCGCCTGTCCAGCGTGGCGATACTGAATCGTCGTCTGATTTGGCTGAAGAATTGGTCGGTCGACCAATCTTCTCGCAAAACGCTGGCGGATTTTCCCTATGCGGGGTCTCGCCTTTTTGGCGAGGCTTTGGATACCCTGATAAAAGGGGTTACGGGGGGCAAGAGTACTCTCCTGCCCCAGTCTTTCAAGCATCAGTCTTTCCATGGAAAGCTGAATTCCTCGCCTAGGCCCTCTCAGGGGTCCTTTCGTGCCTTTCGGTCGCAGTCCAAGGGCAAGCCCTTCAAAGGCCAAGGCTCCCAGAAGAAGCCGTGGGCGGGGAAGCAGAAGTCCGGCCAGTCCGGTTCAACTTCCCATGCCACTTCCGCCTGAAGGGGCGCCCTCACCCGTTTCTGGGGTGGGGGGACGTCTGCGCGGTTTCCTACAACCTTGGCTGGCCGCATTCGGGACAGATGGGTTCAGGAAATCGTTCGATCTGGTTACAAGATCGAACTTCTCTCTCGGCCAGCTGGCAGATTTTTTCCCTCAAATCTTCAGCTGTCTCCGGAGCGCTTGCAGGATTTGCACCTAGCGGTGCGGGACCTGCGGGCCCAGGGGGTGGTGGCCCCGGTGCCTCATCGGGACAGATTTCGGGGGTTTTACTCCACTCTGTTCACTGTGCCCAGAAAGGAGGGCAAAGTGCGTCCGATTCTGGACTTGAAAGCTCTGAACCGCTTTGTGCGGGTTCGCAAGTTTCGCATGGAATCCCTGCGCTCAGTGGTGGCTGCCCTGAGTCCGGGGGAATTCATGGCCTCCATCGATCTGAAGGATGCGTACCTACACATCCCCATTTTCGAGGGTCACCAGAGGTACCTTCGATTCGCCATTGCGGAGGATCACTACCAATTCGTGGCGTTACCTTTTGGTCTCGCTTCGGCTCCGCGGGTTTTTACCAAAGTGCTGGCGCCGGTTCTGGCCCTGTTGCGTGCACAGGGCATTGCTGTCTTGGGGTATCTGGACGATATCCTGATAAGGTCAAACGCCAGTCAGAGCCTGGTGACCGACCTGTCCACCACGATGCGGACTCTGCAGGAGTTCGGTTGGACCATAAACATTCCAAAGTCGACTCTGTGTCCTTCGGTTCGCCTTCCCTACCTGGGAATGATTCTGGACTCTGTCCAAGCGAAGGTCTTCCTGCCGGAGGACAAGCTTCGGACTCTTCAGGACGAGGTCAGGTCCCTCAGGGACAACCGGCACTCGTCTCTCCGGACATGCATGAGATGTCTAGGTTTAATGGTCTCGTCTTTCGAGGCGATCCCTTTTGCCCAGTTTCACACGCGGGGTCTCCAAGCGGAGATTCTGGCCGAGTGGGACGGGCGGCCGCAGTCCCTGCGGATCTCGTTGAGCCACGACACGACACGAGACGGGATCTTCTGTGGTGGCTCCAGTCCCCGGCAGTGTCGGAGGGGCAAGTCTTTTCGTCCATTAATATGGACGGTACTCACCACGGATGCCAGCCTGTTGGGCTGGGGTGGTGTTCTGGGCGTTCTGTCCTCCCAGGGAACTTGGTCGGAGGAGGAGTCCTCCCTTCCGATCAACATTATGGAATTGAGAGCGATAAAGCTTTGCCTTCTGAGGTGGATGGACCGGCTTCAGGACCGTCCAGTTCGGGTTCAGACGGACAATGCCACCGCGGTGGCCTACATCAACCACCAAGGGGGCACCAGGAGTTCTTGGGCCGAGACGCACGTCCCGGCGATAATGGCAGTTCACATTCCGGGGGTGGAGAACTGGCAGGCGGATTATCTGAGTCGCCAGACCCTGGACCAGGGAGAATGGTCCCTGCACCCGGATGTCTTCCAGATGTTGTGCGCGAAGTGGGGTTCCCCGGATGTGGACCTGTTCGCGTCTCGTCTGAACAACAAGGTGGAAAGGTTCGTGGCACGAACGCGCGATCCTCGAGCAGACGCCTCAGACGCATTAGTGGCGCCACCGATTCAACTGCTGTCCAGGCATCTTCGCAGGTTAGCCTCGGAACCGCACACGGTGATTCTGGTGGCACCGGACTGGCCTCGCCGGTCTTGGTACGCAGACCTCGTAAATCGGGCGGTCGACGCTCCGTGGCGTCTGCCACTTCGAGAAGATCTCCTCTCTCAAGGACCGATATTCCATCCTGCTTTACAGTCGCTGGCTTTAACGGCCTGGCTGTTGAAAGCCAGGTCCTGAAGGATAGGGGTCTCTCCCCTGAGGTCATTCCCACTTTGATCAAGGCTAGAAAAGCCTCTTCGGGAAAGATTTACTACCGTACTTGAAAAGCGTTTTTTGCCTGGTGTCAGTCCAGGGGGTATTCCCCTCGCTCATACTCGGTGTCGAGAGTGTTGGCTTTCCTTCAAACGGCGTGGACCAGCGTTTGGCGTTGGCCACGATTAAGGGTCAGATTTCTGCGCTGGCCGTTCTCTTTCAACGCCCTGCGGCGTCTAATTCATTGGTTAGCACCTTTGTTCAGGGGGTGCGACATTTGGCCCCTCCTAGGAGGGACCCTTTACCTCCATGGGACTTGAACTTGGTTCTGTCCGTGTTGCAACAGGCTCCCTTTGAAAAGATCAGGGAGATCTCGTTGTCTCTGTTGTCCAAGAAGGTTGCCTTTTTGGTGGCAATCACTTCGGCTCGCAGGGTGTCGAAGCTGGCGGCCTTGTCCTGCAATTCTCCTTACCTGGTGGTCCACAAGTATAAGGTGGTCCTGCGGCCTAACCCTTCTTTTCTTCCGAAAAGGATCTCGGAATTTCACCTGAATGAAGACATTGTCTTGCCTTCGCTCTGCGCGAAGCCTAAGCATCCGAAGGAGGTTGCCTTACATTCCTTGAATGTTGTCCGGGCGATCAGGGTTTACCTGTCGTCCACTAAATCTTTTCGCAAGTCGGATTCCCTCTTTGTCCTTCCTGAGGGACCTCGGAAGGGCATGGCGGCGTCGGCTGCGACCATCGCCAAATTGATCAGACAGATCATTGAACAAGCCTATGCCTTGAAGGGGAAGGTTCCTCCCTTCCCTGTGAAGGCGCACTCTAACAGGTCTTTGAGTACGTCTTGGGCTTACCGTCATCAGGCTTCTGTGGCCCAGGTGTGTAAGGCGGCGACTTGGTCGTCTGTTCACACCTTCTCTAAATTCTATAAGGTGGACGTTCAGGCATCGGCTGATGCCTCCTTTGGCCGTAAAGTTCTCAGTGCGGCAGTTTCTTAGGGACCCTTGTTTTTGGGGGCCCTTGGTTATTGGGGTGTTTTACCCCTGGGTTACTTGTTTTCCTGGGTTGTTGCTCCTGTTGAGCACGTTTTCCTGTTGCCCAGTTGGTTCTTTTACTGTGGTAAGGTTCCTTTCTCTGATGTGGGTACTGCGTTGCCTTTTCTACAGTTGCGTCTCCCACCCCTCATGTCTGCACTGCTTTGGGACATCCCATTGGTGAAGACTTGTGAGTGGGCGGCGACTGTCGGAGGACGTAAGAGAAAACGGAATTTTTGTAAAATCTTACCGTAAAATTCCTTTCTCTGAGTCCTCCGACAGTCGCCGCCCCCCGCCCCTCTTTTGGGGTTTTTGTGTACTCTTACTGCTATGCTATCACACTGAGTTGGGAATGCTGGTGCAGGGAGGTATTGACTGAGGGGACAGCCCCTAGGGGTGTGTCTATGCTAAAAGCTTTTGTATTAACAATTCTTGTTGCCTAGCTACTCCTACGGAGCAAAGGTCAATACCCATTGGTGAAGACTTGTGAGTGGGCGGCGACTGTCGGAGGACTCAGAGAAAGGAATTTTACGGTAAGATTTTACAAAAATGTGCTCTACACTCTATTTCCCACCATACAGCATAGAAAATGCATCTCCCTGCTTCAGTTCCTGTTGCAAAGAGCCATATGTAACCTAAATTTTGTTTCTATTTTTGCTGCTTGGCTACAGTTACTTTGGTTACCTCCAGTTATCTGACCCGCTTGGCCCTGATCTTCATCAGCTACTAGCTGTTAGGCTTTATTAAGTACTTCAGGCCATGCCTCTTAATGGGGGTTGGGTGGCAAATGGAAGATGGGGTGGGAGACAGCCCCGCTGCACCAGGTCCCCAAAGCTCACTTTCTACTAATAGGGCAATGGGGTTTATGTCTGCAGCCTGGAATCATGCTGTCCTTTGTTGTAAGTCTTCCCTGTTTTCAGCTTCCTCTTTAACTTGCGTGAAGATTGGCGTTCTGCCCTCTCGGCTGTAAAACTGTTGGATCAGCATGCCCCTTGTGGGACAAAGTTTCTTCATTGTGGCCTTAGATGCTTTCATGAAGGATTTTACTGGTGATAAAAGCACTCATCCTCCACAGTGGAAGAAGCCCATAGAGCAGACTGCAAAGTTGTCTCTCTTTCTGACTTAAAAAACTTCCCTTTTCATCTTCCACTCCCTTAATTTCAACATTCGAGACCCCACAAATTTGGCTCCCGGTCCATTCACAAAGTATGGCATTTCGCTCTACTCTCACCCACAAGTTTGCTTTTCTTTTAGCTATCCGCTCAGTGATGTGAGAATCTGAACTAGTGAGCTTTATCTTGCAAAGAACCCTTTTTGGTGTTGCATAGGGAGAAGGCCGTGTTGATGCTCAGGACTTCCTTGCTTAAGGTAGTCCCTGCCTTTCACAAACTGACAAAAGATTTCCCAGCACACTTGCCAGCCTGCCAAACAACCAACTTGGCCCTGTCTAACAGTTTACGCTAAAAACACTGTTTTGTTTGCATACATTTACAAATAAATGCACAAGCTGCAGTGTCCATGCCAAGGGACCTCTGTATGAACAGCCGTCCTAACTCTAAATTTTCAGAGCCTCCATAGTAGGAGTACATATCAGAATGGATAGATTATGGGCAGGTATGCCTGGAGGGAGGCCACCGCTCCTTAAAGGCACAGGGAGGCATGCGACGTTCCAGCAAGAGCACAATGGCAGTGAAGGCATCCAGTGCATTCCTGCACCCAATTCATCCAACTGTACAAAATAGAGGCAACCTATAACTGGCCTTAGCAACAAGGTGCCTATGGAAGGGCCCCTAATCTATCTATTCCTATATGTGCTCCTACTATGGGACTTTGGAAATTTAGGACTAGGATCATAGTATATATCTATGTTTAGAGATCTCTTGGCGTGGGCACTGCAGCTTGCACATATATTTGCAAATGTGTGCAAACAAAGCCTTCTGTTAATGTAAACTATTAGACATGGTCAATTAGGTTGTTTTGCAGGCTGACTGGTAAGGGTGCTGGGAAATCTTTTATCTGTTTGTAATGTGCATTGCCCTTCCATGTGCATCTTATTGCAAAGGCCAGTTATAGGTTGGGGTGGCTGCCGCCTTTTTGTACAGTTTCTGCCTTTCCCCTTAACCAGTAGTTTACCTCTCAATGACTGCATCTTTCAAGAAGACTGATTACATTTCTTTGATTCCAGGTGCTATTAAATCCAAAACCAGAAATGTTATATATTGCAGCTTACCAATCTTTAGATGTGGTGGCTGAATTTGTTTTCTTTTTTTAAGTTTTTATCCCTCTGTTTTCACCTGGTGCTCTGGCCAGTAAAACACTTCTTGTATATGAGTGCCCCCACTCTGGATGAAGGAGCACAGGGGGGCAGATTTGGACAGCAGCATTTTCAGTCTGGGGGAAGGAGAATGTTAGAAGTGCTCGCAGATTTAGATACACTAACAAATTGAAACCAAATAAACTCTTATCATTGTTCTCACCCCTGCCAATGTTAAATGGTCTGTCTCATCACTGTAACTGAGCTTTTCTTTTGAAAAGCATGATCAGACTTGCTAGCTGAATCACTGGGTGAAAATAGAAAGAATGCCTAAAAAAAGAGAGCTAATGCAGCCATAACATCTAAGAATTAGTAAGCTGCAATATAATAAATGTTTGCTTTTGGGTTTAATACTGCTTAAATTTACAATTAAAGAGCTTTGTGTGTTATTTTGGTATACCTTAGGAATTGTTTGAGATATTTTATTGTTGATTTTGAAAATACATCCGAGTAGCTATTTAGTTATGTGTCAGTACATATTTTACATTCTTACTTATCTAGAAGATTGCCTGGTAAGATGGAATATTATAGTAGCATCCTCACTCTTTTCTCCTTTTTTAGGACCCACCTCCATCTTCAAAGCAAACAGAGCAAGATTCATTGCATCCTGCAGGGGGGGCTCCTAGTGGACCTACACAGCCCACATCGCCCAGCTCTCCGACTCTCCAAATTGGCAGCTGCTCTGGTTACACAGAACTGATTATCAAACTGAAGCAGAATGATATGTTTCCGGGACCAAAGGTTATTCATGAAATCATTTTGTACCATTTAAACTGTCTTTTGTCACATTGTAGAAGTGAACACCTAGTTATGTAAATATGTGTACTGTGCCATATATACATACATTTTCAGATTAACGTAGTGGTATTTTGTTGCTTATGGACCTTTGTTTAATACTCATGGGAATCCGTTAAGTGTTGTAACCCATAGCAACAAGAAATCGTCTTTTATTCAGTAATCCCCAGAAATTGTTACCCGTTTCCACGTTGTTGTGTGAGGCGTAACAACAAAAGGCTTCAAGATTATGTGCCTTATAGCATGGTTCATTGTGAAAATATTTTATACTGTACATCTTTATTACTAAACCCAGGACCCTGCATTCACTACATCTGGTCTCCCGCAGTACACAGAACTTAGAAATGCAATTATTTTAGTAAATCTAAACTGCTAAATGCCTCTTCTCATCAGCAGTATATTGCAGTCTTATGACTTCTATCAGTGTCCTGCTAAGCACTGGTTAAAGCTTGTAGGAGGAGTTTTCATTCTCCTCTGACTGTCCTATAAGGCTGCATGAATCCTGTCCCTCTGTCTGGACAGTGCTGATTGGCCCTGTACTGATCACATGCACCCTCCCAAATAAAAACTAAAAGAAAACTTTCTAGCAATATACACCAAACCGAGCATGTGCAGAGTTCCCCCAAGGCTCTGTACTGTCAACAGATGGATTGGGGACTGTGGAAAAAGGGGAGGATCAGAGAAGACAGAATCTCTCTAATTCCAGCACATCCTTCCTGAGGACGGGTGCTCAAAACTGGATGGCATACTCAAGATGTGGCCAGACCGGAGTCTTGTAGAGTGAATTGGAGAATTATCGTTTTATTTCTGGAGTGAATCCCCTTTTTAATGCTTGCCAATATTATTTTGCCTTGCTTGCAGTAGCCTGGCACTGCATGCCATTGCTGAACCTGTTTTCTACCAGGACCCCTGGGTACTTTTCCATCCTAAATTTCCCCAGAGGTTCTCCCCCCTAGTCAGTAACTTACGTTTGTATTTTTGGAAACCAAATGAATTACCTTACATTTTTCAACATTAAACCTCTTTTGCCATGTAGTTGCACACCCCATTATTTTGTTTGGATCTTCTCGTAAGGTTTCCTCGTTCTGCATGGAAGTTATTGCTCTGCTTAGCTTTCTATCGTGCGCAAATACTGAGATTGAGCTATTTATTCCATCCTCTAGATCGTTTATAAATAAATTACAGCATTGGTCCCAGGACAGATCCTTGGGGACCTCCACTTTCCACACCCGACCATTCTGAGTACTCGCCATTTATCACCACCCTCTGGACTCACCCCTGTAGCCAGTTTTCAATCCAGGTACTCACCCTATGGGCCATGCCTACATATCTTAGTTTGTACAGTAAACATTTGTGGGGAACTGTATCAATTACCTTTGCAAAATCCAGATACACCACATCCACAGGCCTTCCTTTATCTAGATGTCAGCTCACTACTTCAAAAAAGGCTAATTGATTGGTCTTGCAAGAACGATTCTTCATGAATTCATGCTGATTACTACTGATGATACCGTTTTCATTACTTGAATCTTGTATATAGTCCCTTATCATCTCCTCCAATAGCTTGCAGACTATTGATGTTAGACTAACTGGCCCTTAGTTCCCAGGAATATATCTCAGCCCCTTTTTTTATATTGGTGCCATGTTGGCTTTTCTCCAATCAGCTGGCACCATTCCAGACAGTAAACTGTCCATAAAAATTTGAAACAAGGTCCCTCGGGTGTAAGCCATCTGTTCCCAGTGACTTATTTATGTTCATTTTTTCAAGTCGATTTGTAATTCGGTCTTCTGATAGCCATGAGGGTGCTTTCTTTGATGTGTTTTTAACTGTACAGTCTTGATTACTATATCCCCCTGTTTCCTTTGTGAACACTTAGGAGAAGAATACATTCAAAACCTTTTGCCTTCTCTCTGTCTTTTGTAGCCAATGTCCCTTCTTCTTCCTTTATGGGGCCAATATGTTCTGGACTCACTTTCTTACTATTTATATACTTCAAGAACTTTTTGGGGTTTTTTTTTACTCTCCTTCGCTATGTGTCTTTCATGCTGCCCTGATTGCACTCTTACATTTATTATTGTATTCTTAGTAATGTTGGAATGCTTACAATAACACTCAGCCTTGTATTTTTTGAAGGCCTTTCTTTTGCTTTTATTTGCATTTTTACATTAGAGTTTAGCAACCCAGGATTTATTTTAGCTCTTTTAACCACTTCCTGCTTACTGATGTACCTGTACTTCGGCTTGAAGAAGTGGTTGTACCAGGGTGATGCCGGTATTGTTTTTTTAGAGCCGGCGGTCGGCTTACCGGTGATGATAACCGATGCGGCTCAGCAGCCGCTCAGCTGTTGCCCCAGCAAGCGGGAGGGGATGTAACCCCCCCTCCCACCGCTCTGCCCGGGTCTCCCTTTCCACCGGGAGACCCGAGCAACCAACAGACACGTCCGCTGGCTGGTTAGAGTCCCGAACAAAGCCAGATTCGGCTTCAATTGGGTCTCTGATCATGTAACCTTGAAGCGATGTCACAACGTCACTTCCGGTTTACTCAGCTGCCAAAGGCGCCGATTTAAAAAAATTATCGGTATTCAAAAATGCAGATTTCGGTGTTTTGAATTCTTTGAAGTGCAGTGGAGGGGTTTGGGTTCTTTTTGACAACAATAAAATGGATCTGATTATTTTTCAAAAACGTGTTAAAAATAAACGAAATAGGAAAAAAAAAATTACAAATTTTAAAGCACCCCTGTCCCTGTAAGCTTGTGCACCAAAGAAAATGCATACGTAAGTCACGCCCACAAATGTAAATGGTGTTCAAATCATCGTCAGAGCGAGAGCAATAATTCTAGCAAAAGACCTCCACCGCTAACTCTAAACTGGTGACCGTTAAAGTTTTTCAGTTCAGTGTCCTTGTATTAATAGGGAAAAAAAGCCGCGCTCAGGTCACAGTCAGGATAAATGAACAATTAATAAAAACAAGGCAGCCAGTACAAAAAAACAACTAGGCAATATAAATACAAGTACAGCGCCAATCATGTGTATAAGGACAAGACACTGTGAAGTAAGAGTCCAATAAATACACAAATAGTGATCCTCAGTTGAAAGATGTAAAAGTCCAGCCACCCAAGATGGAGTCGATTAAATGGAAGACATCATCACCACGTGCATAGGATTAAAATAGATGTCTGCTTACTGGAAACTCCAGACCCCCTGTTAACCACTTTGCCACTGAGTACCGTAGTACTACTGCGGCAAAGTGGCTCGTTATCGTCTGACGACGTAGACCTACGTCGTCAGACACTCCCCCTTGTGGGCGGCGCTCGTGCTCCGCCGGAGGCTTGCTCCCGCTGTATTCAGTCACAGCGGGAGTCGGGCCAGGGAAGGAGCAGCGGCGATCGCCGCTGCTCTGCCCCGATCGTCGGGGATCTAGTGTGGAGATCCGCCCGCCTGTGTAAACACAAGCGGGCGGATCTCCCAAGTGACAGGGAGTGACAGATCGGAGTGTTCAGCATAGCTGAACACTCCGATCTGTCCCTGGCTCACACAGTCACATCCCCCCCACACGTCAGTAAGCACCAGGCATACATTAACCCCTCCCTCTCCAATAAAATTAACCCCTTCCCTGCCAGTGTCATTTTTACAGTAACAGTGCATATATATAGCACTGATTACTGCAGTAATGTCACTGGTACCCCCAAAAGTGTCAAAAATGTCAGTCAAGGGTCCGATCTGTCCGCCGCAATGTTGCAGTCCCGCAAAAACAATCGCAGATCGCCGCCATTACTCGTTAAAAAAAAAAACACCAAAAATGACAGAAATCTTTCCCTTTGTTAGTAAACGCAATAACTTTTGCGCAAACCAATCAAAATACGCTTATTGTGAATTTTTTTACCAAACATATGTAGCAGAAAACAAATTGGCCAAAAATTTAAAAAAATTTTGATTTTTACATTTTTTGGGGGGAATTTCATATAAAAAAATGTGAAAAATATTGTTGTTTTTTCAAAATTTACGCTCTTTTTTTGTTTATAGTGCAAAAAGTAAAATTTGCACAGGTGATCAAATACCACCAAAAGAAAGCTCTGTTTGTGGGAAAAAAAGGACGTAAATTTCGTTTGGGTATGGCGTCGCATGACCACGCAATTGTCAGTTAAAGTCACACAGCGCCGAATCGCAAAAAGTGGCTCAGACGTAAGACAGCAAAATGCTCTAGTGGTAAAGTGGTTAAGGTGGGTCACATAGGCAGATGGTAAAAAGATCCGGGGAGGGGGTCCTCTATATTACGGAAACCAATCCTAAGATGGTCACTCCAAAGAGGGCACACTTCCAGTATCCAAATAAACCAGTGCAATAAGTGGGAATGATGGCATACCTCAAAATCAAGAGGGAGACTCCAATTGCATAGCAAACTTCACAACTTTATTCATAAATAATAGAAATGGCAACTCACATTCTGGACAATTCAATGCGCATAAGGTGAAAACCAGGAAGAGCGTGAAGACAAGCGGACGTGCCTGACGTTTCGTCCTACCTAGGACATTCTCAAAGGCGTCCTTGTATTGCCCTTGTGTTTCCTACTTCTGTGATTTTTACTGCAACTAATTGACATGTGGTCGCTGTTTCCTAAGTTGCCCCGTATTTCTACATCTGCGATTACATCTGTATTGTTAGTAATCAGTAGGTCTAGTACTGGGTTATCTCTTGTTGGTGCTTTCACCAACTGACCCATGAAATTGTCCTAAAAGACATTTAGGAAATGGCGAGATTTAGACGAATGCACGGTTCCTTCTTCCCAGTCTATATCTGGATAATTATATTCCCCCATAATAATGACATTTCCCATCCTTGCCGCCATTTTAAGCTTTGATAGGAGGTCTGCCCCCCTTCCAAACTCTGCTCACGGGGCCTAGAGCATACGCCCAGTATTACTTTACCGCTTAGTTTCCTCCCTTTGGAGCTCTACCCACAAGGATTCCACTTCCTCCCTTGCTCCATTAGTGATATCGCCCCTCAAATTCACTTGCACATCATTCTTGATATACAGGCATACCCCTCCCCCTTTTTTTACGCTCCCTATCTCTGCGATATCGGGAATATATATATATTCTTTACAAAAATTTGTAAAGGAGGCAGTAGTAAACGGATTCTCTGCCTACATATTGTGGATCACTGGTACAATTTATTTAATTTAGTTTCTTGGGTTATGTATAGTTCATACCTTCTCACATGATAAGAATGTGTAGTGAGTTTCAACCTAAAAGGCCTGTTTTTGTGTAAGTTGGGTAAATATCAATAATTGGATACTAACCTCTTGCTGACCACAGAACTCATTTATGCAGTGTCAAGAGAGGTAGGCTTTAACACCATCTGCCTCACACATAGCTTCACGGATGAAGAATGGTGATGTACTCGCGCCTAGGAATTTTGATAAAGTATATTGGGAAGCAGCAAGTAATTCAAGAACTCTACTATAGTAGTGATCTCATGGGTAAGTAATGGATATATAAAAAGACTGCGCTACCCTGGTAATTTTCTGTGGCAGTATAAAATAAAAGTGCAAGTGCAATCTTGTAAACAATGCTCATGTAATACCTTATTGCTGAATGTTCAAAATAATAAAGCAATAAATAATCAATAAATAATTACTGTGGGATACCGTGATGACTCTAAAAGTGCACGTGCTTGAGTAATAAATAAACTATATGAAATTGCTTTCCATATATAAATGTACCACACAAAAATTAAAATATAATAAATATATGTGAAAGTCCAGTAAGAATAAGTCCATAAAGTGAATACAAAATAGTATGTGCAAAAACGTGCTCAAAGACTCTCGGTGTGGGGATAAGGTGCTGCGTGACGGTGATCCTTGGGTTCTCACACTCTGTGCCCAGGGGTAAGGTAGCACACTTACCAGAAGGTGTGGATTCCAATGGCGTACGCCAAAAGGAATCGAAAACGCTTTGTCTGCTGCTCCTGTGTATGGATAGGTGGGTGGACGATCTCCTTATGGATATGGATGAGCATTCAGCATGGAAGAAAGAAGGTAGAAGCTCCTCATAGTGTAAAAAGGTTTTTCCTTTTATTAAACTTCAACTTCATAAAATCACATCAATCTTCATAAACAACATCCAAAGAACAAATCCATAAAAAAACCCCGATCGGTACTGCAGACTTTAAAAACACTCCAAATGTGGTAAAAACACTCCAGATAGAAATCGTAGGTGACACCTGACCCTGCAGTCATTTTTTTGGGTCGAACTTGTTTTTTTGCTGTGTCACCTACGTTTTCTATCTGGAGTGTTTTTACCACATTTGGAGTGTTTTTAAAGTCTGCAGTACCGATCGGGGTTTTTTTATGGATTTGTTCTTTGGATGTTGTTTATGAAGATTGATGTGATTTTATGAAGTTGAAGTTTAATAAAAGGAAAAACCTTTTTACACTATGAGGAGCTTCTACCTTCTTTCTTCCATGCTGAATGCTCATCCATATCCATAAGGAGATCGTCCACCCACCTATCCATACACAGGAGCAGCAGACAAAGCGTTTTCGATTCCTTTTGGCGTACGCCATTGGAATCCACACCTTCTGGTAAGTGTGCTACCTTACCCCTGGGCACAGAGTGTGAGAACCCAAGGATCACCGGCACGCAGCACCTTATCCCCACACCGAGAGTCTTTGAGCACGTTTTTGCACATACTATTTTGTATTCACTTTATGGACTTATTCTTACTGGACTTTCACATATATTTATTATATTTTAATTTTTGTGTGGTACATTTATATATGGAAAGCAATTTCATATAGTTTATTTATTACTCAAGCACGTGCACTTTTAGAGTCATCACGGTATCCCACAGTAATTATTTATTGATTATTTATTGCTTTATTATTTTGAACATTCAGCAATAAGGTATTATATGAGCATTGTTTACAAGATTGCACTTGCACTTTTATTTTATACTGCCACAGAAAATTACCAGGGTAGCGCAGTCTTTTTATATATCCATAGCTTCACGGAGGCATGAGGCTGTGTGATGAGAACTTCTAGCTCATTGACAGTCTGGACTGTCACCGAAAGCTCTCAGTAACCTTACCTGGAAGCCACTGGGACAGTCACATGATACAGAAGCTGTCTGTCTCTTGGACATTAAAAGCCTCCTGGGAGGTGGCGTTGAGGGGACAAAGTAGAACAATGTAAATTTTTTTATAAAGTATTTGCTGCAACAGATTATTATAAATTCATCTGCACTTGCGTTTTTTCTTTTGGCCTCCCTGAAAAGTCCCACAAATACCTGTTTAAATCCTGCAGGTGAAGTCCATCTAATACAGTTTGCTGTGATGATGTGGCAATAATGCTGCACTGCTCCTGAATTCAGAACAGTTTCAACTCAAGCGGTGCCAACTTGCACTACATTGGGATGGGAAAATGTTGCAAGAAGCATGGCTATCACCATTGTCCTATAGGATAGAGGTTCATTTTTGTATTCCAATATTATGTAGCCCTCTATTTAACCAGCAGATTGAATCCTTTATGCTTTTTGCATATTCTATGTTTCTTTTTCAGATTTCAGCGATGCTGAAAGAAGCAGCTATTTATAGGTCTTTACAGCAGTGTCTGATGCCTTACCACATGGCTCTTTATATACCATTATATTATAAGCCACATGGCTTTTTTTTTAAAACAATATATATTCTATATAGTTTTCCTTTTCATAAACTTAAAATTGCAGTGAATCATTTTGTGACTTAATACTTCTGTTTTCAGCTTGATATTGATGGGAAACTTGGGTCTCTGCATTTGTTCCTGAATCCAAGTCAGATAGCTAACTTGCAGCAATTACTGGATGCCTTGAGTATTTCAGGTAAGCTTGGAAGTCATTACTCAATAAAAGCAATATGCTTTATGCACTGTATCTATGTTTTTTTATTTGTGCTTTACAGAATCAAACAGTATTAGGGAAAAGCTGCTGAAAAGTCGGCCTCTTGACATGGAGGATTTGAAGCTGATTGAACAAGACTTGAACCAGCAGCTGCAGTCAGGACCTGGATCTTTCTGCATTCCAGACCCTGAGCTTGTGCCCTTCCAGATGTTGGAGAATGGAGGTGATGTTTCTTTTTAAAATGCCTCAATCACACTTACAGATTTATTATTACCTGGTCACAGCTAGTGAAGCATTTATGTTGCTCATTGCATCCGGCTTGGGTTTTTATAATTAGCAACAAAGGAATATTGCGCTTGTGATATATAAAACAAAAACAAAGCTGCACCACTCTTGTGAGATATTTATCACAATGAAGATTATTGCCAAAAACAGTGTTGTGCTAAATTAAATCAAATGTAATCAAACAGTGCATCCAAGTGTAAAACTCATTACATAAGTGAAAAGTCTAAGGGTTGTGATAATAAGTACAGGAAATTCCTGTGCTCCATGTTCAAATGGGTCCCTTCACCTTGTGAATTCACCGCCACCACTTACCAGAGAGCATAGACCTCCTATTAGGGGGGGTCACAGTAGGCTATTGTGTTTCATCCAGCAATATAGGCCATTCCAAATATCCAAGGATGTAGTAACACTCCACTGGCCTCAGGCCGGTCCATCTGACAGTAAACACCCTAGTAAATGATAGAACGCCAATAGTTTAAAACCTCTTACTATAGTGTTAATACTGTACTTGCATGGTTCCAAATTCAGTCAGACAAAAAAACAGATCCAGGTACAGAAAACAAGGATCGTTAGCACTTCTGGGTAGTCACGATGACATGGACATGTAACCCTGCCCTCTTTTATTTATTTATTTATATATATATATATATATATATATATATATATATATATATATATATATATATATATATATATATAATATTTATATATTTATAAAATATATTTATACACATATATGTATTTTTTTTTTTATAATAAAATAAAGTGATTGTATACTCCCAACTGAATTTCAAGCCTATGAAACCCACCATATGTCTGGACTCCCTAATACACTATGCTTAACCCAAACCAAGAAAAAAAACACCATTACTGGTCTACCTTAAACTAATTAAAAATATTGTTAAAGAATGTACAAATATATAAAAATAAAAAACAAAACCAGCCATGTTGGCTCAATGAGCATTTATTATTCAAAAAGTATAAAATCATGCAGGTATACCTTTCCCCAATAAAAACAAACCCTCCCATACAGTCCCCATTTCCCAAGAAATCTCCATAGTATACATTTCTAATGGTGTTGACTATGCACCCACTAAAAGATCGTATCCTAAATTCAGCAGAGAATGGGGAATTTAAATCCTTATATACTGTACAGTATATTGGAACATAATTGCCAAAAAGAAAATACACCCAAGGACAAATTTTAGGGTTGGAAAATTGTATTTTCCATAGTAGGGAGGAGATACTCTTTAATATTTTTTGAGTTAGTATGTAGTAGAACAGTAATGGTAGTTTTTTTTTTTCTTTGTTTGGAATAAAGCGATTCTGTCACCACACTACTACTGTAATCACATCCTCCAAATCCGACATGCTGGTTGTACCCAAGTTGATCGTGAATCAATTTGGGTACAATCAGCCTGCCTATACATGGTTTGAATCTTATCCGGTTTTTGTTGAACTGGCCAAGATTTGAACTATCTTTGGCCAACTTAAGTAACATTGGCAGTGGGGGAGAAATAAGTATTTCCGTTCTTCTTATTATTCATTCAGCAACATAGTCAGTTTAAAACAAAAGTTAAGGCACTATCAATCATTGAGGAATCCCCGGTAAAATTTTTCACATTTAACAATGAATTGTGAATGTTCAATGGGCTCGCCACCTAATTCTTCTGTCTTGCTTCCTATTTGATACTGTCACTAGACTTGCTCCAAAAGACACTTGGCAGGCTTTACATTGTGGTAATCTTCTGTCCATCTTTTAAAGGTGAGAGGTAGGGTGCTGAGAGGCACTGATGTCTCTGAACTGTTCCACTTCCAATTCACACTCTGAAACTTTGTGGCTGGTGTTTTGTTGCCATCGTGGCAGCCCACAGGATCTAATGTATAATTTTAAACCCACGCGTAGGATCGAAAAAAGTACAATATCGTGTAAAAATATTTTAAATAATTGCAGCTGCTGTTCACTAAGTGTAAACTTAGGAAAAAGGTGATATGCTAAAAACAGTGCTTGCAAAAAAATGTGCAAATTATAATAATGATAATAAAGTGCAATAATGCAAAATACAAATCGATATATACATTAGATGTTGAAATTCAAAGTATAATGGTGCTGATGTGATATAAATCAGCGCAATAGTGCTGGGTGCAATATTGCTAAGTGCAATGCATAAATATTAAGATAGTCCAATATAGCCGTATAAACAAATGCTGAGTGCAACGTGCTCAAAAAGGTTCTGCTATCTTAAAGTGCAATCAGTGCTCCAACAAGTGCCAAGGTGTCACGAATCCCTATGGGAATCCACTCACCAGAGCTTCTAGACCTTCTTGGAAGGTCAAATGAGCCTTATGATATATCCAATATACAGGACTCCTCCAAGGCATATACACCAGTAGATCCCCTTCTTTTATACCTCATAAAGGAAACAAGGTACCAGCATAGTGAAGCCTGAATTATATGTTTATTAATTACTAAACATAAATACTCACAAGGATAAAATATAGATGCGCATGTAGGAATATATAATATCACAGTTCTTCCGGGAACGCAGCCGGCGTGCGTTCCACGGACTCCAGGAAGTGACATTGTGGCTTGTCGTAACCGGAAGTGCGTCAACGCGTTTCGCCCGCCTACAGGGGCGTTTTCAAAGACTACGGCCACATCACCCTGAACGTGCCCGATCTCGTCTGATTTCAGAGGCTAAGCAGAGTCGGGCCTGGTTAATACCTGGATGTGATACCGCCTGGGAATACAAGGTGCTGTAGGCTTTTCCTAAGCCCACAGGATCTGTTACACAGATCAGAATTGGGTTGGTTTAATAAAGAAGTAGAGCATGTTCACTGAATACCATGCAGTTGTGCTGATTTCAAACATCCAAACGTGTACAAGCAAAATACATTTTTTAAAACTTTTCCTTGTGCATGATTAGGTATTCTTTGAAAAGTGATTTTTCATTTGGCTTGACCTTATTCACTAAACTAAGTAAACAATCAAGTTACAAAATATACAGGCTCCACTCCTTTTGCCAGCCCCTTGGCATCTGATATATTTAGAATGCTGGCCACGGAGCAATAATATAAAATGTAAGACACTTCAACGTTTGATAAGAATTGCTAGTGATGTAAAAAGGTACTTTGAAAGTTTAATTTCCTTTTGCATTAGTAGTGTGCACAGAAAACGTATTGTTCTCACTGAATTACTAAGCAAGTGCATAGTGCGGTCAACCGCACTATGCACTGTGCGGTCAACTTACTTTGGTAAGTCAGTTTTCACTGTTTCCTAACTACAGTAAACTGAAATCTGGCCACTCAGGGTTATTGCACTCTATCTTATTAAATGAGCCTACACAGACAGCATTGTGGAAGCTGCATGCCTCTTCCAGGGCATTGCTTACTAGGTAATAAGGCCAAGATAAGCATGACAACCTTGGGGACTTCACCATTTAAAGACAAGTCAACAGTGGCAGTTCCTATATTGCTATTAGAAGAGAATGTTAACTATTTGAATATTTAGGACAAGTCCGTTGTGAATTTAAAGCTTCATTTTGATTAAGTATGTTTCTTCTTTTCAGAGATGTTCTTTTCAATGGCTGCTTTGACAAACAGTGTTACTTCTATTCGGTCTACAACGGAATTGTCGGATGTGGATCTTGACTCCTCTGTCCTTAGTGATCACAGTGGTCATCAATTTCAAAGTCCAGCCTTCACTCCTGGGGTGAGAATATTACCAGTCATGAACTAATAAACATGCTTTAGATCCTACTGTATCATGTAGTGTTCTACCATCTGATCACTTTTATAACAGCTTGTGGTTTCTTCCCACCCACAGCCCTAAAAGGGAGGTCTAAAGAAATGTGCTGCTTAGAGTTGAACAATCTCTCTAGGTTGGCCATACATTTTACTGTCTCATTGTACAATCTTCTTTAGATTTGTCAGTAGCTATGTAGTGTGAGGGCCTACAGGACTGCATAAAAACCTGAATGGATTGTTTTAGATTGCATTTCATGCAGTCCTCAAGTTACAAACATCCGACTTACATACGACTCATACTTACAAACAGAGGGAGACCACAGGAAGTGACAGGAAATCTACCCCTAGGAGTGTAAATTCACTCCTGTAAGAGTTATCGTGGGAAAAAAAGGGGTCTCTACTGAACTATTATCACCAATCCTTGTCTCCACAACAACCCACAATTTTCAAAATCCAATTTCTAAAAAGCTACTTAGCCTGGTGACAAATCCTTCTCCTTCTCCTCCTCCTCCTCCTTCTGGGGTTTGTATGCAGAAATGAATGGTAAATGCAAACAAATAATACAAATAGTATTTTAGGGCTTTTAGAGAAGTCTGACCACAAGTTAGAAAGTCTTGTTAAATCCCCCAAGGTGGTCCACCGCATATTGATAAGTTGCTTGGTCAGATAACCTGCCCCCTCCCTTCACTGCTATCCGACCATGCTGGAGCAAGTTGCTGGAATGGCTGACCGTGCGTGGAGGGGTGGTAAAAACATAGAGCACGCAGAGCCCGCACAGTCCCCACCTTCACTGAACACTACCAGAATGAACATCCTTAGCCCTCTTTTTAATGATAAAAGACCACAACCACTCGCAGCTGCCAGCTAGTTCCAAGGAGATTACTATAGTAGTAGTTGTTGGCTTGTGTTGTGAATGACGGTGACAACACAAGCCAGCAACTACATTTGTCCGAGAAAGACTGGTGTATAGTAGCTGCCGGCGTCTGTTGTTGTGTGTGTTTTTATGGAGGGTGGCACACCTCTCCAGTCGCCATCATTCACAGCACAAGCCACCAGCAACTAGTGTAGTTATCTCCTCCGAGCTAGCTGGCGATGTAGGAAATTGTGGGCTTAGGCATTCATCAGTACAAAAGAAGCAGCGGAGGCACAGGCCTCAAGAAGGGTTAGAGGGTCAGAATAGAGAGGGGGCTGTGGCTATAGTGCAGCCTTTACCTCCCCTATAGGAATACCCATTATTTGGGTTTTTGTCTTGGGTAAAGCTACAGCAAGTAGTGACATAAATAAAAATTACATCTTTTTTTCTAAAACACAGCACAGACTTCACGAGTGCACTGGGTCCCCTGGGGGATTTAACAAACCTTTTTTAACTTCTGGTGAGAGTGCTTTTTTGAGCACAACTGAACAATGGCAAATTTCTGATCTAAATACTTCTCGCTCACATAAGGCATAAATAAAAACACACATTTAAAATGCACATCAATGAATACAGTGTTGCGTGTCAAGAATGTTATTGCATGCACATAGGTGTGTGAAAATTAAATGTTTTCTGTATAGGCTAATGTGTGTCTGTTATCTTCAATCAGCTAATGATGAGTAGCCCAAGGCGGTATGGACATTCACCTTTTTCTGCCACAATTCCTCCACTACAAAATCTTCACAGGGTCCAGGGTAAGTTCTGAAATAATTACTTCATGTTTTCCTTACCATGGTGTCTTTTTTTTTTCTTTTTTTTATCCCGTGTAGAAAGCTGGATATCAGAGATGCTGTCATTCAACGGAATATGTATTTATGTTATAATAACCTACCCAGCACACTTCACTGTGCAGCCAATATGTGTCCTCATATATTCATACTCTGATTTTTATACTTGCATCCATGTGAACATCAGTGGTATCAGCCGTACCTCCCAGCTTCAGCAGAAATGAGCAAAAATCTGTCAATGTAATGGGTAATTCCATACCAATTCCTCATTGTGCTACACAAGCACAGGCTTTGCATTTTTTCCATGGATAAGAGGTGTGCATTTGCTTTACCTTTCCTGTATTGTTAAAAGTTGCCTGAGCTTTGACCATAGGCTTACACTAGAATAAGAGGAAAAGAAGAATACACACTCTGTACACAGTCACAGTTCTGTGCCTTCAAACAAGGAAGCACGAGATGGATGGCGACAATCTCTACCCAAACACTGATGCTTTCCTTTTCGGCAGATCGTGAATGGGTAAAACATACACTGCCTTGTTACATTATTCTTTGAGGCCTCAGTGGTGAAATTTGTGTCTCTGCCTACAAGGCCATATTAACAATGAAAAACTTGCAGTTGCATTTCACCATTATTTTTAACCTTTTTGCTGCTGCCACCGTATGCTGGTTATGTAAAGTCATTTGGTCGTGTCTAGATAGATCAAAATGCTCAGAGTGGGGCTGCTGTGTAGTAAAGAACAGGGCATATTTTCTTGCCCCCCACCTGTCACTGGTTACTAAGATGATGTCGGCCATATGGCTTCATAGGTTGCTAAGATGCAGGCCGCCAGTGTGCCTGAAAATTGACAGTGTGTTTAGTGTGATATGAATACTGAGAGACTAGTTCTTCTTCAGGTCCATCTCCATTCCATAGCTGCTATTGGGCTGTCTAGCAGCAATGAAATCTGCCCACTGCCATCCGCTGTCAGTCTCTGAGTTCCACCAGGTCCATCTCCTTCTGAATGTAGTTCTTCCTAGAGCTCCATTCAGAACCAATGTATCTTGTGACCACTAGATGTTAACATAGTTTCTACAAAAAGATGATGTATCGATTTTTTTTCTGAGTATCCACATGTAATTGATGTACAACTTGCTGATAACAAGTGGACAGTAGTGAGCAGATTCCATTTTCACCCACTATATGGCTGTCTGGTAGCTATGCAGTCTGCCTACTGCCATCCGCTGTTAATCACAAGAGAGGCGGACCTGATGAGGAATGAGTCTCAGCATCCCTACCAGATTCCCCTCACTGTAAATCTAAGGGGAGGTGGACCTGATGAGAAACTTGCACCTCAATGTCTGGCTCTATCCACCTCGCCGCTCAGCTCCTTGGCTGCTGGGCCTGGCTTAGTGTAGTGAGCTACACTTGAGGATGGAGTGTCCCATATGGACACTCTTGCCTCAATGTCGGCCTGCATGCTGCAAATTTATGTACCTGTATCCAACAGGTACACAAAATGGTCGAGTGCTCTGATTTTTATGATGCAGAGGCACTGCACAATCTAAAGTGTGTCTACAACATTCTTATAGCTAAAGCTTTTTCTCCTGTAACTGCACTTCTGTGACCTGTTTTTAGCTGACAGCGGGCTAAAGCCTGCCGCGTCGACTGATGTCATTTCCAACTCTGGACTGGCAGCTGGCTCAACATGCTATTGAGAGCCTTAACCAGCTCCTCCCGCCTACTCCACTGCCCAGCACTCCAGCGAGCTGTGGTGAGGTAGAGCAGAGAGCTGGTGACTGACAGTCACGGCTCTCTAATCAGAGCGGAGGGGGAGAACTAAGCGATCAGCAGTATTTGATTGCTCATTTTTTGGGGTAGGTGCAGCTGGGATTGGTGTTGCAGCCATATAAGGGAGTATGATTATTTATTTATTGTTTTGTGCTATTCCCTTACTTATCTTAAAAATTCCAAGGACTGCATTTTTTGTTCTGAATTACAAAGCATGTGTTGTCAGCCCTACTATTTGATTTTTGATGGATGACTAAGACCACAGTCAAAGAATTGTTACAAAGAACACCTCCTCTTCTCTGCCGCCTCATCTCCATAATTCCTTTTTGTGCACCAGCAGAGAGCACAAGAAGTTATCCGCTCACAAGATTTCTTACAAAATCAACAGGTTTATTACAGTATATGGCCTTTCTCGAACAAATGTAACAAAGCACTTCCAATGGTTTATTTAGCAGAACAAAAGAGAACAAAATGGAGACAATAACTGTTAGGATTTACATTTTATTAGAAACCTGTGCTCAGGAAAAGCTACTATTGCTTAGCTAACCTGTAAAATTGCTTGGCTGTGAATCTAATCCAGCAGATTTGGAGTCAGTGACCATCAAGAATTCAAGATGGGAGCTCTGACTATCCTCCAGAGCAAAGTAGTCAGTAACTAAAACACTGAGGCCAGAGACAGCTTGGGAACTAGAATTTTCAGAAGAAAGCAAATCTAAATCAAAGAACAAAAATGCAGCTGGTTAGACCTTAGATGTGGTGACCTCAATCATTTTTTTTACTTTTGTGGAATTTTTTTTCCTTTATTTATACCCGGTGATCCTGCCAGTTACAAATGTCCTGTTCTAAAGTTCACTCACCATACTGTATACTTGGAGGAGAAGCGTTTTCACTCTAGGACAGAAAGTGTGTTAGAGCTACAGGACACTTCCCCCTCTACTTATCCCTATAACGTGGGTGGGTGTTCTATAGTCTACAAAGTGCTGGACATTACTGATAACACTGAAAACATAACCGTGTAGCTCAGGCAGAGAGCACAAGAAGTTATAAGCTCACTAGATTTCAGGCAACATCAATACCCAGCACTCTGTGGACAAGTTTTTGCACTTATCGAAGAAATGAAAGGGTGATATAATGCCTCAAAATGTATTTCTCTTCTTTGCTCCTTTTAAATAAAATGTAAAGTTGAAACAAACTATATATATACAGGGAGAAAATACAAGTTTGTTTGGCTTTATAACATAACCTTAATTTCTTGCTGCATGTTTAGTTTATATAAAGGTTTGTAGATTTACCACTAGAGGGGGCAAATATGTGCTGTGCTACCTTCATAAAAGTAAACCAGTACTAAAGAAGTAAAGTGGTATTAAAAACATTCTCTATATGTAGCTGATTTCTTCCACATGTATATTTTACAAAACACAATTACTATACATTCCCTAAAATTGGAATTATGAAGAATCCAGTAGAGGGGCAGGTCATCATTATTTGATCCCTAACAGATGCAGGATATTAGAGAAAATGGGAATTCTCGTAAGAATATTTTGTTACAAGGAAAATCTAAAAGAAAATCCCAACTTTTGTTTAAAAATTAATATATTTGTATGATTTATCACTTGCATGCATATATTATAAGCTAACACATATTTGTGAGCTTATTTTCATTGGTGTTGCACATTTAAAATCATTGATTTCCTTTGTAATACTGTAAAGTCTTTAAACGTGGATACAAAAATATGATTTTGTTGTTTAAAGCAGTGTTTCTCAGCTCCGGTCCTCAGGGCACTCTAAGGGCTCTTTCACACGGTCCGCCTCCGTAGGCGGATCCGTGCTGCTCAGCGGGGATCGATCCACCGATCCCTGCTGAGCCGGCGGATGACAGCTCCGTCTCCGCTTGCAGTGCGGAGAGGGAGGTGTCACAGCTCCCGCTGCTCTCTATGGGGGATCGGATGAGAGCGGACCGTCTGTCCGCTCTCATCCGATCCCTGAACGGATGGAAAAATAGGGTTTCCATCCATCCAGATTTGACGGACAGGATCGGATACGGATGGCAGCGGGTGTCAGCGGAGGTGTCTCCGCTGACATCCGCTGCCCCATAGAGATGCATGGAGGATCCGATCAGAACCGCCTAAAAAACTGATCGGATCGCCCGTGTGAAAGAGCCCTAACAGGCCAGGTTTGCAAGAAAACTGAAATACATCACAGGTGATATCATTTGCTGCTCAGTGATTGCAGTATTCTAGTCTGCATCTCCCCAAGGTAATACTTAACCACTTAACGTCTAGCGACGTAGACCTACGTCGGCTGACTTTGCGTGGTTGTACCAGGGTAATGCCTCTAGCTAGAGGCATCATCCCGGTACCGTTTTATAGAGCCGGCGGTCGGCTTTCCGGCGGTAATGACCGATGCGGCTCGGGAGCCGCTCGATCGTTACCCCGGCGAGCGGGAGGGGACGTCGCCCCCCTCCCGTCGCCTTTCCGCGGCTTTGCTCGGGTCTCCCGTCCCACATCACGTCCGGGTTACTCTGCTGCTAAAAGCGGCAGATTAAAAAAGTGACAGTATTCAAAAATGCCATTTTCGGCATTTTGAATACATGGAAGTGTAGTGGAGGGGTCTAGGGTCTTTTAGACCCTTGGTCCCTCCATAAAGAGTACCTGTCACTGCATATTGCTTTCACAAGGGATGTTTACATTGCTTGTGACAGCAATAAAATTGATCAGATATAAAAAAAAAAAAAAAAAACCTGTCTTAAAATTTAAAAAATAAAATAAATAGGAAAAAATAAAAATTTAGCCGCCCCCGTCGCCGTTTGCTCGCGCACGAAAGAAAACATATATGGAAGTCGCGCCGCAAATTAAATCACTGTAAAACCACACATGTGAGGTATAGTCGGGATCGCCAGAGCGTGAGCAATAATTTAAAAAAAAAGAGCTACACTCTATAAGTCTAAACTGGTAACTGTTAAAAATTTTTAAATTGTCGCCTATGGAGATTTTCATTGACCGTAGTTTGTCGCCATTCCGCGGGTGTGCGCAATTTTAAACTGTAACCTGTTGGGTATCTATTTAATCAGTGTGACATCATCTTTCACAATATACAAAAAAATGGGCTAACTTTACTGTTTAGTTTTTTTAAATGCAGTGAAATGTGATTTCTTTTGTAATTTTTCCAAAAAAATGGCGTTTGAAAGACCGCTGCGCAAATACCGCGTGACAAAAAATATTGCAATGACCGCCACTTTATTCTCCAGAGTCTTTGCTAAAAAATATATATAATGTTTGCGGGTTTTAAGTAGTTTTCTAGCAAAAAATACTGATTTTAACTTGTAAACAAAAAGTGTCAAAAATAGGCTTAGTGGTAAAGTGGTTAAAATCTGGCCTGTTAGTGTGCCCTGAGGACCGGAGTTGAGAAACATTAGTTTTAAGCATTGTTAGGCAGGAGGGAGTGTACAAGCTTTGACACTACCAGGAAGTGTCAGAGCTTTGTTTGTAAGAACAACCTGCTACTTAAAGTAGAACTATAGGTATTTTTTTAGGCATTGAGGAGACTTCTCTTCACTTCCTGCCCCATAGCCAAACAGGAAGTGAGAGGAAATCCCTGCAAATTTAGGCAATTTCTTGGGGACACCCAGGTCACCAAAACGAGTGTCCCCATTGGAATTATGTCCCTTCTATTACCTTTCTGGGGACAACTTAAATGTGGGATTTTCTTTTACTTTCACTTTCAGTGATCATGGTAAACAGGACACAGGGAGAGGTTGATGGGGGTACAGACAGCAATAACAACTGACAGGTGTTCTAATCTATCTTTACTCTATCCAAAACTTAAAAAAAAAAAAAAAAGGTTTGCCTTTAGTTATACTTTAATGGCACTTTTCCACTGCAAGTACCGGCTCGGCTCTACTCGGCCCTGCTTGGCCCGGTTTGCTTTTCCACTGCTGGTACCGCATGGTACGGTGTTGGAACGGTATGGTACGGTATGGTTTGCTTTTCCACTAAAGTAGTACTAAAGTTAAGTGGGTGGGATAACAACGATTCTCTGACCAATCAGTGGCTAGTAGTGACTGCATGCAAAGGATTGTGGGATATGGTACCTGTTGGAACCATAATCGAGGTGGTACTGTTTTTGAGAGACGTACTGTTCGGTTCCATGCAGTGGAAAAGCGCCGCCGTACCGTACCGAACCGTTCCTACACCGTACCATGCGGTACCAGCAGTGGAAAAGCACAAAAGCGAGCCGAACCGTTCGGTTCCATGCAGTGGAAAAGCGCCATTAGTGTGGCTGTACCGTACCGAACTGTTCCTACACCGTATCATGCGGTACCAGCAGTGGAAAAGCACAAAAGTGAGCCGAACTGTTCGGTTCCATGCAGTGGAAAAGCGCCATAAGTAGCAGGCTGTTCTTACAAACAAAGCTCTGACACTTCCTTATAGTGTCAAAGCTTGTACACTCCCTCCTGCCTAACAATGCTTTAAACAACAAAATAAATGACATGGATGGTGCAGAAAGCCCTAAGTGCCTGTACTTTAGAACTGACAGAATTTTTTTTTCTTCTTGGCAGAATGGCTTAAAAGATATATTATGGATATGTCAACTTTTGTGAACTATTTACAATTTATTTTATCAGGAAAACAGTCTTCCTCATCTCCTCTGGAGCCTCTTAAACCAGAGATGCTGCTGAAGCTTACAGTGGGTGGCCTTACCATAACTGTGCCTCACATTCCGAGCGATGCTGGTTCTGCGCAGGTCCTTAATGGTCAAGAAGCAGCATGTAATTTTTTTAAGGAGCTGGGGTACTTCAAAGATTCTGCGTTTAGTGGACGAGACTTTGGACATCTTCGTGAGCATTTCCAAAGAGCTTGCCAGTTGAGCAATGTCAGGTAAGAGGATAGGAGGTATCTCGTGGGTTGATATGAAGCTTATTTTAATATACTGATAAAATGGAATGCAGTTGTCTATGAAAAAAAATGTTTTCTGATTTCAGGCTTTTATTCTCATAGGTGAAAACAAAACTTTTTTTTTTTTTTTATGTCTTTTTTTAGTTTTTGTACACACTTTTAAGTTAGCGGTAGTCAAAGTACTAATGTAATCAGAGTGGATTGTCTCCACTACATATTAATATGTAGCGTGTGTAAAGGGAGGGTGAATAATGCATTGTATTATAGATTTTGGACTCAATCTGTTTATGAATCATAACTTGGGTAATCCTGGATCCTGTCTATGCTACATTTTCACACTGGTGTGTGGAAAACACTGCATGTGATTCACACAGGAATCCCACCACATTCCGGTGTACATCACATGCGATGTCTGTGGGCTGCGATTTTATGGCTGTAGGCTCTTTACCGAGATCGGAGATGCAGTGTGTCAGTGTGACACTCCGCATCGCCGCTCTGCGCGCCCCCCAGAGCACATTATCCTGCCACCGTCATATGACATCCGGTCAGGATAATGCAACCACTTTCCCACCATCAATCGCCTATAGGGCGGACGGGAAGTGGTTAAAATAAAACAAAAGCTGATTCTTCCAGATTATTGTTAATAAATGATGTTTTGGAATACAGTTTACAACCTCGGCTAAATGCTTCTTATATCAACTATATATACTGTATATATCTTCTCTATAACCATGTAACATATCTCCTTATAGTCAGATCAAACACGTTGTAGTTCAAGACTTTACAATCCTGGAAAATGGTATCTGTGCATATCTTTTACATTGCAATATGACAGCAGTGCTCGCATAAAGCAGACTTAAGCTGGGTTCACACTTATGTGATGCCAGACATCGCATGTGATTTGCACCGCATTGCTGTGCATATCACATGCAATGTCTGTGCGATGCAAATTCAGCCATACAGTTTGAATGGCTGAAATCGCATCGCATTCGCACTTAAATGGTGCAGGATCCTTTTTTTGGTTCACACTGGAATCAGATCGCATAGGTGTTCAGACTAGTGATCAACCGATAAAGTTTTTTTGTTGCCGATACCGATACTTTGGCCAATGCATATCGGTATCAGCCGATATGCGCCGATATTTTCGTACATTTAAAAGAAAATTTTTTTATTTGACAGGTACTCTTGTGGAGGGATCTGGGGGGTCTAAAAGACCCCAAACCCCTCCTCTGCACTTAAAAGCATTCAAAACGCCAAGTTTGGCTGTTTTGAATGCTGTCATTTTTTTAAATCTGGTGCCAGTACCCGGAAGTGATGTCATGACGCCAGTACCCAGAAGTGATGTCATGACATCACTTCCGGGTTTTTGCATGGAGACCCGATCAGAGCCAAATGCAGCTTTGACCGGGTCTTCAGCGGCCATGCAGGCTGGTTGCCCGGGTTTCCCGGTGGGACGAGAGACCCGGGCGAACCACAGAAGGCCGCGGGGTGGGGGGGGGGGGGGGCTTTGCCGATTAATAAGTTGATCTCAGACCCATGCGATCCGATTACACGGTTCGCACTGCATTCTGCAAACCGATTTGGGGGTGTCATTAACTTTACATTGACACCCGCAGCTGTTGTGAACTGCCTGCGAGTCAGATGCGATGTGGGAATCGCATCTGACTCGCAGGCATCGGTGCACCAGTGTGAACCGAGACGAAGGGCTCATAACGACTGACTTTGTTTTCCTGCCTTTTGAAAGCACCTATAAATGCAGGTCAGCAAAATCCCATTGACTTTCATGGGGCAATACAGATGACAGTTCAGGGGCCGCATTTGACCTGCTTTGCGTTATGCTGTACTTCTTTGGATGCACCATGTCTAATTATAAAAACTAATAGAGCTTTTTTTGTTTTGTTTTTGATGTACAGGACTACAGCTTTAGCAGTTCAGATAGTGTGTGAGCAGAGGACTGGTAAAGGTATACAGCACAGTACTGTGGACCTCAGTTGTGGAATGCTGGAGATTTTGGAATGCCTTTGGCCAGACTACCCTTCCAACAAAATAAAAAATCCTGAGTATACAGAGGTATACATCCCCTTTTTTTTATGCGAATTATGAATAAATGTGCTTTTCTATCATATTAATGGCTGTTTGTTCAGAAATAAACCTCTGCTGTCAGGTTAAATATCTGAGATTGGTATGGGTGTACATGATAATGCTTGCACATCTGCAAGCGCTGCCCAACAGTTGGGTACCTGTACTTTTAAGGGTACATTTGAACCAGGGGCGGTGGCTGTGCATTAGGGGGCTATTCCAGAGCAGTCCCATTGCATGGACAAGGCAGATGACTTGTCTCCTTTGTGCCCGTTTTTCACACCATTGCTTTGTGGTGATGTGCAGGCATTGTGCGCTGAGAAAAAGTACTGCATACAGTACTTCTTATCAGTGCAGCTCAGTGCGAGACAATCCACTGCCTCACACTGCATAGGCAGTAATTCAACTTTATGAGATGTCTGTGTGACCTCAAAAAAAAAAAAAACATGCGATCTGCCAAGCTTAGCTCTTCATCATTGCTCTGAGCTCAGTCAGATCACACTGCACAACAGCCACTGCGCAGACCAGGAGATTTAACTCTGCATGCTCATAATCAGGTTTGAAACATTTTGCCATTAGGCATACAAAGTGAATATCAGTAATGTGCAGAGGGACACAGTTAAGCCTAGCACACACCATTAGTAGGTTGAACGGAAAAAAAAAAAACCTGACAGCTTTGGTTGGAGCCGCTGTACTCACCAATGTTAGTACATCTAGTAGATCTCCCCCGCTGAGCTGTTGTGTTCTGACAGGGTGACAGCCCCCCCGCCAGAACACTCCGGTCAGTGCTCTCGGACATTGGTTGAGAACTCTAATCGGGAGCTGGTCGGCTGCATGACCGACAGAAGCTAGCCTGGCTGCCATACACACGGGCCGAATGTCGGCCAGTTTTTATTGAACCTGTCAATGTCGCCCAACATTCAGCCCATGTGTACTAGGCTTTACACTTGTATTGTACCTTGGCCTGCCCCCAGAACTCCCTGCAAGTCCTTAATCCAGTGAGATATCATCCACTGTGCAACAGAGTTGCTTGTCTTCTGGGCCAGGCCTGCACATGCAATGTATGCTCTCCATTCAATCCCGTTAATGCTCTGCAAAGGTATGATATAAGTGCAACTACGCCACTACCTACCACCCCTTATCTAATCCTGATAATACACAAAATCCTGCTGTTCTCCCAGATGAAGATACGTTCATCACATTATCTTCCTATATTTTCTAACCTGGCACCCACTTGTAGGTACTGGATTGAATCAGTTTTACAGTGCTGGTAATGAATCGGATTAGATACTGAATTGTATTTTTATTTCAGCTTATGATGTTCCATAGTCCAGCATCCTCTTCGCGGCCTTGTGCCCAGGTGCATTACAAACGGATTCACAGGACACCATCTAGAGTGAGTGTCATTTTCCCTTTCTTTTATTAGAGTGCACTTTTTTGCATTTTTCTCACCTTTTTGCTTTTAGGTTTATCACAAAGTTCTTCCTTTTTATAATGTTTTACCAGTTCTGTATTTTTCCTTTACTCCTTGCTTATTTAACCTCTGTATTCTTTATTTTCTTTCAGAGTAGTCGTAAAAAACAACCAGTTAAAGTCAGTGCGGAAATCCGAGTGGAACTGGAAGACTTTCAGTCTGATCTGGACCTAGGTCTCATAGACCGTTTGGGATCCCTCTTTCAGCATGGAGCCCCAAAACCTGCAAGCTCTCCTGGCCAGTTCGACTTACACATGGTAACAGTCATTCTTTCATACTCCAAAAACCTTTTACACATTTGGGCACAGTTTTCTTTACCTTTTGTCTGTTTTTAAAGCTAAACTGCAGGCAAATGGCTAAATATACAGGTTAAATCATTTTGAGAGCTGTTTTACCTGCCAAATAATTAGTATTTTTGTCAGTTCTGAGATTTATAGAACACAGCTATAAAAGCCCCGTCTGGCAAGGCAGTAGATCTGATTTTTCTGCAAACAAGTAACACCTACAGGTCTCATCTCCACCCCCGGGTTGAGGTTAGGGGAAAGGAGATTTAACCTTAGATTGAAGAAAGGGTTCTTTTCTGTTAGAGCAGTAAAAATGTGGAACTCCCTTTGCCAGGAAGTGGTACTAGCTAAAGGTGTTGACAACTTCAAAAACATTTTTAGATGTTTTCCTCAGAATGCAGAATATACATGGCTATGGAGAGAATAAAAATCAAACAAACATACACAAACACACATAGGTGGAACTGGATGGACCTGTATCTTTTTTCAACCTTAGAAACTATGTAGCTATGTAACTTATTCTATGGTCTGAGAATTCTCAGATGATGCAGATTATTAATTGAAACTGAACTCCAAGCATAGATAAAAGACACAAATGAATGCAGCTGTTTTCTTTAATCTATCCTTTGAAGTGCAGCTATTCAAATATGATCTGTGCTTTAGTAGCTGCATTGGAGACCAGGGGAGACATTCTGGGTCTAATAAGATCCCCAATGTCTTTAAAAAGAGGACCTATCACATAGGGGGCTTGTTAGCCCCTTTTAGGTAGCAATAAAGTTAAAAGAAAAAAAAAAGTAAATTGAAAAGTGTAAAAAAGAATTGTCTAAATAAAGGGAATTCATTAAAATTTTAGAGCCATGATTCCCATGTTAACTCTAAACTGATAACCTGTAAAGGTTATTAAAGCGCTGCCTAGCATTGTTAATTTTGTCGACTAAAACCGACTAAAACTTTTTCGTCGACTAAATTAACACAATTTTAGTCGACTAAAATGCGACTAAAACTAAAACAATTCAGATGACTAAAAATACGACTAAAACTAAAATGGCATTTTAGTCATAAGACTATAACTAAAACTAAATAAAAAATTTACATCATCAAAATTAACACTCCTCTGCTGGCCATTTCTATATCGGCAACACAATTCCATCCAGAGCATGTAATAATAGCACATTAAAGTTTAAACATGTATTGCACCACCGCATACGCATAAGTAAGGAGCATCTACTAAGCTGCTGAAAACTAAACAATTAAGAAAAATGCTTTTCTTATATTTTTCCCTAATATTTAATGTTGGTAATATATTCAGGTAATATGTGCAATGATATTACAGCCAATGGAGTTTACAGCAGTGTTAATTCCGTCAACGAAAACGTTTTCGTCACCGGCATTTTTCAACTGATGAAAACGAGGCGCAAAGTATAGCACATTTTCGTCAAATGACGACAACTATGACGAAAATCAAATCCGTTTTCGTTAACGAACGAAAACTAAAAGAGAATGTGAGGCAGGGACGTTTACCCAACTTCCGGTTTTCACGGAGCTCCGCCTGTGTGGCGTCTGTCGCAGCATGCCCCGTGACTTCCGACGTGAGGAGTGGAGTCGTCTCGAGATCAGTCACCTGACCTCACCAGAGCACTGCAGCTGCAGCTCTACAGCCAGACGCGCCAGGCCCGACTCATCACACGGCACTGGCACCCGGCCACCACCACATTCAGAGCAGAGCACCCACTGTGAGTTAACAGCCAGACCAGCTATTACTGCCTCCCTGAGT
This sequence comes from Pelophylax lessonae, assembly GCF_965119305.1. Taxonomy (NCBI): domain Eukaryota; kingdom Metazoa; phylum Chordata; class Amphibia; order Anura; family Ranidae; genus Pelophylax; species Pelophylax lessonae. Next base: position 90,970,271 of record NC_138777.1, on the reverse strand, counting down.
TCCCTCAGACCAGTCACCACTGGCATCTGATTCCGCCATCCATCCAGGACTGTGTGCGTGCATATAGGCCGCTGAGGCCCGCCCGGCCCATCCTGTTCAACAACTTTAGTTCAGAGTCAGACCAGAGACCACCCTTAAACCTGTGACCCCCCATCCAGCACTCTGAGCAGCACTGTGTGCACTGACTGCAGGCAGCAGCATTACAGGCCTCCTCTCTGACCTGACCATGACCATTTAGATGACTAAAATGAGTTTTAGTCGACTAAAATGTACTGGAGTTTTAGTCGACTAAATACGACTAAAACTAAAACACTTGCAGAAGACTAAAATGGGACTAAAACTAAAATGCCATTTTAGTCCTAAGACTAAGACTAAAACTAAATTGAAATTTGCTGCCAAAATTAACACTGCTGCCTAGGGAGAATTTTGGGTACTGTAGTTTTTTTGGGCATGTGCAGTTTTAAGGCTTGGCATGTTTGGTATCTTATTTACTTGTCGCAACCCATTCTTATATTTTACCAAAAACCTGGGTATATTATTGTGTTTGTTTGCACTAAAACGCATTTTACTGTATTTCTTCCTGAAAATATGCGTTTGATAAATAGCTAAGCAAATATTGCGCACCAAAAAAAAAAAAAAAAATATATATATATATATATATATGTATGCGCAATGTATACTTATTGTTTAGGGGGAGGGGTGTTACAGTAATTTCTAGCAAAAAATGCAGATTTTGACACGTGAAAAAAAATGTGCCCTTCTAGGCAAGTAGTTAAAGAATACTTCTGGCATTTTTTTTTTTTTTTACATAGTTTAATTGGTTCAGCTTGGATCAATGCAACTATGCATATATCCTAGTTGTAGGATCTCTTTGGAAGCTGGAAATGAATGTACTAGACACTGCTACTTTAGTGATCTGTGCTGGCTTCTGGGCATGGTGCTGAGCTGCTGCCCTATTGCATTCCGAACACAGGAGGTCAGCATGGATGCCATTCAGAGAATGCTTTGTGTTTTTCGTATATAATGAAAAAAAAATGCATTCTCTGATTGAATGAAGTGGGAAGGTGACTCTGCTCTGGAGGCTAGGTAGTGTGTGGAGTGCAGTGCGGGAGTCCATAGTCGCTTCTACACAGAACTGCCGGCTGTGATCACTGTTGTGGGGAAACACCTGCTGTTGATGTAGGGTTGCATCAAACTGATGGTGCCTTTTCTTTTGATCTAGTCAGCTGTCAATTGCATTTTCAGGAATGCAGTGGCTCAGAAGAGTAATGTTACTGTGACAAAACGGTAACTTTGAAGGCGAGACCTTTCTTCCAGCTTTATAGAGAAACTGTAGCAGGTCTCTAGTGACTACTTTACAAATTTATATTTCGCAAGCTGGCATCAAATCATTATTGTACACCGTTTGTCCGGTGGTTAGTTGCTGCTCCCCCCCCCTTTTTCTGCTTTGTACTGTACAATATTTGATTTAAATAAAAAAAAAAAATAATGGATTGCTGAGCATATTTTCTCCCCAACCCTTCTAAACTGGGTTTAAGAGAATGTATTTTCTGGAAAGATAAACTGAAGTATCTCTACTTAGCATACCGGCTTCATCATCCGTCCCTTTCTCATGCTTCTCAGAGTGATGTGACCCCAACTCCTGAAGAGGACACCGAGATCCATGTGATGGCTTCCAAAGCGCATATACATCTTCAGTTCCCAGTACCAGACTTAAGGCCGGTCTCTGAGCGTCGTCCTTGGAAAGAAAAGGCAGTGAGGAAAGAACGCCTTGAGATTGAAGTGACTGATCTGGAGATTAAAACACACAGTAGAAGTACTACAGAGGAGCCTAGCAAAATCGAAATTACTTTCAGTGACTTACATGGTAGGTACTTTGTTTTTTCATTATTAGACATCAGGAAGGTACAAAATTTACACATTCCATTACGTAGCCATGTCCATAAAATCAGAATACATTAAAAAAAATTGCATCCAGGGAGATGCATACTCAATACTAACTACATGAGCATACATTAATAAAACCGATAAAATAAGCCCATGACCGGAATATACCTCCCAGTCTAGCAAACATTTTTAAAGTTTTAGCCCATAAGAAATAGAGATAAACTAACAAAAAGAAAAACAAACTGGGGTAAGCAATGCTAAATCCACTAGAGTGTGTGAGACCACCTTACTGCATCCCGACAAGGGGTCCTTTTCACCCCTCTACCACCCTTCCCAGGGATTTCTCAGATGACTGCTTCACCCCCCAGAGTGGCTGTAGAACCTTCCCAATGAAACCAAACCTTCATAAATTTTTAGGGCAACCACGAACTTCAAACATGATCCTATAAAGTGGAAGATCAGTATTAAGTAATCTCTTCCTCATCTCCAAGGTAAAGACTCTTCATAAATCCACCTCCTAGCAATACGTTTACGGATGTTGAAGAAGAGGAGTCTAAGAATCAGTTTTGTTGCACTACCCATCTCCTCATCATCAATAACTCCCAAAAGACATAAAAGGGGGTTACATACGTTAGGGAAGCCAAAATGATCAAAATGAGAAAGAAAGGGGTTGCGCTGATATGAGTGTAAATAAAGCAGCAACCAAAGATCCAAATAACCTGATTTGGAATAAGTAAAATGAAAAAATTGTGTCTGGTGTGCTAAATGTGAAGGTTTACATAGACAAAACTATAAATTGACCTTGACAATGTAAATCAACAAATTACAGAGAATATGCAACAAAAAGGTCCTAAATGCCTACAAGTGTTAAATCCAGCAAAGGTGTTTCAAACCGTGAAAATAAATAAATTCCCCAAACAGGGTATGAATATAAAGAGTCCAAAAGTAGATAAGGCAAAATTCAGTCCAAGTGTCAGTGAATGAATAAAAAGGTTCCACAGGATGACAAAACACCAACTGTGTCAAGTAAATCCCACCACCTATGAGAGTGGCTGCTTACCAGACAGATGGACAGTGTGCAATGTTTTCAAATGTAAAGTGGTGGATTCCAGTAAATGGAAAAAAACTACCCCACTCAGTGCCGCCTCGTGTGGTAGACAAATTAATAAGCCTCTTACCAGATGGTTGGTTTTATGGAGCATAAATATATCTCCTTGGGTAGGCAATTCCCTCAGCAGTAATCGCAAGTGGTATAAATACTGGTATCCCCCTGGTGGTGATGTAGGCTCCTATGTATATGTGAACTCACTCCCGCTCAAATTCCTCAGGCATTGAGCAGTGGAAGTATATAAAGGAAATAGGCAGCCGATAGTGAATTACCCCAATACAACTTTATTGAAGATAGGTAAAACACTTACATGATCGAAGTACAAGCACACAGATGTTCGCGGCCACCTGCAGTGCGGACCGCGAGTAGTGACGGCACGTCCCTTCAAACTGACACGTTTCTCCTGAGTAGGCTTCGACTGAGATTGGAGGATGTACTTTGATCATGTAAGTCTTTTACCTATCTTCAATAAAGTTGTATTGGGATGGTAGACCCGGGGCGAGCCGTGGGGGGCGTCCCCTCCCGCTCCTTGTAATGACAGCCGAGCGGCTTCTCAGCCGCATCGGTTGTCTTTAAAAGACAGCCGACCGTCGGTTATGGACACCGGTACCGGGGTGATGCCTCTAGCTGCAGGCATCACCCCGGTACATGCACTTTCCCTTAATATTGGCAATATCTGTAAATCCAAAGGCCGATTCTGATATATTGGGGAAAGTGCATATCGACCACCGATTATATCGGTGTTGCCGATAATCAGTCGATCTCTAATTCATATCCTGTTTGGGGAATTTATTTAATTTTCACGGTTTGAAACACCTTAGCTGGATATAACACTTGTGGGCATTTAGGACTTTTTTGATGAATATTCACTGTAATTAATTGATTTACATTGTCAAGGTCAATTTATAGTTTTGTCTATGTAAACCTTCACATTTAGCGCACCAGACACAATTTTTTCAAGCCAAAATTATCCTTTGGCAGTGCTTGTTGCTTGTGTTTGATATGGAGGTATTAAAGTGTTACTAAACCCAGGACCCTGCATTCAGTATATCTGGTCTCCCACAGTACACAGAATATGGAAATGCAATTATCTTAGTAAATACACTGCTGAAAAAGATTAAAGGAACAATTTTTAATCAGAGTATAGCATCAAGTCAAAATAAACTCCTGGGATATTGATCTGGTCATTTAAGTAGCAGTAGCAGAGGGGGGTTGTTAATCAGTTTCAGCTGCTTTGATGTTAATGATATTAACAACGGGTACTCGATGGACAAGAATGGGATTACCTCCAAAACAGGAATGATTTAACAGGTGTAGGCCACTGAATTTTTTTCCCCCACTTCTCTTTTCTGACTGTTTTTATTTGGCTAGGGTCAGTGTCACTATTGGTAGCATGAGGTGATACCTGGACCCTATAGAGGTTGCACAGGCATTCCAGCTCCTCTAGGATGGCACATCAATATGTGCCATTGCTAGAAGGTTTGCTGTGTCTCCCAGTCTCAAGAGCATGGAGGAGATTCCAGGTGAGCTGGACAGGGCTGTAGAAGGACCTTAACCCATCAGCAGGACTGGTATCTACTTCTTTGTGCAAGGAGGAACAGAATGAGAACTGCCAGAGCCCTACAAAATTACCTCCAGCAGGCCACTGGTGTGAATGTCTCTGACCAAACAATCAGAAACAGACTTCATGAGGGTGACCTGAGGCCCCAATGTCCTCTAGTGGGCCCTGTGCTCACTCCCCAGCATCGTGGAGCTCGATGGGCATTTGTCATTAAATACCAGAATCGGCAGGTCCGCCACTGGCTCCCTGTGCTTTTCACAGATGAGAGCAGGTTCACCCTAAGCACATGTGACAGATATTAAAGGGTGTGGAGAAGCCGTGGAGAACGTTATGCTGCCTGTAACATCGTTCAGTACGACCGGTTTAGTGGTGGGTCAGCGATGGTCTGGGAGACATATCCATGGAGGGACGCACAGACCTCTACAGGCTAGACAATGGCATCCTGACTGCCATTAGGTATTGGGATGAAATCCTTGGATCCATTGTCAGACCCTACGCTGGTGCTGTGGACCTGGGTTCCTCCTGGTGCACCACAATGCCCAGCCTCATGTGGATCTGTGCATACAAGATCAAGCAGCCTTTTTACACAATTCAGAGGATTAACCCTGTAGGTTCCACAGTGAGTATAACAAGCATGCTCTAATGCATATACACACTGATTTTACTGTTGTGGGTTTAGTAACACTTTAAGTCTTTGCTCATGCTGCGTATACGGGAACCATGTAGAGACCGGGGGGGGGGGGGCAGCTGGGGAAGCTTTGCCCTTGTTTTCTTACCTTGTGTCTTCTGCAAGAATTGCTTTCAAAATAAATATGCTGTCTTATTTCTGTTTAAAAAAAAAATAAAAATAAAGTGTGCCCAAGGCACTCAAACACAAGAATGTAAAATAATAAAAGAAGGGGCTCAGTGAATAAAATCAGTGAGCTGGAAAGAAATGTGACAAATTAAAATGTTCTGTGGGAAGGTGTTCTTTCCAATTACAATGCTCAACAGAAACAATGTAACAAAAATGAATCAAAATAAAAATGAAAATATGTGAACAGCAACAATAGTGGCAAGCAAAGAAACTAGAAACCAATCCCAGAGGTTTTGTTTAGAACTAGACACAAATCACTGAAAATGGCTTAATCAAGGCGGCCTCCTCAGATTCAGACGGGGTTCACATTGGTGTGATGGAAGACATTGCATGTGATCCGCATTACACTGCTGTGCAAATCACATGCAATGTCTGTGCGATGCAAATTCAGCCATACAGATTGTATGGCTGGATTCGCACCGCATTCGGATCAAACTTGTGCAGGACCCTTTTTTTGGTCCAAACCAGTATCGGATCGCATAGGTGTTCATATATGCGATATGCGAACCGATTTGGGGTTGTCGTTAACTTTGTATTGACAATCCCAGTGGTTCGCATATGGCAGTGTGAACTACCTGCGAGTCGGGTGCGATGCAGGAACCCGTAGTGAACCGAGCCTTAGGCTTGGGAAACCGGTAACCTGCAGAAGTGTAAACAAATAGAGAGTGGCGCCAAGCAGCCATATAGTGTAATAAGGTAATTTATTAAATATACAGATAAAAGGAAAAAACATGTACTCACAAGTATACAAAATTCGGGGTCCAGTGGCAAAGTCCAGACCATGGGTGGATGGATCAGCAGAGTTAGACATGATGAAAGAAACTCCGCTGCAGGGAACAGCTAGAGCCGCCAGAGAGCTAAAAAGCCACTGGAACAGGAGTTTAAATCTAGACTGCCCATATTGACTCAATGTCAAGGAGGGAAAACTTGGCATATAATTAAAAAATGTCATAACTGCACATGATTCAAGCTAAAGTTCCAGCAGCTTTCAGCTTTTGGTGGCTCTAGCGGTTCTCTGCAGTGGACAAGTTTTTACTTTCCTATCTGACTCTGCCAATCTATCCTTCAATGGTCTGGACTCTGCCACTCAGTGAGATGCCCTGAACTTTGTACACTTGTTAGTGCATATTTTTTGCTTTTATTTAAACTACAGTAACTTACTACACCAATTGGCTGCTTGGCACCACTCTATCCTTTTTTTTTTTTAAAGTGTTAGTAAACTGCAGCAAAAAAAATAAAATAATAATTTTAAAATTGTTCCCCGGCAGTTTAAGTCATACTGTGCTTTTATGCACCACTTACCTTAAAAAAAAGCCCTCCAGCGGCGCGCTGTCACTGCTTTCATCTTCACCCGGTCTTCCTTCCGGGTTTGCAGCTTAACCGCCTGTTATTATATAATGTCAGGCCAGCAATGGAGAGCATGTTTACAGTGATATTAAACCCAACAGCAAACATTTATTATATTGCAGCTTACTAATTCTTAGATGTGATGGCTGCATTCGTTTTTCCTTTTTTCATGCGTTTTTTTTTTTTTCTCTTTCCATCTGCTGATCTGGCCAGTAAGTCCGTTTTTTTTTTTTTTTTCAAAAGAACAGCCAGCTACAAGGATGAGACAAACTATTCAACACTGGCAGAGCAACAGGAAAAAACTGTTTGCTGTAACTGCTTATAAAGTGTTAGCTGGAGTTTTGTTAGTATATTTAAACCTGCTAGTACATTAACACGCCCCTCCCCAGAGTAGGGGCACTCTAATACAGTAGGTGTGCTACAGGCCGGATTACCAGGTGACAACAGAGGGGAAAAAAATAAATACAAAATTTAATGGAGCTACCGCATCGAATGACTGGTAAGCTGCAATATATTACATGTTTGGTTTTGCTTTAATACCTCTAAAAGTTCCATAGGTCTTTGCCATTGATGCATATGATGTGAGAAGTAGAACATGATAATCTCCAATTGCATACAGGTTATCCTTCTTTTTTTTTTCAGGTGTGTATACTGATGGGGAAAATCTTCGTGTTCCTTGTGTGAAGATCAGTAAAGGATTAGACCCCATGGCCAAGGCCAGTGGAAAGAAATTTGTCTTCCCCAGGTTAGTTTTGTGTGTGTGTGTGTGTATGTATGTATGTATGTATGTATGTATGTGTGTATATATATATATATATATATATATATATATATATATATATATATATATATATATATATATATATATATATATGTGCATCTCATAAAATTAGAATTTCATTAAAAACTTAATTTATTTTAGTAATTTAATTCCAGCCAAGCAAACCAACACCAGCAGATGACATGACTCCCCAAATTATCACTGACTGTGGAAACTTCACACTGTGCCTCTCTTCCTCCAGACTCTGGGACCTTGCTTTCCAAATGAAATGAAACCTTTCCCACAGTCAGTGATGATTTGGGGAGCCATGTCATCTGCTGGTGTTGGTCCACTGTGTTTTATCAAGTCCAAAGTCAGCACAGCCCTCTACCAGGAAATTCCAGAGCACTTCATGCTTCCCTCTGCTGACCAGCTTTATGGAGATGCTGATTTCATTTTCCAGCAGGACTTGGCATCTGCCCACACTGCCAAAAGTACCAATACCTGGTTTAATGATCATGGTATCACTGTGCTTGATTGGCCAGCAAACTCGCCTAACCTAAACCCCATAAAGAATCTGTGGGTTATTGTCAAGAGGAAGATGAGACACCAGACCCAACAATGCAGATTAGCTGAAAGCCACTATCAAAGCAGCCTGGGCTTCCATAACACCTCAGTAGTGCCATAGGCTGATCGCCCCCATGCCATGCCCCACTGATACAGTAATTCATGTAAAAGGAGCCCCAACCAAGTATTGAGCGCATACTATCCTCTACATGGGCATACTTTTCAGTAAACCTACATTTCTGTATTTATTTATTTTTTTGATTGATCTTATGTAATATTCAAATTTTCTGAGTTTTGGGTTTCAACTAGCTGTAAGCCATAATCATCAAAATTAAAAGAAAAAAATGCTTTAGGGCCCTTTCACACGGACGCTCCGTATGTCTGCAAATCATCCTATTTTTTTGCGGATGATTTACGGACATAATGTAAGTCAATGGCATTGCGAATATCGGCGGAATACCATCCGCTGACATCTGATTTTCTTCCTTTCAGTTCTGTTCCGTTTTTTGGAACGGAACAGAACCCTATTTTTCCTCCGTTCAAAAAACGGAAAGGAACCAAATTTGGATGTCAGCGGTGTCATCCGCTGACATCCGCAATGCCCATAGACTTACATTATGTCCGTATATCATCCACAAACGGATGGGATGATATGCGGACATATGGAGCGGATGACACAAGTGTCATCCGCTCCGTGAAAAAAAGTGTCGGAGCGGATCGCAATGCGGTCCGCTCCGTGTGAAAGAGCCCTTAAATATATCACTCTATGTGTAACGTATCTATATAAAATAAAGGAGTTTCACTTTTTGAAATGAATTACTGAAATAAATTACCTTTTTAAAAGATAACATCTTACTATATTTCTAGGAATATAGTGTATAGGTGGGCTGCAGCCAGTATTTATTATATCAGAGGCTTGAAATTATCCTAAGCGCGGATTTCTCATCTTTCAAATTACCTTTTTAAGTTATGTATAAATTCAGATTTTGTCATCACATTTTTACAATGGCTATGAGAGCTATGTTTATTTTTACTAAGATCACCACACTACTAGACTGTCTGTGACTTCTCTTTCTAAAAGGGTGTTGATTCCCAGCACACAGGGAATTTTAATTTTTATAGCTGTTTAGGGAAAACTGCGCACTTGAATATGCTTTGCTTATGGAAAATTAGACACTGAAGAGATGATCCTCCCCTGTAAATATAGAGCAAAATGTCCCAAGTATGCAAGATAGTTCAAGCTAGTTTGTATATTTTTCTGATATTAAGCAAATAAGCAGAATTTTAAGCATGAGGGACACAAATGAATTCTCTGCAAAGCTGAAAACCTGGGAAATTTTATCATTTATAATGGGTAAAACTCCTTTTAAAAGGTGACAAAATAAAAATCTGCAGAGTGAGTTTTTATTTCTTAATGTGGAATTAAGCTCCACTTTTGAACTTTTACCTACAGATAATCCTATAATAAGGCTTACCTGTAGGTACAGTGAATATTTCCTAAACTGTTTAGGAGATATTCACACTACATGTAGCTGGTGACGTCACCGGCGCATTGCGCTCTGAAGGGACTGCAAACCGCACGTGCGGGAGTAATTTTATTGTGGCCCTGGCTACTCGTACAACTGGAGCCTGTGAACCTGGAAGGAAGACTGGGTGACAATGGCAGCGTTAAGGAGCCATGACAGTGCTGCGCTAGAGGGCTCCGTGTACAGGTAAGTCTGTCATAATGTACTAGTATGTGGTGCACACCAGTACATTATGACTTAAACCTGCAGTGGGGCCATTGTTTTTTTTTTCTTCTGGGGGTTTACATTTTTTTTGGTTAGTGGGTTCTTAGTGTAATTTTGTATATGTACGCAACAACAAAGTATCTCAATCTAGCATAAACATTTCATGAGTAATTTTTATTTTAATTAAATTCGTTCAATCAATTATTGATGCCTATTTAAAAAGAGCTAGATATCTGCTATCCACAAACCGTGGGACATCCCTCTGTGGCTGCACTTTCATCTAGCAGAAAAGTTCTCAATTTCCTTCATTTCTTGTGAGTGAACCCTGATTCAAACTTTGGAGGGGTATATTATTCTTCTTTGCTCAGTCAATAGGGTCTCAAACAAACATACCAATTATCTACAGAGATTGGTGTAGCCTCTGTCATCCTACCAGCATACTCCCAAGCTACAACCTTTTCACCTCTTTCTCTATATCTGTTTCCTTTGACATGAAAGGGAAAAAGGTGAATATGTCTGAAGCCATCTAAAAGGGTGCTGCTGCTATTGGTCAGGATTTTCTGTTGGACGCCTTCTCATTCCTGAGCAATGGAAAGCTGTTTAGGACCAGGCAGCTCGAAATCAGAAGAACAAAATATGATGATGATCTCTGAATTCTTTCCCTGTTATTCTGCACTAACTGGAACTGACTTCTACCTCTCAGTATCACAAAAAGGGAGCTTTTTTTTTTTTTTTAGCAACGTAAGTCTTGTGGTTGCAGCGGGTGTTTTACACACGAAGAATGTTTGCACACTCCACAAGCTGACTGTTGGCTGACAGACAAACACCTGATCGTTATTCTGTGATCCCTGAAGTGTACACCCCCCCCCCCCCATATTCTTACCCAGGTCTGCTACCCCACCTAGCTAGATCTCCCCTAGCTAGAATGAACCCGAAAGCATTGCGAAAAACATAATTTCTGTTGTCACTTTTGGCCAGGAAGGAAGCTAATGGATCTTGATCTGCCCTCTGTTGTCTCACCCGCCTTCCAGTGAAGCTATCAGAGGTCTATAATATGTCATATAGAGGACTTTTTGTCCCATATGTGATATAAATAAAGTTTTATGGGGGAATTTTTGTCTTGTATGTGATATAAATAGTTTTATTCAAAGTAACAAAAAAAAAAAAAGAAATCAAATAATAAAGTTACACCCATGCATTTAAAACCTCCCAAAAAAACATTGGGCAAGCCTACATATATTCCACATGCATATCGCTGCCCACGTGCGGGACCAATAATTTAAGGACCATTATTCACAGTTAAAAACAAACGGCAACCACCCCAACCTATAAGTGGCCTATGCAGCAAGGCGCACATGGAAGGGCGACTCATATTAATAAACAACAAAGAAAAATTCCCAGTTCACTTAACAGCCAGCCTGCAACAAACTGAATTGTCCTCTCCAAAAGTTCACATTAAAACAAGGGGGTTTAGTTTGCACACATTTGCAAAAAATATGTGTAGGCTGCAGGGTCACTTCACGGCACCGTAGTGTACTGCTCTCCTAACTCTATAGAGTCTCCAAAGTTGGACACCTATATAATAATGGATGGATTAAGAGCAGGTATGCCTGGAGGGAGACCATCCCTCCTTTAAAGGTATAGGGACACACTGGACACCCAGCAATAGCACAATTGCAGTGAAGTTATCCAGGGTGTCCCCTCACCAATAAACCAATAGTACAAACAAATGGCAACCACCCCAACCTATAACTGGCCTTTGCAGCAAGGAGCACATGGAAGGGTGACACATGTTAAAAAAAACAACAAAGACAAAATTCCTAGCTCACTTGCCAGCCTGCAACAAACTGGATTGTCCTGCCTAACAGTTCACATTAAAACCAGGGGTTTAGTTTCCACACGTTTGCAAATATATGCGTAAACTGCAGGGCCCCTTCACATCCCCCTAGTGTGTGTGTATGTGTGTGTATGTGTGTGTGTGTATGTATGTATGTATATATATATATATATATATATATATATATATGATAGATTAAGGGCAGCTATGCCTGGAGGGAGCCCACCCCTCGTTAAAGGTTAAGGTATGCACTGGACACCCAGCAGCAGCAAAGGTATCCAGTGCGTCCCCTCACCAATTCACCAGCAGTACAATGGGTAACTACCCCAACCTATAACTGGCCTCCCAGTTAACGCTAAATGCTTTTAAAGTCTTGCTATTAAAAAATATAGGGTACTTTTGTCATCACTATTGAGTGAGTGAGTTGGAGCTCTGGAGCTGGAACTCCACAAGTTGGATTTGGCCTGGGGCTCTGAAGGTTACCAAATGCTTTTCCCTTCTCAGGTCTGATTTTTTTTTTTTTTTTTTTTTTTTTTTTGTGGTATGGTGGCCTCCAAGATCACTGTCAGTTTGTAGTCAGTCTAAAAGTGCACACTCCATGGTCATTGTGCATCACTTTTTACATTTCTACTTCTGTGTTTTTCAAGTACAATCTCTGGACATTCGGTCACACTTTTACCAAGTTCTATAGGTTTGATATGTTATCTGATCCTAGTTTAGTACAGGGTTTGCCAAAACAGAGGCCTCTGCTGCATTGTGATTTTACTCTTAACCACCTATTTTTTCTGACTGCTCTGGCATGTCCATGGATGTCTACTGTGATTGAGTGCACACTAAGAAAAGTGGGTAATTTCGTATAATTGTTTTTTCTAATTCATTTTATTGGGGGGGGAGGGGATACATCCAACCCTCATTTTTCTTATCCTGTCTTGTTCTGTGTTCTTGTTTTGTCAACATAGCAATAGCTCACAAAACCCTGTTTGCCTTTTAGCATCTTAGTTACTATACGTCCTGAAACCAAAAGCTCTCCATGGGACATTGGCCAAGATAAGGTTGACGACCTTGATCTTCCATCTGTGGAAAGTCCTTGTGAATTAAAGCAGCCTGAACCCTCCCCTTTCTCCTCTAAGCGCACAATGTTTGAAACTGAAGAGGTAAGCCTGAACCAAGAAATATGTTTTTGCTCAAAATGATTTGGTGAGCTTTTTATCTCTTTCTGCTTCTTTCACTCTAATTTTTTCATCTTTATTTGTACCACATATGGCTTCTGTGCCTTCAGATGGTAATACCTGCTGATCCAGAGGAGATGGCAGACTTCCAGCAAGTGACACTTGCATCCTCCCAATATACACTTGAGGTGACTCTTCCCCGTGCTCACATATTCCTTCCCAGCAAAGATGTGTATGAAAACCTATACAACAGGTACCCACTCTATAATATTACCCTATTTTGGGTTACAGATTCTGTACATGTTATGCTTATTTCTTTATTATAATTACTGCTACTTATGTTTTTCTGCTCAGGCTGTGTAATGATCTTCTGATGTGGGAACCTATGACCTTGTTTGATGTGCCCATTACTGATTCTCTGTTTCCTAATGAGACACTTTCCAGATCTGGGTATCAGCCAGACACATTTCGCATGTGCAAATCTGCTTTCAGACTGGGTGAGTTTGTGGTCTTCCTATGTAATATGGCCACCTAAAGTTCAAAACTGCCAACATTTCCGTATTAGTCATTAGAAGGGCTCCCATATGCCAGTTATTCTCTCACCCAACTACCCTTTCCCAATCCTTTTTCCCTACCCTCTCCCCCCCTACCCCCCTTTTTTTGTTTTTTCCCTCTCCCACTATTTCCCTATCCTTGCCTTCACTTAGTCGCCCTTGGCTTCCTCCTTTTACTTTATACCTTTAGTCTAGGGTCCTTTTGGGTCCACTCATCTACCATATCTCTTTATTCAAAATATGTTCTTCAAGCATGGCAGAGTCTTTTAACCTTTTTCTATGAGAGGGTATGGCAAGGACAAATTCATTACTATATCTTTTTATTATCATATAAGAAGTGGCATAACATTTCTGTGCATACATTATTGTTACCAAATCCCCTCCATGTAGCTTTGTATGACCACCAAAGTGTGATATGTGTCTGTTTTAATGACTATTGTTTGGTGTACTGTTTTACATTCTTTACTGAAAGACAAAATCAAAATGTATAAATAGGGTAAAAAAACTGCTAACATTCTTATAATCATAATGCCCATTTCTTACCTAACAGACTCCGATTCAGAGGATGAAGACTCTCATTTCTACTCGGTGGATGAGATTGCCAAGGCTAGGAAAGGCTGCCAAGAAGGTCTCAGTTTTTTTTCTGCTTCTGTCAACATTTTGCGAGGACGCATCACTGCTTGGACGGAATCCAAGGTTTTATTTGATTTCTTAGTCTTGTACCTTCATTTATTTTGTCAGGACCTCCTGTAATGTGATTTTGCTTGCTGATTTGTTTCTGTTGCCTACCATGAGACAGAGTGAAGGAAGCAAGAAGCTGGATGGTCAGCATGGTGAGGTAGTTCTGGATGTAGAAAATGGCCGTATCTTCAGTGTCTCCAAGCACAAAGGAAAAGTGGATCTTAGCTATCTTTGTATTGAGTCTGACACCATGTCACTTTTTCATAAAGGTATTAATCCTGATAAATGGGTGTGTTTGTGTATTGTGAACAAGCTGAAGAGTAGCAACATGAACTCTTAAATTACCAATGGCATTGTATTGTGGCCACAGGATCATTCCGTTAATAAAGCTTTATTTCAGAAGCATTAGCGCTACCATGATGCAGCTGATCGTTTCATAATGGCAAAGGGCGCATGTGGTCACAAGAAGTTCTTAAAAAAAAATGTATCTCTTAGAGAACAATCCTGAGAGAATCCTGTGTGGAGCAGGGTAAAAGTCTTAGGATTGTTTTCCTGTGCGTTCATATGTACCTCTTTTATGTTATGTATGTCATGAGCCCCAGACATAAAGTTTTTTTAAACTGTTCTTGTACACCCAGAAGAGAATATATTGCTAGATGAAAGATTAGCATGCAATCTGACCTTGAGGTATCTCTAGGGTGACATTGGGCAAATTAACGAGCTTTGAGCGTGTTCAGACAAGGATCTGAACCCATGTGTGTGAGCCCGCTAGGATGTTGTTGTCTGTATGGACCAATGATATGGGCCCTGTAGCCGTATATACAAGGTACATATATATATATATATATATATATATATATATATATATATATATATATATATATATATATATATATATATGTATATGTGCGGCTGAAAGATGAGGAATTCCCCTGCCACAGATGATTGTCCTGTAGAGGTGACAGCTTCCAGGCAGGCTCGCACCCATGGGTTCGGATCCAAGTTCAGACACCTGAATTCATTACGAATAATAACCCCAGAGTAGTGTGTTTTCAGTTCAAGAATACAGGAGACTTTGGACCCAAATTTATATAAACCCTAGCAAGCAATGTGTTAAAATGGCCACAATAAGCAATCCCAGTATAATACTGTAGCTTTTCCTGTATGTGCCAGGTACATTCAAACAGTTGTATGCCAGTCCAAGATAACCACTCCTACTACCAATGTGCCTCACGTTTTTTGCTCTTTTTCTCTACATTGATGCTGAAGGTTTCCCCCTTTGATTGGTATTTAGCCTGCATGATTGTCCTCAGCCTGGATTTTGTTTTTTTCCTTATCTTGACCCAACTGGGCTGGACGTTGTGGGGCTGACCTTTGAAGTGACTTCAAAGTGCTGGATTCCACATAGGGTGCTTTCATGACATTGCTGTGGTAAAGCACTTTCTGGGTCCATAGCCTCTGGCATTGCCTCTGTGCTTGTCCTGTCTCTGAAGATTCACTTAGTAAGCAGGCTGGGCACTGGAAGCTCTTTCATTTTTGGTGGTTGCTAGATGCCATTATTCCTCATTTCGTGCTGGCTCTGCCATGAAATGGGTTAACTCTGTGTGACGTAGCACTGGCATGATTTGCAGGGTGAAGTGTCACAAGCGCACTGCATGCTCTTTCCAGCCATACAGCACCGAAAAACATCTTTCTGCTGCTGGTGCACAAACGTCACGTGGAACTTAGACTTTCGATCTGTTCTTGCTACTCGCCCACAATGACTTTGGTTACCTGCAGACATTACTGACCCTCACCTGCTACCAGCTTGTCTGGGTTTTGTGAGCACTTGAGGCCTTGCCTCTTACCCTGAGCTTTAGCTTTTGTGGAGGAGAATGGGGAGGTGGTTAGAAAGTCTTGTTATTCCTGGTTCCCCCAGCCAATGTGTTTTATTGCCTACTGACGGTGCTGACGTTTGCAGCCTAGAGTCGTGTTGTCTTTTGCTGTTAGATTTTCTTCACAGGACTTTATGATCCGAATTACCCAATTCATTTGCTAAAATTGATCACTGAGGCTATAAGACTCTACCATTTCCTTTCCCTAAAATAGTTTATCTGATTTACCCGTGGCCTTAAAGTGTTACTAAGCCCAGGACCCTGCATTTGTTACATCTAGTCTCCCACTGTACACAGAACATGGAAGTGCAAATATTTTAGTATACTTTTCTCTATCGTTCATTGACAGACACAGCTCCTGATCTTTTTAACCATTGGGTTATATTCCCCCTACAGGAGTAAGACACTAGGCAGAAAAAAAGCTTGACTACGCCTATGGGCAGGCTGTATTGTTTTTTTTCAGGTGAGCTCCAGTTGTTCTTGATTGAGCTCCATGTTACCTGGTTGGCTATGGTTTAGCCAACATTCTTATACTCAAAATGCTAATTTTTTTCTGCTGTTCCCACCCCTCAAGTTTAATACTGCTTTGGGACGTCCCAATGGTTAAGAAGATCCGGAACTGTGTTTGTCCATGAACGATAGAGAAAATTGGATTTTTGTCTTAACGTAAAATACATTTCTCTGATGTTCATTGACGGACACAGCACCCACCACTCTGTGCATCTCTTTTAGCACTGCTTATAACAAAACTGAGTGCCTATAGCTGAGAGTGGGAGTATACCCCCTGGGACTGCCCATAGGCGTAGTCAAGCTTTTTTTTTTTTTTTCTGCCTAGTGTCCTACTCCTGTAGGGGGCAGTATAACCCAATGGTTAAGAAGTTCAGGAGCTGTGTCCGTCAGTGAACCTCAGAGAAAGGGATTTTACGGTAAAACACCAGTTTTTCTCATCAGTGGTATAAAGCAGTCTTGTGATTTCTATCAGTGTCTGGTTAAAGCTTGTAGGAGGAGATTTCATTCTCCCACTATTGTCCTATGAGAATGCAGGACCCCTGACCTTCTGTCTTGGCAATGCTGATTGGCCCTGTGCTGATCACATGCACTTTCCTGAGGGAAAAAAAAAGCCTCTCCAGCAATACATGCCAAACCGAGCATGTGTAGCTTGTTCCCTAGCTCTGTAAATATCAGGAGATATATTAGAGATAGTGGAAGGAGGAGAAGATCAGAGGAGACAAGGTCATGCAGCCTATTTACTCAATGCAGGGATTAACCCCTTAGGTTCCACAGGGAGTATAACAAGCATGCTTTACTGCATACAGACTGATTTTTCTGTTGTATGTTTAGTAACATTTTAATGGCTTTTGAGCAATCGGCCTCTGAGACTATCTGATTTTGGAGTTGCACAAATACTAGTCGGAAGAGCTTTCCCTGAGGAGTCGCAGTCTACTGCTATTACTCCCAAGTTAAAAGAGACTGTTTTGGCTCTTATTTATGCAGTGCACACCATTTTAAAACTAGAGGATCAGCTTGTTGCTACCGGTTCTATCAGTGCTGTTTCCAGCCTTAGATTGCATAGGGCAGCAAAGATCAGCCCTTTGCACTTGCTAAACAAACTGTTTCAATACAATGATTGGAAGTGTCCTGGTAGCTTGTTACTTCCCCTAAGTGCTTGCTAGCGTTGTATCTGTTTGGTACAGATTTTATTGATAAGTGGTCAAACTCCTCTGTGCATACGGCTGTCTCTTACAAGGTGCCTACTATCCCTAGGGAGGATCAACTGCTTTAAAGAAACCTATAGATAAGAAATTATAAATAATTTCCAGAACCCTGTTCTCACGTGCAGGTCTTGCCTTAAAACTGTTCTTGGCTGTAATTTTATTTGGTCAGATGATGTCTGGGTGAAATCTCTTAAAAGTCTGCCAAATCCTTGGACGAGTCCTTTTTCTCTGTCATGGTACAGTATGCTCCCACTTTTCAGAGTCTTGGCATGTCTAACCTTTGAGGAGGATTGGACATTCCCCAGATGCTTGGTTGTGGGAGGTGGTGTCACAGACTGGCTCTCCTGGGCCTTCTGGACCAAGTTGTCATAGCTCTGGTTCCTGCTACAAAACAATTCTGGGGTTTTCTTCAAACTGTTCAGTGTCCCAAAATCTAAAGGAGGCATTCACCTCATATCAGACCTTGAAGCCTTGAACGACTACATTAGAGTCTACAATTTCTGGATGGACTTTACCAGATCTGTCATTGCCTCCCTTCATCATGGAGATGTTCTTCAGACATCAAAGATGCTAACATGCCTTTCTCTACCTTTCCAGAACACCAACGCTTTCTGAATTTTGTTGTAGCACCACTGCACTCCCAGATTGTGGCTCTGGCTGTGCAATGCAGCTTGTTGCGTTGTGTTGGCCCTGTTGCACTCTCGTGTCAGTCCTATTGTGGGATATTTAACCTTCTGTTATTAGAATGGGAGCTGGATCCTGAACCTTCAGAAATTGTTGCTGTAACCAATTCATCGCTTGCAAAATCTGGGTCTGGTTCTTAAGACTGACAATGGGACACAGCCCCATAGAAGTCCTTGGGGCTGTAATGTGTGAGCAGGACAGTGAGGCTTGTGGCTCTGGATGTAAACAAGCACCAGAGGTCATGGCTGTTGGATTGAAGTTTTGGCCAAAGCTTTTTTGGCTGTATTTTTCCTTTGGATCACAGGAGTGCAGTTCGTTCTGCACTCCTGTGACCTGTTTCAGCCAACAGTGGGCTAAAGCTGTTGGCTGATTTCACAGAGCCAGTCCAGGCTCTGAAAAGATCCCAACCATACTGACTTTCATCAGCTCTATGCAGGCTGAAGACCGAAAGCTGAGCGATCAGTAGTGTTTGGTCGCTCAGTTCTCTGGCTTAGAGCTGGCGGGGACAGATGCAGCATTGGACCATGCATCCACCTAGAATAGTTACTTTTTTTTATTTATTTTATTTTTTTTAAATTCCGAACTTCTCTTCTAATTATGCAGTATGTGAGGGGTTTAGGTTAGGTCAGGTTAACGAGGCAAAGTGGATTAGTGCAGTTTTTTTTAAAGTTTAAATATCCTTTTAAGGTCTCCCTTTTTTATTTTTCCCTAATTCTACTAGGTTTGCTTTTTGGTTTTCAGCATCAGACAACTGTTCCAGATCCTTAAGGTTGTCATACATTCTCAAAGTTTTACTAGTTAGACCCTTCTCACCTGATGCCAGCTTAGGGTTTATGGTACTTAAGGCAGCTCTTTGAGCTGCAGTCAATCCCCAGTTCTCTGTTGTATTTTCTTGGACCTATTAGTGATTGTTTGCTTTGTTAACCAACCTTCAGTTGGACTGCTCTTGGACAACCTGAAAGACTTCCTGTGTCCCTCAAAAGACAAGAAAGAAAATACGATTTTTATACTCTCTCTGAAATCATGTTGTTTGTGTCCATTGAGGGACACAGGGTCCATCCATCTGTGTTTATGATCATGCTTTCTGTATTGCTTTTCTGCAAATCTGAGGCATGCTGGTAGTAGGAGAGAGGTTATCCCAGGTTGTCCTATAGCCTTTTTGTTTGTCCGTATCTAATCCTTTTCTTAGATAGCATTATAACATGAAGGTGAAAAACTTCCTCTGTCCCTTCAAAAAATGTTTTATGGTGTGTACAAAAGATCATATTTTTTGTGTTATTCGCTTTGTGACTTTTTTTTTTTTATATCTTCATTTAGCTACTGTAGAGGACTACCTAGCACCAAGTAGTTTAGAAATACCTACATTTGTACCACCTGAAAACCTCAACCCCACGATCTATATCTCAGAAGAGGGTGTTTCTGCACAGTTACCATCAACCAGAAAAGAAAAGAACCTAAAGATGCTCTCTCTGGCTGTCCGCATTGATTTAAACCTTGTGAAAAACGTCAAGGTATGACAAAAAATGTACAGTGTTTGTTGACAATAACATCTTCTATGATATATAAAATTTTGTGACTATAAAAGGATACCAGTATCTGATTTCGCTTTCAGTAATGTACAAGTTTTATTATTTGCAAAGAAACCAGTTTTCAGACAATTTCAGCACTTTGTATCTTGCTGCTTTCTCATTCTCTTGTGTTATGGCATTGATTAGTTAGAGCACATTACGCTTTCAAATTATGATTAGAACTAGTATTGGCCAGTTTTTTTATTGCCGTCATTTACGTTATATTAACCCTAGTAAAAAAAAAAAGTATGAAGAATTGAAAATGTGCACCTTCTCTTCTTGGGAAAATCTTGCTGATTACACAGGTAGAGCTGTTTTCACATGCATAATATTTTTATTGGATACTGCGAGTCTTATTCTTTGTTTTTCATTCATTGCAGGAGTTCTTGGTAGCACTGAGGTTTGATGGTGCTACTTTACGTCACTACATGGCATTGCCAGACCAAAGCTGGTATAGTCAAGTAAGTTTATACCTTTTCACAATGATATTTTGGCCCACTCTCTGTGTTGGCCATAAACTTTACATTTGTTCTCTGTGTTGGCAGCCAGTGCAATAAAGATTATTTTACATTGTAACCCTATGATTATGCTGAAAGAGCCTAAGCAGAGCGCCACCCAAAAGGGGAAGTTCTGCTTAAAGGACTCGTTCCCTGCTCCTCTTTCACAATTGTCACTTTTGATGAATGGGTACCCAATTTTGACAGGTACCTGCTTCCCACGGCGCTCGGAAATGGAAGTTCTCCTCCCTCCCTCCCCCCTGCAGTCTTGTGGGACACTGACAGGTCCCAGAAGACTGCATCCACCATTCACAATGCGCAACACGACTCGCGCATGAGCAGTGGGTACCCAGCTGTGAAGCCACAAGCTGTCACAGCAAGGTGCCCATTGTGAAGATGACGGTGCCACCGAGGGAGGACAGAGGGTAAAGAAGGCTAGGCTGAGAGCACCGCTTAATCCTGTGACAGAGTGGTGAGTGGCTGTTTTTTTAAAAGTCAGCAGCTACACTTTTTGTAGCTGCTAACTTTTATTTTTTTCACTGGTGGCTGGAACTGAAAGGGAATACAGAGCAGATAGACTGTCCCATTCTTCTTAGGTTGTCATGCACGTAATTCAGCAGTTTTTAAGATTCTTTATTCATGGATTTTATTTTGGCATTCAATAAATCTTTGCATTAACACTTGTCCTAAAACAAATATCTTTTATTCTTATCTCTCATTTAGATTATGGACTTACTAGATGTAGTTGATGAACCTATCTTGGGATACACTCCGCCAGCTGTTATCACCATACTGCACACTCATCTCTTCAGCTGTGCTGTGGATTACAGGTACTAATAAGTAAAAGTTAACTTCCATTTGTAGGTTTTTTTTTTTTTTTTTTTTCTTTTTTCTTTTATGTGAGTCCACAGTGGACTGCATACAAGAAGTCTAGTTTTGTGAAATGTAGGCCAACACAGGTCTAGTTTTGTGAAATGTAGGCCAACAGAAGCCCCACATGATTAGCACTTGTAATAACAGTGTAAACAGTGATAAAGTGTATGTATACTCTAAAAATGCGTTTCTCCTATTCGCTTCCTTTTAGTCTGTTAAATATACAATTAGAAATGTATTTTATATATATCCAATAAATGAAAAAAATCCCTACTGTTCCTGCCAAAATCCATTGAGCTTTAAACTTCTTGTGATGACTTGACGCTGCTGCACTATAATCTCAAACAATGTTATCAGCCCTAGTCTGTGGACTACTGAACTCCTACACCTATGTTATGGAAATGAGGAGAGGGGGGAAGTCTTTTGTAGTTTTAACATTTCTTTCTTAGGTGGCAACGCTGGTCCTCCATGGATACATTATAGTAAGTTTTCAACCTAGGACAGAAAGCGTGTTACATGAGATCTAAATGACACCCTTCATTTTTTTCAGGCTCCATTCACACTAGTGCGATTTCAGATGCGACTTGAGTCACGCAGAATCGCATGACAATGAAATTCACTTTTTTTTTTCCCATAGTGCCCATTCACATTGATAAAACTCAGCACGGTGCAATTTTGGAGAAGGTTCCTATACTACTTTGGTGTGATTCCAGCGCAGTTTTGTCCCCATAGAATATGTAAACCATATCTAAGTTGCACCACATAATCGCAATGAAAATCGGAACAAAACCGGGTTGCAGCAATTTGAACCTTGCCTAAAATGTTACAAATTAGTACACACAGTTTTTGCTCCTTGAAGGATAAAATCTTGTAGGTTCATAATGCTACACAGATATTTTATAAAATCAAATTTATATGGAACTACTGCAGGAATTGTCTTTGCACAGCAGTAATCAGCTAGAGAAATAGAGTCAGCTTCAAGAGGGCTCGGCTGCTCTTGTGAGCAATACAGTGCACTCAGTATAGTTTGCATTTTGCCTACTAGTTTGTCAAATGTTGTAACCATTGATGCTATTGATCATTTTGGAATATATTTTAAAGCTACTTTGCAATATTGGTTGCCCCAAATGAGAAGACCATTTTATTAAAAAATATAAAATTTAAATATACCTTTGTTTTCTTGCAGACCTCTCTACCTCCCTGTCAGAGTTTTGCTCACAGCAGAAACATTCACTCTCTCCAGTAACATTGTAGTAGATACAGCTACCTTCCTACTCAGGTGAGTGCTGTTTAGGCACTCAGGATGCATTTTAACTTTTCTGCCAGCTAAACGAATAAGTTTTGGGTCAAGTTGGACTTTGAATTCTCCCCTGTCTCTCTCTTCTCTCTCTTCTCTCTCTCCTCACTCCCTCCCATTCTGTCCAACTCTCACTCTCTCTCTCTCCCTCCCTCCCTCCCATTCTGTCCAACTCTCTCACTCTCTCTCTCTCCCTCCCATTCTGTCCAACTCTCTCACTCTCTCTTCCTCCCTCCCATTCTTTCCAACTCACTCTCTCTCCCTCCCTCCCATTCTGTCCAGCTCTCCCTCCCTCTCTCTCTCTCATTCTGTCCAACTCTCACTCTCCCTCCCTCCCTCCTATTCTGTCCAACTTTCTCTCTCTCTCCCTCCTATTCTGTCCAACTCTCTCTCTCCCTTCCATTCTGTCCAACTCTCCCTCTCTCCCTTCCATTTTGTCCAACTCTCTCTCTCCCTTCCATTCTGTCCAACTCTCCCTCCCTCCCATTCTGTCCAAATCTCACTCTCTCCCCCTCCCATTCTGTCCAACTCTCACTTTCTCCCCTCCCATTCTGTCCAACTCTCACTATCTCTCCCTTTCTCCCTCCCATTCTGTCCAACTCTCTCCCCCTCCCATTCTGTCCAACTCTCACTCTCTCCCCCTCCCATTCTGTCCAACTCTCACTCTCTCCCCCTCCCATTCTGTCCAACTCTCACTTTCTCCCCTCCCATTCTGTCCAACTCTCACTCTCTCCCCCTCCCATTCTGTCCAACTCTCACTCTCTCCCCCTCCCATTCTGTCCAACTCTCACTTTCTCCCCCTCCCATTCTGTCCAACTCTCACTCTCTTTCCCTTTCTCCCTCCCATTCTGTCCAACTCTCACTCTCCCTCCCTCCCTCCCTCCCTCCCATTCTGTCCAACTCTCACTCTCTCTCCCTCCCATTCTGTCCAACTCTCACTCTCTTCCATTCACTCTATTACTCTTATCTGCCTCACTCACTCTATTTTTTCCCTCTCTATCCAGCTTTATATTGAGTTAACATTCTCATTTTTTTGTTCTCAGGTTTATTTTAGATGATTCTGCTCTATATCTGTCTGACAAATGTGAAACTGATGTCACTGATTTAAAAAAAGGTATGAAATGTTTTTATCCAGTGATAAGAAATAGTAACACATCAAATGTAAGTGTCTTCTGTTTATCGTGGAAGGCAAACCGGGACTTTCAGTATGTTATCTAGATAGTAGTTTCATATGTGAAAAAATGTTAGTGTTGTTACCAAGACAGAAGTAGAGGGAAAGTCTCTCAATTGCGAATTTTGTTCTCATGACATCTGTAAAAATTGGGGTTTCTGCCCAATTGGGAGAGACTTGCTCTCATTTTCTTGCTGTGTATTCTCAATAGGAAGTGGGGAAAAATATCCCTAATGGGGTGATGGATGGCTAAAACAGAGAGTTCCTACTCTGTGCACAAAAAACTTAAAAAAAAAATTAGAAAAAAGTTAAAACAATTTCACTCTAGAGCAAAACTAAACCCTGGGTGGCTAAACTCCAACATAAAAATGCATATTAATACTAAAGAAAAGGCCTTCAAAAAATACAAGACTGATGGGTCATTGGCAGCATTCAAGCATTACAAAGAGTGTAATAAGAAATGTAAAGACGAAATCAAGGCGGCTAAAATAGAACACGAGAGACAAATAGCGGAGGAGAGTAAAAAGAACCCCAAGAAATTCTTTAAGTATATAAACAGTAAGAAAGCGAGGCCAGAACACATAGGCCCCATAAAAGACAACAAAGGAGATTTGGCCACAGAGGACAGAGAAAGGCGGAAGTGTTAAATAATTTCTTCTCTTCAGTCTTCACAAAAGAATCGGGGGGCTACACTAACCCAGCTTGTAATGCTAAACTAAATAATACACCTCAGGAAGTACCGCCATGGCTAACAGAGGATAGACTTAGAACTAAACTAGAGAAACTTAACATAAATAAATCACCGGATCGGATGGACCCGAGGGTTCTTAACCCCTTCCGTACCGCGTCATGTAAAATGACGTCGGCACAAATCCTTTCTCGATCCGGGCGGACGTCATATGACGGCGCCCGGATCTCCCCACTACTGCGCGCCCCCGGGGGCACGCAGCGCGGCGATCGGGGGTGAGGCTCGTCCCTCGGACTGAGCCCAACCCCGATCAAGGTAAACAGCCAATGAAATTGGCTGCTTACCACGTGATCGGCTGTGTCAATCACAGCCGATCACATGAGCGGCTCCAGCGCGAGCCGCTCGTTCCTTCCTTAATGCGCGCCCCCGGGGGCGCGCAGCGCGGCGATCGGGGACGAGGCTCGTCCCTCGGACAGAGCCCATCCCCGATCTAGGTAAAGAGCCAATGAAATTGGCTCTTTACCACGTGACCGGCTGTGTCCAATCACAGCCGGTCACAAATGTCATCAGAGAACACGGTAACTAGCTGTCACCGTGTTCTCCTCCTCACACACTGATCCTGTGTGAGGAAGAGATTGTGGTAACAGCTAGTTACCAAGTACAGTGCACCCCAACCACACTGATTGCCCCCCCCCCCCCCCCAATAAAGAGCACCTGTCACTAGCCCATCAAAGTACCCGAGTACCTGTCACCAGCCCATCAGGTACTCTGATGACAGGTACTCGGGTACTCTGATGGGCTGATGACAGGTACTCGGGTACTCTGATGACAGGTACTCGGGTACTCTGATGACAGGTACTCGGGTACTCTGATGACAGGTACTCGGGTACTCTGATGACAGGTACTCGGGTACTCTGATGACAGGTACTCGGGTACTCTGATGACAGGTACTCTGATGGGCTGGTGACAGGTACTCTGATGGGCTGGTGACAGGTACTCTGATGGGCTGGTGACAGGTACTCTGATGGGCTGGTGACAGGTACTCTGATGGGCTGGTGACAGGTACTCGGGTACTCTGATGACAGGTACTCGGGTACTCTGATGACGGGTACTCGGGTACGCTGATGACGGGTACTCGGGTACGCTGATGACGGGTACTCGGGTACTCTGATGACGGGTACTCGGGTACTCTGATGACGGGTACTCGGGTACTCTGATGACAGGTACTCGGGTACTCTGATGACAGGTACTCTGATGGGCTGGTGACAGGTACTCTGATGGGCTGGTGACAGGTACTCTGATGGGCTGGTGACAGGTACTCGGGTACTCTGATGATGGGTACTCGGGTACTCTGATGACAGGTACTCGGGTACTCTGATGACAGGTACTCGGGTACTCTGATGACAGGTACTCGGGTACTCTGATGACAGGTACTCGGGTACTCTGATGACGGGTACTCGGGTACGCTGATGACGGGTACTCGGGTACGCTGATGACAGGTACTCGGGTACTCTGATGACAGGTACTCTGGTACTTTGAGTACCCGTCACCGGAGTACCCGAGTACCCGTCATCTGAGTACCCGAGTACCTGTCACCTACCCAACAGAGTATCCGAGTACCTTCCACCTGCTCATCAGAGTACCTGACACCTGAAGTACCCGAGTACTTGCCACCTGCTCATCATTACCCATCACTACTCATCAGTACTCATCAGTACCCATCAGTACCTATCACCTATTAGTATCAGTACTGATCATCCGTACCCATCATCAGTACAGTATCAGTATCACCTATCAGTATCAGTACTACTCATCAGTACCTATCACCTGCCTGTCACCTGCCCATAAGAGTACCCGAGTACCTGTCACCTGCCTATCGGAGTACTCGAGTACCTGCCACTTGCTCATCAGTACCAGAGTACCTGTCACCTGCCCAGCAAAGTACCCGAGTACCTGTCACCCTTCATACAGCCACCATGTCCAAGTCCAAAAAGGTTTATATACGTCGTTCGTTTAAACCTAAATACCGGTGTTATGGCAGCAGATAGCTGCCATAACCCTGGTATTTTTTTAAACGGTGGACGGTTGGCTTTCCGATAAGGGTGGTCCCAGTGGCGGATTCGCCGCGGGATCACCCTTCCGGGGTGGCGGAAGAGGTGCCCCCCCCCCCCTCCCGCTGCATTCTGGTCCTTTTCCCCGCTTACCGGACCCGCCGGCAGCGGGGAAAACGATCCGGTCCCAGATCCTCACAGACAGACTCTATGGTCTTGGAGGACCGGAGCTACGGCAAACGTCGTTGCCTAGCAACCAGTTTAAAGGTCCCTTTTTTTTTTTTTCATTTTATTTAATTTTTTTTTAATTTTTTTTTTTTTTATTTTTTCTATCTTTTAGTGTACTTGTGAGATCTGAGGACTTTTTGACCCCAGATCTCACAAAAAAGAGGTCCTGTCGTGCCTTTTTCTATTACAAGTGATGTTTACATTTCTTGTAATAGAAATAAAAATGATCAATTTTTTTTTTTAAAAAAAACAGTGTAAAAATAATAAATAAAATAAATAGTAAAAAAAAAAATTAAAGCGCCCTGTCCCCGCGAGCTCGCGCGCAGAAGCGAACGCATACGGAAACCCCGCCCACATATGTAAACAGTGTTCAAACTACACATGTGAGGTATCGTCGCGATCGTTAGAGCAAGAGCAATAATTTGAGCCCTAGACCTCCTCTGTAACTCTAAGATAGCAACCTGTAGAAATTTTTAAAATGTCGCCTATGGGGATTTTTAAGTACCAAAGTTTGTCACCATTCTGTGAGCGTGCGCAATTTTGAAGCATGACATGTTGGGTATCTATTTACTCGGCGTAACATTATCTTTCACATTATGGAAAACAATTGGGCTAACTTTACTGGTTTCTTATTTTTTAATTAAAAAAAGTGATTTTTTTCCCAAAAAATTGCGTTTGGAAGACCGCTGCGCAAATACGGTGTGATAAAAAATATTGCAATAATCTCCATTTTATTCTCTAGGGTCTCTGCTAAAAAAAAAATATATAATGTTTTGGGGTTCTAAGTAGTTTTCTAGCAAAAACAACTGATTTTAGCTTGTAAACACCAAATGTCAAAAATAGGCCTAGGCAAGTGGCTAGGATGCATGATGATGCTCCTTGGATGTTTAGGCCCCTCTATATGGCTAGGCTGTGAAAAAGTCTCACACATGTGGTATTGCCATACTCAGGAGGAGTGGCAGAATGTATTTTGGGGTGTCATTTTTGCTATGTACATGCTATGTGTTAGGAATATTCTATAAATTTACAACTTTGTGTAAAAAAAAAAAAGGTTTTATTTTTTTCCCACATTTTCCAAAAACTTGTGGAAAAAAATGACATGTTCAAAGGACCCATAATGCCTCATAGAACATACGTTGGAGTGTTTGCTTTCCAAAATGGGGTCATTTTGTGGACTTTTCCATTGTATTGGTGCTCTAGGGCCTTGAAAAGTGTGATAGGTAGTAAGAAAGTTTTATGTGTATTTATGCTCCTAAAACGCCTTATGGTGCTACTTTGACGTGGAGTCTCTTTTTGTGGCCAGGCTGTGTAAAAGTCTCACACATGTGGTATCACCATACTCAGAAGGAGTAGCAGAATGAATTTTGGGGTGTCATTTTTGCTGTGTACATGCTATGTGTTAGAAATAGCTTATAAATTGACAACGTTTTGGGGAAAAAAAAGAAAAAAAAATGTTTTCTTAATTTTCCCAAGAATTGTGGGAAAAAATTATAACTTCAAAAAACTCACCATGCCTCTTACTAAATACCTTGGACTGTCTACTTTACAAAAAGGGGTCATTTGGGGGGTATTTGTACTGTCCTGACATTTCAGGGCCTCAAGAAAGGAGATAGGCCATCAGTACATCTGGTGTGATCAATTTTCAGTAATTGGTACCATAGCTTCTAGATTCAATAACTTTCACACAGACTAAATAATATACACTAATTTGGGTTAATTTTACCAGAGATATGTAGCAGTATAAATTTTGGCCCAAATGTATGAAGAAAAATAAATTTTTTGCAAAATTTTATAATAGAAACTAAAAAAAAGTGTTTTTTTTGCAAAATTTTTGCTCTTTTTTTGCTTATATCACGAAAAAAAAAAAACCCAGTTGTGATCAAATACCACCAAAAGAAAGCTCTATTTGTGTGAAAAAAATGATAAAAATTTTGTTTGGTTACAGTGTAGCATGACTGAGCAATTGTCATTCAAAGTGTGAGAGTGCTGAAAGCTGAAAATTGGTCTGGGCAGGAAGGGGGTCTAACTGCTCTGTATGGAAGCGGTTTAAGAGCTCAGCCAGGTGATTGCCAGACCATTATTCTTGATCTTTAAGGATAGTTTACAGACGGGTATGGTGCCAGCTGATTGGAAAAAAGCCAACATGGTACCAATATTTAAAAAAGGGGCCGAGATATATCCCGGGTAACTATAGGCCGGTCAACCTAACATCAGTAGTCTGGAAGATTTTGGAGGGGATGTTAAGGGACCACATACAAGACTTTAGTAATGAAAACGGTATTAGTAGTAATCAGCATGGATTCATGAAAAATCGTTTTTGCCAAAACAATCTATTAACCTTCTACGATGAAGTGAGCTGCCACCTAGATAAAGGTAAGCCTGTGGATGTGGTGTATCTGGACTTTGCAAAGGCCTTTGATACCGTTCCCCACAAACGCTTACTGTACAAACTAAGGAATGTCGGTATGGACCATAGGGTGAGTACCTGGATAGAGAACTGGCTCCAGGGGAGAGTCCAGAGGGTGGTGATTAATGGGGAGTACTCAGATTGGGCGGGTGTGAAAAGCCGGGTCCCCCAGGGTTCTGTCCTGGGGCCAATCCTGTTTAATTTATTCATAAATGATCTAGAGGAGGGGATATCTAGCACAATCTCAGTATTTGCGGATGATACTAAACTAAGCATGCCAATATCTTCTATGCAGGATGTGGAAACCTTACAAGCGGACCTGAACAATATAATGGGGTGGGCAACTACATGGCAGATGAGGTTTAATGTTGAAAAATGTAAAGTAATGCACTTGGGCGTCAGAAACATGAAAGCAAGCTACTCACTAGGGGGGGAATCCTCTGCGTGAGTCTAGGATGGAAAAGGACCTGGGGGTACTGGTGGACAACAGGCTTGGCAGTGGCATGCAATGCCAAGCCGCTGCAAGCAAAGCCAACAGAATACTGGCATGTATAAAAAAAGGGGATTCACTCCAGAAATAAAGAGATTATTCTCCCACTCTACAAGACTCTGGTCCGGCCACATCTGGAGTATGCTGTCCAGTTCTGGGCACCGGTCCTCAGGAAGGATGTGCTGGAATTGGAAAGAGTCCAGAGAAGGGCAACAAAAATAATTAGGGGAATGGAGGGCATCGGCTATGAGGAAAGACTACAAGCACTGAACTTATTCTCTCTGGAGAAGAGACGATTGAGGGGGGATATGATATCAATGTACAAATACTGTACTGGTGATGACCCTAGCATAAGGAACAAACTTTTTAGAGAAGGGGAATACAATAAGACACGTGGCCACTCACTAAAACTAGAGGAAAGGCGGTTTAACCTTAAAATACATAAGGGGTCCTTCACTGTCAGAGCAGTACGGATGTGTAATTCTCTTCCACAAGGGGGCGTGGCCTGGCGCAGCATGTGAGAGGACGTGTGTGAGAGGAGCTCCGCCGGACCGATATCCTTCACCGCTAATCCTGCAGCCCTTCGGGCACGATAATCCTTCCTTCACCTCCCGCACACCCGCGGCACCGACCTCCGCATGTCTCCGCCGAAGAAAGGCTCTGAAGCTGCGGCAAAACTGGCTGCATTCCGGAGGCTGGAGAAGGAGGCCCCGATCCAAGATGGCGCCGGCCCGTCGCTCGTGGTGGAGGAGCCTGAGAGCCCTGCTACATCCAAGGTTTTGGAAGCGATTGCCACTTGCCAGACCATGCTGACAACTAAAATCGAGGAGGTGAAGGTAGATATATCTTTGATGCGTCAGGATATGCAGAAGCTAAGGGACAGAGTTGGTGAGGCTGAACACAGAATTAGTGAGGTGGAAGACTCCCTCCCCCCATTGCAAAGCTCCTCAGACAGGCTGCAGCAACAAGTACACCTTATCCTCCAAAAACAAGATGACATGGAGAATAGGCTGCGCCGCTGTAACCTGCGGTTCATTGGCCTCCCGGAGGGCTCTGAAGGTGCTGACCCCTCATCATATTTGGAACAATTGCTCACTCAGACTTATGGCAGAGAATCCTTTTCACCCACTTTTGTTGTGGAACGGGCACATCGTCTCTCAGGGCGCCCCCCCCCTCAGGGTGCACCCCCCGCACGTTCATCGCTAAATTCCTGAACTATCGGGACCGAGATGCCATATTGCGCCTGGCCAGGGTTAAGGGGAACATTCCATTTGGAAATCACAAAATAGCGATTTTCCCCGACTTTTCTGCTGAGGTCCAGAGGCGCCGCAAGAGCTTTTTGGAGGTCAAACGCAGACTGCGTATCAAGAATATCAAATACTCCATGTTGTATCCGGCCCGTCTTAGAGTGGAGGGCGAGGACCGAGCCCACTTCTTTGAGGATCCGGAAGCCGCCATCCCCTGGCTAGAAGGACTGGAAGCTAGAGCCTGACCACCTTGCCTTGGCGACTTCATGATACTTTCTCCCTGATGGCCTATACCTTAAGCTGCTGCAAGGGTGGAGGAGGGGTTTTGTAGATCCTGTGGAACTCAAGACTTTGCATCCCCCTTCCCCCCCCCCTCCCCCCTCATTTTCCTGCACTATTGCTCCTGTGTTTGACCGGCGGAGCGCCCTAGCTCCACAGATGGAACTGATTTCTCTGTTCTCTTCCTATGGACTTCCACCTGCCCATAGGCTTTGCTACCCAGCGATACACCTGTTGGTTTTCGCCCCCTACACCCGCTAAGGCGTGTGTTTGTGCCCAACTCCCCTGTTGCCCCCTGCAACTTCTGCTGGACCTGGGCCCCCGGGCCCCCTTGTTTATTCTATTTGTATTTTGCTGTATTTTTGCTGCATACCTTGGGGGTCCCTGGCCTCCTGATCTTGCTCTTTCCCAGTCGCATGTGGGCCTGTTCTGGTTGAGGCACTTGTTTGGGAACATGCCCGCACAAGTTGGGGTTGGTGCAGGGCAGGGAGGGGGGATTGGGGTGTTACCATTGTTTATGGTTTATATTTGGTACAATCTCTATACTGTTTCTGTTTTATGCACATTGACCTCAAGTAATAATTATCTGCTCTTTTGCTGCCGTTTATCGCTGCTGGTGTGTGACCGTGGACTTGTTGGTTCCGTGGCCTTGCGGCCTGAGATCCTGGGAGCCTCCGCTCCGCGCTCTGTACTACCCCTGCCATGGCCGCATTGAAATTGTTGACGTGGAATGTCAGGGGTATGCGTGATAAGATTAAACGAACGGCTGTCTTTAATGTCCTACGCCGTGTACGGGCTGATATTATAGTTCTGGTGGAGACACATTTGGAGGGCCGTGTACAACAGTCCCTCAAACGGCCCTGGGTTGGTTGGGTGCAGCACTCTGCTTATAGCTCACACTCCAGGGGTGTGGCGCTACTGGTGGCCAAATCGGTACATTTCCAGCTCCTAGGATCTCAGGTCGACCCAATGGGTAGATATGTTTTTCTCAAAACGTCAGTCTATGGGGAATTGATGCTACTGATGGCTTTCTATGTGCCCCCCCCCTTACTCTGCTGTGATTATTATGGAGGGACTGGCGTTTATGGCACAGAGCCCCGGGGCCCCGGTGATCTGGCTGGGTGACTTTAACAATGTGATGGACTCGGGTCTGGATAGGTCCGGTGGCGCCTCCCAGGTGCCGCCGGGGTCGTCCCCGACCAGGTTCTCCCGATTGTTGGAGAGCTTTGGTTTGGCCGACTCTTGGCGCAGCAAATACCCCGCGCAGCGCGCGTACTCCTGTTTTTCGGCTGCACACCACTCTATGTCACGCATTGATCTGATATTGCTGTCTCGAACCCTGCTCCCCAGGTTACTGACGGCAGGCTTCGCCCCACGGACTCTGTCTGATCACTGCCCTTATTGGATACTGTTGTCCTTGCCCTGCAATAGACCTCCCCCGGCCTGGCGCCTGAATCCTGCCTGGCTCCCCTTGGTGTCGGATGGGAACGACATTGAGGGGACCTGGACACAATTCTTCTCTGACAATGAGGGCACTGCCTCCCCGGCTGCGGTGTGGGAGGCGTTTAAACTGTTCGCCAGATCCACTATGATTTCCAAAATCAAGGCTGTTAGAGCGCGGGCTGCCGAGGAGATCTCCAGGGCAACGACAAATCTAATTGAAGCTGAACAGGCCTTTATGGGGGACCCGACTCCGGCACATGAATCTCAGTATAAATTGACCTCTAAAGTCCTTTCCCAACTTGACTACGAGAGGGCGAAATCTAAGATGTTTTTTCAGAAGCAGAATCTGTTTGCACATGGTGAGCGGGCGGGGAAACTCCTCGCATACTTAGTTCATTGTGAGGATAGGCCCCCGGTAGTTATTACTTTGAAGGATGACCTGGGTAATGAGATCGCTGATCCAGCTGCGGTGACACAGTGCTTCCGCTCATTTTTTAGTACTCTTTACACCTCTAGGGCTCCCGCTGACTGCACTGACATGCATGACTTTTTGGACTCTATTGACTTTCCCACTTTGACACCCGACCAGTTGGCGACCCTCGAGGCACCCATCTCTGTGGAAGAGATTGCAGCAGCCGTGTCCAAGTTCCCTAGATCTAAGGCCCCCGGCCTAGACGGCCTCCCGATTGAATTTTTCTCCCAATATTCGGAACTCCTTTCTCCTAAATTATTGGCTTTGTTTCAATCTCTATTCAAAGATGCAACCCTACCCCCTTCTATGCGGGAGGCGCTAATTGTGCTCATTCCCAAGCCGGGCAAGGATGTACACGCCCCAGAGTCTTACCGTCCCATCTCTTTGCTCCCAGTAGACACTAAAATCCTTGCGAAAATTTTATCCCTCCGCCTTAACAAGGTGATCCTTTCACTCATACACTCGGACCAGGCCGGGTTCATGCCTGGGAGGAACACCTCATTTAACCTTCGCCGGTTATTCATGAATCTCCAGGCACAGCACGACGGAATGGGTGGCAGGGTGGTGGTCTCATTGGACACGGCTAAAGCATTTGACTCGGTAGAGTGGCCGTTTCTGTGGACCTGTCTAGACCGGTACGGCTTTGGACCTAATTTTATTAAGTGGGTCAAACTTCTATATAGCGCCCCGGTAGCTAGGGTCCTGGCAAATGGCTGGCAGTCGACCGCCTTCCCTTTATCCCGTGGCACTCGACAGGGGTGCCCCCTCTCCCCCCTGCTGTATGCCCTGGCCGCGGAACCTCTGGCGATGGCCATTAGAGCACATCCCGGGATTCGAGGCCTACGTAAGGGACCGCTGGAGGAGAAGATCAGCATGTATGCAGATGACACTTTGTTATATTTGGAAGACTCTCGGGACTCCCTACTCACGGCCCTTTCTTTAATTGAACGGTATGGACGATTCTCCGGTTTTCAGATAAACTGGGATAAGTCACAAATTCTCCCGCTTGACGAGAGCCCACAGGCAATCGCCCCCGCAAGCCCGGCCCTACAATGTGTATCCCGCATTAAATACTTAGGGATTCAAGTGACAGCTAACTCAGCAGATTATGTCCCGGATAACGTTCAACCCCTGTTCCCTCTGCTTAAGGCTAAAATTCAAGTATGGTCCAAATTACCTCTGGGAGTGATGGGTAGAGTCAATTTAATTAAAATGATTCTCCTTCCCAAAATACTTTATGTTGTATGGCACTCTCCTATTTACCTGCCACTCAAGCTGTTTAAGCAGATGGAATCACTCCTCAAGACCTTTGTTTGGGGTGCTAACCGGCACAAGATCTCCTGGCGCAAACTCAAGAATCCTACAAACCTAGGGGGATTGGCCCTGCCGGATTTTAATCTGTACTATCTGGCAGCTCAGTTGTCCCAGTTCTTTCACATAGATAAAACGGATAGAGAACGCTTTTTGACCCTGCTCTGCCCTGGGTGGGCTCATCCCCTCGGGGACCCCCTCCTAGTTATCCTTAGGGGTGTCAGGGGCTCGCCGGAGCCCTTGTGCCCCAGATCTCTTCTATACCACTATTGTCGGATCTGGGAGGTGGTAGCGTCCAGGCTTCGGTGCCCTCCATTTCACACATTCACCCCTCTGTGGCATAATAGCGCATTACGCGAGTTCCTTTCCATCCCTGACCTGTCGATATGGAGCGGGAGGGGTATTCTTCTCCTTAGCCATATCTCCACGACCACTGGTCTGCGGTCTTACGAGGCCTTGCAGGATCAGTTTGCGATCCAGGGCCCCATGCACTACAGATACTTACAGCTCTCCCATGCCTATAGATCTCAATTCCCTGACGGCCCTCCTGAGCTAGAATCGGTTACCACCCTTGAGATTGTTAAAAGTACAGCACCCAGTCACCTTATTTCCATGTTCTACTCTGAACTTCACACACCTTCCTCGACCACCTTGGCTTTTGCACTTAAGACCCGCTGGGAGCGCAGTGTGGGGGCCATGGAGGATGAGGAATGGGAGGATGCCCTGGAGACGTGCCGCAGAGTGTCGCCAAAACTGTCGGATCGCCTAACTCAGACCTTTATAATACACCAGGCTTATCTCACCCCACTTAGACTGTCCAAATATCACCCTGACTTGGTCCCTTCTTGTCCTATGTGTGGAGACCCTGACGCCTCCTTCTTTCATCTCTTGTGGAGCTGTCCCCAATTACAGACTCTATGGCAACAAGTAGTCACATTCCTCCATGACAAGATGGGGTCTCCTCTGCAACTCTCCCCTAAGGAGTGTCTCCTGGGGGTTTACCCAGATGGAGAGATGCCCAAATCCACTGTCATATTTCTTCAGGAAACTTTGTTTATAGTACGTAAACTGATAGCCAGGAGGTGGATGAGACCTACTCCTCCTACTCTAGGTTTGTGGATTAGGGAGGTTAATAGTGTCATCCCATTTCATAAACTTTTATATAAACATAGGGGGTGCCCTCAGAAGTTCAACAAGATTTGGGACAAATGGGTGCAGTGCCCTGATACGGCTCGGTAATGCAGTGGGTAACTACTTTATGTTGACCGCCCCTGGTAAATCAATATTTTCTGTTCGAATGTTGGATCGACGGAGAGCCACTGACTACTGCTTTGTTTTTTACTATGTCTGTTCTGTTTCTCGGTGATGATCATTTTGTATATTTGTATTTTTGTACCCCAATGTGTTATGAACCTGATTGCAGTTTCAATGCACGGTTTATTTTTGTATTGTACCAAAAATTTCAATAAACCTCACTGTTTTAAAAAAAATAAATTCTCTTCCACAAGCAGTCGTATCAGCAGGGAGCATCGATAGTTTAAAAAAAAACTATTAGATGGGCACCTTAAAGACCACAACATACAGGGTTATTCAATGTATGGTTAACAGCAAACACACACACACACACATCATAGGTTTTGTGAAGAAGAAAGAAGAAGTGTTTGGCGCTGCCAATATGTGTGTAAAATAAAATAAGTACGTGTGCATATAGTGGGGAATCCTATGTATAAATGTCAAGGGAATAAAATACAATAAATAGAAGTAAAATGGTAAAAAGTGCAGGAGTACAATGAATATATAAATAAATACGTCCTGTACTATATACAGGGTTGATTTAAATTGAGAAAAGTTAAAAATTCAATCTATAATATAAGACCCTTCCAATAAAGGAAAACAATAAATAAGCATAATATCTATATGGTAGTGTAAATAGGAAACATACAAAATTTAAAATATATATATATATATATATATATATATAAACTAGTGCCCATAAAGTGACAATTTGAGAGTGACACTGAAAAAGTGCAACATATGTGGTAAACACCACTATAAAGGAAGGAAAAATTCTTGTGACAAAATGCAACTAAAATGATAAGCGTGCAAATTGATGTGAGATGAGCCAAATAATTAATTAAGGTGCAATAAATACTAGATAAATTGTAAAGTGAAATAGGTAAGTAGAGTGAAAAAATGGCTCAAATGTGTTAATTTGATGCACTTTATATAGGACATATATCTAATTTTTTTGAGCTTATATTTTTTTACATTTCAACTGGTACT
This sequence comes from Pelophylax lessonae, assembly GCF_965119305.1. NCBI lineage: Eukaryota > Metazoa > Chordata > Amphibia > Anura > Ranidae > Pelophylax > Pelophylax lessonae. Next base: position 90,933,636 of record NC_138777.1, on the reverse strand, counting down.
TTTACCAGTGCATTGAAACCTTTTAACCTCTGCACCCCACCAGGTTTTTAGAGTCCTATGTGACATAGACCACCGTGGACTACTATTATCAGCACCTGACACTTTACTTATTAAGGAACCTTTAATTAACACATTTGAGCCATTTTTTCACTCTACTTACCTATTTCACTTTACACTTTAGTATTTATTGCACCTTAATTAATTATTTGGCTCATCTCACATCAATTTGCACGCTTATCATTTTAGTTGCATTTTGTCACAAGAATTTTTCCTTCCTTTATAGTGGTGTTTACCACATATGTTGCACTTTTTCAGTGTCACTCTCAAATTGTCACTTTATGGGCACTAGTTTATATATATATATATATATATATATATATATATATATATATATATATATATATATATATATATATATATATATATTTTAAATTTTGTATGTTTCCTATTTACACTACCATATAGATATTATGCTTATTTATTGTTTTCCTTTATTGGAAGGGTCTTATATTATAGATTGAATTTTTAACTTTTCTCAATTTAAATCAACCCTGTATATAGTACAGGACGTATTTATTTATATATTCATTGTACTCTATCTCCTTCACTTTTTACCATTTTACTTCTATTTATTGTATTTTATTCCCTTGACATTTATACATAGGATTCCCCACTATATGCACACGTACTTATTTTATTTTACACACATATTGGCAGCGCCAAACACTTCTTCTTTCTTCTTCACAAAACCTATGATGTGTGTGTGTGTGTGTGTTTGCTGTTAACCATACATTGAATAACCCTGTATGTTGTGGTCTTTAAGGTGCCCATCTAATAGTTTTTTTTTAAACTATCGATGCTCCCTGCTGATACGACTGCTTGTGGAAGAGAATTACACATCCGTACTTAGCACAATGCATCTGACTGGCTGGTTGTTAAGGACGCCATCGGGGACCGGCTCCTTAACAACCAGCTATTCACTGGTTGGCACTTACAATGCCCCCCCCCCTCCCCTGTATATTGGTGGTAGTCTACATGCTCTACTTCCTCTCTGCTCAGTGTCTTGTGGTCTTGTACAGGGAGCCATGCTATCACCGTAGTGGGGGGAGAAGCTGGAAGGACTGGACAGGGACATCTCAGTTCTGAAAATGTGGGGGTAAGAGAGGGGGGCAGCCAGATGGATTTCTCCACAGGAAGGAAACAGTGAGGAGCTGGAGCATGGTGATTACTATAGAGATGGATGGGGGGCATTGTTTGTGTAACTATCTGCTGATTGTTAAGGATTCCATCATGTGCTGGCTTCTTAACAGTCAGCTATTCACTGATTAAGGATGCCAGCAGGTGCACACTCCTTAACAATCAGCATCTTTATGCCATGTGACCCCAAAAACACACCTAAAAACACACCCTGGGTGTGTTTGTAGTGCATTTTCCGTGTGTTTTCCATTGACTTAAATGGAAGGTGCATTTTGGTATGCTTTTGAAAAGCGCACCAAAGATCCTGCACAAGACTTTTTTGAAAATGAGGCACAGCAATCTGAGAAGTTACGTAGGATATAAAGAGCAACAAATTTGATGCGCTTTTATTGCGCTGGAAATGTGCTTTCTAGCACCGCAAAAAAGCACCAGTGTGAAAGGGCCTTTTTTTTTTTTTTACATTTGCACACTGGTACTCGCTAGTATTCCAGCATTTTTCTTCTCTCTCTGTTTCCCCTCCTCCCCTCAGCTAACATGACCTCAATGCTGATGGAAAGAGGCAGGGAAGGGACAAACAAAGGATGTAGGTGCCCAAACTCGTATAATTTAGATGCCAGCGACTGCCCCGCACAGTGCCCAAGATTGTAATGGTGAACAATTAAAAACTTTGTGTAACAAAAAGGCAGAATTGATCGACTTGCTGGCTTGTTGGCAATTTTTAGACATTTTGCCAAGGCACCCCTGAAGAACCCAGAAGGCACCCTGGTTGCATGATGTATTAATTCAGAATACTGAAATTAAGACTTGTATAATGAACTATCTGAATGTTACTTAGGCCACTAGAGGGCAGAAATCCATCAACCTTATCCTCCGAACAAAGAATGTAACATTGTTGGGCTCCTTTCTATTGAAACCGAGTGTGCACCTGTTCTAAATTCTTCCCAGTACAAAGTGTAAGGGCTTGTTATCCTGTCTGGTGCCCTCTATAGATCGATCTGCATGCGCATACTGGTTGAAAAATTCCAGCTCATCCCCCTGATTACAGCACTAACCTAAAACAATCATTATTTCTAATGCCTTTAAAAATAACTTGAAACCAGTTAGGTAGTTCCTTTTCACTTGGATGTCATCCATTCAGTCACCTTTTTGCTCAGAAAAAAAGAGATTCAGCTTGCTTCAGTTTACATCCGATATCTTTTGTTTAGTTCTGTTACATTTTGATCTGTTTTTCATCCCCTTCCGTTTTTTTAAATGGAACAAAAAGTGCAGACTTTTTAAACAAAAAACAAGGCTTATATTTACAGTGAGGTAAAAAAATTTTGGTGCCTCTCTTTGCTGAAGTTTCCTCATTCAGCTACCAGAAAACAAAATCACTGGGTGCAATTCTGTAATAATAGCATGACTTCAGTATGTGGACAAGTCCATGCTTAAAAATATGGCTCCAACAATGTGAATCATCATGCCGTGTCACACAACTTTGTCCTGTGTCTTCAGGGCTTTGTATTTTATCTGCTAATCTGCACCTGTAGCTTACGTAGGACATCTGACACAGACCCTAAGTAATTATATGTAGCTAAAGGGAGAGGTCAAATATTGCTTACCTCCTGTTTCTGAGCCAGAAAATAAAGGAATGGAGTAATTCCAGTTTTTTTTTTTTCTTTAATAATTCCCAATACATTTTAGCTAAAATATGAACAAGTAGAAGCCAATGTTCAGTGGTGGTCGTAGCATTTATGTTAAGATTTATGTTGTGAAGTTATTATGTTAAAACACAAGTTTTTTTTTTTTTTTTCCATTCTTATTATTTCACCATACATAATTTCACTTAAAAAAATACATGACGTTATTTAGGTCTTTAGACTGTTAAGGATTCTGTCAGTCATATACAATTTCCTATTTTGGCTAGGTTCGCACTACTGCGGTGCTGGAAAGACCGCAGTTCGTGGACGCTTGCCACATCGCGTTCAAATCACACTGCCCTTGTGCTCGGGAGCAGGTGTCAGTGCAATCTTAACACCCCACATGCAGGTCACAAATGCAGTGTGTTTGCCAGTACCAGATTGAATGGTACAAAATGACTGTGCGGTGCGGTTCTAGAAATGCTGCATGCACACCTTTGGTGCGATGCCATTTGAGCCCATTCAAAATCAATGGGCTCAAATCGCAGCACACTGAGTTGCATGTGAATTTAGCAGGAATGCAGTGCGGTTCCTGTGCAATTCACCTGCGGTTCATAGTGTGAACTGAGCCTTAGGCCCCTTTCACAGTTGTGCAACTTGTCCTGTGACTTTGGACTGCAAAGTCGCATGACAAGTCGTACCCCAAGATTTCCAATGAGTACCATTTGAGTACCATTCATATCTGTGCAACTTTAAGTCACAGCGACTTCAAAGTAGTCCCTGCACTACTTTGACACTAGAACATGAGCGCAAGTGCTCTTGACCATGATATGTACCGGAAAACCTTGGCATAGCACAAGTGAAACTCAAAATAAAAAAATGTAAAGAAGGCAACTGTAAATATAAATGATTTGAAAGTCCAAAAAATCAGTAGTCCATACATATAAAGGCAGCCATCCGGAGGGACCTGAAGTAAAGTCCCAAATGCTGTAGAGGAAAAAAAAGGAGAGAGGAGGCACCTCTAAGTGTAGTATTATGAGATTTATTGGAAAAAGACATAAAATTACTCACAAATGTAGAGGAGTAAGTAAGTCAGTATGCATGTCCTGTGTGAACTGTCAGATTTCTTCAGGCAACGGTGGAGGACGAGGAAGGGAGTCAATGCTCAGCATACACGGTGACCCTTGAAGTCTTAACCTCCACCCATATGAGTGCTGTATACATCATTGCTGCCAGCCAGCTCGGAAACGCGTCGCCTGTCAGTGACGTCCCTTCCTTCTTTAGGACGGTGTTTGTGATCCAGGCCTCGATATTGGCTCATCCTCCAACTAGCTTACATCTCTTGGGAAGCCCCTGCTACTGATTCAGCCAGCAGTTCCATCATGGAGCATAGACTCCCTTCCTCTTCCTCCACCATTGCCTGAGAAAATCTGACAGTTCACACAGGACATCCATACAGGCTTACTTACTCCTCTACATTTGTGAGTGGTTTTATGTCTTTTTCCAATAAATCTTGTAATACTTCACTTAGAGGCGCCTCCTCTTTCCTTTCTTTTCCTGCACTACTTTGGTCAGACTTTGATGCGACTTGAGGTTTATAGACCTCAAGATTACACAGGAATTGCATCAATTCAAGTGTAAAAGGGGCATTAGGGACTGTGGCTAGTTTATAATGTCTGCATGTTTAAAATAATTGTTTATAATCTAGATCTTCCCTTCTTATATACATCTATCTTAAGTCGCACTCCTTTGTTTGCTTCTAAACAGTTTCTGTTGAGGGTTGCTAAAAAATTCTTGAACTAGTCCTAAGCCAGCCATAGATGGTGCAATTTTGGTTGCAGGAATGAAAATCGCTCAATTCCCCCTTCAGCATAGTCAGTGTTGATGGAGGAATCCCTCCCAAGGAGCTTATTTGTGCTTCGGGCAGGGGGCGCCGGGCGCCATCCCTGCCGGGAGAACACAGTGATTATTGCTAGCCGCTGGCAATATTCACATGAAAAATCCGACATGCTGGTTGTACCCAAGTTGATTGATCAGCTTAGGTACAATCAGCCTGCCTATATATAGTTTGAATCTTGGCCAGTGCCTGCTGAACAGGTAGAGATTCGTATCGTCTGTGGCCGGCCTTAGGCGGCTCAGATTTTGGCTGATTACTGCTGAATCAGCTGGAATTCGAGCCATAGGTGTCCCTGTCAGGACTATCCAGCTCGACAAAAGTTGATTTGAAAGACAAGGTGGAAGACAAGGTGAGCTAGGTGGAAAATTATTGACTGAGCGTGACTTCATTCTAATAGATGCATTCACTGCTTCTGCATTCTGAATACAGTTGCTGAAAGCGAACATTTCTCTAGCTATGCTTTATAGCATGGATGGCGGAACCGTTTTATTTTCTCTTGTTCGCCCACAGGCTGAAAGCGAGAAATCTAGCTGTGTATAGCTAGCTTTAGAATAAGGTTGCCCTGCGAGTCTTTAGATAAGAAGCACTAGATGACTATAAGCAAAATATATTTTGAGGGATCCAGCTATGTCTGGGATGTCTATGGAAACATTGACATTGGTGAAAGCTGAGATTTTTGTGGCAAAATCTATTAGGCAAAAAGCTGCTATTCCTGTATACATAGCAATGCAGCCATGCTTATATTTGTACAAAAGTATAAACATAATGTAGTCTGTACAAATCTACAGGTATGAATTTATCTGAAATCTCCCTATTCTCTTGCAGAGCATATCCCAGCATTATTTTATTCTCTTATCTAGTTTCTGTAGCAATAAACAGAAAATACAATTTCAGTTATGGGGAAAGCAAGCGGTACTCAGAGCTTTGACTTTTGGTCACAAGCAGTTCCACCTCTGGGTAAAATGCACGTACACTATTTTGTGTACACAGTATGAAACTGATTTACTTTGTAGGGAGAAGAAGGGAGGAGGATGGCAGATCAGGGAGACGCATCCTGCTGTTGATTTATCCTCGGCTAAGGAGTGGCTGTCCAGCAAGTTTTTGTAAACCTGCCTGATTGCCATTTCTTCCCTAGGACTAGTCCGGATGATATGGTTATCTGATCTGGCCCAGTGCTGAATCCCATGCCTCAGGCTAATGACCTTTTCTACTTTAGTTATTGATTTTTCCAGTCTCGTCTTGAACATGTTGATAAGGTTAGGTGCTCATGGGCATTCGAGCTAGACATTTAGTGTGTGCCTCAATACATCTAGTGCTTACCATACTAATTCTGCACACTTAAAGCAAAGACAGCATTTGAGAAGCAGATCCTCTGACTATGTTAAATCCGATGTTTCATTCAACAGAGGTTACCAGCCTGTCATAAACATTCCTACCATTTACTGGGTCCAGTAGGAATGTTTGGCAAGTGTTTATGATGTGTCTTTAGCATATTTTCCCCAGTATTCCCTGAAAGTCAATAAATATGAAATATAAGTGACTTCTTACTGCCTACAATTCCTTATTACTTGGAAAAGACGAGGTTTCAAAAATGCTGATTTGCATATTTATTGCATGTTTAAATGCAAAAACCTGTTCTCATCTGGAAAATAGTATAGGCATCTGTTAAGAATTTCACAGACAGTTGGTCTGGTTCATATAAACTGCAGAAAAGAATAGAAAAACAAAATTAGAACTGTCAGGTATAGCAAACAATCAGAATTCTTGTTCAGTATTTCAGTCCCTTTTAGTCCTGATTTGTCAGATTCTAGCACTCAAGCTTTAATATTCCCCCAGGTGGAGTAGGGGCCTATACAGAGGAACTGGTGCAAATACCTAGGGCTGCGGCACATGCGACGCTAAACTGCAGGCTGCAACAACTATCTGGTTCAATACAAGCGTTTTACACCTAGCGCCAAGCCTGTGCATGTTAAAATGAATGCTGAGCACTAATTTGTTGCATCTTAAGACCTATTGGTGCTCACATTCTGATAAATAAAGGTACTACTGTGGTATCTCAGCTTTCATAGAAAAATATGTTTCAGCACCCATTCTTATTGGGGTAATACTACACTATTGAGCTAAGTTACGTACAGGGGATGTTTTTCTATTTTTGAGGAAGTGATGTTTTAAACTTTGTACGTGTTTTTTTTTTTTTAGATAACCATTACTACTTAAAACTTGACTGTGGTTAGCAGCTGAATTTCAGTGTGTTTGGCTTTCCCCTTATCTGTAACAGTCTGGAACTATACTTATAGAGCCCGTGTAAAGGTACTCACTGGTGTGCACGTTCACAAGCTTGTGCCTAGTTGTGCATGAATGTGTACATAGGCATCAGATCTTAGGGTATCAGGACAATATCCCCCCGGACGATATCCCCCCGGGACAACATACCCCCCCCCCCCCGGGACAACATCCCCGGACAATATCCCCCCCCCCCCCGAAAACATCCCCCTGGACAATATCCCCCCCCCCCCCCGAAAACATCCCCCTGGACATAGGGTTAGGGTTAGAGGGGGGATATTGTCTAGGGAGGATATTGTCCAGGGGGGATGTTGTCCAGGGGGGGATGTTGTCCGGGGGGATGTTGTCCTAGAATCAGATCTTAGATGCCATTCAAATATCGGCTTGGTGACTATATACTGGCTGCTTATTTAAAGGAGATGATATACCTAAAGATGATTGCTTATTTAAAGGAGATGATTTACCTAAATCCCTTACCAAGTTTCTGTTTGTGTTACCAGATTATGTCTGTGTCTTGGATGTTGATCTTCTGGAGTTGGTCATCACAACATGGAAGGGGAACTCCTCCTCCAAGCTGGTATGTATCCAGAGAACAGAAGAATAATCTAGATCAGTGTTTCTCAACCTTTTTGTTAGTCAAGGCACCCTTTAAAAATTATGGAAAGTTTCAAGGCACTCTTTAAAAATTATCGAAAGTCTCGAGGCACCCTTTAAAAATTATGCACAGTCTCTGGGCACCCCATTCTAAAATGTAAAAACGATTCTAATAGTTTTACATAATGCAGCAACATCCACAAATCCAAGTAGGACACCCAACGTTAGAGGTGATTTATTCTTCCAAAGCAAATTCACTTTTGAAAACTTGCACTGACTAGTACGCCAAAGTTTCTCCTCTCCCTCAGTTTTTCTACATCACTCCGCTAATGTGACCCCAGTGCTGGAGAGGGGCAGAGGTAAAACAAGGATGCTACGTAGGTGACTGATGATGCCATTGGTCGTTAGGGCGCCAGCTAGAAGGTTGCAATGGTGCACAATGAAAACCTGTGACTTAATGTAACTAAAAGGCAGCCTTCATCCAAACGCTGGCTTGTATACAATTGTTGGGAAATTTTTAGGCATTTTGCCAAGTCACCCCTGAAGAAACCTCAAGGCACCTTGGTTGAAAAAGGCTGTCCTAGATTATAGTCAGGAGCTGTTATACAGATTTTCAAATCGGAATTTTCCATACATTGTAGCAGCCACCCCTGCCTAGTCAAGACAGACATTCTGTGTGCTTTTGTGAGTAAACATACAGAAATAGTCATTAGATATCAGTATCACATGCATACATGGCCATAAAGTTTTCCAGTGATATAGCTGAAGTAGTAGATTTAAAGTATACACTCAACGGCCACTTTATTAGGTACACCTTGCCAGGTTGGACCCCCTTTTGCCTTCAGAACTGCCTTAATTCTTCATGGTAAAGATTCAACAAGGTGTTGGAAACATTCCTCAGAGATTTTGGTCCATATTGACATATTAGCATCCCGTAGTTGCTGCAGATTTGTTGGCTGTACATCCATGATGCAAATCTTCTGTTCCACCACATCCCAAAGGGATTAAGATCTGGTGACTGTGGAAGCCTTAGGACTACAGTGACCTCATTGTCATGTTCAAGAAACCAGTTTGAGATGATCTGAGCTTCCAATTTTGATGAGCCTGTGCAAATTGTAGCCTCAGTTTCCTGTTTTTAGCTGATAGGAGTGGCACCCGGTGTGACCTTCTGCTGCTGTAGCTCATCTGCTTCAAGGTTCGATATTTTGTGCGTTCAGAGATGGTATTGTGCATACCTTGGTTGTAAAGAGCGGTTATTTGAGGTAATGTTGCCTTTCCACTATCTTGAACCAGTTTGCCCGTTCTCCTCTGACCTCTGACATCAGCAAGGCATTTTCATCCACACAACTGCCACTCACTGGATATTTTTTCTTTTTCGGACCATTCTCTGTAAACTCCAGAGATGGTTGTGTGTGAAAATCCCAGTAGATCAACGGTTTTTGAAATACTCAGACCGGCACGTCAGGCACCAACAACCATGCCATGTTAAAAGTCACTTAAAGCCCCTTTCTTCCCTATTTTGATGCTCAGTTTGAACTTCAGCAAGTTGTCTTCACCACGTCTAGATGCCTAAATGCACTAAGTTGCTGCCATGTGATTGGCTGATTAGCAATTTGTGTTACCAAACAATTGAACAGGTGTACCTAATAATAAAGTGGTCGGTCCTCTCAGCTGAGAGCCTAAACCAGCCGCTCCCGCCCCTCCATGGCCCAGTGCTCCAGTGAGCGCATGCGGGGGGGAGTCATAGCAGATAGCGGTGACTGACAGTAGTGTTTGATCACTCGGTTCTCAGTGTTACCTGGGTAAGTATGATTCTTGGAAAAAAAGTTAGTCCCATACTTTTCTTTTAAGATTACAGGTTGCTGCTGCTCTCTCCTTGTGCAGGGTGACTGGTCTTGTATCCTCCCCCTTCTGTAGTTTTTGTGTAGTCATTTTTTTTACATATCGCTCGTATACTTGGATGTCTGAACTAGGGATCGTCCGATTATCGGCAAAGCCAATATATCGAGGGCCGATATGCACTTTTCCCGATATATCGGAATATAGGTTACCTATATTGCCGATATTTTGGGAAAGTGCTTGTACCGGAGTGATGCGTCCATAGCCGACGGTCGGCTGTCTTGTAATGACAACGGATGTGGCTGAGAAGCTGCTCGGCTGTCATTACAAGGAGTGGGAGGGGACGTCCACCCCCCTTCCGCGGCTCGCTCGGGTCTCCTGTCCCACCGGGAGACCCGGGGAACCAGCCTGCACGGCCGCCGAAGACCCGATCACAGCCCCATTCGTATCTGATCGGGTCTCCATGCAAAAACCTGGAAGTGATGTCATGACATCACTTCCGGAAGTTTCAAGTACTGGGGCCAGATACAAAAAAATGACAGCATTCAAAACAGCCAAACTTGGTGTTTTGAATGCTTTTAAGTGCTGATCCTTTTTTTTTTTTACCTTTTTAAAGTAAAAAAAAAAATATCGGCCGATACCGATACACGATGACCAAAATATAGGTATCGGCAATGAAAAAACGATATCGGTCAATCGCTAGTCTGAACCCCCAGGGCAGTGTCAACTCTCTTCCACTCCAGCAGTTTCCACTATTGTAGAGATTAAACAAGATTTGGGTGCTATTATTTTAAAAGGATATCTGCTCTTTAGTTTTATGTGAAGATCTTTTTCTCATTTAGATCGTGTAGAAATGATTCTGTATTTTTTGCCTTTAGACTCAGCCTCTCTTTGAACTGCGCTGCTCCAACAACGTGCTTCACATTCATACCTGTGCAGATTCCTGTGCTATGCTTGTCAACCTTATCCAGTATGTGATGAATAATGGGGACCTGCACTGCCCCCCCAAACCTGAGCCACCGACCGAGATTGCAGGACAGAAGCTGCAGGTACCAGGTCTATGATTAGATGCTTGTATTTGTAAAATTTGACTTTCTAGTTATCTAATTTGTAATCCTCTGCTGATATTTCTGTTTAATCGAAAAGTATACCTAAAGGCAAACCTTTTTTTTTTTTTTGATAATGGGTTTTAGGATTAGAACGCTTGTCTGGTTTTATTGCTGTCTGTGCCCTGCAGATTAATCCCCTTTATTTGTTTGGCTTACCGTTATCATTAAAAGTAAAAGAAAATCCCAAATTTTGAGTTGTCCCCAGAATAGTAATAGAGGGGAAATCTTCCAATGGAGACACTAGTTCTAATGACCTGGGGGTCCCAAAGGGATTCCCTTAAATTGCAAGGATTTCCTCTCACTTCCTGTTTGACTATGGGACAGAAAGTGAATGGAAATCTCTGCATTTCTCTATCCAAAATGAATAAAAAATGTTGCCTATAGTTCTACTTTAACCCTGTCTTCACATTCCTAAAGGAGACCGTAATATTAATATGAAGGCTACCATTGCTGAGTTCGTTTTTAAAGGTGTGAGCTCTCGTCTCATTGTTCTTATCCTCACTAAACTACTTAGTTAACTTGCACCCAGAAATAGTGTGCAACCAGTGAAATCAGAACTTCCAGCATGCGCACATTTCTAAGTCTGTGGCTCACTATGTATTGAAGCAAGAATGAGTGCAGCAGTCCTGGAACTTTATTGTAAAATGCATTTGCACTTCCCATGTTTGTGTTCTGACAGGTTTCCATGCCATGCAAGAAAATGTGTGCCAGAAATGATATAGCCATTTTTTTTTTTTTTTAAATCAAATTGCAGTCCACGGATTTTATCCATGCAGAAATTGAGACCAAGCCCAAAAAAACCCCCCCTTCAAACCTAGTCCCCAAGCAGGTAACCAGTATTTATGTAATACTGACAGAACTGTTCAAGCCACATGCATAGGCAAAACTTAAAGAGGAGCTCCTTCCAAAAAAGTTAAGTCAGCAGCTACGACTTTTAATATTAGGACAGATTACAAATAGGATTACCTGTCCTGGTATCCAGAAGTGTCTTTACCCCAACCGATTTTTCAACCGGCTCTCAGGTGCTTCTGCCACCATTTTTTGTAAGGGAATCTGGCAGTGAAACCTTGCAGCTTTACAGTCAGCTCCCCAGCCGGCTCACTTGGAAGTGGGAGCGGATAGCTGTCAAAACCATGTCCCCCCACCCCCTAAAAGGTGGCACATGTGGCGGGGGGGGGGGGGAGGTAGCAAACAAGCAGAGCTTACCTTTTTGGGTGGAACTCCGCTTTAAATGAATGTTATGAACAATACATTCTACAGGTAGTGTTTGGCAGCAAGATCTCTGTACAGAAGATGTAGCGTTTGATGCTCATAGTTTAAAGCATTTAATTAGGTAACCCCAGGCTTGTTGGGGTTAGTTGGTGTTAAAGATTAGATCAGGATTAATAGTTTAGAATCTTAGTGGTTGTAAACCCTTACATATACCCAGTGAAATGACTGCCTTTAGGAGATGCACTGAAATGAAACAAATCCTCCTACATAAGTTTTACCTACTTATCTGCAGCCCTCTCTTCTCTACATTTCTTCAAAGTCTTGAATTATAAAGCTTGTCTGAGAATAAAAAAAAAAAAACTTTATTTACACTCTGCCGAACTCAGTGAGGAGAATACTGAGAGCTGATTGGAGAGAATGGACACACCCCCCTCAACACAGGGATGGAGTTGAGGGTGTCAATCAGGTAGAGGGTGCTCTGTCACCTATTTTATCTTGGTGTCATTGAATTGAGTACACACTATAGAGCAGGGATCTTCAAACTACGGCCCTGCAGCTGTTGTGGAACTACACATCCAATGAGGCATTGTAAAACTCTGACATTCACAGACATGACTAGGCGTGATGGGAATTGTAGTTCCTGAACACCTGGAGGGGCATCATTTGGAGACTCCTGCTATAGCGGTATATGCTTTGTTCATATTTCATGTAAAGTAAGGGTTTAGGGGGTTATGCGAAAATTAAGTTTTGGAACTTGGATTAGTTCTGAAGGGTTAATTTCAGTATTCTGCTCAGACAACTCAATACACAGCTGAAATGGCTATATGGGTAAAGCTTACCTGGCAAATGATTTGTAATTCTCTGTAGCCACTTTCGTGATTCAATCGCCATTGCCCAAAAGCATAAGGTCTGCAACTACAGCAGGACATGGACATATTCCCATCTTGCGTTTTGGCTACTGAAAAGTAGTATAATGAGGTTATCCCTCTGCACACTGTGCCCTTTCCATCAGTCAGGATATTCTCTGCCAGCCAATGGGCACTGCTACATAACCTGATTAGCTTCTAGTGCTGGTCCGTCCTGTGCTGCTATTCAAGGTATTGCAGGAGGCTTATTCTACTAAAGTTTCAGGCCCTTATACTAGTTACATACATTTAAATCTGCTTGGAGTTTAGCCTTTATGGGTAGGTTTGGTGTGAGGGTCAATTATTAAGGAGCAAGGTAAAGTGGTATTAAGCCCCAAATCAAAAGTTGAATATATTGCATCTTACCAATTCTTAGATGTAGTGGCTACTTTAATTTTCTTTTTTCTTTTCTTTTTACCTGTTGGTCCAGCCAGTGTGAATATTATTTTTCAACTCCCTTTAGGAGACCGAGCTGTCCAGCAGAAGTGGCAGTTTGAGAAAAAGCATTTTGACACAGACAGGGGTGCTTACAATGGTCAGCATTTATTAATTTATGCAAGACATTGATCCTAAAAGGGAAAAAAAAAAGATCTGTTGATCTGCAATCTAGCCTGTTGATCTGTATCACTAGATATTACCTGGACTAATACTTCTAGTATTGTTCCCCTTTTTTTTTTTTTTTTGCTCCTTTTTTTCCCTTTATTTGATATATGTGTGTTTCCCCTATTATATCATTGTCTTGTACAAATTTTCAATAAATAAAGATTATATAAAAAATAAAGTAGAACTAAAGGCAAAGCTTTTTTTTATTTTTTTTTTTTAGTTTTGGGTAGAGTGGCGATTGGATTATAACGTTCAGTTTTTATTGAGGAGATTCACCCTCTATATTTGTCCTGTTTACCATTATAGTTGAAAGTAAAAGTAAAAGAAAATCGCAAATTTTGAATTGTCCGTGGAAAATTATAAATGGAAAATCTTCCAATGGGGACACTAGTTCTGGTGATTTGGGGGTCTTTAAGGAATTCCCTTAACTTGCAGAGATTTCCTCTCACTTCCTTTTTGGCTATGGGACAGGAAGTAAAGGGAAATCTCCACTATAGGACACAGATGTTGAAAAAAAAAATCTGACTGGTTAAAACCCTCCCGTACTCTATCCAAAATGAAAAAAAAAGACGTTTTGCCCATAGTTCTACTTTAGAGTAAAAAATGTCTAGCCTTTAGAATCACTTTAATGGTTAGCAGTAAATGACATCCACCTCATTGGCGACGTGGCTTTCTAAGGTAATTGCCAAGATTATCCACAGGGATCAGTCTGGCTTTATACCTAATCGCTCCACCGCCATTAATCTCTGCAGACTTTATTTAAACTTGCAAATACCTTCTGAGAACTGTGTGCACCGAGCTATCTTATCACTTGATGCCGCTAAATCGTTTGATAGCGTTGAATGGCAATATCTCTGGGTGGTACTTGAGAGGTTTGGCCTGGGTGCTTCCCTCATCTCCTGGATCAAGCTGCTGTATGGGGCTCCGACTGCCAGTATTCGCATTAATAACGCGCTCTCCTCCCCTTTCAATCTGTACAGAGGCACGAGACAGGGGTGTCCGCTGTCTCCCCTCTTGCTTGCCCTGGCGGTGGAGCCCCTTGCAGCAGCCATTAGAATGGATCCTGGGATCAAGGGTTTTCGGAGGGGTTTGGAGGAGGATAAAATTGCCTTATATGTGGATGACGTCCTGTTATTCCTGGGTGACACAGCTGACTCCCTGACTGGTTTGATGGCATTGATTCGTAGGTTCGGATCATTCTCGGGCTTCCAGATAAACTGGGATAAATCGGTGCTGCTGCCATTAGACCCCCCTGGTGACTCCGTTGCCCCAGGAGGCTTCGCAGATTAGGATAGTGGAGCAGTTAGGATATCTTGGCATAATTATACATCCTGATTTGACTAAATACGTTAAGCTCAATGTATCGCCGTTATTGTATAAATTTGAAGAGAAGATGGCTAGCTGGGTTAAATTGCCCCTATATGTGGTGGGTATATGTAATTTAATCAAAATGATATGGTGCGCTCAGTTGTTGTATGCGCTACATAATGCCCCCATCTGGATTCCTGTGCATGTTTTCAAACAATTTAGTACTGTATTTCCAAACATTGCAGGAGGCTAAGGACTCTGGGGGGTTGGCGGTCCCTAATCCATATTATTATTTTCTGGCAGCTCAGTTGCAACATCTTACGGGTTGGCTGACCAGGGATGACTCGGACCCCATTAGATCCACTATTATCACTGTTCCCACCACTAGTGACTACCTGGGGTCGTTGGAGGCAGGTGAAATATGAAATCTTAGACAGTACCCCCACACTGGTTTTGCTGGATAAGATCTGGTGCAAATCCAAACAACATTTTCACTATGAGGGGTATTGTAAATACTCCCGCATTGTGAATAATTATAACTTTTCTGAACTAGCTAAACTAACGGGCTTTGTAGCATGGGACAATTATGGGGTTCGCTTTATATTTCAGTTGTATCAGGGCTGTGTCCTTAAAGATTTCCCAACGCTCAGGGCGGAGTTTGGACTCCCTAACACCCTTTTCTTTCAGTACTTGCAGCTGCGGCATGCTCTCGCGGCTCAAGCACAGGAAGCCACCTGGAGATTGCATAATCCGGATCCTCTCTGTACACTTCTTTTATGGACCAGATTTCTAAAGCGATGGCCTTTTCGTATAGGGAGCGATGGTTCGTGGATTTGGGCCATATCTCTGCAGAGGAATGGATGGATATCCTTGAAAATGTCCCTAAACTCACGCAACTGTTTATTTTGCACCGCACATACCGAACCCCTCAGTAGTTATTTGACTGGCACAGGAGGGACTCCCCTCTATGTCCTCGCTGTAAAACACACACGGGCACTCTTATACACATGTTGTGGGTCTGTCCGAAATTGGTCCGTTACTGGAAGGACGTTATGTGTTCCATTAATAGTATTTGGAATGTTGCTCTACCTATGGACCCTAAGCTCTGTCTTCTGGGATGGCTGGGTGAAGAGCTATATACCCCTGGGGTTCATACTGCTATCCTTGGGGTACTCTTCCTGGCTAGGAAACTGGTGGCAAGGAGATGGATTTCTTCTGTGGCCCCTACTCATGCAGAATGGGTAAAGGAAGTTAATGCGGTATTGTTGAGAGAAGACCTCACTTATAAACATAGGGGTAGTGTGCTTAAATTGGAGCGCTTATGGGCACCATGGCTTGATGTTCCGGGTTTTGCGCCAGTTCAATTGGTTACAAACAGGATCCTGGGCGGGTTGAACACGTCCGTCTGATCCCACTTTGTGGGCTTGTGAGAATATTACACCATACATAGGGGTAGGTATACGAGAGGAACCATTGGATCAATTTTGTTTATCTTATAGATGATCTTAGCGGTGTGGGGGAGGTCACTGGGCAGCCAACTTTTTTCCCCTTTCCCTTTCTTTGTCTTTTTGTTTTGTTTTTCTTTACCGCTCACAGTTTTGTACCAACATGGGAGATCCTGCCAGCTTATCTGTGCTCTGGCCTCATGGTACTGTTGGGGTGCCCCCATGTTGCCTGTGCTTTGCTTATTCTCTGATGTAGGTTGATAATATCCCACTGTGGGGCACTCCAGATGGGCCTAAGTTTTTCTTTACACAATTACTCAGTGCTATTATCGATGTAGGTTGGCACAGTACAAGTGATGATCACATGCAATATATTGTAGTAGCTGGATCTCTATGCTTTTTGACAATTTTGTGGGTTTTATTATTATTATACAGGATTTATATAGCGCCAACAGTTTGCGCAGCGCTTTACAATGTGGGGGAAGACAATACAGTTACAGTACAAATCAATACAGGAGGAATCAGAGGGCCCTGCTCGTTAGAGCTTACAATCTAGAAGGGAGGGTCAAGTGAAACAAAAGGCAGTGGGTTTCTTTTTATCTTTGTTTTTTATTATTGTTCTATTCTCTGTATGCTTTTAATATGGAAAAAGTCGTTTGTTTCTCTGTTCTTGTTTGTTCAATAAAAATTATCTGATTTAAAAAAAAAAGACATCCACCTCATTTTGGGGGCCAGGAAACACTCCCCTTTCATCAAGGCTTCAGTTGAAAGAAGAAACTTGAATGGACTGAAAAAAAAACTTTCCTTAGTGAACCTATTTAGTGAAACGAATTGCTGGAATAAGAGAGTTACTACCCAGCAGCAGCTTTGTGAGAAATCAAGATAAGCAGAGATGTTTTCTTCCTTGGATTTTTCGTGGATCAAAGTGTTTGATGCAGGTGTTTAAAAATACTTTAAAATACATGTCTTAATTATAACTTTAATTGGAGTGGGCTTTGCATGCAGTTGTGCTTTCTTTTATTGAAAGCAGTGTTCTATTGCACAGTTCCCTTCTGCCAGATTTGTTGGAGATTTTCCTGAAATGACCAGATGTCTATAAGATTCTGTGTATGATTCTGTGTGGCCTGATTATGTGCATTTATCTTATTATTGGAAAGGAATTATGATTGCACAACTTTAACAAGTACCTCCTTGCGGTTGTCGTTTTAGTAAATGTTATTTTTGGAGAGTATCGGGCTCTATATTGCATTAGAACTTGTATATCTCTTCATTGTGAACTCTAGTTTATTAAAGTTCTGTAATATACTTTTCTCTTTCGTTCATTGATGGACACAGCTCCTGATTCTTCATAACCATTGGGTTATAATGCCCCCTACAGGAGTAGGACACTAGGCAGGAAAAAGTTTGACTACGCCTATGGGAAGTCCCAGGTGGTATACACCCACACTCAGCTATAGGCATTCAGTTTTTTTCTGCCTAGTCAGGAGTAAGGACCTAGTTCTTTGCTGGGATCTCTGGTCCTTACATTTTTTTCTTTTTAAATGAATTTTCCTATCTTTGTTATTTTGTTCCTGAGAGAATCTACTATCAACTGCCGGACTGGATAATCTAGATCCAGAGGGTCCCCCCAGTCTGGCCAGCGAGTGTGGGCGGGCCTCAGCTCCACACTAGGTCAGCTTTGACATAGCCCCACTGGACTGGGGCTGGCCTGCGAGTTAAACGTCTCACGAAGGCGCATTCGACCTGGCCTCGGCCTGAGTCACAGCATTCCTTCTAGCACCCCCCCCCCTCTAAAAGTTTGGTGGTCACTGTGGGTCTTCAGGTTCCCCCCCACTCCCCCCCTCCCTGGTCTCTGGGTGAGGTTATGAGCTGGCTGTTGCAACATGCTATTAAGGGGGGCTTGTTGGAGTTGCTGCTAACTGGGTTTTTCCTGGTGCACAACGGTGGGTTGAGCAGGGTTCCCCTGCTACCCTGGGGGGTTGGTGACTAGGGCAGGGAAGTCCTCTAGGCTTCCTGCTGCAGTTGTTGAGCTGGGGGGAGCGGATGGTCAGGAGCTATGTGAGGCAGCCCCAGTGAGGGTGGCTGAAGCCACTACACGTTCGGACATCCGCCCTCCCATCCACAGCCCCTGGGTCCCTTTTGGCACCACAGGTCCTCCACTGTGGCAGGGGTGTTCCCTTTTCCTGCTTACTGTGACAACATTGTCACATAACGGTGGGGTTGTCCAAAACGCACTCTTGTGGTCCCTAAGAGTTTTGCTATGCGTCCAAGGATTCCCTGCTTAAAAAGTGGACGGTCCCACCTGGTAGTGGAATCGCCGGTTTCCAGGTTAAATAAAGCTACCTTGATTCTGGTTACGGAGTCCTTGGCCTCTAAGGATCCGGTTAATAGGACAGCGGAGGCTCTGGCCCACTATATGTTTCACTATGGCTGGTTCAGCTTAGGCCGGTATTTACTATTGCCCTGGTGTCGCAAACTCTGATTAGTGGGCTAAACTTTTACATCGGGACCTGGAGGGGAAACGGCTTTCCCCTGTGTTTTGCGGAGCTGTCAGATCAGTTGTTCCAGGGGCTACAGTTTATCTGTGATGCCTCTTTGGATGCGACTCCTTTGATTTTCGGCTGTCTGTCAGCAGTGGTCCTTCAGCCTCTTATCTGGCTGAATCTGATCTCCCCTTTGTAGGAGATCATCTGTTTGGAGCTTCCTTGGATGACATCATTAATGGTCTCACAGGGGGGGAAGAGTACTCTTCTTCTGCAGGCAAAAAGCCCCGTCGTAGACGTGGGCCATTCTGCTCGGCTCCTAAGAAGCCTTTTTTAGTCCCTCAGGGATAAAAGCCCTTCAGGGTGTCCCCCAGAGGTTCCAGGAGGACCTGGTCTGGCAGGCCATAAGGGGCTCTTCTAGGCCTGCAGACAAGGCTTCCTCTGCGTGAAGGGGTGCCCTCACCCGCATCTGAGGTTGGGGGAAATTTTTGCGTATTTCTGGATCCGAAGACTTCTCTGGTACAGGTCAAGTGGGTCCAGTTAGTCATTCAGTCCAGCTACAAGATCGAGTTTCGGTCTTTTCCTCTGGAAAGGTACTTCCCTTCCAACCTGCACTTGCCCCCATATCACTTACGGGGTCACTTTGGGGCAGTGCAAGATTTGTCACTTCATGAGGTGATGGTTCCGGTTCGTAATGTTTTCAGGGGTTTTACTCAAACCTGTTTACAGTTCCATGGAAGGAAGGCAAGGTATGTCCATGCTCACCAAACTAATGTCCTAAAAGAAGGCACCCTAACATCTAGCCCTAAATATTCGTCTTTACACTTAAAGCAGTATTTATCCAGAAGCAGAAAAATCATAAACTGTACCTTACAATCCTGAAATGTGGCTGCTACATTCTTTTCTTTTTTAGGCCCTTTTCTTTATTTTCACCTGTCCTAGGGTGTCTCCACTGTGGATTTATAAGCAATATAGACACTTTTGTTGGATGCACTAGCAAAATTAGATTGGGCCTGACTAACTTTTTGAGATCAAGGTTTTACAAAAATGAATAAAAGCTAACCATTGTAAGCTCCACTATCAGTGTTAAATACAGGTAATTTGTCTTTACCTTCTAACTGCCATTTTTTCTGGACAGCTTGGTATGTTAAAGTAAGTTGAAAAATAACAGACTTAGTGGCTGGATTAACATGCAAAAATAAATGGAAAAAAAATGACTGAAAGAAAAAAAAAACAAATACAGCTATCAACACCTAAAAATCAGTAAGCTGCAGTGTATACAACTCATTTTTCCTTTTCGGTTTAATGCCCCTTAATCCTTTGTTCCTCATAGCAACATTGTTGTGAAATGGCATAAGAAATGTACCTGCAAAAGGAGAGAGTAAACATCTTACTTTTCTTTTCTGATTCTTTTACAGGTACATCTTTTTGCACTTTTGCACACAGGGTCACTTCTTCAACCATGAACCTGAGCCTAAAACCTAACCTAATATTACCCCTTGATAAACCACTGAAACCTAATTGTTACCTGTTCCTTAATCTTTAACACTTAAAGTGGTTGTAAAGGCAGAGGTTTTTTTTTTTTTTTTTTAAATCTTATTGCATTCTGTGCATTGAGATAAAAAAACCTTCTGTGTGCATCAGCCCCCCCCCCCCCAATACTTACCTGAGCCCCATTTCGATCCAGCGATGTGCACGAGTGCCTCGGCCGTCCAGGACTCTCCCTCCTGAAGCTGCAATATTGGCTCCCGTTGCTGTCAAAGTCAGTTAGCCAATGAGGGAAAAAAGGGGGTGGGGCCCAACCACGGCTCTGTGTCTGAATGGACACACACCGCTACGGCTTGGCTTTGGTTCCCCCATAGCAAGCTGCTTGCTGTAAGGAGAGAGGGGCCAGAAGCACCGGCGAGGGA
Source organism: Pelophylax lessonae (assembly GCF_965119305.1). Lineage (NCBI taxonomy): Eukaryota > Metazoa > Chordata > Amphibia > Anura > Ranidae > Pelophylax > Pelophylax lessonae. Next base: position 90,913,232 of record NC_138777.1, on the reverse strand, counting down.
CCCGAGAAGAGGAGGATCGGGGCTGCTTTGTGCAAAACCAACTGCACAGAGCAGGTAAGTATAACATGTTTGTAATTTTTAAAGGAAAACAAGACTTTAGTATCACTTTAACCCACACTTTTACTCATTAAACCCCCACAGTGAGCTCCTAACACTTACCCCCCCCCCCCCAAAATAAAAGGAAATTAACCTTCCCTATAACGTAAGAGTTTAAAAGAAGTCCTTATTCTTTGACCCTCTAACACTAAAAAAAATTGGGAACCAGCATTAAAATAACAGTTAATTCTGTATACTATAACAAGACACAAAAAGATTCCAAGCTCTACTCACCAGTCTGTGACCAACCAAATTGACCTGTCCAACAGTATGCATTTAAAAATAGGGGTTTAGTTGCACACATTTGCAAATACATGCGTAAGCCACAGAGCCCCGAGAAGGCACCCCGTTATCTGTGGTCCTAACTGTGAGTCTCCAACAATGGAATCGCATGCATTTATATGGACAGGTGTAGGGCAGATGTACCTGAAGGGAGCCCACCCCTTCTTAAAGGCACCGGGCACACCCAGCCTATAGCACCATGGCGGCAAAGGTGTCAGTGCGTTGCCTGGCCAATGTAATCCATAGCACAAACAAATGGTTACTGCCCACACCTGTAACTGGTCTCTGCAGCAAGGAGCATTGGAAGGGCAATACATATAACAAGATACAAAAAGATTCCAAGCTCTCCTTACCGACCAGTCTGCGACCAACCAAATTTACCTGCCCAACAGTATGGGTTATTTTAAAGGAAAACAAGACTTTAGTATCCATTTAACCCACACTCTTGGTGTCCATTCACATTGACCTGACTTGTCAGGCGACTTGTCAGCCTGTCAAGTCGTGGTCCTCACGCTCCCACTGTGTAGTACAGGAGCCGTTCTAATAGGAGCGACACAAGTCACTCCGACTTGGAAAAAGGGTCCTGTACTACTTCGGGGCGACCTGGAGGCGACTTGCATAGACATTCATGTTATGAAGTCCGTGCAAGTCATGCCGAAGTTGCGCTGCACGCGACCACAGGTCGCCCCCCTAAATCAGAGCGACCTAATGTGAACGGAGGCCTACTCCAACCATTAAACCCCCCCCCCAGTAATCTCCTAACACTTACCCCCCCCCCCCCAAAAAAAAAGTAAGTCAACACTACCTTTAATGTAAAAATTTAAACTAAGTTCTTATTCTGCGATCCTCTAACACTAAAATAAGTTGGGAACCAGCATTAAACTAACAGTTAATTCTGTATACTAAACTTGTCCCAGTGGCAACTGCACCATATTTTTCAGCTCTGTGCCAATAACTTTACTACATTCCTAATGTAATGTTTCCTGGCAAGAGAGACCTAGGCTGTTTAGTACCTTCCACAGTTTAATCTCAGCCTTTATCCTGTTTTGTGTTCTGATGCAGTACCAAAACCTCATGTAACCTTAGATAATAACAAGCTCTGTGATAGGTGTCCAGATCAAAAGTACGCTAACTCCCAAATTCCATACTATGATGTTTTGCGGCCTCAACCTCCTGTGTTTTGGCACTGATCATCCAAACACTTCCTTTCAAGCAGTATAATTTAAGTGTTATAAACACTCTGACATGTAAGGCTCCCTGTGCATGAGAAACTACTTTCTATCATCGGTGGACTGCTGCAGCTCTGGCACAATTAGATCATTATTATTATATCATTTGAAGTTCAAGCTGGGCTTCACAAGGTATAAAAAGATACAGATTTATGTAACTCTGTACATCAGCTTTGTGTAGCCCCTGTACAGCAGTGCTGAGGGGAAGAGGTAGAAGCAGCACAAGGGACCAATCAGTTTATGTCAACTATTCATAGCTGACATGCTATAGTAGGCGAAATAATGGAAGGATGAACTCATCACTGTGTTGCTTCTCCTTAACTGTCTCGTCTTGGGCTGGGGGCAAGCCTATGACAGCTTGGGCTTAGAGGAAGCATGTTGAATGCTGCTGATCATCATTCAGCCTGCAAGGCGCCGTTCACATCTGATCGCAGGCAGAATCACTGCGATTCTTCCAGCGATTTCAAATCGCTACAAAACGCAGGATGCGTTTGCGATGCCATTACCTTTTTAATGGCACCCCAATCACACCGCAATTTTGCCATGATTGTCACATGGTAAATTGTGCTGCATTCGCGGCAAGTCGCAACATGTGACGCTGTCGCCCAGCAGTAGCTAATTTTCCTTTTTGAGCAACAAGCATTGCACGTTGTGATATCAGTGCGATTTGCCATGTGACAATCACATCAAAATCGATTGGGGTGCCATTATGAAGTAATGGCATCGCAAACGCTTCCCACGTTTTGCAGCGATTTGAAATCGCGGTGATTCCGCCCGGTCTGAATGGAGCCTAAAGCCCCGTACACACGTAGTGATTGTTGGCCGAACGATCGGCCGTCTTTTGTCCGGTGCTGTCCTGTCGGTTGAAAAGTGCTAAAGACTGCACACGAATTTTGTCGGCCAACAACAGCCGACTGCAGAAGTGATGTCATGTGATGGTTAACTTTCTGTGTGTTTTTTCTTCTCTGAGCATGCCCAGTCTTGCTCATCTGCTGTTTGTCGGCTGAATTCTGTACTGACTGAGGAACAATCAGCCGTTCTGGTGTTGGCCAACAAAAATTTTAAAGCCTGCACACCAGATTCTGTTCGGCCGAAAAAGTCGCAGTCGGCTGTCGGAAGCATCATACTAACAAGCCGACAATCGGCTGATCGGACGTTGACCGAATATTTACGGCCGACAATCGCTACGTGTGTACGGGCCTTAAGACAGAACACAGTTCATGGCAGAAATTAAGTACTCTGGGGGCGTTCCTCTTTAAGCATATAAGTACTGGACCTCTAATATTCTTTGCGCGTTATGCCAGTGCCTTCTTATATGGCATCATGGGAAATAAAAATGTATAGTGGTAATCATTAATCTATAAAATTGTATATAAACTCCTAAAGGGAATCAAACTTCTAAATAATTGGGACAGGATAGTCTCTCTTTAAGCTGGATACACACTATCCAACTTTTGTGGTTAGATTTTCTTCAGATTTACCTTTTCTATGTAGTGCAAGGGCCTGCCAGATTGCATACAAATTGAAAGTGTTTAGGTTTGACCTCATATTATATGGTTTTGGTAAGTCTAAAGGAAAAAGTCTTCAGAAAATCTTATAGTGTGTATGGCCCATAAGTATCAGAGGCAGTAGAAAATGACAGAAGTTGTAACATTTTTCCATTTTACAAAAGAAGAGTTTTTAATGCTGTCTTTGTTAATTTTCCGTCATTTATAAGTGACACCAAAACAGGAGACAAGGGTAAATCTCAATGTGGACTCAGCAAAAAGTCCAATCCTTTTACCACTCTATAAAAAAAAACAATTGAAAATCTAAAAAGACATGCGAATGCCCATTTATTATCACTTCCCTTGAGACCCAGCTGGTTCAGTTTTGTAACATTACTTGATCTCCTCAATCATGGCACGAGATATCCCAAATCACACCCCTCCGTCAAATTACTGGTCTGGGAGACATCAAACTGTAATAAAAATATATTTTTGTGCGAAGCTGTTTAGGCTCCCAGGATACAAGGAGGGGCAGGTCAGTGAACAGCCAAGATGCATGGTGTTCTGCCTAGACTACTGGCCTAACACCAAATTACAAACACCCGCATTTGGGAAGGTAAATGTGGGCAGGCTCAAGATTCATGAGAATTTAAACCCTATAAGAATTGGCACCATTTTCCTATAACGATCGGATTCAAAGTTGGTTTAAATATGTTTGGATGTGGCGTCAAATGGCACTTTTCCACTGCAAGTACCGGCTCGGCTCTACTCGGCCCTGCTTGGCCCGGTTTGCTTTTCCACTGCTGGTACCGCATGGTACGGTGTTGGAACGGTTCGGTACAGTACGGTATAGGTTTACTTTTCCACTAAAATAGTACTAAAGTTAAGTGGGTGGGATAACAACGGGGTGGGTGGGATTCTCTGACCCATCAGTGGCTAGTAGTGACTGCATGCAAAGGATTGTGGGATATGGTACCGGTATGGTACCTCTTGGAACCACAATCGAGGTGGTACTGTTTTTGAGAGCCATACCGTTCGGTTCCATGCAGTGGAAAAGCGCCCCTGTACCATACCGTACCAAACCGTTCCTACACCATACCATGCGGTACCAGCAGTGGAAAAGCACAAAAGCGAGCCGAACCGTTCGGTTCCATGCAGTGGAAAAGCGCCAAAAGTAGTATATCTTGTTGGGAAGATTTATTTGTAAAATCTGCAAAAAAAGCTATTTCTGCAGGAACAATCAAAAATTCTACCTGTGTTTCTTCTGTCACAATTTTTGTAGATAATTGCCAGTGAGTGATAATTGGTGGTATTATAAATGAGACTTGAAAGGTTTGACTTACTAAAGGCAAATACGCTGTTTACTCTACAAGGCAAGTTACACCTTGCAGAAGGAATTTGCAAGGAATTATTATTCAGGGTTTATATAGCCAACAGTTTGCAAAGCACTTTACAATAAAAAGTGAGACAGTACAGTTACAATACAATAAAATACAAGAGGGTTAAGAGGGCACTGCTCATAAGAGCTTACAATCTAATAGTGTGAAGCAAGTGGTACAAAAGGTAACTACTGTGAGGGATACGCTGATGGAAGAGTTAAAAGTTCAGTTGTTAGGTGGAGGTGGGATAAACTTCCTTGAAGAGATGAGTTTTTAGGGATTGCCTAAGGGTGGCCACGTTAGGAGAGACAGTAGGCAGACAGATAGAGGTAGAAAGTTCCAGAGAATGGGAGAGAATACTGGAGACAAGCATGGGAGACCAGAGCTAGAGAGCAGGAAGTCTTGGATGGTATTTTGAGATAAGATTGGTGATGTAGCTCAGGGCTGTGTTGTGATTGGCTTTGTATGTGGTTAGTATTCTGAATTTAAAGCAGTATTAAACCCTTAAGCAAAAAAATATTTTATAGCCGCTTACGGTACTAATTCTTAGATGTGATGGCTGCATTCATTTTCTTTTTTTGGCTTTCTTTCTTCTATTTTAAGCTGGCAATCCAGACAGTAAGTCTGTTGTTTTTCAAAAGAATAGGCTCTCCAGCAGAATGTATCAGTTACAAAGATGAGACAAATCATGACAGGGTGCTTACAATGATCAGCTTGTATTTATGTAAAACCTTTATCCCAAAAGGAAAAAACAATTTGCTGTAACGGCCTATAAAGTATTAGCTAAAGTTTGGCTTGGATTTGTTAGTGTATCTAAATCTGCTAGTACATCTAATACTTCCCTCCCCCCAGACTGACATTGCTGCAGTCCAAAGGTGCTATCTGTGCTCCTTCATCCAGAGTAGGGGCACTCTAATACAGATAGTGTGTTAGTGGCTAGTGCCTAGTCAAAACAGAGGGGGAAAAAAGCCTGGAAAAAAAAACAAATGCAGCCACCACATCTGCTGATTGGTAAGCTGCAATATATTAAATTTTTAGTTTTGGGTTTAATATTGCTTTAGTACAATGTTCAATCGGAAGCCAGTGGAGGGATTGGCAGAGAGGGAGGGCAGACAGTGTGTGGTTGATAAGAGAGATGAATCTGGCTGCAACATTTATAGACTGAAGGGGGGGATAGCCTACATAGTATTAGGCCCAAACAGCAGATACGAGACTCGAAGCACATTAACAGCACCCGTCCAGAATGTTAGCATAAAAGAGATGAAGCTGGCTCCATAGTGTAGTATATTATAAATCCACTTTAATAAATGTAGAAAATAACTCTCATTCAGTAGAAATTAAACCACTAAAATCACAACATAGCCGGCCGGCTTCCGTGTCGCCCGTCCTTCTGGGTTGCGTGGTGACGTCACAGGCGGCACGGAAGCTGGCCGGCTGTGTTGTGATTTTAGCAGTTTAATTTCTACTAAATGTGAGTTATTTTCTACATTTAATAAAGTGGTTTTATAATATACTACACTATGGAGCCATCTTCATCTTTTATGCTAACATTCTGGATGGGTGCTGTTAATGGGCTTTGAGTCCGATTTCTGCTGTTTGGTGCGGTATCTGCCACATTGACGTCTCCCAGCAGCTTGCATCTCCTGTGGGCACCATCATCTGGACCCATTTAGTGTTGCTTGATTGGCATATCACTTACCAGCATCTGGTAAGCTCATAGGCATGCTTTGGTGATAGACGCACCGTGGAGGAGAACATACAATTGCACTGTGGTGGAGGACTACACATCCTTATTACACACTTGTTACTGATAATTTTTTGTCACTTATACTCTGGACTTTTATTAGTCACACGCTGACTTTCATCTCCACATTGTGGGACTCTATTTCAATATTTATTTCCTTTTGTCACTATTAGTCATATATCGATTTTCATCACCACTGTGGACACTGTTTATTAAGTTTGAATTATTTATTAATTTATGTAATTATTTATATTTATTTATTGATACATTTATTTGTATTTGGTCACGTTTAGACCGCATTCACACTGAAGCGGCACGACTTTGGGGGCGACTTCACAAGTCGCGTGCACCGCGACTTCGATGCGACTTGCACGGACTTCATATAATGAATGTCTATGCAAGTCGCTCCGAGGTCGCCCCGAAGTAGTACAGGACCCTTTTTCTAAGTCGGAGCGACTTGTGTCGCTCCTATTAGAACGGGTCCTGTAGCACTGTATGGACCGGGACGGTCAAGTCACCTGACAAGTCGCGGTAGTGTGAATGGAGCCTTAGCGCAGCTTTTTTTATTTACTTGTTTTAGGTGTAATCCCACTATAAGCTGCAGTTTTATTTTGTTACTTTTAGTAGCGCGGTTATATTTTTGACACTGCATATAGCATCCTCGCTCCGCCCAGCGTGATGTCACCGCCCGTCTGACACGTTGCGCCCGGATTGACTATCTCAAAGGCACTAGTATATATTATTTGCAGTTGTTCCACCATTTATCTAAATACATTATCATTGATTAGAATTTTATGGAAGCGCTACACTATTTAGGAGATAAATTGGTTAGGTGGGCATCTGAGAAAAGTTTTGTTACTTCTTCAGTAGTAGCTGGGTCAAAAGAGGATTCTATGTGCTGTTAGACAGAGTATGACAATTGGGAAGATTTGCACGAATTGCATTAATCTTGTTTTTTGAAGTGATTCACAATCTCTTCTGCTGTGAGAGAGTTAGTGGGTGGAGATGGTGGGGGACAAAGTAGAAAATTAAAGGTAAAGAATAGCTGACAAGGACTGAATGACAAGGTAATAATAACAGTTGCAAAGTAGGTTTGTTTGGCAGCATGAAGGCAGGAATTGTATTTTATGAGGGAAGATTTGTAAAGCGTGAAATCTTGCAGGGATTTAGTTCAAGAGCACGGCTCTGTCTTTTTTTTTTTTGGTTTGAAAATTCTTCTTATTGGTTTTACAATCAAAAGTATAAAACAAAGTATCAAGTACCCAACAGATATCACACAAAACACAATTACTGGTACAACCAGTAAAAATACAAAACAATACAAAAACAATATCCCTTTCTATGAGTAATCCTTTTGTGCTTGGAGGGTGGTTTAATACCAGGACACTGTGAAACTGATCAGAGAGAGGAAAGGGTCTGTTGGTGAGCTTGCCAGGAGTGCAGAGATGGGAGGATACAAGGTCAAGGATGCTACCATCGGAGTGAGTGGACATGTGTGTCCATTGTGTTAGGTCAAGTAGGATAGAGGGAAAGTAGGGTAACCAGGCAGAGAAGTAATCAAAAAGTGTCATACTTGCCCAGGAGGCCAAAAAACCACTACATTTCTCTGAGAAAGTGGAGAAAACAGACATATACAGGTCGTCTCAAAAGCGGAGAGGGATAGAGAGGGAGGGGTAGGAAGAACTTGAAAGATGCTCAGTGGAAATAGAAGGAATGCAGCTCTACCTCCTTTGCAGCCACTGGGTCTGAGTGAGTCCAGTGAAGGCCACCATGGGAGAGGGCAGCAGAAGAAGCAGAGTCCTATTCTTGAAGGCGCCTGGAATGGAAGTGGGAGCAGGTACCTGTCAAAATCTGGTACCTGCTTCCCCCCGCTCCTCAAAAGTGCCAATTGTGCAAGAGGAGTGGGGGGCGAGTCCTTAAAGGGGAACTTCCCCTTTTGGGTGGTGAAGTGATTGCAAATCCTTAAAGTAGAATTAAAGGCAATTTTGCACGTGTGGATGCGATGCGGGAACACGTTGTATAAAAATGGCAGATTTTGCACATGGCAGCCTGCTGACTCTTGCTGCTCCTGGTCATCAGTAAAGGTAGTGTTGAAGTGTTGTAAGTCTGGGAAAGACTCTCTGTAATAAGCTTATCTTCTGGCAGCACTATTATTTTCAGTTATCCTTTAAACTGGTGAAAAAATGCAAATAATTAAATTTGTGACTGTTGTAAATTGACCCTTAATTGCAGCTGGGGAAATCTATGCCCACTGATAAGAATTTATCAGTTAGCAGTGAGTGGATAGCACAGATGGAATGGTAAATGTACTGTAATTGTGTAATGACCACATCTCCTATTGCATGCATGGGTTGTGCATTATCCTATTCTGGCTAAGAGATCAGAAACTCTAAATGCTAAATGTCCAGTACTTCTGAGTAAGCTGAAAGAGTTTATAGTCTTAATGGTTGGACCTTCTTCTGTATTGGTTGTGAAAACCTTGATTAAATAATACATTTGGGATACTTGTATACTGATGTTTTGACTGAATTTGCATAGCATTTGCTTTGGAATTGTGCATGTTTTCTCTAGGTCAAATTAATTCTAACTAAAGTGGTTGAAAAGGCAGAATTATTTTTTACCTTGATGCATTTTCTGCATTAAAGCGGAACTTCACCCAAAAGGCGATGCCCAATTTTGATCCAGCGATGTGCACAAGAGCAGCGGCTGTCCTGGCTCTTTCCCTCCTCATTGTCTCAGATACAGCAGCTGGAGCTAATGGCTCCTGCTGCTCTCAATCCAGCCAGTGAGAAGAGAGCGGTGTCGGGCCAAGCCACGCTTTGTGTGTCTTATGGACACATAGAGTGCTCGGGAGCAATCACGCATGGGTGCCTTCATAGTAAGTAGCTTGCTAAGGGAGCACTCATTGGTGGGGAGGAGCCAGGAGTACCGGTGGGGGATCCGAGAAGAGGATTAGGGCTGCTTACACAGAGCAGGTAGGTAGTCTTATACGCCAGAAAATACAGTGCACATATATATATATATATATATATATATATATATATATATATATATATATATATATATATATAATATTATTATTTTTTTAAATCTACAATTTACATTCATTTTAATCTCTATTGTGAATGTTCATGCAGTGAGTACTAATGGTTTTAAAATGTGAACGCAGGTTTGGCATATTGTAAATTGTGTACCTTTTGTACCTTGTGTTGAACACTGGTTATACTATTTAGGTGCATTTAATGTAAGTTAACTATTACTTGCAATGTTTCTAGGTGAGCCAGGACTAATGCAGTCCAAACTCCAGCATGTACATACCTGTAAACTTGCATTTAATTTAAAGTGATTGCAAACTCTCTTTTTTTTTTTTTTTTTAATGAAGAAACTGTTGTATACTTGCTCCTCTTCTCAGGTCCTCTGCCAGCACCCCTGGCTCCCCCTCTTCTGAGTGTGCCAACATAGGAAGCTGCTTCCTATGGTGGCACACCTGCAGGCTCAGTCCTGGGGTGCACTGCCTGCGTCCAAAGACCCAGACAGCGTGACTCGGCCCTGCCCCTGCTCGCTTGTCACAGGATTTGACTGACAACAGCAGGGAGCCAATGACTCCCATTGCCTCAGCAAGAGAAGACAGATGGGCACAGAGCTGGATTAAGTGAGGGCTCAGATAAAGTGATATTAAAGGCAATTACTTTTGATTGTAAATGCTAGATTTTTTAAAAATAACAAATGTGAAAAAACAAAAAAAACAAATGTGTTCTACTTACCTGCTCTTTTGTAATGGTTTTGCAGAGAGCAGCTCCGATCCTCCACTTCAAACACTTACACACACATCCCTTGTGCACATCGTTGGATCACGATGGGGCTCAAGTAAATATTAGGGGGGTGGGGGCTACTGCACAGATATATTTTCTCTGTCGCTCATTGACAGACGTAGTCCTCGGTGATTCAACACCCTCGGGTTATGCTGCCCTCCACAGGAGTAGGACTAGACAGGAAAGAAAATACTCTGGCCACACCCTAGGGGCAGTCCCCGAGGGTATATCCTCTCTCTCTCTGCTACAGCAAATCAGTTTTTTTTCTGTCTAGTCAGGAGTAAGGACCTAGATACCTTGCTAGGATCTTCGGTCCTGGCAGGATTTTTTTTCTTAGAAAGATTTTTTTGTTAGACAGCTTTTTTCTCCAGTGTTCCTGTGAGATCTTCAAGCAAGAAAGCTGAACTGGGCGACGGGCTGGATGTTGAGATCCAGTGGTCACCCCAGTTCAGCCTGCGTGCGCGTGCAGGCCATAGCTCCGCGCTGGGTCGGCCGCGACATAGTTCCACTGGACGGGGACTGACCCTGCGAGTTAAACGTCTCGCTGAAACGCCAAAGACCATGAGTCACGGCGTCCGTATTGGTCGACAGCCCTCCCACCCCGGTGGAGAGGGGTACTGTCAGGAGTTGGCGCCCGCCTGGTTCCGGTATGGTGAGTAGTATGTTCCCCCCTTTCCCCTGACGGGTCTTGTGGTGAACGCGGGCCCCTCTCTGTATGGTAAGGATGGGTTCCCCTCTATCCTATAACATGGCACAGATTCTCCTATTGAGTGTGATTTTTGTGTACAAAAAGCCAGGAGGCTTGGTTTGGGAGCTGACAATCTAATTGCAAGTATGTTTAAATGATTGTAATCAGTGGCAGTACTAGAATCTTACTGTGATAGATATGGTATCCTACCTGTCAGAAGCCACAGGACATGTATACTGCTTTCCAGGTCATTCCTCCAGCAAAAGCATGCCTCCCGACGGCCACGCGGTCCGCCAGGGTCCGGTACCGCCGGCCACGCGGATCACCATGTAGAGAGAGGTTTATTGATGCCGAGATACTCTGCAGTCACGCCGATATCCTGTAAAAGGCCGCCGCCATTGTTTGGTAGATCGCACGAGGCCGCCATTTTGGCGTAGCCTCGTGTCTCCAGCATGGGGGCGGCCATGTTTGAGGTGACTCAAACACCTCGTGGAGCTAGGGGAGGCGCCGGAAGGCGTACAGAGGGGCGGAGCCGCCTCCTTTCTTCCCGGGCAGCCAGCCAAGAGACTTCCTGTCTGTTCTAGACAGTGCTGAGACAAGTTGCAGTAAACTCTGAGCATCAAGTGGTGAGCCTAGGGGTCTATCTCTCTCTCTCTCGCTCGATAGGGGTCCATAAGCAGGTAACATTGAGGGGCTTTGTGGCGCTGGGGGTCTGAAAAAAAAAAAAAAGAGAAAGTTTATTTCTTTTTGGATTGATTGTTTTCCGGGTAGTAACTGGAATTATCATGGACCCTGCCACACAGGTAACCCCACCTGTTTCCCTCGAGGGGGCTGCGGGACCCGCCGGTGCACAGAGTATAGATGCATTTACAGCAGTTTTGGAGTCTTTGGTGGCTCGGGTGGAGACGGCCTGTCAGGAACGGGGGTCAAGAAAGCGACCCCCGCCTACCCCTATATCATCTGACACTTCAGATTCAGATTCTGAGATGGTCATTGCAGCTGCAGGTCCCTCTGCAAGGGCTGTTGTCTCAGGTAAAGTTCCTTCAGACAGTGAGGAGGACGTTCATGCTTCCGCCATAATTCGGGAAGAAGCATTGGTGGACGCACTAGTTGTGGCAGTTCGGGAAACCTTAAGACTTGAGGTTTTACCGGCAGAGGCAACTGAAACAGAGATTCCCTTTGGTACTAACAAACCCACCAAGACGGTGAAGGTTTTTCCTGTACCCAAGTGTTTTGGTAATAAAATTAAAGAAGAATGGGAGCATTCTAAACGTACCTTTACTATTTCCAAGCCTATTGCTAGACGCTATCCGTTTGAGGAATCCCTCATTAAGAAATGGACGGTACCACCAGTGGTGGATCCACCTATTTCCAGACTAAATAAAGCCACGGTTATTCCAGTGGAGGACACTTCGTCCTTTAAGGACCCGGTGGATCGGAAGGTAGAAGCAGAGTCCCGCACTATCTTTTCCCTGATAGGGTCAGCCTTTAGACCAGTAATTGTCATTGGTCTAGTTTCCCAGACACTAACGGAATGGGCGAGATTGGTGCGCCAGGACCTGAAGGGGAAAGATATCCCCCAGGGAACTTCTGAATTGATGGAACAGATCATACAAGGACTACAGTTCGTCTGTGACGCAGCCTTGGATGCTAACCCCCTATTATGCATCTATGTCAGCGGTAATCCTCAGACGTGTGCTGTGGTTAAAATGCTGGTCAGCAGACCTAGGTTCAAAAAAGACCTTGACGAATCTCCCCTTTCAGGGGAATCGCCTATTTGGGGCCACCCTAGATGAGATCATTAAGGATGCCACGGGGGGCAAGAGCACTTTCTTGCCACAGGCTGCTAAAGCTAAAGGACCTCGTAACAAGCGGGGACCTTTCTTTACAGCCCATAAAGGGTTTGTGCGCCCGACTGCTGCAAGCGGGAAGGGCAAGGCTCCTCCAGGAGGGTTCAAGAAGGGCTGGTCGGACAAACAAAAGACCGACTCAGCCAAACCTGAAGCAAAGGATTACACAGCCTGAAGGTGCGCCCCCACCCGGCTTGAGGGTGGGGGGACGTTTTCACCGGTATTCAGGGCATTAGATCGAGCATCGACCACTGCTACCGGTGCGATTCTTCCCTTCCAACATTTAAGTACTACAGGGAGCGGTAGTTACCGTTCCCTGAACAGATCATTTTCTTTACCTTTTCCAAAGATTAGTCTCAGTTCCCCACAAGAATCGGATCCGGTTGAACAGACAGACCAAGAAGCCTCTAGCCGGGTGACTTCAGTCCCTGAGATTCAACCAGGAGAGATCACCGTTCCTGATAGGAATCAGGTGTCTGATAAATGTGTGGGAACGGAGAACGATCAGACTTTGTCGGATGGTCGGGACCAGATAGCTCTAGGGCCGCCTGGTTCAGATCCAGTCAGCGCCAGTGGTCCTAGAAATTCTAGGCTAGCCTCGTCAAGCCGATCTACCCGACTTGGACATGCGAGTCGCGGACGTTCCTTGGGAACTTTGTCTCAGGGAGTGTCTGCGGTCTCAAGGACCAATCTTCCATCGTGCTTTACGGTCGCTGGTTTTAATGGCCTGGCCATTGAGACCCAGGTACTGAAGTACAGAGGGTTGTCAGCTTCAGTTATTCCTACCCTTATTAAAGCAAGGAAAGCGACTTCCAGCAAGGTCTATTATCGCACATGGAAGACTTATATCGCGTGGTGCGAATCTTTAGGGATTCCTCCACGTACCTATTCGGTGACCCGAATATTGGCCTTTCTGCAAAAAGGGGTTGAGCAGAAACTAGCCTTGAGCACCATCAAGGGTCAAGTTTCAGCATTAGCAATCTTCTTTCAGAAGCCTTTAGCTACTAAGTCCTTGGTGCGGAATTTCATCCAGGGGGTGCGGCACCTGGCTCCACCAGTCCTCGCGCCCTTACCGCCCTGGGATCTTAATTTGGTTTTGTCGGTTCTACAGAAACCTCCCTTTGAAAACATCAGGGAGATTCCCTTGCTTACTTTATCCCAGAAGGTAGCCTTCTTGGTGGCTATCACGTCTGCACGCAGGGTGTCAGAACTGGCTGCATTATCATGCCAGTCCCCATACTTAGTGATTCATAGGGATAAGGTAGTGCTTCATCCTAAGCCATCCTTTCTTCCAAAGGTGGTTTCAGATTTTCATCTGAATGAAGATATTGTACTACCTTCCTTGTGTCCTCAGCCCAATCATCATCGGGAACATGCGTTGCATTCCTTGGATGTGGTTCGGGCAATCAGGGTATACCTGAAGGCGACGGAATCGTTCCGTAAGACGGATTCACTTTTTGTGATCCCGGATGGCCCCAGAAAGGGGTTGCCTGCATCTCCCGCGACTATCTCCAAATGGATCAGACAGACGGTGGTACAGGCTTATTCTATTAAGGGTCGGAATCCTCCGTTCCCTGTTAGGGCGCACTCCACTCGAGCGCTCAGTACTTCCTGGGCCTTCCGCCATCAGGCGTCAGTAGTCCAGGTATGTAAGGCGGCCACTTGGTCGTACCTTTACAAAATTTTATAAGATTGATGTGATGGCATCGGCGGATGCCTCATTTGGCCGCAAGGTTTTGCAGGCCGCAATTTGAGGAGACCGGTGGTCTACCTCGAGGGTTTTTTTCTGTTGAAAAATTTCTGTTGAGTCTCATCACTGAAGATGAGCATTGTAAACTTCTAGTTGGCACCGGTTGGGCCTTCTAGATTGGATTTGATTTCCATTTTCCCACCCCTCATTTGTGGTACTGCTTTGGGACGTCCCGAGGGTGTTGAATCACCGAGGACTACGTCTGTCAATGAGCGACAGAGAAAAACAGATTTTTGTAAAATCTTACCGTAAAATCCTTTTCTCTTAGCTCATTGACAGACGTAGTACCCACCCCTCTGTTTTTGAGTTGGGTTGGGTTAAATTCTCTAAACACTGCTTTGTGACATAACTTTTGCTGTAACTTTTTCAGGCAGCGGGGAGGGCCGGCCGCGGTTTGCCTGGAGACACTGTGACTGGCTAGCAGCAGCAGTAACAGCCGGGAGATTATCAACCAATGAGGCAGCGGAAGCGTCACTGGAGGGCGGGCCGGCCGCATGAACGTGATGATGACGCGGAAGGGGGCAGTAACCGTTTCGGTTACCGCACCCCCGCGTCATCACGTTAATGGGGCCGGCCCGCCCTCCAGTGACGCTTCCGCTGCCTCATTGGTTGATAATCTCCCGGCTGTTACTGCTGCTGCTAGCCAGTCACAGTGTCTCCAGGCAAACCGCGGCCGGCCCTCCCCGCTGCCTGATTGGGTCATCTCCTCGGCGGCTGCTGCTGCTGGCCAGTGACTGACAGTAAGGGCAAACTGCGGACCCGTAAGGACACCTACCTGTACCATTGCTATACGCAGAATGTAAAAATGCCCCCTCAGTGCTCTTTAGCCCCCCTCAGTGCTCTTTAGCCCCCCTTAGTGCTCTTTAGCCCCCCTTAGTGCTCTTGGTCCCCCTCAGTGCTCTTGGTCCCCCCGTGTTCTTGGTCCCCCCGTGCTCTTGGTCCCCCCGTGCTCTTGGTCCCCCCGTGCTCTTGGTCCCCCCGTGCTCTTAGTCCCCCCCGTGCTCTTAGACCCCCCCCCGTGCTCTTAGTCCCCCCCCGTGCTCTTAGACCCCCCCCCGTGCTCTTAGTCCCCCCCCCCCCGTGCTCTTAGTCCCCTCCCCCGTGCTCTTAGTCCCCTCCCCCGTGCTCTTAGTTCCCCCCCCGTGCTCTTAGTTCCCCCCCGTGCTCTTAGTTCCCCCCCGTGCTCTTAGTTCCCCCCGTGCTCTTAGTTCCCCCCCCCCCGTGCTCTTAGTTCCCCCCCCGTGCTCTTAGTTCCCCCCCCGTGCTCTTAGTTCCCCCCCCCCCCCCGTGCTCTTAGTTCCCCCCCCGTGCTCTTAGTTCCCCCCCCGTGCTCTTAGTTCCCCCCCCCGTGCTCTTAGTTCCCCCCCGTGCTCTTAGTTCCCCCCCGTGCTCTTAGTTCCCCCCCGTGCTCTTAGTTCCCCCCCGTGCTCTTAGTTCCCCCCGTGCTCTTAGTTCCCCCCGTGCTCTTAGTTCCCCCCCGTGCTCTTAGTTCCCCCCGTGCTCTTAGTTCCCCCGTGCTCTTAGTCCCCCCCCCGTGCTCTTAGTTCCCCCCCCCGTGCTCTTAGTCCCCCCCCGTGCTCTTAGTCCCCCCCGTGCTCTTAGTTCCCCCCCCCATGCTCTTAGTTCCCCCCCCCCCGTGCTCTTAGTTCCCCCCCCCCGTGCTCTTAGTTCCCCCCCCCCCCCGTGCTCTTAGTTCCCCCCCCGTGCTCTTAGTTCCCCCCCCCGTGCTCTTAGTTCCCCCCCCGTGCTCTTAGTTCCCCCCCCGTGCTCTTAGTTCCCCCCCCGTGCTCTTAGTTCCCCCCCGTGCTCTTAGTTCCCCCCCGTGCTCTTAGTTCCCCCCCGTGCTCTTAGTTCCCCCCCGTGCTCTTAATTCCCCCCCGTGCTCTTAGTTCTCCCCCCCGTGCTCTTAGTTCTCCCCCCCTGCTCTTAGTTCTCCCCCCCTGCTCTTAGTTCTCCCCCCCTGCTCTTAGTTCTCCCCCCCTGCTCTTAGTTCTCCCCCCCTGCTCTTAATTCCCCCCCCCGTGCTCTTAATCTCCCCACAGTGCTTTTCATCTCTTCCCCCCCCCCATGCTTTCTGGCTCCCCCCAGTGCTCTTCAGCTCCCTGGCTCCCCCCTCAGTGATTTCCAGTTCCCCCTCCCCCGCGCCTTCCAACCCCCCTGCAATGCTTTCCAAACCCCCCCTTAATTCTCTCCAGTCCCCCCACCCCGTGCCCTTAAGCTCCTCCAGTGCTCTCTGCTTCCCCTGTGCTCTTCTATCTTCTATCATGTCTGCAGTCTCTGACCTTCTCTTGTATCATGTCCGCAGCCTCTGACCACCTCCTGTATCATGTCCGCAGCCTCTGACCACCTCCTGTATCATGTCCGCTAAATGTACAGTGTGTGTCGTAAAACGTTTGACATTTTGAACATGAGAGAGGCAGCGCTGTCTAGCCACGCTAAAGGTGCAAAGCACCAATCTGCAGCTGCGTGCTTGACCGCTTCCAATCCGATCGCTGGCTTTTCCACCCGTGCGCCTGAAGTGACACCGGCTCCCAGCTGCGGTAGCGGTGCTTCCATCTCATCCACTGTAAAACAAGGGACCATTTTGAGTCCCGCTGTATCCAGAAACTAAACCCTAACTGCAGAGATACTGTACACTACAAAGATTGTCATTTATTTTAGTAAAAATATGCTGGGTGTGACATGAATTTTCTTCTTATTTAAAATGTATACATAGACATTTCATGAAACATTAGGTCATGAATATTTACGTGAAGTCATGGAAAAGTCATGGAATTTTATTGGTGAAAATGTGTATGAACCCTGTGTGATTTGACCTGTCAAATTGCATAACAACTCGCTCCAGTGTGAAGAGGGGCTTACATATAAAGGTTGGTAAGATGGAATATATTACTTTTACTGGTCTTGGGTTTTTATATATATATATATATATATATATATATATATATATATATATATACACACTTTAAAGAAATCAAATATAATGCACCATTATAGGTGACCTGGATCTTGAGCACCATATTGAAACATTTCTCCAAGATATGTAACAGTTTCAACCCCAATCTGATATTCAGTTTATTTGTAACTGTTTTTGATTCGAATCCCTCACTTTTTTCTTATATCCTGGTCACTGAATTTACAGCCAGATTTTACAGTCGCCTTTAAATTTGCCAACAGCTGTGAAGTGCTAAATTACAGTTCATTCGGTTTATATCCACACAAGCAGACCCTTGCACTACATAGCTGTTGGAGAAAAAAGGCAGGGCATTTATTGCAAATGGAATGTGTGGTCAGCTGTAAATTTTATGTAGCCCAATTGCCAGAACACTGGACCTGCTTTTGTAGCTCTGCATACCTGCTAAAGCCATAGGGGTTCCTACTCTCTCTGCTGGAGTCTGTCTGTTCATCCATTATTGTTGTCCTTTGCATTAATGTAAATTTGCATTCACATTTAATTTGTGGAGTTTGTGCATCAAGCAGTTTTATTTCTTGATTTGACTGTGGTTTACATATGACTCACCTTAATATAGCATTCTTGTGGTAAGTTTTCAGAGAATATGATTGAATAAGATTTTTGGTGGGATTACACGTGTTCCAGAGCCTTAACTGAAAAACCTGCTCTGCTCAGCCTGCATGAGGAGAGCCAACCTACGGACCTCATGTGTCCGTAGTTTCCGAATCTTAGTGGTCATATTGGTGGCCTGATGATATGAGTCGGTGGGGTAACACTGTTAAAAGGGAGAGCCTCAGGGGTCTTAGTGATTTAAGGACAGATAGTTTGTGGTGTAGGGAAACTGGTTCATGGAGCTTGGAAGGAGCACAGGCAGTACTGATATGTAGGCCTTCATTGTTATATCTCAGGGGTCCCCAATCTTTCCAAGCGAAGGGCCAGTTTACGGTCAGACTTTAGGGGGGCTGAACGTGCCTAGTGGAAGTAGAAAATGGCCCAGTGTCAGTGGAGGTACCCAATGCCCCATCATTGGTATTAGTAGGAGTAATAGGACCCCATTGTTGGTGTCAAAGGGAGGAATAGGGCCTCATCACTGGTGTCTGTGCGAGTCCAAATTGCTGGTGTCAGTTTGAGGAATTGTCTGAGAAATACTGCCACATTGTTGGTTTCAGTGGAAGAATGCCCCATCATTAGGGTCAGTGGGAGAAATAGTGCCCCAAAGGCCAGATGCTGGCAAGCAGAGGGCCACATTCTGCCCTAACTGCCCAGCAGTTTGGAAACCAGTGGTATATCTCATTCTGCAAATGTTAGCTTCCTAGCTGTTAAGATGCCCCTCTGGCTTCAATGCTGTAGGTCCGTGATCTGGAATAGGTATATTAGATAGTAGTAGATAAGAACTTCTGGCTGTTCTGATCTGCATACTTGTTCCAGGTCAGTGACTCCAAAAGTACCAAAATCAGGGGTTCAGCTTAATAACCAGAGAACTAACATCGTTAAAGGGAAGACAGCAACGGCAACTCCCATATTTTTCTCAAGAAAGGTTTACTTTAAGGGTGGCGCCATAGCATGACAGGATATATAATATGGAGATGTAATTGTGGTTTGCTTTTATGACAGCTCTGGTTATAACTTTGGCTGAAGCAAGGGTAATGTTATCCTACACACTCCTTTCAGGAAAACTGCCACAACGGGGCTGCTGTTGCAATAATGGGGTCCCTGTGTTAGAGTAGCATTAAACCCTCCTTGTTTTCTACCTAAAGCAGTAGTGAATCGCAAAAAAAATTGGACCCCTGCAGATAAAATGCAGAGTTTGACAAATTTGATTTGAATCTAGGAGCCAGCTAAAAAAGTTAGAAACCAATTTTTTTTTTTTTTTTTCTAACAAATCTTACGGGTGGAACATGTAACATTTTTCCGAAGGTGAACAACTCCTTTAACACTTTTGCTGCCAAAGCCGTTTTTGCGGGGTTTTTTGCACACATTTAAAAAATAATTTTAAGCCTGAAGAATACATAAAAACCCCAAACATATATTTTTTGAAAGCAGACACCCTAGTGAACAAAAAAGTGGTAGTTCCAATTTTTTAATGTCGCGCAATAATACTGCAAAGGTCTAGCAAATAAAATTTCAGTAAAAAAACACATTAAAAGTTGATTTTAGGGGGGCACAAAAATTCAATAAATGAGTCCATTTCTTAAGTCTAAAACCTGAGGTTGCACCGAGTAAATAGATACCCAACATATCAAACCTTAAACATATCAGTACCCTATATTTTCTATAGGCGACGCTTTAAAAGACCCCTTTATAGGTCATCAGTTTAGTGTTACGAAGGGGATTTGATGCAAGAATTTTTGCTCTCATTCCGGCGGACGGGGCGATATATAAAATGTGTATCACAATCAACATTTTCTGGAGTAGGTGCCCCGTTGCGTGCGTTTAGGTTTGTACATGTCTATATGTGGGGTTGGGGGGGGTATTTTATGTGCTTGGGTGTAACTTTAATTTTTTACAATTATTATCAATTAACTTTTTTTTCCATCACATAGGGGACAAAAAGTTTTTTTTCCAAAGACAGGTTCTCTTTAATGAGACCCCCTCCCCCCGCCTACTCTACCCAGCGACCCCCCCTTATGCCAGGCCCGAAGATGGGCAAGCCGAGCCCAGGATTTATAGCAGGGAGGGGGTTTTTGCGCAGGGGCTGGGGAGAATTCAGGCGATAGCCCAGGCGCTAGGTTGAAACTTCTGGTCGCAATGGCAACCTGGCGCTTGGGGTTTGTTGAGCCCTGTCATAATGTACTAGTATGTATCACATAATAGCACATTATGACAGACTTACCCTAAAAGGAAGCCCTCCACTAGCGCAATGTCATCGCTGACAGGGCTTCCATCTTCACCCTTTCATCTTTCAGAGATATTTACTGGGCCTACAGGTAAGCCTTATGATATGCAAACCTGTATGTATGAATAAAAAAAAAAAAAGCTGAGTTTACTACCGCTTTAAGTATTCACATACAAAAAGTTAATGTGCAGGGGAATTTTTTTTTTTTTTTAGTTATTAGAGATATTACTCACAATGTGGTCTTCTAAAATCAGCTTCCTTCATGTCGCTCAGGAAACTTTCCTGAACTTCTTGTGCACAGTATAGATACAAAAAAGACCACATGGCCGATCTTTTTGTATCCTCAAAATAACTTCAAAACAACATTGACCATAAAATGCTTTTGCTTTGACTTATCTCTGCTGCAAGACCCATGAGTGCCTGCATACCTGTAAAATATCCATTTTATAATGCCAGTGACCAGCACTGTCTGAAAAGCTACTTCTTGTCAATCTCCTTGGAGAAGTTGGGGAGAGACTCTGTTCTTCTGAGATGCATGGCTGTAGTTCTGGGTTGTGTCATGCGTGTATAGGTGGATCCAGGGGATCTTGGAAGGTTATGGAAACCAATGGGGGTAATATTTTTACCGGAAATGAAAAGTGAGAGGCTGCATGCAGAAGGCCGACATAAAAACCTGTAAGTGGAGGTGTATGCTGCTAAATATCATGTTTACATGTCTGGAATGGTTGCCCAAAAAGGAATTTATGAAGTGTCATGTTATGCACTAAGTTTGAATATACACCAATCAGCCATAACATTATGACCACCCACCTAATATTGAGTATGGCCCCCTTTTGCTAAAACAGCCCACCCATTGAAAGTAACATCCACAAGAATGGCAGGACCCAAGGTTTCCCAGCAGAACATCGCCCAAAACATCACACTGCCTCTGCCGACTTGCCTTATTATACCACATCCTAGTGCCATCTTTTCCACCGGTAAGTGATTCACACCCACCCGGCCATCCACATGATGTAAAATAAAACGTGATTCATTAGACCAGACTTCCTTCTTCATTGCACTGTAGTCCCAGCACTGATATTCATGTGGCCATTGTAGAAGCTTTTGGCTGTGGACATGGGTCATCATGGACTTCACAGCCCCATACACAACAAACTGCAATACCCATTTTTTCCTGCTTTCACCTCATCAACTTCATGGAAAACATGTTCACTTGCTGCCTAATATATCCCACCAATTTTCAAATGCCATTGTAACAAGATATTACCTTTACCTGTCAGAGGTCATAATGTTATGGCTGATTGGTGTATAAAGTGTCATGGTATATACCAGGGGTATTGAATTAAAATTCATGGAGGTCCGATTAGCAATTTTCTTCCAGCAGAGGTCCAGATTGCATTTTTGCGTGATGACTCGGATTCTTTACATCACAGCCCAGGTGTGCAGGCACGACAGCCCATTCATTTGAATGGGCTGTTGTGTCTGTGTTTTCTGCTGGGAAAAGGCCCTGGCACCTTTTTAAAAACGCTGTCGCATTGAAACTGCATGGCGCGTATGTACCATGCAATTTCCATGTGTGGGAAACCGCACCTTGTATTTCATTGCATTTAAGAGTCAATTGTACCCTGCACGTTTTCTGTGCAGCTGCTTATCCCCCTTTACATCACCACTCACAGCACTGTCCCCCTTCACATCACCACTGTCCCCCCCCCCCCCCCACACACACACACACACACAGCACTGTCCCCCTTCACATCACCCCCCCCCCCCCCCCCACACACACACAGCACTGTCCCCCTTCACATCACCACTGTCCCCCCCCCCCCACACACACACACACACACAGCACTGTCCCCCTTCACATCACCACCCCCCCCCCCACACACACACACACAGCACTGTCCCCCTTCACATCACCACCCCCCCCCCACACACACACACAGCACTGTCCCCCTTCACATCACCACCCCCCACACACACACAAAGCACTGTCCCCTTCATATATCCCCCCATCAGCACTGTCCCCTTCATATATCCCCCCATCAGCACTGTCCCCTTCATATATCCCCCCCATCAGCACTGTCCCCTTCATATATCCCCCCATCAGCACTGTCCCCTTCATATATCCCCCCATCAGCACTGTCCCCTTCATATATCCCATCAGCACTGTCTCTCTTTACATCACCCCCCCACCCCCCCCCCCCACACACACACACCACTGCCCCCTTATATCACCCCCACAGACCTGCCCCTTTGCATCACCCTCACACACATACACAGCACTGCCCTGTTAACACACACCCCCATAGCACTGCCCCCCTTTACATCAACACAGACCACTACCCTCTTAACATATCACCCCCACAGCATTGCTCCCCTTTACATGAAACACCACACTACCCCCCCCCTGCACATGACCCCTGCTCCCCAATCAAACTTCACAGCCCTGTCCTCCCTTCACTCTCCTACCTTACACAGAGCGGAGAGCAGGAGGCGGGACAATCTCGAGGAAGACAGAGGAACAGCAGCGCTGCATGCATAGAGGCAGCCGACTGTGTGCCTCCCAGCCAATCACCTTCCGCCTCCCAGCAGCCAATCACCTTCCGCTTCCCAGCAGCCAATCACCTCCCGCCTCCCAGCAGCCAATCACCTTCCGCCTCCCAGCAGCCAATCACCTCCAGCCTGAAATGCTAATTCAGGCAGCTGCCTCCCTCCATTCAATGCCGGTCCCGCCCCCAGTCTCAGTCCCACCTCCTGCCATCCGCCCTGCTCTGCTAATGACAGCAGCAGAGACAGGGAAGAAATCCAGCAGCTGATGGCGGCGGTCCTGATGGAGCAGCAGCGCGGGCCGGAGACGGCCCACGGGCCGCCATTTAGTGATGCCCGGTATATACTGTGTTCTAAAGGAATTGTCTTTGTAGTCAGACACTTATAGGCATTGATCATAATGTTCTAAATATTAAACTGAGACCGCTTTCCGTAAATCAAAAGGTAGCTTGAAAAATATCAATAGTAATTAGTCAGAATTTTTTCTTAGAATAACTAGAACTTTTTCTAGTTTCAATAAACTAGAATTGAATTGATTTGTGTTGGTTGGGGAATTTTGTTATTTTACTATAACCACTGGGGCTTTCATCCCTTTATTGGATGAGAAATCTTTTCTGTCTTGTGTCTTTAGGGACCAGTAAAGCTAGAATACAAGATGGATTACATACAAAAGCTATAAAAACAACTTTTATAGGTATATTAAAATAGGATTTTAGGAGCTTTGTAGAAGATATTTGAGAAAATGTTATTACAAAGAATAGAATGTTTTCTACACACAACTATGTTCATATCCAATAAACTTATTAAACGCCATAGGATTTGGGAATCCAGCCTTTCTCAACTGGAAATGCCTGCTAAAAGGAGTGTGAACCCGACCGTATTTAAAGAAATGTAACTTCAATCTTACCTAGCAAAAACTATATTTGCGCTCTTTCACACGGGCGATCTGATCAGATCCGCCTGTCAGTTTTTTAGGCAGATCTGATTGGATCCTCCATGCAGACACATCCGCTGACACCCGCTGCCATCCATATCCGATCCTGTCCGTGAAATCTGGACGGATGGAAACCCTATTTTTCCATCCGTTCAGGGATTGGATCGGATGAGAGCGGACAGGCGGTCCGCTCTCATCCGATCCCCCATAGAGAGCAGCGGGGGCTGTGACACTTCCCTCTCCGCACTGCAAGCGGAGACGGAGCTGTCATCCGCCGGCTCAGCGGAGAGGGAGGTGTATGTAATCCAAATATCTGATATTCTGGTTTTTAGTATAGAACGAGGGTAAGCCTAACCTCAATATTAAAAAGTAAAACGCATCTCAGACGGCGATAGCCACTGGGTAGTAAGGGTGGAGCTAGTCCCCCGTATAGGAAAAGAGAGGGAAAGTTTTCCTCACTTTTTAAAAATCCGGTAAGCCATCCCGCTGGGAGAACACAGTGATTATTGCTAGTGGCTAGGCCCCCTCCGGCTGGAGTACACAATTATTGCTAGCGGCTATAATAGCCGCTAGTAATTGCATGTAAAATCTGACAGGCTAGTTGTACCCAAGTTGATCAATTGATCAGCCAACTTTAGTACATTCAGCCTGCCCATACATGGTTCGAATCTCGGCCAGTTCAGCAGAATTTGAACCGTCTATGGCTGGCTTATGTCAGTAATAGACAAACACAATCTGCCTTTCTCAACCTTTTCAACACAGAGGAACCCTTGAAATACATTTCTGATCTCCGGGAACCCCTGCTAAAAATAGAAAAATCTACAACTCATGACACATTAGTGTGACAGTCAGTGGGAAGAATGCTCCTTTCTCTTGTCATCATGGGGAAAAATTACCCCCTTACAGATCGCTAAAAGGAACAATGGTGTCATTGGGAACTTATCTGAGAGGCAGAAATTGCCCATTTCTCAAGGAACCCCTAGCAACCTCAGGAGGAACCCAGGTTGAGAAACCCTGGCTTAAGCTGATAACACACAAACTAATAAACTCTAATTTCTCGTGTCTTTATTGAACACACCCATACCCATTAAACATGCTTAGTGCTGGAGGAATAAATAAGTGAACCCATAATTACGTCACCAAAATCTAATTGGAGTCAGTAGTCTGCACACCTTGAGTCCAATTAATTAAATTTGGAGGTGTGATTTAGAGCTACATTGAACATTTTAAGATTGCTGTTCATAAGAGGTATTCGCTGATGTGAACCATGCCTTGAAAAAAGGAGCTCTCTAAAGGCTCCTTTTACATAGGTTGGATCTGTCCAAACTGAATCCACCTGCTTAACGGGGGATCTCTTCTCTGAGCAGGCAGATGATAGGTCCTGTCCTCTTCGCTATGCAGAGTAGACAAGGACAGAGCCCACTCTCCTCTATGGGGCGGTCAGATGGTAATGTACTGCATGTCATTTTCCATCCGATTGTCATCAGATCCGACCCGTCCCGACCCGCTGGACAGATGTGAATGTATCACCATATGTCTGTTTTCAGCAGATCTTGTCAGATTGGATGCCAGGTAGGAGTCAGAGGATAATGGATGGTCCGATCGGGTCCACCTGAAAAACGGACAGGCAGACCTGATCGGTACAATCGTATGAAAGGGGCCGAAGACCTACAAACATAAGTAGTTGATCTGCATAAGGCTGGAAAGGAATATGAAGCCACCTCAAAGTGTTTCAGCTTTGATCAGTAAACGGTTAGACAAATTATCTATAAAGGGAGACAGTTTATACACTTCCTATAAGTGAGCGCCCAGCCAAGATGACTCCTAACGCACAATGCAGAATCCTCTATGAGGTAAAGAATAACTCATGAGTAACAGCTAAAGGCTAGAAAACATTACTGGAACTGGCAAACATCCCCATTGGTGAGTCTACCATAAGAAGAAAAGAACAGGCGCCGCTGTTTGCTCTTGTTTGCCAGCGGGACCTTTTGCTTCTGCCTGTCAGAGCTGCCCTTTGTGATAGCACAGGAACGTTCAACCTAGAAGTCCTGACTACTCATGTACACTGCACCCCCTTGTTTTCCATCTTATTGGGGACCCATCCCTCGGCACAAGCGCCCAACACATCCTTTTTTCATGAGTCTTCCATTACCATAGGTATGTCTCTGAACAGGCATGGTGTCAATGGCAGAACACCACATGCTGCTCTCCAAAAAAAACACTGCTGCCTTCCCGAAGTTTACCAAAGAGCACCTTGGCAAACCACAACGCTAATGGCATGAATGAATGCAGCTCTGCAGTCATCAATACATTACTAAATGTATTTATTTTTTTACATTCAAGTAGTGTAAGTACTGGAACTGGACTTGGTTTTAGCATCTTCCAGTCTACTGTACCGCAGAGCTAAGAAAGGGAGAGGGAAAAGCAGCACAAGCAGTCAGTCAGATTTGCAGCAGTAAACATGCCGATTGGAGCAGAGTAACAGAGGGATGGGCATATTGTGCTCCCTCACCTTTCACTTTCCAGTTACAAGCTAGGAATGGGGTCATGACCTGTAAACAACCATTAGAAATGGTACTATTTGTATCAAAATAAGTGTGCAGAATGTGACAATAAATTAAAGTGTTCACCAATGCCAGAAATCTGCCAAGCAAGATATGTGAGTTGGAAGCTCTGGTGCACAAGGAGAACTATGATTTTATTGGTATTGCTGAATCTTGGCTTTATTCTTCACATGACTGGGCTATTAATATTCCTGGCTATGCTCACTTTCGGAAGGACAGATTAAAATGGAGGGGTGGTGGTGTGTGTCTGCCCTGCTGTAACAAATTGGATTATGCTTTACTGAGGTTTCTCGCCTTCCTCTGGGTCAACTGCGGGTATAAGATTGTGTATATGGGATTGTATGGTTGTGTTTTCTTTACTGTTTTTTGTTTTTTATTGGTTGAGCCAGATTGACTTGTGTCTTTTTTTTTTAAACCTAACTATGTAAATGAAAGTGAGACTGTAGCAAAGAATGATCAGGTTTCCTTGCCCATCAGACAGGACTGTGCTGTGTCAGAGTTGTGTAAATCTAGGGACTGGTTACAGTATGCAGTACAGTATGTATTTAATCACTATATTTAGCTGTTTGCAGTTTCAGCTCTGGTGTACCTTTGTTATTCTGAGGTAGGTATGAAAAATATATAAAACAATATATTTTGAATGTACCTAATATCTCCATGCTTGGCAGCTGGTGGAACTTTAACGATAGGCTTTGACCTTTGCCGATAATCACTTTCTGCTACTGTCAAGAGGGAGCAGGTACTGTAATTCTTAAAAGGCTGATCTTTGAGTTTTTTTTACTGGAAACAATCATTGGCCATTGATGATGTCATATAGTTATAATCTCCTTAGGGAATGATTAGTGGTTCATGGTGATGTCATGGTAGTAAAATCTCCAGCACCTGTCTTCATTTAAAATTCTTTCACTCTGCCAAGTTTTAGTTTTATTCCGGTCTGTACCATGGGGAAGGCCTGAGAATAATAAGGAGCAGCAAATCTGTCAGCCATTGCTTACAGTTACTTTTAACTAGCAACATCTGACATACGGAGATGACACAGTGCAGTAGTGGAAGTGATATATTAAGTGCTATAATTTACCACACTGTCTAATGCGTCTGACATCCTCTTAGGGCTACACAGACCGGAAAGGGTCTGTTAGAAAACCTAAAAAGATTGAATGGAATCATTGATTTTGATGAGAAATATTAATATTTTTGGTATGGACAAAAGATAGTAGTCTACTGTATGTTTTTAATGTATGCATACGCTTCATATATATATACACAGTGGGGATCGAAAGTTTGGGCACCCCAGGTAAAATTTTGTATTCATGTGCATAAAGAAGCCAAGGAAAGATGGCAAAATCTCCAAAAGGCATCAAATTACAGATTAGACATTCTTATAATATGTCAACAAAAGTTAGATTTTATTTCCATCATTTACACTTTCAAAATAACAGAAAACAAAAAAATTGTGTCTGCAAAAGTTTGGGCACCCTGCAGAGTTAATATCTTGTACTGCCCCCTTTGGCAAGTATCACAGCTTGTAAACGCTTTTTGTAGCCAGCCAAGAGTCTTTCAATCCTTGTTTGAGGTATCTTTGCCCATTCTTCCTTACAAAAGTCTTCCAGTTCTTTGAGCTTTCTGGGCTGTCTGTCACGCACTGCTCTTTTAGGGTCTATCCATAGATTTTCAATTATGTTGAGGTCAGGAGATTGTGAAGGCCATGGCAAAACCTTCAGTTTATGCCTCTTGATGTAACCCCCCGTGGATTTTGAGGTGTGTTTAGGATCATTATCCATTTGTAGAAGCCATCCTCTCTTTAACTTCAGCTTTTTCACAGATGGCATCAAGTTACCATCCAAAATTTGCTGAAATTTTATTGAATCCATTTTTCCTTCTACTCGTGAGATGTTCCCTGTGCCACTGGCTGCTATACAAACCCAAAGCATGATTGATCCACCCCCATGCTTAACAGTTGGACAGAGGTTCTTTTCATTAAGTTCTGTGCCCCTTCTTCTCCAAACGTACCTTTGCTCATTCCGGCCAAAAAGTTCAATTTTAACCTCATCGGTCCACAGAACTTGTTTCCAAAATTCATCAGGCTTGTCTATATGTTCATTTGCAAAGTTCAAACGCTGATTTTTGTGGTGAGGATATAGAAGAGGTTTTCTTCTGATGACTCTTCCATGAAGACCATATTTGTACAAGAATCTCTTTATGGTGGAATAGTGTACCACAACTCCAGTGTCTGCCAGATCTTTCTGGAGGGATCGTGCAGTCAAACGTGGGTTTTGAATTGTTTTTCTCACAATCCTGCGAGCTGTTCTGTCTGATATTTTTCTTGGTCTTCCAGATCTTGCTTTAACTTCCACTGTTCCTGATGACTGCCATTTCTTAATTACATTCTGAACAGAGGATATTGACATCTGATAATGCTTTGCTATCTTCTTATAGCCTTCTCCAGCTTTGTGAGCGTCAACTATTTTCAGTTTCAGTTTTCTAGACAACTGCTTAGAAGATCCCATGGTGCTGATTGTTGGGGCAAGGTCAAATGAGTCTGGGCATTTAAAACCTTTGAGATTGACATCACCTGGTCTTCCCAGACGATGATTGAAAACAATCCATGACACTGGCAGGTCTAAGCCTTGCAAAGGGGGCAGTGCATGCTATAAATTCTGCAGGGTGTCCAAACTTTTGCTGACGCCATTTTTTTGTTTTCTGTGATTTTGAAAGTGTCAATGATGGAAATAAAATCTAACTTTTGTTGACATATTATAAGAATGTCTAATCTGTAATTTGATGGCTTTTGGAGATTTTGCCATCTTTCCTTGGCTTCTTTATGCACATTAATACAAATTTTTACCTGGGGTACCCAAACTTTCGATCCCCACTGTGTGTATATATATATTGGTTTGGATTATTATTTCCAGATACGGGGATTTTACTTATTAGTGACCTGTTTGTCTCTATACAGCTTTCCACTCCTATCAATCACTAAACTTACCTTTTGTAAACTTACCGCTTACAATAAAAATCTCTGCTGGGAATGATTAGTGGTTCAAGGTGATGTCATTCCCCATGATTATGGTGCCATGTACCAGTGGAAAAAGGGAAAGCTGCAGAAGCATACAAGTCTATGAAGGAAAGTGAGCTATGAGTTTTATCTCTCTTTTGGTTCAATAAAAGTACTTTGAAAAGTTCCTGTGTGACAGTCTAAACAGTTTCAAATTCATAAAGTAAAGTTTAAAATTGCCTTATCCCTCTTGAGTGAGCCAAATCCTCCTCTGTGTGTGCCCCGTGCAATCCTCCCAGACATGGCAGTTCAGAGTGGGAGGGTTTCAGCAGCAGGGGCAGAGCTGTCAATCCAGAAAGCAGTGGGTAGGACTAGGTGTGGCCAGCTGCTAATTGACAAGCTAGAGGTTTGCGAAGGCAGCTGGGAGAATGATAATAGCCACGCCTCCTTTAATATTTTACCCATCCCACTGTAGTGCAAGCAGACACTGCCTACATGAGAGCCACAATGCTGCTCTAATTTTAGGAGCAGTGCAGTAGTGTTGTCATCCCATTACAGGAGGTTGCTTGAGGTGGAATTCCCTGGTGGTGTCAAGAGGTGTTTTGGAAATGTTGCTGGTGGACTAAAGAAAAGCCATTCATGTTGCAACACATATATAAATATTTATATTTTAATTTCCACTGTAGCTTCCCGAGCAGTAGCAGTGCTCAGGGATGGTCCGTAAATCTCTGGGTGCCATATGCAGGAGGTGGAGAGTTTTCTCTCTCCCCCTGCATTCACACAGGAACAAACTGGCCCTTGCATACATGCGCAGTATGGCAGTGACATCATGAGTGAGGCAGAGCACCCTGATGGCTCTACTTGCTTCACTTGCACTCGACAAGTACAGGCTCTGGGGCAGAAGAAGCAATGCCTTGTTGGACTACATGTTGCAGCCAACCAGTGGCTCTCAGGACTACAAGTCGCAACAGAGTTTCTCTTGTGGGATTACAGGCCTCAGCAGTAAAACTGCTATAGGGCAGTCGGCAAGTGGCTAATGTAAATTCTGGAGTTCTGCTTTAAGTCTGAACTCCAGGCAGAAAAAAAGGTGCAAATGGATGTAGTTCTGTATTCATTATTACAATTAAAATGCAAGCAGTGTAAATATGTGAATCTGACTTGATGTTATGCGCTTTGACTGAGGGAGAAGCAGCAGAAAGAGCCAAGTAGCTGTGCAGGACAAGGAGTCAGTTGTGCTGTAGTGCAAGGAGCATGCTGAGAGTGACAGCTAGATAAGCTTATCAGTCTGCTACTTCTCTTTTCACTGTCCAGTCATAGATTGGGGAGGGAGGGGAGCTGTTAGTGATTCCAAGAAGAGAAAAATAAGGTTTCCTCCCTTCTCAGACAGGGATGAGCTTTGTGGTAAAGCTGTGTAAAACTCAGAACTGGATAGACAGAAATACAAATTATTTGACAAATAAAACAGCTCACTTGTACAGTTGTGCTCATAAGTTTACATACCCTGGCAGAATTTATGATTTCCATTTTTCCAAGAATATGAATGATAACACAAAAACTTTTCTTTCACTTATGGTTAGTGTTTGGTTGAAGCCATTTATTATCAATCAACTGTGTTTACTCTTTTTTATTCATAATGACAACAGAAACTACCCAAATGACCCTGATCAAAAGTTTACATACCCCAGTTCCTAATACCATGTATTTCCCTCTTTAACATCAATGACAGCTTGAAGTATTTTGTGGTATTTGTGGATGAAGCTTTTTATCTTCTCAGATGGTAAAGCTGCCCATTCTTCCTGGAATTCTGTAAATTCTTGGGCTGTCTTGCATGAAGTGCACATTTGAGATCTCCCCAGAGTGGCTCAATGATATTGAGGTCCGGAGACGGAGATGGCCTCTCCAGTCCAGACCCTTCACTTTTTTCTGCTGTAGCCAATGACAGGTCGACTTGGCCTTGTGTTTAGGATCATTGTCATGTTGGAATGTCCAAGTACGTCCCATGCGCAGCTTCCTGGCTGATGAATGCAAATTTTCCTCCGGTATTTTTGATAACATACTGCATTCATCTTGCCATCAATTCTGACCAAATTTCCTGTTCCTGTGTAGCTCACACATCCCCAAAACATCAGCGATCCACCCCAGTGTTTCACAGTAGGAATTGCGTACCTTTCATCATAGGCCTTGTTGACTCCTCTCCAAATGTAGCGTTTATGGTTGTGGCCAAAAAGCTCAATTTTGGGCCCATCACTCCAAATGACTTTGTGCCAGAAGGTTTGAGGCTTGTCTCTGTGCTGTTTGGCCTATTGTAAGCGGGATACTTTGTGGCATTTGCGTATTAATAGCTTTCTTCTGGCCATGCAGCCCATCTTTCTTCAAGTGCCTCCTTATTGTGCATCTAGAAACAGCCACACCACATATTTTCAGGGAGTCCTGTATTTCACCTGAAGTTATTTGTGGGTTTTTTTTTGCATCCCAAACAATTTTCCTGGCAGTTGTGGCTGAAATCTTAGTTGGTCTACCTGACCGTGGTTTGGTTTCAACAGAACATCTCATTTTCCACTTCTTGATTAGAGTGCGAACACTGCTGATAGGCATTCTCAATTCCTTGGATATCTTTTTATATCCTTTTCCTGTTTTATACACTTCAACTACCTTTTCCCGCAGATCGTTAGGCAATTCTTTTGCTTTCCCCTTGACTCAGAATCCAGAGATGTCAGTGCAGCACTGGATGAAAGATGCAAGGGTCTGTCAGGAGTCCAGAAACTCGTTGACCTTTTATACACACACACTAATTACAAGCAAACAGATCACAGGTGAGGATGGTTACCTTTTTAATAGCCATTTAAACCCCTTTGTGTCAACTTTTTTGCATGTTATCAGGCCAAAATCACCAGGGTATGTAAACTTTTGATCGGGGTCATTGGGTAGTTTCTGTCTTCATTATGATTTAAAAAGAGTAAACACAGTTGATTGATAATAAATGGCTTCAGTCAAACACTAACTATGAGTGAAAGAAAAGTTTTTGTGTTATTGATATTCTCGGAAAATTGGCCAGAAAATCATCATAAATTCTGCCAGGGTATGTAAACTTATGAGCACAACTGTATGTATTGTATCTGTGTATTTAGCTGTTTGCCTCTAGTTCTTCTTTAAATATATACAGTATATAATATAAATAAAAACTCAAACCTCACAAATTTCAATTGCTTTGGCCTGCAGGTAGCAGGACAGAGTCTACATTCTTTCCACTATCCAGCGTGTTGTGTGGTGTAACCAATGACTGCTACAGAGAATAATGACTTCTCACAGCTGCTGCGATTGCAACACTGTGGTTAAAGCACTTTACAGCATTTCCTCACACCTGCCTAAAACTATATATATATATATATATATATATATATATAAAAGTGTGTGTGTATGTGTGTGTGTGTGTATATGTGTGTGTGTGTATATGTGTATATATATATATATATATATATATATATATATATATATATATATATATATATACACACACACACACTCTAGAGTAAGAATTAACCAGAGCGTAGAACAGGTTAAGTCTTCTGGCTCTTGTCAACAGTTTCTTTCAGATTCCACTTCCAGAAGGAAAGTGGCCTTGTCTATTCTTTAGCACAAACCGACCTTGACATACAAGTCCTCTGTGTTTTACCCTTGGTGGTCTCCTTTATTTCTATTTTTGAATATACCTCCGTATCAGCGCCTGACACAGAAGCCCTGACCTGGGCACCCACCCACAGCATGTCTGCTTCAATTCCTGTCCCAGCAGCACCGGTCCCACACAGGAGCCTGCCTGACTGCAGTCTCTTCACTACTCCGCACTTTAACAGGGACGGGCATTGCTGGTAATATATAGTTTGCTTTGGCTATGTAAAGACTATACTACTAGTACATACTGTATCTTGCCAGTTATTCCTATAACTGTAGCAGGAGATTGTTCAGTGCTGCTTCTGTTGCTTGTATTAATAGCTACACCCGGACATTTTTTGTGTTACAGCCTCCAGAAGGTCCATCCTCACTACCTCCATGTTTGCCTGCAGAGACTGCTCAGATCAACCAGGGAGACTTAACTGATGCTCTTATAGATACAGGAAGGAATAGCAGAGAGCACTCAGAATCAGGTATGTTACCAGTTGTAACCCATTACAGTTCCCATGCAGTGAATAAAGATTTCATTGTGTCATATATAATATACAATATATATATATATATATATATATATATATATATATATATATATATATATATATATATATATAATATATATATAATAATTTTCTTTTTTTTTTTTTTTTTTTTTAAGGTGAACCACTTCTTCGTCAGAATTCCCCAGTGTCCGTATACCTCTTCCCTGAGGAAGCTGCATTAGAAAACAGAACGGAGATCATTGCCCCATCTCCCCCACCTCCTGATTCACGGACATCACAGGAAAGTCTTGCAGAATCAGACACAAGTGGAGACAGTGAGTTCACAGACACAGATGATTTCTGCATCCTTGATGCACCTGGAATTGGAGTGCCGGTAGGTATCAATGTGTAGACTAGTTTTTGTTTACGCAAACCAGAATATATATGCCTGATAATACTGGTCTTAGATCTTTCTTGCTCATCTTTCTTTCCTCTTCCCTACTTTTTTTTGTGCTCTACTGTGCTGTCACAATACCTGAACAATGGCTGTATCTGATTGGTTGCAGCCATTGTTCAGCTGGCAGTTTTTCCCCCTACTCCTTTGAGTTTTCAACCAGATGACCACCAACCGAGTGAATTTTGCCTGGTTCCTCAGGAACTGACCGGATGTGCACAGTGTATGGCCAGCTTTAGAGGAGATTTTCCTTCACTTTGAAAACATTTTTCTAACTTCCTGTTGGTGCTTCTTCCACTTTCTTTTTCTTTTTTCTTGATCTTCTATGAGAGGAACTTCCACTTATTTGTCCACAGCCTCTGTCTTGGATTTCTTCATCCGCATTGCTTCTGTGGTTCTCCCTAATAAGCATGTAGTGTGAAGATGCTTCACAACCTCAGCTCAATGTAAAATAATAGAGAGAAGCGGCCTCAGCTTTGACTTCTCCTAGGCTACGCTGCATGATGCGTTTCGCCCCACTCCCTAGGCTTAGTCATAGAGCCTCGAGGGCAGGGTAAAATGTGTGAGAGTCGTGGCCTACGAGTCAAAGCTTAGGCTGCTTCTCAGGTTGCATCTTCGCACTCCATGGATAGCATGCTTTCTGGATAAGCATCCCATACCCCAGCACCTTTCTGAGTAGTGGATCACCAGAGCAGTAATGTCTGGCACTTTGAGTAGGGTCGCAGTGACCCTAATAATCATGTTTTTTGTCCACCCATTTGGAACGCTAAACTCCTGTCTTATTTGCTCATTTTGATAAGCCTAGGAACACTCCATTTTCTTTAACATACACTTTTGTTTCATACTTGGCAAAGCTAAGCATACTAGCTTCTGAAGATGTTTTGGTCCGAGGCTAAAAAAAATATCTTTTCATAGAAAACTGCCTGATACTTTAGTATGCAGTAGTACCCATTTTTGTTAAATAATGTGTAGTTTTCTTGATAAAAAAATGTGTTTTAATGTATAATTTTGTTGTATTCTACTTTTCAGCCAAAAGATGGAGAGCCGGTGGTAAGAAAGCTAGTGGACAGCCCAATTTGGGTGAAGGATGGACATTTTTCTAGACCTCTTGGCAGCACTGACTTGCTTAAACCTCCAGCTAAATTCCCTGTGCCAGAAACCCGTATAGTTCTGAGAGAGATCTCGGTGGTGTGGCACTTGTATGGAGGAAAGGATTTTGGCAGCAGTCGGCCCAACTCTGGCAGGGCACAGTCACCAAGGTGAGGACAATGAAGAACCATCTGTTAATGGACTTGACCACTGTACACCTAAACAAGCTTTTTATATTTGCGAGGGGTAGATTCAGGTACCATGAGGATGCTGCATGTGAATCTTGAACTATCAGCTTAGCTTTCAACTTTAATGTATTCGCCTCCCCAAACTGGAAAATCAGGATGCAGGTGTGTTAAAACACATGCCAACTGCGTAAAGGAAACCTGTCATGAGAGAAATTCACGGTGAATGTGCAGCTGCTTTATTATTCTACTTACAAAAATGTCAGTGGTCTATCTGTTATGCTGTTCTAAGGGCTTTAATATTTTCACTGACCCAGAGTATGAAGTTTGGAAAATTCCTTATACATGTTCCAGGTCAGAGATTCAATTGATCAAAGCAAGAGGCCTAGCATGACGGACAGGCAATTGGCATTTCTAGAAAAAGCTCTGTAATGGCTGTCTGCATATTCTTTTCACACCAGGCTACTTTAATTAAATACAAATGAATGCTTGCTGTATTTGGTTGAGGGAACATTTGCCATCTCTTATTGCAGCCATTCAGACTAAGATAAAGGTAATAGCCAAGTTGCACCCTTATGATGTCTGTATAAAAAGGACTATCAAGAATGAATGATCACATTGTTTGCCAGGAAGCTGTAGCTACTGTATGTCATTTGAAATTACTCATTGATAACCAAATATATAGACAGTTTGGCCTAAATTTCTGAACAATGATCATTTATATTAAGTTTTATTACAGAAACTATAAAATTCTTTTTTTTTTTCAAAGTTCTCTGTCTTTTTTTTACTTGTATAGTGAAAAATAAAAAAAACCCAGTGGTTATTAAATACACTCCCCTCCCAATTTCATGTTTTGGACTGACCGCACACAGGATTTTGTGGACTGAAATTACATGGAATTGAGTCTACTCTATCCCTCTCTTTTCATCCCCACAACATAAAGACGAATTGTGCGGTAGTCCAAGATCTAGGAGGGATAATTAGGTTCCTTAATACAATATAGGAGGTGTTCACAAGACATAGGACAGCTCTAAATTTTTAATTAGAACCGGATTCTTTTGCACCTATCAAATCAATATAAAATATGGTATATTTAACAAAAGAAATAAGAGAAATTGATTGGGGTCGACATACACTTTATGACATAATTGTGTACAATACAGGACTTTAACTTTCTACAGCCATCTAAATATTAATACAAAACTCTGTAGCTAAAGTTACTTAGCGTACTTTAAAAAATGTTTACAAAAGTTCCAGTTTTTGCATAGTCCATGGCCTTGTGTGTACAGAACCTTGAATATTTATTATGCTTAGCGGATGTGCCCAGATTTGATTCTTTTACCACACAGGAATTCATGATATTGCATTTTATTGAGCTTTTTTCTTCAGCTATATACAGATCCCCAGAGCAGTCAGCAATTTGTGAGAAAATGAGTTAAAGCGGTAATAAACCCAAAACCAAAAATGTAATATATTGCAGCTTATCAATCATTAGATGTGGTGGCTGCATTCGTTTTCTTTTCTTTAGGCATTTTTCCTTCTGTTTCACTTGATGGTCTGGCCAGTAACACACCACCTATATTAGCGTTCCCCCTCTCTGGATGAACAGGGGCACCTTTTGACAGAAGCATTGTCAGTCTGGGGGGGAGGGCGTGCTAGATGTACTAGCAGATTTAGATATACTAACACACTGAAGCCAAACTCAAGCTTATACTTTATAAAGCAGTTACAGTAAACTGTTTTTTTCTTTTTGGGATAAATACATAAAAGCTGAATATTGTAAGCACCTGTGCCAGTGCTAAGTTTTATTACATTATTTGCTTTTTCTTGTTGGGTCTGATAGGTCAAGAGCAAGCATGACAAATGCCCGTGGTTCCCCTTCCCGATCTTCTGTTACCAACCGCCCACAGAACACATGGAGGACCCAAGGGGGAAGTGGCAGGATTCATGACATATTAATGGAGATCCAGTTGACCAAAGTAAGTGCTATCCTTGGGGCCCCAGGTCTTTATATTGATCTTAAATCAACGATGATCTGACATGATTAAGCATTTTTTTTAGGTGATCACAGCGTTTACTATTTGATACCAATTTAAAGACCACCACTGTTCACTGGGATAGTGACTGTGTTTAGGAATAGTGGAAATCAGGTTGGCAAAAGGTATCTTCAAACTGAGTTTCAAATGATTTGTATAATGCGCTGCCAAGCCGCAGGAAGCCTAGGCGCAAAATTAGTATAGGTGCCACATCCCTCAGAATAGGAATAGAAATTCAATGAGACTGGAGTGTGCTGCCTGTACATACACCTATGTTATCAGGGCTGTATGGTAGTATTTGTGAGCAGGCCCATGAGTAGTTGTCACCACATGACCTGAAATGAGCAATATACCACATCAAACATTAAAACGCCCCTATTTAGTGATAGAAAGAGGGGAGAGGCTATATTTGAGGCTGTTTGCCTTATTTTATAATCTGTATGTTTGTCTTTTTTTCTTTGATTTTTTGTCCAACTACTTTATACTATCTTTCAATAAAAATATATACTTTTTAATACTGGTGCCAGTAAAGTCCAATTTTTCTTCTTCTATTTCTATTCATCTTCAAACTGAGAGCCTGCTGAGGAACTACTGTCATAGGAATCCAATATTAAAGAAGAAAAAAATAAAATATGCTGGGTTACAAATAGTTATATCTCAAGAGTTGTATGCCACCTTCTGGATTACTACCTGTTCTTTACAATTTACATATTAATACCAAGAAGTAAAGCTTTCGTTCTACTTCGATGCTTCAACAATATACTTGCAGCTCTCCTACACAGAAGCTGTCCCAGTTGTTTCTCGCTCCTCTCCTCTCCCCTTGCCCGTTCACAGAATGCTTTGTATTCTGTTAACCCATATCCTTCTACTGATACAAAATGCTATTTACTTTCTTAGCAATGGTGTAGAGGTTCCCAAACTGTATATACTTCTTATCCAAATGTATTTTCTAAATTCACTTGCTAACTGCATAAATTAGTATATAGCTAGACAGTGTTAAGCCTCCTCTACTGTTGGGTTCCTTAGCAGATCAGTGATCTACTTTGTCTATAGTAACACACTGCACTGTTTAATCTACCTTTTTGAACATTACAATGTATAATGTTGGGGCAAATCAGTATTTTACAGTGCAGTGTGGTATAACCTTAAAATGCGTATGGGGTTCTTTAGTGTTAGAGCGGTAAGGATGTGGAACTTCTGTCCACAATTGGTGGTATCAGCGGGAAATATCGATAATTTAGTAAGTGTTTCTTGTTCTGACTGCTGTAGGCTGCTGAAAGTTAAAATGTGATTCACTTCAACCAAGACACTAATAGTAAACAGATATGTATACAGCGCTATATAAAATCAAATAAAGTGACAATGTGCATTATATAAATCAATAAACTCGCTTAAAGTGCAATACTAATACTTAGTTAGCTGCAATTATGGATAGATTCCAATATTTAGAAACCAGAGAAGTTATTGCACTTTAAGCGAGTTTATTGATTTATATAATGCACATTGTCACTTTATTTGATTTTATATAGCGCTGTATACATATCTGTTTATAGTTAATTTCTCCTGTTAGTGAAGGAGGTTTTATATAGCTGCTGTATTTTCTTTATGTGCCCCAAATTATTGGGTCTTAACACTACACCACTTTATATTTAATTGCGCTGATGTACTATTTTGCACAAAACACTAATAGACCTACTTCTAGTCTGTGTAAGGAAAGCCATAACAATTAAATGGAAGTCGAACGGGCCACCCTCATTAAATTTCTGGAAAGCTCTGATAAATAATGTTATCCTATTATACAAAGCCTCCTACGCCTCACAGGGTTACCCAGCCAAGTTTGGTAAAGTGTGGGACATTTGGA
This sequence comes from Pelophylax lessonae, assembly GCF_965119305.1. Taxonomy (NCBI): domain Eukaryota; kingdom Metazoa; phylum Chordata; class Amphibia; order Anura; family Ranidae; genus Pelophylax; species Pelophylax lessonae. The sequence continues at coordinate 90,874,313 of NC_138777.1, read as the reverse complement.
TTCAATTCCTTCATACTAACGACACCTAGAGTGTGTTCTTATAGATTGGATTCTCATGTCTTATGAGGTGCCCCTTTTTCTGTTTACCTTTATTGAGTTGGAACTCTCTATGATTATAATATCCAGGCTCTAGTTTTCCTTCCGAGAGGGGGGTAGTGGAGTGGGAGATTTTTTATGGTATTAATGGTCACATTTATTCTTGTCTGTTGGTGGAAGAAGCAATTTAATTTTTTTTGTTTTTATCTAGACGTTGTTTTCGAGCCGGGGAATGCCCAGAGGCTCCGTTTTGTTGACCCTCTTGCTATTGAAAAGAAAAAAAAGAAAAAATGTGATTCACTTTTCACTCCCTATCCTGTCAGGACTGATAACAGATGCTGCCTTTGAACGACTTTTAGATGTTGTGCTCGTTCCAAGGCAGAGCACACCAGATGGGAAGACAATCAAGATTGCTTTCTATGAGCCAGAAAGTATTTTTGAGAACTGCTTAATTGTTTTGTGTTTTATCTTGACATTTTTTTTTAATTTTTTGTTTTGCAATTAGGAGTTGTAAGATGCTGGTATATTAAATATTTGCATAACCAGCAAATGTTAATACAATTCAATTTTTTTAGGTGAGTTTCCAGCATGAATCCTACCCGGCTCCCTCCAGCGCAGGAATAGAGAAGCTCCATGCAGGTGAGGGGACAGAAGTCCCCCTCGCACGTCAAGTGTTTATAGTCCAAGAGCTGGAGATCAGAGATAGGCTGGCTTCATCCCACATCAACAAGTTTCTGTATTTGTACACCAGTGAAAAGATGCCCCGAAGGGCGCACTCCAACATGGTAAGACCAGACTGAAAAATGAAATAAATGGGGATATTCAGGAAAGTTGTATACTGGATGAGGCATTGAAAATGGTTCCCAAAAAAATAAGTTAATCACCATTTTTATCTATAGCAGGCATTGATTATTAAATCTGCTCAAACATACAAAAGAAATGTTTATTAAAAATTGTTTGAATATTGATGGACTAAATGTTTAGCTAATCCCAGTGAAAGAGAAGAACTGACTGACATTCATTGATGAGAAGTTTCAGGTGCAAGTGTATTTAACATCCCATTATAGTCATTATTTATTTTCTTCCAAGAGGAGTTTAAAACTCCATTGGTATACAGTATAACACAATACATTAGCATTTAGTGCTGGAAATCTTCTTGTAACGCCAACACTTAGGCTCGGTTCACACTACGGCGATCCGACTTAGGGGGCGACCTGTGAAGTCGCGTGCACCGCGACTTTGGCACGACTTGCACGGACTTCATAAAATGAATGTCTATGCAAGTCGCTCCGAGGTCGCCCCGAAGTAGTACAGGACCCTTTTTCTAAGTCGGAGCGACTTGTGTCGCTCCTATTAGAACGGCTCCTGTAGCAGTCAATGGACCGCGAAGGTGCGTGACTTGTTAGGCTGACCAAGTCGTGCTAGTGTGAATGGACACTTTTCACCTTGTAAAACGACCCATTCAGTGTAAAATAGAAATGAAAGGCAAACCATTTTTTGTATAGATAAAAAAAATTTATTATATTTACCTTTTTTATAAATGTTTACATTCCCTCTGTTCTCAGCTGTATACGAGCTGGGGAAGGAGAAACAGAATTACACTGGTGCTTCCCAGTGAATGGCTGTGCACAGGGGAGGGCTGGCAGCCTTAGGCCTGGAGGGCAAGTCTAGTCAAGTGGCCCGTTGAACCACTGAATCAGCTCTCCATCCATGCCCACCTGGTTTTATATTGGGTATTGATGTAATGAAGCAAGACAAATATGACATGGCATGACCCCGATCTTGTTAAAGAGCCGATGCAGCAGCTCATTACACATGTGATTGGCTGTGTCCAATCACAGCCGATCACATGTAAATGTGGAGAGCCAGATCAGCGGCATCTCCTCGCAGGGGAGACCTGTACAGGTAATCAGAGCATAGCATTACAGTGCAGCCTCAGCATTGCCCAGCAGGTGACGCCAGTCTGTGCCTATCTGTGACACCAATCAGTGCTGCCTTTCAGTGCCCATCAGTGCAAAACAGTACTGCTTATCATGTGGAAGAAATGGACTGGATGGCGGCACTCCAATCATGCTATGACTAAGCACCAGCTTGGGTGTGAAATGCATTAGCTGCCAGTGTCATCATCTCCGCTATGGTATGATCATCCTTCATGTATTTTTGTATCTTTTTTTTCTTCAATAAAGGACTAATTTTTTGGAGTGCCATCATCCAGTCCATTTCTTCCACATGCTTCTGTTGCAACCAGGGCGTGCACCTGAATTTCCTTTCTGAGGCTGAACTTTGAACGGAGGCTTTTTGTCCTGGAGCAACACAGTGTCTTGCTAGTACTCCTTATCAGTGCAGCATATTAGTGCCTCCACATAAGTGCCACCTATCAGTGCGGTATATTAATGCCTCCACATCAGTGCGGCATATTAGTGCCTCCACATCAGTCCCGATAAGTGCGGCATATTAGTGCCTTCACCTCAGTGCTACCTAGAAAAACATTTCATCCACTTCTGGACCGGAAGGTTTTGTCCCCTTAAGGACCAGGCCATTTTTTGCAATTCGGTACTGTGTTACTTTAACTGACGATTGCGCGGTCATGCGATGCTGTACCCAAATACATTTTTTTGTGCTATAAACAAAAAAAGAGCAACAATTCTGCAAAAAAAAAATAAAAATATATTTTTTTAATAATATAAAAATATAAAAATAGTATATATTATTTTTCACTTTCTGCTATATAAAATTCCCAATAAAAAAAAAAAATGTAAATCAAAATTTTTCATAATTTTAGGCCAATTTCTATTCTGCTACATATTTTTGGTAAAAAAAAAATCCCAAATAGCGTATTTTGATTGATTTACGCAAAAGTTATCATGTCTACAAACTAGGGGAAATATTTATGTCATTTTTATTTGTTTTAATTTTTTTACTATTCATGGCGGCGATCAGCAATTTTTAGCGGGACTGCGACATTGTGGCGGACAGATCGGACTCCTAACTGACATTTTTGACACTTTTGGGGGTACCAGTGACATTACTACAGTAATCAGTGCTAAAAATATGCACTGTTACTGTAATAATGACACTGGCAGGGAAGGGGTTAACCCTGGGGCGATCAAAGGGGTGTTTTCTAACTGTTAGAGGGGATGGTATTGTGAAATGAACACAGAGACCTGTGTTCCTAAATAGGGGGATCATAGGAGCCCTGTATTGATTTCTGAGAGAACAACGGTCTGCCGTGTTACAACAGCAGACCGCCGTTCTCTCTCCAAGGGGAGTGATTGCGGGCGCCTGGTGGCAATTGTGGCTGCTGGCCCCCGTGGATTGGCTTCCCTGCTAGCGAGTGGGCGCACGTTCCCAGGATCGCTCCTGTGGACCGCCGTACGTGGTAACCTGCTGACCTGCCACCGTATAACTGTGGCGGCTGGTTGGCAAGTGGTTAAAAACATTTTTTTGGGTGTTTTTTTTTTTTTAAGCAAACACCACCAACAGAAAGCTTGAATTGTGTGTGGGGAAAAAATTATAAAAATGTCATATAGGTACAGTGTAGCATGACTGCGCAATTTTCATTCCAAGAGGGACAGCGCTGAAAGCTGAAAATTGGCCTGGGCAGGAAGGGGGTGACAGTGTCCAGTAGGCAAGTGGTTAAATAAGGCTGGGGGAGAGGGAGAGGCATTCTGGAGAGACAGAGTAGGAAGAAAGAGTAAAGAGGGGAGAGTGTGGTCACAGCTCACTCACTTGTACAGTCCCAGCAGCAGCCTCACTGGCTCAGTCAGCGGATTCATGTTTAGGATGTGACTGTCGGATAATGCCTCATGTTTAGGATCCAGCGTGCACAGGGAGAGAGGGGCGGGAGAAGACAGAGCAGATCTGTTCTCCCATTTGTGTAGAGGAGGGGGGAAGGGCTGTGCTCTGCAGGGATACAACACTCTCAGCCCTGTCACAGGACACATCGCCGGCTCATAGCTGCAGTGAGTGAGAGGCGTTCTGTCACTGCTCCTCCACTCTGTTAACCCCGCGCTGGAGCCGTCCGAGCAGTAGCACACAATCATCTCCAGTACCTGACATGTGCAGCTCTGAGCTGCCAGCACAGCGGCCCATTTACAGGGAATCCAGGCGGCCCAGGGGGAAATTGCCACCTTTCCCCCCAGGCCAGTCCGCCCCTGGCTGTGCAGCAGTAGCATGTCGGGACAAGTCTGGCTATGCTGGGAACTCTGTGTGCTCTCCTCCAATGATCACAGAACTGACCACGGTGTGATTAGTGTGGACAGTTTTTAAAAGGAAAGCAGAAGGACTGGCAGGAACACCAGTGATTTCACATAAAAGAAGTATACAAAGAGAACAGGATACTTATACCACTACATGGTATAGCAGGCACATATCAGGAATATGACGTTTTTGGGGTAACAAACGCTTTTAAGCTGAGTTTCACTCTAATAATAAAAAATTGCTAGGAGGTAGGAATCTTTGGCAGAAGAGATATACAAAGTCTTTTCTGACAAAAAACTTCTTCCTGCAGTGTACGCTTTCTGCCCTCCGTCCTCCATCTTGTGTTGACTATGACTTTAATCTGTAAAACACTGGCAGTATGGGTTATATCCCTCAAAAAGGATCTGTTTACCGCTGGGAAAGATGGTTTTCTAAATGCACCGTGAAACAAATGTCAGGAGCCTTACTCTTCAGTTGTAATGGCCTGTTACAACCATAAAAACATGTGATCTGCATAGCTCTGATGTCTATTCAGATGAGCAGAGCACTCTGATTAAGGCACTGGTACTCTTATGCCAAAACTGAGGAGCATCTGATTGCTTGGCCTTTGAATGAGTTGTCTCTTTAGACCTACACTTGCTATCATCATCAAAGATGCTATAGAAGGCCAGATAATGTACAATTGCATCAATTCAAGAGGTTCAATGAGAGGTTTGTTGAACCCCATCCTTCTCCTTTATGTACTTCTGCAGTAGGTGTCCCCAGGTGCAGAGAATCTGACTCCCAGACAGCCACCAGGGCTCCAAGCAAAAGACAGGCTAAGTGCCTCTAAAAAGCCTTCTGCAAAGGAGCGCCCCCACTTTTAAAAGTTAAAGGGCTAATTCTAAATCCAGGCAGGTCCTTGGGTAGCCTGCTTGGGCATTCAGATAAAGAGAGCACCCCCTTTAGGCTCACAGGCCTGTCCCCTGCCTTTGGCACCCGTTCAGCTGCTCTCTTATCTTTTCTTTGCTTCTGCACAGATTAAAGCACCTTCCCCGATCCCCTTTGTTTTCTCTCAAAATAATTCACTGTCCTTGGGTCAAGTAAAGCCCTTGAAGGGTTCATGGTGGTACTCAATGTCTTCCCTTTCTAGAAGGACCCCCTTACTTACCAGGTTGACTGGAAACCGCTCTGACTGTTCCCCACCCAGATTAAGGCCTGGATCCTCTGTGTTGTCTAGGCACACTTGTTACTCCTCAGGTCTCCTCCTGTTTTGGGCCTAGTGCCTCCTGTGTTGGGCATCCCCAATGTGGGATACTCGATCGACCTTCTATGCCTTATGGATCTTTGTAGTTACCATCTTCTAGAAGAATCGAATGCCTGCAAGATCCAGTTGGATCTGGCTTTGTCATGTTTCAGCATTAAATACTGTCTGCCACCTGTGGGCGAGGTCAACCAGATTAGCTCTTCTCTGTGAAGGTCCACAGCATATGTTCCTTCAGGGCTCTTGCTTTTAAACAGGGAGTTACCACTCTCTCCTTTGCAGGAGTGATGGGCATTGGTGGACACCACTAACAAGGTAACTTTCTCATTTCCTCCTGGTTTATTTTAGCCCCCTTCTCTGTTGTGGGTCTACTTCCTGAGTGACCTAATGTGCCCTTCTCTATGGACCAGGTAGTCCCTGGTGTGATCTCCCAGTCTCTTGAACAGGCAGCTGGTACAGATTCTCCTCCATATATATGAAGGATTTTCTGATGAAAGAATTGCTACTGAGGCTATCCTTCAGGTCTTCCAGTACAAGTAGTGATTCCTTCTGCATTGTGAAATGCTGAAGTTTAAGACTATTGGACACTATTCAGGTGCTCCCGTGCCTTCGACATTGAGAGGATAGAAGTCCTTCCTGCATCCGGAGAAGTAGTCTGGTTCCTGTGCTGGATGAAAGTCATAGTTTCTGTTTCTCCTTACCTGGTATCCTCTGAGCATGGAGGAGAGACTCACCCATTTTGGCCCCGTGCCTCCCTGGATTGTCAGGGGGCGGATCACTCCAGTCACCTGCTGCAGGTATCCTCTGGCAGGAACTGGTAATGCCTTAATAACTTCAGAGACCTTGATCACCTGGGGTTAGGTCCTCTTTCATTGGATGATCTGCAGCCTCTCAAGGTCGGCTCTTCATTCCCCCTTCCTTGTTTGCACGTCAGTCTGGTAAATGTTCCTCACTATAGTAACAAGACTAATTTCCCTTGCTTCAAGGATGCTGATGCTTTGCTGGATCTGGGGGATTAGGTCCATTCCTTAGCCTATGGCTTGAGGTCAGGAGAAGGTCCTCTTCAGTAGAACCCTCTTGGAGTTGCCTTATGAGTGTTTCTGTTGGCAGCTTCCAAATTTTATAGGAGGTTTGGCCTCCTCCATTTTTAGATTGAAGTGTTGGTCCTTCATGTGGCTTCTGGGCTTCAGGCAGTCGTGTTTTTTGTTGGACCTGTTAGTTCGTAGTTCCTCTGTTGCTCATTTCTCAGTTGGACTGCTTTTGGGCTTCCCACAGTATCCAAATTTCCTTTCTTCCTCTATAAAGGAGAAGTAAAGTAGGATTTTTGTACTGTGCCTAAAATCTATTTCTTGAAGACCATTGAGGGAGATTGATCCCAACCCTTTGTGTTTTTTGCTCTTGGTACAGCTTGTTACAGAGTGTAGGCAGTAGAACCTGACAATATCTGAATTCCTGTGTCTTCCAGTGCACTCCAATATTTTACAGTGAGGACAATTATTCTAGTATCTGTATCTGTTCATGTTTTTGACCAGGCACATAAGTCCAGGAGTGCGCCCAAACCCTATGTACTATCTCTCTAGTGAGCTGTAAGATAACTAATCATAGGTGGTGGAGGCATTCTCTGCCCCGCAGCCACACATATACATGCCCCTTCTATACATTTGGCTGTAGGGCAGGGCATGCCTCTGTCACCTAGGATAGACTATCTGCTTTGACAGCTTCCTGGTGGGTAAGATCAGTCTGGTTCAGTCTTGTATCCGAACATGCCTGAGCTCATTCCTATTCTTAACCATATCTGTTAATGTTCTTGTTTAGATCTTATTTACACCTTTGTCTTAAATCCTGCATTTAGATGCACACAGCATATCGTTTTGTATGCATCTAAATACATCGCTATAGGAATCATTGGGATCATACACACTAGGTCGACCGATATCGGTTTTTCATTGCCGATACCGATATATTTTGGCCATCGCATATCTATCGGTATTGGCCAATATCGGCCGATATTTTGTACATTTAAAGTTTTGAAAAATAAACACAATTTTTGACACAAATCTGGTACTGAACATGTTCATTTTTGCTGGCTTGCTGTCACCCTGTGGTGGGTGGCTGGCTGGCAGGCTGTCACCCTGTGGTGGCTGGCAGGCTGTCACCCTGTGGTGGGTGGCTGGCTGTCACCCTGTGGTGGGTGGCTGGCTGTCACCCTGTGGTGGGTGGCTGGCTGTCACCCTGTGGTGGGTGGCTGGCTGTCACCCTGTGGTGGGTGGCTGGCTGTCACCCTGTGGTGGGTGGCTGGCTGGTTGTCACCCTGTGGTGGCTGGCACCCTGTGGTGGAGTGGCTGGATGGCTGGCACCCTGTGGTGGGTGGCTGGCTGTCACCCTGTGGCGAGTGGCTGGCTGGTTGTCACCCTGTGGTGGGTGGCTGGCTTGCTGGCACCCTGTGGTGGGTGGCTGGCTGGCTTGCTGGCACCCTGTGGTTGCTGGCTGGCTGGCTGGGTGACACTCTGTGGTTGCTGGCTGGCTGGCTGACACCCTGTGGTGGCTGGCTGGCTGGCACCCTGTGGTGGGTGGCTTGCTGGCTGGCACCCTGTGGTGGCTAGCTGGCACCCTGTGGTGGGTGGCTGGCACCCTGTGGTGGGTGGCTGGCTGGCACCCTGTGGTGGGTGGCTGGCTGGCACAGGGCCTGTGGGTGGCTGGCTGGTACAGGGCCTGTGGGTGGCTGGCTGGTACAGTGACTGTGGCTGGCTGGTACAGGGCCTGTGGGTGGCTGGCTGGCTGGTACGGGGCCTGTGGGTGGCTTGCTGTCTGGCACCCTTTGGTAGGTGGCTGGCTGTCTGGCACCCTGTGGTGGGTGGGTGGCTGGCACAGGGTCTGTGAGTGGCTGGCTGGTACAGGGCCTGGGGGCGGCTGGCTGGCTGGTACAGTGCCTGTGGCTCGCTGGTAAAGTGCCTGTGGCTGGCTGTTTGGCTGGTATAGGGCCTGTGGGTGTGGGTGGCTGGCTGGCACCGGGCTGCTGTGGGTGGGTGTGTGGCTGTGATACACTCCCGCAAGACTAGTCCCGACTCCAGACGAGGCTGTCCAAGGCGAGGGAGGCAGCCTAAGGGCCCTTTCACACGGGCGCTCCATATGTCCGCAAATCATCCTATTTTTTTGCGGATGATTTACGGACATAATGTAAGTCTATGGCATTGCGGATGTCAGCGGAATACCATCTGCTGACATCCAAATTTTCTTCCTTTCAGTTCTGTTCCGTTTTTTGGAACGGAACAGAACCCTATTTTTCTTCCGTTCAAAAAACGGAAAGGAAGGAAAATCGGATGTCAGCGGTGTCATCCGCTGACATCCGCAATGCCGATAGACTTACATTATGTCCTTATATCATCCGCAAACGGATGGGATGATATGCGGACATACGGAGCGGATGACACAAATGTCATCCGCTCCGTGAGAAAAAAAGGGCCGGAGCGGATCGCAATGCGGTCCGCTCCGTGTGAAAGAGCCCTAAGAAGGCAGAATGACGTCACAAACATTTCGGCAATATCGGCCAGTTCCAGGGCCGATACCGATATATCGGGGAAAGTGCATATCGGCCCTCGATTTATCGGCCTTGCCGATAATCGGTCAATCCCTAATACACACAGCTGTGTTTACAAATGAAAATGTGCACAGTGTTTAGGAGGCATAAAAAAAGGACACTGGGGCCCTACACATCTGCATATTTAATGCACATACATGCAGGAAGGGATTAGAAGAATTGTAGGCATTTAGACACAAGTACTTTGGGTGTATATTTTTATGCAGGATCTTAAGAAATTGCACATATATGTCCATGTGAATGAAGCCTTAGAAAAAGGATGCATTTGTATTAGAATATTTTTTGGCTTTTTAAAATATGTGCTCTTTTTATATGCTGTCTTATTTTCAACAGTTTTTTTTTTATTTTTTAATAACCTCTAATTTTGTGACATTTGCTCTGAAGCTCACCATTAAAGCCCTCCACGTTCATCCTGAGGCTGGCTTGGGAGGACCCGAGTGTTGTCTTCGAATGTCCCTAATGCCCCTTCGCTTGAACATTGATCAGGTAACTAAGTAGATTATCCTTTTTTTTCTCTTATGGGCACCCACACACAATACATTATCCCAATCCCTCTGGCCTTTTATACTTAGTCTTTTACATTGATGTCCTTGTCATGATTTTTCTGTTTTGTCCCTTCAGGATGCTCTCTTTTTTCTGAAAGACTTCTTCACCAGTTTGGCTTCTGGTATTCAACCTGTGGTTCCCATGGAGCTAGGTTCAGAGGGTGGGTATTACGGGAAATACTTTATATAGTCAAAAAATCCTTGAAGTCAGCAACTCCTTACAAATTTATCCTTTATATGTCCAGTCATACGTTTAGACAGCCATTGCAAGCAAAGTGCCTCAGAGTGTGAATCAGGACTGGAAAACTCAATGGATTCAAATGAAGAGGACACGTCATCTGTGAGCTCAGCATCTGATCAACCCATTTATTTCAGGTATAGTGAGCCCTAAGAGTCAGAAAAACTATGTGAAATGTAAAAAGAAAAATAGTAATACAAGAGAGCTGTAATAAAACAATGTAATGTACAAGAGAGCAGTGCAAAGATAAGGGTGAGAATGGAGGATGTTTTCCAATAGCAAAGCGTTTATTCCAATAATATTACCATGACATGCATGTGTGAAATAAAGTTGGAATAAACTCTTTGCTATTGGAAAATGTCCCGCTGTGGTGTGCGGCCATCCTCCTCCTTTCTCCTATGTCTATGGTAGCAAGCTGGGCAGGCATCTACAAGTGAGGACTGTGCAGGGGATTATTTGTTACTCATCTGGAGCGATGCTTCTTCCTGTTTTCTAAAACCATGGTTCTCAAACTTGTTCTCAGAGCACCAGTGAGACTTAAGTCCATAGTGGGACATTGAAAACTCTACGATAGAGCCTTATCTGATCATGTTTGGTTAACCACTTTAATACAGAGCACTTTCAACCTCTTCCTTGCTTGAGGTCATTGTAGCCGTATTAGTGCACTTTGGACAGAGACAATTGAGTACTGTCCGTGATACTAGTTTTATTACCATTGCCAGTTAAATTTTTTGGTTTTCTCTTTTTTTTCCTTTGGCTTAGAGATTTTTTTTTTTTTTTACCATTCTGCTAAATATTTTGTGAATCAGTACTGCTTGGACCTTGAAGAAGGGGAGATCCCCCGAAAGCTTGTTCTGAAAAATTGTATGTTAGTGCAAATAAAAAAAGTATCACGGACAGTACTCAATTCTCAACCTCTTCCTTCCAAGGCCAATTTTCACACTTTGAAAGTCAATTGCAAAGTCATGCAACACTGTATCCATGTCAGATTTTTTTCATTTTGTTCACACAAATAGAGCTTTCTTTTGGTGTTTTTTAATTACCACTGGATTTTTTAATTTTTTTTTAAACTAAAAAATGTGAAAAAAACACACTTTCTTTGTTTCTGTTATAAAATTTAGCAAATAATATTTCTTTATGAAATTAGGCCAAACTGTATTCTGCTACATTTCTTTGGTGAAAATAACCCAAATCAGTGTATATTATTTAGTCTGCAGGAATGTTATAGAGTCCACAAGCTATGGTATATATAATCATTTTTTGAAGCCTGGAAACGCCAGGACAGTAAAAATATGGGGGATATTGACCCCTTTTTGGAAAGTAGACAGTCTGAGTTATTTAGTAAGGGGCTTGATGAGTTTTTTTAAGTTGCAATTTTTTGTCACAGTTATTTGGAAACTTGAAACTTTTTTAGTTTTCCACTGTGACCAGAGCAATACAGTGTTACTAGTAACCCTGTACTACTCTGGGGAAATGATCAGGATTTAACTTTTTTACACATTATGACCGCTTATACCAGTGAATTTCATTGGTATAATCAACTATTTTTCTAAATGAAACTGATTTATTCAGGGTACATTGTTGTGGTTAGCTATAATTGGCCACAGCTACTCACATGGTATAGATAGGCTGTGATTGGCCCTGTCTGTACCATGTGATCACTGTGACCAATAACAGCTAGCAACACAATTGTACACAATGGATGGCATGAAAGGAAGCCATGCATTGTTTACAATTGTCATGTGATCTGCTGTGGTTATAGCCATCACATGGTACCAGCAGCGAGCATGTGCACTGACCAGTTATCAAAGAGAGAAAAGGAGGTGCAAACACCTGGTGCATTACCCTTGGACACCTTTAAAACTTTTATTAAAAAGCCAAAAACATACTTACAGAAATGAAGAACATATATCGCATAGAATGAGTCCACCACATATGGAGGTATTTGTCCCTATCGTTGGACCGCTGACGTGTTTTCAGGAGACACGCTCCCTTCCTCAGAGCTCTGAGGAAGTTTTAAAGGTGTCCAAGGGTAATGCACCAGGTGTTTGCGCCTCCTTTTCTCTCTTTTTTATGTACTTCTGATTGGAGTTCCCCGCCTGAGGCGAGTAGCACACCTGTTATTCCCATTGGAGTGAGCGCTTGGGTGTTAAAGTTGTACTGACCAGTTATCGCCTGTGTCCGATCTTACGGCAGTGTGGTGTCTTCCGGGAGGACGTCATATGACTTCATCTGGAACGACGAATGTCTCGCCCAGCCGTCAATTGACAATAGGTGGGTGGGTAGTGGTTAAGGTTACCTACTGCAAAACATAGTGAGCTGTTCCAGCAATTGGAATAGTGCTGTATCCACAACCTATAAATCTGGTTACAGTTTCTGTTTGAGTCTAATGATAATCGCCATATGTCCACTTTTGCACAAACCAATCAAAATACGCTTATTGTGATTTTTTTTTTTTACCAAAAATATGTAGCAGAAAACAAATTGGCCTAAAATGTTAAAAAAATTTTGATTTATACATTTTTTTGGGGAATGTTATATATCAGAATGTGAAAAATATTGTTTTTTTTTTTTTTTTTTTAAATTGTCGCTCTTTTTTTTTTCCAAAATTAAAAATTGCACAGGTGATCAAATACCACCAAAAGAAAGCTCTATTTGTGGGGGAAAAAAAAGGGAAAGAAGGGAAGGGGAAAAAAAGGACATAAATTAATTTGAGTACAGCATCGCACGGCCGTACAATTGTCCGTTAAAGTAACGCAGTGCTGAATTGCAAAATATAGCCTGGTCAGGAAATCTTCCGGTCTTAAAGTGGTTAAAAATACGCTCATTGAGAATTTTTTTTGTGAAAGAAATACATTTTGTCCTAAATATATGACAAAAATTAAATATATTGGATATTTTTTAACTGTCAAAGTAGAAAATGTCAATTTCTCTGTCGCTCATTGACAGACGTAGTCTTCTTGATTCACATCAATTGGGTTATGTTGTCTCCGCAGGAGTAGGACTAGGCAGAAAGAAAAAACGTTCTGGCTCCACCCTAGGGGCAGTCCCAGAGGGTATATCCTCCCTCTCTCTGCTACAAGGAATCAGTTTTTTTCTGTCTAGTCAGGAGTAAGGACCTAAGTTCCTTGCTGGGATCTTTTGGTCCTGGCAAGATTTTTTTTTAGAAAAAATATTTTTTTAGGTAGTTTTCTCCAGTGTTTTTTCCTGTGAGATCTTCAAGCAATTATGCCGGATCTGGGCGACACTAGTGGTCACCCCATCCGGCCTACGAGCGCGCAGACCATTGCATCGCGCTTGGTCGGCCGCGACACATTCAAGTAAGTATGCGGGGCCAGGCGACGGGCTGGATGTTGAGATCCAGTGGTCACCCCGGTTTCTGCCTACGAGCGCGCGCAGACCAGAGCTCCGCGCTGGGTCGGCCGCGACGGAGTCCCATTGGAGGGACTGACCTTGCGAGTTAAAAGTCTCGCTTGGACGCCAGGAACCAGAGAGTCGAGGCGTCCGGAGTGGTCAACAACCCCCCACCCCGGTGGAGAGGGTATTGTGAAGAGAGGGTGCCTGTCGGTTCGGTATGGGCAAAGTGCGTCCAATTCTGGACTTAAGGGCACTCAATTCCTTTCTCAATATAAGAAAATTCAAGATGGAATCCATTCGCACAGTAGCAGCCTTCCTGCATCCAGGGGATGTCCTAGCGTCCATAGACATCAAGGACGCCTATCTTCACATTCCCATTTTCGCAGGACATCAGCGGTTTCTACGTTTTTCCGTAGAAGAGAACCACTATCAGTTTGCGGCATTACCTTTCGGTCTCGCCACGGCTCCTCAGGTCTTCACGAAGGTGTTGGCCCCAATGTTGGCACTACTGCGCCAAAAAGGCATATCGATTCTAGGTTACCTAGATGATCTCCTGCTTCATGCAGAGTCTCCTCAGACCCTGCTACAAAATATAGAAATTACTATAATTTCTTTACAGGAATTCGGGTGGCTGGTGAACCAGCAAAAGTCATTTCTGGTTCCCACCCAGAGGCTCGAATATCTGGGTCTAATTCTAGACACAGTCAGGACAAGAGTTTTCCTTCCGGTAGGGAAACTCCGGAAGATTCAATCAGCAGTCCAGTTGTTACTATCCAACAGCTGGTCTTCCCTTCGGACTTGCATGAGGGTTCTGGGGTTGATGGTGGCTTCCTTCGAAGCAGTCCTATTTGCCCAGTCCCATACCCGAATTCTTCAGCAAGAGATTCTCCTCAGATGGAATCGGAATCCGGAATCCCTGGACTATCGGATCCGACTGAGCGAACAGACCAGAGAGTCTCTGGTCTGGTGGCTTCGGTCTCCGATGCTCAGCCAGGGAAAGTCATTTCTGCCAATATATTGGACGATAGTGACCACGGATGCCAGCCTATCCGGATGGGGAGGAATTCTCGGTCAGTTATCCGTTCAGGGACTTTGGTCCCCGGAAGAATCCAGGTTACCGATAAATGTATTGGAACTGAGAGCGATCAGACTTTGTCTGATTCACTGGACCGAGCAGCTCCAGGGCAGCCCGGTTCGGATCCAGTCGGACAACGCCACGGCTGTGGCTTATGTCAATCACCAGGGGGGCACCAAGAGTGTCCGGGCGGCCAAGGAAGTGGCTTGCATTCTTCGCTGGGCGGAACGGTTTGTTCCAACTATCTCTGCGGTGTTCATTCCGGGGGTGGAGAATTGGCAGGCAGATTATCTCAGCCGTCAGACTCTGGATCAGGGGGAATGGTCCCTCCATCCAGAAGTTTTCCACCAGTTGTGCCTACGTTGGGGCACCCCGGATGTGGATCTGTTGGCATCACGATTCAACAGGAAAGTACAGAGATTCGTGGCTCGCTCCCGCGATCCTCTAGCAGAGACCGCAGACGCACTGGTCGCCCCGTGGGGGCAATACCAGCTAATGTATGCCTTCCCTCCTCTCGGGTTACTGCCAAGACTTCTTCGCAGGATAGAGGAGGAAGGAATTCCAGTAATCCTGGTAGCTCCGGACTGGCCTCGCCGAGCTTGGTACGCTGCCTTGGTCAGACTGGTGGCGGACGTCCCGTGGAGACTTCCTCTCAGGGAGGATCTACTGTCTCAGGGACCGATCTTCCATCCTGCTTTACGATCGCTGGCTTTAACGGCCTGGCTATTGAGACCCAGGTGCTGAAGGACAAGGGATTGTCAGCTTCAGTTATTCCTACTCTAGTTAAAGCAAGGAAAGCGACTTCCAGAAAGATTTATCATCGCACCTGGAAGTCCTACATTGCATGGTGTGAACCCCTGGGGTTCCACCCAC
Organism: Pelophylax lessonae; assembly: GCF_965119305.1. Taxonomy (NCBI): domain Eukaryota; kingdom Metazoa; phylum Chordata; class Amphibia; order Anura; family Ranidae; genus Pelophylax; species Pelophylax lessonae. The sequence continues at coordinate 90,859,148 of NC_138777.1, read as the reverse complement.
GATCTTATTCGGTTAGTCGAATATTAGCTTTTCTGCAACAAGGGGTTGAGCAGAAACTGGCTTTGAGCACTATCAAGGGTCAGGTCTCAGCATTAGCTATCTTCTTTCAGAAGCCTTTGGCTACTCATTCCTTGGTGCGGAATTTCATCCAGGGGGTGCGACATCTGGCTCCGCCAGTGCGCGCGCCGTTACCACCCTGGGATCTTAATTTAGTATTGTCGGTTCTTCAGAAACCTCCCTTTGAAGATATTAGGGAGATTCCTCTACCTACGTTGTCCCAGAAGGTGGCCTTCTTGGTGGCTATCACTTCTGCACGCAGGGTGTCAGAACTGGCCGCATTATCTTGTCGTTCCCCATATCTGGTGGTTCATAGAGATAAGGTGGTTCTTCGTCCGAATCCATCCTTCCTACCAAAAGTGGTTTCAGAATTTCATCTGAATGAAGAAATTGTATTGCCTTCCCTGTGTCCTAAGCCCAGTCATCCTCGGGAGTTTGTTTTACACTCCTTGGATGTGGTCCGGGCGATCAGGGTATACTTGAAAACGACAGACTCGTTTCGCAAGACGGATTCACTTTTTGTGATCCCGGATGGACCCAAAAAGGGGTTGCCTGCATCTGCTGCGACTATTTCCAAATGGATCAGACAGACGGTGGTACAGGCTTATTCTATTAAGGGTCGGGAGCCCCCGTTCCCTGTTAAGGCGCACTCCACTCGGGCACTTAGTGCGTCATGGGCCTTTCGCCATCAGGCGTCAGTGGTCCAGGTGTGCAAGGCGGCTACCTGGTCGTCGGTGCATACCTTTACAAAACATTATAAAGTTGATGTAATGGCATCGTCTGATGCCTCGTTTGGCCGCAAGGTTTTGCAGGCCGCCATTTGAGGAGACCAGTGGTCTACCTCTAGGGTTTTTTTCCGTTGGAATTTTTATTTGAGTCTCATTCTTTGCTTATAATGAGCCTTTAAAACTTCTAGTTGGCACCGGTTGGGCCTTCTAGATTGGATTTTGATTTCTGTCAATCCCATCCCTCATTTGTGGCACTGCTTCTGGATGTCCCAATTGATGTGAATCAAGAAGACTACGTCTGTCAATGAGCGACAGAGAAAATCGGATTTTTGTAAGATCTTACCGTAAAATCCTTTTCTCTTAGCTCATTGACAGACGTAGTACCCGCCCCTCTATCATTGAGTTGGGTTGGGTCAAATTCTCTGTTGCTGCTTTATAACAGAACTGATTCCTTGTAGCAGAGAGAGGGAGGATATACCCTCTGGGACTGCCCCTAGGGTGGAGCCAGAACGTTTTTTCTTTCTGCCTAGTCCTACTCCTGCGGAGACAACATAACCCAATTGATGTGAATCAAGAAGACTACGTCTGTCAATGAGCGAAGAGAAAAGGATTTTACGATAAGATCTTACAAAAATCCGATTTTTTTCGCAAAATTTTTGCTCTTTTTTTATTAATATCGCAAAAAATGAAAAGCGCAGAGGTGATCAAATACCACCAAAAGAAAGCTCTGTTTGTGGGAAAAAAAGGATGCAAATTTAGTTTGGGTACGGCGTTGCATGACTGCGCAATTGTCAGTTAAATTCGCGCAGTGCCAAGTTGCAAAACGTGGCCTGGTCATTAAGTAGGAAAATCCTCCGGTCCTAAAGTGGTTAAAAGAAAAAAAAAAGTATTTTACAGTGAGAACAAGAATCCTGTTTTGGCATATGTAGCGTATTCAACTTATCACTATAATAAATGTGAGATGGTTTATGTGAGATTTTAGAAACATGTTGTCACTTACTTTTTTCTTATGTTTAATGGAATTTGTAGAAATTAGACAAAAGCCTTGTGTAAATGTGTGCATTTTGCATCACCAAGGCTAAAGGAGGCGCATGCACAAAAAAACGAACATCACGATTGGCAGTGACTCTTTTATCGCATTTTGCATGTAGTTATCTATATGTTTAAAATGAAACTGAACTGTAGAAACTGCATAAAAATGGCTGGCAGAGGATGAATCACTAGTTTTGCCTGCTGCATCTTTTTCCCATTACTGACTTGCCATTCCTCGTTCTGTCTCCTGCAAGGAGAACAATGAGCAGCATAGTAGTGACATCAATTCTCGCTCAAAGGTGGTGAACAGTTAAAGGTAGCAGTGCCTTGGATCTCACACTGCAGATTTACAGCTATGAGGCTGTAGCCACAATTGTGTCTATGTACCCTCACATACAAGAAAGTGCACAACTGTTTTTTAAAAAAAGAAATTCAAGACAGAAGGTCCTTAGGCTACAGAATTTCTACATGTCCTTGTAACATATCTAATCCCCATTGTTTGTGTTCAGGTTCACTTTAACTGCACCAAAAATGCATAAATAAATGGGGGCCTTACACTTGGAGAACATAGGAATCCCTGACTTAGCTTTTTTGTGATCTTCAAACTACATGACTTTGAGGGCCATTGTTTTAGAGAAATAAATGTGGGCAATGTCTATTACACTGACACGAGTTTCTGCCAATTGGCTGTAGAAGAAAATAACTTAGTGGTCGGAAAGCAGGTATAGCTTAAGTTGACTCTTTGAACATGTTACAAACCTCGCTCCCTCCACAGCTGTCGTCGCTGTTGGGGCTCTGCCCACACAGTCACATCATTTATTCACAGTAATCTGTAAATGAAGAAACTACAAGTCCCGTCTACCACCACAGCAGACAGCTTGTAGTTTTTAATGTACCGTTGTTCATTGACACTTCCTGCAGCTCTGAACCTGACTGCCTATACATGCTGATCATGGGTGCATTGTTTTCCTGTAAAACATTTTCAGAAAGGTGAACTTAGCCTTTTGGTGAGTTACGATTTAAGGGATAAAAGGGCAAGTGATTTATTATAATGAGTGAATGGAAACCATTTTTGATACAATCTGCTGTTTTTTTTTTTGACTCTTCAAATGAATAGCTTTGAAATTGCTTTAATTTATTTTCCACTACTAACAATACATTTTAATATTTTTCTAGAGAATTTCGCTTCACATCAGAGGTACCGATATGGCTAGACTATCAAGGCAAGCATGTAACCACAGAACAAGTGGTAAGTCTCAAATGCTGCAGGCTGAGAGAGCTTGTCCTTTTTTTAAAGCTATATTTAATCATCTCTGCTTTTCCCCACTGTGTCAGCAAATGTGAGCTTTTCATTTCTACCAAAAATTAAAATAACATTACTGGGGAAATGCAGATATCTTTGGGGGTCTATTCATATAAAAAAAAAATATGCTGCACGAAAGGTCTAAGCATATTCTTTATTGGTCAAAACTTTTGATGAGAAAAAAATATTTCCCTCTGGGTGATCTATGTACATTGCAAGGATTTTAACAAACTTTGTTGCAGATTCCTACTTTTTGTTATTCTGAAGAAACCCCCGTTTGTTCACCTGTGCCTCTGTGCTGAGTGGGTCTAATGGGAGTGGTTTTATAATTATCATTCAGCTGTGGCAGCTGCAGGGCTCTAATGAGAAAAGCTGCTGGGCCTGCATCCCTTTAGACGTGTTCCTATTGTGAGTATCTTACCAAAAATTACATTTCTCTTTCGTTCATTGATGGACACAGCTCCTGATATTCTTAACCATTGGGTTATACCGCCCCCTACAGGAGAAGGACACTAGGCAGAAAAAAAGTCTGGCTACGCCTATGGGCAGTCCCAGGGGGGAATACCCCACTCTCTGCTATAGGTGCTCCATTTATTTTTCTTACTAGTCAGGAGTAAGGACCTAGTTCCTCGATGGGCTGGATAATCTAGATCCAGTGGTCACCCCAGTCTGGCCAGGGAGCGCGCGCAGACCTCAGCTCTGCGCTAGGTTGCCCACGACATAGCCCCACTGGATGGGGGTTGGCCTGCGAGTTAAACGCACTGTGAGGTTGCATACGACCGGGTCTCTGCCCGAGTTGGAGCAGTGCCCACCGGGTTCCTGGTATGTTGAGTGAACAGTTGTCCCCTCTCTCCCCCTGGAGGGTTTTGGGGTGGACACGGGCCCCTCCATGGGACAGTCAGACCCCCCGGCTTCCCTTCCTTCCTTGTTACGCACCCCCTTCACCTGTCGTCGCCCCCCCCCTACTAATGCTGGGGCTGTTTGGTTGGTCTGGTACACCTCCCAGGGAGGGGGCAGGGCACTATGCTGTCCTGAGGCCTAGGGATCCCTCCTGGTGCTGCGCGGAGCCCCTATTTTCTTGTAGTCTCTGTGCTGCAATGCATAGCCGCCATTTTACGGTGGTTTGCTATAAAAAACAGTACCCGCCATGACAGTGGAGCCCTATGGGCAGCGATTTCGACAGGGGGAGCCCCACCTCATCCCCTGGTGCTGACTCCTGGATCCTTTCTTTTCTTGATCACCGTACGTGCAGTGCAGATTCTCCTGGTGGCTGTGGTGCCTAGTTTCTGCAGGGTGGTGAGTCTGGTGGGGTCCTCTCCCTCTCTGCTGAGGATTGATTGGGGCTCTGTGACTGGCAACTGGGTGTGCTGCCAGAGCGTTGTGAGTGTCCCTTGGTAGTGTTTTACACTTTTTTGTGGAGTCCCCCTGGTTACTCATTGATTCTTTTAGAGCACATCTCCCCAACCATCAATCGATAAAGGTCCTGGAGTCCTTTGTGTCCCGGATGAAGTTGGCTTTTGGGCAACGGGCTGGCAAAAAAGCATCCACCACCTTTCCCTGCCTCAGCTGTTCCCTCAGATCCTGAATCTGATTCGGCCGTGGGTCAACCTGCATGGGTCTGCGACCACGCACCCTGAGTCCTCAGATAATGAGGAGGATTCCTCTACTTCTGCAACCACGCACGAAAAGGCGCTGGGGGATGCACTGATTGTATCTGTGTGCGAGACCTTAAAGATGAAGGATGCAGCTGTGACGGAGGCGCAGGTCCTCTTTGGCATTCCCAAGCCATCCAGGTGTTAACTTTCCTCTCCTATTTTGACAGAATAGTCACTAAAGAGTGGGGACAACCAAAGCGTCCTCTTGGGGTCCTTAAGCGAAGTGCTAGGCGATACCCCTATAAGGGACTGTTCCACCGGTGGTGGACCCTCCGGTTTCCAGTTAAACAAGGCAACCAGGATTCCGGTTGAAGAGTCTTCGGCCTTTAAGGACCACGTTGACAGGAAAGCGGTGACTGTGGCCCGCAATATGTACACCCTGGCTGGTTCGGCACTGAGGCCGATATTCATAATTGCCCTGGTGTCGCAGACTCTGACCGAGTGGTCTAAGCTTTTACGCCGTGACCTGGGGAGAGAACAGTTCCCCCCGGCCTTTGCTGAGCTGGCGGACCAGCTGGTCCAGGGGCTGCAGTTTATCTGTGATGCCTCTTTGGATGCGGCTCCCCTAATGGCTCAGCTCTCTGTTTCGACAGTTGTGCTTTGGTGTGTCTTTTGGCTCAAATGCTGGTCTGCAGACCAGACTTCTAAAAAGGCCTTGACTGATCTTCTCTTTCAAGGAGATCGCCTGTTTGGTGCTGCCCTGGATGACATCATTAAAGGTCTCACGAGGGAAGTGTGCCCTTCTTCCTCAGGCTACTAAGGGCAAGGACCCTCGTCGTAGACTATCTGGGTCTGACTCTGGACTCTTCTGTACAAACTCCAGAAATTGCAGGCGGCAATTCGCCTCCTAGTGTCCAGATGGTCATATCTCCGGACTTGCATGCGAGTGCTGGGCCTGATGGTGTCTACCTTTGAGACAGTCCCTTAGAGTTGCACAATTAATTGTTAAAAAATCGCAATCTCGATTCAAACCCCATCCCCCCCTCCCCCGCCCTCACGATCTTAAAACATGTCCTCCATTCTTACAGAGCTGTTATCTGCTCACTCATCTGTCAAAAAAAAACAGACTCACTTACGTCTGTAAGTGAGGGCAGTTTAACCTCTTAAAGACTAAGCCTTTTTCTGACACTTGTTACTTACAAGTTAAAAATCTGTATTTTTTGCTAGAAAATTACTTGGACCCCCCAAGCATTATATAATATATATTATATATATATTATATTTAGCAGAGACCCTGGAGAATAAAATGACAATTGTTGCAATATTTTATGTCACACTGTATTCTCGCAGGGTCTTTCAAACGCAGTTTTTTGGGGAAAATACACTTTAATAAATTAAAACCAAAAACTAAACAGTAAAGTTAGCCCAATTTTTTGTATAATGTAAAAGATGATGTTACAACCAGAATCGTGATCTTTTTTCTAAGCAAAAAGAATCGTGCAGCTCTATACTCCCGTTTGCATGATTCAATTTGAGGTCCAAGCAAGGGAGATTCTGATCAAATGGGACAAGACTCTGCAGTCTTTGGACAACCAAATGCAGCTGAGCCGGGGTGCAAAAGGGTCCCTGATCTGGTTGCTTCGTGCTCCAGCAGGGCAAATGCTTCTTCCCCTTGTTTTGGACGGTGGTCACCATGAATGCCAGCCTGTCGGGGTGTTCTCGACAGAAATTCTGCTTAGGGGGTCTGAATCCTGGAGGAGTCCAGACTACTGATCAATATCCTGGAGGTCCGAGCGATTAGACTGTGCCTGGAACATTGGATGGATCATCTCCAAGGATGTCCAGTGCACATTCAATCAGAAAATGCCACAGCCGTGGCATTATGTCAATCACTAAGGGGGTAGCTGGCATTCTCAGGTGGGCAAGAACGTTCATTCCAGCCGTTTCCGCCATGCACATTCCCAGAGTGAAAAACTGGCAGGCGGATTACCTCAGTCAGCAGGCATTGGACCAGGGGCAATAGTCTCTTTATCCGGAGGTGTTTCATCAGTTGTGTCTAAGGTGGGTTACCCCTGAGGTGGATCTTCTGGTGTTTCAGCTCAACAAAAAGGTGCAGAGGTTCATGGCACAGTCACGGGATCCTCTGACGGACGCCACTGATGCGCTGGTGGACCTGTGGGGTCAGTATCGTCTAAATTAACGTCTTTCCTCCTCTCAAGCTTCTGCCAATTCTTCTACGCAGGATCGAGTCAGAAGGGATTCTGGTCATCTTAGCGGCCCCGAACTGGCCTCACCGGGCTTGGTACACCGATCTGGTGCGGCTGGTCGCCAACGTTCCTTGGAAGCTTTCTTCTCAGGGAGGATCTGCTGTCCCAAGGGCCAATCTTCCACCCTGCTTTACAGTCGCTGACTTTGACGGTTTGGCTGTTGAAAGCCAGGTACTGAAGTATAGGGGTTGGTCTGAATCAGTGATTCCAACGCTGTTAAAAGCTAGAAAATCTACTTTTAGAAAGATCTACCATTGTACGTGGAAGACGTACATCGCGTGGTGTGAGTCCCTCCTCGCTCCTTTTAGGTGGCTCGGATCTTGACCTTCCTTCTGGGGGGGTGGAACATAAATTGGCCTTAAGTACCATCAAAGGCCAGGTGTCGGCTTTTTCAGTGTTTTTTCAACAACCCTTGGCCACACCCTCCCTGGTGCGTACCTTTCTTCTGAGTGTTAACAATTTTGTTCCTCCAGTTCGGTCTCCATTGGCACCTTGGTACCCCAATTTGGTGCTTTTGGTCCTCCAGAAGTTTACCTTTGCGATTCTTCGGGCGATTCCCTTGTTAAGCTTTTTCAGAAGGTGGGAATTAAGACATTGTGTTGACTGGCTGCATTATCCTTTCGTTCACTTGGTTGTTCACAGAGATAAGGTTGTTCTTCGCCCGTCTGTCATTCCTTCCAAAGGTTGTCTCCGATTTTCATTTTGAATGAAGACATTGTGTTGCCTTCCCTGTGTCCCAGGCCAAAACATCCGAAGGAAATTGCCTTGCATGCCTTGGATGTGGCTCGGGCAATTAGGGTGTACCTTGCAGCTATGGAGTCTTTTAGGAAGGCAGACTCACTATTTGTGGATGGGTCTCGGACAGGGTTGTCCGCTTCCTTTGCGACCATATCCCAGATGGATCAGACAGACGGTGATTCAGGCCTATTCCATCAGGGGTCAGGATCCTCCTTTCCCTATGAAGGCGCACTCTGCTTGGGTGCTCAGTGCCTCCTGGGCATCCCGTGATCAGGCCTCAGTGACGCAGGTTTGCAAGGCAGCCACCTGGTCATCGGTGCACACTTTCACAAAGTTCTATAAAGTAGATGGGTTGGCATCTGCGGATGCCTCTTTTGGCCGCAAGGTTTTTTAGGCTGCTGTTTAGAGGACTTGGTCCTCTTTAAAGGGTGTATTGTTTTTTTTCAGGTGAGCTCCAGTTGTTTTGGTTGAGCCCCTGTTGCCTGGTTGGCTACTGTTTTTAGCCTTGGTAATTTTTTTGCTGTCCCCCCCCTCATGTTTAACACTGCTTTGGAACGTCCCAATGGAATATCAGGAGCTGTGTCCATCAATGAACGAAAGAGAAAATGGGATTTTTGACTTTCTGTAAAATCCTTTTCTCTGATGTTCATTGATGGACATAGTACCCACACCTCGGTGGAGTTGTATTTTCTCTCACACTGCTTGTAACAAAACCTATAGCAGAGAAAGGGTGTATACCCCCCTGGGACTGCCCATAGGCATAGCCAGACTTTTTTTTTGCCTAGTGTCCTACTCCTGTAGGGGCAGTATAACCCAATGGTTAAGAATATCAGCAGCTTTGTTCGTCAATCAGAGAAATAGATTTTACAGTAAGTCAAAACTCCCATTTTGTGTTGCAGGGGATGCCAGATATCTGACTTGTATGTTAGTGCAGGCTTCTAGGAAAATTGGTGAGCCAATCACACAAGCAGGAAATTATGTTCCTGGGGTGGGGTCTGTACACATTCTGAGTACAGAACAGCTCCAGGTAGCCATATGGCATTGCATTTTCATACCTAACATTTCAGTGGCTGCAGATTGAAAAGGAAAGGTAATTTTTAATAAAATTCAATTACAATATGACTTGTGTCCCAATTGTATACGCTATATTGTTTTTTTTTTTTTTTTTTTCCCACGAAAATGGAGTTACCCTTTAAAGTGGTTGTAAACCCTTACATATACCCAGTGAAAGAACTTGCCTCAGGTAATACACAGAGATTAAACAAATCCTTCTACATTAGTTCCTGTTTATCTGAAGTTTTCTCTTCTCTACAGCCGTTCAAAGTCCAGAATTTATACAGCTTGTCTAAACTTTCAGAAAGCAGGGGTCAAAGATCTAAAGTTACACTCGGCAAAACGTAGTGAGGAGAGCTGATTGGAGGGAAGTGATCCACACTCCCGCACACAGGAATAGAGCTGAGGCTGTCAATCACAGGCTGTGTTCTGGTGCTCCCTCCCCTGTCACCTCTTTAACTCTTGGTGTAAAGAAAACTTGTCAGAAGTGATTCATGCTGATTGGGAAACAAGGCAGCAGAGAGAAATGACACTTAGTGCTGTGGATTGAGACACGTACACTCTATAGAGAGATATGGTTTGTTATTTCATGTCTGAGGTTTACAACCACTTTAACTCTTCTGGTCAAATTTTCTTAATTCTTTTTTGTCTTAGGATTGAATGTTAGGGAATATTACATTTACCCTGCAAATGGCATCAAATAGAAACTTATAGTCCACGCATAATACAAACATTACAAGTGACTTTTGCGCGAATGCTGAGGCATTTGCACACCACATTTTTAATCAATAGAACCATTTGTGTTGCCTGCAGTTTCCTGCACTGACTTTCAAATCTGTTCTTTTGCACCTAGGGAGAAACCTGAATCCAAGGTATTATATATATTCAGTTTAGAAAAGGCATGTGAAAGTTAATGATTTGGGCAGGGCTATACTACCTAGCAAAATACCCAGCAAAACCAGTGACTAATGTTTGGTATAATTTTGTTGTTATTGGATATATATTCCCATGACCTAAATCAAAACTCCAGTCTGAAGCAATAATAGTTTTTGGTCTTTGTAAAGTAAATTTCTTGTAAAGTAAATTGTAAAGTAAATTTCTCGGAGTCCGTTTAGGGGCATAGGAAGTTTTTCACCTTTAGGTTATATTGCCACCTGCACGGGGGATTGGATAAAAAAAACAAAATAAAATGTACACTAGCCCAGGATACCCCTCCTATGAACAGCATGCCACAGTTTTGTAGCAAGGCAGTACTGAGAAGCATGATCATAAACACAGAGCAGTGGGACCTGTGTTCCTCAATGGGACTCCAAGTCAATAAAAGTGAGTACAAAATTCCTTTTTTCTTTCTTGTCCACTGAGGGACCCAGGAGGTCTTAAAAAGGAACAAGGAACTGGTGCACCCATATAAGGTGACAAAAAGTATATGTTTTTCTGAAAAAAAGCAGTTGCTGAAATACAGACTCTCACAGCCTGGACCACATCTAGACAAGTGAGGAAAACATTTTGGGGAACCAACTGGAGCCAGACAGAGGAACAGATGAATGATGTCCTTGTTGAGGTGAAAGGAAGTCCTGGGCTCAACATCATCATATTCCTATGCAAAACCGAGAAAGACTCCTTGCCAGATAAGGCTGGCAGTTCAGGCACCTGCCTTGCAGCGGTAAGGGATTCCAGGATTACCACTTTGTGGTGAAAGCAGAGGGAAATGTCTCTAATCAGTCAAAACAGTAGTTTCTGAAGCACAGAGAGAGCCGGATTCAGATCCCACAGGGTCACAAGAGAATCTACAGCAAGAGCTATATTGGAGACTCCCTCTACACAGGTCTTAGTGTCGGTTCACACTACCGCGACTTGTCAGGCGACTGGTCAGCCTGACAAGTCGCGGTCCATTCAGTGCTACGGGAACTGTTCTAATAGGAGCGACTCAAGTCGCCTTCCGACTTAGAAAATAGTTCCTGTACTACTTCGGGGTGACATCGGAGCGACTTGCATTAACTTCCATTTTGTGAAGTCCGTGCAAGTCGCGCCGAAGTCGCGGTGCACACGACTTCACAGGTCGCCCCCGAAGTCGTGCTGCGGTAGTGTGAACCGGCACTTAATCAAGGAATGAAAGGCTAAGGTCTTGAAATAAGATAGAAGGGCAGGAACCTGTGATTTAATAATGCTGGGAACCAAACACTGGTCCAAGCCCAGTTGTTGAAAGGAGAGAATTCATCCTTTGGAGAAACACCAAGGATGGAAGCCCCAAGACTCGCATGAAGTGAAGTATGCTTTCCATGTCTAATAACAGACTGCAGGAAGTGGACTTCTTGGCTTTAACATCATAGGAGTCGCTAATTTAGAGATGGCCTTGTCTCTTAGAAACTGGCCTTCAAAAACAATGGCATAAAAAACAGAAACCAATAATTCAGGATGGTAAATCTGTACTCGAGACAGAAGGTCCACCAGGAAACTTACAGGGTCTGTATACAATATCCATTTGGCCAATCCAGGGCAATGAGAATTACTGGAATGCCCTCCATTTAAACCCTGTGTAGCAGACTCAGAAGAAGGAAGGAAAGTCATAGTTCAGGGATTACTAAACTCATAGTCACCAGAGCAACCACTACTTATGCTAGAGGTTCCCTGTACCTGGAGGCAAACCTGTGCAGTTTGTTGCCGAGCCTAGAAACCTGGATGTCCACATGTGACTTTACAGGTACTGGAACACCTCCAGATGTAGAGGCATTTTACCCCAGGTCTAGACATTCCTAGCTGAGGAAGCCTGCCTGCCAATTGTCAATGCTGGAATATGTTCGGAACAGGATGCAATGTCCCTACAACAAAGCTTCCTCATAGTTGATGTAAGCCACCACTGTGACATGGTTCAGCCAAATGTAGATCGAATGATCCTCCAGCAGGGTGGTCTAACACTAAAAAGACAGCCAAGTTGCCCAAAGCTGTAGGATTTTGATTAGGTCTCCTTGCATTGACAGGGTACCCAGGACTCCTCCCTAGCCCAACAAACTGGCATCTGTTGTGAGGTTCTTCCAAAGAACTAGAATGAAGAACACAGCATGTATTTTAGAAGTCTGGATTGAAACCGGGCAAATGGTAGCTTGCAAACACCTTCTCTTTCTTATCTGGAATTTTGGGGACATTGACATATGAAGTCATCATATGCTCTTTATCACCATACTATTGATAGAACAGTGACTGTGACCACTGTATACAGCAGGTTCAATGTTCTTAGAATTATAGCCTTGTATGATAAGAGAGATATTTAAATCCCCTAGAAATTTCTCATGTCTGCATGAATGGCTCCTAAAACATGAGCTGATCTTTATCTGAGTCATGGAAATCAATAAGGCCATCCATGAAAAGTAACAATCCTATCTACCGAAAAGATGAGCTTTTTGCAAAACACTCCTACCTGTGCCAGATTATATTAAAATTATGTTTTTAGGTAGAGGAAATATAGACCTATGCTTTGTGTGCATTTATTTGGATATCTGAGCCAGGAAAGTAAGCTTGGAAAAATGTCTCCGTCAACAGAACATTTCTCCGCACATTGCTGTGGGACTTTCAGATGGTATTTTGTTAACTTCAGACTAATTACCTTTTCCTTTTGGCTTGAAGAACAGTGGTATCCATGGTAACCTGGTATCCATTGTTATTTAGTGTTTTTTTTTTTTCCTTATGATCGACTCCTACAGGTGAAAAAAAAAGATGATGCAAGAAATGCGTGTAAATTCTCAGCTGGGAAGATAGTCTGGCATGCCCTTGCACTGATGTTTAAAGGTTGTTTATCCCAACAGTACTGGATCTCTTTTATTTGTAACCCCTGTAGCTCTGATGTACACTCAGAGATATGAGACTTCAATAATTTTGCTGCCTAATTTTGTCTTGCCAGTTTTTGACACCTCTGTAAGGTCCCAAGTCCTCCTTTGATGAGGCTATATTTCATGTCAACAGCATATAGAAAAACTGTTCCAAAACTTTTATTGTAGCAGAGTAGATCACACACAAAAATAAACTGATTTGAATGGATTTCCTGATTTCATTTCCCTTTTTGCAAGACGTCACTGGCCTTAGAGGGAGTACTTTGATGCATTCGGCCAGCTTGAACATGTATTTCAACATTTTTATAACAAAAATCCATGTTTTCATGCAAAAGTATTACTATAGAAAGGTGTAAAACAGAATACAAAGGCATAATTGTTATTTTTATCATGGTCACAGCACTTACTGTGATATATAAATATATATATTATATATACAGGCAGGTGTGAAAAAAATGCTGTAAATTAAGAATGCATTCAGAAATAGAAGTGTTAATAGTTTATTTTTATCAATTAACAAATGGAAAGTAAATGAACAAAAGAGAAATCCAAATCAAATCAATATTTGGTGTGACCACCCTTTGCCTTCAAAACCGCATCAATTCTTCTAGGTACACTTGCAGTTGCTTTTGAAGGAACTCTGCAGGTCGATTGCTCCAAACATCTTGGAGAACCACATAGCTTCTGTGGATGAAGGCTGCCTCAAATCCTTCTGTCTCTTCACGCCATCCTTCTTCTTTATACTGAAGAATACAGTGCCTTGAAAAGTATTCATACCCCTTGACATTTTCCACATTTTGTAATGTTACAACCAAAAACATACATGTATTTAAGTGGAAGGAAGATGATAAATGGTTTTAAACAAATTTATTTATTTAATTTACAAATGAATATCTGAAAATGTGGTATGCATTTTTTATTTAGCACCCCCCTCCCCATGAGTCAATACTTTGTAGAACCACCTTTTGCTGCAATTACAGCTGCAGGTCTTTTTGGGTATGTCTCTACCAGCTTTCCACATTCTTTTCAAAATAGCTCAAGCTCTGTCAGATTAGATGGAGAGCACCTATGAACAGCGATTTTCAAGTCTTGCCACGGAGTCTCGATTGGATTCAGGTCTGGACTTTGACTGGGCCGTTCTAACACTATTAATATGCTTTGATCGAAACCATTCCATTGTAGCTCTTGCTGTATGGGGTCGTTGTCCTGCTAGAAAGTGAACCTCTGCCTCAGTTTTAAGTCTTTTGCAGACTCTAACAAGTCTTCTCCTAAGAATGCCCTGTATTTGGCTCCATCCATCTTCCCATTATCTTTGACCAGCTTTCCTGTCCCTGCTGAAGAAAAGCATCTCCACAACATGTTGCCATTTTCCGCCACACATAGCGTTTTACTTTTGGGCCAAAAAGTTCAATTTTGGTCTCAATTGACCAGAGCACCCTCTTCCACATGTTTGCTGTGGCCCCCACATGGCTTCTAGCAAACTGCAAACGGGACTTTGGCTTTCTTTTAACAATGGCTTCCTTCTTGCCACTCTTCCATATAGGCCAGATTTGTGGAATGCATGACTAATAGTTGTCCTGTGGACAGATTCTCCCACCTGAGCTGTGGATCTCTGCAGCTCCTCCAGAGTTACCATGCTTATCTGATAAATGCTCTCCTTGCCCGGCCTCTCAGTTTAGGTGGTCGGCCATGTCTTGGTAAGGTTTGCAGTTGTGCCATACTCTTTCCGATTTTGGATAATGGATTGAACAGTTCTGGGTGAAATGTTAAAAGCTTGGGATATTTTTGTTATACCCTAACTCTGCTTTAAACTTCTTCACAACTTCATCCTTGACCTTTCTGGTGTGTTCCTTAGCCTTCATGATGCTGTTTATTCACTAAGGTTCTTTAACACCTGTAAGGGCTTCACAGAACAGCTGTATTTATACTGAGATTAAATTACACACAGGTAGACTCTATTTACTAATTAGGTGACTTCTGAAGGCAATTAATTGATTCCACTAGATTTTAGTTAGGGGAGTAAAGGGGGGGGTGAATACAAATGCACGCCACACTTTTCAGATATTTATTTGTAAAAAAAAGTTTAAAAACCATTTTATCATTCTCCTTCCACTGCACAATTAAATGCCACTTTGTGTTGGCCTATAACATATAATTCTGATAAAATACAGTTATGTTTTTGGATGTAACTTGACAAAATGTGGAACATTTCAATAGGTATGAATACTTTCTCAAGGCACTGTAGTTCCTAATATTATATACATTTGGGGTTAAACACATGATTGATGGATATGTGTCTACCTGTATTTCTCAGCATTGAGGACACCATTGATCCTGACCAAATCTCCAACTCTATTTGCAAAAATGCAGCCCCAAACTTGCAAGAAACCTTCACTGTGCTTTGCTGTTGCCTGCAGACACTCATTTTTGTACCGCTCTCTAGCCCTTCGGCGAACAAACTGCCTCCTGCAACAGCCAAATATTTCAAATTTTGACCAATCAGTCCAGAGCACCTACTACCATTTTTTTTGCACTCTGTTCCTATTTTTCCATGCATAGTTGAGTCGCTACTAGTAATGGCGGCGATCTGCGATTTTTTTTATTTTTTTTGCGGGACTGCGACATTGCGGTGGACAGATCAGACCCCTAACTGACATTTTTGACACTTTTGGGGGTACCAGTGACATTACTACAGTAATCAGTGCTAAAAATATGCACTGTTACTGTAAAATTGACACTGGCAGGGAAGGGGTTAACTGTACTGGTGATCAAGGGGTTAAATGTGTCCCTAGGGGCGTGATTCTGTCAGGGGGCGTTGCTTGTGAAGTAATTACAGAGACAGGATCACATAGCCTCTGTGATCACTTCAGGGAGAATGACAGGCGGCTGTGTTTACATCAGCCGTCTGTCCTTCTCTCTCTGCTGCGGGAGATCACGAGTGACCGGCGGCCATTGGAGCCGCCGGTCACATGCACTGGCTCCCCAGCTAACAAACAGCTCGCCCCCTAGAGTCTCCTGAGCGAGCAACGTAGTACTAAGTCACTTTGCCCAGGAGCGCCTGACTGCCACAGTAAACGTGCGGTGGGTGGGGCAGAATGGTTAAACAGAACAGTGCTTGTCCTGTCTAACCTGCCCCTCTGAAAGCTGTAAAAAACCTGGCTGATCCTGCCAGTTTCTGCCCTCCCCTCTGTAAACTGACCACGGTATAAAGAAATTGTTGCCAGCCCCTCTCGTTTAAACCTCCATCCTGCACTGTGTAACTGTTTGTTAGAAACAAAGCCTCTAAATACCTTTTTGTTATGTATCTTCAGGCCGGTCACGTGACTCCAGGCCGCTCTGATGCTCCAATTCAACGCTACAGCAGGAGGAGCCAAGCAGCCAGCTCAGCGGTCACGTGACTCCCGGCTGACGTAAGAGGGAGAGCTCAACTCCTCCTGCTGTAGCCCTGGATCGTAGTAGCAGAGCAGCCGGGAGTCACGTGACCGGCCTGAAGATACTTCACAAAAAGGTATTTAGAGGCTTTGATTTTAACAAACGGTTACACAGTGCAGGATGACAGCTTAAAGAGGTTGTAAACCAAAAAAAAAAAATTTTTTCTCTTCTTTCCATCCTGAAAGAGAAAGACATAATGAGCTAGTATGCATTGCATACTAGTTCATTATCAAATACTTACCTTAGAACGAGCCCCCGCCGCGCCGCTCGCTTACCTCTGACGGGCGACATGTCCAGTCGCCCGTCTTCAGGGATCGCGGCATCCGGCCATCTGATTGGCCGGAGCCGCGGTGATGTCACGCACGCGCGCGGGAGCCGACGGTCACGGCACGGGGCTCTGAAGGAACGGCACGATCGGCCGTTCCTTCAGAGCGCATGCGCCAGTGACGTCATTGGCTGCATGAAAGGTAAATATCTCTTAAACGGTACATGTTTAGGAGATATTTACAGTACCTATAGGTAAGCCTTATTATAGGCTTACCTATAGGTGAAAGTGTCAGAGGAGGGTTTACTTCCTCTTTAACCATTTCTGGACCGCCCACCGTGTATTTACGTCGCTACTTTGACGTTAAATATCGGAGTTTGCCATAACCCCAGTATGTTCCTACACGGTGGGCGGTCCGCTTTCACATAAAAGTGAGCCCATCGGCGGATTTGCCGCTGGATCACTTTTATAGGCAGCAGGAGAGGTGCCCACCCCCCCCCCCCCCTCGCTGCTTCCTGGTCGTTTTCCAGGCTTACTGGAGCCGTCGGTATCGGGGAAAACGATCTGGTCCTTCTGGGTCCCAGGCAGGAAGTTAAGTGAGGGCAAGATAGACCCCACTCGACTCTATGGCCTTGGAGGACTTAAAGGGCCTATTTTTTATTTTTTTTTGCTTTTAAGGGTAGATGTGGGATCTGAGGTCTTTTTTGACCCCAGATCTCATATTAAAGAGGGCCTGTCCTGCTTATTTCTCTTACAAGGGTTGTTTACAATAAAAGTGATCAAATTTTTTTTTTTTTTTTTTTTTAAAAATGGAGAAGGATCTGGGAGTCTTGGTTGATGATAGATTAGGAAACAGCATGCAATGTCAAGCGGCAGCTTCCAAAGCCAACAGAATATTAGCATGCATAAAGAAAGGGATGCATTCCAGAGACAAGACTATAATCCTTCCACTTTATAAAACTCTGGTCCGACCGCATCTGGAGTATTTTGTCCAGTTCTGGTCGCCAGTCCTCAGGAGGGATGTGTTGCAGCTGGAGAGAGTCCAGAGAAGGGCAACTAAACTAATTAGGGGATTGGAGGACCTTGACTATGAAGAGCGTCTACAATCGCTCGATTTATTCTCCCTGGAGAAGAGACGTCTGAGGGGGGACATGATAGCAATTTATAAATATCTTAATGGGGATCCCAGCTTAGAAAAAAAGCTGTTCATTCGAAGGGATTGCATGAGGACCCGAGGGCATACAATGCGATTAGAGGAGAAGCGTTTTAACCTCAGGCAACGCGGGGGGTTCTTTACTGTTAGGGCAACAAGATTGTGGAATTCTCTACCACAAGAGGTGGTTTCTGCGGGTAGTATGGTGGCTTTCAAAAGACTCTTAGACTTACATCTCAAGGATCAGAACATTCAGGGGTATGTGAGATGATTACAGCCACACACACCTACACAG
Source organism: Pelophylax lessonae (assembly GCF_965119305.1). NCBI lineage: Eukaryota > Metazoa > Chordata > Amphibia > Anura > Ranidae > Pelophylax > Pelophylax lessonae. Next base: position 90,841,406 of record NC_138777.1, on the reverse strand, counting down.
GTTGAACTAGATGGACTATTGTCTTTATTCAACCTCACCTACTATGTAACTATGTAACCGTGTAAAATAAATAAGAAAAAAAAATTTAAAGCGCCCCATCCCTCTGAGATTGCACGCAGAAGCGAACGCATACGCAAGTCACGCCCACATATGTAAACAGTATTCAAACCACATATGTGAGGCATCGCCATGATAGAGCAAAAGCAATAATTCTAGCCCTAGACCTCCTCTGTAACTCCAAACTGGTACCCTGTAGAAATGTTTGAAACGTCGTCAATGCAGATTTTTAAGTACCGATGTTTGTCCACCATTGACGCATGACATGTTAAGGTATCAATTTACTCGCCGTAAAATTCTCTTTCACTTTTTAGAAAAATCATAGGCTATCTTTTACTGTTTTCTTATTTTTAAATTCAAAAAAGTGAATACGGTGTGACAAAGTATTACAACAATCTCCATTTTATTCTCTAGGGTCTCTGCTAAAAAAAAAATATGTTTGGGGGGTCCAGTCACATTTTATCTTCAGTAATTTGGAGTAGAAAGAATAAAGAAAGTCTATTGTTGATTGGTTGCTGTAGATCACCAGATTTCCAGTCTTGCTCTTTGGTTTGTATTTATAGACTTTTGTAAGTAACCCAATGTGGTCTTTCAGTGACCATGCCAACTATTCTGCATTCAAGAAATACTTGTTTTTTTTCAGGGTACATTTGCTGGAATATTAATAGGACTAGCCCAATTAAACTGTTCGGAACTGAAGCTGAAAAGACTGTACTGCAGACATGGGTGAGGATATAAAACCATCATCAATGTATATTGCTACAATTCTGTTGGAATTAAAGAAAAAGTGAGTTGTGGAACAAGCAGGATTTTTAATGCAGAAGGGACATACTATGTTATGTCTCTTCTGCCAAAGTTTCTTACCTGCTTGCATGCACAGCTCAGTGCACAATTTAGGCAATGCCGAGCTGACAGAACTCCCACCCACATCACCTAGGCCCAGCCAATAAAATGGCCCGAGGATCGGTACCTGTAAGATGACAGGGGCTTGCAGGAATCTCCGGGACAGAGCAGCACTGAAGTGAAGGTAAATATAGTTCCGCTTTTACTGTCATCTTGTGAAGCAGGTTTATTACAAACAGTGGTAATATCAGAGCAGTAGTTAAAACAACAATTCTTTTAGAAACCGCCTTCAGTAAAAAGTAACTTCCTATAAAAAAAACTTTACTGTTAGACAATAAGGGTGTCTCCCAAGATGCACTTTTCCTGTAATGTAAATTCAATGCGAAAGATGCAGTGGTGGAAGGATCATTCTCATGTACCTATGCCTGTCACTTTTGAATTTCCCGACCCCCATTATAATGTTAGTGTCATTTAGGTGGACAGTGTGATAAGGTGACAGCCTGTCCGCTTACACACAACGAAGGGTTCACTTACCGCATGTGCCAACACACTAAATGCCACTATTCTGATGTTGTCTGTTGTACAGTGCTTGGATTTGCCAAAACCAGCTCCGTGGAAGTTCTCTCAGATCAAATTTTGTGTCCTCAAGAAAGCTGACACAAAGAAATCCTATTCAGCAGCCATCCTTTTTTATTTTGTCACCTGAAATTTTGGCATAAGACGCTTGTATAGAAGTAGATAACCCGAAAAAATTAATTTCCTCAAATATGATGTTGGATAACCACATACAATGGTGAATTAAAAATGTGTGCTAAAGTTTCACTTAATACTTTATGTCGAGGTCTCCTCATTTTATTACCTCTGAACAAGGGCATTTGACTGGAAAATATTACTTGTAAAGCTGCAGCATGCATCGTAATTTTCCCATAGTCCTCTGTGTGTAGGGAGAAAATGGTGAAATCTGACTAGACTTTAATTTCTTTCCAATCCTTTCATCCAAGTTTTCTTTCCTCTAAAATAGAGATGTAGGAAAATGTTGACCAGTCCTGTTACCAGTCCTGCTGGAATGGATAGATAAGAGTATAGGAGCTGGAATAGCTATCTTACTTGTGAAAATGCTGCTTCAGGCTTTCTTCAGTGTTATTCATATGCCTGAAAGCCCCAGGCAGTTAATCGTGTGATCTCTCATTAAGGTGTGGATTTAGCCAATCTGAATTTTTATCTTCCTTTTTTATTAAAGATCACTTGACCAACCATTTGAGTACTAAAATGTTAAAATGAGCCTGAAATAACATGTTTATAGGAAAGGTGTGCATCTTAGCTTTGTTAATATTCTTAATTCTTTTATCTCAGCCAGGCTGTTAACATAGCTTCATGATAAATGAGAGGTGTGGGATTAACAAGAAAAAACAATCATACTCACCTAGGTGGATACAACATCGCTCCGATGCTGTATCTATCCCATGTCACCTTTAGGACCAAGAACAGAGTGATCAAAGACCACTAATCGCTCAGTTCTTGGTCTTCAATGAGCTGACAGTCACCGCTCTCTGCTCTGCCCCTCCAGCAATCACTGGGGAGTTGGGCTGTGCACGGGGCAGGCTCTCAGCAGTGCACTGAGAGGCTGAGCAAGCTGCCGGTCAGGCATGTGGGTGGATCCCGACATTAAACACGAGTGCCGTCAGCCAACAGCATAGTTTATCCCTCTGTCGGCTGATTATGGGTCACAGAAGTGCAGAACAAAGTGTTCTCCTGTGACCCACAGAAGAAGTAGGACCAAAAGTGCTTTGGCCATACTTCTCCTTTTAACATATTTGTGTATATAATATTATTTATATTAATACAGAATTTATAGAGCACCAACAGTTTGTGCGGTGCTTAACAAAATGAAGGCAGACATTACAGTTACAATACAATTTTGGTACAAAAGGAATCAGAGGGCCCTGCTCATTATAGAGGGACGGTCAATTGATTCAAAAGGTAATAGCCAGGGATAATGAGCTAATGGAAAAAGTGAAACAGTGTATTAGTTTGAAGCCAGATAGGCTTCTTTAAAAAAAAAAAAGGGTTTTCTGGGATCATCTAAAGATGGATAGAATAAGGGACATTCGGACAGATTGGGGTAAAGAGTTCCAAAGTATGGGAGAAGCGCTGGAGAAATCCTGGAGGCGAGCATGGGAGGAGGTGACAAGGGAGCTAGAGAGCAGGAGGTCGTGGGAGGACCGGCTTGGTTGATATTTTGAGATCAGGTTAGTGATGTAGCTGGGGGCAGAGTTGTGGATGGTGTTCTAAACTATTGTTAGTACTTTGAATTTTATTTGTTGGGTGAGTAGAAGCCAGTGAAGGGATTGGCAGAGAGGGGTGGAGGACACTGAATGGTTGGTAAGGTGGATGAGTCTTGCAGCAGCATCCATTATGCACTGAAGGGGGGATAGTCTATGTAAAGGTAATCCAATGAGGAGGGAGTTGCAGTAGTCGAGGCGAGAGATAACCAGGGAGTGACTTAGAAGCTTGGTGGTGTCATTGGTTAAAAAGGTGCTTATTCTAGAGATGTTGCAGAGGTTAAGGCGGCATGATTTGGACAGGGATTGGATGTGGGTCTGAAAGGACAGTTCAGAGTCCAGGGTTACCCCTAGCACCCTGGCATGTGTGTAAGGACTGATAGTTGTGCCATTGATCTTGACAGAGAATTTAGGGGAAGAGGCATGTGGGGGAGGAAATATTATAAGCTCGGTTTTGGATAGATTCAGTTTGAGGAAGTGGTGTGACATCCAGGCTAATATGTCTGTTAGAAAAATCAGTGATGCGGGAGGAGATTGATGGGGTGAGCTGAGGGGTAGAGGGATATATTTGAGTGTCATCAGCATGGAAATGGTAGTGGAAGCCATGGGAGGCTATCAGCTGACCCAGGGAGGAGGTGTACATTGAGAATAGTGGAGGTCCAAGGACAATACCTTGGGGGACCCCAATGGTAAGAGGATTTGCAGAGGAGTAAGTGAAGTTGTGTGTGACACTGAAGGTGCGGTGAGATAGGTAAGATTTGAACCAACGGAGAGCGCAGTCATGCAGACCTAGCAAATTTAGATTTTTGAGGAGGAGGGGGTCGTCAACTGTATCAAAGGCAACAGAGCGGTCCAAGAGTAAGAGTACAGAATAGTGACCATTGGTTTTCGCTGTTAGTAAGTCATTTGTGAGTTTTAGGAGAGAGGTTTCTGTGGAGTGCAGCCTGCAAAATCCAGACTGAAGGGGATCAAGAAGGGAATTCTCAATGGGGTGATTGCTCAGTTGGGTGTAGACTAGATGTTCAAGGAGTTTGGCGATGGATCTTAGGTTGTTATGATTGGTGGGGTCTAGTGAGGCTTTCTTTGGTATGGAAGTGACTAGTGCATGTTTTAGAGGGTTGGGGAAGATGCCAGTGGAGAGGGAATGTTAAAGAGTGTAGGATAGAGCCAGGGTAGATATATCAGGTTTAAGTGTGATCAGGTCACTTGCTTGAAGTTTAATAAGAGTGCTAGGGAGTAATTCTTTTTTTGTGAATTCAGCTAGCTGACATGGTTTACAATGGTTTGATCAGGGAAACTTGCAGGAAATGTTTTGCTTCCTGTAGTTCTCAAGCCTTCAGTTACCTCGGGGTCATACACTCTGTAATCACTTTTGGAACCTGGCCCAAGCAAAGCTGTATCATTTAAAAAGGAGTCACTTGGGATTTTCTGACACAGGTCAGGAATACCCATTATAACATTAGAATGTTTTTTTTTTTTTTTTTTTTTTTTTTTGTAACCACTCTCTTTATTTTTACAGACTGCTTGGAGCAGAAAAAGTTTTCTCCTATGCTCTCAATGAGTGGCTGACTGATATTCGAAAGAACCAGCTACCAGGAATTCTGGGAGGAGTGGGACCTATGCATTCAGTTGTACAGCTATGTAAGTAACTGTATGTTCCTGGGGTAAATGCTGGTTCCGCGATTTGATACATACAGGAAACAAGCAATGGCCTGTATTGCTCCAGTTGTTATATTTAAGATAAATATTGCAACTTGCATTTTTTTTCTCTACAATGTTAGCACCTATCATTAGCATTAATTTAGGCTGAGTACAGTGTATTTAAGGACTTGAGAAAAAGTACTAAAGGATTTTCACATGCACAAAAAAAACAAATGGAAGCCTCTTTAATGGGAACGTCCAGCACTAAATACTCTGGCTTTGGAACACTGCCAATTAACATTTTGGAATCTGACTTGGCAGTTCCCAAAGTTCTCAGGACCAGCTGGTTGTCTTTGCTGAGAAGTAAACAGACTAACACCAGGTGCCTTGGAGCTTGGAGTAAATTCCAATCATATGATAGTGACTGGGGGCAGATCTACCTTATGTTTCCACCAAAAGAGCCCTCCATTGTCTGTACTGAAAGTGAAATACCTCTTTAAAGAATAAGATGAGCTTTTGGAACATGTTATCTGTTCCACCCGTTTTTTTAAGGTAGAACATGTACCATGTTCCTTCATCTGCAGCCCCCCCCCCATCACAGTTTGAAAGTATCGCGGGCGTGCGTATCTCTGCCCACATGGCCGCATCATTCATTCATTTTCTTGTGAATTAATAAACCAATTATTCCTTAGGGGATGTGTGACCACTCTCCTTAAACCTAAAACTTTTTAAACAATTTCAGGGTTCATACACATTTTTACCAATAAAATTCCATGACTTTTCCATGACTTCACGTAAATATTCATGACCTAAAGTTTCATGAAATGTCTATGTATACATGTTAAATAAGAAGAAAATCCATGTCACACCCAGCATATTTTTACTAAAATAAATGAAAATCTTTGTAGTGTACAGTACCTCTGCAGTTAGGGTTTCATTTCTGGATACAGCGCGACTCAAAATGGTCCCTTGTTTTACAGTGGATGAGATGGAAGCACCACTGCCGCAGCTGGGAGCGGGTGTCACTTCAGGCGCACGGGTGAAAAAGCTGAGAACTCTGATGTAGGGGGGACTCTGGTGACCAGAGACCACTTTCCACAGAGTGAATGCACTAAGGAAGGGAGGGGGGTCCTGATATAAGGAGGAACCTTTATAACAGTGCCCCCTTACATCAGTGATCCCCCCTCAGACTGGCCGGGCAGCACTGTCACTGACCTCCTCTTAGGTGCACCATGCTCTGGTTTTATCCTGTAGTCTCCTCTCCCCAGTCCACACATGTCTGACTTCTCCTGTGATCCCCATCCCGACAGCACTCACACTTTTGACTCCTCTCCAAACCCCCTCAGAGACTGCAGACATGATAAAAGGCAAGAGATGGTCAGAGATTACGGACATGATAGAAGAGATGGTTAGAGGCTGCGGACATGATACAGGAGGTGGTCAGAGGATGCGGACATGGTACAGGAGATTTTCAAAGGCTGTGGACATGGTACAGGAGGTGGTTAGAGGCTGCGTACATGGTACAGGAGATTTTCAAAGGCTGCAGACATGTAACAGGAGATGGTCAAAGGCTGCGGACATGGTAGGAGAGATGGTCAGAGACTGCGGACATGATACAAGAGATGGTCAGAGACTGCGGACATGATACAAGAGATGGTCAGAGACTGCGGACATGATACAAGAGATAGTCGGGGACTGCGGACATGATAGAAGAGAAGGTCAGAGACTGCGGACATGATAGAAGATAGAAGAGCACTAGGGGGGGGGGCTGGAGAGCACAGGGGAAGCAGAGAGCACTGAAGGAGCTGAAGGGCATGGGGGGGGGGGAATAGAGAGAATTAAGGGGGGTTGAAGGCGCAGGGGGGTGGAGAGCACTGGGGGGGGGGCAGGCAGGGAAAACCAGGGGGATGGAGAGCACAGGGGGAGGGGGGGAACTGGAGAGCACTGTCTGGGGGGGGACAGTAAATCACTGAGGGGGGAGCCAGGGAGCACGGGGGGGTGGAGAGCCAGACTAAGAGCATGGAGGGGGCTAAGAGCAGGGAAGGAGGTAAAGAGCACTGGGGTGGGGGCTAAAGAGCACCGGGGGGGTTAATAGCACTTGGGGGTGGGGTTAATAGCACTGAGGGGGTGGGGTTAATAGCACTGGGGGGTTAATAGCACTGAGGGGGGCTAAAGAGCACTGAGGGGGGCCAGCAAAGGAAGTTGTATAAGAGGGGGATGGGGCAGCTGAGTATAGATGAATTGAACTTTCAATATTCCTAGTGCAGCTTCTGAGAGGAGTAACAAGCATTCAGCGACATGAGGCATGAGGAATATGGAAAGTTCAATTCCTCTCTATGCAGCTGTCCCATCCCATCCCCCTCCTACCCAGCACACGAGACTCCTCAGGCACTCTCACTGACCTTCTTCCTGCCGCTGCAGCTCCCTTCCTCACACGGAGATGCGGGTGGCCCGACGGACACCGGCCTGACATACCCCCCCCCCCCAGTGCGGAGATGCGGGCGGCCCGGCGGACACCGGCCTGACACCCCCCAGTGCACGCGCCCCCTCGCTGGTACGCCCCTGAGAGCGGGACAGTAAGTGCACTATATCTCAGTTTCAGGTTTCAGCGGATCAATCCGCCGCAGAGTTCCCAGCCTGTCACGGTCTATTCATATTGAAGAGGCCAGTGACCAGGCTTCAGCTGTGCAGTGCGCTGCGGCAGATTAATCCGCCTAAACCCGAAACAGAGAAAATAGTCCACTTACTGTCCCCCGCTCCCACAGAATACAGGGGGCCCGGAGACAAAATTAAATAGTTGCACAACACAATTCCATGACTTTTCCAAAACTTGGTGGGTTTACTCATTTTCCAGGACTTTTCCAGGCCTGGAAAGTGTCATGTCAAAATCCCATGACTTTTCCAGGATTTTCATGACCGTATGAACCCTGCAATTTCCTTAATGTGCAATCAAGTCCATGTGAAACAAAAAGTGTATAATACTGTAAATAGTCCAATCATGTGAAGTGACAAAAAGAGATACGTGCTCCTCCGCTCCCACAGTGTGCAACGCACTCACTATTGATCTCTTTGTTACAAGAAGTCGAGATACGCTTAACCACTGAACAGCATCTCCTTGAATGGTATGTGGTCATCAGGCCCTTTTCCGGTTGTCTCATGGGTCCTTGAAAAAGTATTTCTCTTGCGGAGGGGTCTCCAAACTATGGCCCTCAAGCTGTTCAGGAACTACAATTCCCATCATGCCTAGTCATGTCTGTGAATGTTACAAGTTTTAATGCCTAATCGGATGTGTAGTTCCACAACAGCTGGAGGGCCGAAAGTTTGGAGATCCCTGCGGCTTGGGGATAAATAAAAAAGAAAACAGAGATCATACCCCCAGGCCAAGAGAAATACGTTCTGGTGAGTTTGGTGTGTACACTGTGGGTGCGAAGGAGGAGCACTTACCTTTTTGTGTCACTTCACATGATTATACGATTGGACTATTTAAAGTATTATGCACTTTGTTTCATGTGGATTGGATTGCACATTAAGGACATTATTTAAAATGTTTTAGAATAAAGGAGCACGGTCACACACCCCCTAGGGCAGTCATGGTGAACCTTGGTACCCAAGATGTTTTTGACCTACATTTCCCATGATGCTCCTGCAGTGTAGCTGAGCAACATGGGAAATGTAGTTCCAAAACATCTGGGGTGCCAAGGTTCGCCATCACTGCCCTAGGGGATATTTGGTTTATATATTTGGGACCTTACCAGTCTGGCTAAAAGCTGCTCTTTTTGTGGTAATAGGAAGTTATATTTTGTAATTGGTTTACCTTTTTCACAGGTGTAAAGTATTAGTGTCCTGTAAATGAATGCCTGTAGGTACCACAAGCCACCCCAGCTGACGTCTTGTAATTTCAATAAACCACGAGGTACAGGCAGAAAGCTATCCTGAGAGTATGCAGGACACTTAAATTGCACCCGTGATCTGCTGATTGCTCTGCAGGCTCCTTAGAAAAAAAATAGTAAATGCACTTTTTTACCTGCCAAAAAATGTGCATTTTTTATTTTTTTTTCAAAAGGTGAACTTATCCTTTAATTAACATGTTGTTTTTTGTGTGTCAAGAGTTTCAGTAACTAAATTAGTTTGTATAGATTTTATTCTGGATTACTGATACAGTTAAAATGATTCCATAATGTGTATTATTTGTCAGATATACAGGCATAACAGTGATTGTCTAAGCTGGTAATAATTTTTCCATGTACAATGTGTCATATGCTGACAGTAAAGTGGGTGTCATAATATGACATGTCATAACAGCAGATCTGTCATTGCTTGCTCTTTTTTAGTCCATGGGGTTCGTGATCTTTTCTGGCTACCTATTGAACAATACAGGAAGGATGGACGCATTATCCGTGGCTTACAGAGGGGGGCAGCATCTTTTGGTACTTCTACTGCTTCGGCAGCCCTAGAACTCAGCAATCGGCTAGTGCAAGCTATTCAGGTAGTGTGAAAAGAGCCAGGATCATAAATCCCAATTTTGAACCATGTTGGCATTTAACTGAATGTATATACTGATTGTAATTTCAGGCTACAGCAGAGACTGTTTACGATATTTTGTCTCCGACACCCCCCGTGTCACGCTGCTACCTTGATTCTAGACAGTCTCGCAGACTGAGAAGAGGGCAGCAACCGGCAGATCTCAGGGAAGGTGTAGCAAAGGCCTATGATACTGTACGGGAGGTGAGTGCAAAACACAAAGGGCATACAGGTGTTTAGGAAACTTATGGGGCACTGACATCATTTGTTCTTTCTCTTTCATCTTAGGGTGTCATTGACACAGCACAAACTATACGTGATGTAGCATCTCGTGGGCATGAACAAAAGGGTCTGACTGGTGCTGTAGGCGGTGTCCTTCGACAGATCCCACCCACTGTGGTGAAGCCATTTATAGTGGCCACTGAAGCTACGTCAAATCTCCTAGGGGGCATGCGAAACCAAATTCGGCCCGATGCTCACAAAGAGGATTCTTTTAAGTGGAGAGCAGATGAAGGGCAGGATTGAAGACTGAAAAATCTGCCTCTCCATGCCTTCTACTCTTTTACCCTATAAAGTGCCAAAGGAAAGCTGCAATATGTGACATTGCCTGGAATATGCTGGGTCTGTGAATCAAACTGTATACCACTGCATGAACATACAGTATAACAGCTTGGACATTTAAAGTCCCTACCCAAATACTTGATTCTAAACCATATGCCTTTTTGTGTTAGTTTTATTTTTTTTAAACTTGTTCACCCGTCTTAATCTTCCTAACAATTTAAGATAAGCTCAGCTTTTCTGTTGATCTTCTAATCATGCAGTGACTTCAGTAGATAATAAGCACTTTCCGTTCGCAGTTGTGGCCTTGATGCAGTGACCCCTGATCTTACAAGAGAATCCAATTTTATCCTGTTGATTAATGGAGAAACAGCACAATATGGGACTGTTTGCCCCAAGAAAGGACTCTGAGCACACGTCTTATAGGCCTTGAGCCATCACAAAATGTGGCTTTTATAATCCTATCTTTTCCCTTAATGCTTTCTTCTGATTGAGGCCATATAAGTATAAATAATATATATATGTATAAATAAACAATGTAAAGAATTCCCAGTGACATGCAAACAAGGCTGCTGAAACCTCTGCCTAGGTGTGTAATTTGTATGAAGACCACGGGTCATTGGATATAGTTTCATGTTACAGAGAGTGCAATGTTCAAACTGTGTGAAAGAAAAGCTGCTATTCTCACATTGTGTTCATGATACATCATTGTTCATAGATATAACATCAATAACAGTCCTTTCATGTGCACAGTGATATTTAAAGTCTTTACAAGTTTTCATAGGATTGCATAAGAGTGTTGTCTTGCTTTATGCTGGGATATAAGTGGGCGCTATAGTAGAATCTGTCTGCCCTTCACACTGCTTGATATGGGTCTCTATGTCAGCAGAATGTATCTGTCATCAGAGGAGATACAGGCGGCCATCCCATTACAACAGAAGGCTGGAGACCCTGGTAGTCCTTTCCTGTTGTGGAATAACATGAAGAGCAGCAGCTCAGTGGTGGTTGTGCTTTATTTTCCAGTAGTTATTTATAGAAGATCAACTCATTTTTTCTGTTATCACTGTGAGTTGTTCACCTGCTCATGTTTTGCCTCGGGTAGGAACGTAGCATTTAGAGAGAGATGTGTCCTACACATAAGTCCTTTCATCAGTGAGCAGTGCTGGTGTCCCCCATTTCTGTTTAGTATTATGGAACGTGTCCCGTGATAAATCATAGGGTTCTGTTTTCAGGCTGTATGGGTGTCATGAGTGTATTATTTTCCCCATTTGTAGTTTTCGCCTCTACCTCTTCTCTTAGCAGCATCTTTTCATTCTCTTCTTTGGTCTGCTCTCCCTCCTGTACAGAGCTATCTACAGCCTCTTCCCTGTTCTCTTTAACCATTTGTATGGTGTCCTGAAGAGTGTCAATGAGGTTCTGCAGCCCCAGTAAGTAGCCATCTTCATGAGTGCCAGGCGCCCAAGCCACGTCATGGCGCAGACTAATATGTGCTGGAGCAGGAGTTGTTTTGCCAAAATCGATCATCCAAACGTTGGAGTTGCCACGACGGTCATGAACAAAGAGAAGGGAGCTGCCTATCACCTGAGACAATAAAGGACAGTCATAAAAAGTTAAAACCACAGGTTTGAATCTGGAATTTAAGCAAAAATAAAAATACACAGCACTATAGAATTGTTACCATACCTAAAAAGTTCAATTAATTATTTGCATTCTATTATGTTTTAAGAGAGTGTTTGCATCTAAATTTAATGAAGTGTATATAATAGCAAGATGCAACATACATAAGCTACACCCACAAAAAGTGACAGCTAGGAGCTCAAATGTCCCATACTATTATCTATTGTATTTGGATCAGTACCACAGGTTACAGAGGGCACAATTGTTAAAGGAGTTGTAAAGTCAGAAGGTTTATTTTTATGCATTAAGATAAAAAGCATTCTGTGTGCAGCATCCCGCTTACACTTACCTTTAGGTCCCTTTTTGTCCACGTGGGTCTCAGCCATCCAAAATTCTCCCTCGTGATTGGCTGAGACACAGCAGCAGCGCCATTGGCTGCTGCTGTCCATCAAAGTCAGCTAGCCAATCAGGAGAAAGAGGCAGGGCCAGGTAAGGGCTCCATGTCTGAACAGACACAGGGAGCTGTTACTCGGCCTAGGTGCCCCCATAACAGCTGCTTGCTGTGGGGGCACTGAACAGGGGCCAGGATCACAGAATAAGGGACCCGAGAAGAGGATTCAGGCTGCTCTGTGCAAATCCACTGCAACTGCCCAGTTAAGTATAACATGTTTGTTACTTTTATAAGTAAAAAACAAAACTTTTTAGAATCACTTTAAGGATTGATGAGCATTTTTCAGGAGATCCCTAAGTGGTTGGTGAGCTCCTCTACATTTGTGCAACATATTGTATGTTAAAGTGTTTCTAAAGGTTCAAGGTTATTTACTTTCACGCATTCTATACATGAAGCCAAAAAAATCATAAGAGCAAGACTACGCGTGTTTGGAAACTAAAGAACACATACAAAACAATTCAACACATGACATCACTTCTGAAGTTGAATTCTGTCGTACAAGAATTTTTGAATGTTGAGTAACCTCTTCACTTTCCATGTAAGACTAGCATGCAACAAAAAATGGACGGAAATTTGTCCGATAATCTGATTGTGTGTACGGGGCTTTAAGCAAACCAGTAACCAGCTTGTACAGTTCAATCTGAACATATGATAAAATTGCATCAGCAGATGCTTCCTTTTGTGAAAACTGCATGTCAGAACACTCTAGATTCAGTGTAATCCACAACTGAAATTTGACACCTCCAAGCTTGCCTATTTTTACTTTGTGATTGGCTGCCTAATGACTAGCAGAAAGGCACTGCAGGTAGGGGGCTAAGCCAAGCTAACCTCTATCATAACAACAGAGATTTGTATACAACTACTGATAGCTCTGGATATAGATAACCTCTGCATATGCATTGCAGTCTCATGCACCCCTTTTTTTTTTTTACAATACAAAATGTATCAAATGTTTAAACTGAGAAAATGGAAAGCAATGGCAGAAACACGTCTCAGAGGTTGAGAAAGGGCAACAAAAAGCTGGCAAGTACAAACCCATTTCCAAAAATGTTGGGCCAGGGCCATGTTTACCACACTTTAGCATCTCCTCTTCTGACAACACTCTATAAACGTCGGGGAACTGAGGGAGACCAGTTGCTGGAGTTTTGGGAGAGGAATGTTTTCCCATTCTTGCCTGAGCAATACGCTGCCCTAAAACCTGGCTATATCTTTCAACATTGATGGTGCCTTTCCAAATGCACCCTCCCACCTTCAGAGATGCAGGCTTTTAAACTGAGCATTGATAAAAAAGCTGGAAGGTCCATCTCCTCTTTAGTCAGGAGGACATGGCGCACATGGTTCCTAAAGAGCATGTCGCATTTCAAATCGTCTGACCACAGATTTCCACTTTGCAACAGACCATTTTAAAAGAGCTTTATCCCAGTGATGATGGCAGCATTTGTGGATAAGGCTTCTTCTTTGCATGACAGAGCTTTAAGTTGCATTTTTGGATGACATGGCAAACGGTGTTCAGACAGTGAAATTTTGACTGAGCCCACGCAGTGATGTCCATCACAGAATCATGCCTGTTTTTAATGCAGTGCCGCCTGAGGCTCCTAAGATTGCGGACATCCAATATTGCATTTTGAGCAATTCCTCCCAGTCGATGCCTTCTGAGAGGAAACGTGGTGGATTTGAGCTATCAAAGTGACATCAATTAGCACGGACCGCACTGCAGGTGGCCATGCAAGATTTTATCCCATTTTGCTTAAATTCATTGTCCTTGATGTAAGTGCAATTTTTATTTATTAAACCAGCTTTATATGCATTCATGTGCTATGCGCTTCTTCCATTATCTTTTCTAACCACATGATGTGATTAAGGAGCACTATAAGCCTAGAGGCATTCCCTGGAGCTGGCTGACCACTTGTCTTCAGAGGCGCTTCCACTCACACACATATGATCTCTTGGTGGGATCATTTGATTTAGTAAGCATCCAATTTTCAATAATCCACACTTTCCATTGTGGATTATTTCAGCTGCACTACAAACAGTTTGTTGTATTTGCATGTGGTAAAGTTTGGAACATCATCTCTTCATTAAACATATTGAATTGTGCAGCACTGGCCTATTTATGGACTTTTTTGCACCATTCATTATTTGTAATATTTTGTGAACAGATCGTGGCTACTTATTTCACTTGTTACACCGTTCTAGGGAACAAGAGTTTCACTTATCTAGTAACCCTTTTCCATTTGAACATTCACTTTTGTTTGATTTTGCTTATTGCATTTGTTACCTAATCATTTTTAGGATAATATTTCAGTCAAAAACAGCGCATCTTATTTATTTTACAAAATATTGTGTTTTGGCCTTGTCCCTTCCGCACAAACTTTTTTCCAGATTCTCAAAATCTATTGATATTATGTACTGTAGATGATAGATCTAAAGTATTTTGCAATTTTATGTTGGGGAACTTTATTCTGAAATAGTTTGCAATTTTTAGACACACTTCACAGATTTGTGAACCTCTGCCCATCTTTACTTCAGAGACACTCAGACTCCCTAAGATGTTCTTTTTATACCCAATCATGTTACTGACCTGTTGAAAAATGTTCTTCCAGCTCTTCCTTGTTAGTACCATTTACTTTGCCAGCTTTTTATTGACCCGTCCCATCTTTTTTGAGACATGTTCCTGCCATCACTTTTAATATTACCTTTTTTTTCTAAAATAGTATATTTTCTCAGTTTAAACACTTAATGTTTTTATTTTCCATGTCGAATAAAATATGGGGTTTGAGATTTTCAAATCAATTTACACAGTGCCCCAACTTTTTTGGCATTCCAGTTGTATGATCAGTTTGAATGGGCCATGACTGGGTTAGGACTGGGGTTCAAACAACCAATTGTAACACAGAGATTTTTACTTCTGTACTTTTTGTAGATCAGTGTGCAGATTTACATCCTATTAATACTTAGACCATTTTACTATGTAAAGCTCAATCCATGTCTATGGGCCAGTAGTGTTAAAGACAAGGACAGAACTTATGGAATTCGTATTACGACTAAAGTTGAGGAGCTTTACTGGTTTGAGAACTAGTCAGGACAGAAATGACTACAAGGGCAAATCAGCATTAAGATTGAAGATAGGCAAAGTTATCAAACTTAAACATAAAAGTTTCTTAGCATATGGAACAGCTACAGTAGTGCATATTGAAGCCACTGTAGACAGTTAAATATTATCAGCTAGTGGTAACATCTGTAGTAAGAAGATACTTCATAGATGATCACTAACAATGTCCCAGTGTAACTTATATGGCATAAAAAGAGCTCTATCTGACTTAAGACTTAGGCTACCTGCAGGCCTCAGGCAGCAATATGGTCTGCATATCCACTAACAGAAATGTTCTGCATGCACACTCTGTGCATTGTTACCCCTTGTCTTGGGGAAACAATATTGATTGGGGCAAGTTTTCTAACCTACTAACAAATATTTCCCCGGCAGAAGCTGGGCAGGTTCGGGGGTTATCTATATACACAAGATCCCCTGCCCACCACCAGTGTAGCTTTCAGAAGTATGCACAAATTAAAGAGGCTTAACTTAATGTGGAACTTTAGCCAGAAAATGAAGTCCTGCTAGATCACTTCAGGCTGACTGCTTTTGCAGGTATAGCCATGTATAACATTAAAGAAAAGTCCTGTTTGTAATTCAGTAATACATGCGCTTGCCGTACTCTGCACATGCTCTGTGCCGAAAACATAGAGGCCAATGTGCTGACAGCTTATAGATGTACTGCTGTTCAGGGGCTCTGGGCTTCAAGAAAATGGTAGCCTCCAACAAGAAGTAGATGAAACAACGCTTGACAATTTACAGAACATACTCATTTTGGTAGCATCATTATTAATGTGGAATGTAATACGTTCCTTGCTTAAAAACATTATTTTTTACAAAGTTGGGAAGGGTAAAGTTCTGCTTTAAAGAGGAACTGAATTCTAAAAGCTGTCCCCCAAAAAGGCAGACAGACTCAAATACTAGGCAGTGCACTATTTTTTTTTTTTTTGAGAAATTCAAGACTGGTACATACATTATTCAGGGTGCTGCTTTTGCACAATTAACACTTCTCGATGTCCCTATCAGCAAATCAGTACCTTATTCACAGATCTTGTTTCAGAAAACAGAACCTTGATATATTTTACATCACAAAATTGTTGCTCCTTGTACAGTATCATTGAATAAACCCCATGTTTCTTTTACTTACCTCATGAGTGTAAAAGAATTCAGATTCTTTAAGAGCAGCCTGCATGCTCTCCAGACGCTTCACATAGGCAGCCTGCAATAAAAAAGTTCACACTCTTTACTTTTTCCCAACACACGATGGCACTGCTCTATGCATGGAAAGATTGTGTCCTCTCTGTAAAGTTACATGTAGGTTAGGACTACACAGGCAATTAACTCTCCGTGCAGTTCACAGATTAAACTACTTTTTGAAAATCATAATATGGATATCCTATTGATGTTATGAAGCTGTCAACTGATAATTGCCAACAAATGGTTATGTGTCTCAGTGGCAGAGAGGTTTTTTTTTTATGGAGCAAAAAATAGGGTTTTGCTAATGGTATTTATAGAGCAGATACGTACAAAAGTTAAAATGGGATCTCTGTTTTCTGTTAAAAAATGTGATCTCAGGCTTAGAATCCAAGTTTGGTAAACCAGGGCTGTCTCTCATACTGTGTAATGTGCTTCCAATAACCTTGACATTTTTTGCTGCATGTTTTAATAGGATTGATTAATGTGAAAAACTTTTATAAACAACACCCAATGTGGTTCTCTGTATGTCAGGTAAAAGAAATGATTGCATTGTGCTGCTGACTTTGTTTCCCACTCTGTCACACCTCTTGGAAGACACAAGACAAGTCTGGTTACATTCCCCAAGCTTACAGAACTGTAGAGCTAGCAGAGTTATGAAGTCTCTACAGGTGAAGCACGAAGGGCATTCCTTTTCTTAAAGGTAACAGACATGATGGCTGGCTAATTACAGGGACTGGACATAACCTTTAGCCCAGAAAGGAGATGAAGTGATATGTTGAGATACACATGATGTAACTAGAAATTAGATTAGCAGAGCAGGACAGGCATGCTGGGTGCAGTCCCTTGGGATACCTCTATGTATAACTTAACATGGTACTAGAGGAGCAGATGGTGGACAATGAGGTCTCGTACCAGGATGTCCTGTCGGCTTTTTGTAAAAAGGGCAAATGTTTCCATGATTTGTTCTCGACTCTTCATTTTCTTGAAGTTTTTCTTGACGGAACCAGCTTCAATCTAAAAGGCACAACATTAAAAGTTAGCACTCCTCTGCAAGCCAATTTACTCTGATAACTAGGAGAAAAATAAATGATTGAGCACTGTAGATCCTCGGGGTAGGTAGTTCAGTTTTCCTATCAAGATGGGTAAATGCCATCTACACCTGGCACTGTACACTTTTAATAGGTGTAAAACTATTGTGTGTGGGCTATACTAATAACTGAAGAATGAGTGAATTGTTACTTTAGCTCTGGGTGTAAGATGCGCTATTTAACTGCTTAGTTCAAACACTGCCTGACAGTGTCAGATATTATCCTTTTTACTGCCAGAGCCATTTTGCACGTTTAGAAAATCATTTTAGTTTGTTTAAAAGATTTTTATTTTGGAATGGCTGTTCAAAATAAAAATCTTTTAAAAGTTTGTACAAGTTGGTGTGGCGCTCCCACCCTTTCAAAACTTCAACCAACCCCTCTGGTGGTCCAGCATGACCCCCACAGTTGCTGGTGAGCAGCACCTAGGACCACAAATCACCTCTCCCATCGAAATACATGTGCATAAGGTTCAGCGCTCCTACATCACAAAGATTAAAAAATAGTTTTAGCCCTGAAGATTACATAAAATCTCAAAACATAATAGATTTTCTGAAAGCAGACACCCTAGAGCAGGGATGTCCTCAGGGCGGCGTCATCATTGTGGTTGCCATGAGAGGGCCGTTTGTACCAGTAAGACTTTATGAATACAACTACTCTTTATTATATTAAATAATTGCCTCTGTATTCTATTATTACTGGTTTTAGTAATAACTAGAGACTTAGGCTGTGAAGGACAGGTGTAGACTCCCATGGAGCCCACTGATACTCCTTGGGGGGGGGGGGCATCTCCACTGTTGCACAGAGAGGTGCAGGATCTGTAGGAGGAGCTTTGTCCTCTCTGATGTGGACTGCTGAGACAAGGTGAGAGCGGAGATGAGGGGCGTGGTGAAGCTGCAGGAGAGGTGTTTACCACTATTTTATTCTCTAGGGCACATGTGTCAGAGAATTTTTTTATATCACTTGATATTACCACAACAGTGTAGGAAATGAAAAATTTTAGTAAAAAGAAGCACATTAAAGTGAATTTTAGAGGGGGTAAAAACGCAAAAAACTAACCAAATTTTTGGCAAAATATAAAAGACGAGGTTGCTCCGAGTAAGTAGATACCCAGCATGTTGAACCCTAAATTTGTGTGCACCCCTGAAACTAAAGGTCATCAGTTACAGCGATATGTAACGTATCGCAGTCAACGTTTTCATGTGTTGGCGCTCTCGACGCATGCGTTTCCATTTGTTAATGTGGGGGTGGGCGGGTTATGTGCTTGGGTGTAACTTTATTTTTTTGCCCCCTATGTGATGATTTTTAGGTGACAGGCAGTCTCTTTTAGACCCTGTATTTCTCATTAAAGAGAACCTGTCCGTTTTACACACAATCCCAGTGGCTGCAGCCACTGTATTGTTTGTGAAACCCCCCACTGTGAGGTCTGTATGTCCTGGCAGCGTAAGGGTTAAAGGAGAAGTATGGCCAAAGTTCTTTTGATCATACTTCTCCTGTGGGTCACAGGCGTGCACTTATTTCATTACTCCTGTGATCCAGATTCAGCCGACAGCAAGCTAAATCTCACTGTCAGCTAACATCACAGAGCTCTGCAGGGATCCTGACATGAATGTTAGGATCTACCCAGATGCCTGACTAGCAGCTGGCTTAGCCTCTCAGCACACAGCAAAGAGCCTGAGCCAGCCGCTCCCACCCCCTCCACAGCCTGGTGCTCCAGTGAGCACTAGACAGTCACCACTCTGTTCAGTGAAGACCAGGAACTGAGCGAACAGCAGTCATGTGATCTCTCCAGTCTTTGAGCCGGCAGGGGACAGCTGCAGCTCAGATCCATGCTGCATCAATATAGGTGAGTGTGTGTGGTTTTAAATCCTATACTTCTCTTTTAAGAATAACTCACTGGGGAATTTCATAAATACTTTTTGAAAGTAATGTGAAAACCTGAAGTGTTGACTGAAACAGAAAGTAGTGCCATCGAAAGGGAAGCAAGTCCGCATGACGGGTCATACCTACAGATGCTAGGTGTGCTCTGTGTAACTTGTGGTTTTTATGAGCCTGACCAAAATGAGTCTTGCAGGTTCTGAAAAATAATTGAGCAGTTACTCACTGTGACACCCTCGATACGGAATCCCAGCACTGCCGTAGAGCTGACACTCTCTCTCCACTGCATGTAACGAGGTTTAGTAACCGCTTTTTGCAGGTGTTCCTCTAGAGTAGGGGCCTGCGAGTCCAGGGCCACCATTTTGTTGTACAAATCTTTGCGTGGTGTGGGCTTCAGGAGGGCTTTAGCCAGCTCATCCTCTAAGTATGTTCTGTAAAAAAGACAATTTATATCAAATTACATCTTAATACAAATGGGTAAAAGACATGTACGCATTGTATTTGTTGGTTACACAGTAACTATTTTGTGAAATACATTGGATTCACTGGGAATACCACAAATTATACATATTCATGCTTCCAAACACCTCCTGCACACAAGACTATCCAGGCTCATGTTAGTACAATCGGCACTCAGAGTTGCATGGCTGTGAATACATTATGTGACTGCCGCTGACCCTAACAGGATCATTTCACCAGATAGACACACCTTGTAAAAACCTCACAGGAATGATGATTTAGCCATGGGAAACAGCATATAAAATCTGAAATACAAAGTTAATCTCATTGCAGTAAATTCTAACATTTCTGCGAGAATAGATAAAAATTAAATGTTCCAGGGGCATACATTAAAAGATATAAACATACCAGGAAACATTTTGTAGGTCAGGTACAAAAACAAACAATCTTTGCTAATTGTTATGGTAGAAAACGTTGGGAAAATTAGTTTTGCATTAAGCATTTGCTAAATGTCATCAACTTTCTAAAATAAACCAGTTGGTGCCAAAATAATACTAATCAGGTTGCAGCACTACAATACAGACCTCCAGCAATGTCTGCGCATGGCTTTTAGATTCCCCTAATCTTGAGTGCTCATATACAAATGATGAAACTTACCATCAGTGGTGGGAACTTTCCTGCCCTACCTTGCTGCTTATAAATTGCAGACCAAGAGGAAGGTGTGGGAGGAGGAACACCATCTCTCTAAACGTTTTAAAATCCAATTACAACACCAATGGATTTACCTTATTTGTGGTGCTCAAGAAGCCATTTCAAGGTAGGGAGTTTGCCACTGCCAACATCCCAATCTGAAAATATTAGATCTTTGGCGGTTATGCTTATCCTTCTTCAACACTTTCTAAGTCTCTGACTAAACAAGTATACAGACCACTCTGACTTTTCTAAACTGTATACAAGTTCTGGATTAATGGATTAATACTACAACCAAAAGCAGCCAGATCCCTAGCATTTTAGGAGGAGCTCCACGATGGCAGCCATCATCTTATTTTAAACTAGTTTTTTTTTTTTCCTTTTTCTTTACATGCTTACAGATGTACCCCTGAACACCGATTTATGCCCGGCTTTCCTTTAAAAATGCACTGAACGGCAGGGGGGTGAAAAAGAGTGGCCGATCAGATGAACACAGTGATTGGCTATCACACAATCAAGAGCCAGCCCCTCTACTGATTATTGGCGTGGACCAAGAATTGTCTCACAACTCAGTCCCTGTGCTGGGAGCGCGCTTCTCAGCACAGAAACATCGTCCACCCCGCAATGCATATGTACCCTTTTACCACCACACATATGTATTAGACGGTTGTAATGGGGGTTAAACTATTTTCGACAAGCTTTGGACCGCAAAGCAATCAAGCTGATGAAGGCAGCCAACAATTTATTGTTCATTGATTGATGACAAGTTGTTTTGAACTGCTCGGTCATTTTTACATGCAAAAGCTTGTTGAATTTATCTCATAATGGCCTTATTTACACTTTGTGCACAGTAAAATGCTCCATTTTACAGTGCGCTGCGTTATTCTAGCCATCAATGCCTTGTGCAATTTTTTAAATATGCTTTATTGAAATGTCACATCGTGAAAAGTCATTAATTGATATACACCTGTAGTTTGGCGGTGGCGCTTGAAAGATAAGTTCACCTTTCAGGTAAAAAATTTGCATTTATTATTTTTTTCTTTTGGAGCTTGTAAAGCATTGCACCATGATCAGCAGATCGCTGTTACTATGCAGGTCCTTCAGATCTGTCAATGTATCTTTGTACCCGTACATCCCACGTGGGCAAGCAGATACACTGACAGAAGGAAATCAATGAACTACCATGGCGCTCCACAGCGCCATGGTAATTTATTGAGAACTACAAGCTGACAACCGCAATGGTTGTCGGGGCTTGTAGTTAAATTCAATTGTCCATATTCCCATCGTACACATTCTTGGGGAAAACTCTAGGATACTGGGTGCTGTAGTAACCACCAGCTAAAGTCTGGATCACGAAAGCCACAAAGAATATATTTGCCAGCACACCACTAGTCTTTAGTCCAAATGGTTTTTATTTCAGCATGATCACATCACAAGCAAGAGAGTTCAGCGCTTTGGAGTCACGCAGGGCCCCTTCACATGCCTGATGAAAGTGTCCTGTGTGACTCCAAAACGTTGCCCTCTCTTGCTTGTGATGTGATCATGCTGAAATAAAAACCATTTAGACTGAAGATCCATGGTGTGCTGGCAAATATATTCTTTGTAGTTCATTCACACACGACGGTGAAGCTCCACACGGCCACGCTGATTATAACAAGTGACAGCTAGTACGGAAAAATTCTTCCCGTATTGCTGCCACAAGGAGGGGGGCAGTGGCTGCAGCACTGCTGGAAACAGGTTTTCCACCCTAAAAACAGGTTGAATGTGTAACATGTTCCCAAGGGTGAACTTCTCCTTTAAAATCATAAAGAGAAATGAAGCTTTAGGTGATCTGCCATTCGAGTCCTATAAATGAAGACATGCTGCAGATTCCTGCACCACATCTCGCTCAAAGTGTGTGTCATGTGAACAAGAAAACAACAGTTTGCTATGTGCTTTCGAGGGACCTTTGCTTTGTATTGCTGAAAATAGCAGCTCTCTGCCCAAGTGTATATTCCCCCTATGATATATAATCCTTTTTTGGCTGCATAAAATTACAATTTAACTGTTGAAAACCCTATTTTCTCTTTTGTTCATTAACGGACACAGCTCCTGATCTCCTTAACCATTGGGTTAAACTGCCCCCTACAGGAGTAGGGCATTAGGCAGAAAAAAAGTCTGGCTACGCTTATGGGCAGTCCCAGGAGGTATACTCCCTCTCTCTGCTATAGGTACTCAGTTTGTTTCTGCCTAGTCAGGAGTAAGGACCTGGTTCCTTGCTGGGATCTCTGGTCCTTGCAATTGTTTTTTTCTTAGATAGATTTTTTTTCTCCTGTTTTTTTCCTGTGAAATCTACAATCCACTGCCGGACTGGAAAACGGGCTGGATAATCTAGATCCAGTGGTTTCCCCACCCCAGTCTGGCCAGCGGGCACGCGCAGACCTCAGCTCAGGGGATCTGGACACTGGAAGAGTCCAGACTACAGATCAATATCTTGGAACTTCGAGCAATCAGACTGTGCCTGGAACCTTGGCTGGATTGTCTCCAGGGATGCCCAGTGCACATTCAGACAATGCCAAGGCCGTGGCTTATGTCAATCATGAAGGGGGGCACAAGAAGTGTCATGGCCGCTCTGGAGGTAGCCAGGATTCTAAGGTGGGCAGAATGGTTCGTTCCAGCCTTCTCCGCCGTACACATTCCAGGGGTGGAAAATTGGCAGGCGGATTTCCTCAGTCGGCAGGCGTTGGACCAAGGGAGTTGTCCCTTCAACCGGAGGTGTTTCATCAGTTGTCCCTTGTGGGGCATCCCCGACGTGGATCTGTTGGCGTCCCGCCTCAACAGAAAGATGCAGGCGTGTGGCTCGGTCACAAGATCCTCTGGCGGACACCACAGATTCGCTAGTGGCCCCATGGGGTCAGTACTGTCTGATTTCCGCCTTCCCTTCTCTCAAGCTTCTGCCAAGATTTCTACGCAGGATCAGGGCAAAAGGAATTCAGGTCATCTTAGTGGCCCCGGACTGGCCTCGCCGGACTTGGTACGCCGACATTCCTTGGAAGCTTCCTCCTCAGGGAGGATCTTCTGTTCCAAGAACCAATCTTCCATCCTCTTTACAGTCGCTGGTTTTGACGGCTTCGCTGCTGAACGCCAAGCGCTAATATAGAGTCTGTGATTCCAACGATGTTAAAAGCTAGGGAATCTACTTCTAGGAAGATCTACCATTGTACATGGAAGACATATATTGCGTGGTGTGAGTCTCTTGTGGTTCATCCTTGCTCTTTTTCGGTGGCTCGAATCTTGACCTTCCTTCAATGGGGGGGTTGACCAGAAACTGGCCTTAAGTACGATCAAGGGTCAGGAATCGGCCTTAGCGGTCTTCTTTCAACAACCCTTGGCCACATACTTCCTGGTTTGTACTTTTCTTCAGGGAGTTAGGCACTTGACCCCTCCAGTGCGGTCTCTGTTGCCGCATTGGGACCTCAATTTGGTACTCTGTCTTCCAGAAGCCTCCTTTTGGTGGTTCAGAGAGATAAGGTGGTTCTTCGCCTCTGTCTGTCGTTCCAATCCTCAGGTTGTCTCTGATTTTCATTTGAATGAAGACATTGTGTTGCCTTCCCTGTGTCCTGGACCAAAACAGCCTAAGGAAATTGCTTTGCATGCCTTGGATGTGGTCCAGGCAATTAGGGTGTACCTGGCAGCTACGGAGTCTTTTAGAAAGTCAGACTCCCCATTTGTGCTCATGGATGGGCCTCGGAAAGGATTATCCACTTCCTTTGCAAAAATTTTCCAGATGGATCAGACAGGCAGTTCAGGTCTATTCCATCAAGGGTCAGGTTCCTCCTTTCCCTGTCAAGGCGCATTCTACTCGAGTGCTCAGTGCCTCCTTGGCCTTCCTTCATCAAGTGTCAGTGACGCAGGTTTGCAAGGCCGGCCTCCTGGTCCTCAGTGCACACTTTTACAAAGTTCTATAAAGTGGATGTGCTGGCATCTGCGGATACTTCCTTTGGCCGCAAGGTTTTTGCAGGCTGCGGTTTACAGGACCTGGTCCTCTTTAGGGGTGTATTTTCTTTTTTTTTTTTTACCTGGTTGACTGTAGTTAGCCATAGGATTTTCTTTTTCGCTGTTCCCACCTCTCATGTTTAACACTGCTTTGGGACGTCCCAATGGTTAAGAAGATCAGTAGCTGTGTCTGCCAATGAACGAAAGAGAAAATGGGATTTTTGACCTACCCTAAAATCTTTTTCTCTGATGTTCACTGATGGACACGGCACCCACCCCTCTGTGGAGTTGTAATTCTTCCGACACTGCTTTTAAGAAAACTGAGTACCTATAGCAGAGTGAGGGAGTATACTCCCTGGGACTGCCCATAGGCGTAGCCAGACTTTTTTCCTGTAGGGGCCAGTATAACTCAATGGTTAAGAAGATCAGGAGCTGTGTCCATCAATGAACATCAGAGAAATGGATTTTATGGTAAGTCAAAAATCCCATTTTCTTAATGATTAAGTTTCTCACACTAAAGGCTTTATTCACACAGAGATAACACAAGGATAAAGATCTTTATTTACAGACACATAACTGTAATATTAAAAATGTAATGTTTTTGAAAATAAGAATCCTTAGCTTGGTGTGTTAGCTTTGTTAACTGAGCCTCGTGCTATTTTATCACCTACCCAAACCATTCTTATTCCTGCTTTTCTCTACAGACATATACAAATTGCTGTGTGAATTGAATTTTACATGATTTTATCATAAGAGCCAAGAAAATATCTCTGACACTGTTATAACAACACTAGCAGTGATAAAATAACACATAGCACAAGCTAAATACACTGAACCCAATAAAGAATGATTATTTGGTGCAAATTGTGACTTTTTTTTTCAAACTGAATTATTTTGCGCATTAAAGAAAAATCTGTTTTCCATTCACCGAACATTTGGTGCACAGAAGATGGTTCACCTAAATATTACAAAAACATAAATCATATTACCCGATGCCCAGGCAGGTGTTTTTTTTTTTTATTTACATTAAGCCCTGCTGCAGGGTTTAGTTTTGTTTTTTTGGGGGTTTTTTTGCCCTTTAATGGAGTGGACACCAAAGATTGATTTGGCTGCTCAGCATGCACTTGTACTGAGCACTCAAGTGATTCCATGTGCAAGAGTAACCTGAAGGAATAAAAGTGTTTTTTTTTTTTTCTTTATTGGGTCTGGCGCCTAATTACTTCGCTCAGCAGATGCGCTTCTGTTGAGCATTAAGAGAGCCCGGCATTCCCCTTTTGTGCCAAAAACCCAATCAGTGCTCATTGCAGTGCAAGAATTCTCCCCTCCTTGAAAGTCCTCAGGTGCAGTGCAGGAGACAGGCAGTGAGGTAAGTAGGACATAAACAGCACAATGGTACAAACAAGAAAAGTCACCATAAAGCCCCTTTAGTTTTTAAAAGCCCCAGACATTCCCAAAAACACAACTGCCTAATAAAAAACAAACTCTTCGTCTTATTTAAAGGAGTACATCCAAAGCTTTGTTTGGTTGTACTTCTCCTGTGGATCACAGGAGTGCAATTCGTTCTGCACTCCTGTGACCCATTTTCAGCAGAGAGCGGGCTGAAGTCTGCTAATGTCACAGAACTAGTTCAGGCTCGGGCAAGATCGCAACAATAGATTGAGGATCTGCGCACATGCCTGGACCAGCACCCAGCTCAGCCTCAGCGGTGGTGCTAGATTTTCAGTTTTAGAGCTGCCGGGGGACAGATGCAGCATTAGACAGATGCTGCATCTACCTTGGTAACTATGAATGTACAAAAACCCTAAACCCCATACATTCCTTTTTATGCGGTTTTGGTTAAAATTAATATTTTTTATCAGGACAAGTAGACTGTGACTCCAATTTAGTCACAAGTATTTTTTATTGTATTATGTACCTTTGTGATTGGAGACCAGAGAGATATGACCTAGATATTAAGAATATTAATGGACAAACAAGACTT
The DNA here is from genome assembly GCF_965119305.1 of Pelophylax lessonae. Lineage (NCBI taxonomy): Eukaryota > Metazoa > Chordata > Amphibia > Anura > Ranidae > Pelophylax > Pelophylax lessonae. Next base: position 90,815,080 of record NC_138777.1, on the reverse strand, counting down.
TAGACTACACATCTCCAAGACCAGGCTGTATTGCCTAACTGCAGTGTAGTTTGCAGGGAGGCCCAGGAACCTGCTGGTTTGCTGGCAGGGATGCTGGATCACAAAACTGGCCAAGAAAAAAATAAAGGTCCTTTGGCAGTTTTTACAGTTCATATATACCACTTTTCAAAGTTCAGCATTAACCAGTTGAATACCACCGAGCTATAGGATGGAGACAGAGGCTGCACAGTGCAATTGCTGGACAAACTTTTTATACATGTATTAAATTATATCATGTTGAAGTGTATTCATCAGAGGTTTCCAAGTCTGTATCATTAACTAATAGGTCGTAATATACAGAAAAATCATATTTCTGCAAAACAACTTTACTTTTTACAAAGAAAAAGCAGTAGGTAAGCCCCAGACAAATGTCTATGCCCAGTGAGGAGTCCAGTCTTGGAATCCGATATCATTAGTTTGCTGTAGGCATAAAGAAAGCAATGCTTCTAACCTCCCGCCGTTTTCTCACTCACTCAGACTGTACATTGTAACAAAGTGAGAGGCTGCAGCTGGGGGAACTGCTTTGTGAGAAATCAGTATACACATATAGGAGCCTAAAGATTGCTATACAGATGCCAAGATCCCCACAAATATGTAATATTTGGGCCTGCCCAATAGTCCAGTATGTAGTTCTGAGCCTGCATTATGCCTGGACAACAACGATACTGTAAATTTTACACTTGCACATTACTTGGCATGCATGCATTCATTGTAAAAATACATACCTGCATTACAAGTTACATTTAAAGTAGAACTATAAGCAACATTTTTTTTTTTTTTTTTAATTTTGGATAGAGTAAGGGAAGGTTATAACCCGTCAGATTTTTATTTTTTTTTCGCCATCTGTGTCCCATTGTAGAGATTTCCCTTTACTTCCTGTCCCATAGCCAAACATGAAGTGGGAGGAAATCTCTGCAAATTAAAAGACAAGTATGGCTTTTGGGGTTTTCCCCCCATTCCACAGCGCCTCTGCAGTGAGAACCGAGCGATCGAACACCGCCGATCACTTGGTTCTGACAACTCCCTGAGCAGAGAGCTGCTAAATGTCAGTCAGCAGCTCTCCACTTTGCCCCCTCCTCGCTCACTGGAGTGCTGAGCTGGGGAGGGGCGGGGAGCGGCTGGTTCAGGCTCTCAGCGGCTCACTGGGAGGCAGAGCCGGGTGTGGGTCCAGGCACCTGGCGCATCCCGACTCCGTGGTCGTAATGACGTGGTGCCTGGACTGACTTCTGTGATGTCAGCAGAGAGCGGACCTCAGACTCCTCTCTGCTGAAAACGGGTCACAGGAGTGCAGAACAAACTGCACTCCTGTGATCCATAGGAGATGTACAGCCAAAACGAGCTTTGCTTGTTCATCTCCTTTCAGGGAATTCCTTGGGTACCCCCAGGTCACCAGAACTAGTGTTTCCATTGGATGATTTCCCCTTACTTTTTAGGGATTACCTTTTACTTTCACTGATAATGGTAAACAGGACAAATAGAGAGGGTAAATCTCCTCAAAGGGAGTATAGACAGTAGTAAAAAACTGACAAGCATTCTAATTCCGCTGCGTCTATCCAAAACTTTAAAATAAAAAAAAGTTTTGCTTTTAGTTATTCTTTAGGTGTAATGGAGTTAGGTCTCCTGAACTCAGCCTAACCTTCACGGTCCTAAAACAGTGCTGGTCAACTTACTTGATATAAGTACAGCCCCTGACATCCCCAACGGGTCACATATGCTATTCAGTGAATGCAATGCTACAGCAAACTGTCAGAGGACTGTGGACATGCAACAGGAGGCGGTCAGAGATTCAAACATGCTATAGAAGTTGTTGGAGATTGAGGACATGCTCCGGAGACACATTAAATGAGACTTCTAGACATTAATGCTATTAGAACCCTATAACAAGTCAACATTTGTGTCCTTTATAAAAGATCAAAAACAAAAAACATAAGAGGAAAGAAATGGACAGGACAGGATAGGACAGTAAAATGTAAGAATTATGTGAAGCAATCCTCTTAAGATATTATTCTTTCACTGGTTATAGTAAGCAATAAAACAGACCACAGTCCCCAGGGGCACGGAAGCTGCACAAAAGGGGCCAAATGGCCACAGGTTGGGCAACAAGATCTTAAAAGCCAAACTCCGCACAGGGAGGTACGGCTTACCGAAACGCATGAACAGGGCCACAGCTTGCATGTGCAAAAGAACAAGGACTAATTAGGAACATTTTTTTTTTTTTTTTTCAAAGGCTATGCTGGCACAGAACAGGGACACAGTGAGCATTACTGGAATGAAAAGGAAGGTAAGGGTTTTACCTGGCAAGCTGCATTCCACAGGTGGTTGGCGGATTAATTAAAAGGACAACCATGCTAAAAGTTCAGTTCTTCAAAAGGAATATATCTCCAAGTAAACAATGCTTTTAATTCCAGCAATCCACTAATGTTACATCCGTCTACTAAGTCTGCCAGCTTGTGGATAATGTTAAGAGATTTATCAAGCAATTTACCAACACGGAATCTGGATTAATTCTAGTGCAAATCCAGCTGCCTTTTCTTTTTGAAGGAATTTGTAGTAGGTATAGTATTTATACAGCCACAGTACTGGGCAGAAGACTGGGACAGTTATTAACAAATACAAAGGTTTGTGAAAGTCTCCATTCACACATACAATAAGAGACAATAGTACACACCGGTGCAGTGTAAAGCCTGGTACACAATAGATTTTATTTTTTTTTAACCCAATGGGCTAAATGAAAAAAACAAACTGAGATCGTTGTGCTAACACAAGCGATGGCTGCCAGTGCCGATTGGATACAGGCCGGATGCTGTTTTTCCAGCATGCCGGTTCTACAGAAGTTAGTCATGAGCCTGGCTTCTGTAGGACAGACAGCTGTACACAGAGGCAAAAAGTCAGAATTCGCCCAGTTCAGCAGAAACCGTCTGAGGATTTTTGGCTTGGGTGTACAAGGCTTTACTCTCAGAGGACAATATATGAACCAAGCTGCAGTCACCCATTCTTTCTCCTGTGGCTAGCCTGAAACATCTCCCAACAATGAACCACAATTACTTCATCATACAACACTGTACCCAAACTAATTTTATATATTTTTTTTTTTTTTTACAAAGATAGAGCTTTCTTTTAGTGGTATTTAAAAGAGAACTCCAGGAATTGCAGCACTTTTAAAAATGCATTAACTTATAAGGGGTTAAGACCAATACGGTATATTAGCTCTTTTATTAATGATGTACATTTTTCTGTACATTTTTGGTGACCTATAGCCCGGGATTTTTTCAGCCGGAACGTGGCGGAATGGCGTTCCGCCACCTCTGGCTGACCTGCACTTTTCAACTTGTCACACAGAAGCCGGTGAAGGATTTTTTCCACTTGCTTCCTCCACCAGCTTCTGTGTTAGCACCAGGCATCCAGGGCACATGCCCCACATTTGCTGGTTGATGCCCTGAGTCCTGCCGCTGCAACCACCTGTATTTTTTTTTTTAGTTCCGGGGATTCGGGAGGAGGCTTCTTTCCCAGCCTATCAGAACTGTGTAGCATGCAGCAGAGTGAGGTTGTGTTAGTCAACAATGTCAGTGGCACATTACTGAAAACCTGGGAATACCAAACACAGCGGTGTCAGCTGCATTATGACTTTGCAAAAGGTGAGAGAGCTAGAGGGGCATTTGTAAAAGCTGAGAGGCATTTATAAAGGCTGAGGGGGCATTTGTAAGAGCCAGGTGCATCTGTGAGAGCTGGAGACATTTGTAAAGGCTGAAGGGCATATGTGCTAGCTGGGGGCATTTGTAAAGGCTGGGGGGCATTTCTGAGAGCTGGGGGGGCATTTGTGAGAGCTGGGGAGACATTTGTGAGAGCTTGGTGGGTGTATTTGTAAAGGCTGGGGGTGGGGTTAGGGGGGTGATTGGGGGTGGAGAGATGGCCAGAGAAGGCGATTTCCTGCACCTTTTCTCTGAGAAAGAAAGCCCTGCCTATAGCAACCACTATATTTCGGACCCTTCAATGCTAGACCTTTGGGTGCCTGATCCTGCAGCTTTATTTGTAGCTGTTTTGCTTACCCCTCCTTTTTACCAATATATTTGAACCATTCACAAAATACAGAGTATTCTGTGAATGGACAGCGGAGAGGAGATGTGGGCAGAGCGCATCTTTCCTATCAGTGCGCTGAGAGTATAGTGATACATGTAAAAGCAAATGCTGAATAAAGATAATAAGTCCAGAAGGTGGCATTAACCTTAACCAGCATTAGTTTTTGTAATTTCTGTTCACTGCCATTAACTAATGCACTGGCCGCTTGAGGGCGATTTCTGAGGTGTCATTTATAAATGGCACTCCAGAAATATACATCTACCACCCACAGGTTTTTTTTTTTTTTTTGCCATACAGCATTAGGGAAGTTAGTTAATGAGTTAAATTTTTAGGTTTTAAGTGCCTCACTTTGTCTCCCTCTGCTCTTGTTGCCCAAACTTCTGGCCAGGAAGGGAGCATTGCACACTTCACTTCACATATCTACTCCTAGCCACAGTGCTGCCTTGACATATGGTTAGTCAGGTTGAAAAAAGACAATTCCATCCAGTTCAACCAATAAAAAAAAAAAAAAAAAATCCAAAACCTCCTTTATACACAATCCTATCCTATACCCACAGTTGATCCAGAGAAGGAGGCGAAAAACCCCAGCATGATCCAATTTGCTCCAGCAGGGGAAAAAATTGCTTCCTGATCCCCCAATGGGGCAATCAGATATTTCCTGGATAAACTTTACCTATAGATGTGAGTACCCAGTTACATTTGTTTATTTAGGGAAGAATCCAGGCCTTTTTTTAAAAGCAATCTACTGAGCTGGCTAGAACCTCTGGAGGGAGTCTATTCCATATTTTCACAGCTCTTACTGTGAGGAAACCTTTCCGTGTTTGGAGATGAACTCTCTTTTCCTCTAGACGTAAAGTGTGCCCCCCCTGTCCTCTTTGATGACAAAGTGAATAATTCAACACTAAGTTCACTATAAGGACCTCTTATGTATTTGTACATGTTGATCATATCCCCCTTAATCTCCTCTTCTCAAGAGAGAATACATTTGGTTCCTCTAATCTGTCCTCATAGCTGAGCTCCTCCATGCCTCTTATCAGTTTGGTTGCCCTTCTCTGCACCTTCTCCAGTTCCCGGATATCCTTTTTGAGAAATGGTGCCCAAAACTGAACTGCATATTCCAGATGAGGTCTTACTAATGATTTGTGCAGGGGCAAAATTATATCTTTCTCTCTGGAGTCCATGCCTTAATACAGTGTTCCTCAACTCCGGTCCTCAGGGCACACTAACAGGCCAGGTTTGCAACAAAATTGAAATACATCCCAGGTGATATAATTTGCTGCTCGGTGATAGCAGTACTCTAGTCTGCATCTCCCCAAGGTAACACTTAAAATCTGGTCTGTTAGTGTGCCCTGAGGACCGGAGTTGAGAAACACTGCCTTAATACAAGAAAGGACTTTGCTTGCTTTGGAAACCACAGCTTGGCACTGCCCGCTATTATTAAGCTTAGGATCTACCAAAACCCCCAGATCCTTCTCCATCATTGATATCCCCAGTTGCACTCCCCCTAGTATGTATGATGCATGCATATTGTTAGCCCCCCAAGTGCATAACTTTACATTTCTCAACATTAAACCTCATTTGCCACAGTCGCCCAATTAAACAGTGCATTGAGGTCGGCTTGTAAGTTGGAGACATCCTGTAAGGAAGTTATTAAAGTGCATATCTTGGTGTCATCTGCAAAGACTGAAATGGTACATTTAATCCCAGACCCTATATCATTTATACAGATATTAAAAAGTAAGAGTCCCAACACTGAACCTTGGGGTACACCACTGATAAACTTGGACTATTCAGAGTAAGAATCATTAACTACTACTCTCTGAATTCTGTCTTTTAACCAGTTTTCTATCCATTTACAAACTGATCTTTCCAAACCTGTAGACTTTACCTAACACATTAGTCATGTGTGGGGAACTGTGTCCAACGCTTTTGCAAAATCTAAGTATAATACGTCCACAGCCACCCCTCTGTCCAAGGTTTTACTTACCTCCTAATAAAAAGAAATCTGGTTTGTTTGACAACTTCTGTCTTTCATGAATCCATGCTGTCTCTTACTTAAAATATTTTTTTCCAGTAAGAACTCATCTATGTGGTCTTTTAATTAACCGTCCAGTATCTTCCCGACTATAGAACTTAAACTAATAGGTCTATAGTTACTTGGTAAAGACTTTGATCCCTTTTTAAATATAGGCACCACATTGGCCTTAGGTCAATCCAGTGGTACCATTCCAGTCAATAATGAGTCACTATAATTAGAAACAATGGCTTTAAAATGACAGAGCTCAATTCTTTTAGGATCTGTGGGTGGATGGATGCCATCTGGAAAAAGCTATTGGGGTAGTAGCAGAGAGCATAGGCTTGAGTCCAGGGCTCTGGAGCTACTAGCATATAATAATGATATAGTCCTGGCTGGATCGTACTTGTAAGGGTAGCTGCAGGGGACGCTACAAGGAAGCGGTGCCACCGTTTAGACAGTAATGTGGGAGAGAAAATTTGTAAAGGCTGATTGTGAAGAAATGACAGGCTACGGACAAAAAGCACACAGCAAGCTGAGGTATGATACTACATATTGTGTTTTACAAGGAAGGTTTAAGAACACTTTAAGGTACACTTAACTTTAAGATACACACAACTTAAAACTTTTATACAAACATCCCCAGATGCCCCTTTTTATTAGCTTGTAAATACTCTGTTGTGCCCCTTACTGATTAAGTTTCATCTTGTTATTGGAGCTTAACTTTTGTAAACTCCACTAATGGTTATCCACCTTTTAAGTGGTGAGAGTAACCATTACTGGCCACTGAGTCTCATTAAACACTGGAATGGCAGCTAGCAGGGCTTAGCCAGGATATCATAGGAATAGGGACCCACATTTAAGATGGAACAAAATTTAAAAGGACACAGAAGAGGCAGTTCTGGTAACAGCAAGCATCTTGTGCTTTCTACACACACATGCATATATATTATATATATATACACACATATACATACATACATATACAGTGCCTTGCGAAAGTATTCGGCCCCCTTTAACTTTGCGACCTTTTGCCACATTTCAGGCTTCAAACATAAAGATATAAAACTGTAATTTTTTGTGAAGAATCAACAACAAGTGGGACACAATCATGAAGTGGAACAAAATTTATTGGATATTTCAAACTTTGTTAACAAATAAAAAACTGAAAAATTGGGCGTGCAAAATTATTCAGCCCCTTTACTTTCAGTGCAGCAAACTCTCTCCAGAAGTTCAGTGAGGATCTCTGAATGATCCAATGTTGACCTAAATGACTAATAAAGATAAATAGTATCCACCTGTGTGGAATCAATTCTCTGTATAAATGCACCTGCACTGTGATAGTCTCAGAGGTCCGTTTAAAGCGTAGAGAGCATCATGAAGAACAAGGAACGCACCAGGCAGGTCCAAGATACTGTTGTGGAGAAGTTTAAAGCTGGATTTGGATACAAAAAGACTTCCCAAGCTTTAACCGCTTGCCGACCGCCGCAAGTAAATTTACTGCGGTGGTCAGCCCCTGCCAGGCAGAGTGACGTTAATTAACGTCACTAGCCTGGGAGGGTCTGGGGAGCGAGCGCGCGCCGCCGGAGGCGCGCTCTTGCTCCCGCGCGGTCACGGACCCCCCCGCGCGTGTGACCGGCGGACATCGGGGGAGAGGGAGAAAGTCAGGCAGCTTGTGTAAACAAGCTGCCTGTCATTCTCCTCGGTGTTAAAACACTAATCAGACAGATCTACTATGTAGATCCGTTGATCAGTGTCCTTTCACCTCAAGCCACAGCCAATCACAGTAGAAAGCACGCCCCTAGGGACACACACAGCCCCTCCCTCCCAAATAAAGTTAACCCCTTCACTACCAGTGTATTTTTACAGTAACAGTGCATATATATAGCACTGATTACTGTAGAAATGTCACTGGTAACCCCAAAAGTGTCAAAAATTTCAGTCAAGGGTCCGATCTGTCCGCCGCAATGTCGCAGTACCGCAAAAAAAATCGCAGATCGCCGCCATTACGCGTTAAAAAAAAAAAACAACAAAAATGACAAAAATCTTTCCCTTTGTTAGTAAACGCGATAACTTTTGCGCAAACCAATCAAAATACGCTTTTTGCGATTTCTTTTACCAAACATAGGTAGCATAAAACAAATTGGCCGAAAATGTTAAAAAATTTTGATTTTTACATTTTTTTTGGGGGAAATTTCATATAAAAAAATGTGAAAAATATTGCTATTTTTGCAAAATTGACGCTCTTTTTTTGTTTATAGCGCGTGATCAAAAAATTGCACAGGTGATCAAATACCACCAAAAGAAAGCTCTGTTTGTGAGAAAAAAAGGACGTCAAATTCGTTTAGGTACAGCGTTGCACGACCGCGCAATTGTCCGTTAAAGTCACGCAGTGCCGAATCGCAAAATACCCCCTGGTCGTTTAGCAGGAAAATCCTCCGGGGCTTAAGTATTTAAACATCCCAAGGAGCACTGTGCAAGCGATAATATTGAAATGGAAGGAGTATCAGAACACTGCAAATCTACGAAGACCTGGCTGTCCCTCTAAACTTTCAGCTTATACAAGGAGAAGACTGATCAGAGATGCAGCCAAGAGGCCCATGATCACTCTGGATGAACTGCAGAGATCTGAGGTGGGAGACTCTGTCCATAGGACAACAATAAGTCGTATACTGCACAAATCTGGCCTTTATGGAAGAGTGGCAAGTAGAAAGCCATTTCTTAAAGATATCCATAAAAAAATGGATTTTTGTAAAATCTTACCGTAAAATCCTTTTCTCTTAAGCTCATTGACAGACCTAGTCCTCGTTGATTAATAATAACTCGGGTTATACTGCCCTCTACAGGAGTAGGACTAGACAGGAAAGAAAACGTTCTGGCCACACCCTAGGGGCAGTCCCAGAGGGTATATCCTCTCACTTCCTGCTACAGCAAATCAGTTATGTCACAAAGCAGTGTTTAGAGAATTTAACCCAACCCAACTCAAAAACAGAGGGGCGGGTACTACGTCTGTCAATGAGCTTAAGAGAAAAGGATTTTACGGTAAGATTTTACAAAAATCCATTTTTCTCTGTCGCTCATTGACAGACGTAGTCCTCGTTGATTAATAACAACTCGAGACGTCCCAAAGCAGTACCACAAATGAGGGGTGGGATAACAGAAATCAAAATCCAGAAGGCCCAACCGGAGCCAACCAGAAGCATCAAGGACTCATCGAGCAAAAAGATGAGACCTAAGTGAAACACCCAACAAACCCTTGAGGTAGACCAACAGTCTCCTCAGATTGCGGCCTGCAGAACCTTGTGGCCAAAAGAGGCATCTGACGATGCCATCACATCAACTTTATAAAATGTTGTAAAGGTATGAACCGACGATCAAGTCATCACCTTGAAAACCTGGATCGCTGACGCCTGATGGCGGAAGACCCACGAGACACTAGGCGCCCGAGTAGAGTGCGCCTTAACAGGGAACGGAGGATTCCGACCCTTAATAGAATAAGCCTGTACCACCGTCTGACTGGTCCATCTAGATATGGTCGCGGCAGACACAGGCAACCCCCTTCAAGAGCTATCCGTGATCACAAAAAGTGAGTCCGTCTTACGAAAACAAGTTCATAGTAGTCAAGTGTATCCTTCTAAACCCCATCCAAGGAGTGTAATGCAAACTCCCAAGGATGGCTAGTCTTAGGACACGGGGAAGGTAACACAATATTTTTATTCAGATGAAAACTCTGAAAACCACTTAGGAAGGAAGGATGGATTTGGAAGAAGAACCACCTTATCCCTATGAACCACCAGATATGGGGAACGTCAAAATAATGCGGCCAGTTCTGACACCCTGCGTGCAGAAGTAATGGCCACCAAGAAGGACACCTTCTGGGATAATGTAAGCAAGGGAATCTCCCTAATATCTTCAAAGAGAAGTTTCTGAAGAACCGACCACACTAAATTAAGATCCCAGGCGGTAAGGGTGCGCGCACTGGCGGAGCCAGATGTCGCACCCCCTGGATGAAATTCCGCACCAAGGAATGATTAGCCAAAGGTTTCTGAAAGCAGATTGCTAACGCTGAAACCTGACCCTTGATAGTGCTCAAGGAAAGTTTCTGCTCAACCCCTTGTTGCAGACAGACCAAGATTTGGGTCACCGAATAGGTATGTGGGGGAAATCCAAAAGATTCACACCACGCAATATAAGACTTCCATGTGCTGGAAGTCGCTTTCCTTGCTTTAACTAGAGGTAGGAATAACTGAAGCTGACACTCCCTTGTCCTTCAGTACCTGGGTCTCAATGGCCAGGCCATTAAGCCAGCGATTGTAAAGCAAGATGGAAGATCGGTCCCTGAGACCGCAAATCCTCCCTGAGAGGAAGTCTCCAAGAAGCGTCCGCTACTAGCCTCACCAAGTCGGCGTACCAGGCTCGACGAGGTCAGTCCGGAATTTCCAGAATAACTGGAATTCCCTCCACCTCTATCCTGCGAAGAAGTTCCCGCAGTAACTTGAGAGGATGGAAGGCATGCCATAGCTGATACTGCCCCCACAGGGCGATCAGCGTTTCTGCTGCGTCCGCTAGAGGATCGCGGGTGCGAGCTACAAACCTCCACACCTTCCTGTTGAGCCAAGGTGCCAACAGATCCACATCCGGGGTGCCCCAATGAAGGGACAGCTAGTGAAAAACCTCTGGATGAAGAAGCCATACCCCTTGATCCAGAATCTGATGGCTGAAATAATCTGCCTGCCGATTTCCCACCCCCGGAGTGAACACTGCGGGGAGATCCGGAACAAACTGTTCCGTCCAATGAAAGATGCTAGTCGTTTCGATGGCCACCAGGACACTCTAAGTGCCCCTTTCTTGACATAAGTCACGACCGTGGCATAGTGCGATTGGATCCGAATCAGGCTGCTCTAGAGCTGCTCGGTCCAGTAAATCAGACAAAATCTGATCGCTCTCAGTTCCGATACCCTATTGGTAACCTGGATGCTATCGGAAGGAATGACTTCCCCTGGTTGAGCATCAGAGACTTCCTGGTCCGCCTGCTCAACCGGATCCGATTGTCCAGGAAATCGGAATTCTGATTCCATTAGAAAAAAGAATTCGGGTATGAGACTGGGTATACGGTACTGCCTCTAAGAAGACCACCATCAGTCCCAGCCAATTGACGGACAGCAACATCCGAATCGTTGACTGAACCTTCTGGAGTTTCTCCGCAAGGAGAAACTTTCTTGCCCAGGATGTATCCAACATTAGGCCCAGATAGTTCAGTCTCCTGGTGGGAACCAGGGATGATCTTTGGGAAAGCGAAGAAAACGCTGATGTCCTGCGATGATGGGGATATAAGGATAGGCATCCTAAATGTCTATGGACGCCAGGAACTCCCCCTGATGCAGGGAGGCCACCACTGTTCGGATGGACTCCATCTTTCCCCAAGTCCAGAATTGGACGCACCTTGCCCTCTTTCCTGGGCATTGTGAACAGGTTCGAATAGAACCCCTGAAACCGTTCAATGTTAGAAGGGAAGAATCGTACCGGTGGAAGTGATCGAAACTCGATCCTGTATCCTGACTGTATGACCTCGCGAACCCCTTAGTCCGGGGTTCTGGCAAGCCATGGATCCGGAAACCGGTGAAGACATCCCCCCACCCCAGAGATGGGTAGGGGCGCATCAGGCTGTATTCTTCAGGCTTGGCTGAGCCGGACTTTTTGTTTAGCCGACCAGCGCCCTTTGAAAAACCCTCTGAAGGGGCTTTGGCTTTGGAGGGTTTTGCCTTATCGCCCGCCCTCGCGGAACGAACAAACTCTTTATGAGCAGAAAGGGAAGGTCCTCGTTGGTTACGAGGTCCTCTTTATCCTAACAGTCTGTGGCAAGACAGCAGGTGGTACCGTCTATCCTTTAAAGAGGGATTCCTCAAACGGATAGCGCCTAGCCATGCGTTAGGAAATAACAGGGGTTCGTTTCAAAACGACCCCATTTGGGTAAAGGAAAATCCTTCGCCCTTTTGGTAGGCTAACAAGTACCAAAAAATAATTTCAGTCTCAGCTACCTCTGCCGGTGTAACCTCAAGACTAAAGGTTTCCCGGACGGACACAACTAGTGCATCCATCACTCTTGTGCTATGGCGGAGGCAGAAACGTTCTCCTCACTGCTGAGGAGACATTACCTGAGACAACAGCCCCATAAGAGGGACCTGCAGCTGCATTGACCAGCTGAAGTATCAGATAAAAAATAGGGGTAGGCGGGGGTCGCTTCTTGATCCCCGTCCCTGACAGGCCACCTCCACCCGGGATACCAAAGAATTCATAACTGTCGATAATGCATTAAAAACAAGTGGGGAACTGGAGGGTCCTGCGGCCACCTTGAGGGGATCAGGTGGGGATACCTATGCGGCAGGGTCAATGATTATACAAGACATTTGCCAGCGACAAAAAAATGACAAAGTAAAAAACTTTTTTTTTTTTTTTTGTATCCCCCAGTCGCAACAGCGCCCCTCAGTGTTACCTGCCTTTTTGGACCCCACAGAGAGAGAGAGACCCCAAGGATCATCCCTGATGCACAGAAGTTTTCATCAGCTTGCTCAGTGCTGTCCTGTTACAGACAGGAAGTCTTTGGCCCTTTCTCCTGGGTAAAGGAGGCGGCTCCGCCCCTTAACACGCCTTCCGGCGCCTCCCCCTGGCTCCACGAGGTGTTTGGTCACCTCAAACATGGCCGCCCCCATGCTGGAGACATGAGGCTACACCAATATGGCGGCCTCGTGTGCTCTGCAAGACAATGGCGGCGGCCTGTTAGGATAGCGGCGGCTTAGCAGCGGCCTGCGGGATGCTGTATTCGGCCTAGCGGCCTGCGGGAGTGCATCTGCCCCCCAAACTTCACCCTGGATGGTGATCAGCCTGGCCGGCGGTACCGGACCCTGGCGGGCCGCATGCGGTCCGTGGGCCGTCGGAAGGCAGCCTGCCCTTGCTGGAGGAATGCGATCTGGACTGCAGTTATACATGCATAGACATCGCCCTGTGAACACCTCTGACAGGTAGGATACCTTATGCTACCACAGTAATATTCTAGTACTGCCACTGACTTCAGTCATCTTTACAGTTTTGAAATGACATTAGATTGTCAGCTCCCAAACCAAGCCTCCTGGTTTCTTGTTCACAAAAATCACACTCAAATAGGGGGATCTGTGACATGTTATAGGATAGAGGGGAGACCCATCCTTACCATTTCAGAGAGGGGCCCGCGTTCACCACAAACCCGTCAGGGGGAAAAGGGGGAACATACTACTCACCATACCGGAACCAGGCGGGCGCCAACTCCTGACAGTACCCCTCTCCACCGGGGTGGGAGGGCTGTCGACCAATACGGACACCGTGACTCATGGTCATTGGCGTTTAAGCGAGACGTTTAACTCGCAGGGTCAGTCCCCGTCCAGTGGGACTATGTCGCGGCCTGCACGCGCTCGTAGGCTGAACTGGGGTGACCACTGGATCTCAACATCCAGCCCGTCGCCCAGTTCCAGCTTTCTTGCTTGAAGATCTCACAGGAACACTGGAGAAAAAAGCTGTCTAAAAAAAATCTTTCTAAGAAAAAAATCCTGCCAGGACCGAAGATCCTAGCAAGGCATCTAGGTCCTTACTCCTAACTAGACAGAAAAAAACTGATTTGCTGTAGCAGGAAGTGAGAGGATATACCCTCTGGGACTGCCCCTAGGGTGTGGCCAGAACGTTTTCTTTCCTGTCTAGTCCTACTCCTGTAGAGGTCAGTATAACCCAAGTTGTTATTAATCAACGAGGACTACGTCTGTCAATGAGCGACAGAGAAAGTGTTGTTTAAAGTTTGCCATAAGCCACCTGGGAGACACACCAAACATGTAGAAGAAGGTGCTCTGGTCAGATGAAACCAAAATCAAACTTTTTGGCAACAATACAAAACGTTATGTTTGGCGTAAAAGCAACACAGCTCATCACCCTGAACACACCATCCCCACTGTCAAACATGGTGGTGGCAGAATCATGGTTTGGGCCTGCTTTTCTTCAGCAGGGACAGGGAAGATGGTTAAAATTGAAGGGAAGATGGATGGAGCCAAATACAGGACCATTCTGGAAGAAAACCTGATGGAGTCTGCAAAAGACCTGAGACTGGGACGGAGATTTGTCTTCCAACAAGACAATGATCCAAAACATAAAGCAAAATCTACAATGGAATGGTTCACAAATAAACATATCCAGGTGTTAGAATGGCCAAGTCAAAGTCCAGACCTGAATCCAATCGAGAATCTGTGGAAAGAACTGAAAACTGCTGTTCACAAACGCTCTCCATCCAGCCTCACTGAGCTCGAGCTGTTTTGCAAGGAGGAATGGGCAAACATTTCAGTCTCTTGATGTGCAAAACTGATAGAGACATACCCCAAGCGACTTACAGCTGTAATCGCAGCAAAAGGTGGCGCTAAAAAGTATTAACTTAAGGGGGCTGAATAATTTTGCACTCCCAATTTTTCAGTTTTTTATTTGTTAAAAAAGTTTGAAATATCCACTAAATTTCGTTCCACTTCATGATTGTGTCCCACTTGTTGATTCTTCACAAAAAATTACAGTTTTATATCTTTATGTTTGAAGCCTGAAATGTGGCAAAAGGTCGCAAAGTTCAAGGGGGCCGAATACTTTCGCAAGGCACTGTATATATATACACACACACACACACACTATATTAATAACTATAACCACTGCGCTATAGACAAAAATAAGTGAAAAGAGCAGCCAGCACATAAATATAGTATACTGTACTCTATATATATAACATCAGCTAATACACAAGTGCAGCGCTTGGTACTAAAAACAAATAGTGAAGCAACCCAAAATCTATATAATATAATCCACAATTTCCAAGCAATGTGAATACAGTAAAAGGGAAAAAACAAGTGCACTGTAATCCTCTTTGTAATAAAATCACCACGTGTTCACCACCAGCAAACACTGAGGCTTACCAGATGGAATGTGATTCTCATATAATAAGTCAGAATGCGCTCATGGAAAGATAAATGGGCTGCTATCATTCTTCACAGATGGCACCAACATCGGCTTTCCATTCCCACAGTAATGATAGTAAGAGGCATGCAAGTAAAAGAACATCCAAAACTGCAACCCCCAGAATCCACATGTGAAGTAATGTACCGGCTTCCAGCTCCGCCTAATGCATTTCATCAGATTCCCCTGATGACATCATTTCTGGGGATTGTTAGTTTCGGTGCCATTTTAGAAGTTACATAGATGTGAGTGTTAGTAACCAGTTTTTACACTATTTGGAGCTCTTATTTACAAGCCTCTTACTATTATTACTGTGGGGATGGAGAGCTGATGTTGGTGCCATCTGTGAAGTACACATAGCAGCCCATTTATCCTTCCATGAACGCATTCTGACTTCTCATAGGAGATTCACGTTCCGTCTGGTAAGCCTCAATGTTTGCTAGTGGTGATTTTATTAAAAAGCGGATTTCAATGCAGTCATTACTTCACTTTGATTCACATCGCTTGGAAATTGTGGTTTATATTATATGGATTTAGGGTTGTTTCACTATTTGTTGTTTGTATTATGCGGTGCACAAGTGTATTAGCTACCTTGTGCTTTCTGTTCTTCACTTCAAGACTCTTAGGCTCCATTCACACCTGGGCGTTTTTGTTTCAGGCGTTTTTTCAGGCGTTTTTATGGGCGTTTTACAGGCGTTGTGTGCAGGCGTTTTTAGATTGACTAGAGACCAATGGAAAACGCCTGTAATCTGCGCAAAAAGAAGCTCATGTACTTTTTTGAGGGTTGGGCGCTTTGCTTCAGGCGTTAAAACGCTCAGATGTGAACAGGGGTCATTTAAATGAATGGGGTTTTACTTGTTGGGCGTTTTGGAAACGTTTCTTTTGAGCGTTTTTGGAGGTGAAAACGCCCAGGTGTGAATGGAGCCTTAAATGAAGCACAGATTCACTTTAAGCTGAAAGCTCTTACCGAAAGCCCATCTTGCAGTCCATGATGCTAGGTGCTTCCAAGCCCATAAGAAGGTCTTCCATTTTGATGTAAGTTTGGCCCTCCCTTTCCACCTGTCCATGGTAGGTAGGAACATATGGCCGGAGTATATCTTCCATAAGGGCCTCCAGGCATGCATTTTCTATGGGACTGAACTTCTTCAGAATGTGGCCTCGTTCACTGGCTTTGAAGTTACCTTGAGGGACAATTGCAAAAATGAATAGTCAGCTGCTTGGACTTGGATTGCTTTTTTCTTAGATCTTTGAAAGTCATTGATCCAAATATAGTGGTAAATTTAAGTCACATGGCACTTACATTTTTTAGATGTTTGAAAGTCACTGATCCTAATACTGTGGTAAATTTAAGTCATGCAGTCCCTACATTTCTTAAATGCTTGAAAGTCACTGATACTAATACTATAGGAAATTTAAGTCAAAGTGATTGTTTAAGACTAGTTAAAGTTTGGTATTAAACCAATTACCCCGTTCACATAATTTAAAGGATTATTTTATACGGTGTGAGAGTTGGACTGATTTTACCTTGCTCTTATAGTGCTATATACCAAGACAAGAATGGTGCAGCCTGTGCCTTAAGTATCCCAAAAACAAAATTTCATATATTCCTGTTATTGGCACTTTGATGTGGGCGGTGCATTTGTTTCCCTTTTTCAGACTTTTATTTCCTTTTTCACCTGGTGATCTTGCCAATAACACACATTGGGGGTAATTTACTAAAACTGGAGAGTGCAAAAACTGGATTTTTGACTTACCGTAAAATCCATTTCTCCTAGGTTCATTGACGGAGGCAGTCTTCTGATGCATATCAGTAGGGACATCCCAAAGCATTACCAAAATGAGGGGTGGGAACAGCAGAACAAAGAAAAAACAGTCACCAAGGTCAACATGGCCAACCAGGCAACACAGGACTCATCAGAACAACCAGATGAGGTCTACCTGAAAACAAACAGAAGAACACCCTCAAGGAAGGCCAAGGGGCCCCCTAAACCGCGGCCTGGAAAACCTTGCGGCCAAAGGAGGCATCCGCAGATGCCATCACATCCACCTTATAAAATTTGGTAAAGGTGTGAACAGACAACCAAGTCGCCGCCTTGCACACCTAAAGCACAGATGCCTGATGGCGAAAGGCCCAGGAAGCACTAAGCGCCCGAGTAGAGTGCGCCTTGACAGGGAAAGGTGGAACCTGACCCTTAATGGAATAAGCCTGCACCACTGTCTGTCTGTCTGATCCATCTGGAAATAGTCGCAGCAGACGCAGGCAGCCCTTTTGCCAGGACCAAAGATCCCAGCAAGGAACTAGGTCCTTACTCCTGACTAGGCATATTAAAAATGACATCCTATGCAGGAAGAGAGAGGGTATACCCCCAGAGACTGCCCATAGGCATAGCCAGAAATTCTTTCTGCTTAGTGTCCTACTCCTGTAGGGGGTTGTATTACCCTACTGATATGCATCAGAGGGCTGTGTCCGTCAATGAACGATAGCGAAATCTGGTGCAGCTCTGCAGAGAAGCCAATCAGCTTTCAAGTTTTATTGTCAAAGCTTAATTGAACAAACTGAAGTAAACTATAGCGGATTGACTACCATGCACAGCTGCACTAGATTCTGAGTGAATCTCCTTCTCAATGCCACAAGGTTGTCACCCTAGGTGTGGACTATGAACGCCTCCTCCTCTCCTCACTTCCAATACAAAGAGAGAAGGTGTAATGCAGTTTACAGAAAATAGCTGG
Source organism: Pelophylax lessonae (assembly GCF_965119305.1). Classification (NCBI taxonomy): domain Eukaryota; kingdom Metazoa; phylum Chordata; class Amphibia; order Anura; family Ranidae; genus Pelophylax; species Pelophylax lessonae. Next base: position 90,797,211 of record NC_138777.1, on the reverse strand, counting down.
TAAGGCTGATGGCTTTATTTGAGATAGTTCAGTGTAGAAAATTTACTTGGTCTGAAAAAAAGAAAGCAAATGCAGCAAACATAGAACTGAAAATCTGTAAAATCGTTTTCTTACAGTCCATTGAATGACACAGGAATTCAAAAACAGTTGGGTAATACTGCTGCCTACATGATTTTGGGACACTGGCAAACAGAAAAAAACATAAACCAGGTCCTATATGGCCCCTCCTATACCTAGCTTGTCTCAGTTGTGTGAGAAGGCAATGCACAGGGCCGCAAAAACACAGAGGACTTGGACATGTGTCCTGTAATGGACACGGAGAAAGATTTTAAGGTAAATACAAAAATCTTACTTTCTCTGCCATAGTCATGCAACGTCAGAAACAGTTGGGATGCCCAGAAGTAGTCCAACTGAGGGGAGTGCTGCAGCCACTGACAGAACCAAGAAGGGACTAGGAACCATCTGTAACCCAGGACTACCAGAAGGACTAACATTTAATGCTAAAGCAGATCAGGAGAAGACCCCAGCAAGAAAAGGGAGTCTGTCAATGACTTAGGAAGGTCACAGAGGATCAACCTGATTCTCAGAGATCACTGTCAAGGAGGAATATTCAACCCAAAGGAAACAGAGTGTGCACCAGCAGGATGCAGTGAACTAAAGCACCAATAAAGGAAGTGGAACATGCAATTACATGATAAGGAAACAAATAGACTAATAGCATGACAGTCAACAAAAAGAACACTTGGGCAGACCCCAGGACTCACTACTAGTTGAGGAAAGTTAGATGATAGTGAAAGAGACCATGCAGTCAAAAGCAGCATGCTAAGTGTGATCTTACATAGGGATGAGGTCACTTTTCCTGTTACAGGAAGAACTCCTAAACCTTCCCAGATGGGCAACCCTTGCAGCACATGGTGGGATCCCTTAGCTACAGGGACATCATAGCAAGAGAAATCTTCTTGAAAAGCGTGGGGGAGGGGGGAGGATAACACACCATTGGCCTAAAAGACTAAATTGTCACACTGGGGACTTCTTGGTTCATAAGGCCAATGCAGATGTCTCATCTCAAGTCCAGGCTCCCAGATACAGAGGGGGAGGCTGAAGAAAACCAAGTCAATGACAATAGGTGAGACTATATTAGGAGGAAGTTCCCTCAATAACTCACAAGCTCCTGAAGGGGAGGAAGGCAAACTGTCCCTGATAACTATGGAAGGGTGCAGTGACCCACAGGGTGTAGATTTCTTTAGAGAGGATTTTGATTGGGCAGGGTCGCTTGCTTGCGCCCAATAGCTATCAACAATAGACACCTGCAAAGCTCCACTGAATCAAAGCTTGCAGGGATTAGGCCCCTCAAAAAAGTTCTTCCTGCTTTAAGAAAATCCCACAATTGGGATACCAGGAAGAGGTACTAAGATGGACAAAATGTTCAGAGTTATGAGAGGTAGCATATGCCTCTGGGAGGAGTCAGGTCATTGTTAAGAAAGGAAACAGTAGGAACAAGCCCCCGCTGACTGTGTAAATTTGATGAGTACCAACCACCATAAGGGGTTCAAAAGCATCTGAGGATGTTCTCTTATCCTGAAGAAGTGAGGTAATTCCCCAATGCCAAGTTCCCACATACACTGAAATAGGGAGACCCAAGGTGTGGGGAACCCACTAGGAAGTAGAAAGACAAACTGCTGAATACAACAGCACAGGCAAAGAGAGGAGCTGCAGTTGAAGAAGGTGCCACACACAAGGAGTTAGCCAACAGGCTAAAGAAAGGTGTCCTGGGGACCCAACTGCCAGGAGACAAGTTGCTCAAGAATCTGTCTGAATTTACATGCAGACCCCCACCTATAGAACTAAAGGCTTTTTAGAGGGGTTAGCAGACCTCTGGTTCCTAGCCCTATGACCTGAATGTAAGTTAAGCTCTGAAGGCTTACGAATACTTACTGCCAAAGAAGATTAGGGAAGAGGGTGGCATTACTCCATAGTATTGATTGAAATCTCCAAGGAAAAATGATTACCAACTCCAAAGACAACAGGAAGAAGGGGTATAGAGGGCTGGCTTAATATGTTTCTGTTCACCAGTGTCCCAACCTTCTGTAGAACCCAGTAAAACCCAATTGTTTCCAAATTTCTGGAAGACTGAGAAATTACATTTTAGGTACTCACAGAGTAGGGTGCAGAAATGGAGTAAGCATGTCCATGAAGGAACAGGCAGTAACCCTGGTGTCGACCATTCTGCAACGAAGTTTGCATGGCAAAAGAAAGGGAAGGAAGCACCTGAGTACCTTATAAAGGGCTTTAGGTGGAATTGGCAGAATAGTGCAACCTGTGGTATGATGCAACTCCTTAGTCATCCATCTGATACTAAGCTCTGCATAGTGGAATTTTAGTGCCAAGTTTGAAAAAGTTTACATTAAGTGAATACATTTCAAACACAATTCCTAGTTTTCTGATAGTTTTAGCATATAAACAAATACTATTCAGGAGAATAGTATTTGTTTATATGCTAAAAGTGTAAAGCAAAGGCAGTCCCCAAAGTGTGGGGTCGGGGTATGGCTCCCAAGGTTTTACTGGGAATGCACCAGTCTGGATGCACTGCTTCTACTGTTTTGTTAGAAGATTGTGAGGAGATGATTGAAAAATTAAAAACGTAAAACAATGAACTAGTGATTTCTCCATAAGATTGAAGTGGACCATTACCTTAGGGCACAAGCAAAAACTGAGGATTCGTGGAGTAGGGTGGGTTAGAGGGGGACCCCAGAGGGCGTGACCTTAAAAGCTTTACCAGTGTTTAGTCACTTGAAGGTACAAGCCTATCAGCCAGGGTCTATGAATATCAAAGTATCATACCTTTTATTTTATCTATGAATATCAAGCCTGTGTCCTGTACAGGGTGAAATTAAACATTTTTGTTTTTGGGTTTGGATATCAAAGCAACATGGGTGAATGGAAAACTGCAAAGCTTTGTGTAATTCGGTTTAGAATTCAGCTCTGAATACTGTTAATAAAGTTAAATACTTTTAAGTAGGGATGCACCGAAATGAAATTCTTGGCCGAAGCCGAATAATAATGAAATGCTTGGCCGAAGGCCGAATACCGAACGCGGTGTTTCGCATTTTTTCCATTTATTTTGCCAATTTTTTGTCCTCTCTCTTGTCCTCTCGTGTCTCTCTCTCTCTCTTGTCCTCTCATGTCTCTCTCTCTCTCTTGTCCTCTCATGTCTCTCTCTCTCTCTTGTCCTCTCATGTCTCTCTCTCTCTCTCTTGTCCTCTCATGTCTCTCTCTCCCTAAATGTTACTGTAGGGAATGGGATTCAGTGCACACTGCAGCCTTGTACCATAGGGTTAATGTTAGTGACACTGTAGGGATTGGGAAGGATGCTGGGAATGGAAATCAGGAAGCATGCAGGCAGCCTTGTAAATTTTAATTGCAGATACAGGGCACTGGGCAGGTCAGGGTTAATATGGTAACATCAATTACTCAGTGACAGTCAGTCAGTGTCAGTGTGGACTCGATCAGATTATACAGTGACAGACAGTCTCTCATAGTGGTGGTAGTAGGAGGCTGGAGGTGGACTAGTAGGAGTCTGGAAAGGAGCACAGCCGCATACATACATTACTCACTCGTGCACTGCAGCCCGCCCCACACATTCAGTGAGTCTTACTCTCCTCCCTAGTTTTTTCAATGGCACATTCAGGAAGCCAATCACGCCGTGAGTAGCGGCACAGCGGAACCAATCAGGTGTGCAGGCACGCGTGATTGGTTCGCTGTGCAGCTAATCACGGCGTGATTGGCTCCCTGAATGTGCCATTGAAAAAACTAGGGAGGAGAGTAAGACTCACTGAATGTGTGGGGTGGGCTGCAGTGCACAAGTGAGTAATGTATGTATGCTCACCGCTGAAGTGTCCCGGCTTCCCCTGCCTAACACGGAAGTCTGTGAGTCCTCCTGTCCTCCTCCGAGTCCCATCCCCCTGCCTATGTAAATATCGTGATCTCGGCGATATGAATATCGCCTACGGCCACAGAACGATAGTCGATATCATATCGACTATCGTTCAGCCCTATTGTTTGGCACAAATTTATTCGGCCTTTTTACTTATTCGGCCGAACACCGAAAGTGCTTTTTTTGCTATTTTCGGCCGAATAATGTTCGGTTGCCGAACATTCGGTGCATCCCTACTTTTAAGGGATTTTTACTTAAAGATTATCTACTAACCAAGCTTTAAATGTTCTCTGCATATTTGTTTAAGTAACGCTGCATACCATTTGATTAAATGACAGCAAAAATACCTTTTTATAATCTTTTTTTTTCCTAGGGATTTCATAGCAACACACAGCTCCAGGTCTTGGGCTGGTGGGAGAAGACACCAACAATGCCCAGAGCATTGGCACCAGTGGGGTAACACCACTGGGAATTTAGCACTTTTTTTGGCTCACACCAAGCTGCTCAGAACTCTGTTCATGATCGTTAGCAAAAATATTTTTTACACTACTAATTGATCAAACTGTATGTAGCATTACTAAAGGTAGTGGGCAAGTAACATTTAAAGCTTGGTTAGTAGATAGACTTTCCTTCTTTTTTAAAGTAAACCTGTATCATTTTACAGTTATCAGTAGATCCACAGCTGTATGCAGCTAAATGTGTATCAAAATAAAAAGCTTAATAAAAAAAGTTTAGTTCCACTTCCTTCTGCCTCCCGATCCTCCCTTTTGGTTCTTTAAAGGTACAGGCAGCCTCACTGACTAAAGAGGACTATCAAAGTGCAAAAGGGTTGTATCAAGCCCAATTTCTGCAGGAAATGTCCAGACGTGTTTATATGTTTAACTATCTTTATCTCTGGATCAACTGATTGTTCTCAGAATGGAAAGATGTATGTAGGATTCCCTTGTATTTGGGGGTGTTATTCCCTGATGAATCTGCTTATAGTTAGTGAGGAACTGGGAAAGTGGCACCTTACGATGGCCAACGGTATAGTCTATTTCTAATTATGTTTGCCACCTTATTCTGTGGTTTTTAAAGTATATCTAAAGCCAATCCTTTTTTTTTTTAATTCTGAATAAAGCATGATTTTTTTCGGCTGTCTGTGTCCTATTGGGGAGATTTTCTTTCACTTTCTATCCTAGAGAGGAAGGCTCACTACAGATAGGGTCATCAAAACAGATGCCCTATTGAAAAATGACCTGTTCTGTTGACAACTGTTTCCCATCACTTTCTGCCCCAGTGACAATGGTCACCAGGATAAATAGCAGAGAATCAGACAGAAATAAAAAGCTGACAGAATTATCTTGTAATCCTTCCACACACTATTTGGATACATTTTACCACTGCCACATGCACTGGGGCTCCATCTTGTTTATTTTACCTTCATGGCCAGCCAGTTGAACCCAGGAATTCTGCCGTCTGAGTGACCAATGCACCATTGTGAAGAATGTCTTCCATGATTTTGTCTAGAAATAAAGTTATACGAAACAAAAGTTAAGTTTAAAATAAATTGCCTTAGATATCAAACAAAAGGGCAACAAACAGGATCTTAAAAGAGACATTACAGCAAAAAAAGATTTGACTATTAACAGTATAAAATAAATATGAAGTGATGCGTTCTAATTAATTCCAATAACTTTTTAATGAAAAACTGCACGGCCCAAGCATTTCTTTACCAGACCTACGTAAAACGAACATTCTGCATTACCTGAGTTTTCCGATAAGTCAGTCTACACCCCCATACTAAATTACCAAAAGTAAATACACCAAATGTATAAGTGAAGATAGATAAAATAAGGTTTCTTATCTTTATCAAGGCTACCAAACCTAATGTCCATTGTACACACACTATATATATATATATATATATATATTTTACACACATACACATACAGTATCTCACAAAAGTGAGATACTGTGTACAGGCCTTGCCAAGGTCGACCAAAGAAGTTGAGTGTATGTGCTCAGCATCATATCTAGAGGTTGTATTTGGGAAATAAACATATCAGTGCTGCCAGCATTGCTGCAGAGGTTGAAGGGGTGGGGGGTCAGCCTGTCAGTGCTTAGACCATAGGCCACACACTACATCAAATTGGTCTGCATGGTTGGGGTCCCAGAAGGAAGCCTCTTCTAAAGATGATGCACAAGAAAGCTTGCAAACAGTTTGCTAAAGACATGGATCACTGGAACCATGTCCTGTGGTCTGATGAGACCAAGATAAACTTATTTGGTTCAGATGGTGTTAAGCATGAGTGGCGGCAACCAGGCGAGGAGTACAAAGACAAGTGAGTCTTGCCTACAGTCAAGCATGGTGGTGGGAGTGTCATGGTCTGGGGCTGCATGAGTGCTGCCGGCACTGCGGAGCTACAATTTGTTGAGGAAACCATGAATGCCAACATGTACTGTGACATATTTTAGCAGAGCATGATCCCATCCCTTCGGAGACTGGGCTGCAGGGCAGTATTCCAACATGATAACACACCTCCAAGATGACCACTGCCTTGCTAAAGAAGCTGATGGTAAAGGTGATGGACTGGCCCAGCATGTCTCCATACCTAAACCCTATTGAGGTGGGGCATCCTCAAATGGAAGGTCTCTCGAATCCACCAGCTCCGTGATGTCATTATGGAGGAGTGGAAGAGGACTCCAGTGGCAACCTGTGACACTCTGGTGAACTCCATGTCCAAGAGGGTTAAGGCAGTTTTCACTTCGGGGTGTACTCACTTTTATTGCCAGCGATTTTGACATTAATGGCTGTGTGCTGAGTTATTTTGAGGGGACAGCAAATTTACACTGTTATACAAGTTGCACACTCATTACTTTACATTGTAGCAAAGTGTAATTTCTTCAGTGTTGTCACATGAAAAGGGTTAATAAAATATTTACAAATAAATACAAGGGGTGTACTCATTGTTGTGACATACTGTGTATACACACACACACACCACACACACACAGTGTATGTATATATATATATATATATATATATATATATATATATATATATATATAAATAAAATGTTTGGGGATTCTATGTAACTTTCTAGCAAAAAAAAAAGTATATTTTTACATGTAGGCGCAAAGTTTTAGAATTAGCACGGATACAAAGTGGTTAAAGCAAACCTGAGATTTGCCCTTGAAAGCAAAAACCTTTTGCTCTGCCAGAAATGCACTGAGAACTATGTGGTGTCAGCCCTGCCCAGTATCTAATCTACTCCACCACTCTTTCTTTCCGCTGTTTTTTTTTGGACAGCTGTGAGCAGGGAACTGCTCTGCACTGTTAACAAATCACAATCTGGCATTGTTACGATTCATGTAACAATTAATCGTGTCTGGGATAAGCCAATACCTTGCCCCCCAAAAAGACACGGAAGCTGAATAAGTTGGAAATAGGGCAAGGCCACAGCTTAACCACTTTACCACTAGAGGATTTTGCTGTCTTACGTCTGGGCCACTTTTTGCGATTCGGCGCTGTGCGACTTTAACGGACAATTGCGCGACGCTGTACCCAAACAAAATTTACGTCCTTTTTTTCCCACAAACAAAGCTTTCTTTTGGTGGTATTTGATCACCTGTGCGATTTTTACTTTTTGCGCTATAAACAAAAAAAGAGCGTTTATTTTGAAAAAATAACAATATTTTTAACATTTTTTTATATGAAATTCCCCCCCAAAAAAATGTAAAAATCTAAATTTTTTTAAATTTTTTGCCAATTTGTTTTCTGCTACCTATGTTTGGTAAAAAAAATCACAATAAGTGTATTTTGATTGGTTTGCGCAAAAGTTATTGCGTTTACTAACTAAGGGAAAGATTTCTGTCATTTTTGGTGGGTTTTTTTTAACGAGTAATGGCGACGATCAGCGATTTTTTCGCAGGACTGCGACATTGCGGCTGACAGATCGGACCCTTGACTGACATTTTTGACACTTTTGGGGGTACCAGTGACATTACTGCAGTAATCAGTGCTATAAATATGCACTGTTACTGTGAAAATTACACTGGCAGGGAATTTATTGGAGAGGGAGGGGTTAATGTATGCCTGGTGCTTACTAACGTGTGGGGGGGAGATGAATGAGTGAGTCAGGGACAGATCGGATGTTCAGCTATGCTGAACACTGCGATCTGTCACTCCCTGTCACTTAGGAGATCCGCCCGCTCTGTTTACACAGGCGGGCGGCGAGCGGGCGGATCTCCAAACTAGATTCCCAGACGATCGGGGAAGAGCAGCGGCGATCGCCGCCGCTCCTCCCCTGGCCCGACTCCCGCTGTGACTGAAAACAGCGGGAGCGCGCCTACAGGGGGAGGAGTCTAGCGACATAGTACTACGTCGCTAGATGATAACGAGCCACATTGCTGCAGTAGCAGCAACGTGTGCAGACGTTAAGTGGTTGATTGAACTTTGCTAAAGTAACAACTTTCCATATGTACCAAACAACAATGACAGTCACGGTTATACTGTGAGCACCCATGAAACATAAACTCACATAGTGTAAGAGGGCTGTCTTTACCATCAGTGACAGACAGACATTAGACTGACTCCAGAATTTACCTTGAGGGCATAGCCCATAAAGCAACATCAATTGCTGGCAAGGTGAAAACCGCCAATAAAGCTGTGACAAAACATCACATTTTGGGGATGTCAACTCTTGTGACAGCTGAATCTCCTCAGAGCAGTTGGATGTGCCTCAGCGTAGCCTTTTCCTAGAATTCAGGCTCCACCCAGACACCTCGGGTCTTTGTAGCTAATCCTAAGGAAGCTCTTTTGTCCCCCCCCCTCCGGTGCCACATTTGGCACCTTTCAGGGGGGAACGGGTACCTGTTTTTGACAGGTACCCTTCCCCACTTCCGGGATATGGCACCGTCCCTCGGAAGCTCGGTCCCCTCCTTCCTCCTCCACCGCCGAGCCAGTAGGAATGCACATGTGCAGTAGGGACCCACCCGTGAAGCCGCAAGGCTTCACTGCCGGGTTCCCTTACCGGCAATGACAGATGGCAGCACCCAACAGCTGATGGAAACATCGGCTGCGGTGCCAACATTGCTGGACTCCAGAACAGGTAAATGTCTTAATATTAAAAGTCAAAAGCTACAGTTTTTTGTAGCTGCTGACTTTTAATTTTTGGAGGGGGGGAGGCGGAACTCCGCTTAAACTTCTCTTTTAGGATCACACCCACAGTGATGCCATGCTTACAGCAGTCAAGGCTCCCTTTCCCTAAAGGAGGTTCAAGGGGCCTTCATGTTAATTATCTACACCAGTAACAACACATTTTCATAGGGTTTGTGTCAAAAAAACTTTGTCATGTATTCTACTACAAGAAAATAATTGTTTTCAGTTTTGTGATCACCCCCCTTTAAACCCCCCATTTGTCTAGCCTGTGCAACCTTCCGGCTAACTAAAAATACACAGAATGTTTGGTCAATGAGACCACAAAAGTGAAAGGAAGTAGGTGGGTGTTTAAAGGATTGTTAAAGTCTGACAGGCATTAAGAAAAAACTTGCTGTATAAATTTAAGATAGAAATTGAGATATACAAAACAGTTAATACTGTACACCATCTATTCATTGCAAACAAATGTATCCTGAAGCAGAATTTGTACAGGATCACTGATACCTGACAAGAGGATCCACAGGCTTAACATGGCTCTGCCTTAACCAAACAGCTTTATTTACTGCACCTCACAAACCAGGAACTTGGCCATTTTTTAAAATAACAGCTTAGATTTGATCTTTTAACAAGTCTTCCCATACAAGTGTTATTTAAAGGCTAAACTCACCTATACCATATAGTATTTGGGGTGTACAATGTAACATGTTCCAGCACCTCTCTCACCCCGAGCCCCCCTCTCCTTCCCTGTGACAGCAGGCGGAGGTTCTCTCCTCCCCCCACCCCCCCCCCCCCAGCTGGTCACATCTAAAATAAGCATTGCTGTGCAGGGATCTATGACTGAATAAACCACAAGTCCAGTCTTCCACCGTGGCAAACGTAGTGTGGTTCTCTATGGGCAAGTGTGCTGGTACTCCATTCACTCTTCCTCCAGCTTTCTAACTGGAAGACAATACAGAAATCCATGCAGAAAGCTGGGAGGGAGGGTGTGCAGGGCATTGAACCTATGATCCATTGATAGCAGGTGCCATGCTTTTTTCTATAGGAAAAAAATAACAAATGCACTTTTTTGCAAAAATTTGTGCATTTATTTATTTTTTCCATAAAGATGAACTTAACTTTTAAAGTGCATGCACAGACACAAAGTTTTTAGTTTTAGAGTAGGGAAGGTTTTTTTTGTTCTGCCTGTGCATTGTTGAGGTGATCCCCCTTCACAATGCCACAGGAAACAAGAGGAAATCTCTCAAAAGTGATGGAATGCCCCTCCTAAGAGCAAAAGAAACCGGTGTCCCCGCTGAAGGATTTGCCTAACCTCTTGATCTGTTGACAACTACAATTTTTGGTTTTAGGGGCAATTTTGACAGGATACAGTTAACCCATCAGCATGTCTTTGGAGTGTGGGAGGAATCCGGAGTACCCAGAGGAAATCTACGCAGGCACAGGGAGAACATGCAAACTCTAGGCAGGTAGTGTCATGGTTGGGATCCGAGCCGGCGACCCTAGTGCTGCTAGGTGTGGGTGCTATGGACAGTGTGGTTATGAGTAAGCGACTGGTAATGTCGTGAAACGCGTCAACCTTTGTCTGCTTGTACACTGTCTGTCACTTGATTTTATTGGAACAATAAAGGAAACATCTTTGATTTCAAGAAATATTTTTACCAGAGTGCGGTCAATCCTCTCATACTTTGCAGGTGTGGGTGCTAATCACTGAGCCACTGTCTTCTGGTCATCCTAACACCTTTGAGAATATTAGGACTACAGAAGCATCAAACTTACCGGCAAAATACAGTAAAACAAGTTATTCACGAGAGCTGATAAATGGAGGAGGAGCTGGAAATCTTCAATCAATAAATTGTAGTTGTGTTCACTCAATGTGCAGATGAAAGAAATAAACAGGAATTTTCTTTTACGTGATTGGATGATTGAAGTGAATTTGATGAGTGAAGATTCTCAGCCTTATTGAATCTACAGTGAACAGCTGGGTTTATTTAGTCAGTTATTAGAGAGAGCAAAGCTGGACGGGAAAGTGTAATGTCCAATGAGACGTTAGTTTACTTTAATGGGATTGCAGAAAGATTAATTACGATTGGTTGCTATAGCAACTGAACATTACATTACCAAATAAAACAAAAAAAAAAGTGTAGTGGCCATAATGAATTGTAATATTGTAAAGAGGGTAAAGCCTAAGGGCTCTTTAAACCAGCAGCGTTGCCTAAACACAGTATCAATGCAAGAACAAGTCAATTTGTCTTACACCCTATAGCTTCAGTTCACAGCAACATGCTTTGCTGGACTGCGCCAAAAATGTTGAAATTCTGCCTAGCACATTCCTATATTCTGTAACACATTTCAATGCACTGTGGCACATATTATCACGAATGTTTGGAAAAAAATAAACCACTGGAATGCAACAAGCACGCACGTTGTGCACGCTGTAAAGTGTGTGCTGTGGTGTGAATGGGCTTTAATTACAGCCAATTTTTTTTTTTGTTCCTATAGGAAGCCAAACCTCTGTCATGTTGTAACTGTTGTCTGTATTTTCAAACTGAGATACTAACTGCAGTATAAAATGTTAGTAGTGTGAGTAGATAAGGGTTAGAGCCTTCTCTTGTTATCTTGGTGATAGACTGTTATACTGTGTATCAGAGGGTGCCACCAAGAGAGGAAGGCAAAGGAAATCTTTCTCACAGAGTATGGCAGACCTCAAGCCTAGCCTTATCTATCAAAAGAAAAGAAAATGGAGTGGAGATAACTCTTCCACTAGTGTTTTCTAACCCATCATATTTCGTGAATAATTGTCCCAACATAAAATACCAAATGATATGCCTGTCATTTTATTGGCAGTGGGCTGTGAATTATAAAATGTATACATTCCCAACTGCCAATATAAATCTGCTATAAAGATAAAAGAAATAGAAGGTATATTCTATGAAGCAGAAGACTTTGTACTGGCTGAAACTAAGAAAATCTCATTTGCATTATAACAGTTTTGTTTCTGCCTGAATGGTTCACCACAGCTCAGAGAACAGAATATCACATAAAGTAAACTTTGTTGATAAAAGATTTCCTATTACTACTGCTTATACCAGGGATGCTGGAAACCAGGAGCCACATTTGTTACCATTATAGAGATATTTATGTACACCAGTTGGATGTGCAGGCTCGATCCAATCAACCTCAGGCATAGCACTCAGCCAGCGGCTGGATAAACATTAAATTAACCTGGCATTTACATTTGCTTTAGCGATAGCAAAGTATGGAGTGCCTACTTGTTACATGCTTCCCAGCCTTTTGTTTACCCATTGGAGTCCCCCAAAAATGTAAGTTCCACCTCAACACAGCCTAAACAGGGCGAAGGATCCTTCTCTGCTTCTATGTCGCAGTGCTCAGGGCTGTCGATTGGCTGCTTAGGTATAGAGCCCTCCATTGTGGAAAGGGTAAAGGTCCTGTAGTCCTCCATACCCACAATAAGGTTTTAGTCTTTGGCCCCCTCAGCCCCCCCTGCAGAAATCCTGTTAGGCCCCTTGTACACAGGCGTCTTAATTTAATGATATTTACTCGGGAACTTGTGACTCCCATGTGCAAGGGGCTAAAAAACTGTGTGTAAAGACCCCAGTAATGAGGAGTATAGGAGAGTATAGGCGAGTAAAGGTGTGCAATCGTATAGATGAGTAAAATTCTTCTTCACTGCTAGTATTGTAATATACCATATTTTTCGCTCCATAAAAGACGCACCTGACCATAAGATGCACCTAGGATTTAGAGGAGGAAAACAAGAAAAAAATATTCTGAACCAAATGGTGTACTAAAATATTTATTAATATTATATATTATTATATTATATTATTATATATTATTATATAATTATTATATATTATATTATTATATTATATAATAATTAATATAGCAGTGGTGTCTACTGACTGTCCGGATATGTGAACATGATGATACACACCATGCCACTTTTTGTTTTGGGACTAATCATTCAGCCTTACTATGTGTTTTATAGATTATACAAGGAGCTCAGTATAATAGTCTAATGAGGAACCCCATAATTATTAACCTTCTATAGGTAAAGCTCATGCCGGTTACATACCGTATATATTATATTGGTTCTTCACGATTAACTTCATTGGGCTCCTAAATCATGAAATCAGTTTCCGAAATACTTCTTTACACACTGAGCCCGGGCGGCTGCAATATAGAGCAAAGCCGCTGCTTCTTGTGTATGGCTCCTCCTGTCATAGGCGGAGTGCATCTGATATCACTCTGCCTGTGAGCGGGGCCTATACCGGAAGTAGCGGCTCCGTTCTAGAAACTGACAGCTGAGTCGGGACACCGCGGGGAGACCTGAGATCAGTGTGCGCGGACCGCCCAGTACCCAACATGTAGAGATTTAGTCAGTATTCGCTTCATAAGACGCCAAGACATTTCTTTTTTTTTGGGGGGGGGAGTGCATCTTATAGAGTGAAAAATACGGTATTCACTTATAATCGCATAAACATTAAACAAGTAAACATGCAAGTAAATTACTCCACTCAAATGTAACTTTTTCTATTTTTGTTTTACTGCCTTGTATTCAACGCTGTATTACTGATCTTTACTCAGCTGTGTGCAGTGTCCCATAGACAACAATGCATCTCATTTAAGATCAGTAAAAAACTCAGCATTTTTTACTCCCGTGTGCAACAGGCCTTACTTTGCCCTGAATTGGAAAGTACAAGGTTATGTTGAAGCAATACTGTCATCACCCAAAAATATCTTAAAACATAGGTGCTGCTTTTTCCAGAAAAAGTAATATGCTTACCTTCCTGGCAGCCCGTGGTGCCAATTTTGACTCTTTAAGCACTACGTCCTCCATCAGAATCTTCAGCATTTACCACTTCAAGGAGTGTCAAATGCTCGTTTCCCCAGTCGCGCATTGTGGTTCCATCTTTCAGTCCCTACTTTATTACAGGGCTAAGCAGAGGATAGGAGGTCAGTGGAAGAACAGCCCACATTGGGGGCAAACAGTTGAGGATTGAGCAGTAAATATTGTCTTTCTCTTTCTGCAGGGACTTTTGTTTAGCATTTTACAGGTGATGACATGTTTATAATTTTTCTGATAAGTAACTGTGTCAGTGTAGGTACCATAAAGGACCACAACATGCAATCTTGCAAGAGAAAGTGAGAAGTTCAAGTTACAGTTGCCTGAAATTTGCCATGTGTTTGGCCAGCATTCGTTTTTCATCCTTTTTTTGTGGTTCTGGAAAGTGCAACTACTAAGTAAATACTTGTCTGAAACAAGAATTATTTAAAGACTGGTTCATTTTGCAAATTAACAAACCACAGCAACTAACCCCATATTAAACCATGTACATCGGAGATACAAAAAAAAATACAAACATTCTGGTAGGAACCTGAACTTTATATTGAAACAAGGTTGAAATCTAGGCCTAAAGCTGAACTTCAGGCAAACAGCTAAACACACAATTGAAATATCTATATGTAAACTATCTCACCTGCCAAAATCTCTAATACTGTTCATCCAATCATGATTAAGACACCTTTGCCAACTGGCATAGTCAGGTTTGTGGCCTAACTTTTCTCATTTGCATTTAAGCAATACAGCCTGGTACTGAACTCCTTACCAGCCTGTTGATTAGACAATAAAGAATCACCTCTTTTCACTAAAATTCACATCAGCATACATCTCTGCATGTGGATATAAAATCATCTTACATCCATTAGCTACACAAAACATTTTCTGCTTCTACTTACAACTACTGTTTTTCCACTTCCTGGCTGAATGAGGCACTGGTGATGTAACCAGGACCTCACAGATGCACCCTGGGAAGTTCCAGTCACATGTTCCAGGAGCTAGACCCAGACTTCTAAGCAGATTTCTAGGAACTAAAAGGAGGTGGGTTTATCCATCCTCAGTGAAAATAGCCAACGTGAGAAGAATGAAAAGAAAAAGAAGGTATGCAAAGAATAAAAAGCCCGCAATGACGTATAAGTATCTGTTTCTAGACTGTCATTGCTAAATATTTGTAAGCAATGTGTAACGTTTATGACAATGGTGAAAGTCCTCTTTGGGCAAGGTACATATATTTGTGCAATGGGGGCTCATGAGCAATATTGTAAATTATCCAGCAACACACACAAAAAATGCATTCCTTTTTTTAGGCACGCAGTGATCCCATTGATTCCCTAAACCCAGATTTAATACCAAGAGGCCACATATATGCAGCCCCATGTAAACACATAACTGTGCTGAGTGCGCGCTCCTTGCAAACACCCGGCACAATAACCAGTGGGTACCGGAAAGCTCCTGATGCATACTTGTGACTGGGAGCTTTCCGATCATGTGACTGCCAATCACAGTCCTCACGTGATCAAAATGCATTTAGAACCTCTTAAGGTCCGGGAGATGGCAGTGGGAAGGGGGTAATAGCACTCTGACACACATTGCTAACGTGCATGAGAAAAAAAAAAAGTATTGTAACAAAGTACCATGTGTTTTTGGTGCAAAAAAAAAAAAAAAAAAGAAGAAGGTCATGCGCATCAATTGTTTGATTTCTACATGAAGAACAGCCCCTTGTATTGAATGGGCTGTGCTAAATGTGACTCACAAAAGCGTGCATAGGTGTGAGCAGAGCCAGTGCTGATTATTCTGCTCTCTTTAAATTATAAGGTTAGGATCCAGTACCTAAAGCAACATTACAGGCTGTTCCCACAGCATGGGCTTTGGGCATGGCTTCCTAGGTTTTACCAAGGTTGCACCAAACTAGATACACTGCTTCTATAGGCCGTGAGGGTTGACTGAAGAATTCTTTAGGAATATAATAGTAAATAGTAAAGTAGTAAAGCTGGTTTCTACAGGAAAGAGTAGAGTGTGTGCCTTGGCACACTGAAAATAACAAACTTCATAGTGTCCTGTATAATTATTTGACATCAGACTAGAATTTGACTATCACCAGGACCAAAAGGGTAACTCCAAGAAGCTAAATAGACAACGTATAAAATGTCACTGTAGATATCTCTTGAATTGTTCTGCTACAACCACCGGGATTGTGTGTAAATCTGACAAGTAGACTCCTGCCTGTGGAAGTATTTGTGTGGCTGCGCTGCAGCTCGATTGCTTCCACACACCCCTGGTAACTGACGCCCTCACCATGTATCCTGGGCTCTGCTTTCCCATCTGCAGGCAAAGGACCAACATAGCAGGTTCCGCCAGGTAGAGGGGAGGGAGCAGAGCGGACACGCTCTCCTCCCCTCCTTGTTATGACATATTTGATGTCACTTCTTGGTCCGCCTCCCAGTGTCCGTGGCCAGAATTTTCAGGAAAGAATGTAATTCAATGCAATCTGCATTGCATTACATTCAGTGGACCACAGAGGAGACATCCAGGGTTTTTTAAACCCTGGATGTCTCATTAAAGAGAACCTGTCACCAAAAAAAAAAAAAAATCACCACATCACATCACTTTCTGTCCCCTCTGTAATGAAAAAAAAAAAAAGGAAAGACTAAATAAATATAAATAGTAAAAAAATAAAAAATTACACCCAAGCACATAAAATTCCTCACCCACCATTTTTTTTGAGGCCCCCCCACCCTCACTTATACACACACCTACAAACGTAAATGCACCGGTTTGGGGGAACCTAACCATGAAAGTGTCGTCTATGGAAAACATAGGGTACTGGATTTTGTCGCCATTTCACAGGCGCACTCAAATTTATGGTTTGACATATTGGGTATCTTATTTACTGGGTGCAACCTCATAATTTTTGATTAAACAATTGAGTCCTTTATTGCGTTTGTGTACCCTAACGTTATCTCCAGTGCATTTTGTTACTAAAATTTGGCGTTTTCTAGACCTTTGCGGTAATCTTGTGTGACAAAAAAATGGAACTACCACTGTTTTAGTCTCTGGGGTATCTTCTTTCAGAAAATATATAATGTTTTGGGGGTCTTCTGTAATCTCAAGGGCTAAAATTATTATTTTTAAGCATGTGTGCAGAAAATGCAAATAAAACGGCTCCGGCAGTGAAAGGGTTAGACAATGCCACTGTAAAAATCCCTGATCAGCCTCTGGATTATATCTTAAAATTCCCTGCAAATTATGTCTTGGGTGTTTCATATTAGAGCATACAAAGAGTTTAAAATACTATGTCACCAAAGACATTAAACATATCAAACACGCCTCAGTGAACACAGCATATGTCTCCCAGACTAACCAGTTTCACAAATCTTTCATCTCTGGCTCCAAGACTCATGAAACTTGTATGATATACTTCTAAGAAACAGAAATAAATTAACAAGTCTGAGAAATGGAAAAATAACAGAGATATGACAAGAAAAAGTTCTGTCAGCACAGTCAAAATACCGATTCATTCATCTAATCTCCAAGTACATGTTTATCTCAACCAATTGCTTTTTCTGCAGTACTGAATACTGAAGAAAGGTATGTGCCCAGGAATGGCTCCTCTCCATTCTGCTTTGGCTTCAGAAGCAGAGAACAGATTGTAGTTCTAATGAGATCACCAATCTCTAGGCTGCAACAGACCCTTCTACACAAGGCTGCTAGTGAAGGACAGAAGCAAAGAAGGAAGAAAGTAGAATATGTTAAATCTTTTATCAGGGCCCAGGTACAAAGATATAGACAGACCACAACAGAGTGTCTAGGTTGGTAAATCTAGAAGGATCTCAAGCTGTGGAATCAATTCTATAAGGTGATGCTTGCACCATGTGTAACAGTGAAAGGCCCTGCCAAAGTGGTAGGTTAGGAAAAAGGTACACAGGATTTGCACAGAGGCAGAGTGCGCTGGAGTATTTGTTATTAGTGTAGAAAACTGTTTCTACAGCTTTCTCTGGGTTTTGTAATCCTAGATCAGGTCTGGAGCTGGAGACTTCAAAGAGATTTGGGTGGGAAGAAGTCTTTATTTCTGTGTCCAGGTCATATTGGGGGCCTGCAGGTGGTGTAAGTGAGTACACAGTTGTACATGCTCATTATAAGCAAGGCCTGAGCATAGCTCAGGGTTGCCATTTTGGAGACAGAGTCCTATCAAAAGAGTGCTGTGTGCTCCTGCCATGAGACTGCACCCCATCCTTGCCACTGGCCCGGGAGAGTCGGAACATATGAAAAGTCTATGGAGACTGAGAAAGCTGAGGTGACTAGCGAGTCCATGGGGCTGGAGGAAGAGTGAGGGACCCCAGGGTGCGTAGAGAACTCTATTTGGAGGCCAGGAGTTATCCCGTGCAGCGAGGTGCTGTAGTAAAACACTGAGTGAGCCAAGAGGACCAGAGAGCCCGGTCTGAAGTACCCGGGCAAGAGCAGCGATGTTGCTCAAGTATAGCCAGATGGCTTATTTTTTTCATTTGCTGTTTTGCTTTGTGAAGATTTAACCCCTGCGTGGAAATCATTATGTGAACAATTCTTTACATTTGGCCTAATAAAAGTGTGTTGACAAGCCTTTAAAAACACAGTTTGGACTGGCATGGTCTTCAATTAAATGCATCTACCAGTTGTTAAATAATCAACCCCCATATCACATATGGTCAATGAGAGGGGTAGTAGAGAGCTCACACAATTTAGCTTTATCTTGAGTTTTCTGAACTGGCTTTGGATTCCCACCAATGCACTGACAGGCAAAAAGAGAAAGCAGTGCAGGCAGTAGTACCTGGTGTGTAGTCATAGCACCCGATTTACAGTTTCAATTCTCCTAAAAGGCCACCCACCCACCAATACCTTATCTGTGTTCCCCTGCTTTCTAATTATCTTGTCCTGAATTGCCAAATGGACAGATTCTCTTTAACCACTTATTTCTGACACTTTTTGTTTACAAGTTAAAATCAGTATTTTTTCCTAGAAAACTACTTAGAACCCCCAAACATTATATATATTTTCTTAGCAAAGACTCTGGAGAATAAAATGGCGGTCATTGCAAATTTTTTTTTACGCGGTATTTGCGCAGCGGCCTTAAAAAGCCATTTTTTTGGAAAAATTTTGAAACATCACATTTCACTGCATTAAAAATAAACAGTAAAAAGTTAGCCCATTTTTTTGTATATTGTAAAAGATTATGTCACGCCAAGTAAATAGATACCCAACATGTTACGGTTTAAAATTGCGCACACCCGTGGAATGGCGACAAACTACGGTCAATAGAAATCTCAATAGGCGACACTTTAACGGTTACCAGTTTAGAGTTAGAATGTAGCTCTTTTTTTTAAATTATTGCTCACGCTCTGGCGATCGCGGCGATACCTCACATGTATGGTTTGAACAGTGATTTCATTTGCGGCTCGACCTCCATATACGTTTTCTTTCATGCGCGAGCTAACGGCGACAGGGGCGGCTAAAAATGGATTTTTGTAAAATCTTACCGTAAAATCCTTTTCTCTTAGCTCATTGACAGACGTAGTCCTCGGTGATACAGCACCTTCGGGTTATGTTGCCTCCACAGGAGTAGGACTAGACAGGAAATAAAATGCTCTGGCCACACCCTAGGGGCAGTCCCAGAGGGTATATCCTCTCTCTCTCTCTGCCTCAGCAAATCAGTTATGTCATAAAAGCAGTCTTTAGAGAATTTAACCCAACCCAACTCAAAAAAACAGAGGGGCGGGTACTACGTCTGTCAATGAGCTAAGAGAAAAGGATTTTACGGTAAGATTTTACAAAAATCCATTTTTCTCTATCGCTCATTGACAGACGTAGTCCTCGGTGATACAGCACCTTCGGGAAGTCCCAGAGCAGTATCACAAATGAGGGGTGGGAAAATGGAAATCAAATCCAAATCTAGAAGGCCCAACCGGTGCCAACTAGAAGTTTACAATGCTCATCCTTAATGATGAGACTCAACAAAAAAATTTTCAAACAGAAAAAAACCCTTGAGGTAGACCACCGGTCTCCTCAAATTGCGGCCTGCAAAACCTTGCGGCCAAATGAGGCATCCGCCGATGCCATCACATCAATTTTATAAAATTTTGTAAAGGTATGTACCGACGACCAGGTGGCCGCTTTACATACCTGGACCACTGACGCCTGATGGCGAATGGCCCAGGAAGTACTGAGCGCTCGAGTGAAGTGCGCCCTAACAGGGAACGGAGGATTCCGACCCTTAATAGAATAAGCCTGTACCACCGTCTGACTGATCCATGTAGATATGGTCGCGGCAGACACCGGCAACCCCCTTCAAGGGCTATCCGTGATCACAAAAAGTGAGTCCGTCTTACGAAAACCACTTTAGGAAGGAAGGATGGATTCGGAAGAAGAACCACCTTATCCCTATGAACCACCAGATCTGGGGAACGACAGGATAATGCGGCCAGTTCTGACACCCTGCGTAGAGAAGTAATGGCCACCAAGAAGGCCACCTTCTGGGAATGTAAGCAAGGGAATCTCCCTAATATCTTCAAAGAGAAGTTTCTGAAGAACCGACCACACTAAATTAAGATACCAGGCGGTAAGGGTGCGCGCACTGGCGGAGCCAGATGTCGCACCCCCTGGATGAAATTCCGCACCAAGGAATGATTAGCCAAAGGTTTCTTGAAAGAAGATTGCTAACGCCGAAAACCTGACCCTTGATCGTGCTCAAGGATAGTTTCTGCTCAACCCCTTGTTGCAGACAGACCAAAATTCGGGTCACCGAATAGGTATGTGGGGAAAATCCAATAGATTCACACCATGCAATATAAGACTTCCATGTGCTGGAAGTCGCTTTCCTTGCTTTAACTGGAGGTAGGAATAACTGAAGCTGACACTCCCTTGTCCTTCAGTACCTGGGTCTCAATGGCCAGGCCATTAAGCCAGCGACTGTAAAGCAAGATGGAAGATCGGTCCCTGAGACCGCAAATCCTCCCTGAGAGGAAGTCTCCAAGGAGCGTCTGCGACTAGCCTCGCCAAGTCGGCGTACCAGGCTTGACGAGGTCAATCCAGAATTTCCAGAATAACTGGAATTCCCTCCACCTCTATCCTGCGAAGAAGTTCCCGCAGCAACTTGAGAATATGGAAGGCATGCCGTAGCTGATACTGCCCCCACGGGGCGATCAGCGTTTCTGCTGCGTCCGCTAGAGGATCGTGGCGCGAGCTACAAACCTCCGCACCTTCCTGTTAGGCCAAGGTGCCAACAGATCCACATCCTGGATGTCCCAATGAAGGGACAGCTAGGGAAAAAACCTCTGGATGAAGAGGCCATATGCGATTGGATCCGAATCGGGCTGCTCTAGAGCTGCTCGATCCAGTAAATCAGACAAAATCTGATCGCTCTCAATTCCGATACCCTTATTGGTAATCTGGATACTATCGGAAGAAATGACTTCCCCTGGTTGAGCATCGGAGACTTCCTGGTCCGCTCGCTCAACCGGATCCGATTGTCCAGGGAATCGGGATTCTGATTCCATTAAAAAAGAATCTCCTTCAGGAGAATTCGGGTATGAGACTGGGTATACGGTACTGCCTCTAAGAAGGCCACCATCAGTCCCAGCCAATTGACGGACAGCAACATCCGAATCGTTGACTGAACCTTCTGGAGTTTCCCAGCAAGGAGAAACTCTCTTGCCCAGGATGTATCCAACCTTAGGCCCAGATAGTTCAGTCTCCTGGTGGGAACCAGGGATGATCTTTGGGAAAGCGAAAAAACGCTGATGTCCTGCGATGATGGGGATATAAAGATAGGCATCCTATATGTCTATGGACGCCAGGAAATCTCTTTTATGCAGGGAGGCCACCACTGTACGGATGGACTCTATTTCTTCCCAAGTCCAGATTTGGACGCACCTTGCCCTCTTTCCTGGGCATTGTGAATAGGTTCGAATAGAACCCCTGAAACCGTTCAATGTTAGAAGGGCAGAATCGCACCGGTGGAAGTGATCGAAACTCGATCCTGTGTCCTCCAGAAACCGGTGAAGACATCCCCCCCCCACCCCAGAGATGGGTAGGGGCGCATCAGGCTATATTCTTCAGGCTTGGCTGAGCCGGACTCTGTTTACCCGACCAGCGCCCTTTGAAACACCTCTAAAGGGGCTTTGGAGGGTTTCGCCTTATCGCCCGCCCTCGCGGAACGAACAACTCTATATGAGCAGAAAAGGAAGGTCCTCGTTAGTTACGAGGTCTTTTTATCCTAACAGTCTGTGGCAAGACAGCAGGTGGTACCGTCTATCCTATAAAGAGGAATTCCTCAAACGGATAGCACCTAGCCATGCGTTTGGAAATAACAGGGGTTTGTTTCAAAACGACCCCATTTGGGTAAAGGAAAATCCTTCGCCCTTTTGGTAGGCTAACAAGTACCAAAAAGGAATCTCAGTCTCAGCTACCTCTGCCGGTGTAACCTCAAGACTAAAGGTTTCCCGGACGGACAACTAGTGCATCCACCACTCTTGTGCTATGGCGGAGGCAGAAACGTGCTCCTCACTGCTGAGGAGATATTACCTGAGACAACAGCCCCCTAAGAGGGACCTGCAACTGCATTGACCAGTTCCGAATCCGTATCTGAAGTATCTGATAAACAATAGGGGTAGGCGGGGGTCGCTACTTGACCCCCGTCCCTGACAGGCCACCTCCACCCGGGATACCAAAGACTCCAAAATTGCCGATAATGCATTAAAAACAAGTAGGGTACTGCAGGGTCCTGCGGCCACCTTGAGGGGATCAGGTGGGGATACCTATGTGGCAGGGTCAATGATTATACAAGACACTTGCCAGCGACAAAAAATGACAAAGTAAAAAAAAAAAAAACTTTTTTTTTTTTTTTTTTTGTGTCCCCCAGTCGCAACAGCGCCCCTCAGTGTTACCTGCCTTTTTGGACCACACAGAGAGAGACAGACCCCAAAGCTCATCCCTGATGCACAGAAGTTTTCATCAGCTTGCTCAGTGCTTGTCTTGTTACAGACAGGAAGTCTTTGGCCCTATTTCCTGGGTAAAAGAGGCGGCTCCGCCCCTTAACACGCCTGCCGGCTCCTCCCCCTGGCTCCATGAGGTGTTTGAGTCACCTCAAACATGGCCGCCCCCATGCTGGAGACACGAGGCTACACCAAAATGGCGGCCTCGTGCGATCTACCAGACAATGGCGGCGGCCTGCACAGAATAGCGGCATGTCTGCAGAAGGATCTCGGCCTCACAACCCTTCACCCTCATGGTGGTCAGCGTGGTTGGAGGTACCGGACCCTAGCGGGCCGTATGCGGTCCGCTGCTTAGCTGGAGGAATGATCTGGAATGCAGTATACATGTATAGACATCGCCCTGTGGCTACTGACAGGTAGGATACCTTATACTATCACAGTAAAGTTCTAGTACTGCCACTGACTACAATCATTTACACATCTTTACAATTAGATTGTCAGCTCCCAAACCAAGCCTCCTGGCTTCTTGTACACAAAAATCACACTCAATTAGGGGAATCTGTGACATGTTATAGGATAGAGGGGAACCCATCCTTACCATTACAGAGAGGGGCCCGCGTTCACCACAAGACCCGTCAGGGGGAAAGGGGGAACATACTACTCACCATACCGGAACCAGGCGGGCGCCAACTCCTGACAGTACCCCTCTCCACCGGGGTGGGAGGGCTGTCGACCAATACGGGCACCGTGACTCATGGTCTTTGGCGTTTCAGCGAGACGTTTAACTCGCAGGGTCAGTCCCCGTCCAGTGGGACTATGTCGCGGCCGACCCAGCGCGGAGCTAGGGCCTGCACGCGCTCGTAGGCTGAACTGGGGTGACCACTGGATCTCAACATCCAGCCCGTCGCCCAGTTCAGCTTTCTTGCTTGAAGATCTCACAGGAACACTGGAGAAAAAAAGCTGTCTTAAAAAATTCTTTTCTAAGAAAAAAATCCTGCCAGGACCGAAGATCCCAGCAAGGTATCTAGGTCCTTACTCCTGACTAGACAGAAAAAAACTGATTTGCTGAGGCAGAGAGAGAGAGAGGATATACCCTCTGGGACTGCCCCTAGGGTGTGGCCAGAGCATTTTATTTCCTGTCTAGTCCTACTCCTGTGGAGGCAACATAACCCGAAGGTGCTGTATCACCGAGGACTACGTCTGTCAATGAGCGATAGAGAAAAAAACATTTTTTTCCCCTATTTATTTTTTTTAACTTTATCACAGGTTTTTAAAAAAAAAAAAAAATCTGATCAATTTTATTGCTGTCACAAGCAATGTAAACATCCCTTGTGACAGCAATATGCAGTGACAGGTACTCTCTATGGAGGGATCGAGGGTCTAAAAGACCCTAGACTCCTCCACTACACTTCCATGTATTCAAAACGCCGAAAACGTCATTTTTGAATACACTAGTTTTTTTAATCTGCCGTCTTTAGCAGCATAGTAACCCGGTGGGACGGGAGACCCGGGCAAAGCCGTGGAAGGTGGCGGGAGGGGGGACGTCCCCTCCCGCTCGCCGGGGTAACGATCGAGCAGCTCCCGAGCCGCATCGGTCGTTACCCTGCCGGAAAGCCGACCGCCGGCTGTAAACAACGGTACTGGAGGCATCATCCCGGTATAACCCCGCAAAGTCAGCCGACGTAAATATATACGTTACTTTGCGGTAAGTGGTTAAGTGCTATTTTTTTTAACAAAGTAAAAGCACAGCAACAAATCCAAACTTACTCTGCTGAAGTATAATCAGTACAATATAAAAATTCTGATTGGTCGGTATGGGTTAATGGACTTAAAAATGACCACAAAGTAAACCTGAAAATGTAAAATACCTAATAAATAGCTCTGAGCACACAGCAAACACCGCTTGATGCCTGCATGTCAATCATTTTCACTTTAAGCACCCTAGTTGTTTTTTTTATATAAACATACTACCTGGGCTGATGAGAGCCACTAGAGCTTCAATGTCTCACAACTGGCCAGGAAGGCAGTCCATAACAGCAATAAGCTAACAATAAGGCTTTGACGGCAGGAGGGAATTGGGCATGGTTTTCAGTTTAGGCCCCTCTAGGTGTCGGATACGTGTTTACAATAATTAATTAGGTACGTTTTTTTACAATTCAGGTTCACTCTTTACTGAATAATATTGGCCGATAATATTATATACACACAATAAACCTACAGGAATTCCCCCAGACAAACTGGGATCCTACATTGCTACAGCAAATACCAATATAAATAATAGGCTTCTTTAGTAAAAATGCTAAGTAAAGAAACTAGTCGCAATCAACCAGAATCGGTCCTATACTGCTGTAGTAAGATAATTTAATTCAAAAAGTCAATTTGTTTCTATATAAGTTACTGAAATTGTGTTTTTAACATTTTGCTTCTTGCATTTTTCTTCATGCTCAAGCCAGCCTTTAGAGGACTTTGCTTACTATTTTTTTGAATATATAATTATTTTGTACAAAGTTGTGTCTGCTATCCCCACTATATATTCTAGGGCCCAATCTTAACTTAGTCAAGGACAAACTCAGTCAGCTGTACGTCCTTCATTATCTATTCCCCAACATTATTCTGCTAAGCTATTGTCTGTTGCCTGCTCTTCTGATGCCAAGCTCCCACTACCCAGCCTGCCTCTGCTGGGCTCCAATCGGTTGCCCAGCCAGCCTCTTCTGAGCCTATATTTTCTGCCCACATTGCATTTGTCAAGCTCCTGTCTACATCTCAACTTGCCTTTGCAAAACTGCCTTGCTTTGATAAGATTCTGTGTGCTGATGACCTCTTTGGCCTAGGCAGAGTGTGGAGATTCTCCAACCTGACCAAGGCTGACTAAGCCGAGATCCTCTCAGTGGCCAAAGATTTGTTTGCTGCCCACCCTAACCCTAAGAGAAATGGAAGAAGCAGGCAGGCTACAATTCTACTGCTGTATGAAGGAATGTATTCTTAGCATCCAGCTTGTTATGCCAACTCCTTTTTCATCCCTGCATAAGACCGAGAGCAGTGAGCATGCAAATCTAGAGGGATACCAAATATACTTGCCTTAAAAAGAAAAAAGTGAAACATGAGGAATGCGGTTTTTGATGGTGTCTACAGACAGCTTTATCTACCAGCTAAAAAAAAGTTCTAACAAGCAAGTAGAGTCCTTGGGGGAAAGTAGGAGCAAGGAAAATGTTAGCACTTTAATATTTTTTATTTATCTATAACTAATACAGGAGCTATACTATGTTACAATGCACCTATTACTTAAAGTTCATGTAAAAGATAAAAATATTTATTTTTAAAGTTTTGGACAGAGAAGGGAAGGGGTGTACAGACTGCACCCAGGATCAATCATCTGGACCCATCTCGGGTAACTGCTGGATATTTGGCTAGAAGGCTAGTGAGCAGTCTTACGTAGTATTTTATTTGCAGCCCAACTCCCCCCCCCCCCTACACATTGGGGAAGCTCTTTTCATTTCCTGTGTGGTCACGGAGACAGGAAAAGTAATGTTAAATAACCCCAAATGGAGCATAGACAGCAAAAAAAAAAAAACTGACATAGGTTTTAACCCTTCTCAACTCCAAAACAAAAAAAGGATTGCCTGTAGTTTGCCTTTGATCATGAAAGAGCCCTATATTTAAATGTGCAAAAAAACACAAAAGTTCTAACGAGGCCTCAGGGGTCCTTAAGGTTGAGTTTAGGAAACACCTGTTGTATTGGTAATTCAGGGTCTCTTGGCTTACTTGACAACTTTAACTAAAAAAAAAAATATGACAGAAAACCCTTTCACTTGAGTCATACAAACACACAGTCAAGTTTGTAATCACTAACTAGGCAGAACTAAACTAAACTAAATTTGTAGAAATCGCTATCAGAAAAATCAGATGCCTATCCCATCTGCTATAAATATGGTATCTCCTTGAACTGCCTACGAAGCAGGGTGTCTCTGCGCTTCCCAGTTAGGGATCTCCCTTCTTTTACTTTGTTTACATTACTAGAATAGTTTCCGTATCGCCTGTCTCTTTGGGTATGTTTGTGCAGCCTTGACTTCTCCTTCCAGCTCCAGACGTACAAACGATTAAAAGGCAACGTACATGAACATATCGCATAACAAAGATGTGTCTTTATTACTTACACTGGGGGAATTGCTGGTATTGCCAATTGACAACCAACTAGATTTCAGCTATTGTTTCTCTAGAGCAATATTTCTTAACCTTTAAATAAATTTTAGGTGTTGGGGAATCCCTGCTAAAAAAAAAAAAAATTTACCTAAAACTCATGGTACACTAGCGTGATCAGTAAGTTGAAGAACGTTTTAAAAAAAGACCAAAGAATGTGAACGTATTTTACACCCACGGCTGATCATTTCCTCCCTGCTCTGTACAAAAATATTTTTGTAATAATTTTGAAATTACATGAATATAGATTACAGAAAAAGAAACAGTATAAGTGGCTGTATACCCGAACATTACCGGTCATTGAAGATGTGACCCCTTACATTGGTGGTCATTTGAGGAACCTCTAGCAACCTCAGGAGAAACCCACAGACCCTTGGTTGAGAAAGGCTGCTCTAGAGCAAGCTATAAAAAGATCACTAACATATTTGAGCTGCTAGGAGTACCTGCATTATTTACGATTTCAGTTTTTTTACAAAATGATCACATTTGTAATCTCTAGCTGAAAAAGTTTAGCATCTTAGGGCACTTGTGCTGCTCCCATCCCCATGTAGTTCTGGGGGAAATGTACCAATAAAGCCCAGGTGTTACATAAACCTACACTGAGCAGCAGAAATAAATATAAAAGTGTATGATGTATTTGTTGTGTTCGAAAAGGAAGCAGAACTCAGGAAGGCCCTTCAGTCATGAGCTGTTATATAAGGTCTGAACTGTTTGATACAGGACACCAGGAGGGAGGGTAGAGACTTCTCCGGATATGCAGGGAGTTCCCTTATTGTGCTGTTTTCTACATTAACCGTTGTGTGCCCAGCATGCTCTGGTGTAGAGATACAGAGCAAATGATACAATTATCTGTATACCATACTGTCTGCCCTGCCATGCACATGACATATTGTGCAGACTCACAATCTATTCAAATGTATGTAGAGACTGATGTGACAAATATTTCTCAGCCTTAATATTCCATGTTTTGAAGAAATTCATATGTGCAACCTGGTGAGCTATTTTCCCGTCAATAGATGATTATTTTTGCTCTGCTAGTCTTAACGTAAGATATGCATGCCAGCCCAGATAAACCACGCACAATCTTAAGTGCTCCTTGGGAAATCCCTTCAATTTCTCAGGGCAATCCCTGAGCAAAGAACCATCCAGCCTGTTCTAGGTCATCTCCAAGTCCCCTCTTAGTATAGCGTGTCTGGAACAAATCCAGAAAAATCTCCCTGCAGGCTGTCATATGAAATGGTCGGGTAAAATAGAAAAAATCCAAATAATGCATGTGTTTACCATACAGAAACAACTCTTTCAACAATCTAAAACATATTTTTATTTTTCCCCTTTTCCCAGGAGAGGAGAGATGTCCAGTGGAGCAGATACAGTGGATTTCTAAAAAACACAGTCAATGAAACAATGGGAAATCCCCACCCCTGAGCATGAGCCCTGCATACAGTAATTTTCCAAAATTAAAAAAAAAAAAAAAAAAAGATTTGTGAAAAATTTGTGAAATGTCTGCCTGTCAGACATTTGTGGCAGGCTCCTATAAAAATAGTGTAAAGTTTGGTAAACAGCTGACTTGCTCCACGTTCCTCACCCAACAATCTAGGTATAAATCCATAACAGAATTAGTTTTGCAGCACATGCTGGTATCAGCAGTCCCTTTGTTAGCAGAGGCGGCCCTCCTGTTTTTGGATTATATAAATAAGCTCATCTACACAAACATGATGAATCCTGCAAATATTAAAATCTTTGCATACAATTTGTACAGCATACCAAGGGCCAAACCAAAGGAAACACTGCAAAACATTGTGGGAGACCACAGAGCTAAAATAAGCTGTCTAACCAGAAAAACGGTCTTCAATACCTTACAAATATCTTATAAATGCTTACAATGGGAGGGCGGTCATCTATGCTGCTTACACCTAATCGTCAAACGAATCAGTCATTCTTAACATGGCTGTGATTAACACGAAAGGGGCCACCACTATCAATACAGTCAGTCACTCAGTTTTAATATTATATATATATATATATATATATATATATATATATATATTTATTTTGTGAAAAGTCAGCATCCTTACAATGTTCCTCTAATCTACTATTTGCATTGCTCTCCTCGCTATGCACAGCAGCTCATTCTTTCGCTGCACTCCTCACCTCCTAACTCAGCCCTCCTCCCCTCTGGTAATCGCCCTGTCACGGCCAAATTCTTAGAACTGTTTCCCTTGTTTGCAAACCACAAACCATCGACGTCACTGACAGGAGGGAAATCCTTCTGTACAGCAGAGACACAAAGAAAAGCAGAGTAAGGGGACAGGACAAAAAACAGGTGGTGTCACAAGGGAAGGAGGTAAAGAGGAAATGAACAGTAAAGTGGGGGAGACAGCTACAAAAATAAATGGGATTTGTAAGGGGGGAGAGAACAAAGAAGTGAGCGAATGAAACTTAGAAGCAGGCAAAGAGGACAGGAGGAGGGAGTTCAAAGAGGGAACTAAAGTTGCTGACAAAGAAGTGCGTGCGTATGTGCAAACCTACATCCACAGAGCCTACAGCCTAAAAAGTTCCACATACTTTTTAGCTCACAAACATGTTTTATAGAATTTTATCATCAGTTACAATCCTGCTCTTTCAGAATGCATCAAATTGATCCGTCTGTAATGCAAGAGCCAACCCAGCTAGCAGCAGACAAAGAGCATGCATCCAGGCCTGGATCTCAAACTGTATAAGGTCTGAAAATCTGCACTGAGAAAGTACACAGGGATGCCCACACACAAAAGGGTCATGGTCAATATTCCCATCGCACACGTTCTTGGAATGAGCACTCAAAAGGTACCGGGTGCTGCAGGAACCACCAGCTGGATACTGGAGCATGCATGACATTGTGTAAATATTCGCCAGCACACCATGGATCTTCAAATTAGTCCAAACGGTTCATTTGACGAAAGATCACATTACAAAAAAGTGCAATGTTTCCAAGCTGCGCAGGGCCCCTTCGTCAGGCATGTGAGGATCACATAGACATAAAACTTGACACCTTGGTGCTAAAAAAACAAGAACCTGGCCTGACACATATCAAGTGTTACTGGCTACCCAAACTGGATGTATGTAGCGCTGCAGCCCTCTTTGGGTTGGTAAAACTTTACCTGTGTGAATAAGTGTGACATAATAAGAAAAGAACAAAGGGCGCAAAGGCCTATGCATTATTACTAACTAGAATGCCCTCCTGAGTAGCACTGAGGTGGACTTGAATGGTTTCCCCTTCACGTTCAATGATTGTGGCCGAAACATGATAAATAGTCACCACATTTTAATGCTAGCCACACATTGCAGTATTGGAGTTCAGCTTTGACCCACAGAAATCTGCCACTCAGAGTTCCATTTATTTCCCATTTTCGAGCAGCCTATCAAAACTCCAGTGAAAATCACTGGAAACCAAAAATCCAGAAACAAAAACACATGATATAAATGGAGTTGCAGTTCAGTGAGTAAAATAAGTAGAACACATAGCTGAATATACAATAGCCATAGGCACCAACACCCCTAGAAATTGTAGACAATAGACAAAAAAGGTTATACAGGGTTTTTAAGGTGCCAATACAGAAAAAGAAGAAGAATTCAATTAGTATAACATTAAAAAATTATTTTGTTTGTACAAAATGTAACAACATGTATGAAAAGAATTGTTTTACATGTGCTATGCAGGTAATCCATTTTACTCTACATGTTTCGCCATGGTTTAGCTTCTTCAGGAGTTTAATTATGGGGTGCACATGAGAACACTACAAGAAAAAATATTTATCATTAATCACAAATAAAAATGTCAATTACATAGGAACATATCACATTTGAGTCCGAGTTCTCAAAGCATATATCAAACAATGCTTACACTGATAGGTCCTTAGGAGGGAGTATAGGTCCTACAAAGATATACACAAATAGGTAGTGTGCAATGGGTTAAGCAGCAGGGATATTGAGACACTAGTAGATTGACTTTGGGTGTATTGGGGAAGATATCAGCATACCATAGGGAGAGAAAAGCAAAAGGGTGGTAACACCTCGGAGGGGACGCAAATCATAAATGTGTTGTGGAAAAAAGAAGGATTTTATTTATTTAACAAATGCATGTCAAAACAAAAAAATTACTGTACATATCCATAAAGAGGGAACAAAATTTTTTTTTTGGACTGAGGGGGTGAGGTAGTTATTAAAGCTTTTAGCAATCTCAATAATAAGCTTAGAACATCATAAAATGGTCCTCTAGACAGATGGTAACTGGCAAACAATAGCCACATAAACCTTCAAGAGTCTAGAAAAAAGGGGCAAAAAGAAAAAAAAAAAAATCGGACCAAAATCAGATTTTTGACTAAAAATAGCCAACTGAATGGTAGGCTATGGTGAGTAATGATGTATATTATTCTTACCTAGTGTCTCAACAAACAACAGCATGAGTAGACATCCTCATCCCAGAGCACCGCAATGCTAAATAGCGTCACAGCCTGGCTTTATTTATACCTCCCCCCACCTCCCAGGGGCCCAAATGGTGCCTGTGGAGGTGCAGACGCCGAACATGACCATCTGCGACCCGGAGTCCCTTGGCGCCATCTTGAAAATTCATGGAAGACAGGCAGAGGGTAAACAAAGCCCCCATGACCATCCCAGGAATAAGGAAGTTGGATTTGCCAGCATAGCAGCAAGGCCAAATACAGGACACCGGTCAGACAAGGAGGCAGGCAGTGATATGACCCTGCTGACAACCTGCCCCCCCATGTCCTGGGTGTATGTACAGTAGCCCATCCATCCCATTTACACCTATAAAATTACAAGCACTGCCATCTAGTGGCCACTTATGTAGTCCATAATTAAACTCCTAAAGAAGCTAAACCCTAGCGAAGCATGTAGAGTGAAATGGATTAACTGCATAGCACATGTAAAACAATTCTTTTTATACATGTTTTTACATTTTGTACAAATAAAAAAAATATACTGTTATACTGAATTCTCCTTTTTGTGTATTGGCACCTTTAAAACCCCATATATCCCCATTTGCCCATAGCGTAAAACAAAAGTAGCACCCTCCTAGACAGGTGCTAGGTAAAGCATTTGTTTTGCTCCGTCTGTTTATCAGGGGAGCCCGATCTTTTAGTTAGGCCTGCTCTCTGTGCTCAGTGTGCATTCATTTGGTCTGAGGGTGTGTCCCCACTGAATCCAATAGGGAGGCCTGTTGGACAGTGGAGGAAACCTGGCCAATGATGCACAGGCTTTTGTGAGAGTCCCAGTGGGAGGGCACCACCGCAGTGCATCCTGGGATTGACCTTAAAACCCGAGAGCACATGAGGCAGGGTGGTCTTTGGTGGGAAGCAGAGTCCCAGGAGGAGGGTGACGGCTGTCTCTCCTTCTGTATGTTGAGGAAAATGGTCATAGGCAGTCGGCCTGGTGAACCAGGTGTGGATCTGAGCCATAAAGGTCCTGGAGAAACTGACAGTGGAGCTGAAGGCAGAGCTACCTTAGAAAAACAGTGTCCGTGAGTACCAGGAAGGCTTGCCAAGGGGTTTGCCCAGGAAGGGGACCACTCCAATGAGGTCAGTGAACAGAAGGTCAGCACACACAGTCAGTGAGAAAGGGGGTGCCCAGTAGAACCCTGAAGAGTAATCAACCAAGTAGTTCGCCTCTCACATGCTTCACTTCAGTGGCAGGGTGAAGCAGCGGCCTTGCCACATTCAACATAGAAAGAAGTCCTCAAGATTGTGCATAGTTTGCTAAGTTGGAGTATCCCACTCATCCCTTCTCCCATCCCATCATAAAATAAAAACAAAAAACAAATCCCCTGGACGGTTTACTGACTGAGCCATGAATCTAAAGTAGGAATTTACAAGTCATTGCTATGGGTAACTCAGAAGAGTCTACTTTAAGCAGCTCCCATTAGAGTAGTGCTACACAAGTATTTGATCCCCAAGCAAAACATGACTTAGTACTTGGTGGAGAAACCCTTGTTGGCAAGCACAGAGGTAACTTTTCTTGTAGTTGGTTACCAGGTTTGCACACATCTCAAGAGGCATTTTGGTCCACTCTTCTTTACAGATCCTCACTAAAACCTTAACCCCTTCGCGCCTAAGGGTAAAACAAACCTTAATGCCTGAATGCAATTTTGACATGTGTTAGTTAAACTGTACATATCTTTGCAACTGTGTAAATAATAAATGCAGTGCTAAACGTGATAGGTAAATAACCACATTCACAGATAAAACATTAATATAAAATCACATAATGAAATACATGATATAAAACATAATGAACTAAAGTCCATAAGGTGTATATGTGTGACACATGAAATAACTGATTGTGACATCAATAAAGTCCCATATATCATAAATAAGAAGTAAAAGTCCCAACATGTGAAGAAATGATCCAGCTTAGGAAAGGATCGCGTTTCGTCTTAGTAGACATGGTCAAAGGATATTGCTCCTGCTGATGGGAGACAATGTCTACTAAGACGAAACGCGTCAGATTCGCCCTATAGACCATTTTGCTTTGATTGTACTGCTGGTTTACCATCTGATGTTTGTAAGTGCTCTACCTGCTTTTTATTACATTATCGTTTAAGCAGTTTTACACTATGTGCCTTTTTCTTTTGGCTTCCATGTGTTTTGGTTCATGAGGGATTCATATTTCCTCCTCCCCATTTCCTGTGAGCCTGGAGCAACATCTATGGTCTTCCTAAGGAGGAATCTTGGAGCATTTTTGTAAAGCCGGTTTGATCTGTATGTCATACGACATTACAGATCCAAATCATCTGGTGAGCGCCCATTTTTTACTTGTTCCATCTGGTGACAGGATCTCATTTTTCTTTACCTGCTCTTGAGCTGGATCCTTTCCTAAGCTGGATCATTTCTTCACATGTTGGGACTTTTACTTCTTATTTATGATATATGAGACTTTACTGATGTCACAATTAGTTATTTTATGTGTCACACATATACACCTTATGGACTTTAGTTCATTATGTTTTATAGCATGTATTTCATTATGTGATTTATATTAATGTTTTCTCTGTGAATGTGGTTATTTACCTATCATGTTTAGCGCTGCACTAATTATTTACACATTCCCTTTTACAACCTGTATTTTCAGTTGTTTGGTGCTGGCTGCTGGTTTACATGGTTAGCGCAACATCACATTTTTCCTTTATTCCATATCTTTGCAACTGCTTAGTGTATCCAAGAGAATTATAACTTGTTTTTATTTTTTCGGAAGACACTGGGCTTTTAAACTGGGCATTTCTTTTATAAAAGGAAAACTGGCCCAAAATGGTAAAAAAATAACAGTTTTTACATTTTGGCTATATATTTCTTGCTGCTACCATGACCCACCACCAAAAAACAACCCAGAATAACTTCTTCTATTCCTGCTGTGAATAAATTTGCCACATATGTGTGTGTTATATGTTGTTTGTACACATAATTGGGCCCAGAAACCATAGCGCACATTTTGCCTTTAGGAGGGCAATTAATCCAAGTTAACATTTCAGGTACTATGCATTCATTACAGACAATTTGTGGTATCCAAATAACAGAGTTACACCCCAGATCACTACATCCTGAAATAATGACTCAGTATCTTATTTCTTTATGGGGTAAATTTTGGGTTTTTAGTTTCTCTAATTTTGTAGGAATCATTTTGAATTTGGTAGACAAAAACAAAAATTGCATTTACAGATGTTTCAATTTAGCTATATATATATATATATATATATATATATATATATATATATATATATATATATAATTTATTTATTTTTTTCCATTACTTTGACCCACCACCAAAGATCAACCCAAAATAAATCCTCCCAATTCTGTAGTGCATGGGGATACCA
Source organism: Pelophylax lessonae (assembly GCF_965119305.1). Taxonomy (NCBI): domain Eukaryota; kingdom Metazoa; phylum Chordata; class Amphibia; order Anura; family Ranidae; genus Pelophylax; species Pelophylax lessonae. Next base: position 90,762,252 of record NC_138777.1, on the reverse strand, counting down.
TATATGTGTACAATATATGTTTTTTGTACCTGTGGTGGGGCTCAGAAACAATAGTGTGCATTTTACCTTTGAAAGGACATTTACCGTAGTTCAAGCTTAATTTTCAGGCACCATACATTTATTACAAACACTCTGTGGTATCCAAATAATGGAATTACCCCCAGATCACTCCATTTTGAGATCATTACCTCCTATCGCATTTCTTTATGGATAAATCTTTGGTTTTTAGCCTCTCTATTTTTGTAGAAATCATTTTAAATTTGGTAGACAAAAACAAAAACTTAATTTTTTTTCACAAATGTTTGAATTTAGCTATATATTTAGTGCCATTACTTTGACCCAGTTTTTGGTTAGAGTTTTTGTAACAGCGAGCAGGGAGAGAAAATCCCCTTCTTGTTTTTACAATCGAATGTGAAAACTACAAGTACCGACAGCCTTTGCAGCTGTCTGCTTGTAGTTATCAATGAACTACCAGGGTGATGTTGAGATCTGTAGGTATTGATGCTTCCTGTCAGAGTAACTGTCTGCCCGTATTGGAGGTTCGGGCAGACAGCTACACAGACAGTCCGCTGAACCGTTCCATTGCACCCACGATCTGCGGACCTTTGATGCAATGCTTTACAGGCTCCTAACAAAAAAATAAAATGCATTTTTTTTACCTGCAAAGCAATGTGCATTTATTTTTATTTTTCATTTTTGTGTAAAATTCTGTGTAAATGGATGATGACATTTTAATTGGAAGGGAAGAAATAGGGCAAAAGTTAACCTTCTCCCTCACGATATTTCTGGTTTCTAATAATGAGGGATGGTGTGGTAAATTTCAAAACAAGGGTGGAGGTGGATGCACAGGCCTGGTATGGAAGGGCACATAGGACAATGGTAACGGGTATAGCATCTTCTGCCATTTTTGCCCCACACACACACACAACACTTCTTCCTGGGGTATTTGTTGGCTGATGTGAAAGAAATAGGATACAAAAAATGTCTCCTAACATCCTCGGATTCTGCAGGTTGTCTGGGGTCTTCTTGAAACATCAAGTGTTCTATAATTTTTTTCCTGGTATTGCAGGAAGCTGTCAATACCACCAGATGTTTTTATAAAAAATGAATTGTGGATAGCTACCTGGATAAGGTATATCGCAACATTTGTGTACCAGATTTTTGATTTCCTCAGCACCAGGTAGGCTGCAAGACCTGGTCTGAGAGGTCAACTCCGCCCCTGTATATGTTGTATGCCATAATGCACAGTGGCTTTTCCTTTGGTGTAGCTAACCCCCGTTCTGTTACAGTCACTGTGCCCTCCGGGTGGATTGTTGTCAGCATATAGATGTCTTTTCTGTCTGAGAATTTGACAGCCATCATTTCCTCCTTATGGTAACTGAGTGATGTGCCTCTCTGCAGACGTTGTCTCACCAGCTGCTGTGGTAAATCTTTGCTGTTTTCCTTATGGTCCCACATGCTCCAGTGCCAGCAGCATACAAAGATCTAAAAAGTGTCACACTGCTATAGTAGTTGTCGACATAAAAATGGTAGCCTTGCTGGAGCAGAGGTTGGATCAGCTGACACACAAGTTTTCCATTGACTCCAAGATTGTCTGGGCCGCCCTGGGGGTTGAGTTGTCTGTCCTGTCCTTCATAGATCAGAAATTCAAATGTATATCCTGTTGCGCTTTCGGCACAGTTTGTAATATTTTATGCCATACGGGGCACAGTTGGATGGTATGAACTGCTTAAAATGCAGTCGGCCTTTAAAATTCATCAGGGATTCATCAATAAAGATATTTTTTTTCAGGGGGTATAAACCGCTAAAAGTTTTTCAGACAGAAAATAAATTAGGGGCCGCAATTTGAACAGGTGGTCATATCTGGCATCACTGCGTGGTGGGCACTGCAAATTATTGTTAAAATGCGAAAGTGCAGCAATACTTCAAAGCAGTATCTTGAAATAACTAGGAGGTCCAATACTGCAGAATTTGGGGCTTTCGGACTAGGCACAGGTTGAGTAATACACCCAGTACAATTTTGATTTCTGTAAGGTGTGTTGGCACCCATCTCCTCCTGTGAGAAGATGTTGGGTGTTGCGCTAGAAAATGGGTGGCATTAAGGTTAGTTTGATTAACGATATGCTCTAGGAGTTCGTCACCCACAGGGCCAAAATTTTTAACATTGATATTTATACCTGGTGAGGCCGTAAATGTTGATATTTGAGGGGGGAAAGATCTCGCTGGTATCCACCTAGGTGTACTTCTGTGCAGCAACTGATGTGGTGCTACCCTCTACATCCTCTTGCTGCCTGCTAGTACTGGGCCTTTCAGAGTCCGAGGAGCTGCCTGAAGTGACACTTGCACTGTCACAGATGAAACCCTCATCTTCTGAGCCCGACTTAGCTTCACTGGCCAAGCAGAGGATGGCATATGCCTCTTCAACACTATACAGCCTTCTTGACATTTTTTTTTTTTTATATAGGCACTCTACAGACTTCAAACCATGCAAAAGTAAAAACTTTTTTATATGTTATAAAATACTAAAATCAAATTTTTATTTTTTTTTCTAAAAAACACTGACCCCATCAACGACAGGAGCACTGATACTGGCTGAAGTACTAACTCACACTTGCGCTGACACAAATGTTGGCAGTATGGGCACACACTACAACCCACACACTAAAACAGTAATAAATCTAAAACTTATATACAGTAATATATATATATTTATTTATTTATTTATTTTTTTAAAAAACACTGACATGGATATTAACCGGTGACAGAAACGTGAACACTGAGACTAACAGTGACAGAAGCTCTAACACGGAGACGAACGGTGACAGAAGCGCTAATGCGGAGACTAATGCCCCATACACACGTGCAGATTATCTGCAGACTTTTGTCTGCAGACTTACCAGAACCATATAATATGAGGTCAAACCTAAACACTTTCAATTTGTATGCAATCCGGCAGGCCCTTGCACTACATAGAAAAGGTAAGTCTGCAGACAAAAGTCTGCAGATAATCTGCACGTGTGTATGGGGCATTACAGTGACAAAAGCGCCAACGCTGAGACTTGTTGTGATAAGAACACTAACCCTGGGACAACAGTGACAGGTATACTTGCAAGGATAGGAACACACTGAGGGCACTGACACTAGTGGTGACAATTACACTAAAAATTATAAGATCACTCTAAAACCAAAATAGTCACTACTATTACTGAACTGAAGTGAAGCGGTCACTACACCAAACTTACTAACTAATGCTAACAGGGGTGATCAGAGCCTAATCTAAGACCCATTTTATTTTACTTTTTTTTTACTCAGAGATATCAGTGAAAGTAACACCATCACTTTCTCCTCACAGACGATCTGAGGAGAGAAAGATCATAGGAAGCTGTTTGACAGGCTTCCCATTTATGTGCTCACTGCGATTGGCTGTCACAGTGATCACATGACTGGGGGCAGATTCTCTTGCCTGCCATACATTAGTCTGAGATGTGAAGCTGTCACTGACACTCTAGTCTCCTCACTGCGGGCACGTGATCTGGCGCATTCCCGGCTAGAACACATGTACGCAAATATGCGGCCCCACAGAAAAAAAGCCCAGTTCTGTGGGGCCGCATATCTGCGTACTGTCGGTGTTAAAGTTTCTTGACTGTTGCTTGGCAACTCGAAGTGTCAGCTCCCTCTATAAATTTTCTATAGGATTAAGGTCTGGAGATTGGCTAGGCCATTCCATGACCTTTATGTGCTTCTTCTTGAGCCACTCCTTTGTTGCCTTGGCAGTATGTTTTGGGTCATTGTCATGCTGGAAACCCAATCCCCAACCCATCATTAGGGTTCTGGCTGATGGAAGAAGGTTCTCATCCATGATTTTACAATACATGGCCCTGTACATTGGCCCCTCAATGCGGCAAAGTCAGCCTGTACCTTTAGCAGAGAAACAGCCAGAAAACAAGGTTCCATCTCAATGCTTGACTGTAGGGATGATGATCTTAGGGTCATAGTCAGTGTTTTTCTTCTTTCAAACACGGTGAGTCGAGTTAATGCCAAAGAGCTCAATTTTGGTCTCATCTGACCACGGGACATTTTCCCAATCCTTCTCTGAATCTTTTAGATGTTCATTGGCCATTTCCAGACGGGTCTGTACATGTGCCTTCTTGAGGAGAGGGACCTTGGTCGGCATTTCAATCAATGGCTGCATATTATGTTACCATTTGTTTGGCGACTGTGGTCCCAACTGCCTTGAGACCATTCGCAAGCTCCTGTGTATTTCTTGGCTGATCCTTCACTTTTCTCATGATCATCCTTACCCCATGAGGTGAAATCTTGCATGGAGCTCTAAACTGTGGATGACTGACGGTTATTTGGTATTTTTTCCATTTGCGAATAATCGTTCCAACAGGTGGCTCCTTCTCACAAAACTTTTTGCTGATGGTCTTGCAGCCCATTCCAGCCTTGTGGAGGTCTACAATCTTATCCCTGACATCATTTGACAGCTCTTTGGTCTTGCCCATAATAGTGAGGTTGGAATGGAAGAAAGATTCTGTGGACAGGTGTCTTTTAAAAACATAACAAGTTGTCGTTAAGAGAACCTTCTTAAAATTTACAGGACTAATATGTGTACCACATGAGCACATACTGTAGCCAGTCTGTGGAACCAGAATTATTTTTGGTAGGGGATCATAAAAACATTTGTATCATGTGTTTTTTCTGGATTTTTGGTTGATATTCTGTCTCTATCATTTAAAATACACCTATGATAAATATTACAGACCCTTCATGTCTTTGTAAGTGGGCAAATTTACAAAATCTGCAGGGGATCAAATAATTATTTTTCCCACTGTAGGCACAACGTATCTTCAAAGACAAGAAAAAGGGTTGACATATTTGGGTCAATTCTAGCGACGGAGAGTTCAATAAGCAGAATATGGTTCTACACAACAGAACAGTCTTTTGTGCTGCCTGGCTGCACATGAAAAAAACAAGACAAACCTCCCAAGAATCTTATGAGCAATCCATGAATCACCTATCCCATTTAAGTCTAGTAAAGTCTTGGAAAACTCCTGTAATATGACTAAGGGCTTATTCCACAGGCTCAAGGGAGTAAATGAATCTTGACAGAAAGACAGCTGGTTTAGCACTGCAGAGCATCTCAACAGGCACATGCTACAAAAATGCTTCCGTGTGACACTGGCATGTCTAACCATTCTGTGTGCCTTATTTCAGGCTGGTGCACATATAGTAACACACATCTGAGCAGCCGATGTCACTAAGCACCGTGTTTGTTAAAAAATATATGTTTATCCGAGTGTAAAAGTCTTTCATTATTTAATAAAAAGGTAAACCAAAATAAATACACACAGCTGTAAGCAATAAGAGCCTCCATAAAGAAATATCTGTGCTTTACCCACTCAGGTCAAAAAAGGAAGATTTTTTAATCACTGTAAATGCCGCTTCTTCTAGTTCATTAAAGCAGAACTTCGCCCTAAAGGGGGAAGTTCCACTTTATGCCCCCACCCCCTCCTCTTGAGTTTTTGGCACTTTTTTTTTTGAGAGGGGAGCAGGTGCCTGGTTTTGACAGGTGCCAGGTCCCACCTCTGGCCGAATCTCAATGGCGATCCATCAGGAGTTCACCCCCACAACATGTCCAAGGTCCCAGAAGGCTGCAGGACCAGTCAAAGCACAGCACACAGGCACAGTGGGCAGCTGGCTGTAAAGACACAAGGAATAACAGCGGGCTGCCCACAGTAAACATGCCAGCACCGCTGAAGAACTGGTGTGGGTCAGCATGGTTTTGCACCCCTGGACCGGTGAGTGTCCTTTTAGTAAAAGTCAAGAGGTATAGTATTTTTAGCTGCTTACTTTTAATTTTTTCAATACAGGGCGTAGAACCACTTTAAAAAAAGGTACACAGGATCAGAAGGAATTCTGAGTCAACTGTGTTATACTGATGCCAACAGGAGAACTTGACACTTTTAAACAAAAAAGCTTTCAGCTAGTTATAACCCTTCCCACTCCCAACATGCTTCAGTTTCGTATAAAAATAAAAAAATAATAATAGCAGCGATTGTAAGACAGATGAGTGGCTGTGTCCCTTAATGAACTTCAAGAAAAGCAATTTAGGGTAAGTTCTAAATCCAGTTTAACAATCATTAGGGGCACAGGGTCAGAAGGAATTCTTAAAGAGCTGGGACGTCCCAAAGCAGTCGAACTGAGGCATGGGCAATACAGAAAATAAAAAACAAATAGGCCTATAAATAGACCTGGGGCTAGTTGAAGCTCAAACAGCTGCCTGAAGGACCTTCCTTCCTGCCTGCTGGAATCAGTGGAGCCCTGAACACCCACCTGGCAAAACCGAACCTTTCCTGGCAAAACCAAAGCGTGAAGCTCCAGCGTCGTGACTGGATGCGTCGCAGTTTTGTGACGTTATCACAATGCCGGAGCTTCACGCTTCCCAAGCCTCGATTTCGGTTGTTTGCTCTCCAAGCCTTGTTCCAGCTCCATCCACCGTTCCTGCCGGCTTTACGGTGAAGAGCGTAGATCGATTCCGATGGCAGCGTCTGCATAAGATGACGATCATACCTTTCTTGGAGCATCAAGGATCAGTCTCTATCCACCTTGCTTGTAACCTTGAACTGATGTGAGTTTTTATTATATTTCATTAAAACTACCAAAGTCTACACTTAGAAGCGCCTCTTCTCTGAAATGATCTAGCAGAAATTAATTTTCTGACTAAAGTTCCACTTTAAGAGCTGTGTGTATATTGAATAAAATCTTTGTGTGCTTTGTTTTTTTTTTTTTTTTTTACAATATGTGTATAAATCCAGCATGAAAACATGCCTTTCTTCCTGTAAAAGACCAGTTACTGTTGCACTCTCTGCTTGTCCAAGGTGACTGGTCTTGTGTCCGCTGCTACTGTAGTATTAAGCAGGCATCCTGTACTGTGGGTGGGCCTGGTGCGTCCCTCCCACAGCTCTGCTCTCTGCACAGTCTATGTGAAGTAGACTAATTAGGTCACTGCTCTTTCTACAAAGGAATAACTGGGTTTGTAAAGGCATTTTATGCCCACAATGTGGTCATTTTTGGTTATTCAGGAATATATTTAATTTTAATTTATATTTAAATTAATTGTTTGTGCCTGAAATTTAGCTTTAAGGGGTCTAATGCAACAGACAAAGTCCCACGTTCTGTAGACTGAACCCTAAGGAAGTACACACAGTATGTCCTGAAAATAACAGTCTTTCCCTTTTTAAAGCAACAGCACAATAACATCTGTCGTATCTGTAGGTTACGTAAGTTTGCCTTTTTTCTGTGTACGTTTAAAGTTAATATTTGTTAAACACCTGTGTTGCAAGTATAACAGATGTTCCATAAGCAAGGGTAATATATACTGAAGAAAATTATGAAGGCAGCGCTTCTGTTTTTGCCCCCTTTTTTCATGAGCTAAACTCAAAGATCTAAGACTTTTTCTATGTACACGAAAGGCCGATTTCTCTCAAATATTGTTCACAAATCTGTCTAAATCTGTGTTAGTGAGCACTTCTTTGCCGAAATAATCCATCCACCTGACAGGTGGGACATATCAAGATGCTGGTTAGACAGCATGATTATTGCATAGGTGTGCCTTAGGCTGGCCACAATAAAAGGCCACTCTAAAATGTGTTTTACTGTATTGGGGGGTGGGTCAGTATCTGGTGTGACCACCATTTGCCACACGCAGTGCAACACATCTCCTTCGCATAGAGTTGATCAGGTTGTGGATTGTGGCCTGTGGAATGTTGGTCCACTCCTCTTCAATGGCTGTGCAAAGTTGCTGGATATTGGCAGGACCTGGAACACACTGTTGTATACACCGATCCAGAGCATCCCAAACATGCTCAACGGGTGACATGTGCAGTGAGTATGCTGGCCATGCAAGAACTGGGATGTTTTCAGCTTCCAGGAATTGTGTACAGATCCTTCAACATGGGGCCGTGCATTATGCTACAACATGAGCTGATGGTCATGGATGAATGGCACAACAATGGGCCTCAGGATCTTGTCACGGTATTTCTGTGCATTCAAAAGGCCATCAATAAGAGGCACCTCTGTTCGTTGTCCACAACATACGCCTGCCCATACCATAACCCCACCACCACCATGGGTCACTTAATCCACAACGTTGACATCAGCAAACCCCTCACCCACACAACGCCATACATACTGTCTGCCATCTGCCCTGTACAGTGAAAACTGGGATTTATCCGTGAAGAGACCACCTCTCCAAAGTGGCAGACGCCATTGAATTTGAGCATTTTCCCACTCAAGTCGGTTACAACGACGAACTGCAGTCAAGTCAAGACCCCGATGAGGATGACGAGCATGCAGATGAGCTTCCCTGAGATGGTTTCTGACAGTTTGTGCAGAAACTCTTTGGTTATGTAAACCGATTGTTGCAGCAGCTGTCTGGGTGGCTGGTCTCTGGATCTTGGAGGTGAAGATGCTGAATGTTGAGGTCCTGGGCTGGTGTAGTTACACGTGGTTTGCAGTTGGGAGGCTGGTTGGATATACTGCCAAATTCTCTGAAACGCCTTTGCAGACAACTTATGGTAGAGAAATTAACATTCAATTCACGGGCAACAGTTCTGGTGGACATTCCTGCAGTCAGCATGCCAACTGCACGCTCCCTCAGAACTTGTGCTATCTGTGGCATTGTGCTGTGTGATAAAACTGCACATTTTAGAGTGGCCTTTTATTGTGGCCAGCCTAAGGCACACCTGTGCAATAATCATGCTGTCTAATCAGCATCTTGATATGCCACCTGTGAGGTGGATGGATTATCTTGGCAAAGGAAAAGTGCTCACTAACACAGATTTAACAGATTTATGAACGATATTTGAGAGAAATAGGCCTTTTATGTACATAGAAAAGGTCTTCGATCTTGGAGTTCAGCTCATGAAAAATAGGGGCTAAAACAAAAGTGCTGTGTTTTTAATGTTTTTCAGTGTAGATATGAGGCATAAGGAGGTGTGAGATTTTTGGAACCAATGCTGCATGACACTGGCTGAAATTTATATAAAACACAAATTTAAAGCAGCGCTAGCCCTTAAAATTGTATAAAAATAAATAACACTAGATTTCTCCTAAATAAAACATGTGACACTCTCAAGTAAAAGATTGGATATTAAATTTTGTTAAACAATTTTTAAAAAATTATGTATAAGATATTGTGAAATGATAATATTTTTTGGTGCTAAAATACATAGATAATTATAAAAAACTGTGAAATCGTGCTAAAGTCCATAAAAAATAAATTGGTATCCCTTAGGTGATCAAAGTAAGGTGCTCCGGTGCCGGTTATACAATAAAGTGCTCCAAGGTGAAAAGGTGCCCCTCTTGGTTCGCTACTCACCACAGCGCCAATAATTAAGAGCCTCAACAGTATTGCAAATAAGCCTTGACACCAGGATATTTTCCTCTGTACGCCTTTCACTGTAAATAAGGGTCCGCTTGCGCATCCACCTACAACATAATGTCCACTCCTGTCTGAGTGGACATTATGTTGTAGGTGGATGCGCAAGCGGACCCTTATTTACAGTGAAAGGCGTACAGAGGAAAATATCCTGGTGTCAAGGCTTATTTGCAATACTGTTGAGGCTCTTAATTATTGGCGCTGTGGTGAGTAGCGAACCAAGAGGGGCACCTTTTCACCTTGGAGCACTTTATTGTATAACCGGCACCGGAGCACCTTACTTTGATCACCTAAGGGATACCAATTTATTTTTTATGGACTTTAGCACGATTTCACAGTTTTTTATAATTATCTATGTATTTTAGCACCAAAAAATATTATCATTTCACAATATCTTATACATAATTTTTTAAAAATTGTTTAACAAAATTTAATATCCAATCTTTTACTTGAGAGTGTCACATGTTTTATTTAGGAGAAATCTAGTGTTATTTATTTTTATAAAATTTTAAGGGCTAGCGCTGCTTTAAATTTGTGTTTTATATCATTCCTAAGATTTTCTTAGTGTCGCAGCAGCTGCCCATTTATAATATATTATTATTTTATTTGCACTGAATTTATACACCATTTGATCACTTGGAGATTTATAATTTAGCTATTTTATTCCATAAGCGCGGGTATAAATTAGTTTCTCACACTGGCTGAAATTTGATGGCCCAGAAAATGTTATGAAATATAAGGAAGTTGGTTCTTTGCTCCAAAAAGTTAAATGGAGCGATGGGGAAGTGAAGAAAAAGCATGTGCTACTGGGGAGGAGAGCGTTAGGCTTCATTCACATGGGTATAGCTATCTGTACACCTGTGTGAAGGATTGTCTTTGCACAGGATGCATGGGTGTTTCCTGCATCCATGTACAGGCAGACTGTTTCACGTCTATAGGTGATGGTCCAAATTAGACGGCTGTGCCGGTCACTGAACGCATTTGATGATATGCACCTGCACGGCTGAAAAAATTGCAACCAGTGGCTGCGTCCCAATAGCCATTAATGTTACTGCCTGCATGTGGATGCATTGAACACCAGTGCATCCCATGCGTGCCTTTCCTGCAGCTTACAGTTAGGTACACCATTGTGTTGTGAATGAGGCCATAAAGTGAGCCATTACTTTGCCCTGCATGTTAAAAGCACAGATTTTTTTTAAGTTGCCACAGGGGGCCAAAAAAAAAAAAATGTTGGATGTCTAGTCCTGTACTAAACAATCTGTTTTTGTCAGTCTTTAGTGGTCTCCTGCTTATACTCACATAACCATGGGCATTGTTGGAAGCAGAAAGAATAGGATTAAAATAATATTTTAAAAACACACACGCACACACACACGCACACACACACCTTTATAATCAATAAAATAAAAACAACCTGAGATGCCCTAAAATAAAAATAGTGAAGGACGAACAATAGTATAAATCAAATCAGTTAAACACATTTTGGTTTTACAAAACAGCAAACATGTAAATGATGACATGAATAAATCTGTATATACAGTATGAGTCATAAATGATATGATTTATTATCTGAAAAAAAAAAATTAAGTAGTTTATTATGATTGCACAAAGTATGTTGGGTGAATAATTGATTAAAAAGCGATGTGGACAATCAGTGAAGATGTAAAAAAAGAAAAAAGAAAAAACAGAAATTATACAATACTAGAGGAAAAAACTGCTACTGCAGTTTACACACCATCTGGCTCTTGGCCCTGGCTTACAGATGAAGCCCAGGGCTGGTTGTTTAGATGTTTGGACAAAACATTTTGTGCCAGTGTAGTGTTCCCATTGTCTTTGGGTGTTATTATTCTGCATTACGAATAGGTTTGCTAGATTTGTACATGGGCACAAACATTTACGTGACAGCCTGCTAATTGTGAATCTCTGACCAAGAATGGGAATTTCTTCTACTCTAAACTCCTCTCCGGGATCCCTTACACTGGCAGACTTTTCTCCCTGGCTGCCAAAATGCCACAAATTTGATTAACAAGTTCCTCACGTCTTGCGTAGATGCAAAATTTTTCTCTCTGCACAGGGAAACCCTGCTTTTGCAGCAAGAAAAACAAACAGAGAAAACAAGTTTTGAGGTTGAAATGGATATCAGCGATCACTACATTCTAACACCGGCAGGCCAATAACCATCAAATCTACATACAAAATATAGGACATTAGATGGCTGGTCTTGTTGGAAAACACAGCACATAATTCTGCCACAAACCAGGACACTTTAAAACTTAAGTTAATTAAATATTTTTTACCTAAAGAATATTTTCTCTTTGTGCTGGTGGCTACTAGGTTTGTTGAAATCTTTCATCCTTTATCCCCGGATACCCCGCAGCTGTAATCATCTAGTGCTGTGGGGATTACTACAAGTACTATATTATGGAGCTGTCCCAAGCACTTGTCAAAAGTGCCGACTATGCCTTCGGGCATGTTCTCATATCTGCAGCTGCGGAATGCAATACGGGCTCAGCCCTCCTTGCTGTGCCCAGAACTGTCCCCGACTCTGGTCTTTGCTATGATGAGGCGCTGTGACGCGACTAAAGTGTTGATCTCGGAATGTTATTCTATGCTACTGACTGACTATTTGGAGAAATTTCCTAGCCCTGCTAAAACTCACTGGGAGACAGATCTTGGGGATATTAGTGACGATCAGTGGGATGAGGCACTGGAGTCGGTGCGCACATGCTCTCTTAGCGTTGCGACTCTCCCAACTATACACACTTCTTAGGGTGCACCGCACCCCCCTCCGTCTTCATAGGATGGGTCTCAGAATGGACTCCTTGTGCACCAGGTGTAGTAGGGATTGTGGGGACCTCATTCACCTCCTGTGGCGTTGCCCCAAGCTTCATAGGTATTGGACGGCGGTGGTCCGGACTGTGAACGCTGCATTTTCACTGTCTGTATCAGTGGACCCAAAGCCGTGCCTTCTTGGCATGGTGGAGGATTACTCGCCTGATACCAACGTACGGTTGGCAATGTCAAGGGCTTTGTTTCAAGCTCGAAAGCTCATTTTTCAGCACTGGACGTCCCCGTCCCCTCCCACATTGGAGATGTGGGTGCACGCCATGGGAACTACTCTGCGCTGCGAACGCCTGATATATCAACATAGAGGTGTCCCGCTAAGGTATGAAAACATTTGGGGTGGGTGGTTGGCACAGCCGGGCCTGGCCCCCGCAGATCTAATCATGGACCGCTTGCTGCAATAGTGCCCTATGTTTTTTGATGTGGGGGTGAGGAGGGAAATGTGTGTGGTGCCATGGGACCATGACCGGGCAACTGGATGTATTTTGCTGGAGTTGTGCTCATCTGGGAATGCTGTGCATATTCTACTTGATTGTTTATTCTCTCTTTGTAAGAGAGCTTATTATGTGAAGCCTGTGAACCTTTGTTTTGTTCAATAAACTTTGTTTCTGATTTAAAAAAAAAAAAGTGCCAACTATGCCTGCCCTTTCCACCCCCCAGCTCCATTCATAAAAGCTGATAGGTCCAGTGCCTCGTATTAAAGCGGTAGTAAAGTCTTCTTTTTATTTTGTGCCTACAGGTAAGCCTATAATAAGCCTTACCTGTGGATACAGTAAATATCTCCTAAACGTGCACATGTATAGCAGCCCATGATGACACCAGTGCATGTGCACTGCACTTTCAATGGACGGCATGCCATCCATCGAGTGAGCAATGCTGCAGCAGTGACTCCCGTGCACATGCGCGGGCGTGACATCAACATGGTTAGGCCATTCAAACTGCCAGAGCCGGTGAAGCCCGAAAGGAAGACCAGGTGAAGATGGATTCCCTGTCAATGGTGACGATGCGCAGCTAAGGGGTCCAATTTTTTTTTTTTTTTTTTTTTTTTTTTTAGGTAATGCTGGTCATGTACTACACGAAAAATCGTTCAAACTCAGTTTAGAAAAACGAACACTTGGCCGTGATAGCAGATGATCGTGCTGTCATTTAATGACCGATAAATCGTTCAATGGACATTTTGTTTTTGTTCTTTTTTTACATATAACTAGTGCAGACAGTTTGGATGAGAAAAACATTAACCTTTCAATTTATCGTTCATTCGGCAGAAAATTTCCAAACTCGTCCTTCGTTTTATTGGCTCAAAAACGTCACATCCGATTAGTGCCCATTAACTGGCCAAAAAAACGAACAAACTGTCCAAATGACAGAATTTCGGACAATTTTTCATATAGTATATGGCCACCATTAGTCACCGATGCATACTAGCACATTATGACATGAGCCTGCGGGGGTAGGGGGGACCCTTTTATTTATTTTTTTAACGTGCTGTGGCTTTTTGGTGCTGTTTTGATGGAGTTTTTGGGGGAGCAAAGGAATTAAGATTTCAATGAACATAACTGCCACCAACACAAGAGTGCCATCCCAAGTGCTAATTTAAGAGGAAAAAAAAGTTTAACTAAACCTAAACTTTAAACAGACCCTAATATAATAAAAATGCATTAAAACCAAAGTAGCCTTCAGTACAAAATAAATAAATAAATGCGAGAATGATCAATACATAGGTCTAAAAGGCAGCTGAACTTAAATGCAAAGCTTTACTTTTCTTAAAAATTTAAAGTTGAAATGCAACCCTCCCATCTCTCAAGCCTTAGTCCTTTCATGTGATTGTCATCAAAAAAGAAAAAAAAAAAAAGAGAGAGGGTGAGTTCAGTCTAAACATTTAACAGAAAAGTCGATTTTAAACTTTTTGAACTAAAACCTCGGCTGCCTATATCTTTGGATCTTTTGATCATTTCACGTGCAGTTTTCATTGGTGGTAACCTATGTATTTTCTTTACTGTATGCTGAGCTTGAATTGCCCAGATCTGAGACAGCCTTATTTAGATAAATGGATAACCATACCAGTAACAATGAAAGCTTGTACATGCATCGTTCTCTCATTACATTTTTCCCAACACAAATAAAATATAATTTTCTTAAAAATCAGGGACTGTTCTAAAGAGAATTGAGCCTTTATTAGACATGTGCCTCATGTATCAATCTCATGAAGTAGAAAGAAGGCTCCAGTTGCTCCCAATGATTTAAGAGTACGAATGAATAATGTGATTTACTACTCTAAAAATTGTGACATGATCAAAAGGCATTCAAAGTGTCTTCTTCTTCTGACTTCTTACCTGCCGGCACTAGAAGATAATTTTAAACAAATCCGTGCCTTTTATTGAAACGTGCAATAATTAAGAGCCCTTCTGAAGTGTAGTGCAATAAAATGCCTGCTATGTTTCTGTCGCAGGAGGTATTTCACAGTTTTATAGGTCAAAATATTCTAGTCCTTTGCTCATCGGACAAGTGTAACCTGTATTTCCTTGTTAGATAGTCTTGAGTACTTGGTGGCCTGCAAATAACTGGACCTGGCCTCAAAGCAGGGTTGCTGAATGCCCTATAGGCAGGGACCTATTTTCAGTAAATTGTTCTGTTACATTTTTCCATATTTCCAAGTCTGCAATTAGCAAATCACTAAAAATACCATCCATGGAATCTGAAAAATTTCTATACTGACTGTTGGGATTTTACAGTGAACCGGTTCTTTGATCATGCGGTAAATCAAAGGGTTCACAGCACAGTAGCCAAGTGATTAGCACTTGTGTCTAGCAATACTAGGGTTGTTGGCTCGAATCCCAACTATGGCACTACCTGCCTGGAGTTTGCATGTTCTCCCTGTGGGTTTTATCCCACACTCCAAACTCATGCTGGTAGGCCTGAGAATACATGATTTAAGCACCTTAGATTGTAAGCTCCTTAAGGGCAGGGACTGATGTGAATGTACATTATATGTAAATTGACAGTGCTATATACTGTAAGTACCTGTATTAAATGAAACACATATTTCCTCCATTACAAGTGGCCTGTTCAGGGCAAAGTGTCTGTGTAAAGGGGGCTCTGACCCACACATTACTAGCACTCCCATGCTGCTCCTTCTGCAGGCAAAAGCAGAGAGCATGGTGGAGCATATGACTTCCTTCCATGTGATAGTACTCTGGTCTAGCAATCAATTGCTTGGTCTGAGTACTGGCACATGGCAGAGGAGGTAATGTCACTGCTTCCCTTAGGCTCGGTTCACACCTATGCAGTTTGCTTTTGATAGTTTCTGCAGTGCTTTTTGCTGTATATTTTGCGTTTTTTGCACACGCGATTTTGCCATGAATTTTGTTTTGCATTTTTTATGTTTTTTTTTGCCAATTTGTTGTTGGGTCGATTAAAAAAAATGCAAAACACAAATTACCGCAAAAAAACACACTACATGCCTTTCTGCAGCTTCTCTATTGAAGTCTACTGAACCACAAAACGCACCATTTGCATTAAAAAAAGTCACTGGCCCTTTCCAAAAATGCAGCGGCTGAAAAAAGCATAGATGTGAATATGTTCTATAGGAAACCATGTTAGATTAACTGCAGTGCGTTTCTGCAAAAAGCAACGAAAACCGTATGGGTCTGAACCCGGCCCTAGCGTCCAAGACTTGGGATTCTGTTGCTGGTTGTGAAAGATGTAGGCGCAATAGCAAGGGGAGTACCAGTGGGTCAGAAGAGAAAGCCCTTTATAATGACAGGGTCTCTTTAAAGTAAACCTTTCTCTTTGTCTTGCATGGACACACGTTAGGTTTGCGTAGTCTCTTTCAACATAATCCATCAAAGATGCCATTTTTTAAATATAATTCATGCAGCTACTACTGTATGAAAAAAGGTTTTCTCATCACTTTAGAAGAGTGACTACGTTTTTATTGTCACTTTTTTTTTTTTTTTTTGCATACCCCCATAAGAGGGATCTTGAGGTAATCACATAAACCACAGATCTGCCCTGACAAAATGTTTTAGGAGAAAAGATTTAGCAGTCCAGCACCTAAATGTGGACAACCACATACAAGGGGCAAGTGTCAAGATTCAAATCAATTGGGCTAGTTCTGTGAGTAACAAGTTAGAAGTGTGAGACCCCAACATTTCCAATCCTTCCTCACTGGACTAAGAAGGAATGTCACTACGTGAATAGTGTTATGCCACAGTCAAAGTCCTGTCTCTTCTTTCCTCCTCCTGTAAGCTTACATAAACCCCTACCCTTCTAGTTCCCAGTGCCTGAAACATGTTAGCAGCAACTACCTGATCCTCAACAATGGCACTGGTGTAAAGGGGCCTGTGAGACATTACAAAAATGTAAATGTTTAGGGAAATATAATAAAAGTATTTAAATCAATTTATTGAATATAAGATTTGCCTGGAGTTTCACTTTAACAACTCAAAATAAAGTTAAAGTTAAAGCTTTAAGCTGAAGCACCTATCTCCAATACTAAACTTACGATTGGACCCAATGAGTTACAGAGCTACTGTAGATCATGGACATTAACTGAAAGCAGTCTGAGCGATGAGAACGTCAGCAATTGTGCCAAAAAGGCTTAGATCACATCAACACTACAGTTGTTTACACCCGTCTGGCTATTTTGAAACATAACTGTCATATGCTACAATCTGATGCAATTTTACTTTGTGGGGGTGATCAAGAAAAACAGTTTAATATATTTCAAACGGTCTTGAAAGTGGTCCTGGTATTGTTTGTTTCAGTTAAGCTGTACCATTGCCATACATTGGAATAGAAAGCACTTACTTAGAACCCAACTCCCCACAGCTGCTGACTAGTCTAGGCATCCATGTAGGTTGTTTGGGAGGTAAGGCAGTTTTAGCAGGAAGCCCTTAGGTGCATTTTTGGGTTTAGTGATGAGCAGCCTAGGCTGCCTATGATACCACACCTGGGAGAAGCTATGGATTTGTGAAGTGACAGTTTGAGTATCAAATGCATGCAGTGTTGAAAAGGCAACAAACACAGGAGCCATGACAATCATAACAATAAACTTGGCTATGCTATGACCTGAAGATGACATTCTTTGGATACCATGGACGCAATGGTTTAGTGGTAAGCACTGCTGCCTTGCAATACTAGGATCATCAGTTCAAATCCCAACCAAGTCACTACCTGCATGGTGTTTGAATGTCCCTGTGCTTGCGTTTCTTTCCTCCTGCACTCCAAAGACACGCTGATAGGTTAAATTGGCTCCAGTCTAAGATGGCCCAGCCCTGGTGAATTTATGCATGTAAGGTAGGGACCTTAGATTGGAAGCTCTTTGAGAGCAGGGACTGAAGAGAAAGTTCAATATATGCAAAGTTCTGCATACAATGCTAGCACTATTCAAATAATTATAATTAACAATACACTGATTACGAGTCTGGCCAGGTCCATATTAACTGCATAGGAGGCTGTCCTCCAAGTCATACTGAAGTGGAACTTCACAGAAAAATAGACATTCTGCTCTTCCACCTCCTCCCTCACTCCTTTGGCAGTAATGCAATCACTTTTTTTTTTTTGGGGGGAGGTTATGGGGACAGGTACCCGCTCCCACTTCTGCTGGAATCGCCTAGGCGATACCAGCAGAAGTTTGTCCTCTACCCTCCCAGTGTCACAGGTCCCAGTAGGCTGTGGGACCATTCACAGAGTGCAGCGCGGTTCGCGCATGCAAAATGGGGAGCCGGCTGTGAAGCCGCAGGGAGCCACGGCTGGCTTCCCACAGTCAACATGGCAATGCCAGGGACCTGAAGACAGAGGAAGAACCGGCCCAGGTGAGGACAGCACTGGATCTATGGACAGGTAAGGGTCTCTGTATTAAAAAGTCACCAGGTACAGTATTTAAAGCTGCTGTATTTTTTTAAGCGAGTGAAAATCCTCTTTAGGGAAGCATTTCACCCAATTGTTTTGTTTTTGAACTTTTAACATTTTTATATATATTTTTTCCCAAATAAAAAACAAAATGAAAATTCCATGCTGTTGTGGCTGGTATACAAGTATTAAGAGTTATGGGCAGTTGTAGGGAAGAGCAAACTATAGACCCTGTCCCATAAACTTATTTTTTTTCATTTGCAGTGATTACAACAATTACATCAAATTGGCAGGACTAACAGACATCCCTAAAGAGTTACCAGTGCCCTGGGGTAAAATACAATGTGCCTATCAGTGTCCACAAGTGCTTGGCACACAGTAGCCAATCTCTAATGACTTCACACCTTTAAAAAATTAATGTTTTTACATCTGTTTTAATCTAGATCAGTTATTGCTGTAGAATCTTTAATGTGTGTGCAGCCTTACTGTGATATTTTGGGAACTAAATTCAGTTATACCTACAAGGAAAACAAAAGTTCAATGAAGCATACAGCAAAATTGCTTCACACAGCACATTTCTGCTCTTCTCCACACATGTTTGGTCCATGTGACATTATGTCATTCATTTTCCATTGGCTGCAATGACATCATAGTGTTACAAATGGATAACAAAACACACAAGAGATTACTGGGCGACTGCCAACTTGTTTTCCACTGTATAACTTATCATGCTTTTATCAACGTTAACCAAAAAAGGTATGCTATGCTAATTAAAATTATTCAAATTTCTTTAATAGCACAGACTGAATGCTATTTTCTTTTGTTTTATTAAATACCACTTAATACAATATGGTAAAAGAGGTTTTGTTGATAAGAAACTATGTTTTTTTTGCTGGCACGTCTCGCAGTTTGTAAATCTTCACGCCAATGACATAAACCAGATTGCCCAGTGGTCAGGTCAATTGTCACAGGTGTTATTTAATATAGAAGTTCTTACTCTGTAAACATTAAATTGTTATAAAACACATGTACCTTAATAAATGCATAGCAACATGTTTGACTTCTCTCCGCCCTTCGATTGTCCAGTAATCAGCACTGGAAATTGCCAGTCATTTAATAACGACAGCATGCAACTTAGCTCAGCCACCCTCATGCGATCTACCTCCTATGAATATGAAGTCTGACTGGGAAGCGCTTCCTCTGTGTCCTGACACTGTCAAAATTGTGGGTAGCAAGAGGGGGGCTGAGCGAGACCATGGGGTTGCTTGCAAATGGCACAGTGTTGCTTACTGGACAACCTGTGCGCAGACAGTCAAACATGGTACTATGCAATGTATAAAAGGTATATGTTAGAGATCAACCGATTAGCGGCAAAGCCAATATATCGAGGTCCGATCTACACTTTCCCCGATATATCGGAATCGGCCACCAAGGTGATCGATATTGCCGATATTTTGGGAAAGTGCTTGTATCGGAGTGATGCCTGCAGCTAGAGGCATCACCCCGGTACCGGCGTCCATAGCCGACGGTCGGCTGTCTTGTAATGACAACCGATGCGGCTGAGAAGCCGCTTGGCTGTCATTACAAAGGAGCGGGAGGGGACGTTCCGCCCCCCCTCCCGCTGCCTTCCGCGGCTCGCCCAGGTCTCCCATCCCACCGGGCAACCAGCCTGCAGGGCTGCCGAAGACCCGATTAAAGCCGCATTCGGCTCTGATCGGGTCTCCATGTAAAAACCCCGAAGTGATGTCATGAAGGACATCCCTTAGGGGTACTGTCTGCAGCCAGATTAAAAAGAAATCACAGCATTCAAAACAGCCAAACTTGGCGTTTTTGAATGCTTTTAAGTGCAGTGTCTTTTAGACCCCCAGATCCCTCCACAAGAGTACCTGTCAAATAAAAAAAATTTAAAAATAATCGGCCGATATAGATATGCATTGGCCAAAATATCGGTATCGGTATCAGCAACCAAAAACCGATATCGGTCGATCACTAGTATATGTATTGCTTCCTGGACAACCGGAGCGCAGACAGTCAAACAAAGTACTATGCAATGTATAAAAGATATATGTATTTCATGGTGGTGTAACGTTCATAGAGGTATACTTCCATTTTACAGTGGAACTCCAATGCTTATTATTTTACTCACCTATGCTTCTAAATCAGAAGAGGCTTCCATCCTTGATTTCCCCTCTGCAACTGATGCTGCCAAAGTCTTTGCACACAGATACCCATCACAGAATTTGTGGATGAGTGACAAGAGACATAGCTTTCCTTTCCTAATCGAAAAGTATGTCTGGTTGCCTCCATCCCTAAATAGTATTGTGGAAAAGGGGGGGGCTGTGGGACTTTAAATGAGTTTTGCAACCAGGCATATGTGTTTCCAAATGAGTATCATATAAAGCCCCTACACAAGGAGGGGAACCCATCAAGAGCTGACATAATTGTACAGATTTAATAAACCATATTTATTTTTCACATATATAATTATTACAAAATGGGTATAATGCACTCATTTCATATACAATAAAATCCATAAAATGAATAGGTTACATCTGACATAAATTTCTCTATAGATACATGATCTGGAAACATGAGATACTTGAATACAGCTGAGTAAATATAGGCTCTACGCGTTTCGTGGACCTCCATCCACTCATCAGGAGCTTGAAGAAAAACAGTATCTAAAAAATACATAAAAAATCTCAATTATACCAAAGTAATTTTGAGGAAAAAAAAGGGAGAAAAAAGGAAAAAGGGGAAAAAAAGGGGGAATACATTTAAAATGGAATGGGCACTACCTGAAATGGTGTCACATATCCTAAAGTATTCCAACTGGGAAAATTGAAAAACGAAGGCTGATCCGAGAAATGCCTGACCCGGGGCTGAGGCATGGACATCATCCAGCACACGGGGGAGAAGAAGCAGCAAAGAGGTGAAGAGCCAGTGGGTGGTTGATAATAAGGCAGATGTATTTGAATCAAAAGAATCTATAAATATATAATGCTTGATTTAATTGTTATATATTCCTTTCAAAATAAGGAAACTAATTGATCTCAAAACCACCACCAGATCTGTGAGAACATAATGAAAGCCAGAGAGTCTGGGAACCATTGCCAGAAAAAGTGAACATCCAGATAAAGAAGGGTGCAGAAAGAGCGGTGGAACCAGGCTGCAAATCTCCAAGTGGGGAGACAAATGAAAAAGTCGTGGAAACGTGGCCAAACCACAAGAGAAAGAATGAAATAGAAAAGAGGGTGAAAAGGCAAGGAAACGGAAAGGGTGCATGTCTGTCCCATAGTAGACGGGAAAAGAGATGTGCATAAAGTGAATATAAAGTGGGTTAAAACAGAAACAGAAGGATACATACCACAATGTACACCTCCACAATGGGAGGATAAGAGGATTTAATGGCAAAGTGAGCTGAAATAACCCAACTGCATGTCCCGATGGGCGAGGATGAGTCCATGTCAACGCCATAATGGCGTCTGATCTATATAGGCGGAAGTCAAACCTCCCACAACCGGTCAGCTGACCGGATGTTGGTCGGAGAGGAACCGCCACAGACGCAGATGAAAGAAGCGTAACCATGGAAAAATGACGCCAGAGGGCGCCAACCCCATGGAGAGCAGATTATGGCGCCGATGGTTGTAGCAAAGCCCGACCCCCCACCTGGATGCAGAAAGGCAGAGGCAGGTACAAGGGAGGAGCGGCTAACAACCATTGCAGCCCCGGAACCGGAAACTCGGACCAGCTCCCGTGATTCAGGTCCACTCTAAATTGGGGAGTTGTGGTCCAAGTGCAGGCATTATGATGCCATCATCAAGCTGCTAACAGGCCCATACAATTAGGAAAGTGCAGGAGGGGAATTATGAGAGCAGTCACGTGACCGAGCATTGACAATGGAAACTAAACAAAGGCATTTTTACAGATATTTGAAAATTTCTATTTATTGTACAGTGGCCCAAGAGGTGGTTGGCTTGCTGTTTATTTTTATTTTTCAATATTTTTATTGAAGTTTTTAAGACAGATAAACATTAATGGAATTTAACAACATTACTTAAACCTGTATCGCAGCACAGAAGATATTACGGAAGAGTATATTCTTCTTTTAACCTGCACACTTGCTACTGGTCAGTTTTTGACAAGTTACAATAGGGTATACTACAAAGTAACATTCATGTAACTTAAAAACAAAAATAGGTACATTTTGGTTTCCCTGTCGCTCCTCCAAAAATGATATTGGGGGAAGGGAGAAAATCATCTCAGTGCGGCTGTAAGACCGGTATCCTCTTTCCCATTCAGAATCAGTGAAATCGAGAAATCCAGTCCATAAATTAGGATATTGAAGGGGAGGCTATAGCACCCCCCTTCAAGGTTATATTTATTACTAGAGATCTCCTATTGTTTATCTCCCTGGTATTGCAGGGAGAATAAAAGGATGAGAGGAGGTAACCAAGAGAAAGAGGGAAGAGAGGAAAGAAAAGAAAAAAAAAAAAAAGTGTACAGAGAGGAAGAAAGTGCACTACATATTATGAACCTGCCTGATCTCTGATGCTTGACAAGGGATCAGACAAGTATTTAATCCAGGGTTCCCAGATTTTATTCAAATATGGCTTAGCTGTCAAGTAAGATTGCAGAGTGGCACTTGTTTAACATGACCCGCGGCAGCTTGGTTTTCACCAAGTCGAAGGGGGTCTTGGGTGTGCTCCCGGACCTAACTACTGTAATACTAGCTGCCCTGAAGATAAATGCTACAATTTACCTTGCATGTCTTGGTGTCTCGTCACCTGGACGTCCCAGTAGTGCTTGCTGTGGTGATTTAATTAGATTTACCTGTGTTGGTAACTAAAATTGAAGATATAAATCCAGAAGCGCTTTACTTTTGGACAAGACCATGTGTGCAGTACTCTGCCTTTCATGCCACAACCTCGAAAGCAGGAGGGGGTAGCCCCTGGGACGTATTATGCCCTCTCACCGATACCATGTACCACCCCATCAGAACTTTATAGTTATCAGCAATCAATGAGGTATTGATGTACAATTCTGAAGCACACTGTGTCATTTTGACCACTTGACCTCCAGAAGGTTCCCCCCCCCCCCCCCCCTTCATTGCCAGGCAATCTTTTGCAAAATGACACTGCGTTATTTTAGCTGACAATTGCGTGGTCATGCGACGCTGTACCCAAATAAAATGGATGTCTTTTTTCCCCCACAAGCTTTATTTTGGTGGTATTTTTATTTTTTGTGCTATATACAAAACAAAAACAGACAACTTTTTTTTTTGCTATAAAACATATCCAATAAAAAATGTAAATAATCAAATTTCTTCATCAATTTTGGCCAATATGTATTCTGCTACATATTTCTGGTAAAAAAAAATCCCAATAAGCGTACATTGATTGGTTTGCACAAAAGTTATAGCGTCTACAAACTATGGGAAATTTTTATGTTTTTTTTTTACTTGTAATGGCGGCAATCAGCCACTTATGGCGGGACTCTGACATTGCGGCAGGCACATCGGTTACTAAGTGACACCTTTTGATACTTTTTTGGGGATCAGTGACACCAATACGGTGATCAGTGCTAAAAAAAATATACACAGTAACTGTACTAATGACAGTGGCAGGGAAGGGGTTAACATCAGGGACAATGAAAGGGTTAAGTGTGTTCCCTTGCTAACTGTGCGGGGGTGCTTGTACTGTGGGAAGACAGAGATCCATGTTCCTGCTTAGCAGAAACACAGGATCTCTGTCTTCCCTACAAACAGAATGGTGATCTGCCTTGTTTACATAGGCAAACCCACTGATTGGCTCCTGCTGTGTTTTTGCATTCATTGATGACCATCATGGGACTCTGCTGCTATTTTTTTGGGGCCATTTGTTAGGCACCAGTGCTCTGACTTTTTGTCATCTCATTTGACACCGCTAGCGCTTAGGCTGGGTTCACATGTGAATTGGATGCGGGTTTCTTCGCATCCAATTGGCATGACAAGCGAGTATGTTTGGCTCTCAATGGAGCCAGATCACACAGGTCTGGGGCAACCGTGGAGCAGATTTCAAAAGGGTCCTGTGCGTGTTTGGGTCCGGTCCTGGTGTGAATTCAGGCATAAATCTGGATCTGAATTGCACCTGAACCGGTGAACAGATACACAACGGACCACAGGCATGAACCTGCACATATGTGAACCTGGTCTTAGTTACTGGCCCAACAATTTCATATGGGGCAGGAAGAATGTTCTCAGCCCTGTGTAATTAAAATGCAGGTTGTGGTGTGGTGGGCAGTATTTTATTGCTTAGCCTTGCCTGAGCAAGGTTTATTTTAATGTAAACAATCTTATCAAAAGACGTTTATGTATAAAAACATATTTCTATATCAAACTTACACTTAACTCTGTATATGGTGACATCCGTTGCATTCATAGTTACATAGTAGTTGAGGTTGAATAAAGACAATAGTCCATCAAGTTCAACCTGTGTAGGTGGGTGTGGCCGTAATCATCTCTCTTACCCCTTAATGTTCTGATCCTTGAGATGTACGTCCAAGATTCTTTTGAAAGTTGCCATACTTCCCGCAGTTACTACCTTTTGTGGTAGAGAATTCCACAATCTTGTAGCCCTAACAGTAAAGAACCCCCTGTGTAGCCTGAGGTTAAAACACTTCTCCTCTAATCGCATTGTATGGCCTCGTGTCCTTATGCAATCCTTGTGACTGAATAGCTTTTTTTCTATGCTGAGATAACCATTGAGGTATCTGTAAATCGCTATCATGTCCCCTCTCAGGCGTTTCTTCTCTAGGGAGAATAAATCAAGCGCTCGTAAACGCTCTTCATAATTAAGGTCCTCCAATCCCCTAATTAGTTTAGTTGCCCTTCTCTGGACTCTCTCCAGCTCCAACACATCCCTTCTGAGGACTGACGACCAGAACTGGATAGAATACTCCAGATGTGGTCGGACCAGAGTTTTATAAAGTGGTAGGATTATAGATTTAACTCTGGAATACATCCCCTTCCTTATGCATGCTAATATTCTGCCTGCCTTAGTCTCCAAGTGCAAAACCTTACACTCCTCCACATTAAACCTAATTTGACATGTAGTTGCCCACTCTGTTATTTTGTTCATGTCATTCTGTAATATATCTGCCTCATGTTGTGAAGTTATTGCCCTGCCCAGTTTTGTGTCATCTGCAAAAACTGAAATTGAGTTACTGATCCCGTCCTCAATGCTATTTATGAATAAATTGAACAAGGTTGGTCCCAGAAGCACACCATGTGGTTGATTCCTGCAGACCTTATTGTAAAAATTAAACGTTTGTGGGGAATTGTATCAAACGCCTTGACAAAATCCAGGTACACCACATCCACTGGTCTCCCCCTATCTAGCTCACAGCTCACCTCCTCATATAATGTTAACAGATTGGTTTGACAAGAACGCCCATTTGTAAACCCATGCTGATTACTCCTGATGATGTTGTTGTCTTTAACAAACTCTTGGATATAGTCCCTTATCATCCCCTCCAGAAGTTTACATACTATTGACGTCAGGCTAACCGGCCTATAATTTCCCAGGACATGCCTCTGCCCATTCCTCTTATCTGAATGCTTTGTAGAAATTCAGTAATGGTTGGTAGACATACATCATGTTACTTAGGCTGCTTTGGCTTGAAACTGGTAGCAAACACACAAAACTCAAAGTAATAATTATTATAATGCAATCTAGCAATGCTCACATTAACTATAGATTCAAGTGAAATGTAAAGCTGGAAATAGATGGGTATTTTTTTTTTTTTTTTTGTTCAGCCAGCAGATTGAATGAAAGAAAAAAAAAAAAAAAAAAAGAAGAAGAAGAAGAAGAAGGAGGAAGGACTACAGATTCCTTCATCCACACAAACAAGATGGGTGGAAGAATCTCCCCTCCTCCCCACCAGGATATTGTGTTTTCACAGCTGTTCCCACTGCTGTCAGAATACACTAATCAGCTGCTGCAACTGCTGATCAACAACATTCTCCTTCGAACAGAAGTCAGTTAAAGGCTCAAGCAGGGACAGCCACACACTGATCGAAATTCAGCTGGTCCCTGCTGTATCAGCAAAATTTTGATCCATCTATGGCCTGCTTAAATTTTAATGATAGGTCCACTCTAATAAATGTATTTACTAGCTTTTTAGGCCTAAAAAATGTAATGAAGTTAATCAAATTCAAATGCATTTGTCTGTATTTTTCAACAAGAACAGGTAGTGTTGTGTATCTACATTTTGTTACTTATTTATATAATTATGTAAAGTAGGGGTTTATAATGCCTACCTAGTACCCATAACCAGAAAAAACTTTAGTGTTCCACAGAAAAAAAAAAACACACATTAGCTGAAAGTTTGCTGAGCCATTCATTCTCTTGTTCTTTTTAAGAGTCTAGCTGCAGCGAAGTGAAAACGTGAGCTGGCTGTAATTTTAGCATCCATGCATTAGGCCAAGAGGCAGCTTGTCCCATATGCTGGTGTTCCCAACTGCAGTAGTTAGTCGTTCAGAAGGAAATTGTAACAACTGTCTGAACATCTGTACCAAAAAAACTACACAGCACACTACTGTACAGACATATTTAACAATGGAACAGTTTGAGCAGCCAGAATTTTTCACCAACTGCTGTATCTCCAGTCACTGACTTGGCATCATTAAGGTGAACCAGATTCAGCATTTGGAAAGGTTTCCTAACAGGCCATTTCCTGCCCAAAAGAACATGTAGTCTGAGTTTTCAAAGATATCTAGCTGTTATAAAGCCTCTGCAGTTAAAAATCGGTATTAAGGCCAAAGTCAACCATTTATTATATTGCAGTGTACACGTACAACGCGACCACATCAATAGCAAACTTCTGGTAATGAAAATCGGAACTGCGCTGCTATGACCTCGATTTGGTTTCTGAAGTGATGGCGTCCCGAGCCTCGTTACAGAGTATGAGGTGCCTGCGCATCTCTTTTCAATAAGAGATTTTGGTAGAGACCCGGAACTAAATTAATCAATCCTCAATTTGGATGTCAAAGAAAATAGCATCACAAGCCTCGATGTGAACAGCGAGGCGTATACAAAGCATCATTCAGTAGGCAAGAACTTAAATCCAGATCACAGAAATAAACTAAATAAACTAATATGACATGGAGTGAACAAGAAGACCACACAAAAGGCGGCACTCACATACCTGACAATATTTAGTCAAAGAGGTTTGTCCAGATGGGTCATATATGATCAAACAAATAATAAATAAATCCAAAATGTTCAATGTACAAATTTTAAAACGATAAAAATTTTGCAAAAAATGTATTAGGCCCTATTGATAAATGCGTTAACATCCCAATGTTCATTTCAAATGGAAAGTGGGAACGTAACTCCTAAATCCAAAAAGTCTCAAGACGTGAAACTCCCCTAATGTTAAATACATTCCTCCTTGGAGGGGGCATTGCTATCAATGGATGACAAAATCTGTACCTCTTGGGTCACGATTGTAATATTTGCGATAATGTTTAGGTACACTATGATTAGTGAATCTGTTTTCAAAACGACCTCATTTCGTATGATTCACCATTATACCCCATAATAGGGAACCCAAGATTTATCATGGGAATAGAAGCACAACCTTTCAGGAATTTAGACAAATCGGGATGTTTCCAAGCCTCCCATTTTTTGAGAAATAATAAATGGCCGACATTGGAGATATTAATGGATGAGGGAGGGGACTTTAGACTTCCCTTCTGGAACGCACTTCAACTTTTTCATTTTTTAAGATCAATCTCTAACCCACAGAGGTATAACCGTCAGCTCACAATATTGGAAGAATATTGTAGTGATTCAGGGAACATATCCCATATGCTGGCAAAAATATACTCCCTGATAAATACTCCCAAAGTAGAATTTATAATTTATAAAAATTGTTTTTTTTTTTTTTTTTTGGGGTTTGTTTTATTTTTTGGGGTTGATTTGAGTTATAGAATAAAGAAGGAAGGGAGGGAGGAATATTGCTAGAATTAGTGGTAGAATAAATAGAAGATGTAGGAACCAAGTGTTTAAGGGACATGCTGTTCAAATTGTTTTGATGTTCTTATGTTTTCTTCCTTTGCTGGAATATGATATCCCACCCGAAAAACTTCAATAAAATTCTATTTGAAAAAAAAAAAAAATACATTCCTCCTTGGAGGGGGCATTGCTATCAATGGATGACAAAATCTGTACCTCTTGGGTCACGATTGTGATATTTGCGATAATGTTTAGGTACACTATGATTAGTGAATCCTTTTTTTATGTTAGCTATGCGTTAGTTTACCCTTACTGAAAATGGGCGAATAGTTCTGCCTATATATTGTTTCCCGCATGGGCAGGTTAACAGATACACAAGATTTTTAGTGGCACAAGTAGAAAAATGTTTCATACAATTAGGTACGATTGGGAACGGTGGATTTGAATTGTTGTGTTTTAGTTTTGCCACGGACATTATACTGGCATACATTGCACTTTTTACCAAGATAATAACCAATTAATCTGTGGAAAATTGAAGGCCTAACCGGAAGGTTAATGATGTTGGGGGCGATTTTACTTTGCAATAAAAGGGCCCCCTATATATAACTTTGGCCTTATTTGGTAATAAAGGACCCAAAATACGATAATTTTTCAAAATGTCTCAAGGTTTATTAAAAATGTGTTTAATCGGTTTGTGTTGGATTGAGAAGGAGTGAACAGGGACCATTTAAATGTATCCTCTTTGTTTTGACGAGGCTTATCCCCAAAAAGGGAACTCCTGTCCACTTCTAGAGTCCTCTGTATTTCAGAATCCAATTCCACCTGATCATATCCTTTATCCAAAAATCTTGGTTTCAAAACTAAAGCTTGTTGCTTAAAGTCATGAACCCCAGTGCAGTTTCGTCGCAGGTGAAAACATTAACTGGACTGTAGCCAAGCTTTATGATGGCAACTGTCAACTGGGATAAAACAATTCCGATCAGTGGGTTTAAAGTAGGTTTTGAACCTAAATTGTCGATTATGCATTTCAATCTCTAAATTGAGGAAATTGATCCTCTCCTGACTGGATTTGTATGTTAGCGAAATGCCTCTATCATTCGTGTTCAAAAATATGAAAAATTCTTCTAAGGATTCAATACTGCCTTTCCACAGGAGAAGGATGTGGTCTACGTACTAGCCCATAGAACCAGATTGGATCTGTTCTGGGCATAGACGACACCCTCCTCCCACTTGGCCTTGAATAGGTTGGCTAAGCTCGGGGCAAATTTAGCTCCCCAACGCCACACTCTTTTGTTGGAAATAGAATCGGCCATCAAATCAAAAGTAATTGTGTCTGGTGGCAAAATCTAGTAATTCTAAAATAAAACTGCATTGGACACGTGACATTGAATCTTCACGTTATAAAAAGTGCTAAACTGCTTTAATGCCTAAATGGTGAGGTATGCAAGTATATAAGGCCACATCTGCTATAGCCAATATATAAATTACCATGGATGTCAACATTTTCCAAAAGCCTGATGGTATCTTTAGCGTTTAAGAAATGAAAGGGGTTTGTCTAACCAGGGGCTGTAAGTAAAAATCTATATAGCGTCCAATACGCAAAGTGATGGAATCAATCCCGCTTATAATAGGGCTTCCTGGAGGTTGTAACAGGTCCTTATGTACTTTGGGTAAATAGTACATTGTAGGAATTCTAGCGTCTAATGGCACCAAATATGCCTTTTCTTTTTTGTCAAAAAATGTGTTCTCTGTAACCTTTCTCAATAAGTTTGATAAGATCTTTCTTAACCACTACTGGACCGGAAGATTTTAACTGACAATTGCACGGTCGTGCGATGCTGTACCTAAATAAAATTGATGTCCTTTTTTCCTCCACAAATATAGCTTTATTTTGGTGGTATTTGATCACCTGTGCGATTTTTATTTTTTGCGCTATGAACAAAAAAAAAAAAAAAAAAGAATTCTGAAAAATAAAATATTTTTCACTTTCTGCTATATAACATTGCCAATAAAAAAAAAATCTATTTTTTTCATCATTTCAGGACAATTTGTATTCTGCTAAATATTTTTGGTAAAAAATATCCCAATAAGCGTATTTTGATTGGTTTGTGCAAAAGATATCAGGTCTAAAAACTTGGGGAAAGACTTATGTCATTTTTATTTTTTTTACTAGTAATGGCGGCAATCAGTGATTTTTAGGGGGACTGCAACATTGCGGCAGACAGATTCGATATCTGACATTTTTGGGGGGACCAGTGACATTACTACAGTAACCAGTGCTAAAAATAAGCACTATTACTGTACTAATGACACTGGCAGGAAAGGGGTTAACACCAGTGGTGATCAAAGGGTAAATGTATGCCTAGGGGGTGTTTTCTAACTGTGGGGGGAATGGGTTTATGGAATCAACTCAGAGACCTGTGTTCCTTAATAGGGTGAAACACAGGAACCTTGTGTTGATTGCTGACAGAACCGCTCTGTCTCCACGGGGAGCATTCACGGGTGCACGTCGGCAATCACGGCCGCCGGCCCCGCAGAACAGCTTCCCTGCTAGCAAATGGGGGCACGTGCCCCAATGATCGCTCCGACTAAGCAATGTACGGGTGCGGCGTTTCGCGGGAACCTGCCGACCTACTGCTGTATTTCTGCGGTGGCTGGTCGGCAAGTGGTTAAATGTGGAGGTGGGGTTACTAGATAGTTCTCTAGAAGTGTAATGATCGTTGAGGATCCTATTAATTTCTATTTGGTAGTCCATTTTGTCAAGAACAACAATTCCACCCCCCTTATCGGCAGGGTGGATAACCAAGTCTTTCCTTTCAGAAAAGGATTTTTTTTCTCAGTTTTTTTTTTTTTATCAATTTAGGCCAATTTGTATTCTGCTACATATTTTTGGTAAAAAAAAAAATCCCCAAAAAAGCGTATTTTAATTGGTTTGCGCAAAAGTTATAGCGTTTACCAACTATGGGATAGATTTGTAGATGTGAAAATACTTGCCAAAGTGCTTGCCAACCGCTTGAATAAGATCATCCCTTCTTTGGTACAGGACGACCAGGGCGGGTTTATCCCAGGCCGCTCTACCCGCATGAATATCCGTAGATTGTTCCAAAACTTACAATATCCCCATCCCAACTCCTCACCTCGAGTGATTGTTTCTCTGGACACCTGTAAAGCATTTGACAGTGTGGAATGGCCCTATCTGTTTCGAGTCTTGTAGATGTATGGGTTAGGCCCCCGAATGATCGCTTGGATTCGGCTCCTGTATACTGACCTTGTTGTCAGGGTCAGGGTTATAGCTGCGGTCTGCCCGAAGTTCTTGATCTCCAGAGGCACGAGGCAGGGGTGCCCTTTGTCCCCACTTTTGTTTGCCTTAGCTATTGAGCCTCTGGCTATACGCATCAGATCTGCCCCAGATATCCAGGGCCTGATTGTCGGTACTATAGAGGAAAGGATATCCCTTTATGCTGAAGATACGCTCGTCTACCTGGCAGATCCTTCTAACTCCTTGCGAGCCCTCCTAAGGGAGATGGAGATCTTCGGTGGATTATCGGGCTTCCGTATCAATTGGTCCAAATCAAATCTCTTTCCACTGGACCCTGAGGCTGAGCAGGGGATCTATCCGGGTTCCCAACTTCAGGTGACACGCTCCTTTCGCTATCTCTGGGTCATTGTCCAATTGCCGCTACACTCCTATGTGTCCAATAACCTGTGTCCCCTTATTCAACTTCTCCAACAACGTACCACACAATGGATGGATCTCCCCTTGAATCTGGTGGGTCGGGTCAATAAGATCAAAATTATTTTCCTCCCAAACTTCTGTATGTTTTGGCTAATGCCCCATGTAAAGTCCCTAAATCCCTGTTCAGACGGATCGACTCACTCATGTTATCATTTCTGTGGCATAAAAAGTCCCCTAGGATAGCAATGGAAACTTTAAAGTTGCCCACGCCACTGTCCGGCCTAGCCTTCCCTAATTTCTATTGCTATTACCTGGCGTCTCAATTGGTTCATGATTGGTTGCATCCTTCCTCACATAAACGCCTGTACTACTTCTGAGGCGGCCATTGTCACCTCGCTTTAATCCCTTCATAGTATTGTCTATTGCAGACAGGTCCCGCCGGGCCGAGGCAACCTCAGGCTCCAGACTACTTATTCCTTTTTAAACTGGTGGTCCAGCGCTTCTCCACCGATGCCTGGACCTCATCCCCTAATAGTCCACTTTGGTGCAACCCTGAACTGCTGTCCTTCCCATACTCCCAGTTTTGGATAGACAAGGGTATTAAATATCTAAATCACTTGTACACTGTCCAGGGGTTTAAATTTTTCTGGCAGCTCCGGGGAGAATTCGGGCTCCCTTCTTCATCCTGGTTCTATTATCTCCAAGCCAGACATGCCCTGCAGGCTCAATTTACCTCTCTTCTGACTCCTTTAAGTATGTCTGCCTTGGAGAAATTACTTAGGGATCCTGGCACTACTAAACTGATTTCCCAATACTACTTCTTTCTGATGACAGATTCCAATCCTAGATTTGCAAGGGCACAGGCAGGTTGGATGGCTATGGGCATTGACTTTAGTGAGGACGACTGGACTAAGTTTTCTACTACTTACCCTAAGTCCGTTCTGGCCTCATATAATCATCTGATTCAGCTCAAGGTGTTTCATCAGAGTCATTTTACTCCTAGCCGACTGCATAGGTTGGGCTTGCGTCCCACTCCCCGGGGCTGTGGGATGCCGGACGATTTTCTTCACTGTTTTTGGTCCTGTCCAGTAGTTTCTAAATTTTGGTCTGGTGTTGACTCCTTCATATCCGTGGTTCTTGGTATCCCTAACATCCTTCATCCGAAAAACTGCTTGTTGGGCGTGTTTGGGGACCTGTCGGTTGCCGGACACGTCAAGCGTCTACTCCGCATCCTGTATTTTTATGCTTGGAAGGCGATACTCCTGAGTTGGAAGGGGTCAATAGGGCCCACTGTTGCCACCTGGCTTCAATTAATTAATGTCTGTCTTCCCTTTTATAAACTTACCTTTGAACTAAGAGGTCGCCCACATTTATTTGAAAAAATATGGCATGGCTGGATTTCCAGTCCCCTTACTTTACCTCCTCCGAAATTGGTGGAGCGGGGTTCTGTCTCTGCTACTCCATAATGCAGTGGTTCTCAAATCCAGTCCTCAGGACCCACTAACAGGCCAGATTTTAAGTATTACCTTGGGGAGATGCAGACTGGAGTATTGCAATCACTTAGCAGCAAATTATATCACCTGTGATGTATTTCGGTTATCTTGCAAACCTGGCCTGTTAGTGGGTCCTGAGGACCGGAGTTGAGAACCACTGCCATAATGGAGAGATGATGACATTCCATGTACTGTATATGTCTCTGTTGCACTTGACCTAGGATTGTTCCTTTGGTTATACTGTGTTGCTGTTCTCTCTCCTATGCCAGATGTGTCAAGGGGGGGGGTGACCAAGAGCACCAGCGTTAATGGCCATGTTTAGTCAATTTGACTTTGTTTTGCCTTCTTTTGTTGTTGTTCTTCTGTATTGTTTGGTTTCTCTATATGTTCTTGTTTGCAAACTTAATAAAAATATCTTTAAAAAAAAACAAAAAACTATGGGATAGATTTTTGGACTTATTGTTTTTTTTGTTGTTTTTATTAGTAATGGCAACAATCAGTGATTTTTAGCAGGACTGAGACATTGCGGCGGACACATCTGACACTAAGTAAAACTTTGGGGACCAGTGACATTAATACAGTAATCAGTGCTAAATAATATGCACTGTTACTGTATAAATGGCACTGACAGGGAAGGGGTTTAATACTGGGGGTGATCAAGGGGTTAAGTGTAAGCCTAATTGTGCTTGCTAATGGTGGGGTGGGAGGGGGGGGGTGCTCTGTGCAAGGCACACAGTTTCTGCTTAGCAGAAGCACACAATCTCACTGTGCCTGTCTGACAGGAGAGCCGCCTGCTTTGTTTACATAGGCAGGAGGCTCTCCTTACAGTTTCTTCGAAGATTGCGGGAGGCCAGCGGTGATCGAGCCCGCTCCTTCCACGGTCTGGCTCCCGCTGTATCTAATCACAACAAGAGCGTGGCTCCAGTGGCGCGCGTGATTATGCACAGCCGAGACGCACTGCCGCAGTAAATCTGCGTGGAGCGGTGGGCAAGTGGTTAAACCAGCATTAGCCTTAGATTGACCACGTGCATTTTTAAACAGGTAGTTTATCTAAATCGTTAAGGACTAAGTCCCTAAAGACATTTATACCAGGAGCAGTTGAACCTGGTAGATTGAAAAGGTAAGGGTTAGACAGACCTGAATGGACTGTCTTGGATAGCACAACTCTTGAGTCACTCCTATATGATGAGATCACATAACCTTGAATGTTAATTTTTCTGATAGATTTATGTATATCGATAAAGGTACCAAACTTGTCCAATTTCCAAGTTAAAATCATTTTTTTTTTTTTGCTAAAAAATTACTTAGAACCCCCAAACATTTACATTTATATTTTAGCAG
Source organism: Pelophylax lessonae (assembly GCF_965119305.1). Lineage (NCBI taxonomy): Eukaryota > Metazoa > Chordata > Amphibia > Anura > Ranidae > Pelophylax > Pelophylax lessonae. Next base: position 90,727,605 of record NC_138777.1, on the reverse strand, counting down.
AGACCCTAGAGAATAAAATGGAGATCGTTGCAATATATTTTATTACACCGTATTTGCGCAGCGGTCTTACAAAACGCAATTTTTTTTTTAAATTCACTTTTTTGAATTAAAAAATAAGAAGAACAGTAAAATAAGCACAATTTGTTTCTATTATGTGAAAGATGTTATGCTCAGTAAATAGATACCCAACATGTCGTGCTTCAAAATTGTGCACGCTCGTGGAATGGCGACAAACATTGGTACTTAAAAATCCCCATATGGGACATTTTAAAAATTTCTACATGTTACCAGTTTAGAGTTACAGAGGAGTTCTAGGGCTGAAATTATTGCTCTCACTTTAACGATTGTGGCGATACCTCACATGTGTGGTTTGAACACCGTTTACATATGTGGGCAAGACTTGCATATTCGTTCGCTTCTGCGCGCGAGCTAATCGGGACAGGGCACCTTCATTTTTTTTTTCCTATTTTATTTATTATTTTTACACAGTTTTTTAAAAAAAAATTAATAAATTGATAATATTTATTCCTATTACAAGGAATGTAAACATCCCTTGTAATAGAAATAAGAAAAAAGACCGCAGATCTCACGTCGTCTACACAAAAAAGTCATTTTTTTTCATGATGAATTTTTCATGATGAAAAAAAATAAAAAAAATGGGCTCTTTAAATCCGTTGCTAAGAAACAATGTTCGACATCACTCCGGTCCCCCAAGGCCATGGAGTCAAGTGAAGGCCATCTTGCCCTCACTCGACTTCCTGCCTGTGAGGAGAGCAGACCAGATGGTTTTCCCCGCAACCAGCGAGTGAGTTATGCAGGGAAAATGACCGGGAAGCGGGGGGGGGAGGGGGGTTGTTCGCTTCTCTCCCGCCGCCCATAAGGGTGATCCCGCGGCGAATCCAGCGCCAGTATTTAACTAATATACCGATGTAAAACTGCGGTCCGGAAGTGGTTGAGACCCTTATCAAGAATTATTTTTTCTTCCTCATTCAATTCCTTGGTACTGAGATTGAACATTCCTTGACTGGGTATGTTCGCCTTTGTCCTTTAAATTCTCTGCCCCCTCGTAAGCCTCTCTTGGTTCTGGGCCCCTTTGTTGTCCTTGGATGTCTCTGGGAAAAACCTGATTTCCTTGGGAGTTCGGATTTTGCCGATTATAAATATATGGAGAGTGATCATAGCTGTCAAAATCTCCCTCCATATAAGGTTGATGACCATCCTCATACGTTTCTCTCAATGTTTTTTGTCCTAATTGGGGTCATATTTCCTATTTAAAACACAAGGACTATGACAGTCTCACATCCCAGATGACGTCTTAGTAGAGGAAATGCGTTGGGTCGAGTTCTGTTCATGCCATTATGTACTTATGCTGGTTATTACTCTCTGAAAATGCTTTTTTATCTACTGGACTGTAAGTGTTCTTAACCTTTAAAAAAACTTTTACTGTATGGTTTTACACTATGTGGAGGTTTCTTGTTTTCCCTTTTTGAATGCTGTATCTATTGAGCATTACGAGAGAAGAAGGGATCCGGGCTTTATTGTGATGCTGGTCACCCCCTACCGAATCATATAATTGAAGGTGGAGGTCGAGCTTCCCTTTTGATCAATTAAGGAGAATTGTGTAGCGAGTGGTTGGAGAGACAACACCCCTTCCCTTTATAGGTGTTTATACACCACTGCTCTTTTGATCCATATGCCAATTGGGTCCACTTGTTCTGGTAAGCCCCCCGTTTTCTTGGTGGTGGTAAAATCCTTCACTGTGGCGATTGTTTATCGTGGGTTTTGGTATTATCCAGTATCCACTTTGATTAAGATTGAAATTTGGACTTTCAAGTTTATGTACTGCACAATTTAAGATTTGTGTTGATACTGTATATGTATTTTGCTTTGTGGTGTTATTTAGTTCACCTTTCACAATATTTTGAGGTTATTTATATGTTTTATTATCACTTCTATATGTATATTCACAATATATATGGAGGTAAGAGGTATCACTGAAATCTTAATTTGATATATTTGACACTGATTTTTCTTTAAGAATTTCCAACCTTCGCGATTTGATATATATCAAGTCACTAGTTTTATTGACTTTTTACATGACTTTGTAATTGCTGACCATTCTAAAAGGCAAAGCTTTCTGACCTCAGAATAATAGGGATAAAAGTTGATTAAAAAAAAAAAAAAAAAAAACCTCCTGCAAAAGAAAAAAAAAGGATTTAACATCTGCTGCCAAACAGGGAGTTGAGTGCAAGGTGATACATACCACTGTCTTTTGTTTACAATTTACTGGTTCACTTAGTACCAATAGTATAGCTTTTGCTATACTCCTGAGCTTAAAGCGGAGTTCCACCCATTTTCTGAAGGTCCAATCACTCTCATGCCCACCCTGAATGCTGTAATAAACGGCAATTATTTTTTTATTTGTACATACCTTTTATACCTTTTCTTCTGCAGCACTTCCTGGTGCCGCTGCCTAGGCGATTACATCACTAGGCGATTTGCAAGGGCTCCTAGGATAGCGGCGTCATGTATCCCAGGAGTCCTTGCGAATCGCCTAGTGACAAAATCTTGTGTTATTTCAGGACCGGAAATGACACGAACGGTACGATTGGGATGTCATGATTTACAGGCTGCTTTAGCAATGGGGCGGGAACTTCTGCTCATGCCGCCATTGTTATGGCAACCGGTCAGGAAGACAGAGAGCCGCTCAGTGGGCAGGCGCAAAATCGGGAGGTGCATGCTGGGTAGCCAGCTTCACCGAATCCCGGAAATCAAGAGAAGAGGGCTTCAGATGCCCACAGAGGACATGGAACCTGCCTGCTTCCGAGATCTGGTTAGGTTCAAATATTTTAACACAAAGTACAGGGACTAAACATAGGACATGTTCTTAATGTTGCTAGATATGTATAAAAGTACAGAGAAATGTTTATAAAAAAAAAAAAGTATTTGGGGGACTGGAACTCCGATTTAAAGAGGAGAAATACAGATCTTCTACACAGCAGCTGCACAATCAGACACTATGGGGGTGAAAACTAAAACTGGAGAGTGCAAAATATGGTGCAGCTGTGCATAAAAACCAATCAGCTTCCAGGTTTTTTTTGTCAAAGCCTAAAGTGGTTATAAGGCTTACCTGTAGGTAAAAATGAATATCTCCTAAACCTGCACGGTTTACGAGATATTCACCCTGCATGCAGCCGCTGACGCTCTGAAGGTCAAGCGTATCGTGCCGGGACTTCAGAGCTCCTTGCCAGAACAGAGGGCTCCCGAGCGTGTCTTCGTGGCTCCGGCCACTCACAGCACCAAAGCCCGCAAACCCAAAAGAGTCGCAGAGGGAACATGTCAGCCCCCGCAGCAATGATCGGGTGCCGCTGCAGCGGCTTCGTTCTAAGGTAAGTATTTCGTAATGTACTAATATGCAATGCATACTAGCACATTATGCTATTGTCTTGCAGCTTTTTTTTTTTTCCCAGCGGTTTACTATCGCTTTAACCACTTCCCACCCACCCTATAGCCGAAAGATGGCTACAGCCTGAGCTTACTTTGCCGGGGGGCATTATATATTGTCCTCCATTGATCGGGCTGCCCCGCGTGCCGCAAACTGAAAATTGGCCTGGGCAGGAAGGGGGGAAAAGTGCCCAGTAAGCAAGTGGTTAATTGAACAAGTTGAAGTTAGAAGTTGATTGGTTTCTATGAAGGATAGACCGATATGTTTTTTTTCAGGGCCGATACCGATATTTTGGTCACAACGTATCGGTGTCCGCCAATATTTTGTACATTTAAAATTTTAAAAAATAAACTTTTTGACATAAATCTGGTTTTGAACATGTTCATTTTTGTTTAATGCTTAATGGCTGGCTGGTACACTGTGGTGGGTGGCTGGCTGGCACAGGGAATGTGGGTGGCTGGCTGGTACAGGGCCTGTGGGCGGCTGGCTGATACAGGGCCTGTGGGCGGCTGGCTGATACAGGGCCTGTGACTGGCTGGCACTCTGTCTTTGGGTGGCTGGCTGTCTGGCATCCTGTCTGTGGGTGGCTGGCTGGCTGGCACCCTGTCTGTGGGTGGCTGGCTGGCAGGAACCCTGTGGTGGGTGGGTGGCTGGCACAGGGGCTGTGGATGGCTGGCTGGTACAGTGCCTGTGGCTGGCTGGCTGGCACAGTGGGTGGGTGGCAGGTACAGGGCCTTCGGGTGGGTGGCCTGTAAAGGGCCTGTGGATGTGGGTGGCTGCCTGGCATCGGGCTGCTGTGGATGGGCGTATGGCTGCGATACACTCCAGCGAGACAAGTTCCGACTCCAGACGAGGCTGTCCAAGGCGAGGGAGGTGGCCTAAGAAGGCAGCATGACGTCACAAAAATATTGGCACTATCGGCCAGTCCAGGGCCGATACCGATATATCGGTCTTGCCGATAAATCGGTCTATCCCTAGTTTCTATGCACAGCTGCGCCAGATTTTGCACTCTCCAGTTTTGGTAAATCAACCCTGTGGCTGCTGTATCTGAAAACCTTAGCTGAAGTGTTGGAGTTCTGGAGGTATACTGATAGTGCTCAGTGAAGCAGTAAACTGTGAAAAAAAAAATAAAAAAAAGAGCTTTAACCACTTGCGGACCGGGCCATAGCCAAATAATGGCTACAGCGCGGTCGGCTTATTCAGGGAGGGCATGCAATCTCCTCCCAGAATTGCGCTTCACGCGCACCCCCTGGGGCACGCACATGGAAGTGTCTGTGCCCCATGGCGCACCACAGATCGTGGTAAAGGGCCAAGGACAGCGGTGGCTCCGTCCAATGACACAGCGATCAGTTGTCAACAAACAGGCGCATGTCAGGTTCAGTTCTCTCCTCTCCTCACACGCTGTACACACCGATCGGTACAGCATGCGAGAAGAGGAGGGAGACCACAGCACTGCTCACTGGTGCCCCATCTGTGCCTCAATCATGACACATCAGTGCTCACCCGTGCCACATCAGTGCTCACCCGTGCCACATCAGTGCTCACCCGTGCCACATCTATGCCACATCAGTGCTCATCCGGGCCACAGCCATGCCACATCAGTGCTCATCTATGCCACATCAGTGCCTCATCCGTGCCTCAGCCATGCCACATCACTGCTCATCCATGCCTCAGCCATGATAGTAATATACTGCGCCAACCTCAAAATAACCTCACACCATGCACAACAGCAGCTAACAAAATCTTGAATAACAGATCAATATACAGTAAAGGTAGGTGTAGCGCTAAGCAGGTATCAGATGAAGTCCATATCCACAAGGAAAAAAGGTAAGTGCACTGCCAGTGTCCAATAGATCAAGTGCTTGATTCAGGAACCAGCACCCAAAAGTAAGAGCCTCTTACCAGACAATATTGACCCTCATTACAAAGGCCAATGTCTTGCAGGAACATACAACGCAGCTGGAGTACTCCCAAGAGTATACACAATCCCCTCGTGGTCCTTGACAGGATGCCGGACGGTATTAACCTCAGACCAAATATGTGTCCTTTTTTATTGGCCGTACGTGTCCTTCCAGATAACAGTGTTGATAACTGTAAATTCTCTAGAAAAGCAAACTGTCTCTTGCCAAGTGGAGCACATCAGCTTGAAAGAACCACTTATAGTACATCTGGGTAAGTAATTTGTAAAGTACTCACTTTCTGCAGCCTTTGCAGGCAGCGTGAGCCTCCATAGTGAGTACTTTACAAATTACTTACCAAGATGTACTAGAAGTGGTTCTTTCAAGCTGCTGTGCTCCACTTGGCAACAGACAGTTTGCTCTTCTAGAAAATTTACAGTTATGAACACCGTTAGCTGGAAGGACACGTACGCCCAATAAATAAGGACACATATTTGGTCTGAGGTTAATACCATCCGGCATCCTGTCGAGGACCACGAGGGGATTGTGTATACTCTTGGGAGTACTCCAGCTGCATTGTATGTTCCTGCGATACATTGGCCTTTGTAATGAGGGTCAATATTGTCTGGTAAGAGGCTCTTACTTTTGGGTGCTGGTGGTGGCTCCTGAATCAAGCACTTGATTGATTGGACACTGGCTTTGCACTTACCTTTTTTCCTTGTGGATATGGACTTCATCTGATACCTGCTTAGCGCTTCACCTAGCTTTACATGCCTCAGCCATGCCATATCAGTGCTCATCCATGCCTCAGCCATGCCACATCAGTGCTCACCCGTGCCACTACAATGCTTATCGGTGCCCTACAGTGCTTTACAAAAGTGTAATGGGTAGTCAGGAAATTAGATTTGTAAATTTATGCCCCCAGAGCACCTGATGGTGCTCTCTAAATGTTGGGTCTCTGTATGTGGCTAGGCTGTGTAAAAGTCTCACATATGTGGTATGGCTCATGAGGAGTAGCAAAATGTATTTTGGGGTGTCATTTTTGATACGTACATGCTATGTGTTAGAAATAGCTTATAAATTTGTGTAAAAAAAAATAAATGTGTTTTCATTTTTTTTTCCACATTTTCCAAAAACTTGTGGAAAAAAAATGACTCGTATTGGCTCCTAGATTATGTGTTGGGGTGTTTGCTTTTTAAAATGGGGTCATTTTGTGGGCATTTCCATTGTCCTGGTGCTCCAGGGCCTTGAAGACTGCGATAGGTTGTCAGGAAATTATATGTGTAATTTATGCTCCTAGAACGCCTGGAGGTGCCACTTGGATGTTGGGCCTCTCTATGTGGCCAGGCGGTGAAAAAGTCTCACACATGTGGTATTGCCAGAATGTATTTTGGGGTGTAGTTGCAAGTTTGCCTATACAGTGTGTGAGAAATAACTTGCAATATGACAATTTTGTGGAAAAAAAATAAATAAATAAAAAAAAAAATCTTCATTTTGCAAAGAGTTGTCTGAAAAATTAAAACTTAAAAAAAAACTCACCATGCCTTTTACTAAATACCTTGGAATGTTTACTTTCCAAAAATGGGTAATTTGGGGGGGTATTTGAACTTTCCTGGCTTGTTCGTGTCTCAAGAAATACATCAAGTCAATACATCAAGTGTGATCAATTTTCAATAATTTGCACCATATAGCTTGTAGACTCAAACTTCACAAAGACTAAATAATATATACTTATTTTGGTTATTTTTACCAAAAATATGCAGCAGTATAACTTTTGGCCAAAACTTATGAAGAAAAATGTATACGTTTGCAAAATTTTATAACCAAAAATGAAGAAAAAGGTTTTTTTTTTTTTATATACAAACTTTTTGGTCTTTTTTCATTCATAGCGCAAAAAAAAAACAGTGATGATTAAATACCACCAAAAGAAAGCTCTATTTGTGTGAAAAAAGGACAACAATTTCATATAGGTACAATGTTACATGACTGAGTAATATCAATGGGTGTGATTCCCAAAAACCTTTATAGTTGGTTTAGCCAACATCCCTGAGAGAGTATCTTGAAAAGAGTTTGGTGCCTCAGGCCAAGGCGGGTGGGACTTTATGGGTTTAGTAAGACAATGTTGTGTAAAATATTTAACAGTTTATTGAAGAAAAACATAAATTAGTGATAACAACACTTAATCAAGTATATGGGTTATAGACCCATAAGTGATGGTGAATCGAGTAAGGAAAAGTGACACGGTGATATGGTGACAATATAAATAGGTCTCTCTGTCAGTCCATGCTTGTGGATACAGCGTGGGGTCTGCAGGGAGAAAATATCTTGGACTTCCTACGCGTTTCGGCATATGAAATAGATTGCCTTTATCAAGGAAAGTTTGTCCACCATATCTGAAAATATAGTAGGTAAACAGTCAATACATATTATGCTTCCCATAGGTCACATAATTTAGATACATACTTGTTAAATAGGTGGAACCTAGCGTCTGATCTTTTAAATTTTCACATAGGAATTGGTGTGGATACTGCTGCTGTGGTATATAATATATAGTGAGTGTGTTAGGTAAATGCTTCCAACTTGGAGTTATATATATGTAAGTATGGCATATATTACTTACTATCGTAGTTGCTTGAACAAACCAGTGGGGGGTCAGTCCCGGTCAGTTTCAGGTTTGCCCTGATAGTAGTGGAGTGAAAATAAGCAAATTAAGCAAAGAAGAAAATTGTTTTATTGGAGGATAAAAAGCCATCAATGCATAAAAGTGTAACATTGTAGACTTGCTTGCCAAAGACTCACTGTTGGTAATGTAAAGGAAGATCCACGGCTGGGTATCCAAGAGCAGCAGGTCCTGGGCGTCTGCCTCATTCCCTCAGCAAGAGGGAAGTGGCGCCCTGTTTTAATTCCCCAGCCTTTTAAACCCACTCACGCATGCGCAGATGTGTGCATCGGAGTGCCACGTATCCAGACCTGACTTCCAGGTCTGTGTGTCGGCGTGACGCGCGTCAGCCTGAGCTGCGCGCGCACCCTGCGTGCAAGGATAGAAGAATTTCTGAAGAGTGGCCGCCGACACAGGTGTAGAGAAAGATTCCCTTGTGGGAGATCGTTGTGCAGGGTCTGCTGCCCTCTGCTTCTCATGGAGCCCCCGGTTATGTAGATACCGGGGTCACCTGTGCCAGGTGTGTTTAAAGGATCAGGCAGAGGATCATACAGTACAGACATGCAAAAACTGAAAGTAAATAAAACAAAAATACACCAGAAATAACGTCAGTATATACTGAATAATGTTGTAAGAAATGGATTATATTTAATTCTAATCATATAATGATATGTTACATCAATATAAGTACAGGGGGGGGCAATAAAAGGGGGGGTCAGAATGGGCCATGTGAGATATAAGACCCCTGAAAACAGGGACTCAGATCTACAGTTTCCTATAGGTGGGTATTGGGGGAGGGTTGTGGTTGGCAGCCTCATGACTTCCAAATAAGGGAGTCATGGTGGTTTATTGGTTAGGGTTTGAAATCATATTGAAGTAGGGTGGTGTTTTGGCTAATTGTGTCAGGTTGGACTTAATTTTATGCCCACGCTTTTTTAAAGGGGGACTAGAGAATCATTCACAAGATTTCTTGTGAATTGATGAGACATTTGATTTCTCATTTATAAGGGTTACTTAGGAACCTTGAAGTTGTGCAGTCAGTGTCTAGCCAGAGACTGATTGGGTTTTATTTCCGCAAGAATTGGAGCAAGAACTCTGCTGAATGAGGGGAGGAACATTCAAAGAGGGCTGGGGAAGACCCTACAAAAATGAGAAAAAAGTAAATAAATAAAAAAAAATAATGGGGTTGTTATAAATGGTGTCTGGTTGGACTTGGTTTGTGCCCACACTATTTTAAAGTGGGCTAAAGGATCATTCACAAGATTCCTTGTGAATGGATGAGAAATAAATATTTGATTTCTCGTTCATAAGTGTTACTTTAGAACTTTGGGATAATGTAGCCAGTCACTGTCTAATCAGAAGACTGATTGGGTTTGTTAAGACAGGAACTTAGCTGAATGGGGGGGGGGGGGGGTTCCCCACAAAAAGAAAAAAATATATAAAAAGTAATTAAATTGAGTGGGTATTTTGGTATTTGTTTTGGCATGTTAGAGTTCAATCAGTTTTTCCAGAAAGAATGGACGATAACTTTCGGTTTCGTTTAGTCCAGGTGGTTTTGTTGCGTTGAGTTTCTTTATTCAGCGCATTTCGATTTGTAAGACAGACTTATTCCAGTCTCCCCCTCTAGATGGAATAGGCATCCTGTCCAAGGCTGAGAAAGTGACTTTAGGCATCCTGTACTTGTGAAAGTAGCCTACATGTCGACCAAGCGGGAGGTAGAAGTTTCCTATTGTCACACTTTGTAGGTGTTTATTGACCCTTAGTCCAAATTCCTGTTGTGTCTTCCCGACATAGAATGCTCCACACTCACATTCCATTAGGTAAACAATGCCTTTGGTCTTGCAGTTAGCAAAATGTTTGGGGGTGAAAGAATCTCCATTGGGTAATAATTTGGAGGTTGATTTCTGGATCATTGTGCACTGTGCACAGGAACCACATGGAAAGGTACCTTTGGTTTTACAAGGATCTTTTCTTGGTTTCATCTCACTGTGGACCAGGGTTTGTTGCATTGAGTTTGTTTTTTGTACGTAATCATGGGGTTGTCCGGGACCAGGTATTTATATTGTCACCATATCACTGTGTCACTTTTCCTTACTCGATTCACCATCACTTATGGGTCTATAACCCATACACTTGATTAAGTGTTGTTATCACTAATTTATGTTTTTCTTCAATAAACTGTTAAATATTTTACACAACATTGTCTTACTAAGCCCACAAAGTCCCACCCCTTGGCCTGAGGCACCAAACTCTTTTCAACATGTGAGTAATTGTCATTCAAAATGTGAGAGCACTAAAAGCTGAAAATTGGCCTGGTTAGGAAGGGGGTAAAAGTGCCCAGTGGGTAAGTGGTTAGGAGGTGGCACCCAACTTTTTTTTTCAAAAGATTTTTATTCAAAAGCTTAACAAAGTACAGAAATACTAATGTGGTTAGACAAATGTCGGAAAAAGGGTGCACCGTCCAATACAATCAGGGCCCCGAGTGTTATAAGCAGGACCCAAATAAATGAGCCTTAAAGGCTTGGCCTCACTTAATAAAGCATCCGATTACCAAGAGCATAAACTCGGTGAGTATAGATAGTCACCCTATGACAAATACAGAATAGAGGCCTCTCTATAAAGAATATCACATTCACATCAGTGGATTAAATGGTAAAACAGCTATAGTCAATTAAACGTGAGAGCAATAACAACAGGGATTACGTTTAGTACCTCAAGGCACAATGCCTTGCTCCCACAAAGGAGGGGAGGTTCTATGGAGTAGCACTTCTTATTTATTCTGGAGTTCTTCTTTTAAGGATTCACCTTAAGAGCAAGCCAAGGTTTGGGTTGCACTGATATTGAGTTGTGTATAGTCATTACTTTATTCGTTAGGTTTAGGGATTAAGTTAAAGTATAGGGGTTGGGGAAAGGTTAAGACATGGGTTGAGGTATAGGTATTGGGTTAAGATACAGGCTTAGGGGTAACTTTGAAGTGTAGGGGTTTGGCTTAGATTAAGGTTTAGATTTTGGAATATGGTGTTGGTCTCCAAATTGTAGCCCCTGGGCTGGATGCAGTCCTTTGTTTGCCTTTATCCGGTCCTTGGAGCACTATTACTCCCACAGATACTAGGCACTATTCCTCTTACCGACACCAACATTTCTGCGCCATTCCTTCTATTGATACCAGTAATGGGGCATATTTCCTAAACCTACACCAACAATGATGCATAATTCATTCCAATGGCACCAAGGATGGCACTTTTCCTCCCACTGCTACCAACAATGGGAGGGATGGGATGGGAGGGGGTGAAGCAGAGAAAACACACCTATACTATTTAGTAACTCTAGGTACCTGCATGTTGCCCATGATCTGCTGCATAGTGCCTGGAGAGCCTCAAAACTGAGTGAGCTCTGTACTGTACATAACCAACCAACCTTCTTGGTCAGAGTTGCTGTCCCCAGCCATTCCCACAGGATGCGTCTTACTATTGGTTGGTGCTGTTGACCATAACAGTAAGACACACTTGATAGAATGATTGGGACAGCCCCTTTATTTGCAAAACAAAAACACTGTAAAGAAGGGTACACGCTACAAAAAAAAAAAAAATCAGGACTTAGGGCTCTTTCACACGGGCGATCCGATCAGATCCGCCTGTCAGTTTTTTTTAGGCGGATCTGATCGGATCCTCCATGCAGCTCTATGGGGCAGCGGATGTCAGCGGAGACATGTCTGCTGACACCCACTGCCATCCGTATCCGATCCTGTCCGTGAAATCTGGACGGATGGAAACCCTATTTTTCCATCCGTTCAGGGATCGGATGAGAGCGGACAGGCGATCCGCTCTCATCCGATCCCCCATAGAGAGCAGCGGGGGCTGTGACACCTCCCTCTCCGCACTGCAAGCGGAGACGGAGCGGTCATCCGCCGGCTCAGCAGGGATCGGCGGATCGATCCCCGCAGAGCAGCACGGATCCGCCTACGGAGGCGGACCGTGTGAAAGAGCCCTAAAATGCCATACGAGGCACAATCATTAGATTTGTTTATTGTGTGTACACAACTTTCGACATTCGATTTAGTCTTTCCAAATGAAAATTTACGAAGGGAGAAACTCCCCAAAAAATTTTCGTACGTGAACAGAACTAACAATTTTTGTTTAATGTGTACTGTTTTCATACGAGAAAAAAAATAAATAAATGCATGGGAAAGATAAACAAAAAAATAAAAAAACCTTTGTCGTTCGAAAATGGTCATACAATTAGTACCATCCTCGGTTTCAACCTGCTGCAAAACAGAGGAAAGCTGCACGATTGTTCGTCTGATTTTCTTATAGTGTGTACTGGGCTTAAGTGTTTGGGATCCCGGAAAGATATACAGTATAGCAGATACAAGGCAGTGTTCACACACCTAAACACAAAAAAATAAAAAAATCATACAAAAAGGGGAAAGGTACCCATGAACTTTCAATTTGTAATGTATGTTCACAGCAGCACATATTAAATTACTAGCATAACATTTAAGGCAGTTTTTTTGTACATTTTAATATTTATACAGTACATTACATATTCCCAGTGAAGTGATAAAGATGAAACAAATCCACCTACAAAAATTGTACCTCTTTATCTGCCGCCTTCTCTTCTATACATCCATTCTAAGTACACAATTTATATACCTTGTCTGAGCTCTCCGAAAAAAAAAAAAAGGGGTCAGAGAGCTGAAATAAAACTCTGCAGAGCTCAGTGAGGAGAACTCTGAGAGCTGATTATAGGGAAGAAACACATCCCCTCCACACAGCACACAAGGACCGAGCTGAGGATGTCAATCATTTTGAGCTCCCCCCTTTTTACCTTTTTTCTCTTAGAAGAGGAACAAAGCAGCAGACAGAAATGACACTAATGCCCCATACACACGTGCAGATTATCTGCAGACTTTTGTCTGCAGACTTACCTTTTCTATGTAGTGCAAGGGCCTGCCGGATTGCATACAAATTGAAAGTGTTTAGGTTTGACCTCATATTATATGGTTTTGGTAAGTCTGCAGACAAAAGTCTGCAGATAATCTGCACGTGTGTATGGGGCATTAGTGGTCTTAATTGAAACAAGTAAGTCCTGCGCCACCTCCTCAAAGCAGCTAAGGGGTGCATTGGATTGTGCTGGAAATCTACGACTCCTCCTTCGATACCGCTTTGGCTGTCCAGAATTAAACAAATTAATGACTTTGAGGACCTGGTGATGACCTCGCAGGGCAGGAGGGAACAATACAAGGCAACTTGGGGATGTTGGAATATGTTCATCCTTTCAGACGAGGGCAGGGCCCTACAGGATGCCGCCTAAACCTTGAGCACTGCGAACTCAGAAGACCGCACGGGACCCATCCGGAATCCCCCTGCTCCCCTCCTTTATCTGTCCCCCTTACCCGCTTGACCACTACCTTATCTCCCATCACTTCTACCTCCCTCATCCCCGCCCTTCCTTTCCTTCCTCCCACCTGTGTTCCCCGCTCTCCCTTTCACAAGCACTATATAATTTCTTCCTACCCCTGTGTTACTTTTACTCATCTTGTCATTTTCCCGGTGAGACAAGTACGCACTATAGAGGGATATGCTTTGTGCCTATTTCATGTCAGAGGTTTAACAACCACTTTAAAGTTTAATTACTGTATAATGCATACAAATAACTATGCAGGAAGTCCACACCTATTGTATATCTGCCTTCATTTACATATATATTTTCAAATCATACAAGTAAACACAGCTTTTGGAAAATTAACAGAGAATGTAGACATGTACACAATCACTTTTACATTTAAAAGCTTAAATAAACCTAAAACAGTTTTCCTATTTTAGACAAAAGCATGGGAGACCAAATCCACTTTTAATCACTGAATAAATTTGTATGTGTTGGAGTTAGAAGTTGCTCTGCAAATACATCAAGTATGTTCAGGTAGAGTAGCTAACATATTTTATTTTGCCACTCCCCATTAACAATCCTGCCAAAAGCAATTGGCCAAACAGGGAGGCAAACTTGCTATGCAGCACAATGCTTCATTAGTTGATTTAATGCTTTAAAGCAAATCTGTGATTTTACCATGCAGGGCAGAGCAACATGTTTTCTTTAATGCCCTCTTACCCGGCAGCATACAGTCCCCTTTCCTCTGCCTTATTATTAACTCTGTTCACATGCTGGAAGCAAAAAAAAAAAAAAAAAAATCTGTATTTCTGAGTATGGGAAACATGTCACTCATTCAACTTTCTCCTGGGTGACCTGACTGGTGCATGGTAATTGTTTCTTAGCCCTGGGTAAGCTCTAACTAAAGGGAAGTTTAATTTAGGGCTTCCTTTCCTCACTACGGATGGATGAACAGACTGTGGAATGAACTGCAGGGCAGGGGGCATGATTAAAGTCAAGCCTTTGCGCTGACCTGCTAGGACAACGCATGGATTTGCTTTAGGCCTTTTGCTAAATACGGCTGTATTTTCAAAAAAACTGAAATTAGGCTATATGGTGGGGCCAGTTTGTATGCAAACGACATTTAACAGTTATTTGTCTACCCATGCAGAGTACTTGTTTCTTTTGCAGTGCCTGCTGTTTTGACAAACAGACTAATAATGAAAAATACATTGGCCTAATAGAAATGACTGGATAATGGCACAACATTATCCATATCAGTGCAGAATGCACTTTTGAAGGATAAGAGCACACGTGTACATAAGGATGTACTAGATGGACTTGAGTGAATCAAGGATCCTCTGGACTGGATCATTTATTAGGCATTATTATTTAAAACCAAAGTACTGTACAGACAAATATCTGAACCACCTCAACAAATCAGGCAAATTATGGGAATCCTCTTAACCAAACTTTCTAACAAAGCGCAACTTAAAGCGGAGTTCCGGGCACAGAAGTCATTTTTTAATAAACATACCCCCGGGACAGTCAGGGCTAGCACATTCCACAATGGCTAGCCTCTGATCTGTCCCGGTTCGCACTTACCTTTTAGAAGAAATACTTACTTATAAAATTTCTTCCACAGAGTTTCCATCTCTCTTGTGGGCAGCTGAAGCCGGCGCGGTCCTCTTCTGTGTCTTCTTCCGTGTCTTCTTGTCCCAGAATGCGCCTGCACGGCCCCTCTCGTCACTTCCGGTGCGGCGCCGCATTCCTAAACAGCTTCTGGGCATGCCCAGAAGCTGTTTAGCAGGGGAATGCGGCGTCGCCCGGAAGTGATGAGCGGGGCCGGTGCCGTCCCATTGATTCCTGGGAGCGATGACGTTCAGCTCCCAGGAATCATAGCGAGACAGGAAGTGACGGGGTGAGCCACGGCTCCGAGGGAGGAAGTACGATCTTCAATTAAAAGGTAAGTAAACAAAAAAAAAAAAAAAAATAACTATCCAATTCCTTTTCAGGTGATCTCGAACTAGCGGAGGGGCACAAAAAAAAAAAAAATATATCGTTTTTGTGCCCGGAACTCCGCTTTAACTGTCCTTCAGGCTGTAGGGGGGCTAGACTGTGGCCAGTGGGATTAGAAATTTCTTAGCATCAGTGGAAGCATACAGTGCCGCCTCAATGGTTGTAGTTGGAGGAATAGTGCCCCATTGTTGGTATCAGCTTGAGAAATGGTGCTCTGTTGTTGGTATTTAGAAGAGGAATAGTGCCCCATCATTGGTGTATGTGGGAGGAATGGTGTCCCATCATTGGTGTAAGTAAGAGGAATATTGCCTTATCCTTGGTGTAATTAAGAGGAATATTGCCCTATCCTTGGTGTCTGTGGGAAGAATAGTTCACAATCATTGGGTGTCAGCAGAAGCAATAGTGCCCCATCATTAGGGTCAGTAGCAGTCCCATTATTGGTGTCAGGGGGAGGAATGGTGTCCCCTCACTGGTGTCAGTGGGAGGAATAGTGCCCCATCATTGATGTTAGTGGGGGAATAGTGCCAGATCATTGATGTTAGTGGGGGAATAGTGCCAGATCATTGGTGTCAGTGGAAGGAATAGTGCTCCATCATTGGTGTCAATGGGGGGGGGGGGGGGAATAGTGTACTGTCTTTGGTTTTAGTGGATAGAATGGTGCCTCAAGGGCCTGATAAAGGCAAGCAAAGGGGCGCATCCAGTTTGGAGACTACTGCTCTGAATCACTGCACCCTAAAATGTTTGTCTTTTTTCATTGCATGCTTGGCAAAAAGAGGAATCTCTCAATCAGTAAAACATTTTTCAAATTTGACCTACCAAACTAAATTTTATTACTATGTAATGTTAGGATCTTTACTTGCCATTTTACATACTAGATACACCCAAGTGTCCCCTCATTGGATAGATGATCCCTGTTTTAGACCAAAACCTGTTTTTCTTTTATCTACAACTTTTCTCTCCTTCCTTTAGGTCTAATGTAGAGATGTGTTTACAAAAAGTACTTTTACTACGATAGGTGTTCATATTGATCAATAACGTTTTGTTGTGGTTCTGTACTACGGATTATAAAAATGTGCAAGACCAGCAAGATCATGCAAAATGTATGAAAAATAGGTGCTTCTACTTTTGTTTGCGTCTCTGTTGGAGAGATTTCCCCTCACTTCCTCCTCCACTAAGTGAAAAATGTTCCTGCACCTTTTTGTTTAAAATGCAGCCGCAGGGAAATCAAATTGTGCTTTTGCACCATGGAATTTCCCACAATCAAACACACTGTGTTTTCAGATAAGTGGGGCCATGCAGTTAAGAATGAATGGCCGCCCCGCTTGTCTGCAAAAGAGCAGGGTGGTTTAGCTGCAGGTGCGATTTACACGCTGTCCTGTACCTGTAACCACCCGCAGTGTGAACCTAGTCTAAATACTCACTAGACAAGTTACGATCTTACTATACAAACTTTGTACGATATTCTTTAAAGGACCTACTTAAAGAAGAATTACAGGTATTGATTTTTTTACATAGTTGCATTGGTCCAAGCTAGATCAATGTAACTATGAATTTACCATACCTTGACAACGCTACTCCTGTGATCTCCACTTGCTTCTAGGTCCCATGCCGAGCAACTGCACTTATGCACTGTTAACATAGGAGGTCAGCCACCCAGCACAGGTGCCATTCAGAGAATGCTTTGCATCTTCTGAATGAACACAAATCGTTCTCTGATAGGTCAAGATGGAGAAGTGGGACAGTGATGTTACGTTCTCAACCTTGATCAATCAGAGAAAGTTTTGCATTCATTCAGAAAATGCGAAGCATTCTCTGCATGGCAACCTTGCCGAGCAGCAGAGCTTCTGCGGCCTGAACGCAGTAAGGCTTCCGCTCTGCGTGCCGTGAAACACAGAAGCAAGTGAAGATCACTGGATTAACGGTGTCTACCCCAGTCATTTCCAGCTTTCAACAGGCACTGGCTATGGTTACATCGGTCCAAGCTGGACTAATGTATCAATGTATAAAGTATCCATATCTAGAATTTATCTTTAAAACTATCCTTTCAATCTGTATCCAATGGCAGACACCACACTATTTAGTGGTTAGTACATGTAAAGAAGCTTGTACAATCAGATGTAACATATGTAGCGAATGTAACAATAAGACAGGAGTAAAACCTTAACAGAGTTTCCAATCCCTCCCCATTTTATTCAAACTGAAAAGAATTGTGTCCTAGAGGAGGACTTTTAATATATGCAAAGATGGGTCATAAGAAATGCGCAACTGTTGGTCAGCACTTAAAAAAAAATGACAGCACCTCCTGTGTATGGGCACTACTGGGTTCAATACTTTCACAACTCCTCTTATTGCTGTCTGTGGACCCATATCTTTGCAAGTGTTGCAATGTCAAGATATATTCTGTTTAGATTTGCATGTGCAAATTTCCCCTCTCATTTTTCTTCTGACAATTTTAAATGAAACCTCACTCCAGACAAACAGCTAAATACTAGCATTTGGCTAAATATATATGAGCTCTTTTTTACCTGCCTCAGGATTTGTCAAGACTGTTCTAAAAACTTTACAACATAGCCAGACTGCTGACCTGACTTTCCCCCAGGCTCTGATTGGGCCATGAAGGAGCAGCAGACTGATGAGATCATCCCAGTCCTCTCCCCTTCTCTAACTAGGTTTCCTGTTAGCACATGTAGATGCTGCAGAACCTGAAGCCAAATAAAGCCAGATAACGGGGACTGATATCACAATAGAGTCTGATGCTCAGACCAGTTGCTTATAAAATACAATACATGTAAGGTTTTTACATAATACACGTTTGCATAAAATTAGGTTTTGTATTATATTTGCCAGGACATTAACTATAAGTACAGACTAAGAATATTTATACAAGGATAAACAATCTAACAGATATCTTGCTGGCAAGACCTGCTAACAGAATAAACGGAACAGATATAAATCAGTAGCACTGGATATTGCACAATGTTATAGTAAGCCCACATTAATTGACATTTCAGTTTTGTTCTAAGCAGTGCCTAAGATTCAGACACCAAAGCAGTCTAGTCAAGCAACTTATTCAGGTAGGCAATTCCTCACTGCAAAAGAAACTTAACAAACATAGACATATATAGTCAGGTGTTTTCCATTACATAGTTGGCACACGCTAATCTTAGAAAAACCAGAGGATATCCCACCCATGCCAGATGTGACATTAAATCCCATGTTTCTGAACTATCTGCATAAATATCAGCTTAATCCCATTTAATTAAAAATCCCATAAAAGGTAAAGCTGCCTGCTAATGAAATAGCCCAAGAGGTTAGCTAGCGGACTTCATTCACACTGTAATCCATTAAGGCTGGAAAAATAAATGACATGTCAATTGCAGGATAAATTCCTTTTAAACGAATACAGTAAAAAAGTGACCATCCTTCTGTCATCTTAGGATAACAATGACAGAGTAGAGCTCCCACCTCTAAATCCCTGGGAGGAAGGGAATGTAACAAAGCAATCTAGAAGAGAGACAATCAACTAAATATCCCTAAATTTATATTAAAACATAACATTATAAGCAAGCTTGAAGTTCTACCTATTCTAGTTCTACTTGACCTAGAGTTGGGCAAAATGTACACAGAATAAGGTATCTATTAATTTATGCTCAGAGTAGAAGACCGTGATATCAATCACATTAAAGTGGACCCATAACTCAAAAAAAGTGGTGGTTGCCTATGCTATAGGGACTATCTCAACATGTTAACTGTGCCTAAGCAGCACCCTGACAAATTTACCTTTTGCCTTAAATTCCTTATGAAAAATATCAGTAGTGAGCACTTCTATGGCAAGCTTGCTTAGAACTGTTAGATAAGCAAAAATTGGAGTAAAACTGTAAAACTTGGTGATGTCACCACTGCATTGCTCACTGTTCTCCTTGCAGGAGAGAAAATCTGTATTAAAGGGGTTATCCTGCCTTTGCTTTATTTAATTAGTAGATCTGAATTTTCTACCTATTCTTGCAGATCAGTCATCAAATCACCAGTAGTCAAGGTCATCAGCTCTTACATAATCAAGATAGCTACCTCCACACAGAGACACAGGCCATGCGAAGTCAGTCCTGAGTAAAAGCTCAGCTACAGGGAGACCATAGCCAGTATAGTCCTTTGTCCTATGCCAGCTTTTTTGGCACCTCCACAGCTCAGGTGTTCTTTAAATATCTAAAAAGTCTGATAAACTCTATTATTTATTTATTTCAGGTACTTATAGAGCGCTGTAAATTTACGCATCGCTTTACATATACATTACACATTCACATCAGTCCCTGCCCTCAAGGAGCGTACAATCTAAGGTCCCTAACTCGCATTCATACATACATAGTAGGGCCAATTTTATACAGGATCCAATTAACCTACCAGCATGTCTTTGGTGGTCATGTCTTTTCTATTATAGAATTCTACATATTGTAGGAAGAACAGCAATTCACATTTACTCAAACTCTTGGCCGCAGACAGTTGGTTGGCATTAAGAAGTTAAAGTGATATTAAAGCTTCAGAATTTGTTGCATTAGAATAATAAACATGTTATACTTCCCTGCTCTGTGCAATGGCTTTGCACAGAGCAGCCCTGTTCCTCCTCTTCCACCAGTGCTTCTAACTCCTCCATCCTGCCGAGTATCCCCAGAGCAAGCAGCTAGCTATGGGGCACCCAGGCAGGCTCGATCCTGAGCCACTACTCTTGTGTATCCATTCACACATGCCCCTCTCTCCCCTCATTGGCACACTGACTGATTGACAGCAGCAGGAGCCAATGGCACTCCATGCTGTCTCAGCCAAAGAGGAGGGTGCCAGGAGAGCCAAGGCTCGTGTGCACAGCGATGGAGGAAGATCGGACTATGGAGGAAGTATTAGTAAGGCTGATACACAGAAAAGGGTTTTTACCTTCATGCATAGAATGCATGAAGGTAAAATCCTTGAGCCTTTAGAACCACTTTAAAATGATTCTAAAAAGGAAATAAAAAAACAAAAACAAACAAACAAACAAACATGTTATACTTACCTGCTCTGGGCAATGGTTTTGTACAGAGCAGCCCCGATCTCTTCTTTATGGGACCCTCGTCGGCAGTCCTGGCTCCTCCCCCCTGCCGAGTGCCCCCAATAGCAAGCCTCTTGCTATAGGGGCATTCAAGCTCGCCCTGAGCCGCGCTCAGTGTGTCCATTCACACACAGCGCAGCTCGGCCTCGCTCTCTCCTCATTTGCTCTCTGGCTGTGATTGACAGCAGAAAGAACCAATGGCTCCGGCTGCTGTGTGAGCCAATTAGTAACGTGAGATCCAGGAGAGCTTCTGCTCTTATGCATATTGCTGGATCAAGATAGAGCTCTGGTAAGTATAAGGGAGAGGGGCTGCACCCAGAAGTATTTACCTTAATGGATTTAAAAAACATTTTGCCTTTAGAATCACTTTAGGCCCATAGTTAGAACCCCAATAGGGGCCATTTTTAAAAAAGTTTTAAAAAGGATGAAAAATCAAACAAATAAAACTGACAAAGAATCTTACTGTCTGTGCTTTTCTTTGTGCCTTGCATTGTAAAAAATTATGTGCAGGTATATCTCCAACATTCTGTACAAAATGAGATTATACATCCCATCCTACACAGTGTATCGTGCCAGCAGATAATGACAAACTGTCCCTCCCACTCCTGAGTGAGCATCACCATGAGTTTACCCAGGATAATTTCAAGTAAGATGTCAAAACAAAGGCTGCATATAGATGCCTAACCTATAATTTTACCCTCCACAGCAGCAGCCCCCCCCCCTCTTAGTTTTTCCCACTATCTTCCCTGTCTCGTATACTTAGCAGGTCTGATTTACATCTTCGCCCACAGATAACAAGTCCTCTCTGCATATGCTTTGTGCTTCTCAACCATTTTGCTACTAAAAACACCTCTGAATGGGGCTGATGTAAAGGAAACCGAAGGATGTTTCAGGGGCAGCCACAGCAAGCAAATCAGTCTTCCCTTATTTAACCAGCATAAGGAATAAGGCAGCTAGAAGCTGACTTTTTGTTAGTGGCAACACAGACACTTTCCTTTTCTTTCTAGGTTATATCAGAAAACGTATCACAACCATTGATCCCAAGGTCCCTCACCTTTCGAAGAATTTTTCGTTTTGTATGGATCTCCTCTTCGTCACTGAAGACCTGGTCACTCTCTGGTGAAGAGTAGTTAACAGATGAACAGGTAGAAGTGCTGGAGACTGATCTGTCTGACTGCCGCACTGACTTTTTCACCTCTTCCACTGGCATGATATCTACTGAGTTGTCCTTCTCTATGGACTTCCTGTTCTCTTTGTCATGATTTTTTGGCAGAGGAGTCATGTTGCTCTCTTGGGTTTCCTTCTCTTTCTCACAAGGTAATACTGTTAACTTCTGCAGGTTTTCCTCCACAGGGATCTGATCTGGTTGCTCCATGGTTTTTATTTTCGACTGAAAGCTTCACTTGGTCTTTGAACAGTTGTACTTCACTGCTTGCGCCTGACTGAGCAGCCACGACCTCTGGTTATTTGCTCTTCCATTGGCATGCCCTGAAAATTCGTTCTCAGGTTCACGCTTCTTGTCCATGTGACATCTGTCAAGAGAGTGCAAATCAACACAAACTGAACAGTAGATCTTTGCATCTTCATGGCTTTTACTTTCACTGACTGATAAGCATATTATTATGGAACACTTTGCAAGTGAATCATGTATTACAACAGGTGCATGATATCATGTCACAACTCTGACATTTGTAAAGTTTTATAAATTATCTGTACGTAGGAAGACAAAATCTGTACTTATCTAATCCTAAAAGGTGTACAATATTACCATCTAATGCAGTTATGTATTAAGTTTATAAAAGTCCACAAATTATAACATATTGCAGGTATTGGCTCTTTAAATGTGTACAGCCCATTCCTTTATGTATTTGGTACAGCTAAAAAATAAACAAACATCTTGTTAACTACCAGTTTATGGGACTTGTTTTTGTATAGTGACAATACTCTGCTTATTTTGTTGCCTTAGTACCCTGGTGGCCAATGTGAAGCCCAATGGGCAATCTGGCACTATCCTGGATGCTGGTATGCTTTTTGTGGGTGTTCTCGCTTTGTTCCAACACCCGGCACTAGAAGGATGCCATACAAGTGTGTTCCTAGCGTGATAAGGGAAATAGAGATAGTGGGGTGGAAATGTGTGATCAGGTAAGCAATGACCACTAATGCGGGAGAGCGGAGGATAGGGGTTAACAGTACTGCCACTTACAAGCAATACAAGGGGGTTGGGAGGATTGAGGGTGCTAGGGCAGTGAAATAGCACTGGCACTGACAAGCAATGCAAAGGGGCAAGGGGGGAGATAACAGAACTGGTATTGACCAGCAATGCAAGGTGGGGGGGGGGTTAACAGCATTGCTTCTGCCAGCAAAGCATGGGGTTAACAGCACTATCCCTTATGAGCAATGGAGAAAGGGGGAGAGGGACTTTGATGTAAAGCGTACTGCCACTGACCAGCAGGGAGTTATCAGTACTGGAGGTAAAAGAGGAAAGACTCCCTAGTGCCGCACATCCATGAAGTCTAGTAGTAGTGACAAGAGTGGAAACCCCAGCCTGGGCTCCCCCAGGCCATGCCTGGGTTAGTATGCTGCCACTGACACCACTGCTGGAGATACCAATGTTGGGGACTATTATTGCATCCACTAACATCAATGCTAAGGGTTATTATTTTACCCACTGACACATGCTGGGGCTAATTGTTCTGGTCATGAACACGAATGCTGGGGGGGGGGGGTTATTATTGCACCAACTGACACCAATGCAGGGGGGTTATTGAAGCCCACTGACACCAATGCTGGGAATTATTACTGCTGGCATGAGCACTATTGCTGGGGCTATTAGTGCATCCATTACCACCAATTGTAGGGCTTTAAATGCACCCACTGCCATCAATGCTGGTGGTTTCTATTGCTGCCAGTTACACCAGTGCTGATGGATATTCTTGGGGCAAGTGACAACGGTGCTGGGTGTTATTTTTGCAGCCACTGACTCTAATGCTGGTGGTTTTTATTGCGGCCACTGACCTTAATGCACCTAATTACATCAATACCAGGGGTGATTACTGCTGCCACTGACACCAAAGCTGGAAGTTATTACAGCCAGTCAGCCACTAAAACAAATACGATTTTACTACAAAATTTCCCTACAGTGCTCATTGCAGTACACAGCAAAAAATGCCTCAGGAGTCAGGACCAAAGTTTTCTGTGCCATACAGCCCAATAATGTTGAATTGGGTGCCTAACTCAATGCAATGCACCTCCATATATTAAACATGCTGCTATCGTGTGGCTCTCTAAAAATCTCAGAGGGGGGGGGGGGGGGGGGTCGCACCTGAGCCTTTCCAAAACTTTTAAGTTTACCACCACTGTCTTCACATGTCTGCTACAACAAATATGTTTTATTTTAAAATGCAGCTGGCATATGTAAAAGTAATAGTCTAATATGTTACCCAAAAAAAAAAAAATGAGGCACTCAGAATAAAGCAGGCCATACATTAAGCAATTTTCTTTCCTGCAATTTCCTGCAACCACGGATTGCAGGAAAGAATATTACTCAATCTCCCCATCAACACTTTCAGGGCTAATCCCTCCCATGGAGCTTTTGTATTAAAAAAAAGCAGGTGTTGCACAGCCTTCAGAATACAATGAACACAGCCAGCTGCCATGGCCACCAGCAGTAATCAAAAAAAAAAAAAAAAAAATTTTGACAGGCTGGTTGGCGATTAAAATATCAACTTCAGTTCAAACAGCCTGCCCATGCATGGATTGAAATTTGACTGGTTTCTGCTGAACTACGGCCAAGTTAAGAACTTGAAAAAATTACAGCGCTACCGTAAATAAAAAAGATACAATAAATAAATTGTGTCAATTTGTGCAAACAGTGCAAAAATGTTTTTGGCTTGACAAACTTTAAGGGCTCTTTCACACGGGCGCTCCGCTTGTCCACAAATCATCCTATTTTTTTGTGGATGATTTGCGGACATAATGTAAGTCAATGGCATTGCGGATGTCAGCGGAATACCATCCGCTGACATCCGATTTTCCTCCTTTCAGTTCTGTTCCGTTTTTTGGAACGGAACAGAACCCTATTTTTTCATCCGTTCAAAAAACGGAAAGGAAGGAAAAATCGGATGTCAGCGGTGTCATCCGCTGACATCCGCAATGCCATAGACTTACATTATGTCCGCATATCATCCGCAAACGGATGGGATGATATGCGGGCATACGGAGCGGATGACACAAATGTCATCCGCTCCGTGAAAAAAAAAAAAAAAAAGTCCCGCAGCGGAGAAGAAATGCGGAGCGGCCGTGTGAAAGAAGCCTAAAGGTTATATTTATGAAAAAAATAGAAATAGCATAGGTGTTCATGAAAACTATACATTAAATTAGTTCTGTGTGAATGGGGCAAAAATCAAATGTTTTTAGACCATATTCTCTGCAGAGAATTAGGGGAAAAGTATGAATGTAAAATACTGCATTATGGCTACTGGATGGTGCTGAATATCATAGCAAATAAGCATGCTCCTCAGCATTATTTAGTGGCCATGATACAGTATTCTCCCAATCCACACTGTTTTTATATAACATTCAAGTTGCAATTAATATAGCCTGAGAACATTTGATTTTGCTCCATTTGCACAAAACCAATTTACATACAGTTCCAACAGTTTCGAAAAGCAGTGGAATGCTTTTCAGAGGCCATTTGGCAGGCAGTGCAGAGGCGTTATGTTGCCTCCTCATCACCTGATTAAACCCTATAAATGCTACACTACCATGCTGCAATCATATGCATTGCACACAGTTACAGCCAGGTTGTGGCGTGGCCCCATAGACCTGCATTATTCGCATTTGGCAGCAACACCCACGGAAAGACAAAATGGTGTTTAATTTTTGTCACAGCTGTGAAGCACATGCATTGTCGCCATGCCATGAGTGGCTGCATGTCTGTGTTCAGACGGGCAGTCGGGAAGGGAGGGGTTGTTAAATCCGTTGTTAAAACACCTGGTTTTACTGCCCAGCAACTGCACATGTGAACGAAGCCTGATTGTGGTCCATTTTTGAGCCAGACCTGCAAATGTTCTCTAAAATGACACTTGTACAGATTTACTTTGGCTATTTTTGCGTTGGTTTTGGGAAAGGCTTTGGCTGGAACTAAGGTTATAGCAAATAGACTTTAGCACAACTGCAGAATTTGCTGTATAGCATTTGATGGTTACTAATGTGTATTTTTCGGCTCTATAATCTTGAGCACATTTTTTCCTGCCACCCCCTCTGATTACCCATGCACACCTTGAAGCCAAAAAGGAAATGTACCCAGCGTGTCGAGTTTGACAGTCGACGCTCGCATAATGAAGTGAATGGGAGTGCACTACAACGGTCAAGCAAATAGTATTTCCATGCAAAATACCACTGGACATCCAATTTTTGGGACGTTTTGGTGCACTGGCATCCCACTGATTTTAATTGATTTCCCTAACTGAATGCAGTGAACTTGGTGTTGAGTTATTCACTTTAAGTTCATCACAGAGGACAAGGGGGCACTCTTTACGGCTGTAGGAAAAGAGATTTCATCTCCAAATACAGAAATGTTTCTTCACAGTAAGAGCTGTGAAAATGTGAAATAGACTCCCTCAAGAGCTAGTTCTGGCCAGCTCAGTAGATTGCCTAAAAAAAGGCCTGGATTCTTTCCTGAGTGTACATAATGGGATACCTGGAAAAATGTATAGGTAAAGTTTATCCATGGAATATCGGATTGCCTCTTGGGGGATCAGGAAGGAATTTATTCCCCTGCTGGAGCAAATTGGATTATGCTTTGCTGGGCTCTGGGTTAACTGTGGGTAAAGGATTGTGTATATGGGATTGTATGTTTTTTTTTCTCTCTTTTATTGGTTGAACTAGATGGACTTGTGTCTTTTTTTCAACCTGACTAACTAGGTGACTTTATAAACAGTGCAAAACTATAAATTTGCTCCTAAAAAATGGCCTTCATGGCATTATTTCTGAAAGATGCACATAAAATAAACTGGAAATTGTGCAGTAACCAATAGCAACCAGCAGACTTACTTCTGGTTACCAGGGGTTAACATTCCCACTGATGCATAATCTTCTACTTTTAGGATGCAAATTTTTCTTGTAAAGGTTAAAGAATAGCTGTCAGTAACCAAATGTTACTGGGAGCTCCCAGTACTGCAATGACATACTCTGCATTCTCAAGCACAGGGTTACTGTTGCTGTAGCAGGCTAGTTTGAAAGCTTTCGTTGCCAGAAAAAAAAAGGACCGTATATACTCGAGTATAAGCCGACTTTTTCAGCACGTTTTTTTATGCTCAAAAAGCCCCCTTCGGGTTATACTTGTGTGAGGGGTCCCACTTACCTTTCTCCGGTGCAGTGCGCATGCTCAGCTGCCACTCAGGAAAGCCCGTACACGTTTGGCTATTCCTGGGCAGTCCGTGCATGCGCATGGACGTGTTGGCGCCAGGCTGCGCCATTTTAAAATGAAGAGCAGCTCACCAAAAGGTAAGTGAGACTCCTCCGCAGCCGATTCTCCTGTGCCATGCATCTCCTGTACCATGCCCACATCCCTGCATCTCCTGTACCATGCCTAAAGCCCCTGCACCATGCCCGCAGCCCCTGTTTCGGGTCTCCTGGTGGTCCAGTAGCTGCTGCATTTCCCACCCTAGGCTTATACTCGAGTCAATACGTTTTCCCAGTTTTTTGTGGTAAAATTAGGTGCCTCGGCTTATACTTGAGTATATATGGTATATATTTTCTGAAAGCAAGAGACCCTGGGAAATAAAATGGCAGTAGCTCAAATTTTTTGTGTCACAGAATATTAGCACAACGTTTTTTCAAGTGTAGATTTTCCATAAAAAATACACTAAACTAAATTTTAGGGTACACAAACGCAATTGATTACCAAAATATAAAATATGTGAATGTGCTAAGTAAAACAGATACCCAACGTGTCAATCCTTAAAATGACGTATGCCCATGAAACTGCAACAAACTTCTAAACTTTCCACAGGTGGAACTTCACCTACAGGTCACCAGTTTAGAGTTAACCTTGAATAATGGGCCCAAAATTTTTGTTTTTAGCCCGACGTGCAAGTCTATATGTAACATGTGTAGCGCAAACAACGTTTTCATACGTAGGAGCCCCAACATGTGAACTTACATGCCCATGTAGATGGGGGGGGGGGGGGGGAAGCAGCATTCTCACTTTTTGTGGGGGGAGGGGGTTGAGGGTTTAAGTGCAACTTTCATTTTTTTTAAGGAAGTTTATTTAAATGTTAATTATATCACAAAGGGCCAAAAGCATTCTATACAATACCATGTGTTGCAATAGGTACTGTTTAATGATATATCAGTGGGGTTTTATACCTCCAATATTTCACCTACCCTCCACTGAAGCGAATAGGGTGCAGATTGCGCACCATTAGGCCCCTTTCATACTATCCGTCCGTCGGGCGGATTCCGTTTTTCTCAGCGGGGGATCGAGCCGCCGATCCCCCGCTGAGCCGGAGGACGACAGCTGTGTCTCCGCGCTGTGTGCGGAGACACAGCTGTCAGTTCCCCATGCATCTCTATGGGGGAAATCGGATGGGAACGGACCGTCGGTCCGTTCTCATCCGATCCGATCCGCTGGACAGATGGAAAATAGGGTTTACATCAGTCCAGATTTGATGGATGGGATCGGATGTCAGCGGACATGTCTCCGCTGACATCCGATCCCCCATAGAGATGCATGAGGGGACCGTTCAGATCCGCCAAAAAATGGACAGGCGGATCTGAACGGTCCGCCTGTGTGAAAGGGCCCTTAGCTTCTTCCCTGGCAACAGTGGCCAGGGAAAGTGACAGCAGAAACATTATACACTTGGTGTAGAAAGCTGACAGTCTGCTTGTGATGCCAAACATCAGTGTGTATTTCCACATTTGCAGTCGAATTTGAGAACCCCCTACTATGTTTGTTATGTGTTCCCATTCACACAACATACATTTTTAAAAATGTCTTATCATTTAGAGGTTTCTTAGGAGAAGGTGTCATGGCTGACTGCAAACAGATTTGAACAAGTTTGTGTGATCTCCCTACAGATAAGATTAGGGCAAGGTGAGCGCCCTCCCATTAACACACAAAGGTGAAGAGAAGCTTTTAAATCTTTGATGTTTTGTTAGGACAGACAGTGTTTAAATCTAGTTTAGGACCGATAATGAGATCTGCTATGACAGAACAGATGGGACTAGTTATGACAAGTACCGCTCCCCAGCCCTCATAAACAAAGAGAACTAAGTAGGATTTCTGAGTGTGGGAAGAGGGAGGAGACATGCCTTGCCTCCCTATCTCTTGGAATCCTTTTTGATTGTGAGGGTCCATCAGCATATATTATGGCCTTACGAAACAGTGATAGTTCTCATGGTGCATACTATTCACCACCTTACATCTACTTTAAGGCCCAGTTCACACTGGTGCGACATGGGATCTGACTTGTGGTCTCATGACATGACATGTCAAAAATAAATGTTTCCCTAGGATAGCCGTCTTAACTGATCTGACACAAGTCGCTCCGACTTTAGAAAAATTTCCTGCCCTGATCCTGATCACTCTCATAGGGAAACATTGAATTTCACATGTCATTCGACTTGGGGGTCTCACAAGTCGGATATTATGTCGCATCAGTGTGAACCAAGCCCAAGTTGGATCAAAGTTGAACTGAAGTTGCAGGGAAAAGTTGGATTGGAAGTTGTGTGAGCTTTATGTCAGAGCAGTGTGAACCCGGGCCTAACCATAGTGCCAGCTTTGCAGTCAAATTTGAGAAACCCTCACTATCTGCTCATTAGGTGTTTCCATTCAAAACAGCATGCCTAAAAAAATTAATAAAAACAAATTCTTATCTTTTTAGTTGTTTCTTTGGAAAAAAGAGCATATTCTAGGACTGTAGGTAGTTTCTATTGCTTATAATAGCTTTCAAAGCATAATAATTAGGGGACAGATGTAGGGACAGATTTTTTTTTTTTTTTTTTTTTTTAAAGTGTATGAACATAAAAATGTACCACTTAAGCCTTTCACTAGGACAGACAATTAGTACATTTAGTTTACAAATGAAAAGAAGAAGATCTGCCAGCACAGTACATGAAGCCAGGCTTACAGTAAAAAACAGGGGCAGGGCAAGGGGTGGGCAGGAGGGCCAGCGGTAAAAAAAAGGTTTCCTTCTCACAGCACGCAAGCTCTAGAACAGTAGTTCTCAACCAGTAGGCCACAGCTTCATGTCTGCTTTGACAGCTACTGCTGTCACACTGTGCTCCAACATGCCAGCTCTCCACTCCATTTGCCCACAGCTTACTAAAAAAAAAAAAACACACACACACACACACACACACACACACACACACACACACACACACACACACACACACTGTATGTGCAACTACCATTTGCAAGAAAACAAGTGGCCACGCATTGGCAGTGCTCCCCCCATGCCAACCATGGACAGCCGGAGCATGGGGACACAAGGTGGTGCACCTATTCTATGGCATGCATTAGAAGGGTAATGCAGTTCTGCAGCCTTGCCTAGGGTGGTGAATGAACCTGTCCCGGGACTGATTGTAGATAAGCCATAGAGGTGTTTGCTGACATGAGAATGCTGCTCAAACTCAAACAGTGAGCAACCAAGCTACAAATCGCTGTAAAATAACTTAATTAGCAATTCCAAAGAAAAGAATTATGATATCCTTAGCAAGAAACTGCCTTAAAGAAAAAAAAAAAAAAAGATGACCATGAGAGTAAATTGCTCATCTGCCATGGCCCTAACAGGTAAATTAGTCTATAACCAGAGATAGTTCCAGCCAGCTCAGTAGATCCCCTCAAAAAGGCAGGACATGTTTCAAAATGCACAAAATCTGAAAATAATAATAAAAATAAAATACTAATATGAAGAAATAAAACTGTAGAAAGCTGGAGAGGAAATACCTGATTGCCTTTGGGACAAGGAAGGATTTTTTTACTCTGCTAGAGCAGGGTATTCAATTTTTCTTTTTTAGTTTAACGCAATTGGCATGTGTCTTTTTTAAACCTAACTTTGTAATAAAAAAAAGAATTCGGCCTGAACAAGTTTTTGGGTTGATTTTCAATGGAAACTTGGTATTTGCTGTAGGAATTTCAAAAAACATCCTCTAAATTCAGAAAAATGAAGACAATGTGGTTAAAATTGCAATATAATTTCAAAAGGCAAGCATGCTTGCCAACTAAAACACCAAAAGGCTGCCATTTTAAGCGTACCTGTACTGAGTTTTCAAAGTAGCCATTATGAGGTTAAGACTTTTGGGTTATAATAATCCTCTCCACAGCACCATTGCAGCCTGCAGATGTTCCTCTCCGAGAACTAACTTTCTGAAAGGGAGGATTTGCATAGGGTTTGGTATACCCCCTGTCCTCACATAGCAGGGCTTAGGTTCGGCAATACAGTAGCTTGCTTTGGCATGGAGGTATGGAACTGCTTATTCACGTCATGACCAGTTCATGTCAGGGGCTCCTATGGCATTATCTAAAGGATTACTGAATTGAGGAGATGAGGCTTAGCAATGTACTCTGCTCAAAAATTAAAGGAACAGTTTTTAATCAGAGTATAGCATCAAGTCAGTTAAACACCTGGGACATTGATCTGGTCAGTCAAGCAACAGAGGGGGTTGGTAATCAATTTCAGCTGCTTTGGCGTTAATGAAATTAACAACAGGTGCACTAGATGGGCGACAATGAAACAACCTCCAAAACAGGAATGGTTTTACAGGTGGAGGCCACTGAAATCTTTTTTCCATACTCATCTTTTCTGACTGGTTTTAACTAGTTTTGCTTTGGGCTAGGGTCAGTGTCACGACTGGTAACATGAGGCAATACCTGGACCCTATAGAGGTTGCACAGGCAGTCAGTCCAACTCCTCCAGGATAGCACATTACTACATGCCATTGCCAGAAGGTCTCAAGAGCATGAAGGAGATTCCAGGACACAGGTAGTTACTCTAGCAGAGCCGGACAGGGCTGTAGAAGGTCCTTAACCCATTAGCAGGAACGGTATCTGCTCCTTTGTGCAATAAGGAACAGGATGAGCACTGCCAGAGCCCTGCAAAATTACCTCCAGCAGGCCCCTGGTGTGATTGTCTCTGACCAAACAATCAGAAACAGACGTTATGAGGGTGGCCTGAGGGTCAGTGATGGTCTGGGGAGTCATATCCATAGAAGGACGCACAGACTACTACAGGCTAGACAATGGCACCCTGACTGCCATTAGGTATTGCGATGAAATCCTTGGACCCATTATCAGACCCTACGCTGGTACAGTAGGTCTTGGGTTCCTCCTGGTGCACGGCAATGCCTGGCCTCATGTGGCGAGTGTATGCAGCCAGTTTATGGAGGATGAAGGAATTGATACCGCTGAATGGCCCCCACGCTTGCCTGACCTAAATCCAATATAACACCTCTGGGACATTATGTTTTGGTCCATCTGACACCACCAGGTTGCTCCTTAGTCTGTTCAGGAGCTCAGCCATGCCGTGGTCCAGATCTGAGAGGAAATACTCCAGGACACCATCCGTCGTCTCATTAGGAGCATGCCCAGACATGGTCAGGCATGCATACAAGCACGTGGGGACCATACAAACTACTGAGTACCATTTTGAGTTACTGTAATGAAAATTCCAGCAAAATGGACTAGCCTGCTGCATAATTTTTTCACTCTGATTCTCGGGGTGTCTTTGAATTGAGCCCTCTGTAGGTTGATCATTTTCATTTCCGTCAAACGATGTAGCATCCTTTTGTTCATAACACATTACCCAGTCCACATCGGTATAGATGTCCAGCATGATATTTTTCCCCATTGAGATCTGATGCGTTTTCAAAGCGTTACTTTAATTTTTTGAGCAGTGTATAAATGTCTATATTCAGTAGGCTTAGCCTATTTAAAGTAGAACTCTAGACAAACCTCTAACTACACGGGTAAAATACATATGATACGAGTTGTATATGTTTCCTGCTCTAACTTCTTTGGCCAGCCTTCCCATGATACACACACTTCTGCAAGCCAATAAGATCTTTGTGCTACCTCTTGGTGTAGAAAGCTGGATACACACTATACAACTGTCTTTAGATTTTTTCCTTTAGATTTACCAAAAATATATAATTTGAGGTCAAAACCAAACACTTTCAATTTGTATGCAATCAGGCAGGCCCTTATACTACATAGTTGAAGGTAAATCTAAAGGAAATCGAACAACAAAAGTTGTATAGCGTGTATCCAGCTTTAGTTTTATTGAGATCTTTGGACAGAGGGGACACTTATTCCCTGTTCAGTAGAAAATCCGGAAGTGGACAGAGGACATAGAAAACTTAGGAACTAGGAAGAAAAATTGCTGAATTAGGAACTATGTGTCACCTGCCTGACTGTGCAGTGTTAAAAATGTTTGTAAATCACAAGACTGGCTGTAAAGAATTGTAAATCTTCAAACCCTAAAAGTCAAACAGTGTATTTAGCTGTTTGCCTGGGGGAGATTCTAAGTGATCCAAGTATAAATTTTTATGTGACAGATGGCCAAAAGGGCAAGCCAAAGGTGGTCAGATCATGACTGCAATTCCTGGTAACCTCCTAGGCAGGGCCATTGATAAGGCAGTACAACCAGCCCTGTTGTACTGCCCCATTGGCTTAATGGGGGGGGGGGGGGAGGGTTAGCAGCTTTGTAGGTAATTTCTAGCTATATATATATATATATTATAAAAAAAAAAAAACTATCAACCCACACCCACTTGATTACCAAGGTGTATAGTAATTTCCTGGGCCTCATCAGGTTAATAGAGGGGCCTAGGAGATGAAAACAGAAGAGAATTTTTTCTTCATTTTCGGGCACAAGCATATAATCCCACGCCGCATGCACCAGTGTACAAACTAAAGTTCTGGCCACCCCTGTATGCCTTTCCTGGTGGATGGATTCTATCTTAGAGCAGTAAAAACCCACAGCCAAGCTGCATTTTTACCACCTCCAAACCACTCCCCTTTGAGAATTTTTCATCCAAGCTTTGCAATTAGGTTCGCCTGCCTTTTTCATGCAAACCTGATTGAAAGCTCCATGTAGGTCTACAAGAGTCTGGATATAAA
The DNA here is from genome assembly GCF_965119305.1 of Pelophylax lessonae. Taxonomy (NCBI): domain Eukaryota; kingdom Metazoa; phylum Chordata; class Amphibia; order Anura; family Ranidae; genus Pelophylax; species Pelophylax lessonae. The sequence goes on along the minus strand of NC_138777.1, from coordinate 90,694,014 downwards.
TTGACTTGCGTGTCCATTTAGATCCACCTACCTCCGTGACCATTCCAGACCAAAATGTGACAGATCAGAGGTAGTCTGATGTAAATGGACACAATCTGGCTACCCATAGAGCCACCATAGGTCTGTGGTGTATGCAGACACAAACTGAATGGGCACAAATATCAAAACACTCCCACTCAGCTCCAGTTATGATTGGTGGGGTGCTGTAAAACTTCCTGGTGGTATAGCTGAGGTGGGTTGAGACTATGGTCCGAACACACCTGAGCTCATGCCTGATGATGCCCGAGTTGTCCAAAAAGTTCTAAAAATAAAACATCTCTGCTGCTTTATAAAAATAGTGTAAAAAGTTTAGAATAATATTGGTTCTTAAATGTTCACCTTTTTGAACATGTTATGTGTTCCAGCTCCTGCCATCAGTCCCCCAGATCCCCCCTTCCTGTGACAGTGTAGAGTCAGGGGTGGGGCCAAAGGGTTGTGGGCGGGGCTGAGGGGGCCCCATTATTTAGGCTGTATGGGGCCCCATGATTTCTAACACTGGCCCTTCTCCTAGGTATATGGCCAGATTACGGATTCACAAAATAAAGACTGTAAGGGCTTTGGCTAAAATAGGCAGTTGATACAGGTTTTACCACCTCTCTTAAGCTGCAAAGACAGCCAAACAGGGTTGTATGCATGCCAAAGCAAAAGGGATACCCCTTGTTGCACTTGGCAGGCAAGACCGTCACCAAACCTGACCCAATCGAGTGACTGGGACAAAGCAAAAACAACCCCATAACTGTGTGGTGGTTGCTTGGGCTTTTTGTGAATAAAACAGGCAGTGAAGAGGTGACATATTGCCTTCTCCCCACCTGTCAAATTCCTCTGAAAAGTGATCCACCACCAGGACAGCAAGGTCTGCTGCAAGTGTAAACTTAACCTAATTCAAGCTAACATTAAATGCAAAGCAACAGAGTAAAAAAAAAAAAAGAAAAAATAGCTTTCACTAAAAAGTAGTTTTTCCATGGGAAGAAAGAAAAACTGACAGCTACCAGGCTAGAAGTTCTTTCCTTTTACTGGGCAACAGGTTTTCATTCTAACATACAATCAATGTGCTCAGACTACATTTAGAAGCAGATTGTAATATTATCATATAGCAGCAGTATCTGCTCTTCCAATCTTCTTTCCCCCCTCCTTTCCCTCTGCTTCAATGAGGGTTGGCTCGGGACCAGCGGGAATAGGAAATTTTGAGGTTCCCACAGGCACAACACTGTGTGTCCTCAACTGTCATGCCAGGGATGGCAGCTAGAGGGATGTTGGCAGGGATAACTGCTTTTAGGAATCTAGGTAGGCGGAAACAATCGTGCTTAAATTAGCGCAAAGATGTAAACACCGGCAACAGCACCATTACAAGAGAAAATGTATGGATAGGATATGCAGATGTGCACAGCCTGGTGCAGTCGAAGGACTACAGTATAGCTGAGACTGACTTACACAATCTGGGACCCTGGTTCCGATACAGGATCAGCACTGAAAAAAGAAATGACAGGGCTCACCAAATACAGGAATGGTGAAAGAAAAAAAAATAAGAGGGTTTAGAAAAAGGACACACATCTTTCCATCTTTACTTCCCGTAGAAGATTTCAAGACCAGTGTTTCAACCATGTCACTGCTTAAAACACTTAAAGATCAGTGTCATTGTTGTCTTGGAAGGTATGTGCCAGTGGCTGTCTAAGGTTTGGGGTCATACATGAGTCAGTTGGTTTCTTTTTTTTTGTTCAACCAGCTGAACGAAAGAAAATCACCACATTTTATGTGGATGGGGGAATCCTCCCACTATGCTATTGTATTCTGACAGTGGGGAGACTTCTCCACAGTCAGAATACATTGATCAGCACTGCTGGACATAGCCAGGCTGGCTGTACGCAGGTCAATTGATAAATCCACCTGTGTACAACTAGCCTGCCACAACACTGATCAAAAATTTGTCCGATCTCTGCTGAACCTGCCAAATTTCGATCCAAATTTGGCTGGCTGAAGACTACAGGAAAGCCCATAAGCAAATAACAAGGATACATGCAATTAACTTTTTGGAGGATACACAAGCTACCATACTTTACCATTCCATAGAATACATCCTAGAATTCATTAAGAGTAGTAGACAAATAGAAATTTGCAGCGCTGAATCATGCCAAAAAAAAACAAACCAAAGAACCTGATGATGTCAGACCAAGAAAACATGTAGGGCATGGCCTGGTAGTGCTTTGCAAGAGAGTTTTTCAATGCAGCTGGAAGTATTTGTGCATTACCAATGTTAAGAGTCATCCACCTGAAGAGCATTTAAAGTGATTTTGTTATTCAGTTATTATGCAAGTTCATTTTTTTTTCTTTCTTTTATTCATAAAAATACCTCAGTCGGCACTGTCAGCTTTTGTATCTTTTTGAGCACCGATATAGGACTTTATAATCTGAGCTGAGAGGAGTGCTGGATTTACCTAGTGTGAATTCTGGGGAGGATTGTTTGAGCCCTAGGAGAGTTCAACTGGGTTCAGAGTCCGATTGGTTTGTTTAAAGGTACAATACGACCTATGTAATGAGGGTCGAACCATAAGGTGAGGGAGCACCCAAAACATGAGTGGTGGAGGTGTCTGCTACCACACAATTTGTTCTTACCAAATTGAACTGATTATATGGACTTCATCATGATTGATGGATTGTATCACAACCTTTTTTCACAGACATTTATATGAAAGACTGTTATATAGTGATTTTGGATCATAATTATACACGTTTATATGTAGCACTATTTTGATTTGGTTGTTGTTTTTTGGTATATAAATCAGTGCAGCATATTTCTACACACATGTTGAGTGATTTTTCACTTTTGTGTATTCAGCTTAATTTACATTTCTCACAACGCTGAGCTCTTCGCCCGGCCATTGCACCTGTAACACAGATAGGTGCATGGCCAATGAGTTTTGTTCTAAGAGACTAGTTCCCCATCAGGTTCACAACCATTGAGATTGACAAAGGACAGCAATGGGTGGATTTCATTGCTACTATAAAACCTACCTACTGCTGTCCACGGTCAATCAAAAGGGTGGTGAACTTGATGGAGAACTGGTCTCTCAGCAGCCCTATAAGGTTCTGCCCACCAAACACAGGCAACGGCGAAGTTGAGTTGTTTAATGGGGGAAGCCTGATGGAGATGCAGAGTAGACCCCCATCAGGTCTGCATTCCCCTTGATGCCGGTCATTACCCAATGCCATTATTGGGTAATGGCGTCAGCCAGCATCCCTGGCCCACAGAGGGAGGCAGAGGAGAGCTGCAGATAGCTGCGGATGGCGGAGGCACGTACACTGACCACGGTGTCGGGGCTCAGCAGCCGTGATACACCGTGGTCAGTCTACAGAGGGGAGGGTAGAAACTGGCAGGATCAGCAAGGTTTTTTAGGCAATACAGGGGGCCAAATTAAACATCATAAGCACTGTGCTGTATTTACATGCTTTAGGGCAACGGTTCTCAACCTATGGGTCATAGGTGTCGCCTAAGACAATCGGAAAACACACATTTCTGATGGTCTTAGACAGAGAATGCACCGCAAAAAAAAAAAAAAATGGCCGCAGACGGCCCAACTGGTACATTGCGCATGCGCCGCCACCGCTCAGGAAAGCCCATACATGCTCAGCTATTCTCGGGCAGACGGCACATGCGCAGTGATGTGTTGGCATCGGGCAGCACCATTTTTAAATGCAGAGCTAAGGCGCCTCACCAAATGGTAAGTGAGACTCCTCCGTAGCCCCTGTATGTGCAGTGCTGCGGGCATGGTACAGGAGATTCTCCAGGAGAACTGTATTAAAGGGTCGCGGCATTAGAAAGGTTGAGAACCACTGCTTTAGGGAACCGGTTCCATTTCTTTTTTTAGGGTAACAAATGCTTTACCCCTTATTTCCTTATCTAGTACTTAGTCTGTAATTTTTTAAATTTGCATCAGCCATAGACAAAAATTCTTTAAGTGGCTCAAATAAAAAATAATTGAATCTGGCGCCAGCTGTGCAAGTGTCAGAATCTTTACAAAATTGTGGCAAAGCTTTTCGGATTTAAGTGCAGGAGGTTTTAAAGTGACCATTCCACTGGAATGGTGTTGCTAATGCTTTATTGAATACCCCCAATAAAGGGAACATTATTACAATTGTCAGAGCCTAGATCGAATAGGGTGAAAAATGTCTTCCAATTTGATAATGCCTACTAAGCGAATACTCGTCACCACATTACAGACGCAGAATATATACAAAAAGCTCCCTAGAAATCAAAAGGCAGGGACAGAGTCACAATTTTGGATCTACCCTGTATGATAAACATTCCAAAAGGCACTCACTTTGAGCACACAAAAAGCTCAAATACTACAAGTGATGCTTGGAGGGTACTCGCTGTAGGGAGTTCCCCTAATAAGCAAAGAACAGGACATTTATTGGCTGCAAAGATAAATTCCCAGGATCTGATCATCCCTGTTAGTGTAAAACATAGATTCCTAGCATTAATGAAATTCAGCCTCCTAAAGTTGTCTGCATGCGCTAACACTTCCTGTGTAGATTGTCCTCAGAAATCCTAATCCTGAAGTACTGTATTTTGCAAACAGTGACTTCCTGAAGAAGAGTTGAGTGTTCTACCTTGTGTGCCTCGATATAAGGACACAGAGGAGGGGATGGGCCTGAGCTGGACTTCAGCATTTAAAGAGACCATATGAACAGTGCGCCCTGAGGTGTTGTGTAAGGTAAATTCATCTATATACAGGCATCTATTCTGTATTGCAGGTAGTTGTATAGCTTAAGTTGCACAATGGCTCAGTTTAAGGTCCATTAGCATTAGATTTCTGTTCTTGTGAGGTGGGCCTCAAAAGAAACCTGCACTCTCCTTATTGGCGCAAAGCAATAGTGAAGTTATATAGTAGGCACAAATGGCGTCTGCGCCTAGGCTGACAAAACCATTTACATCCCCTTTCAGCTTCTGTAGACTTGTAAAATAGGTATGAGGTGCACATGCATATCCATAGTGAACCCGAATCTCATGAGAAGATGCTCCAGAACTGTGCAGGAGTAACTTCTTGCAAGATTTGGGATCCAGCACTACACAAGAGTATCTTCCCACTACTAGGTTTGGATTCCTGAGTTTTTTTTTTATTCCATTGCGGTGAGGGTGGAGACATCACTTTCAGCTAGGCAAAGCAGCTGGAATTTGGAGTATAAGGTAAACAATATACACATTTTTCTTCAGTTTTTTTTCCCTTAATTTTAGGAGCACGGGGGATCCTTTACTTTACCGATGCATTGCACAATACATGTAAAGATATGATAGCATACACAGCTGAAGGAACGTACATTTGTTAGACATGTATGCACCCCCACAAAAGGTTAGGCTATGCACATACCGTATAACCTCTAATCACTGTCTGACTACAGTTCATTGACCAAACAGGGTTATCGAAGCAAAGTTATCATAAACATGTTCCTGTTTATATGGCCTGTTTCACATGAGCTTCAGTTTGTATAACAGCAATGTAAACTGCAAGTTTTTATATAAGTTATTACATAAGCTTTTGCAAGCATCAAGCAGCTTTCTGTAAGTCTTTAAAGTGCCCCTTAGCTCATGTTTGCAAATGCAGGCTTCAGCAGGCTTTCAACAAGTAGTACTGAAGCCTGCTCAGGGCCGGCCTTTGGGGTGTGCGAGCTGTGCGGCCGCACAGGGTGCCATGGGCAAAAGGGGCGCCGTGTGGCCATTGCAGCTCGTACATGATCAGGCCGCACAGTGGGAGGTAAGCGGCGACCGCGGCATGGAGAGGGTTAACACAGGCCATGGCCGCCGCTTTCCTCCCGCTGTGCGGCTGTGCCTGTGTCTTCTATAGCTGCAGGGCTGAGCTGTGTATCACACACAACTCAGCCTCAGATCCGCCGCCAGTGCCCGCCACTGACAGATCCCCTCCTCTCCAGGCCAGGGACGCCAGAGGAGAGATCGTCGGCTCCCCCTCCTCCCGCCCCTTCTCCTCCTCCTCCCGCACTTTCTTCTCGTGGTAAGCCTCCATACTAAGGGAAGTAAGCTCTCTCCTGCATCAAATGTAAGGGGGGGCTCTGTGTGGGGGGGTCTCTGATGTAAAGGGGGCTTTGTTTGGGGGGTCTCTGATGTAAGGGGGCTCTGTGTGGGGGTCTCTGATGTAAGTGGGGCCTCTGTGCGGGGTTTCTGTTGTAAGGGGGGCTCCGTTGGGGGTCTCTGATGTAAGGGGGGTCTCTAATGTAAGGGGGGCTAAGTTTGTATTGATCATAAAAAAGAAAAGTCAAATGAAGTGCAAAAAAAGTGCAAGAAAAAATGTGCCGGGCGCTGGTGGGGGGCTGGGGGCGCAACAGGATCAGCTCGCACAGGGCGCTTGAACACCTAAGGCCGGCCCTGAGCCTGCTAGCTTGTTTAGGGTGACAACCAGCACTCCCACTTAGGATATGTGTTCAACACATACAAACTGGAGCTGAAGGGTGCTTTAAAAGCTTCAACAAAGCTTGCTGAAATCTCTGCAAAATGCTTTGTGAAAGTTTGCTGTTCACACTGCTTTTATAAGCTGAAGCCCATGTGAAACAGGCTTATCACTAGCCAATACAGTGAGAGACACACAGTCTAGAGACGGTCAAAGGTGAGCTGAGCCATTGTGTTCTCCCAATAGGGGGGGCGGGCGTGTCCCCACTTGGAGAAAACAGTGGTTATTGCTAGGGGCTATAATAGCTGCTAGCAATAATCACATGTAAAATCCGACCGGCTGGTTGTACCCAAGGTGATTGATCAATCAACTTAGGTACATTCAGCCTGCCCATACATGGTTCGAATTGTGTATGGCTTACTTTATGCACTCTGTTGCATCTGAGAAAAAACATTTTTTCCAAAGCCTTTAGACCAGAATCACCCCGGCTACAAAGACGTTACACAGCCTATCATGAAGAGGTTAATATATTGCTGGTTACATCCAGGATAAAGGGTGGAGGATTAGACCTGGGCTGAACAAATTCCTATAGGCAGCTGGCCAACGGGCCTAAAAAATAAACAGTACAGAACATTTTTGAGCAATTTGTTAATTATGGAAGTACATTTTCGAAGACTTATGTTGACTTCTAGAGTAGACTGACTCCTGAATTCTACATACTGTACATCTGTTCCTTAGTTGCACAATGTATGGTAATGTATAGAAAGAAGAGCTTGGGGGGAAACAGGCAAGTTGCACCAATCAGGTGTTAACTTTTATTTCCAAACAAGAATTAAGGGTCCTTTCACACGGGAGTTCAAATTCTCATACAGCAGGTGATCCCCTGCTGAGTTGAAGCAGAACAATGCAGATGTCACTTTTGTGACATTCATGCTGGTTTAGTTTTTCATGCACATATTTACAGCAGTCCCTTGTGGCATTTATGGGCAGTCAGATGTAAATAGACATGTGTCCATTTACATCAGGTAACCTCAAATCCATCACATTTAGGTCTGGAAAAATTAAAAAGGACACAGGTCCCTTTCCAATGCTTTTTCTGGACCTGGATAGACTCAGAGGTAGGTGGATGTAAACAGACACATGCCCATCTGTTTACATCCACCTGCCTTAGATGTGCATTAAGCTTCCCATCAGGTCTGCCTGAAAAACTTAAAACAGAACTCCATCCAAAAGGGGAAGTTCCGCTCTAAGGTCTTCTCCCCGGCTCTTCTTTGAGTTTTTTTTTGGGGGGGGGGGGGGGACTGGTACCTGGTTTACACGCTCCCACTTCTGCTCATATCGCCTAGGCGATCTGAAGGGAATTTCTTCTTCGTCCCTTCCCTCCCCACAGTCTTCTGGGACACGTCACAGGTCTCAAAAGACTGCAGTACTATTCACAAAGCATAGCGTGGCTTGTGCATGCGAATTGGGCACCGGGCTGTGTGGATTCACAAGCGGTCACAGCCAGGGTGCCCAAAGTTAAGATGCCTGTGCCGAGGACCGAAGACAGTCCCCGGAGCCCTCTCGCTGCATCGCTGGATCCTTTTACAGGAAATGTCTGTTTCTTAAAAGTCAGCAGCTACAGTTTTTGTAGTTGCCCACAGTAACTACCACAATCTTTTTTCTGATTTGTACAATAGATGTTAGCAGTACACATAGAGGTGCTTTCTTTTGGTGGTATTTAATCACCACTGGGTTTTTATTTTCTGCTAAACAAACGAAAAAAAAAAAAAGAGCAAAAAATATTGAAAAAAAAAGTTTAGTAAAACTTAAAGTTATAACATTTTTGAAAATTAGTAATTTTTTCCTTTACTGATGTGCGCTGATGAGGCTGCACTAATGAAATGGCACTGATGGGCACCACTGATGTGCACTGATAGGCTGCACTGATGAAGAGACACTAATATGCAGCACTGATAGACAGCACTGATAGGCACTAACAGGCATCACTGATTGGCCATGAAGGGCATTACTGATGGGGCTGCACTGATAATTAGGGTACTAATTATTAGTGCAGATGTCCCCACTGAGAAAAGCCACTTATCAACTCTCCTCAAACCCTGTCAACGCGAGGAGAGAAATGCCCATAACCGGCATTTCCTATATACACTGAGATCAGCTGTGATTGGACACAGCTGATCACATGGTAAACAGCCTACATCATAGCCACTTTACTGTGATCGGAGACGCGGTTCGTCCATAGGACACTTTGCTCAGAGTGGATGCAGGAGCAATAACAAACACAGCCTGCATGCAGAATGGGGTCTGAATGAAGCCTTAGGATGCATTTACATTAGTTAATGCACCCTGCTGGTGATTGCATGCAAGAATCCCAGGAGTTGTTCCGTGATTAGCTGCGAGTAGGCAGCAACAGGAGGCTGTGGTTCTCACAGCTAATCGTGACCACTCACATGTAATAGCTCATGTTGGGATCACGTGCAAGTGATCATTCAGAACAGGGAAATCCCTTTAAAATAATAAAGGTGTCCTGCATATCCACAGTAAAAACAGATACACTAGATACTAGAACTGTAAAAACAACAGGTCATATCATAAAGCTGAACTGACAGTCACCCCTCTCCGCTCTGAAGAGAACAGAGTGATCGGCAGTCATGTGATTACTCAGTTTTTGGGCTTAGAGATGAAGTGGGATAGCTTCAGCATATAGGCGAGCATGTATGTTTATTTTGTGCAAACCCCAAACTTCTACTTTAACCACTTCCCGACTGCGCACAGTATATTTACTGCGGCAGTCGGCCCCGGCCAGGCAGAGTGACGTAGGTCTACGTCGCTCGCCTGTCACTCCTTCTAGAGCCAATAGCGGGCGAGCGCGTGCCCGCCGAGGCACGCGCCCGCCTCGGCTCGTTCACGGAGGAGTGCGGGAGTGTGACTGGCGGACCCGATGTCCGCCGGTCACACTACGATCGCCGGTACAGCGGGAGAAAGACAGAGCGGCTTATGTAAACAAGCCGCCTGTCAGTTCTCCCTGTGTAAAAATTAAGATCAGACGGTTCTACTATGATTCTACACCAATAGGAATGTCCCAATACAGTTAGAAGCACGCCCCTAGGACACACTTAACCCCTCCCTGTCCAATAAAGTTAACCCCTTCCCTGCCAGTGTCATTTTTGCAGTAACAGTGCATATATATATAGCACTGATTACTGCAGTCACTGGTACCCCCAAAAGTGTCAAAAATGTCAGTCAAGGGTCCGATCTGTCCGCCGCAATGTCGCAGTACCGAAAAAAAAAAAAAAAAAAAAAAAAAAAAAAAAAAAAAAAAAAATCGCAGATCGCCGCCATTACTCGTTAAAAAAAAAAAAACACCAAAAATGACAAAAATCTTTCCCTTTGTTAGTAAACGCGATAACGTTTGCGCAAACCAATCAAAATACGCTTTTTGCGATTTTTTTTTTTTACCAAACATAGGTAGCGTAAAACAAATTGGCCGAAATTGTTAAAAAATTTTGATTTTTACATTTTTTTGGGGGAATTTCATATAACAAAAAAAGTGAAAAATATTGTTATTTTTGCAAAAATTACGCTCTTTTTTTGTTTATAGCGCGTGATAAAAAAAAAAAAAAAAAAAAATCGCACAGGTGATCAAATACCACCAAAAGAAAGCTCTGTTTGTGGGGAAAAAAAAGGACGTGAAATTCGTTTAGGTACAGCGTCGCACGACCTCGCAATTGTCTGTTAAAGTCACGCAGTAAAAAAAAAAAAAAAAAAAAAAAAAATCGCAAAAAACCCCCTGGTCTTTTAGCAGGAAAATCCTCCGGTGGTAAAGTGGTTAAATAAAATTTTATTTGTCCGTACTGCAATTTTAAATAGATGTATTGTCCAGCCTAGCTCTTCTCACCCAAGGATCCATGGTCCCCAAGGGTTCCTCCAGAGTTTGCTGGGCTTTACCTGAGAAATGAACAGTTACTGCTTCTCTGTCACCTCTTTCTAGCTATCTCTTACTTCCCATCAATGTGAGGGACTATTCCCACTGACCACCAGTGTAGTGGGGTCCCTCTCCTTAATGATCACAATGCAAGATGGCTCTGCTCCCAAAATCATAAGTTAAAGCCCAACTCAGGGAAACCCTGGAAAATGATCCACTGCAGTGGGACTAAGCATGCACTACAATGGATTACTGCTTGTTTTATCTATGGGAGAGAAGAAATGCTTTTACTTACTCAATCCTATGCTCCCCGGGAGATGGCACTCCCCCACATTCTAATGGACTGTTCCTCAATTTCACTACGTCCAATGCAGGACCTATATTGGTCTTAATGAGGTCAGGACCTAAAGCCAATGGAGCATGGGAGAGAAGATGTTGCAGGAGACCAGTTTAGCAGCAGAGTAGCAGGTAAGTAAAATTACTTAAAGTAGAAGTTCACCCTAACAATAAAATCTGTAAATCTACAGGCATCCACAATCTAAGACGAACCTATCCAGCCCTGTAAAGAAGAATCGCTATATATACTTTTTTTGAAGCTGCCCTGGTCCCCTGCTAAGCTGTCAGCAGCGGCTGCATTGTGGAGGCGGGTGCAGAGGAGGCAGCAGACAACGGAAGCCCCATAGTGACTATGGGTGACGTCACTTCCCATTGATTTCCCAGCCGACAAGTCACTGTCGGCTGTCTCTTCTGCAGAGCTTCCGCCACTGGAAAATGGACCGGCTTCAAAAAAAAAAAAAAAAAAAGTATGTATAGCAATTTCTTCTTTACAAGGCTGGATAGGTTAGTCTTAGATTGTGGATGCCAGTAGATTTAGAGATTTTAGTGTTAGGGTGGACTTCTACTTTAAGCCTACTTTAACCACTTCAGGACCAGGAGGATTTACCCCCTTAACCGCTTCCGGACTGGCCGTCACAGTTTTACTGCGGCAGGCAGCCCCTCCTGCGTGAACCGACGTAGCTCTACCTCGGTCACGCGCCTGCATCTATGGGGCAAGCGCGTTCTGCCAGCGGCGCGCTCCCACTCGTCAGCGGGGACTCCAATGCACGGGGCAGGTGGCTTTGATTGCCGCTTGCCAGCTGCGATCGCTCCCCGCTGAGAGAGAAGGGCGGTCAGCTATTGTAAACACAGCTGATCGTTCTCTCTGGAATGATCACAGAGTGCCTGTGATCCTTCTATATAAGATCACAAGTCTCTGTGATCATTTCAAAAGCCCAATCCTCATACAGTTAGAATCACTCCCCTAGGCTCACATTTAACCCCTTGATCACCCACAGTGTTAACCCCTTCCCTGCCAGTGTCATTATTACAGTAACAGTGCATATTTTGAGCACTGATTACTGTAGTAATAGCACTGGTCCCCTCCAAAAGTGTCAGTTAGGGGGTCGGATCTGTCCGCCGCAACGTTGCAGTCCCGCAAAAAAAAAAAAAAAAAAAACGCAGATCGCTGCCATTACTAGTAAACAATAAAAATGACATAAATCTTTCCCGTAGATAGTAGACGCAGACCAATTAAAATACACCTATTGCGATTTTTTTTGTTTTTTATCAAAAATATGTAGCAGAAAACAAATTGGCCTAAAATGTTAAAAAAAAAAAAAAAAAAAAAAATTTATATAGCAGAAAGGGAAAATTATTGTTTTTTTTTTAGAATTGTCGCTCTTTTTTTGTTTATAGTGCAAAAAATTTGCATAAGTGATCAAATACAACCAAAAAAAAGGCTCCATTTGTGGGAAAAAAAGATCAATTTTATTTGGGAACAGCGTCGCACGACCGCGCAATTGTCCATTAAATTAACGCAGTGCAGAATCGCAAAAAAATGGCCTGGTTATTAAGGGGGCAAATCCTTCTGGTCCAGAAGTGGTTAATGACCAGGCCATTTTTTGCGATATGGCACTGCGTTAATTTAACTGACAATTGTGCGGTCGTGCAACGCTGTACCCTAATAAATTGATGTCCTTTTTTCCCCACAAATAGAGCTTTCTTTAGGTAGTATTTGATCACCTGTGAGATTTCTATTTTTCGCGCTATAAACAAAAAAAAGAGCGACAATTCTGAAGACAAAAAAATATTTTTTACTTTCTGCTATATAACCATCCAAAAAAAAAAAAAAAAAAAATGTAAAAATCCTATTTTTTTCATCATTTTAGGGCAATTTATATTCTGCTACATATTTTTGGTAAAAAAAAAAAACCATAAGTGTATATTGATTGATTTGTGCAAAAGTTATCACGTCTACAAATTAGGGGAAAAGATTTATATCATTTTTATTTTTCTTACTAGTAATGGCGGCAATTAGCGGATACCTGACATTTTTGACACTTTTGGGGGAACCAGTGACATTACTACCCTAATCAGTGCTAAAAATATGCACTGTTACTGCACTAATGACACTGGCAGGGAAGGGGTTAACACCAGGGGTGATCAAAGGGTTAAATGTGTCCCTAGTGGTGCTTTCTAACTGTGTGTGTGTGTGTGGGGGGGGGGGGAGAGCGATGGGCTTGTGTTCTTAAATAAGAGGAACACAGGATCCTTGTAGTCATAACTGACAGAACAGCGGTCTGCTGTGTTTACAATGTCAGACTGCTGGTTCTGTCTCCACAGGGAGCAATGGCGGGTGCCCAGCAGTAATCACGGCCGCTGGACCCACTGATTAGCTTCCCCTGTGGCTTAATGGGTGCACGCCCCCCCCCCCCCCCCCACTAGCGATCCCGCAAAACGATGTACAGGTATGTCGTTTCATGGGACAGATTTGACCTGCCACAGTAAGTATGGCGGCTGGTCGGCAAGAAGTTAGAAAATTTTGATACATGGATCAAAATGTGGCAAGTTCAGCAGGGACCAGCCGAACTTTGATCCATGTACAAGTACTGAGGTTGTACATAAGTCGATCCCTAATGGATTCCCCCCACTTGATCAGTGCTGTAGGCTACAGCTTACAATATTAATTAGTGTATTCCAATGGCGGGGAACTCTCCCCACTGTCAGAATACAATAGCACAGCAGGAGGATGCCCCCATTCACTTCAAATACGTAGATGGAGGAATCGAGTCCGTTTTTTTTGTTCATGGGCCGACTTAGGCTGGATTCACACTAATGTGTTTTTTCATGCTTTTTGCAGAAATGCATTTCGTTTTTTTAGCATGTGTTCATAAGCAACGCATTCACATCAATTAATTTGTGTGCCTCCGTTTTTGGAAAAATTTGCTTATTTAAATCTGCCAAACAATTTTTCCAAAAAAAACCCACAAAAACGCAGTAAAATAAAACTTTGGAACCACAGCAAAAAGCACTACAGCAACATGCATGGGTGTGAATAGAGCCTTAGACCTAAACAAGCAACTAACCCCTGCAGTGTGGGTGCAGCCCCTACGCAAAGGATCATTTTAAAGTTTTCCAAAGTTGGGTATTAAAGTGGTTGTAAAGGCTGAAGATTTGCTTACCTTCATGAATTCTTTGGATAAAGGTAAAAAGCCTTCAGTGTGCTGCTTCCCCCACAGCACCTTCTGATACTTACCAGATCCTCTTCTCACTCCAGGGATACGCAAGAGAGCCTCGGCTGTCCCTGGACTCCCTCTACACATTGGCTGAGACACAGCAGCGGGAGCCATTGAGGAGAGAGTGGGAGGTTGGGGCCGAGACGCTGCTCTAGGTGTCTTATGGATGTATAGAGCGGGGCTCAGGAGCGAGCATGCACCAGTGCCCCCATAGCAAGCAGCTTGCTATTGGAGACACTGGTCATGGGGGAGAAGCCAGGAGTGCTGGTGAGGGACCCGAGAAGAGGACCGAGGCTGCTCTGTGCAAAAATTATTTCACAGAGCAAGTAAGTAGGAAACGCTTGTTTTTATTTTTTGTACACATCGAACCTTTAAAGTGCTAGCAAAGGGGTTTTTTGCATTTATACCTACAGGTAAGCTTATAATAAGTGTTACCTGTAGGTACAGTAAATATCTCCTAAAGATGTACCGTTTGGAAGATATTTACCTAAGCAGCGCCGGTGAGGTCACTGGCACATGCACACTGCGCTCTCAATGGACAGCGTGCCAGAAGGCGCGGGAGTTACGACATTGCAGCTTGGCCAATCAGATGGCCACAGCTTGCGAACCCAGAAGAAAGACCGGGTGAAGATAGAAGCGCCTTCAAAAGTGATAGTGCACCGCTGGAGGGCTTCATTTTTAGGTCTTTTTAAGTCTTTCATAATGTGCTAGTATGTGATGCATTCTAGCAGATTATGACATTAAAGAGGAGTTCCAGCCTGTACTAAAAAAATTAAAATCAGCAGCTACAAATACTGTAGCTGCTGACTTTGAATATAAGGACACTTATATCCCGTGATGTCAGCATCCCTAGCCGATCTGTCCATCGGCTCCGTATGCAGGCACCGGAATCCTTACTAAGGGAAAGAGGAAGTGAATCCTTGCAGCTTCACAGCCTGTTTCCTACTGTGCATGCGGGAGTTGTGCTGCACTTTCTGAATGGTCCCCATGTCTTCTGGGACCTGTGTGTGTCTCCCAGAAGGCAGCAGAGGGGGGGGGGGGGGGGAGGGAGGAGGGACTGTAAATTACAAGTGGGAGCGGGCACCTGTTTTTGACAGGCATCTCCTTCCCCCCAAAAGGTGCCAAATGTGGCACCGGAGGGGAGGGAGGAAGCAGTAAAGCAGAGCTTTTACTTTTGGGTGGAACTTGCAGGGAGAAGACTTTCTTCTTCTTTTTTTGCAGTTTGCTACTGCTTAAAGTGGTTGTATCCCAAAAAAAAAAAAAAACCCTGCAGGATAATGGCATAATGTGCTAGTTTGCATCGCATACTAGCGCATTATGAAATACATACCTTAGTTAGAACAAAGCCCCCCATACGGTCGCCCAGACACCGCTGAGGGAGCTGACATGTTCTCTCTACGTCTCTTCTGGGTTCGGCGGCACCGACGCTGTGAATGGCTGGAGCCGCGATGGCATCACTCCCACGCCAGGAGCTCTGAAGGTCCGGCAAGATATGTCGGACCTTCAGAGTGCATGCGCCGCTGGTGTCAACGGCTGCATGCAGGGTGAATATCTCCTAAACTGTGCAGGTTTAGGAGATTTTAATTTTACCTACAGGTAATCCTTATTATAGGCTTACCTGTAGGTAAAAATTTAAAAGCGGAGTATACCAACTAACGCTTTAAATACCACGTTAAATACTGATCAAAACCCAATAGGTTGTTGACTATAGATTGATTATTCCTTTTGGGAGAGATTGATCAGAAAAAAAATGTATTATTTATTAAAGCCTGTATGACCACCAGAACGGAGGGCACATACAGCAATAAAAACCTGACAGGGGATCTAATCACTCCCTAGTCTGTCCACAACTAAATAAAAGCTTGTGCCTTTGGTTCTTCTTTAGGTACGCCCCATTCTTTGTCTGTTCTTGCCAATGTACCCGGAGCTTTAGGTGCAGCAATTATTAGCAAGGGGGTCCCAGAGACCCGAAACGTATTTAAAGGATTAGAAGAGTCAGGAAAGGCTGCTCCATTCTTTTTAGTAAAAGCAAAGTATTCAGTTTAGGAGGAGGGACCCTGCAGAGTACGGCTCACCTGTTCATGAGGGGGGTGCACTACATTCCTATAGCATCTCCTCACTGCCTACAGGTACCACACAGCTGGAGCCCTACACACCCCACACCCACTGACACCATCACTTCTACTGACACCTCACTGCTCTGCTACACTATGAATGCACATGGTGTCCCTTCCCACAACACCCCCCCCTCATACAGCACACCTCATGCAAACCCCATACACACAGCACACCCCATACACCCCATGCAAACCTCATACACCTCATGCACACCCAATACCCACCTCATGCACACCCCATACATACTAGACACACAGCACACCTCATGCACACCCCTTAGACCTCATGCACACCCCATACATACTAGACACACACAGCACACCCCATACATAATAGATACACAGCACAGTACACACTATACACACTATACACACAGCAGCCCCAGCACAGCTCTTACCGCTCAGCATGCTCCTCTCTCCCTTTTCTTTTCTCAAGTGTCCCAATACTTTTTATGAGAACACAGGTAGGCGGGGATAGGCAGGAGAGGAGCGGCCAGGGGCGGCGCTGCGGTACTTCACATGGTCAATAGAAAAGTAACGGTAGGGTGCCCTCTGCTGGTAGATTTTCGTCATGACATCATCTTTGGCATTGATAGTTTTTAAAGGGTGACTCCATTTTCTTGGGGAAGAAAAGAAAGCAATAAAAAAAAAAAAAAAAATACAGTAAACCCCCGCTCCATCGCAGTTCAGTTTTTGCGGTCCCGGTATATTGCGTTTTTTTTTGTAATGTTATTTTACTATATAAATCTTTAAAAATGAAATATTTTTGTGTTTTCCATAGCTCTTGCTATGTCTCTCAGTATCTTTTATGTGTTGAAATGAGTTTCTATTGTTTTAACCACTTTAGCCCCAGCCCTATTTCGGACACTTTTTGTTCACAAGTTAAAACCAGTATTTTTTCCTAGAAAACTACTTAGAACCCCCAAACATTATATATATTTTTTTAGCAAAGACTCTGGAGAATAAAATGTCGGTCATTGCAAAATTTTTTGTCACGCGGTATTTGCGCAGCGGTCTTTAAAACGCCATTTTTTTGGAAAAAATTTGAAAAATCACATTTCACTGCATTTAAAAAATACTAAACAGTAAAGTTAGCCCATTTTTTTTTGTATATTGTGAAAGATGATGTCACGCCGAGTAAATAGATACCAAACATGTTACGGTTTAAAATTGCGCCCCCCCGTGGGATGGCGACAAACTACGGTCAATAGAGATCTCAATCTGCGACGCTTTAAATTTATTTAACGGTTACCAGTTTAGAGTTAGTGTGTAGCTCTTTTTTTTTAATTATTGCCCACGCTCTGGCGATCGCGGCGATACCTCACATGTGTGGTTTGAACAGCGATTTCATTTGCGGCTCGACTTGCGTATACGTTTTTTTTTGTGCGCGAGCTAACGGTGACGGGGACGGCTAAATTTTTTTTTTTTTTTTTCCTATTTATTTTTTCTTTTTTTTTAAACTTTATTACAGGTTTTTAAAAAAAAAAAAAAATCTGATCACTTTTATTGCTGTCACAAGCAATGTAAACATCCCTGGTGACAGCAATATGTCGTGACAGGTACACTTTATGGAGGGATCGAGGGTCTAAAAGACCCTAGACCCCTCCACTACACTTCCCTGTATGCAAAAATGCCGTTTTTCAAATCTGCCGCCTTTTGCAGCACAGTAACCCGGAAGTGACGTCATGGACGCCGCCTCCGGGTTACGTCATCGGAGACCCGATCGATGCCGTTTCCGGCATTCATCGGGACTCCATCCAGCCGGCGGACGTGCCGGCTGGGTGCTCGGGGCTCCCGGTGGGACGGTAGCCCCGAGCAAAGCCGCGGAAGGCGGCGGGAGGGGGGGGACGTCCCCTCCCGCCCCCCCGGGTAACGATCGAGCGGCTCCCGAGCCGCATCGATCGTTACCGACGGAAAGCCGACCGTCGGCTTCAAACAACGGTACCGGGATGATGCCTCTAGCTAGAGGCATCATCCCGGTATAACCCCGCAAAGTCTGCTGACGTAGAGGTTACGTGACTGGTAGGTGTGTTTAAAGACCTTAAAATGCTTCTACACGTACAGTGACAGTAAAAAAACATGCCTACAATGCATTTTAATAGGGTTTTTCTATTTCTCGGATTTTCACTTTTTGCGGCTGGGTCCGAGACGTAACCCCTGCAATGGAGGGGGGTTTACTGTATATATATCATATACAATTGCAACACAAGTAAAATTGTAATTGACTTTAACGGACAATTGCGCGGTCGTGCGCCGCTGTACCTAAACGAATTTGCCGTCCTTTTTTTCCCACAAACAGAGCTTTCTTTTGGTGGTATTTGATCACCTGTGCGATTTTTTGATCATGCGCTATAAACAAAAAAAGAGC
Source organism: Pelophylax lessonae (assembly GCF_965119305.1). Lineage (NCBI taxonomy): Eukaryota > Metazoa > Chordata > Amphibia > Anura > Ranidae > Pelophylax > Pelophylax lessonae. The sequence continues at coordinate 90,675,613 of NC_138777.1, read as the reverse complement.
GTAAATTTTGCAAAAATAACAATATTTTTCACATTTTTTTATATGAAATTCCTCAAAAAAAATGTAAAAATCAAAATTTTTTAACATTTTCGGCCAATTTGTTTTATGCTACATATGTTTGGTAAAAAAAAACGCAAAAAGCGTATTTTGATTGGTTTGCGCAAAAGTTATCGCGTCTACTAACAAAGGGAACGATTTTTGTCATTTTTGGTGTTTTTTTTTTTAACGCGTAATGGCGACGATCTGCGATTTTTTTTTTGCGGTACTGCGACATTGCGGCAGACAGATCGGACCCTTGACTGACATTTTGACACTTTTGGGGTTACCAGTGACATTACTGCAGTAATCAGTGCTATATATATGCACTGTTACTGCAAAAATTACACTGGCAGGGAAGGGGTTAACTGTATTGGAGAGGGAGGGGTTAAGTGTGTCCTAGGGGCGTGTTTCTAACTGTAAAGGGACATGGCTATTGGTGTAAAAACAGAGATCAACGGTCCTACATAGTAGAACCGTCTGATCTTCATTTTTACACCAGGGAGAATGGCAGACGGCTTGTTTACATAAGCCATCCGCCTTTCTCCCTTCACCGGAGCGATCGTAGTGTGACCGGCGGACGATCGGGTCTGCCGGTCACACGCACTGACTTGTCAGTGAACGAGCCGGGGCGGGCACGCGCCTCGGTGGGCACGCGCCCGCCCGCAATTGGCTCACAAGTCAGTGACAGGCGAGTGACGTACCCCTACGTCACTCTGCCTGGCCGGGGCTGACCGCCACAGTATATAGTCGTGCGGCGGTCGGCAACCGGTTAAAGGTAGTTTCCTCCTCCACTACCTCTTTCTGTAGGGGTACCTCAAGGTTCTGTCCTCGGACCCCTTCTCTTCTCTATGTACACCTCCTCCCTTGGTCTGGTAATAAACTCCCATGGCTTCCAGTATACCACCTCTATGCTGACGACACACAAATCTGTCTGTCTACTCCTCACCTCACTCCTTCAGTCTCTTCTGGCATTACAAACTTACTAACTGACATATCAGCATGTATGTCATACCATTTCCTCAAACTCAATCTTTCTAAAAGTAAGCTCAACATTTTTCCTCCAGCCTGTGAACCCCCCCCGGACTTCTCCATCATGATCAATAATACAACTATCAGTCCCTCCCCTCATGCCAGGGTACTAGGTGTAATCCTGGACTCTGACCTCTCCTTTCAGCCCCAAATCCAATCACTGTCCAAATCGTGCGGACTTCACCTCCGAAACATCTCCAAAATACGCCCTTTTCTAACCGTTGACACCACTAAGCAACTAATTCAAACCTTTGTTATCTCTCGCCTGACTATTGTAACTCCCTCCTCATTGGTCCACCTCTCTGCAAGCTATCTCCTCTTCAGTCTATCATAAATGCCGCTGCCAGACTCATCCAGCTTACCAACTGTTCAGTGTCTGCCACTCCTCTCTGCCAATCCCTCCATTGGCTTCCCATTGCCCAACAAATAAAATTCAAAACACTAACATAAACATACAAAGCCATTTACAATTCAGCCCTGAGCTACATCACCAATCTTATCTCCCAATATCACCCAAACCTTCCAATCTGCTCCTCCCAAGACCTTCTTCTTTCTAGCTTCCCTGCCTCCTCCCATGCTCGTCTGCGGGACTTCTCCAGAGCCTCCTCCCATCCTCTGGAACTCACTACCCCAATCTGTCCGGTTATCTCCTACTCTGTCCACTTTTAGGCGATCCCTGAACTCACCTTTTAAGGGAGGCCTGTCCTGCCTTCAGCTAAGAACCAAATCTTATACTTCCCTCATCAGTTCATCCCTCACAGTCACTATCTTTTTGTTTCACAAACCCCTCCCTCTTAGACTGTAAGCTCGGAGGAGCAGAGCCCTTCTAACCCTTTTGTTTTCAATTGGTGTATTGTATCCCTTTATTTTTATTAAAGCGCTGCACAAACTGTTGGAGCTACATAAATCCTGTATAATAATAATAAAAATATTAATAATAAAGGCTATCCTTTGTGAAAAAATTATAAATGCACATTTTTTTGTAGGAAAAAAATGTGCATTTTTATTTTTTTCACAGGAGCTTGCAGGACATTGTACCACTTCCTTTTCTAAATGAACACAGTGAGCACACTCACCCACTGTGTTCAGTCATAACTGAAGCATAGTAAACTGATATAACTGAAGCATAGGAGAGAGAGAGAGAGAGAGAGAGAGAGAGAGAGAGAGAGATGCACAACAATAGTAATGGATAATCATTCTGCGTCTCGCGCCGCGCCTCTGTCTACTCTGTCTATAGGGCTTTTTTGTGGACGTGTTTGGAGGCAGGCCTGACATCTGAACTTCTGTGTAGGGGTATATATACACACACACATGTATGTATATATACACAAGTAGCAGAACCCTATGGCTGCGCTAATGAAATTGTTAACAGCCATAGGACTTCGCTCCTTTCACACCTATATGTGTATATGTGTAAAATACATATATGTGTGTGTATATATATATATACCCCAATACACAAGTTCAGATGCTATGCCTGCCTCCGAAGACGCCCAAAAAATGCCCAAAAAAAACTGGCGTCACGTGTTGTCAGCAGCCTCAGTCTGTCCGGGACCGGGGACACTGGCGTCTGGCAGCAGGAAGCATATGCCAGCCCAGCCAGTGAGCCAGCAACTTCAGCAAGCAAGCGCCAGTATACAGAAGAGTGGTCCGAGTGGAGGACTCTGAGGAGCCGAGCCAGCCACCAGCCCAGGACACGAGGAGCAGCAGCCGCAGGCCGGGCGGCATCATAGTGGTGGCAGCCTCAGCCAGTGGGAGGTGAGTCACTGGAGCAGTGAGTGAGTCCACTCACTGCCCATGCATTATACCACCCTCACACCCTGACCCAACAATTGTCAATGTGGTTGACATGCTGAGCTGAAAGAATTTTACAGCTGAACAATGCTGTAAAATTCTGTCAGCATGTCAGCCCACATTGTCATTTTCAGGGGTATGAGGGTGGTTTGAGATGCAAATATGCAATGGACTCACATTGAGTCCGCTGCACATTTGCATCTAATGCCACCCTCACACCCCTGAAAATGACAATGTGGGCTGACATGCTGACCGAATTTATTTTACAGCTGAGCTGAGCTGAACTGCTCCACTAGTGCCACCTCTAAAACCGATGTCCCCGGGCCTGCTCCTTGTGTGCTCGCTGTGTCTGGTTCCATTGCTGCGTACTGCTGCCTCACCTTACAGGTGACTCCGCTAATGCTGTCCGCATGCTCTGGGCCTTCAAATATATAAACATGAAATATTCGTGACTGATGCCCATTGTCAGGAATATTTCATGTTTATGTCTTTATTTGGCCAATTTTTCACAAATGTTTCATGTTTTATGCTATTGAAGGCCCAGAGTGTGTGGACAACATCAGTGGATTCACCGGTAAGGCGAGGCAGCAGCACGCAGCAGAGGAGCCAGACACAGCCAGCACACAAGGAGCAGGCCCGGGGACATCGGTTTTAGAGGTGGCAGGTAAGTGGAGCAGTGAGTCCACTGCACATTTCCTTTCTCGTACCACCCTCACGCCCCTGAAAATGACAATGTGGACTGACCAGCTGACAGAACTTTACAGTTGAACGTGGCAAACATGTATAATACATGTCTGTAAGTTTGCTATGTCCAGCTGTAAAATTCTGTCAGTGTGTCAGTCCACATTGTCATTTAATGTTTATGCTTTTAATATCCATTGTCAGGAATATTTCATGTTTATGCATTTGACGGCTGTTGCCAGCAATATTTCATATTAATGTTGATGCCCGTGGTGAGGTGTACTTTGTTTATGAGTTTGATGCTCATTGTTAATATTTCAAGTTTGTGTTTGATTTCCATTTTGGGAATCAAACGCATAAACCTGACATATTCCTGACATTGGCCATCAAACTCATAAACCTGAAATATTCTTGACCATGGGCATCAAACACATAAACATGAAGTATTCCTGACCATTTAACTTGAATATTTCATGATTATGCATTGGATGTCCATTGTCAGTAATATTTCATGTTTATGCTTTTGATGCCCATGGTCAAGAATATTTCAGGTTTATGTGTTTTGATGTCCACTGTCAGGAATATTTCAGGTTTATTTTAATAGGTCATGTTAAAGGGACTCTTCAGCTTCCTTCTCGGAAGTACGCCTAAGGACTTTTTAGCATCTAGATGAAAGTCCCTAGTCAGATTGAAACGTTGACGCTCATGTGTATTGTATTTTCAACAAATAAAACAAAGTGAATTTGTAACAAGGCCTCTGGAGTGCATTCTAAGATAGATAGATAGATAGTGTATGTGTGTGTATGTATATATATGTGTATATATATATATATATATATATATATATATATATATATATATATATATGTAAAAAATTGCGTTTTATAGTTGTCCCCCTTACTTTTGATCCCGTCCCCCCATGTGCACACATTTTCACACCCGGCTTTTTGTTGCAGGCGTTTATAGGGCTTTTTTGTGGACGTGTTTGGAGGCAGGCCTGACATCTGAACTTCTGTGCAGGGGTATATATACACACACACATGTATGTATATATACACAAGTAGCAGAACCCTATGGCTGCGCTAATGAAATTATTAACAGCCATAGGACTTCGCTCCTTTCACACCTATATGTGTGTATGTGTATAAATACATACAGTGGGTACGGAAAGTATTCAGACCCCCTTAAATTTTTCACTCTTTGTTATATTGCAGCCATTTGCTAAAATCATTTAAGTTCATTCTTCTTCCTCATGAATGTACACATAGCACCCCATACTGACAGAAAAACACAGAATTGTTGACATTGTTGCAGATTTATTAAAAAAGAAAAACTGAAATATCACATGGTCCTAAGTATTCAGACCCTTTGCTCAGTATTTAGTAGAAGCCCCCTTTTGATCTAATACAGCCAGGAGTCTTTTTGGGAAAGATGCAACAAGTCTTTCACACCTGGATTTGGGCATCCTCTGCCATTCCTCCTTGCAGATCCTCTCCAGTTCTGTCAGGTTGGATAGTAAACGTTGGTGGACAGCCATTTTTAGGTCTCTCCAGAGATGCTCAATTGGGTTTAAGTCAGGGCTCTGGCTGGGCCATTCAAGAACAGTCACGGAGTTGTTGTGAAGCCACTCCTTCGTTATTTTAGCTGTGTGCTTAGGGTCATTGTCTTGTTGGAAGGTAAACCTTCGGCCCAGTCTGAGGTCCAGAGCACTCTGGAGAAGGTTTTTGTCCAGGATATCCCTGTACTTGGCCGCATTCATCTTTCCCTCGATTGCAACCAGTCGTCCTGTCCCTGCAGCTGAAAAACACCCCCACAGCATGATGCTGCCACCACCATGCTTCACTGTTGGGACTGTATTGGACAGGTGATGAGCAGTGCCTGGTTTTCTCCACACATACCGCTTAGAATTAGGCCAAAAAGTTCTATTTTGGTCTCATCAGACCAGAGAATCTTATTTCTCACCATCTTGGAGTCCTTCAGGTGTTTTTTTTAGCAAACTAAATGCGGGCTTTCATGTGTCTTACACTGAGGAGAGGCTTCCGTCGGGCCACTCTGCCATAAAGCCCCGACTGGTGGAGGGCTGCAGTGATGGTTGACTTTCTACAACTTTCTCCCATCTCCTGACTGCATCTCTGGAGCTCAGCCACAGTGATCTTTGGGTTCTTCTTTACCTCTCTCACCAAGGCTCTTCTCCCCCGATAGCTCAGTTTGGCCGGACGGCCAGCTCTAGGAAGGGTTCTGGTCATCCCAAACGTCTTCCATTTGAGGATTATGGAGGCCACTGTGCTCTTAGGAACCTTAAGTGCAGCAGAAATCTTTTTGTAACCTTGGCCAGATCTGTGCCTTGCCACAATTCTGTCTCTGAGCTCTTCAGGCAGTTCCTTTGACCTCATGATTCTCATTTGCTCTGACATGCATTGTGATCTGGAAGGTCTTATATAGACAGGTGTGTGGCTTTCCTAATCAAGTCCAATCAGTATAATCAAACACAGCTGGACTCAAATGAAGGTGTAGAACCATCTCAAGGATGATCAGAAGAAATGGAAAGCACCTGAGTTAAATATATGAGTGTCACAGCAAAGGGTCTGAATACTTAGGACCATGTGATATTTCAGTTTTTCTTTTTTAATAAATCTGCAACAATGTCAACAATTCTGTGTTTTTCTGTCAGTATGGGGTGCTATGTGTACATTCATGAGGAAGAAGAATGAACTTAAATGATTTTAGCAAATGGCTGCAATATAACAAAGAGTGAAAAATTTAAGGGGGTCTGAATACTTTCCGTACCCACTGTATATGTGTGTGTGTATATATATATACCCCTATACACAAGTTCAGATGTTATGCCTGCCTCCGAAGACGCCCAAAAAATGCCCAAAAAAAAACGCCTGCAACAACACGCCTGGCATAACATCTGAACTTCTGTGTAGGGGTATATATACACACACACATGTATGTACATATACACATACACATATATAGGTGTGAAAGTAGCAGAACCCTATGGCTGCGCTAATGAAATTATTATCATCCCTATTAAACATATTCTTTATTAAAAGTAAGAATGGTACTCACATATGTAGAAGTAAAAACAAGCATGGGTAATGAATGAAGTCAGCCGCAACTATCCTCTATTGCGGCACACTCTTTGAACGTGGTGCGTTCCAGCAACCGTAAGTGCGTGTCACTCGGAAAGCGGAAATGACGTGTGACGCTTCCCATTCATTCACTGTCCAGTGCAACTGAGGCTGCAGAGAAAGGTATTAGTGTTTGAGCTTTGGGGTGCACACCCTAATGCAATGGGCTGTGCACACCTATGCACCCTAGACATGAGTGTAACATGTAACATGCTCCGAAATGTGAACCTATCCCTTAAAGCGACACTAAAATAAAAAGAGAATTCTATTCACATATGTATTCCTAAAGTATGTGAACCCTTACTTTGTAAAACAACCCATTCAGTTTAAAATAAAAATGCAACCAAAAACATTTGCACATATATATATATATATATATATATATATATATATATATATATATATATATAAAAATACACACTATATTACCAAAAGTATTCCATGCACATGAACTTTAATGGCATCCCAGTCTTAGTCAGTAGGGTTCAATATTGAGTTGGCCCACCCTTTACAGCTTCAAGGCTTCTGGGAAGGCTGTCAAAGCGCATTTGAAATTCTAGGCACTGATGTTGGGTGAGAAGGCCTGGCTCGCAGTCTGTGCTCTAATTCATCCCAAAGGTGTTCTATCGGGTTGAGGTCAGGTCTCTGTGCAGGCCAGTCAATTTCCTTCACCCCAAACTCGCTCATCCATGTTTTTCATGTGACAACACTGAAGAAATGACACCTTGCTGCAATGTAAAGTAGTGAGTGTACAGCTTGTATAACAGTGTAAATTTGCTGTCCCCTCAAAATAACTCAACACACAGGCTTTAATGTCTAAACCGCTGGCAGCAAAAGTGAGTACACCCCTAAGTGGAAATGTCCAAATTGGGCCCAAAGGGTCAATATTATGTTTGGCCACCATTATTTTTCAGCACTGCCTTAACCCACTTGGGCATGGATTTCACCAGAGCTTAACAGGTTGCCACTGGAGTCCTATTCCATTCCTCCATGATGACATCATGGAGCTGGTGGATTTTAGAGACCTTGCGCTCCTACAGGTTGAGTTTGAGGATGCCCCACAGATGCTCAATAGGGTTTAGGTCTGGAGACATGCTTGGCCAGGTCATAACCTTTACTCTCAGTTTCTTTAGCAAGGCAGTGGTCGTCCTTGTGTTTGGGTTCGTTATCATGTTGGAATACTGCCATGCAGCCCAGTCTCTGAAGGAAAGGGATCGTGCTCTGCTTTAGTATGTCACAGTACATGTTGGCATTCATGGTTCCCTCAATGAACTGTAGCTCCCCAGTGCCGGCAGCACTCATGCAGCCCCAGACCATGACACTCCCCATCTTTGGTGTCAGTGGGAGGAATGGTGCCCCAAGATCTAGATAAAGGCAAGCAAAGGACTGCATTCAGCCCCCAGTTCACAGTTTGGAGACCACTGTCTCAGAGGGTGGATATGTTTGTTCTTCACGGTCCCACTGTGTGTAGGAATGTAGACACTCTATCTTTCTCCCTCCAAGAATGGATTAGGAACTATGGACTATGGGCTCAAAGCCTAGGTTGTTCTGGCAACATGCTAAATATGGGTGCAACATGTAACATGACTTTAAAGTGATAAAGGCTATGCCTTGTTTTCCTCCTAATGCAAAAGTAAAGACTTACCTTCTGTTATTCCTTCTGATTTTTAAATCTTGTTTCTTCCACCTGATTCAAATTGTCCCCTCAAAACTGGTGCCACTACATTTTAGGTAGGATTTTATTTCCCTAAAAGCACCTTTTATCTGTGTAACAGGCTGCCTATAACTTTACCAGAAGCTCTGTGCACTCTTGGAATGTATCAATTACAGGATCAGGGGTGAGGAGTATGAGAAATCTTGTCTGCAGGTTTGAAACTACTGCCACGGCTACAAGGATAAAAAGTTTGGGACTTTTCTTGTCAGTTGCCCAATAGGGATGGGCCTGACAAGCCCCCCCCCCCCCCGTTCGGTTTGTAGCAGAACTCCCGAACAGGGGAAATGTTCTGGCCTGAACCCTATTGAAGTCTTTATGAGCCGAACAGGAAAAATCAAAAGTGTCCATTTTATAGGCTTATATGCAAGTAATTGGCCATAAAGGGGGTATGGTGGTCTGGCTACTGCCCTGGAGGACACTAGTCAATAAAAAAAAAAAAATGATTGTTTTTTCAAAAGCAGTGATTTTAATTATGCTTTAAGTGCAACAATAAAAATGAAAAATTCCTTTAAATATTGTGCCTGGGGGGTTCCCTTAATGTGCCTGTAGATTGGCACATCTGTAGCTGCATAAAACATGCTATAGCAAAAATGACATTTCTAAGGGAAAAAAAAGTAGAATCCAATTTAAAATGACTTGGTTACAATTTCTGGCACCCAGCTATTGAAAAAATAGAGTAAAACGGCATGGGGTAACCCCCCCCCCCCAGTTTATACCAGTCCCACCCCAAAGCACCTGATGGGGACAAGTGCCTCCTCCCGACCACCCTGGGCTATGGTTACAAGGGGGGCCCCCAGATCCCGGCTACCCCCCTACGTGAATGGGTATCGGGCCTGGTATGGACTGGGGGTGGGGGCCATGATGTTTTTTTCTTTTTTTTTTTTACCATCACTTTTTTTTATTCAGCTGTCAGCGGGGAAACCTATTGACACCTGATGACTCATCGGTAGGTAAGGATGCCCCGGTCAACTTCCCAACCCTGCTCTTTACCAACCAGCTTACACTGCACCCTGATTGGGAAAAGCTTTGCCCAATCAGGGCACAGAATGCACTGTGCAGCGCTCAGTGCATTGCAGGGTGTTCGGCGAATGACTCGGGCCGGGCTATTCGCCCATTCTCATTGCCTAATGTCATGGCTAGCTACAGACTGAAATGGAAAGGTACGTTTTATAGGTTTTCTACACCATGGGTCAAAACTGTAATATATTGCACCTTAGCAGCCTTGAGATGTGGTGGATATATGTATTTTCTTTTCTTTTTCAGGCTAAAAACTTTTTCTCTAAGTACAGAAAAAATACCTGTTTATTCTGCCAAAAATCCAGTGTCCTTAAATCTCAAACAATATTATTTTTCCTTTCCAACTAGCTTCTGTGAACCACAAAACATCTCCTCCCTATGTAATGGAGTTAAAATGGAAGTTTAATCAAAACCCAACTTACTTTAAATCCTACTCTATGCCACATTCTATGCCTAATCTATCTAGCCCTGTAAAGAAAAAAAAATGCTATATTTACCTGTTCTGCAGCTGGTCCGGTCTCAGGCTGAGCTATCAGTGGTGGCTTCTATGTGTGGGAGTGCGCAGGAGAGGCCACCAACAATGGAAGCCCAATAGTAACTCTATGGATGACGTTACTTTCTAGGCATTTTCCAGCCGTTGTCGGTTCTCTTCTGCACACAGCAGCCACTGCTGGGGACCGGATCAGAGCGGCTGCAGAATAGGCAAGTATAGTGATCTCTTCTTTATAGGACTAGATAGATTAGGCTTAGAATGTGGCTGCAAGTAGGTTTACTGGTAGCTAGGTTTTGACCAAGCTTCTACTTTAAGGAAAAGGGAGGGATTTGTAGAAAAAACAGGAAAGCAACCTAGAGTGACAATGTTTCTTTTCCATAGACGCTGTACAGTGAGCGAGTATTGTCATCTTAGGATGTATTGGCAGGATCACCAGGTGAAAAATGCCTGAAGAAAAGCTTGGTTACCAATAAAGGCCATAAACGATTCTGACAAAGAAAAAAAAAATTTTTACATGTTTTTAAATGCAGGGACATTGGCAGGATTAAAAGTTCAACTCCAACTAAAGTTTTTGGATTGAATGGGAAGTTTAGTGATCCTCTGTCAGGTTTTTGTCACTGTCTGTATCTCCATCAGGGAGATGTTGTGATACCTGTTGTCCCCAGAGAAAAGCAACAGAAACAGAAAAAATACCTTTACCTTTAATGAGTAGAAATCCCACTTCTGACAGTTGTTACCTTAGCAGGTGTCCCAATTGGAAGATTTCTCCTCTCATATTGTTCTAGGCTCTATCTCACCTATGAGGAGAGCAGCAGGTTCAGTCCACCCACACTGCTGTAACACTATACAAGAGTCCCTTCAAGGTCCCAACACAATTGTTTATTTGGTAGTTGTTCGAGTTCTTCGGGGTTGTGCCTCCACTCCTTGGGGGTTGTTCCTCCATTTTCCAATTTGCACATTTCCCTGATATTGCATCAATGACAATTATTATTTTAATATGCTGTATGCATTCAGGATCATGTTTACCTGCCGCACAGCACAGAGAAGAGCAAGACCCAAACGACAGATGTCGATCAGTCTCCAGCACACCTGGAACAATACAGGCATCTATCAACACATTAAACAAGCCAACGAGAAAATGCTATACGACAATTTTATAACAGAGAAGCGACCATTTGCCATTCGCCTAAATTTAAGCCTCTACATGACCCACAACATACACCTTGGACACTACTGGAGAATAATTAGTGGTCAATAAACATTAAATGAGGGCCTCCTGCTTTAAATACCTTTGGTCTACAGACTCACCTCTAGCACTTAAACTTTTATGTACAGAGTAGTGCATTAAAATACTGCAATTTCAAGCCTATAGGAATGGTAGTTTAGCATATTCCCACATGTGCTTGGGAAATTAGACCTTTGTGTAACATGGTTTTGTTGTTCTGTTAGCTGTTATTTTAGAGAACAAAAAGCTTATTAAAGTAATACATTCACCTGAAAGGACCTGTGACCTTCCCATACAGTGCATATGTTCTTTCTGATCCATTTTTTTTAAATTTTCATCTGGTAGAAATTTAGAGTACTGGAACAAGGAGAAATAATATTAGCTGTAATGAATATTAAAAAAAAGTATGTTTTTCTTGATGGTAAATCTTGATGAAGGTATGGTGTGTTCGAACCTGGCTCTGGTCCTAGACTCTGCCCTAGGATCTGCTCATAGAAATAAGGCTAGGTGCATGCCAGTGCTCAAAAATGCTCATGTGTGGGTACATGTCCACCATCAGAATTGGTGCCAGATGGCCTATTTAAAGAAGGCTCTAATGCAGCATTAATACAAATTAGTCTTCTTGTGCTCTGTGTTTTGACTGGTGTCCTGCAACTGATTACTGTTACTGATTTGGCTCTCAACCAACCTGATCTTGGATCCTGCTTTGTACTGCTGCTTACCAGTTCCCAACCTTGGCTTCCACAACTCTGAATCAGCTTATGATTCTGTACCTCGCTGCCCACTCACTGTTGACTCTGGCTACCTCTGGGACTTAGCTACTATCTCTGATTTGGCCCTATAATATTACCGATTGCCAGCCTTGGATGCATCTCGAATCAGCTCCAGTTATCTGTGTGTGTGTTCCTGTCACCTGCTTACTCAGATCGCTTTTGGAATCTGCCCTAACTAAGAGTTCCCCTTTAACCTCTGCTGGTTCCTAATGAAGTGCTGTTGTTCCCTTGACTGACACTCTAGGCCTGATGTTCTGTTGGATCTTCTGGGTTTGCATTTCCACTCCAAGGTTCTGCTAAACATCTACCAGCTCTCACGTTCCTCCTGTCCCCTGGCACTTTTGGTTCCTCTTCCAGATGTGCTAGGGCCAGAGATACAAGAGAGGCCAACCTCCCAATTCAGTCTCTTTTCAGGTATGTGACAGACCCCCTCTGGTGCCTGTCACCTAACAAAAGCTTCCATATTTTACATGAATATAGTCATGAGACTGCTGCGAACAGAGAGGATCAGAGATTGGAATGGCTGATCTCCAAGAAAAAGATCAGCCAGTTTGACCTTTTGATTCTCACCTTCTGCAGAGGTTTTGTCAACATCTATTCTCCAGGAAAGATAAAACATTGTACTATTTTAATAGAAAGTGCCTAGAAGCACCACACTCAAATTACAGTAAACTGCCAAAAAAGTATTAGCTTGTCGGCAAGTGTAGTTTATGCCTAAAATACCTTGTTGTTTGACGCCTTCTGGTGATCGTTAGCATTTTTGGGAGCAAGTTAACCACTTCCATACAGAGCAGTTACACCCCCCTTCCTGCCCAGACCAATTTTCAGCTTTCGGCGCTCTCACACTTTGAATGCAACGCTGTACCCAATCAAATTTTTTGTCATTTTTTTCACACAAATAGAGCTTTCTTTTGGTAGTATTTAATCACCACTGGGGTTTTTTTTTTTTTTTTGCGATATAAGTGAAAAAAGAGCGAAAATTTTGAAAAAAACACATTTTGTTTTAGTTTCTATTATAAAATTTTGCAAATAAGTAATTTTTTTTCATACATTTGGGCCAAAATTTATACTTCTACATATCTTTGGTAAAAATAATCCAAATTAGTGGTTATTATTTAGTCTGTGTGAAAGTTATAGAGTCTACAAGCTATGGTGCCATTTATTGAAAATTGATCACACCTAATGTATTGACGGCCTATCTCATTTCTTGAGGCCCTGAAATGTCAGGACAGTACATATGACCCCTTTTTTGGAAAGTAGACATTCCAGGGTATTTAGTAAGAGGCATAGTGAGTTTTTTGAAGTTGTAATTTTTTCCCACAATTCTTTTTTAATAATTTTTTTTTTTACACAAAATTGTCATAATTACAAGTTATTTCTCACACACAGTATATGCATACTTGCAATTACACCCCAAAATACATTCTGCTACTCCTCCTGAGTATAGCGATACCACATGTGTGAGACTTTTACACAGCCTGGCCACATACAGAGGCCCAACATGCAGGGAGCACCGTCAGGTGTTCTAGGAGCATAAATTACACATAGAATTTCCTGACGACCTATCACACTTTAGGCCCTGGAGCACCAGGACAAGGGAATTACCCACAAAATGACCCCATTTTGGAAAGCAAACACCCCAATGTATATTCTATGAGGCATAATGAGTCTTTTGAACATGTCATTTTTTTCCACAAGTTTTTGGAAAATGTGGAAAGAAAATTAAAACTCATTTTTTGTTTACACAAAGTTGTCAATTTATAGGATATTTCTAACACATAGCATGTATATAGCAAAAATAACACCCCAAAATACATTCTACTACTCCTTCTGAGTATAGCGATACCACATATGTGGGACTTTGTCACAGCATAGCCACATACAGAGGCCCAACATGCAAGGAGCACCGTCAGGTGTTCTAGGAGCATAAATTACACTTATGATTTCATTACAACCTATCACACTTTTGAAGGCCCTGGAACCACAGAACAATTGAACCCCCACAAAATGACCCAATTTTGGAAAGCAAACACCCCAACACATAATCTAGGAGGCATTGGCTGCAGATAGGTACTAAGGTACACTGATCGGCTTCAGAAAGGTACTCGGGTACTCTGATCAGCTTCAGAGAGGTACTCGGGCACTCTGGGCTGGAGACAGGTACTCGGGTACTCTGATGACAGCTACTCGGGTACTCTGATGACAGGTACTCGGGTACTCCGATGACAGGTACTCAAAGTACCCAAATGCCTGTCATCAGAGTACCTGAGTACCTGTCATCAGAGTACCCGAGTACCTGTCTCCAGCACATCAGAGTACCCGAGTACCTGTCACCAGCCCATTAGAGTACCCGAGTACCTGTCATCAGAGTACCCAAGTACCTCTTATCAGAGTACCCGAGTACCTGTCACCAGCCCATCAGAGTACCCGAGTACCTGTCATCAGAGTACCTGATGGGCTGGTGACAGGTACTTGGGTACTCTGAGGACAGGTACTTGGGTACTCTGATGACAGGTACTCGGGTACTCTGATGACAGGTACTTGGGTACTCTGATGACAGGTACTTGGGTACTCTGATGACAGGTACTTGGGTACTCTGAGGACAGGTACTTGGGTACTCTGATGACAGGTACTCGGGTACTCTGATGACAGGTACTTGGGTACTCCGATGACAGGTAATCAAAGTACCCGAGTACCCGTCATCAGAGTACCCGAGTACCCATCATCAGAGTACCCGAGTACCCGTCTTCAGAGTACCCATCAGAGTACCCGAGTACCTGTCACCAGCCCATCAGAGTACCCGAGTACCTGTCATCAGAGTACCTGATGGGCTGGTGACAAGTACTCAGATACTTTGATGGGCTGGTGACAGGTACTCGGGTACTCTGATGGGCTAGTGACAGGTACTTTGATGGGCTAGTGACAGGTCCTCTTTATTGGGGGGGGGGGCAATCAGTGTGTTTTGGGGTGCACTGTAACCGGTAACTAGCTGTTACCACAATCTCTTCCTCACACAGGATCAGTGTGTGAGGAGGAGAACACGGTGACAGCTAGTTACCGTGTTCTCTGTTGACACTCTGTGACCGGCTGTGATTGACAGCCGGTTACGTGGTAAAAAGCCAATTTCATTGGCTCTTTACCTAGATCGGGGATAGGCTCTGTCTGAGGGACGAGCCTCGTCCCCAATCACCGCGCTGTGCACCCCCGGGGGGCGCGCATTGAGGAGAGAACGAGCGGCTCGCCCTGGAGCCGCTCATGTGATCGGCTGTGATTGACACTGCCGATCATGTGGTAAACAGCCAATTTGGGATGGGCTATGTCCGGGGGACAAGCCTCATCCCCGATCGCCGCTACTGCGTGCCCCCGCAGCCTATTAGGTGTCCCTCGTTCCCATCTCAAAAAGTTGGGAGGTTTGATTAAACTATCTGAAAAAGTTCTTCCTCTTGGCACTGAGGGAGTTAGAGAGAGAACCCCTCTGTCTAAATATTTGCCTGCCAGCTGGAGATCATACCAATGGAGATCCAAGTCTAAAACTGGGAGTGAGGATACCCAGGGGCAGCGCAGCACTGCCCACATCACAGTACATACACTGCTGCTGCAGGGAAACTGGAGCGTCCACTCACCCTCTGCTACCCACTGCTGATCGTCTCAGGTTTTCAGGGAAAGACCGAGGGGTGACAGCATCCCTGGGACTGGTGAGGGGGCTATTCCCCATTGCTGAGAATGCTGGCAGTGGCTCAGTCACTCAGAACAGGACACCAAGTGTACACAATCCATACTGCTCCCTATATCACACTTATTCCAAACCTAGACTGCACCTATGCCAGCCCGATATGGCATTCCAGCAAACCTTTACCGCTAGTAATGGGCCGAACATCCCCCTGTTTGGTTCGCACCAGAACATCTCGAACAGGGAAAAAGCTCTATTAAACATACAAACTCTATTAAAGTCTATGGGACACGAACATGAAAAATCAAAAGTCCTAATTTTAAAGGCTTATAAGCAAGTTATTGCCATAAAAAGTGTATGAGGACCCGGCTACTGCCCTGGGGGACATGTATCAATGCAAAAAAAAAATGTTTTTAAAACAATTGTTTTTACAGGAGCACTGATTTTAATGATGCTTAAAGTGAAACTATAAAAATAAAACATTCCTCTAAATATCGTGGCTATGGGGGGCCCTTAGTCTGCCTGTAAAGTGGCACATTTGTACGATGTATAGATCTTGCTGCAGCAATACTGACATTTCTAAAGGAAAAAATGTAATTTAAACTTGCTCGCGGCTGTAATGTATTGTCGTCTCCCGGCAATACAGATAAAAAAATAATGAAAAAAACGCCGTAGGGTCTGGTATGGATTTTAAGGGGAACCTCACTCCAAAATTGTTCTTAAAAAAAAAAGGTTCCCCTAAGCTGTTTTTGCCCCAATTTTTTTTAATTTACATAATCTTTTTACAATTTTTTTTTTTTTAAACTCAGCTCTCAGCAGGAAAGCCTTAACAACCTATTGACTGTGCGCTCGGCGAGCGAGCATTCTGCTAAGTGCCAAGAAAGTTCAGGTGTTAGACGAGTACCTGAATGGGCGATGTTTAGGCCAAAATTATGCTAGGCTTAAACCGTTCACCCATCCCTAGTGGTGCCTGAACACTGTAACCCCTTCATAGACACTCTTGCTGGGCGCAGGAACAGGCCCTGCTGTTAAAAATTAGAAACAGAAATTTTAATTACATGTACTTGTCATACAGGTGCAGAAATATTGGGCCTTGGGTGTTTGTAGTGAATTAACACTGTAACCCCTCACAGTTACTCTTGCTGGGGGCAGGAACAGGCCCTGCTGTTAAAACTTCGAAACAAAAACTGAAATGACATGTATTTGTCATACAGGTGCAAAAATATTAGGTCTTGGATGTTGGTGGTGTCTGAACACTGTAACCCCTCACAGTTACTCTTGCTGGGTGCAGGAACGGGCCCTGCTGTTAAAAATTAGAAACAAAAATTGAAATTACATGTATTTGTCATACAGGTGCAGAAATATTAGGCCTTGAAAGTTGGTGGTGCCTAAACACTGTAACCCTTAACAGTTACTCTTGCTGGGTGCAGGAACAGGCCTTGCTGTTAAAAATTAGAAACAAAAATTGAAATGACATGTACTTGATATACAGGGGCAGAAATATTGGGCCTTGGGTGTTGGTGGTGCCGTAAACCAAAAACATTGTTGGAAGCTAGCATAATCAAGATTCAGAAATAGGATAGGTGGCATAGGCAGCCTTTAAGGGATCCAAATCCTTAGCAAATTCAATAAGTTACATCAGCATCAGGGGCTTGATGCTGAAGCTCCCTTGAGCCTGTCCTTGTGCCATACTCACACAGATACTCATTGATGACCCTCTGCTGCGTGTGCAGGTACTGCAGCATTGCCAATGTTGAGTTCCACATGGTGGGCATGTCACAAATGAGGTGGTTGGTGGACAGGTTGAATTCCCGTTGAATGTCAGCCAGCCGAGCACTGGCATTGTAAGACTGCCGGAAATGGCCACAGACTTTTCTGGCCTGCTATAGAAGATCTTGTAAGCCTGGGTACCTGTTCAAGAAATTCTGCACCACCAAATTCAGGACATGTGCCAAGCATGGAACATGTGTCAAGTGTCCCTGTCAGAGGGCGGAGAGAAGATTGGTCGCATACAACCATTCCTGGCCATTCCTGGCTCAAGCTGCCGTGGCCTCAACCACCTCTGAGCCTGCCCCTGCAGAGCTGACAGAATCTCTGTGCCGATGTGGCTCCTGTCCCCTAGACAAACACACTGAAGCACTGCATGACATCTTTAAGTCTGACTGCTTGCATAGCCCCTTGAACGCTTGGAGAGCACTGCTGGTTCAGAGGACAATTCAGCAGAAGAGGCCATAGAGGAAGAAGAGAAGGGGGTGGAGCAGACAGATGTGGCAGAATCACCACCAATGTTTTGGAGACATGGTGGGGGAACAAGCTCCAGCACTGAACCCTGTCCTGCATCCTTCCCAGCTGCCAGCAGAGTTACCCAGAGCGCCCTAAAGAAAATGTAACGTCCCTGACCATGCCTGTTGAACCATGAGTCAGCAGTTACGTGAACCTTCCTGCTGACCGCTCTGTCCACTGGGGTACAGCACATTCCTTAAATTCATGAAAAGGAGGCAGAGTCTACCAGATGAAAAGGCAGCAGTTGTAGTGCTAGCAATTTGGCCAAGCTAGCATTTAGACGCTGAGCGTGTGGATGACTGGGACAGTATTTTTTTTTTTATGATTCAGCAACTGGGGTAGCGAAATTTTCCTGCTGGTCAAATCAACAGGTGGTGTACTGCTAGAAGATTGGGTGCAAGTACCTGTTGCACCCATTGCTATACCATCATCTCAATGCAGGTTTTTGAGAGGACTTGAGGTATAGTAGGGGTAGAGATCCCAGATGAGGAGCAAGGAGAAGTCTTCATTTTATTATCATGTGGGTCTTTTAGGTGCTGTTGCCAACGGACTGAATGGCAGGTCATCATATATCTTGTCAAGCATGTGGTGCCCAAGCGGCTGGTATTCTGGCCACACTTGATCGGCTTCAGACAGGGATTGCAAACAGCAACACTTCGGTCTGCTGCACATGTGTTGAAAAAAGCCCACACCAATGAACTTTTGGAAGTCAGCGGGGAGTTAGCAGCGCCCTTCATCTGTGGAGCTCTGTGGTGTGATGCAATAGGGTGACTGCCCCTAAGCTGGCCCTTGGAGAACATCCTGCCTCGTTGGAGTTGTTCCACCTCTTATTCCTCCTCACTTTCCACCTCTATTCTTTCAGGCACCCAAGTATGGTCAGTGACCTCCTCATCCCCTCCCTGCTCATCACTGGATAAATTTGGCAATAAGCTGAAGTTGGGGGAACATGACTGCTGGTTTCTTGTCTGTCATTGTCACCCCCTCTCTCTAAGCTCACGTTATTCCCTTCCTCAACCTGGAAACAAACATCGGAGCATTCAAATTGCTGTGCATCCTTCATCATCATGTAACTGACACTATGATCAAATAATTCAGGTGACTCCTCTGTGCATGATGGTGAGACTATGGAAGGAGTAGCTGTGGACAAGGAGCCTGTGGAATAGGCCGCTTTGGCAGCTGCGGTGGAAGGCAAACTAGTATGAGCTTGGGTGACAGAGGATAAGGAGGATGAGGACGGCTTAGTTATCCACTCCACCAACTCTTCTGCATGTTGTGGATCAATAACACGGCCAGCACCAGAAAAAAAAGGCAAGCGTTCCCTGTCTGCACAGGATGCACCATGTCCGCGACTACCACTTTTCACTGTGGAAACAGAGGCTGCTTGCCCTCTTTTAGTGGCCTGTGAGTGCCTGCCTCTCCTTGTTGGCCTTTTGGACATGATGGGGATTTTTGGAGGGGTTTTTATAACTTTTTATTATAGAATGTGGGATGAAAATATGATGCTTGGATGCAATACTTTTGTACTTGGTGCACTATAAATCATATTATTATAGGTTTTTTATTAATAAAGAAGAAGGGGGGAAGAAGGGGGATAGCAAATATGCCCTAAATAAAAGTAGTGCTGCTGCGCCAGAAAAAAATCACTGCTGACGCAGAAGTAATAGCACCTGCGACACAAAAGGGGGGACAGCAATTATGCCCTAAATAAAATAAGTGCTGCTGTGCCACAAAAAAAATCACTGCTGACGCAGAAGTAATAGCCCCTGCGACACAAAAGGGGGGACAGCAATTATGCCCTAAATAAAATTAGTGCTGCTGCACCACAAAAAAACGAATCACTGCTGACACAGAAGTAATAGCACCTGCGACACAAAAGGGGGGGACAGTAATTATGCCCTAAATAGAATTAGTGTTGCTGTGCCATAAACAAAAATCACTGCTGATGCAGAAGTAATAGCACCTGCGACACAGAAGAGGGAGTACTAATATTGTAATCCAAAACATGAATATAAATACCATGAAAGTGAGTCAAAGTATCAATGTATAAAAATATGTAGCAAAAGATTGCATTGACATAATATGATACAAATAAAACAGGTGAAAAGGGAATTGCAATATAATTAGGCAATTCCCTGGGAAAGTCCCATGAAGTGATGAGTGAAAAAAGAGTCCACAGCCAGTGAAAACAAAACTGAATTTGTTAATACAAATGCTCCTCCTGGTAATCAGTGATCCATCCGTGCTAATAGTAGATAATGGCCACTTACCAAACATCAGCGGTCATGCAGCATACAGTATATGATAATCCACTACACCAACTCGGTATTGAAAGCGAACTCCCGATACACATCAATGGGAACATGTGTTTCAATGCAGCAGGCTCGCTGGATATGTAGGTGTCATCTTTCCCTTCAGGTCTAGCTTACATATCCATTAGTTAAGCCAGATGGACTTGTGTCATTTCAACCTGACTAACTATGTAACTATGTTATTTTTCTGGTATTCAGGGATTTCTCAGTGCAGCAACCTGTCATTTCTAGCCAGAGTATCCCTATCTTTTTTCCCAAGTACTAATATTGCAGCAACAGAACCTGATGCTGCAAAAAAAAAAAATTGAAAATAAAAAAAAAAAAATATATATATATATATATATATATATATATATATATATATATATCAATGAAAAAAAATGGGATCAGTGGGGTGACACAGACATGTTGTATACACCAACACTTCTGTGGCCCCACTACACTGTGTTACACAATAATCAAAGCACAGCACAACACTAACTGCACTACTGTGTTACACAAAACAGCACAGTACTACACTAAGCTGACTGCAGTACACTGTGTTACACAAGAATCACAGCACAGCACTACACTGACTGCACTATACTGTGTTACACAAAATTCAGCACAGTACTACACTAAACTGACTGCACTATACTGTGTTACACAAAATTCAGCACAGTACTACACTAAACTGACTGCAGTATACTGTTACACAAGAGTCAGTGCGACGAGCCAGAACCGCAGGGGTGACACGTGAGGTGCACGGTGGGCCGGTGAGAGACAGCAATAATACAGTTCATCGGTTTACTCACGGTTAGCAGAAAGCCTCCCTGGGCTGGTCGCACAGTGAAGAGGAAGACAGCATGAAATCCTCCGGGGCACGCTCTGTGATAGGGAAATGCCAGCCAAGATGGTGGTTGAGGTGCCCGTGATGACAGGGGTGTTTAGAGTGCTTGTGGTGGCTGGGTCCCTTGATGGTATTTGTCGTGACGCCAGTACCGTTAATGGTGGTACAACCAGTTGTAGTAGCAATAGTGAAGAATGAGGTAGACAGTGGTAGGATACAACTCACAACTTTTACTGTGACTGGTTTTGATTGCAGTACAAACATCCAGATAGAATACAGTCTCTTGGTAAATAGAGGAATTCTGCTGATCCACTGTTAATAGGCTTTAGTAATGCTGGACTCAGGCTGCGGTTCAGTATAGTGCTTACTTGTTTGTGATCTGACTTCTGGTACCTTTTGAATCCAGTGAAATTTGGTGAGATTGCCAGTGGCTAAGGAATCCTTCACCTTTATTCTCAAAGGTCTGTTGCTGCCGTTTGGTGGCTTTTACCCTTTGATTTTAGCAGTTCCAATTTGTCCCTTCTTAGGACTGACCTTCACTAACCTTCTACATGGTGCTTTTCTCCCTACACAGACTTCCTGACCTGAACACTTGACCACAGATAAACCTGAGCTGGGATAGATATCCCAAAGTGGTGCTATCCCCATCTTGTGGTGGGAAGTATGAAGCACACTTGACCAGCCTATGAACAGGGATTGACAAATGACAAATGCAAAATGACATGCAATATATAGCGATGACAAAGAAGTAATACATTTGCAGTTCCCACGTGTCATGAGTGGGACGCTGCATACCCCCATGGTAAAACGTGTGTCGACCTCGACACATTTTTGACTCGATGTTGTGTCTTCCTGTAAGATATAAGAGAAAGGGAAAAGCATGCATGCATAGGAAATAACAACATAACCCCATTCTTGTACTTCTTGTATCTGCAAGTAAAATGGGTCAGGCAAACATATCTCAGGCAACAACGAAATGTGTCAAAAAGGGGTGTAGTTTTTCCTCTGAAGACTGGTGATATATGGCAAAACCAGAATAGTCCACGATGAGATGGAAAAAGGAAAACAAAACAAAAATAACATCTCAGGAGGCTCACAGGGTATGAGTCCGTTCCCTGGGCACCGAAAAATGTCAAAAGAAGAATATCACGGAGGCTCAGGTACGTTAAAGTCTATCTCCGGGTGCAAGCTTGAACATTGCAAAACAGTAGGTAGGTAGTCCTTTTAAAAAGTCCTTTAAAGGAAATGAACATATCATCACAAGTAAGTCTTCTTCTCACTCTGGAACTTCAGAAGATGTAAGGATGCATTTAACAATGAGATGGCAGGGCTGGTAGTTGTCTTCTCGACTGCTGGTGTAGAAAATCCTTATAACGGACAGGTGGTTGTCCTCTTGTAGTCCTGTCAGATCTTCGTAGTGGCTGAGTTTCTACAGGCCTTGTTTCAAGGGAACTTGGTGTCTCTTGAGCTGTAGTAGACACTTCTTGAGATAGCTCCTCTGGTTGAAGTGCGGTTGTATTGGTCTTGGCAGGCACAAAGATATTGAGCCATGGTGTAAGGAACCATTGTAAAGGATCAGAGTCTAATAATGCTTTTCCACAAGACTGTAGTGGATTCTCTGAATCAGATGATTTTGTAGGCTCTGGTTCCATGGATTGAGTTTCCTCTTGGACAGTTTCTTCTTGAAGAGTTTCTTCT
This sequence comes from Pelophylax lessonae, assembly GCF_965119305.1. Classification (NCBI taxonomy): domain Eukaryota; kingdom Metazoa; phylum Chordata; class Amphibia; order Anura; family Ranidae; genus Pelophylax; species Pelophylax lessonae. The sequence goes on along the minus strand of NC_138777.1, from coordinate 90,652,922 downwards.
TGAGTACTTTCCTTGAGACATAACTTAAGGCGATTGCGATGTACTACACGTGATTTGTTTTCTTTGGTGATCTCATAAGTATGAGTCTCTGGATTGAGAATAGCTGTAATGGTGTAGGGTTCTCTCTCCCATTTGCTATCTAACTTGCTGGTGCGATGGTCATTTTTTAACCATACATGGTCATCTATTTTGAGAGGTTCTGCTTTGGCAGATTGGTTATAATCTTTTTGTTGCTTTTCATGAGCATGTTCCATGCGATGTTGAACAATTTCTTGTGCATCAATTAAACGTCTTTGGTGTTCACTCACCCAATCAGTCTTTGGTAGAGGGTTGATTGCATCAGGCACTTGTACGCCCAAAGTATGGTCAGCAGGTAGTTTACCTTGTCGGCCAAACATGAGATAGTAAGGTGTATACCCAGTAGAACAGTGAATGGTGTTATTGTAGGTGTACATCAATTGAGGCAATAGAGTAGGCCAATCATTTCTTGTAGCAGGTGGTACTGCTCTTAACATCTCAATTAAAGTTTGGTTCATTTTCTCACAAAGTCCATTCCCTTGGGGGTGGTAGGCTGTGGTCCTGATTTTCTGGCAATTGTGAAGTGTACACAGTTCTTTGAAGAGTTGCGACTCAAAGGCAGATCCCTGATCTGTAAGGATTCTTTCTGGGCATCCATATGGCAATAGGAAATGTTTCCAGAAGGCATCTGCAGTTGTCTTAGCAGTCAAGTACTTGACAGGTACGGCTACAACAAATTTGGTATAATGATCAATGATGGTCATGGCATATGTGTAACCTGAGCGACTTGGTTCCAGCTTCACATGGTCAATTGCAACTATTTCTAGCGGTGTTCTGCTTACAATGGGATGTAAGGGTGCTTTTTGATCATGTTTTTCATTTCTTCCAACAGCACAGGTGGAACATTCTCGACACCACTTTTCAATGTCTCCTCTCATCCCAATCCAATAGAATCTTCTACGGATGGTAGCTTCTGTCTTCTGCACGCCAAAGTGTCCTGATTGGTCATGATACATTTCAAGAATGATTCTTGCATCTCGGCGTGGTATTAAGATTTGGTATAGACGATCCCAGGTAATTGGGTCTAAAGTTCTTCTTAATAGTAGGCCCTTCTGTAGGAAGAGATGTTTTCTGTGTCTCCAAAGTTTGACAATTCTGGATCAGCATTTCTTCTGCGAATTCTTTCAGGTGTTCTTCCGCTGGTGAAGAAATCTTGCAGTTCTCCCAACACTCTGCTTTCATTTTGCAGCTTGATCCACTTTTCTTTGTCCACTTGGGATTTTGGATCCACTTGTTGTTGAAGGTTAAGAACTTTTCTTCCTTTGATGGTGATAATGTCTTGTTGGGCAAAATTTTTGTAAAAAGCTGGCATTTCTACCTCTTCCCAAACATCTTCCTGTGTAGTAGGGACTTCTTGGGTAGGCAGACGGGATAATGCATCCGCATTTTCATTTGCTTTTCCTGTTCTGTATTTTATGGTGAAATCGTAGTTAGCTAGGCGCGAGGCCCATCTTTGTTCCAATGCTCCCAACTTAGCGGTATTAAGATGTGCTAGCGGGTTGTTATCTGTGAAGGCCACAAATGGTGTTGCGGCAAGGTAATCTTTAAATTTTTCTGTAACAGCCCACACGAGTGCGAGGAATTCCAATTTGAAGGAACTATAGTTTTGGTCATTTCTTTCAGTACCTCTAAGAGATCTACTAGCGTAGGAAATAACTCTTTCTTTTCCTTCTTGTACTTGCGACAGGACAGCTCCCAGACCTTTCTTACTAGCATCTGTGTAAAGATGAAATGGCTGCTGGTAATCTGGATAGCCTAGGATTGGTGGTTCTGTTAACTTCTTCTTCAGGAGCTGGAAGGCAATTTCTCTTTCTGTGTTCCATTCAACTGGTATTGGAGACTTTTGGTACCTCTTAGGATGTCCTCTCAGAAGTTCTAGTATTGGCCCCGCAATTTGGGCAAAATGAGGAATAAAGAGTCTGTAGTATCCTGCGAAACTGAGGAAACTCCTCACTTCTTTCACTGTAGTAGGAGTAGGCCAATTTCGGACTGCGGCTATCTTCTCTGGATCCGGTTTAACACCCTCAGAGCTTACAATATGCCCTAAGTATTTGACTTCTGACTTTAGTAGATAGCACTTAGATGGTTTGACTTTGAGTCCATGTTTAATGAGGATTTGAAAAACTTCGGCCAAATGTTTCAAGTGATCTTCATAAGATTTGGAGTAGATGATGACATCGTCTAAGTACAACAGGACGGTTTCGAAATTTTTGTGTCCTAAGCAACGCTCCATTAATCTTTGAAAAGTTCCGGGCGCATTGCAAAGTCCAAAAGGCATGCAGTTGAACTCAAATAGGCCCATAGGGGTGGTAAATGCAGTCTTTTCACGATCTTCAGGTGCCATTGGTACTTGCCAGTATCCACTTGTTAAATCAAGGGTAGAGAAGTAGGCTGAAGATCCTAAAGCTGTCAAAGATTCCTCTATGCGTGGTAAAGGGTAAGCATCCTTGTGGGTGATTTGGTTAATTTTTCTGTAATCCACACAGAATCTGATGTTACCATCCTTTTTACGGACAAGGACTAGAGGTGCAGCCCATGGACTATGGCTGTCTCTAATGACATTGGAGTCCTTCATCTCTTGGATCATTTGCTTTACGGATTGGTACATAGTTGGTGGTATAGGCCGATATCTTTCCTTGATCGGTGGGTGTGAACCTGTAGGGATAGAGTGCTTGATGATATCCACTTCTCCATAGTCTGTAGAATGCTTACTGAAGGCATGGTGAAGCTCCTTCACAATTTTTAGTACTCCCTCAATTTGGTTTGCTGGTGTGGAAGCATCTCCCACATGAAGTTCTTTCCACCAGGATGTGTTTACATTTTGGTCCTGTGGGTTCTGTCTCTTGGTAATTTCTTCTGTGGTAGCTGTAGCCACACTGATGACATCTTGAAAAGTGACTTGGATTAGCTGTGCGATAGGACGGTGTTTGGTTAGTGTTACACTGCTATCACTCAAGTTTAGGAGTCGTATAGGCACTTTACCTTCAGAGACGGTTACTAGGCTCCTTGCAGCTCTAACTAGAGGATAGTCTTCCAAAACAACAGGCTCTACCAGGGCTTGATAGTCTTGACCTTGAATTCCGACTACAGCTCGGCACCACAAGAGAGTTTCGGTGTTGGGTTTGAGGATCACAGGTTGCTTATCCCGGATGCGGGCACAGCAAATTTCTCCTTTTTCGTTGGTGAATCTCTGTTGGGCATTTAGTACACGGATGGTTTGTTGGATCACCTTCTTAGAATCAGGAGAGGCAATAGGCACTAACTGGTGCAAGGCTTCTAGCATCTCAACATAACAGTTCCTGAGGACATTCATTCCTAGGACTATTGGAGGGTTAGGGTTATTGTCTCTGACTCGTACCACAATAAGGCCTTGTCGATGTAGTGTAGTTCCTCCTACTTGAATGGTAGGTTCCCAATAACCATGGACTGGTATGGGTTTGCCGTTACTGGCTATGAGACTCAGCCAGGATTCTGGAGGCTGGGTAAGCTGATTTTGATCCCAGTATTTTTCAAAGGCTGCTTGTTGGATAGTGGTGACTTGGGATCCGGTGTCAACTAGGGCAACAAAAGGAACTCCATTTATTTGAAGTGCCACTTCAGGACGGGATCCAACGTATCTTGGCATCCAGTGGGGATCTTCTGGACCTATTGGTTTACCTCCCGAGGGGTGGTCCTTGGCCTCGGGGGTTTCCCTGTTTAACTGCCAGCAGGTTGCTTCTGTATGGCCTGGTTTGTGACAGTACGTGCAGATTGGCCGCTTAGGGGTACTAGTGCGGTCAGGGGGGCGTCCGCCAGAATTTCTGGAATAAGTCTCTCTATAATTAGAGGGGAAGAGTCTTCTGGACACAGGTTTCTCATCCTCTAGCATTAATGGTTTCTCCCATTGTTCCAATTTTTGGTGGACTTTCTCCAGACTTTTAGTCAGGAAATGGACTTGCTCAGTCAAGGCGGCAACTGCGTCAGGAACTGGAGCTTGGGTTGCCTGACTGACTATAGGTAAAGACTTTGCAGGGGTAACCAGCTGTGATACAGGCACTTCAACAGATCTAACAGGTTCTGTTGGTGGGCTTTTTCCCAGTATGCTGATAGCTAATTCTTTAAAATCTAAGAAGGTAGCTCCTGGATGTTGGGCGGCTAACATTCTTAGTTGGCTCTTTAGATTGTCTGTATGGACGCCTTCAATAAATTGTTCTTTCAGGGTTTTGTCCTGATTCTCTGCCTCACGGGGGTCTACTTGGACAACAGCTCTAAGGGCTTCCTGCAAAGATAATGCAAAGTCTCTGAGTGACTCACCAGATTGCTGTTTCTTGCTGAAGAACCTCATCTTGACCTCTGACACGGTTCTGGGTTCAAAGGTGGTGTAGAGACGTTCAAAAATCTGCTCCATGGTCTTTCTCTCTGAGCTCGGCCAAGATTTCACTTCTCTGAGCGCAGCTCCTTCCAATTGCGCAAGAAGAATCTCCATCTGTTGCTCTGAGGATACAGGGTACAATCTGAACACAGCAAGAATTTTTTCTTTAAATTCCATTAAAGTATGAATTTCTCCAGAATATCGTGGGAACCATGGGGCCCCAAAATAATAAGGCATGGTTAAAGGCATTAAGCTTGGTGCTGCAGCGGTTGGTATTGCACTGCGACTGACTGCGGCTGATGCAGGGGGTCCGCTGAGGTCAGGCTGCACGTCATCTTCCTGCACAGACATGGTGACAGCAGGTGAATTATAGTTAGATAAGTCAAATGCGTTTTTAGACACTTTTTGTGCGGCGTTGCTATGGGCGACTGCTGTCTTGCGGGTGTATGGCCCTTTAAGAATTTAATGCCGGCTGAATACAATGCTGCAGCAATGTTGATTTTGGGTCTCTGGCAGAGTTCCTGCTATTAGTGCTGCTTATAGTTAGTAGAGGCAGCTGACAGGTTGCGATTACTGCTCGGAGGATGGCAAGCAATGCGATTATTTTCTCTTCTTTTGCTCGCATGCAAAGTCTCGCGACTTCTGGGGCGTGCGCTTGTCACAGTCTCCTCCCAGGATTGACACAGCAAAGGTAAGGCGGACTGGCCGGACAATTTTGCATAAATGGGTGGCACCAAAATTTCCCGCTATTCAGGGGGTGTCACTAACTTATCCACAGTGATGGCGCAGAAATTTTTAAACAAGAAGGTCTCCGGCAGCCATTTTAAGTGAAAAGAAACAGTCAATTCAAATACAGCAAGCAGTTTTGTTGACACACCAATGTCTGATTTCCTCTCTTTGGATGCTGCGATTTTTATGCTGATAACTGGGATAACACTTCCATGCGACTTTGAAACAGTTTAAACAGTTCTGTAGCCCCACACAGTGTGCAATAAGTAAACAGTCTCTCAATAAAGCAAAGGGGCTTATTCTGATGCGACAGTCTTTTAGATAAGGCGCAGGGGTTAATAATCCTGTTCGTGACGCCAAATTTTTATGCGACGAGCCAGAACCGCAGGGGTGACACGTGAGGTGCACGGTGGGCCGGTGAGAGACAGCAATAATACAGTTCATCGGTTTACTCACGGTTAGCAGAAAGCCTCCCTGGGCTGGTCGCACAGTGAAGAGGAAGACAGCACGAAATCCTCCGGGGCACGCTCTGTGATAGGGAAATGCCAGCCAAGATGGTGGTTGAGGTGCCCGTGATGACAGGGGTGTTTAGAGTGCTTGTGGTGGCTGGGTCCCTTGATGGTATTTGTTGTGACGCCAGTACCGTTAATGGTGGTACAACCAGTTGTAGTAGCAATAGTGAAGAATGAGGTAGACAGTGGTAGGATACAACTCACAACTTTTACTGTGACTGGTTTTGATTGCAGTACAAACATCCAGATAGAATACAGTCTCTTGGTAAATAGAGGAATTCTGCTGATCCACTGTTAACCACTTAAGCCCCGGAAGATTTTACCCCCATTCCGACCAGGGGGTATTTTGCGATTCGGCACTGCGTGAATTTAACGCACAATTGCGCGGTCGTGCGACGCTGTACCTAAACGAATTTGACGTCCTTTTTTTCCCACAAACAGAGCTTTCTTTTGGTGGTATTTGATCACCTGTGCGATTTTTTGATCACGCGCTATAAACAAAAAAAGAGCGTCAATTTTGCAAAAATAGCAATATTTTTCACATTTTTTTATATGAAATTCCCCCAAAAAAAATGTAAAAATCAAAATTTTTAAAAATTTTCGGCCAATTTGTTTTATGCTACCTATGTTTGGTAAAAAAAATCGCAAAAAGCGTATTTTGATTGGTTTGCGCAAAAGTTATCGCGTTTACTAACAAAGGGAAAGATTTTTGTCATTTTTGTTGTTTTTTTTTTTAACGCGTAATGGCGGCGATCTGCGATTTTTTTTTTTTGCGGTACTGCGACATTGCGGCGGACAGATCGGACCCTTGACTGACATTTTTGACACTTTTGGGGTTACCAGTGACATTTCTACAGTAATCAGTGCTATACATATGCACTGTTACTGTAAAAATACACTGGTAGTGAAGGGGTTAACTTTATTTGGAAGGGAGGGGCTGTGTGTGTCCCTAGGGGCGTGGTTTCTACTGTGATTGGCTGTGGCTCTAGCTGTAAGGACACTGATCAACGGATCTACATACCAGATCCGTTTTATCAGTGTCTTTGCAGCGAGGAGAATGACAGGCAGTTTGTTTACACAAGCTGCCTGACATTCTCCCTCTCCCCCGCCGATCGCCGAGTGACCGGCGGACATCGGGTCCGCTGGTCACACGCGCAGGGGGGTCCGTGACCACGCGGGAGCGGGAGCGCGCCCCCGGGGGCGCGCGCTCGCTCCCTAGACCCTCACAAGCAAGCAACGTAGCCCTACGTTAGTTTGCCTGTGAGGGGCTGACCGCCGACGTAGATAGTCGTGCGGCGGTCGGCAAGTGGTTAATAGGCTTTAGTAATGCTGGACTCAGGCTGTGGTTCAGTATAGTGCTTACTTGTTTGTGATCTGACTTCTGGTACCTTTTGAATCCAGTGAAATTTGGTGAGATTGCCAGTGGCTAAGGAATCCTTCACCTTTATTCTCAAAGGTCTGTTGCTGCCGTTTGGTGGCTTTTACCCTTTGATTTTAGCAGTTCCAATTTGTCCCTTCTTAGGACTGACCTTCACTAACCTTCTACATGGTGCTTTTCTCCCTACACAGACTTCCTGACCTGAACACTTGACCACAGATAAACCTGAGCTGGGATAGATATCCCAAAGTGGTGCTATCCCCATCTTGTGGTGGGAAGTATGAAGCACACTTGACCAGCCTATGAACAGGGATTGACAAATGACAAATGCAAAATGACATGCAATATATAGCGATGACAAAGAAGTAATACATTTGCAGTTCCCACGTGTCATGAGTGGGACGCTGCATCAGCACAGCACTACACTACACTGACTGCACTACACTGTGTTACAAAGGATGAATCAGCCCTACACTACACTGCACTGACTGCATTAAACATCAAAGCACAATCCACTAACTACCCTGCCTAATCGCCACTCCAAACACAGTACACACGGCTGCCCTGTAAGCAGCCTTATATAGGGTGGGGCGTGGACTTAGCCCCTGAGCCATGATTGGCTAAAGACACAATGCCTTTGGCCAGTCATGGCTCTGACAGGACATTGTGCTATGATTGGCCAAAGCATACAGGTCAGGTGCACGCTTTGGCCGATCACAAGAACTTAATTCCAGCCGATAAGCGCCCCATTTGTTCGTGTGTTTGGCGAACACACGAACAGCCAATGTTCGAGTCAAAATTACGTTCGACTCGAACGTTAAGCCCATCACTATTTACCGCACCTGAACTACATCTACCTTGCTCCTCTGCTGAGACCTATACCTATACTGCATGCAGATTAACCAGTTGAAGAACAGGCCTATTTCTGTTATTCGTTGCTTACAAGTTAAAATCAGTATTGTTTGTTGGAAAATTACTTAGAACCCCCAAACATTATATATATTTTTTTAGCAGAGACCCTGGAGAATAAAGTGGCGGTCATTGCAAACTATTTACTGTTTGTCACATTGTATTTGCGCAGCGGTCTTTTAAAAGCAATTTTTTGGGGAAAAAATACACTTCAAAACTAAACAGTAAAGTTAGCCCAACTTTTTGCATAGTGGGAAAGATGATGTTATGCCGAGAGAACAAATACCTAACATCTCACACTTTAAAATTGCGCACATTCGTGGAATGGCGACAAACTACAGTACTTAAAAATCTCCATAGATGAAGATTTAAAAAATTTTTTAACAGTTACTTGTTTAGAGTTACAGAGGAGGTCATACAGTGCCTTGCGAAAGTATTTGGCCCCCTTGAACTTTGCGACCTTTTGCCACATTTCAGGCTTCAAACGTAAAGATATAAAACTGTAATTTTTTGTGACGAATCAACAAGTGGGACACAATCATGAAGTGGAACGAAATTTAGTGGATATTTCAAACTTTTTTAACAAATAAAAAACTGAAAAATTGGGCGTGCAAAATTATTCAGCCCCCTTAAGTTAATACTTTGTAGCGCCACCTTTTGCTGCGATTACAGCTGTAAGTCGCTTGGGGTATGTCTCTATCAGTCAAGAGACTGAAATTTTTGCCCATTCCTCCTTGCAAAACAGCTCGAGCTCAGTGAGGTTGGATGGAGAGCGTTTGTGAACAGCAGTTTTCAGTTCTTTCCACAGATTCTCGATTGGATTCAGGTCTGGACTTTGACTTGGCCATTCTAACACCTGGATATGTTTATTTGTGAACCATTCCATTGTAGATTTTGCTTTATGTTTTGGATCATTGTCTTGTTGGAAGACAAATCTCCGTCCCAGTCTCAGGTCTTTTGCAGACTCCATCAGGTTTTCTTCCAGAATGGTCCTGTATTTGGCTCCATCCATCTTCCCATCAATTTTAACCATCTTCCCTGTCCCTGCTGAAGAAAAGCAGGCCCAAACCATAATGCTGCCACCACCATGTTTGACAGTGGGGATGGTGTGTTCAGGATGATGAGCTGTGTTGCTTTTACGTCAAATATAATGTTTTGCATTGTTGCCAAAAAGTTTGATTTTGGTTTCATCTGACCAGAGCACCTTCTTCCACATGTTTGGTGTGTCTCCCAGGTGGCTTTTGGCAACCTAAATGACACTTTTTTATGGATATCTTTAAGAAATGGCTTTCTTCTTGCCACTCTTCCATAAAGGCCAGATTTGTGCAGTATACAACTGATTGTTGATCTATGGACAGAGTCTCCCACCTCAGCTGTAGATCTCTGCAGTTCATCCAGAGTGATCATGGGCCTCTTGGCTGCATCTCTGATCAGTCTTCTCCTTGTAGGAGCTGAAAGTTTAGAGGAACGGCCAGGTCTTCGTAGATTTGCAGTGCTCTGATACTCCTTCCATTTCAATATTATCACTTGCACAATGCTCCTTGGGATGTTTAAAGCTTGGGAAATCTTTTTGTACCCAAATCCGGCTTTAAACTTCTCCACAACAGTATCTTGGACCTGCCTGGTGTGTTCCTTGTTCTTCATGATGCTCTCTGCGCTTTAAACGGACCTCTGAGACTATCACAGTGCAGGTGCATTTATACGGAGACTTGATTACACACAGGTGGATTCTATTTATCATCATTAGTCATTTAGGTCAACATTGGATCATTCAGAGATCCTCACTGAACTTCTGGAGAGAGTTTGCTGCACTGAAAGTAAAGGGGGCTGAATAATTTTGCACGCCCAATTTTTTAGTTTTTTTATTTGTTAACAAAGTTTGAAATATCCAATAAATTTCGTTCCACTTCATGATTGTGTCCCAGTTGTTGTTGATTCTTCACAAAAAATTATAGTTTTATATCTTTATGTTTGAAGCCTGAAATGTGGCAAAAGGTCGCAAAGTTCAAGGGGGCCTGAATACTTTCGCAAGGCACTGTATGCTAGAATTATTGCTCCCACTCTAACAATCACGGGTATACCTCACGTGTGGTTTAAACACTGTTTACACTTGTAGGCGCGACTTACGTATGTGTTTGCTTTGGCACGCGAGCATGGAGGGATAGGGGGTTTTAAAAAAAAAATTTTTTTATTTTTACACTGTCCTTAAAAAAATAAAATAATTTTTGATCACTTTTATTGCTGTCACAAGGAATGCAAACATCCCTTGTGACAGTAATAGACAATGACAGATACTCTTTATGGAGGTATCTGGGGTCTAAAAGACCAACTTGAAAGTATTCAAAACGCCAAGATCTGTGTTTTTGAATACTATGGATTTTTTAAAACTGCCGCCATTGGCTGCCAAGTAAACCGGAAGTGACGTTGTGACATCGCTTCGGGGTTACTACATCAGGGACCCAATCAAAGCTTTGTTACGGCTTTGTTCAGGTCTCTGGCCAGCCGGCATGTCCGCCGGCTGGTGGCTCGGGTCTCCTGGGGAGATGGGATGGGAGAGCCCAGGCGAGCTGCAGAAGGGGGGGGCGACCCCTCCCCCTGTTTGTAATAACAGCCAAGCCACATCGGTTGTTATTACAAGAAAGCCAACCATCGGCTCTAAAAAATGGTACGGGGTGATGCCTGCAGCTGCAGGCATCAGGCTGGTACAACCACTTAAGCAGAATGACCTACAGGTACGTGATGTTGCGCCAAGTGGTTAACTGGGACTGTTGTTAAGTGCACCAACCTTCTTAAAGGCCCCCAATAATAGCCAGCAGAGGAACATGTTCAAGGACTGTCCTCCCTATCAATTATTCTGCAATCCTCTTTTAGTCCCCTGCCCCCCTCCACTACTATCCTTCTTTTCTTTTGAACAGTGCATACCCAGTCATTTTAGGACTAGCATTGCCACCATGAATGTGCTGTGGCAGTATAGTTCCAGCACTTAGTAGATGTCACTATTGCCCACTGCTGCACTTGAGATGGCCTTGCTATTGTTTATGCTGATCTGGACGCCAAATGTCATCTTATACTTAGTCGCTTTGTATGCTAAATTGTGTTATTACCATTGTCAATCCTTTTTATGCTTGCCTAGTTAACAACCATATTGGGTGACAATATATAACCTTCACTACCTGGTTTTGTACCTGTTTTCTTTGATATAGCTTTACTGCTGGGTACTAAATATTAATATTAAAAAAGAATAGCGCACACATGTAAAAGAAATGACTATGAAATATGGAGACAATCCATAAATAAAAATGGGGATTTAGTCCCACCATATGGCCATATCGTGCTCAAGCCCACCACTGCGTCAAAGTACCCCATTATCAGTGGGTCCTACACTATCCATAAAAAAGGGGTGAATCCAGCCTCTCTAACCCTTGGAGACAACACTCCTTGCTGGGGGAAAGATGTGCTAATGCACTACATGGGACTCCTCCTATATCTACATGATAGTGGACACTGATAGAGTACAGGTGTGTAAACCTTCAGTCATTTCTTGTAGGAGAAATTGGATAAACGATTATTATCCTCTACCTGCGCACCCTGAAATGAGTAATTGTTCAAAATATTAAAATTTGTGCATAAAAAAACTTGTACAACTAGGTTTTATAAAGCAGCTGGTTAGAAGGCTAAATGCCTGAAATGTGAACAAAATCAAAATTGACAAACCGCGCTCCTGCAGTCACATATGAATCCAATCAAATGTGTACCTTATTAAACTGAATTAAAGTGCATAGAAATGTCAAAGTGCCGTGTATGAATACAAGTGCTGTAAACAAAATGGCTTAAAGTAAACCACTATATATATATATATATATATATATATATATATATAAACTAAATATGATGCATAAAATGTCTGTTAACACCAAAAGTACTCCAACATGTGCAATATATATAATGCGGGGATCTTCTATAAATTCTCCATGAGATGACCCGTGATTATATTGCTCTTGTCCACCACCATTAGGTGAAAAACCTACTCTCCAGAGGTACGCTTGGATCTCCCATGTAGAGTTTGGTGAAGGGCACCCTCATAGCAAATGGAAAGGCCCCTAGAAAAGATCCAATCCAAACAAACTCCCAAAACGATGTGCCATAATCAGAGGAAACAGAGCAAAAGAACTTCCATAGTGTAGTATTTTAGTATTTATTGAAAAGCGCGAAAGATAAAATTACACTTACAGTGTTACGAATGAATAAGAGCTCTATTCAAAATGCGGGGATTTCTTGTGATTTTGTATGTTTGTACACTCAACTTGGTGTGCTAGAGGGGCTGAGGTTTTTTTGGAAAAGGTCAAGGCAAAGAACAGAGAACCCATCCTAATCAGCTGTTCCTATGGCGGTAGCACTACATAATACATACATGATCTATTAGTTAAAAGCTAGGTTTAGTAGCATTCCATCAGTAAAAAGGGGAAAATAAATTGTATAAGTCCTGTCCACAGAGAGAGAGATATTGACACTGCTCTTCTAAAGTTGACTATAGGCATGCAACGGAGCGATGGTCACACACCTATGTCACGCACTTATGTCTATAATAGCAGCAGACAACCTACAGCTGACCAATATCAGTAAATGTCAAGTGTGTGTGGGCAACCCTGTAGTAACATAAGGTGATGTTTCTGGACCGCAACTCCCATGCTTCTTTGCATTTTTTAGGTATGGTGCTAAAGAAGCTCCTGCATGGTATTTACAGGAGATGAATCTGAATGTGTTAGGCGGCCACCCTATAACAGGAAGTTGCTGGGTAAATATTTTTACAGTTCACTTATTATTACAATGCTGCCTCCACAGAAAAATCCCTACACACATTTTTATCTTAATTTCTGGCAGATTTTTTCTGCTGTCTGTGTCCTACTTGCAGAGATTCACCCTCATTCAACCGCACATCTGCTCACTGATCTCCTCTGTGAAGAACCTGGAAGCACCCTTCCTTCTTAACTGTATAATATATATATATATATATATATATATATATATATATATATATATATATATAACTTTATCAGGCTGCATATCGACTTGCTAACATAAGGTGACCAGATTTTTAAAATGAAATGCGGGGACATATTTTCATTTTTTTTTATTGGCAAATGGCACAGGACTGCATAATACACAGAGCGCTGGGGACAGGACTGCATAATACACAGAGCACTGGGCACAGGACTGCATAATACACAGAGCACTGGGCACAGGACTGCATAATACACAGAGCGCTGGGAACAGGACTGCAAAATACAGAGCACTGGGCACAGGACTGCATAATACACAGAGCGCTGGGCACAGGACTGCATAATACACAGAGCGCTGGCTACAGGACTGCATAATACAGAGTGCTGGGTATAGGACTACACAATACACAGAGCATTGGGCACAGGGCCGCATAATGCACAGAGCGCTGGGTACACGACTGCATAATACACAGTGCACTGGGCACAGGACTACATAATACACAGAGCACTGGGCACAGGACTGCATAATACACAGAGTGCTGGGTATAGGACTACATAATACACAGAGTGCTGGGTATAGGACTACATAATACACAGAGTGCTGGGCACAGGACTACAAAACACACAGAGTGCTGGGCACAGGACTACATAATACAGAGTGCTGGGCAAGGGACTACATAATACACAGAGCACTGGGCACAGGACTACATAATAAACAGAGCGCTGGGCACAGGACTGCATGATACACAGAGCGCTGGGCACAGGACTACATAATATACAGGAGGGTGTTAGGCATAGAGTACAGGGTTCAGAGGTTTGCTATGCTGTAACATAACATAACAAAATGTGGAAAAAGTGAAGCATTGTGAATACATGTCAGCTGCACTGTATATATATCAGGAATATAGTTGGGGTAACATATTCTTTAAAATCTACAAAAAATATAAAAACAGTCAATAGCTAATGAGTTAACCTCACTAAAGAAATAACATGTACTCCGTTCTGCATCAACAACAATAATACACACAGTACTCCCTTCTAAGCCTACTTTTCCTGTAGACTCTGCCAAATTTGCAAGAAATTGTTGATATAACCTAATAATCCATCAGAAAATACAGTGTCCTTTAGCAAGCTGATTCTTATTAAACTATCTGAACTATTTGGAGGATTGACAACCATATTAGGTATTGGTTGAAGAAAAACTGTGTGAGAATAATGATACACAATTTTTACCATGTGTAATTAAACTATTAATAGTATATATTGTAAGGGAAATCTGTTCCCTGGGTCTGAATATGCTAGTTGTCTGTCGGACATATCAGCCCCCTGGCTTCATTGGGGTGATTTACTAAAGGCAAATAGACTGTGTACTTTCCAAGTGTAGTTGCACTCTGTAAGAGCATTTGCTCTAAAGCTTAGTAAATGAGGGGAAGCTCTGATGACTTTCATTATCCAAACATGTGCAAGCAAAAATACCGTTTTTTTTCCCTTGCATTTGATTGGTTATTCTTAGTGCAGTAGCAAAGTGAAGCTTCACCTTATTTATTAAGCTGTGCAGCAATTGCTTGCAAAGTGCAAAATCTATTTGTCTTTAGTAAAACAACTCACATGTAATGCAGTAATGATGCAGCAATTTTTCTGAAATCATCATTCCTGTCTTAAAGCAGTAGTAAACTGCAAAAAAAACAAAAAAAACAACAACAAAATCTTCTCCCTGCAAATGAATGTCATAATGTGCTAGTATGCATCACATACTAGCACATTGTGACAGATTTACCTGAAAACTAAGCCCTCCACTCCTGACAGGGTATTTATCTTCACCTGGTCTTCCCTCCAGGTTTGCGGGCAGCAACTGTTAGATTGGCCGAGCCGCGATGAGACACAGCCATGGCACAGCTCTCTCTATAGACAGCACGCTGTCCATTAAGAGCGCAGTGGGCATGCACCAGTGTCATCTACAGCACTGTTAAAGAAAATATCTCCTAATCGGTGCACATATAGGAGATATTTACTGTACCTACAGGTAAGCCTTAATATAGACTTACCTGTAGGCATGAATGAGAAAAAAGCCATTACTACCACCAGTGGCGGCTGGTGCTCCATGGGCCGGGGGGGGGGGGGGGGTGGCAGATGGACCGCACCATACACCCCCCCGGACCACACCATACAACTCCCCCTCCCCCCCCCCGACCACACCAAGCCGCACACAGTACACACAGCATTACAGTACAGGACCCACAGCATAGCATGACATGGCAGTACAGTACAGGACCCCCCTGGGGCTCACTCACCCATCTGCAGCAGGCGAATGGCGGCGGCTTCTTCCCCGTCTTCTGCGTCTCCTCCTCCCTCCCAATGGCATGGCTTCTGCTTTCGGCCAATTGGGAAACGGGTCTCAGAACCTGCTTCCTGATTGGCCAGGAGGAGGATCCGTCTGACAATAGCGAATTTTCATTTGCTATTGTCACACAACTGGGTGGGCTTGGGGCGCAGTGCTCTGCGCCCCCAGCCCACCCTTTTTTTTAGCCTATTAGAGCCTCTGGCTCTAATCACATGGCTATAAAAAAAAAGCCCCATTGAAGTCCATGCGTCCTGCATATAGATTAGGGGGCCGGACGCATGGAAAGGGGGCGGTGCCCCTGCGCCCCATGTGCACCAGCCGCCACTGACTACGACTATAAATCTGTTTCTTTTACTGGCCTTAATTTCTGTTCAGTAATAGGGTTCTGCCAACTTGTTTGGTTGCAGAGTGGTAATAGAGGCACTAGTGATGGGAAGAATTAGGGAAAATGTTTCACCCAATTAGTAACACCCATCTGTAAATGTAATGTTTCTTTTGATGACAATTGGGGATGTCCTGGTGGCTGCAGTTTTTCAGCTCCCATGGTAGTCAGCACACAGTCACTACAGACATTCCACAGTCAGACAGTCCTGCAGAATTTATTTTTATCCTTTAGACATTCCCCAGCATGGCCAGAAAGTTTTATACTCACCAGTCCATGCCTCTGCCAGAGCCACAAACCCACTGTTGCAAACTCTCTCCGTCAATCCCCCAGTTCTCCAGCACATACACATACACAGTGACCACAAAAGTGTAATTATCCTTTAAAATACAAAGTCCTGAAACTCAAAGGTAAGAAATACAATTCACGGCAAATGTAGGCATCAGAAATATAAATATGGCTTTGTTGGATGGCTATAGCTCAGATTAAGGGCTTGCGCACCGACCAGTTAAGCCCGTTCAGCATAATTGCTGGCATATTTCCTCTGCCCAGGCAGCCCAGGAGCAACGTACAGCCTGTCATTGACATAAATGACTGTGCACTGATGTCCTTGTGTATGTGGTGGTGCTATAGTAAACAAAAATACTGAGTAAGGGCATATGCAAAAGAAAAAATTTCTCTTGTGTTGTACTTAATGTTATAGGCCTCTTTCACACGGGCGCTCCGTATGTCCGCAAATCATCCTATTTTTTTGCGGATGATTTACGGACATAATGTAAGTCAATGGCATTGCGGATGTCAGCGGAATACCATCCGCTGACATCCGATTTTCTTCCTTTCAGTTCTGTTCAGTTTTTTGGAACGGAACAGAACCCTCTTTTTCCTCCGTTCAAAAAACGGAAAGGAAGCAAAATCGGATGTCAGCGGTGCCATAGACTTACATTATGTCCGTATATCATCCGCAAACGGATAGGATGATATGCGGACATACGGAGCGGATGACACAAGTGTCATCCGCTCCGTGAAAAAAAAAAAAAAAAAAAGGACCGCAGCGGAGCAAAAAACCGTAGCGGCCGTGTGAAAGAGGCCATACTCATTATTTTATGATAGCACCTTCATATTATATATAATACAATTACAGCAGCACATAGCCATTCATAACAATGACAGGCTGTACATTGCATCTGGACTACCTGGATGGTGCAAATATGCTGGCAAATTGCAATTACACTGCGCAAGCTTAACTGACATATTTAAATGGTAATTGGAAATATTTCAATACAAACTTTACAGTGGTTTAAAGGCTCAACTTTTGTAACCTTCAAGAATTTTATGCTTGAAGGTAAAATACTTTCTGTATGCAGGAGCCCCCCCCCCCCCAACCTAATACATATCTGAGCCCCCATCTTGATCCAGCAATGTGCATGAGAGCAGCGGCTCTCCCTGATCTCTTCCTTCTCCTTGGCTGAAACAGCAGCGGGAGCCATTGGCTTCTGCTATTGTTAATAGCAGCCAGTGAGCCTATGAAGAGAGAGCAGGGGAGGGACTAAGCCAGACTCCGTGAGCGAATGGACAAACAGAGCAACGTCTCAGGAGCGAGCCTACTGGGGTTCCCCAATAGCAGGCTACTTGCTATGGGGGCACTCGGCAGGACGGAGGAGCAAGGAGCGTTGGCAGGATATCAGAGGAGAGGAGGATTGGGACAGCTCTGTGCAAAACCACTGCACAGAGCAGGTAAGTATAACATGTTTGTTATCAATAAAAAAAAAAAATCTGCCTTTAATATTACTTTTACTTACCATTATGTTCATTTAAAAAATGTTGTTCTGTGGAAAAAAACATTTTGTTAACTGCCCACCACCATCTTTAGTTCAAATTCCCTGCTCAGCACTTTCACACCTTCACAAGGCAGACATCTCAAGTCTCCCGCAAGTCGCGGGAGACTCCCGCTTTCCGCACTGAGCTCATGGACACCCGCGAGCTCAGGGCAATATCCCGGTCACAGTCAGGACTCAGGAGCATCGATGCAGAGTGTCAGCGCCTGTGCAGTGAGAGTTAGAACACCCGACGGAGCCGCTCTAGATCCGGCTCACAGGTGGAGTGATATGATCACATACACTCCACCTGTGGGAGGAGCGGCAGAGAGGAAGTAGAAGCTTTGCTCTCTACTTCAGCAGCATCTTCCACTCCAGAGCCTGCTGGATCATCGGACACAACACTGACCTAACCTAAAGCCAGAGGCCAGCACAGACAAGAGAGCAGCACCAGTGACCAGGTCAGTACCAGCACCAGTGACCAGGTCAGTACCAGCACCAGTTACCAGGCCAGTACAGTACCAGCACCAGTGACCAGGGCAGCACCAGTGACAAGGCCAGTACAGTATCAGCACCAGTGACCAGGCCAGTACAGTACAGTACCAGCACCAGTGACCAGGCCAGTACAGTACAGTACCAGCACCAGTGACCAGGCCAGTACAGTACCAGCACCAGTTACCAGGGCAGCACCAGTGACCAGGCCAGTACAGTACCAGCACCAGTGTCCAGGCCAGTACCAGCACCAGTTACCAGGGCAGCACCAGTGACCAGGCCAGTACAGTACCAGCACCAGTGTCCAGGCCAGTACCAGCACCAGTTACCAGGGCAGCACCAGTGACCAGGCCAGTACAGTACCAGCACCAGTGACCAGGGCAGCACCAGTGACAAGGCCAGTACAGTACCAGCACCAGTGACCAGGCCAGTACAGTACAGTACCAGCACCAGTTACCAGGGAAACACCAGTGACCAGGCCAGTACAGTACCAGCACCAGTGTCCAGGCCAGTACCAGCACCAGTTACCAGGGCAGCACCAGTGACCAGGCCAGTACAGTACCAGCACCAGTGACCAGGTCAGTACCAGCACCAGTTACCAGGGCAGCACCAGTGACCAGGCCAGTACAGTACCAGCACCAGTGTCCAGGCCAGTACAGTACCAGCACCAGTGTCCAGGCCAGTACCAGCACCAGTTACCAGGGCAGCACCAGTGACCAGGCCAGTACAGTACCAGCACCAGTGTCCAGGCCAGTACCAGCACCAGTTACCAGGACAGCACCAGTGACCAGGCCAGTACCAGCACCAGTGACCAGTTACCAGGGCAGCACCAGTGACCAGGCCAGTACCAGCACCAGTTACCAGGGCAGCACCAGTGACCAGTACCAGCACCAGTGACCAGGCCAGTACAGTACCAGCACCAGTTACCAGGGCAGCACCAGTGACCAGTACAGTACCAGCACCAGTGACCAGGGCAGCACCAGTGACCAGGCCAGTACAGTACCAGCACCAGTGTCCAGGCCAGTACCAGCACCAGTTACCAGGGCAGCACCAGTGACCAGGCCAGTACAGTACCAGCACCAGTGACCAGGCCAGTACCAGCACCAGTTACCAGGGCAGCACCAGTGACCAGGCCAGTACAGTACCAGCACCAGTGTCCAGGCCAGTACAGTACCAGCACCAGTGTCCAGGCCAGTACCAGCACCAGTTACCAGGGCAGCACCAGTGAACAGGCCAGTACAGTACCAGCACCAGTGACCAGGCCAGTACCAGCACCAGTGACCAGGCCAGCACCAGCACCAGTGACCAGTACCAGTTACCAGGGCAGTACCAGTGACCAGGCCAGTACCAGCACCAGTGACCCGTACCAGCACCAGTGACCAGGCCAGTACAGTACCAGTTACCAGGGCAGCACCAGTGACCAGTACAGTACCAGCACCAGTGACCAGTACCAGCACCAGTTACCAGGGCAGCACCAGTGACCAGTACAGTACCAGCACCAGTGACCAGTACCAGCACCAGTTACCAGGGCAGCACCAGTGACCAGGCCAGTACAGTACCAGCACCAGTGACCAGGCCACCACCAGTGCAGCACCAGTCACTAGGCACTAGTGACCAGGCCTGTACCAGCACCAGTGACCAGTACCAGCACCAGTTACCAGGGCAGCACCAGTGACTAGGCCAGTACAGTACCAGCACCAGTGACCAGGCCAGTACCAGCAACAGTGACCAGTACCAGCACCAGTGACCAGGTATACTGATTTCATTTTATTATTCTCTGGTTGTGTTAAATTGGAAGGGGGGGGGGGGGTGCGGCGGCGTGCGTGGGGGGCACCTCCCTGAAATGACTTTGCCACCTCCCTGAAATTAGTTTTTGCAGGTTGGGATGTCTGACAAGGCTAAGCACAATTTGTGTCTCCCAGATTCATACAGCCTTTATGCAAAGGACCATTTTATCCAGTGTCACACTATCCACACTAGTACCAGCCATGGTGGATATTGTGCCTGCCCACCACCCAGTCACTCACTGTGTGAAGCTGTTGCCACACTGACTATTGTGTTTTCCCATCACCAGTTACTCTCAGCCTTGGCAACATCCTCTGCTGTCCACCACCACCAACCTCATTATAGAGATGCATCTCCATTTCTGTGGCCGCAGGGAAGGTGCCTGCAACATGAACGTTTGACTTGTCTGATCTAGATCAGTTGTAAAAATATGTGATTCCATGGGATTCCTGTGCCTTTGTGACCACAGAGGTGCTGCACATACTTAGAAACAGGCACTGAAACTGCTGTAAATCACTGATGTAAATAAAACATAGAGGTGATCTCTATGTGATCAGACACAGGCGGGACTATTAAATGAAAAGACCATTACAAAAACAAATCACATAACCGATGTCTGACATGTCATTAAAATTGTATAGTATATTACAGCAACAATGAGGCTCCTTTCACACAAACGATCCGATCAGATCCGCCTGTCAGTTTTTTTGGCGGATCTGATCCTCCATGCATCCCTATGGGGCAGCGGATGTCAGTGGAGACATCTCCGCTGACACCCGCTGCCATCCGCATCCGATCCTGTCTGTGAAATCCAGACGGATGGAAACCCTATTTTCCATCCGTCCAGGGGGTCGGATGGGATGGGATCAAATGAGAGCGGACAGGCGGTCCGCTCTCATCCGATTCCCCATAGAGAGCAGCGGGGCTCTGACACCTCCCTCTCCGCACACAGAGCGGAGAAGGAGCTGTCATCCGTCTGCTCAGTGGGGATCGGCGGATCAATCCCCGCTGAGCAGAGAACGGAGCTCATCACAAGGAGGATTGTATGAAAGGACCCTGAGGGTCCTTTCACACAGTCCGCATTCAGTTGCGGACCATGCTCTGCTCAGCGGGGATCGATTCACTGATCCCCGCTGAGCCGGTGGATGACAGCTTCATCTCCGCACTGTGTGCGGAGAGGGAGGTGTCAGAGCCCCGCTGCTTTCTATGGGGAATCGGACGAGAGCGGACCGCCTGTCCGCTCTCATCCGATCCCATCCCATCCGATCCCCTGGACGGATGGAAAATAGGGTTTCCATCCGTCCGGATTTCACGGACAGGATCGGATGCGGATGGCAGCGAGTGTCAGCGGAGATGTCTCTGCTGACATCCGCTGCCCCATAGGGATGCTTGGAGGATCCGATCAGATCCGCCTAAAAAACTGACAGATGGATCTGATCGGACCGCCACTGTAAAAGGACCCTTTATGGGTTATTTCACCCAAATCAGTTTAGGGTAGGTAGCTGGGGTCGACTCATAGAGCCCCTTACATAAAAATTTCTCTACTTTATTGCCCAGTTCCATACGCATGGCAATCATTACAAGAGGAATTGGTTCTGAGCATGATGACACATAGGTGACTTTTTTTCTTTGCGGAGATTAATCACTGCCACAAATCGCTAATGCCAGCAACAGCAATTTATTGCTAGCAATTTAATCACTAGAATGGCTGGCAATTAGCTACAGCAGTTGGTTGTGCTCTGCTACAAATTGCTTTCCTTCTTCGCTTTGTAGATGGGCATAGTGATTGCTGCAACATTTCAAAGAAAACTATTGTTGCTAGCGATATTGCCACAATACTGATGAATGTTGATCTCTAGGTGACAGAGGGACAATTTTTTTTAAAACTATTACTGTTAGCAATCCCATATAAAATTATTATGTATTCTCAAATTGCTGTAACAGAATGGGAAAGAGGGGAAGACAATCACTGCAACAGAATCGCATTGTGTCAACAGACTTAATGTTCAATGTTTTCCGTTAACTTACATTACATGACAGACAGCACAGTTTTAAAGGGAAGCTTCTCAAATAAATTGTTACCTCTGGACTGCTGAAAAGGTGTAAAAAAATACTGGGTGATTTGGACCAGTAGCGGCTTGTAGGCAGGTGTAGTTCTCACTCCGTTCAGCAGGTGGCATCTTGCCACTTTGCAGGAATATTATTCCTCTGCAGCCTCTATAAACATCATAGGGACAGCAGCTGTCCCCTGTGATGTTCTGCAGCCATCTTGGAATCTTGGATGGAGCAGCCCTCTTAAATAAAGGACCCAGTCGAAAATTGGAACATATTTGCAAGTGGAATCCACTTGTTCGGGATAGCAACTGTGTTTTTAGAGACAGGTTCCAGTATGAGGAGGGGAAGCATGGGGACACTGCTGTATACCCCTTAAAGTGATACTAAAATCTTGTTTTTTAATTAAAAATAACAAAGATGTGTAGCACCCTCCTAGATAGGTGCTAGAGAGTAAGTATAGTTTTTGGCTCTGTCTGCCTATCAGAGGAGCAGCAGGTATATTCTATATTCTCTCTGCTTAACAGGGAGCAGGATCTGTGATTTAGGTCTGCTCAATGTGCTCAGTGTGTGATTCATCTGGTCTGGGGGAGTGTCCCCACTGATCCAATGGGGAGACACATTGGATAGTGGAGGAAACATGGCCAATGAGTACACAGGCTTTGATACAGCCCCAGGGATTGGCACAGACTGCTGTCTCGGTGCATTGTGGGGTGTAGTATAAAAAGCTAGGAGCACATGTGCTCAAGGTCTTTGGCTGGTGAGCAGAGTCCCGGAAGGAGGGTGGCGGCTGCCTCCTCTTCTGCAGTGGTTGTTGTATGGTCACAGGCAGTCGGCCGGGTGAGCCAGAAGTGTGGACCTGAACCCAGAGGTCCAGGAGAGCTGACTAAAGGAGTTGAGGCACTGGAGAACTTGGAAAGCACTATCGTGAGTACAGAGGATCGTGCCTAAGGGCCTGACCAGGAAGGGGGCCACTCTGGAGTAGAGTAGTCAGTGGACGGGTGTCAGCTAGTGAATAGAAAAGGGGGTACTAGGTGTGTGCCCCGAAGATAAGTACTAAAAGGAACATTACCTCAGATTCAACTAGTGGCAGGATGAAGCTGCGACCTGGCTGTATTCTCAGTTAGAAGTCCTCAGCATTGTGAATAGTTCAAGTGTTGGAGTATCCCACTCATCCCTTCTCCCATCCCAATATTAAATAAAACCACAAAAACAACAACCCCTAGACTGTTCATTGACTGAGCCAAGGAAATAAAGTGTTAGGATTCTGCATGCACACATACATACACACATACATATATTTATATACACACCTAGACATATATAGGTGTGATAGTAGCAGAAATATATGCTTGCGCTAATGAAATCATTTACAGTAATATATTTCTGCTACTATCACACCTATATATGGCTAGGTGTCTATATACATATAATTATGTGTGTATATATACCACTATACACAAGTTCAGATGTTTTGCCTGCCTCAAAAGAACCCCCAAAAATGCCAAAAAAAACGCTAGCGTCAAAAAAAAAAAAATGCCCAGGTGTGTTTTTGCTGGCATTTTTTGGGAGTTTTTGGAGGCAGGCAAAACATCAGAACTTGTGCACAGTACCACTATACACAAGTTCAGATGTTTTTCCTGACTGCAAAGAACCCAAAAAAATGCCTGCTATTAAACCGGCAAGGTGTGAAAACCGAGAAGAGAAGCCAACCCCCTGAGCTGAAAGTGTTCTAATACAAACGATCTTTTTTTTATGGTTCTGGACATGCTACAGAGCTGAAACTTCACATGTACACTTTTTAGACCCCCAGATCTGAAATCCAAAGTAAAAATCAAAAAATCTTTTTTTTTTCAATAATTGGCTTTTTTATCAAAAATTACAATTTTTAAGAACTTTTTTTTGTGTGATTTCGTATCTGGGGGGTCTAAAAGGTGTACCTGTGAAGTTTCAGCTCTGTAGCATGTCCAGAACCATAAAAAAAAGGATTGTTTGTATTAGAACACTTTCAGCTCAGGGGGTTGGCTTCTCTTCTCGGTTTTCACACATTGCCGGTTTAATAGAAGGCATTTTTTTGGGTTCTTTGCAGTGAACTCGGATATTTCGGGCATCAGCGTGGGAAAGGATCAGTATAAAATATCAGCATATGCCGACGACGTCCTATTCTCGATCACGAATCCAATTATATCACTCCCCAACTTGTTACACGAGCTGGAGAGATACGGAACTCAATCTAATATGAAGATAAATTTCATTAAATCCGAAACAATGGGAATAGAACTTACAGGGACACTCCAACAACAGTTAAGGGCAAATTTTAAATTGAACTGGACTAAGACAGCCCTTAAATACTTGGGGACATCGATCACACCAAATATATCGCAATTGTTCAATTTGAACTTTATTCCCTTACTAAAATCTATAAAACTACTACTGCTAAGGTGGAGAGGAGGAATGCATTCATGGATGGGAAGGTGCAATATAATTAAAATGAGTGTTATACCAAAATTCCTGTACATTTTTCAGGCACTTCCCATACACATCCCACCTCGATACCTGATGCAGATTGAAACTATGATAATGAATTTCATCTGGAATTCAAAACGTCCGAGAGTAGGGAAAAAATATCTATTTAAAGCGAAAACAGATGGGGGGCTGGCAGTCCCGAACATAAAGAAATACTACCAAGCCATTCAACTGGGAAGAGTGATTGACTGGTGTCGACACAGAGAATATAAGCTCTCGCCAAACTTAGAGCAGGCACAATGTGAGATCTCGTTGAAAAGAGCCCCATGGTGTTATAAGATCCTACCAGTATCAATAAAGAAACATCCTATTATAGGAAACACGATCAAAACTTGTGCAAAAATATTTAAACAGGATAAATTAATACGGGAGAACTCCGTACTGTATCCAATACTAGGAAACCCCCACTTTGAGACAGGATATCAAGACAGGAAATTTAAGACCTTAGCAGATAGAGGAATTATACAAATATCTGACTTCCTAACAGAGACAGGCTGGGTATCGATGGAGGAATTAACAGACGTTTCAGGCCACTTCGGCCTAGATCTATGGCGGGCCTTCCAACTACGCCATTTTTTGGGAACATTGCAAGTCCCCTCCCAGGATGATAAAGAGGTAACACCTTATGAAAAATTATGCACCCAAAATGGAATTATGGAACATACTATATCTAAAATTTACTCTCTGCTAATGACATCAGTAGAACGGCGTAAACCTCCTTTTTTGAAGGAATGGGAGAGGGAAATGGGTATTGTCTTCTCACTAGAACGGGAAAATCAAATAATTAAGTCAGTATTCTCAACTTTAATTTGCGTTAGAATTCAAGAACTGAATTACAAAATTTTTTCCAGATGGTATTACACCCCGGTTAAGATGAATAAAATTTCTATATTAAATACAGATTTGTGCTGGAGATGTGGGACAGAGAGAGGGACAATGCTCCATATATTCTGGGAATGTCCTAAACTAGAAAAGTTTTGGGAGCAGATTTGGAGGTCAATACAGGAAATTATGAAATGTCATATTCCCAAAGAACCTGCCCTCTTTCTGCTCCATACCCCCAGCATACCGATACAAAATTACAAAAAATCCATTATACCACATCTGGTGAACGCTGCCAGGATATGTATCCCTCTTAAATGGAAAGAGACTGAACCACCTAACATAAACATGTGGTTAAGGAAAGTTGAGGAAATACATAACCTAGAAAAATTGGTCCTATCTGCTCATCAACAAACTGATAAATATGAGAAGAAATGGAAACAGTGGAAAGATTATGTTAATTCAGAAGAAAGGTAATTTCCAAGTACAGGACAAGAACTTGTGCGGAGAAGATAGATATATAATGATATAGGAGTGTAGAGACCTATGCACCATTTTTCTCCCTTTTTTTTTTTTTTTGGGGGGGGACAGGGGGGAAAGGGGGAAAGAAGGAAAAGGAACGAAATGGGAGTTTTGGGTTCGGTAATATATTGCCAAAGAAAGGCTAAGGTTCCTTAAAGGGAATAAATGGTTTGTAATTATAATCTTGAAAGCTAAAATGTAATGAATATACTGTATATGTAACTGAACTTAAAGAAATAAAGATATAATTTGAAGAAAAAAAAAGAAGCGGTGCTGCCTTTTTATGGGGCATCAGAGTGGCCTGGGGGGCAATTGCCCCTCTACCCCCTGGCCCAGTCCTCCCCTGGAACTACTGCACCTGTTACCGCAAGTGCTAATACTAGCGATGCCAAGTGTATTGCTACAAGTGCTCTTGTAATTCTTCTTCTATACGACTTTTCCAATAACTGATAACTCTTTTTGGTCTCTGTGTGTGCCATTCTCTCCACACCGGGTACCTTAGCTCCAGGTTCTGTCCACAAGCTACTCATAAGTGAAATATTATAACTGTACATGTGGCTGATGTAGGAACGGCCGTATAATGAAATACATGTTCCAGATGCTTTCCAGAAAGTAAAAGTATCTGACAAGTGTTTTACTTTTTAAAGGGTAACTTCATTGTACATAACGTTTGCAAATACAAAATGAAAGATTGTATTAACATGCCTTATTACATTTCATATATATTTCAGCTTATGCCCACCATTCTATGATGAAATATGGGCCCTTGCATTTGCATGGTAACGATCCAGACTGACATTCATTCATACGGCCCGGGACATCAGACAGCTGTGTTTTGCATTTAGACGACAAGACATTGATAGGAGTTTACATGTCAAACATCTGTTCATTCATTCATTTGGGCACTTGACAAAGTTAAGTCTGCGCATGTAAATTACTGACACCACCTAAACACATTTGACAATTGCTTGCATTAACACATGACAACTGAATACAGACGGACCGACTCTCCACAAAACACAGATTCAGATACAAGAACACCTCATATTTACACAGATGCATAGAGAAACAAAAGCCTTTCATGTACTGTTTGTGTGAGACATGTTCTATTGTCAAATTGACCGGTAAATTGTAAACCAGTTTGGAGCAGTCTTTCCCGCTCAAAACGTGCCTTAAATATGAGCGAAACTTGCAATAAAATCAGTTGTGACTGCGCTAAGTTTGAGTGCTATGTGTCGTCATAACTCCCGGCCGGATGAGGGGAAATTCACTATCTAGGGGGGGTTAGCCACTGAAGGGCCGTGTATCATCTTTTAATTGCCTCCTGACGAGATTTGAGTTAACAGTTTGGTGTCAGAAAAGTGGAATCTGCCAAAACACAGTATGGGGTAAGTAATTATATTTTTTATTATTATTATTACTACCCTATACTGTCAGAGCAGATAAATGGTACCCAGTTAACCGCTAATTTTAGCACCTCCCGGGAATCTGATATTCCCAAAGATGGGGTCTGATACTCCAGGGCCTGAAGCCCCAAAGATAAGATGGGGTCTGATATCCCAGGGTCCGAAACCCGTTTACAAAGCAGTACTGTGTGTGATAGTGAATTCTCCCTCTAAAACTTGTATATATTGCTGTATAGACATTTAACTGTATTTTTAGTCGATATAAGATTGCATGCTATTGTATAGATGTATGTGGAGATTGTATGTGATATTAAGCTGAGCTTGAAGGTATAAAACTTGCCCACCAAAGGATAGTTAACAGCAAACCATAAGTCAGATATATATAAATCTGATTATTAAAACGCAGGAAACCACATAAATTGGAAAACTAGGTTTTCCAATAAAGTCTAAATACTGACCTCACCATCCCTATATATATATATATATATATATATATATATATATATATATAAACCTTCAAACTCAGCTGATCTCACTTTGTATTCGAGGCTTAGATAATGGGCAATTCTCAAGGTAAGGGGAATCTCAAAAAAAAAAAAAAAGATGAAATTTACGTTTGGGAAAATTGTATGAAAATTGTATCGTGTATGGGCAACCTTAGATCCATGAATCGTTATGTTGTGTTCGTTTTAACACTGTTCCTAAAGGTGCTGTATCAGCAAAGCATTTCATAACACTGAATGAATACTGGGTGCATAATAATTCGTTTTGTGTTTATTACTTATGTTTTAAAGTGATGTGATTTTGCCACGAAAAAGGTAACAAATCCGTACTATGCTGGTCATGGCAGCTTTTAGAAGCAAGGAAATATATATTTGGTGTGTAAAGTGTGACCTTAAGGACTAAAATTGTATTTCTATCCTTAAAAAATCGTAAGCAATTTTGAACTTTTATCATTAAGGTTTTGTGTCACCGACTTTTCTTTCTTTATCACTGACTTTTTAAAAAAAAAATATATTTCTGGTGCCTTTTTAGCGAACAAACCCCTCCCCCCTCTTTCTGTCTGTGACACAGGTAATAGCAAGAGGGACTGTAAATAGTTGTATTGTCATACAAATTTAACTATCAGTTTTGCTTTGTAGAGAAAACCAGTTTTGAGGAATGTTCTGAATGGGTGAAGAATGGTGACGTATGGGTTCTTGTATAAATGGGAAATTGCAAATGTTTATTTTTGAGCTGCTCATTTTTTAACCATGGGGAACAATAATAATTTTTTTCTTTAAGTTTATGGTATACCATAATATAAAAAAAAAAATATATAGAAATCCACGTGGTAATAATTAATTTGACGTCAACAAATTTTGGTATTAGAGAAGTGCACTGTTAGAAAGGAAAATGTTTGACATACTTACTGTATGCTAAATTCCTCTAACCGTTGGTTTATTTTTAGGAGGAAAAGTAAAATGTTTTGTTACTAAACCTTTCTTGATGCTTATTCCTCAGATAAGTTTAATTTGAAACTTTCAGAACGAACAATCACAGCCTTCAACGACCACTCAACCTTATGGGAGTATTGTTTACAAATTGTTTTTTTTTCTGATTGATTAGACTGTTTTTATTGGGTGTCAGATATTTGATGTGTTCAAATTTGACATATATGAGCTGTGGCATTAATGAGGTGCTATGCTTTAGATAATTAAGCATCTCTTATAAAGTTTTCTTTTAGGATATTGTGAAAAAAAAAAAAATAGGATGGAAGTGGATGGCTTGTTGATAGTGTGCTAAGAATTATAATGAATTTATGCCAGCGTTACTACTTTGATATGTTACTACTTTGATATTGTTAAAGATTTAAAATTTTAAGGTAACCTCCTGCGGTGAATTCAATTAGTGCCAAGCCATCTCTTTTCATTCTAAAGGTGACTCATTGCCCAGGCTTTGCATATAAATGGTCCTTGAAGTCAGATCCTGTGTCTCCAAGGCTATTTGTTTTCAATTTCCTACTCTGTGTCACTGAGCAAACTGTGCAATCTCTTATAAATTTATGTTTGCATGAGTACTTACTTCTAGCCGTTTTGTATGTCTCTATGTGTCCATGTACACAAGACAGCTTGAATTTCACTCCCTGCTGTTCAGTGATCACAGCATCTTAGCCATGCAAGGGATTCTCAGTTCTAGGTAGCTGCCTGCTTGGGTGAGTCAGAGGACTGCAAGCCAACCCGTCTCCACCTCTGAAGGAATACAAGGCAGTTCAACCCCTCCAGGGGCCCTCACCATTGTTGCATGTGTGGACATGCTGTGTTCTCACAAAATAGTGCCATTAGGTATCCTTCCTGTCTTAAAATTACCTGCCTTCCTGTAGACCCTAAACCCCAGTGCTGCGAGTAGTTTCACTAGCTTTTATTTTTGCTGCCTGCCTGTAGGCCAGAAGCCCAGTGGCGCAAAATACTCCTGCCATTCTTGTAAAACTTGTATTCTTGTCTCTGTACTTACCTGCTATTCTTGCTAAAGTCAGAATGACTCCAGACCCGTCTCAACCCCATGAGTCCATTTATTCTCATAGCTAGAGATTTTGCAAGAGGAATATGTGGCAGAATTAATTGAAAAATTAAACAGTGATTATGGTGATATTTCGATCTCGTTTCGTTTGCCAACAGGTGCACCAACCCACCCATTCAAGCCTGGAGACAGACGGAAGCCCCACCCCTGGACCAGACGAATGACTGGAGATTGTGACGAGCACCAGACAACTTACCGGAGATTGTCACGAGCACCAGACAACTTACCAGAGATTGTGACGAGCACCAGACAACTTACCGGAGATTGTGACGAGCACCAGACAAATTCCAGCTGGATCTTGGTACAATGCCAACGGACACCCCTACTCCTGGAAGACTTCGCATTCATGCAACAGTGGTACGCTTTTTAGCAAGCTTAGCACTAGTAGCCACTGTCTGGTTACTTAAAAACATGTGCTCACCACCCCGAGAACCTCTCCTCATTTTGCCCTTGCTCACCCCAGGAAAAGAGAGAGACACGAGACATTCATGTCTCCACTTTACAGTCGAAGTCAAGCCTATTGGACACAAAGGACAGTGTTTTACATTGTAGCCGCCAGGGACTTAGTCTGACCACTCTGATGACGAGAGTTGAAAGGGAATTTTTTCCTCCCATTGAATGTGGGGGGTTTATTTTTGCCCTTTCCTGGCAAAGGCTTTAGGACATGTTGAAAAATCACATGCCATAGTCAACAGGTGGTATGTGCTGCCATGGTCTATTTGTAGTGACTTTATTTCCATAATATGGAGTTGGATTTTTCAGGCCATGGATTCTTGCCAGCTATTGCCCTCCCCATTGAACATGTCTGTTTTTGATTTGATAGAATTCTAAGAAGTTATATCCCTATGTGCACACAACCAAGTCACCAGCCTACATACACTTTAGAATATAATGTCACCTGTTCTATGCAAGTCAGTTACCAATAATATGACATGCACTCATACAAAAATACAACCCAGGTATGTCAAGAATGTCCAGCTCATTCATAGTTGGACATATATCCCAGAAGGGCACATAGTGCTATTCAAGACTCTAAGTGATCCCACCGTTATGAATAAAGTTGGGATCAAAGGTTGGGTTGAAAGATTGTATTAACATGCCTTATTACATTTCATATATATTTCAGCTTATGCCCATTCTATGATGAAATATGGGCCCTTGCATTTGCATGGTAACGATCCAGACTGACATTCATTCATACGGCCCGGGACATCAGACAGCTGTGTTTTGCATTTAGACGACAAGACATTGATAGGAGTTTACATGTCAAACATCTGTTCATTCATTCATTTGGGCACTTGACAAAGTTAAGTCTGCGCATGTAAATTACTGACACCACCTAAACACATTTGACAATTGCTTGCATTAACACATGACAACTGAATACAGACGGACCGACTCTCCACAAAACACAGATTCAGATACAAGAACACCTCATATTTACACAGATGCATAGAGAAACAAAAGCCTTTCATGTACTGTTTGTGTGAGACATGTTCTATTGTCAAATTGACCGGTAAATTGTAAACCAGTTTGGAGCAGTCTTTCCCGCTCAAAACGTGCCTTAAATATGAGCGAAACTTGCAATAAAATCAGTTGTGACTGCGCTAAGTTTGAGTGCTATGTGTCGTCATAACTCCCGGCCGGATGAGGGGAAATTCACTATCTAGGGAGGGTTAGCCACTGAAGGGCCGTGTATCATCTTTTAATTGCCTCCTGACGAGATTTGAGTTAACACAAAATATAAGTGAAAATAGAGCAAACATTTCTCTGGTATCACAACATAATGTAAACAGAGTGTCCATTTGATACACTTGCAGTAGATATTGAGAAAGCAGTTATACAATCACAAACTCATCTAAAGACAGAATAAAGGTTGTCAAAAAAACGTTACATACTGTATAAGTGCTAGACAAGTGTTTTTAGAGTATATTCAGCATACTGTCAACTCCAATGGTACTGTCACATATCGGAAGTCATCAAACATGTATATCAGATACGCAAGAAAGACAAAATATTTCTTCAGCACAAAGAAAAATATTTAGCATAGCCCTTCCGAGCATTACTCTTTCATGGCTTGGGGGTTTATTATGCGGGTGTGTGATTAAATTTTTTCCAGTCAGACATTTTTTGCATCTTCCTTAACATTTTGATTTATTCAGCTACAAGGGTATGAGTACTGTCGTGAATACATTTAAAGTACAGGGTAATATTTCAGTGCTATAAGTACAGAAATAAATACATAAGTAAATAGAAACTTGTCCGGCCTCTCTGGATGTTCTAAGAAGCATTCTGCATTAACATTGGAATGATGTTCCAGAACCAGAATGTTTATAGCTTAACTCCAGGAATTATCTGTATTGCATATGTACTGTATTTTGGTCCAGCGTGGCTCAATGTAAGTATGCATAGCTCGTACCTAAGGGGCCACTGGGGAAGCTTACAATCGTTACAATAGTTGCTGCTAACACAGTGACAGTGCAATCTTCGGGGCCCTCTGCGAGCAGCCTCCTGAACTCAGGGGGGTTGCTCACTCCAAACTTATATTTTTATCAACGAATACACAATGTTTTCTGGTTAAATGATGTGGAGATCTGTTGTCCCCATCCCTCATCTCCATCTCCAATCAGAGAATGCCTTTTATTTACTTGAAAAAAATAAAAGATGTTCTACGTTGTATAATTGGAGGCAGTGCTAAGCAAGAGACACGCTGTGGTCAGTATACAGAGGAAAAGCCATTCTCATAGAATCCCAACAGGACCTGAAAGATCACAGCTAAAACTGTAGCACCAACTACTATAGTGATTTCTAGTCTATTTTGCGGAGAATACAGTAATAAACAGCAATTACACTAATAAACACCAATAACACTTTAAAGCACCCATCACCCAGCACCCATCACCCATGCCCCCCCCCCTCCAGCTGCCTGTCCATTTGCCAGTGCTTTACCCTGTTGATTTACAGGCAGGTTGCCTAGATTTTAATGCACTAGCAAGGTAGTTGGCTCACCCAGGCTGGGAAAAGGGTTAACTTTCAGTACCTCAGTTCCTGGGCTTTTGGTCTTGGGCCGGCCTTCCACCCCGTGTGATACATAATTAGGAGGGAAGGTACGGTTCTGAGTAGAGTAACTGCCACGGGAGCATGAGAACAAGGAACACATGAAGTTCATGAAGTTCCAGAATTCAAGAGCCAGTATGTGACCCCATGAGATGCCAGGGTTCTGATGGATACTACCTGTTATTGGAAATTGCCATTTATGAACTTACATCTACACTAGTTAGTTTAGGGCCTGAACTATAATGTATCTGTTAAATGTTACACAACGGAGAGTTAGAGTAAAAATTAGCAAACTGTTCCAAGGCCTGGCCTGAAGTCATTCAAAGGGGTGCATGATGGTCCCTGGCGTATAAAATAACAGGGTCAGTAAAGCACATGTGGGGTTTGAAGCGAAACCACTACTACATTAACTCGGCAAGACGAGTAGGAGGAGGAATTTGGTTGCTATGGGTAACCATAACTAGTGCAAAGGATCCATTCATGATATGAGGGATCAGTGTTAAGATTCCCTCCCTAGCGGTTGGTTCCCCAAATGCAACTGGGACTGAATCCGTGGTATGGAGGCATCATTAATTTGGCCTCTTTTTACAGGAGAGAATAACTTAAATGAGAGCATGCATGAGGTCTGTGCTAGTGCTTGTCAGAGTGAGGTGGGATCCCCGCTGACAGCTGAATGTAAACACAAAATTGCTGGCAAAATAAAATTGAGAAAACACAGCATGGGGGTGTTCCCCGCAAATCCACACCAGACCCTTATACGAGCATGCAGCCTGGCAGGTCAGGAAAAGAAGGGATGAGTGAGGGCTCCACCTCCTGAACCGTACAAGGCCATATGCCCTTAACATGGGGTGGGGCTTTGGAGGCTCTGCCCTCCCCCCCCCCCAAGCACCTTGTCGCCATGTCGATGATGATGACAAGGGCCTCTTCCCCACAACCCTGGCCTGATGGTTGTGGGGGTGCGGGGGTTGTCCTATTGGAATCTGGATGCCCCCCCCATGTGAATGAGTAGGGGTACATAGTACCCCTACTCATTCACCATAAGTGTCAAAAAGTAGATAAAAACACACACAGTTTTTGAAAAGTCCTTAAAAAAATAAAAACAATGTTTCCAACAATGTCTTTGTCCTCATCAACATGAGAGGCAGAGCCCCTCCCTACCCCAAAGAACCCCCACTCATCCCCACCCCCTTTCTAGCCTGCCAGGCTGCATGTTTGGATAAGGGTCAAGTATGGATTTAAGGGGGGAGCCCACGCCATTTTTTAAAAAATTTTAGCTTGGGGGTTCCCCTCAAAATCCATGCCAGACCTAAGGGTCTAGTATGGATTTGGTGGGGGCTGTTTCTTTTTTTCATTTTTTTGGCGTGGGGTTCCCCTTCAAATCAGTACCAGACCCAAGAGGGCCTGTTATAGTTTGGGGGGGACCCCAACACTGTTTTTTTTTTCTCAATTTTTATTGCCAGCAACTGTGTTTACTGTCAGCTGTTATTCTTTTTTTATTTACTTTTACAGTATCTCACAAAAGTGAGTACAACCCTCACATTTTTGTAAATATTTTATTATATCTTTTCATGTGACAACACTAAAGAAATTACACTTTGCTACAATGTAAAGTAGTGAGTGTACAGCTTGTATAACAGTGTAAATTTGCTGTCCCCCATTAATGTCTAAACTGCTGGCAACAAAAGTGAGTACACCCCTGTAGCGGAGTAGCCGTACGATCCACGATATCTCCACTGGTAGTCAGGCAGAGCATACAATAATCCTGGTAGCGTATAATATTAACAACCCTATAATAACCAGCAGACACATGGCTTGAAGGTCAACACTAGACTGCCTTGTTTATTGAAAAACACAGGGATTACACTCAGCCAAAACCCCTCCCTCTTCGAGACATTCCACACACAAAACTGAACATCCCATAATACCTTACTCTGCCAGACAAACAATAGGACAATATCCAGTGGCTGTGTTTGCCACACGGGGTCTCCACAGAGGGACAGCAGGGGTTTCCAATACACATTCATGAGCCAGCAGCTAACAAAAGCAAGATACTTATACAGGGTCTCCACAGAGGGACAGCAGGGGTTTCCAATACACATTCATGAGCCAGCAGCTAACACAATACAAAATCCTACAGGTGCTGCACGGGTTACGTTTGCACATACAATACACACATAATACAGTTGGACAATCATTCCTGACAGCAGTGCTGGGACAAGGTCATCCAGCGCCCAGGGCGAACGTGCAAAACTGCGCCCCCCCCTGGGTTGTGCATGACCAATCATTTTACCCATGCCTGATAACCACACTTGATAATTACACCTATGTATAGAGTGCTAAGGTCAGGACTGGATAATTTACCCCTATGAGGCATTTCATATATGCATGAATACATACATACAAACACTCAATATATACATTAAACCACCAACTAATGTACCTGTCTAACCCAAATGTCTTCCCTGAATTTTTTTCATAATAAACGTTTAAATCCCAACTTCAGGAAAAAAACAAAAAATCAACCCTTACAATGGGGCCTGAAAAGTCCCAGTATATTCCTAAGACTGGCATGTAAAAAAAAAAAAAAAATGGTTTGATTTTCTCATTGTGTGTATGGGACTTTTTTATTCTAGGAGCAGAGGATTAGGGTAAAACCACTTAGTCCCAGTTCACACTGGTGTGATGCGGGAAACCCTGCTATTCAGTCCCGCACTGCACCAGAATCGCACAGTGGTTTACACTGAGACCTGCAAATCTCTGGGGGGTGTCAATGTAAAGGTAATGATGACACTTTCAGATTGGTTCGCAGATCGCAGTTCAAACTGTGAAATGGTGCAGGAATTGGATCCCATAGGTGTGAACACCCATGCAATTCAATTCCAGTGCGAACCAAAAAAAGGGCCCTGCTCCATTCTTGTGCAAATGGGATGCGATTTCAGCCAAAAGGTTTGTATGGCTGAAATCACATTGCACAGACATCGCATGTGATCTGCACCACAATGTGGTGCAAATCACATGCGATGTCTGCCATTGCAATAGTGTGATTCGGCACTTAAACTGGCACACATGCATAGGTTTTTTTTTTTTTTGGTATAGCCAGTGGGCTGAATTGAAAAAAAAACACTTACAGATTCATCCATACAAGAGGTGGATGAAGAAATCCCCTCCAGGAGACGTATTCTGACGCTGGGGACTCTTCTCTGTCAGAATACACCGATCAGCATTGCAGCTGATTGGCTGCAAGCTGCTGATCGAACAAGGTTTTCCAGCAGGCTCCCATTCTACAGAAGCTCCCATTCTGACAGGCGGCCAACAGGCAAGGCCACACATAGATCAAAATTCAGCTGGTCCCTGCTGAACCGAACAAATTTTGTTTCATGTGTACCCAGCTTTACCCTACTCCTTGCTCCAGTAGGCTCTCTCCAGTGCTGTGACTGGTACTCGGGAGCTCCTGGGTAAACTGTGACTGACTGGGTCACACTCCAGCCTCATCATACCATACAGGGTTAATGTTCCTGCATGGTATGTGATGAGACTTTGGGTGGTAGAGGAGAGCACTGTAGCTGGCTGAAGAAAGTATACATGAGGCTATATCCCCCAGCACTGCAAGGGTGGACTGTTTCACTTTGCTGGAGTTTGGCTGCAACATATCACTTGTTTATGATCAATCTTTGAATAGGTTAGGAATATAATGGGACTTTTCAGGCTCTACATACTGTAGATGTATTCCACATACACAATATATCTTATTAAAAGGCAGGATTAATATATAGTGTGTATGTGTGGAATACATTTACAATATGTGGAGCCTGAAAAGTCCCATTATATTCCTAACCTATTCAAAACATTTTACTTTCTCTTTAGCAAACCTGCACTGCAACGGTCAGTACAGGTTTACAGCACAGCATTGCACAGTGTAAAACAGGACAGGACAAATCGGGACTCACAGGAGGAGGAAATTCAGTCTGCTATCTGTCTCTTATCTTCAGCTTGAGGAGGAGAGGAGAGGAGAGCTCCGATGTCTGCTGGGCAGAAAGCAGTGATCGAGGCTGCAGTGTAGTGTGCTCTGCTTGCTCCGCCCACCTGTACAGGAGCTCTCACGGTCCCGATCCAACCAGCCAGCCAGCCTGTACGAAACCTGTGTCCAGGAGAGTGTTTCTCTCCTTTCCAGCAAGGGGCGGGAAGCCTGCAGAAGGTATGGGCGCATTGTTGGCTCTGATTTTGGACATGTTTTAGCAACACAGGAGCTTAGAATAAAGGTGATTCTTCAGTGTTTTGGCGCCCCCTCCCACACTCCTCCCACACTCCGCCCAGGGCAGCCTCCCCTCCCGCCCACCCCTTGTACCGGCCCTGCCTGACAGAATACTCTGTAAGTGGCGATGTTTGCCACAATGCTCCCCCAGAACCAAGCCGGCATACACAGTCTGATCCCAACGGATCGGCTTGGGGATGTCCGGGGAGTACTCACAGATCATTTTTCCAGTTCAGTTTGTCGCGATAACCCGTCAGCATGGCCATTCTGTTTTCCGGGGCGGTAGTGACTAGTAAATTAATAAGGTTGTAACACCAAACTCCAGTGCAACAACCGGGCTCAGTACTGTTCTTAATCCAAACATTGAAGCGTCTGGACCTCAGAAGGCCATTAGGTCTCCGGGATATGGGCCGGGGCTCTGGACTGGCAGGATCGCTGAGGGCAACTGGCCTAGATCGTTCCCCAGTAAGATGTCGGTGGGGAGCTCCCATATCAGCCCCACATCAATCCGACCTGCCCCGGCACCCCAATTCAAGTGGACCCTCGCAGTGGGTAGTCGGTGTACTGCTCCCCCTGCCATCCGTACCACTGCTGAGCCTCCGGTTCGGGCGGCATCTGGAACCAGGTGTCGCTTGACCAAGGTGAGAGTGGCTCCCGTGTCTCGGAGACCTTGAGCGGGCATTCCATTTAACTGGACCGATTGTAGATGATGCTGTTGGTTCTCCGTGGCGGCTTGCACCGGGTTAGCTTCATGAAGGGTACCCCATTGCTCCTCTGTGTGTTTGAACCTTGGTACAACTGGGGAAACCTCTGTGGGATAGTAGGGGACCGTTGTCCGTGCTGAAGGGGGTGACCCTGGTCGGATCCATGCAGCTTGGTTCCTGCTATGGGTACAGTCTCGTCGATAGTGCCCAAACTGCTTGCACCTGTGGCACTGTACCCAACTGCGGGACGGGTATCTGGGTGTCTGGTGTTTGGAGGAGTTTCGCCCCGTCTGTGGTAGTAGTGGTCCTGTGGTGCGAGCCTGCTGCTGGGTAACAACCGAATAAGCTTTGTGGATGGTAGATTGGGGAACAAAAGCTGAAGTCAGCTCCCCCAGGTCGTTGCCCAAAATAACGTCTGCGGGTAAATCCTGCATCATGCCCACCTCCACATTCCCTGACCCAGCTCCCCAATTCAGGTGTACTTTCGCAGTGGGAACTTTGAAAATGGCTCCCCAGCTACTCGCACAGCTACAGAATCCCCAATGAGTTGTCTGGATGCAATAAGGTGATTCCGGACCAATGTGATGGTAGCCCCAGAGTCACGTAACCCTTCTAGTTGTCTCCCCTCCAGGTGAACAGCTTGCCGGTGGTTTTGTCGATTGTCCGATGCCGCTTGGATGGGGTTAACCTCGTGTAGGGTGCCCAGGGGTTCCTCCATTTGGATTGCTGTGGGGGGTTGTAATGCAGCGGCTGCTTGGTAACAGTGTACAGCGGCTCGAGGTGCTGGTGCGTAGCCCTGATTCGGCCAGGGCTGACGAGGCCGATTTCGGGGACAGTCTTTCTGTATGTGCCCCATTTGGTTGCAGAGATGGCACCGGGTATGGGCTCCTGGTTGGTACCTGGGGTACTGACTGTTACCTCCTCCTGAACGTGGGTGTGCTGGTTCGGTAACTGCTGGTCGGTGATAGGGTTGCTGGGCAACTACCCTAGGCGGTGGTCGTTGTTCCCGTCTATTGTCTTGGTGCTCATCTGCTAATTTAGCAGCCTCTGGAAGGGTGCAAGGTTTACGGTCCCTTACCCAGAGCTGCATTTCTTGAGGTAGTCTCCGGAAAAACTGCTCCAACAATAATAATTGCAAAACATCCTCTCGTGAAGTGGCTTGTGTTGCATCTAACCATCCGGTGGCCGCCCTGTGCAAACGATGGGCAAACTCAGTGTGGGAATCTTGGTCCTGCTTTTTAAGATCCCGGAATTGGAGTCGGTATGCCTCGGAGGTGATGGCATACCTGGTCAAAATCGCCTGCTTAACTTTCTGGTAGTCCCGGATGTCGGCATTAGGGACTGCCCGATACGCATCGGCCGCCCGGCCAGCCAATTTCCCAGCCAATATCTGTACCTGATCCTCTGGGTCAATGTTATGTAACTGGCACAGCCTCTCGAAGTCTTGCAAATACCCATCTATTTCTCCCTCCGTGTCCGTGAAGTTTTTAAATGCCTGGTACGGTATTTTGGGTTTACCCTGGGTAATGTGGACAGGCGTTGGAGCTCTCTCCCCGGCTCGCTGACTTGCTTGGTGTTTGACCACCAGGTATTCCTGTACGTCCGCCATCAGCCGGTCCAGTATTTCTCTTGAGTGGGGCTCTGGGTAGTAGGCCAGTCTGCTCTGTAGCTCCTTGTCAAATTCGCTGCGTTCTGCCTCTGGCCTTGCATCCATGGCTGCTCTGTCTTCTTCCATGAGTTCTTCGATCAGTGTCGCCTTGGTTTTGTTGCTGGCTATCTTGCCTCTTGCCTCCAGCAATGCTTTCAATGTCTGCCGCTTTAGCCGTGTATAATCCGTTCCCATTCACCAGCCTTTCGTGTAGTTTTACGTACTGCCGAACTCTGGTTTCATCTGAATGGTTTCTTTTCTCTTTGTTTGCATGAATACTGCTGAACGCTGCTTTGCTGTGTGGATAAAGATCCCGTCGCTTGCCACCAATTGTGGCGGAGTAGCCGTACGATCCACGATATCTCCACTGGTAGTCAGGCAGAGCATACAATAATCCTGGTAGCGTATAATATTAACAACCCTATAATAACCAGCAGACACATGGCTTGAAGGTCAACACTAGACTGCCTTGTTTATTGAAAAACACATGGATTACACTCAGCCAAAACCCCTCCCTCTTCGAGACATTCCACACACAAAACTGAACATCCCATAATACCTTACTCTGCCAGACAAACAATAGGACAATATCCAGTGGCTGTGTTTGCCACACGGGGTCTCCACAGAGGGACAGCAGGGGTTTCCAATACACATTCATGAGCCAGCAGCTAACAAAATACAAAATCCTACAGGTGCTGCACGGGTTACGTTTGCACATACAATACACACATAATACAGTTGGACAATCATTCCTGACAGAATACTCTGTAAGTGGCGATGTTTGCCACAACCCCTAAGTGAAAATGTCCAAATTGGGCCCAATTAGCCATTTTCCCTCCCGGGTGTCATGTGACTCGTTAGTGAGAAGAGTGGGATAAACCACAACCCACGGACTCTATGTATGCCCCAAAGAGACCGTCTAAAGGAAGTGGTAAGCCCAAAGTGGGATTTTAAAGGTGAGGCTTGCCAGGTATATGGTAGATAAACAATGAAATCGACAAAAAAATAGTAAAAATATAAAGATTTTATTAATTACAATTTTATCATAAAAACAAATCACAGTAAGTGATAATGATAAATCAGTGCATGTAGATACACAATATACAAGGAACCATAGTTGTGTGAGTGGGGCCACTTATGTCCGACATGTTTCGCCAGCAGGCTTCCTCTGGGACATTACAAGCTGGTGACCTCAACACAGGTTCTAGGTATAAACAGTACAAAGTGAGTTATGCAATACAATTACAGCATTATGTGATCATTTAAATATTTGAGTTGGGGCTCACCAAATATTGTATCCAAAAAATTGCACATGTATCTGTATACCAGGGACTGCTGCTGTGTATCCAAAGGTGGGGTGTAAACCCTGGACAGAAGGTCCAACCAGGTCTATCTTCCCTGCTTGATAGGAACCGGACCGGGCAATGTCGACTCACAGAGATATAATATCTAGAGGAACCAATGATTGTGGGAAAAACTTATCACTATTAACCCCAAAAATTCAAGTAATGGGGAGGGCTGTAAGTGCCAGAAAATGGGTCACCGATAGTATAGCTCAGGGTGTGATTGAAAAATGTAAGAAGAGAAATGGAGAGCAAATAAAAGACACCAATAGATTAGGAAGTGCATTGTATTATAAGTGGAAGGCAAATAAGATGAGTGCAATTAATGTAGATATGGGAGTGATCCGAACTCATAGCATACTCCCAATGTGAATGAACTTAACATGCCAGAAGGTGAGGTAAATACCCTGAGGAAATAAATGCAAGGAGCGGTTGAAAGATATAGGTATCCTTAGGCATAAGAAGAGAAGGGCACTAAGGAAATACAGCCAAAGCATATAGTACCAAAAGGACCCAACCTAGATAGCATAAAGCAGAGATACCTCCAGGTAATAGAAGATCCAAAGTGAGGTGCCAAGAAAGAAAGAAGTCTCAAGGAGCCGTGCGATCGATGGACCCATATGGCAGTAAACTTACCTGTCAGCTACAGTCACGTTGGTAACAGAGACAGCGCCACTATAGTCGTGGCCTGTTTGTACCACGCTGTGTTCGTTAGTGTTACAAGGTCTCAGGTGTGAATAGCGAGCAGGTGTGTTCAATTCGGTGTTATCGCTCTAACTTTCTCATACTGGTCACAGGAAGTTCAACATGGCACCTCATTGCAAAGAACTCTCTGAGGATCTGGAAAAAAAAAAAGAATTGTTGCTCTACATAAAGATGACCTAGGCTATAAGAAGGTTGCCAAGACCCTGAAACTGAGCTGCAGCACAGTGGCCAAGACCATACAGTGGTTTAACAGGACAGATTCCACTCAGAACAGGCCTTGCTATGGTCAACCAAAGGGGTTGAGTGCATGTGCTCAGCGTGATATTCAAAGGTTGTCTTCGGGAAATAGACATATGAGTGCTGCCAGCATTGCTGCAGAGGTTGAAGGGGTGGGGGGGGGGGTCAGCCTGTAGACCATACGCTGCACACTGCATCAAATTGGTCTGCATGGCTGTCATCCCAGAAGGAAGCCTCTTCTAAAGACGATGCACAAAATAGCCCGCAAACAGTTTAAGACAAACAGACTAAGGACATGAATTACTGGAACCATGCCCTGTGGTCTGATGAGACCAAGATAAACTTATTTGATTCAGATGGTCTCAAGCGTGTGTAGTGGCAACCAGGTGAGGAGTACAATGACAAGTGTGTCCTGACTACAGTCAAGCATGGTGGTGGGAGTGTCATGGTCTGGGGCTGCATGAGTGCTGCTGGCACTGGGGAGCTACAGTTCTTTGTAGGGAATCATGAATGCCAACATGTACTGTGACATACTGAAGCAGAGCATAATCCCCTCCCTTCAGAGACTGGGTCGCAGGGCAGTATTCCAACATAACGACCCCAAACACACTTCCAAGACGACCACTGCCTTGCTAAAGAAGCTGAGGGTAAAGGTGATGGACTGGCCAAGCATGTCTCCAGACCTAAACCCTATTGAGCACCTGTGGGGCATCCTCAAATGGAAGGTGAAGGAGTGCAAGGACTCTAACATCCACCAGTTCCGTGATGTTTTTATGGAGGAGTGGAAGAGGACTCTATTGGCAACCTATGAAGCTCTGGTGAACTCCATGCCCAAGAGGGTTAAGGCAGTGCTGGAAAATAATGGTGGCCACACAAAAGTTTGACACTTTGGGCCCAGTTTGGACATTGTCACTTAGGGGTTTACTCACTTTTGTTGCCAGCGGTTTAGACATTAATGGCTGTGTGTTGAGTTATTTTGAGGGGACAGCAAATTTACACTGTTATACAAGCTGTACACTCACTACTTTACATTGTAGCAAAGTGTCATTTCTTCAGTGTTGTGACATGAAAAGGTATAATAAAATATTTACAAAAATGTGAGGGGTGTACTCACTTTTGTGAGATACTGTATTTTGGTTTTTGGTACCCCGGGGAACACTTCTGTTGACCTTTTGATACCTTGAGCCCCTATATTTGATACAGTTTATTTTTTGCACTTCTTTCCTTTTTATTGGTATCTGCTGTATGTAATGAGGAACTTTTGGTTTGAGTACTGCTCATTGTTCTGTTTTATTTTTTGTACCGTTTGACTACGTACTATATAAACTTAACCGCCCATTGTAATTGCTCATCTGGGGCACTGCCTACATGTTTGTATGGTTATGTTCTTGTACGGACTTATATATCTGTTTTGTATTTTTGTCTTTTGGTAAAATCAATAAAATACATATTTGCCTTTAAGGGCAAACAAACAATAATGCATGTGTAACGTGATAGGGTTACAGCAGCAGATGGAGGGTAGGGGTTAAAGGTCACAGTGAAGGTAGGAGCAAACATGTTATGGCACAGAGATTTTACCTCATGTGGACACAGTATAGGTTTGTTTCTAATATGTATATATTGGGATACAACATTTGTGCTTACAGTATATAGAAGTGTGCTTCTTTATCTAATAGCAATCAAAACAACTATACTACACAAACACTTTTCACCAGTCTGAACAGAATTAAGATAAGAATAAGCCATACTCCCATTGGCCTAATAAACACAATAATCCCTACTAGGTTATTTCCTGTACATGCTATCAAC
Organism: Pelophylax lessonae; assembly: GCF_965119305.1. Classification (NCBI taxonomy): domain Eukaryota; kingdom Metazoa; phylum Chordata; class Amphibia; order Anura; family Ranidae; genus Pelophylax; species Pelophylax lessonae. The sequence goes on along the minus strand of NC_138777.1, from coordinate 90,609,509 downwards.
ATTTTCCATTTGATTAATCTTTTAAGCAAGAAAAGATACTTACCATCAGAAACTATTTATAGTGCGGATGCACAGATACCATTTTTTTTCAGTAAGTTATTTACAAATGAAAAAAAAAAAACATTTTTTTAAATTTTGCGCTTTTTTTCAATGTGAAACATGTAAATATATGTTAAAGATGTAAAAGTTTTAACGAACAAAGTTTTAAATATTAATAGTTTATAAAATAAGTGAAAAAAAAAAAACAAAGTGAACAGAAAGAAACAGTAGAATATTAATGAAATAGAGAAAGAGAATAAGGAGTTAATTAAAGGAGAAGTACAGCCAACGATCGTTTGGCAGTACTTGTCCTGGGGATCACAAGAGTGCACTTTGTTCTGCACTCCTGTGAACCGTTTGAAGCCCACTGTCAGCTGACGTCAGAGAGTCAGTCCATGCATTGGAAGTATCACAACCATATGGTCGGTATCCTCCCACATGCTTAGACTGGCACCGGGAGGGGGGCAGAGCAGAAAGCCACTGACTGGCTGCTACCAACTCTCTGCTCAGGGATCTCTGGGAACCGAGCGATCAGCGGTTATAGATCGCTCAGTTCTCAGTCCTAGACGCTCCAGGGGACAGATGTAGCATCGGACCAATGCTCTATCCACTTTGGTAAGTATGATTCTTAAATAAAAAAAAAAAACATACTTCTCCTTTTAGGCTGATAAGAGTAAATTAAAGCAGTTGTAAACTGTAAAAGCTGCACTTTTTTTTTTTACTTACCTGCAAGGCAGCGTCCATCTATACCCAGTCTTCCTTCCGGGTTTGCGGTTCTGGCTCTATGACTATGTCACTCCCACGCATGCGCACTGGGGCCGTCAGTCATGGCACACTACTCTAAGGAAACAGTACGGGCGGCCGTTCCTTTAGAGCCCATGCGCCAATGACTTAACTGGCTGCTTGGTCAGTAAATATATCCTAAACGGTGCATGTTTAGGAGATATTTACACTACCTATAGGTAAGCCTTAATATAGGCTTATCTATAGGTAAGTCAAAAAAAGCCAAGGGGTTTCCAGTCACAACTTACCAACCAGCCTGCAAACAACCGAATTGACCTGTCTAACAGTATACGTTAACCGGTTGCCGACTGCGCACTGCATATTTACTGCGGCAGTCAGCCCCGGCCAGGCAGAGTGACGTAGATCTACGTCGCTAGCCTGTCAATGGATTTTGAGCCAATAGCGGGCGAGCGCACGCCCGCTGGGGCGCGCGCCCGCCTCGGCTCGTTCACAGAGGAGTCCGGGCGTGTGACCGGCGGACCCGATGTCATTTTTACAGTAACAGTGCATATGTATAGCACTGATTACTGCAGTAATGTCACTGGTACCCCCAAAAGTGTCAAAAATGTTAGTCAAGCTTTCGATCTGTCCGCCGCAATGTCGCAGTACCGCAAAAAAAATCGCAGATCGCCGCCATTACTCGTTAAAAAAAAAACACCAAAAGTGACAAAAATCTTTCCCTTTGTTAGTAAACGCGATAACTTTTGCGCAAACCAATAAAAATACGCTTTTTGCGATTATTTTTACCAAACATATGTAGCATAAAACAAATTGGCCGAAAATGTTAAAAAATTTAGATTTTTTAATTTTTTTGGGGGGGACTTTCATATAAAAAAAAGTGAAAAATATTGTTATTTTTGCAAAATTTACGCTCTTTTTTTGTTTATAGCGCATGATCAAAAAATCGCACAGGTGATCAAATACTACCAAAAGAAAGCTCTGTTTGTGGGAAAAAAAAGGATGTGAAATTCGTTTAGGTACAGCATCGCACGACTGCGCAATTGTCCGTTAAAGTCACGCAGTAAAAAATCACAAAAAACCCCCTGGTCAGGAAGGGGGTAAAATCTTCCGGGGCTTAAGTGGTTAAAAACAGGGGTTTAGTTGCACACATTTGCAAATACATGCGTAAGCTGCAGGCCACAGCATCTGCCCTTCCAGTGCTCCTTGCTGTTAAGACCAGTTATAGGTGGGGGAAGTGACCATTTTTTATATTATCTATAGTTAAAACTTAGAGAGGGAAGTTTACTTCCTCTTTAAGTGTTAATAAGGGGTTAAACAGAGGAACATTTAATAAAAAATTGACAGGTTGCTTTAAAATGACTTCATCTGCAGATCAAAGTTCATTCCTTTGATCTGTAGATGAATAAACAGAAAGATACAAAAAGAAACAATGTTTCTTTTTATCTTTCTGTTTTAGCGCCTGAGCAATGTTGTTAATAAACCTTGCCTGGCTGCTTTTTTTTTTTTTGACAGCTGCAATTACTGGGACTTTGTTTATACTTCAGCTGTCAACAGGGGAACCCCACTGACAGCTGAATAAGTCATCGGTTGCTGAGGACATGGCAGCCCTGTTCCTTAACAACCGATAATTGCCTGCTTTTATTTATTTATTTCTTTTTTTTACATTTCAGCTGTCAGAGGGGGAATCACTGAGCTCCTTGCTACCGGAGGACCCATCCGTTTACAAGGTACCGTGCCAATGACTGGTTGCTTTGTAGTGTGTTCTTCTTTGTGGTTACCCATGGAAACTACCTCCTTCTTCTTGTCTTGTCAAGGTAACCCTTTTTAGTGTGTTACACCTTAGTGCAGTTACAGACCCAAGTTCTTTTTATACACCATACCCATACATGCATCACTTGAATAACCTTGAATCAGGGTCATGATGGTTCAAAAAATTTACAGCTAGAATTCTGCAAATAAACATAAAGTAATTTTCCTGCCAAACTATCTATGGCTGCCCCAGCATACTGGCACAGAAAAAGTCCTGTAGGGAAGTCCATAATGGCAGTTTTCAGATACTTGAGTTCCAGCAGATTGGTGTCTTCTGTACGTGGTTCGCTCGACCTTGGCTAGGCTTTCGGGCCCGAACCCCTATCCCTTTTATAAAGATACAAGACCAGTGGGTCAGACTCAAAAAGCCTGAAAATGTAGATCGGTAATGGCACCAAGCATTTGAATTCCTTCCCCCTAGCTCTGGCAGACAGGCTAACTAGCTCACAGTAGCCAAACTGTCTAAAAGCTTGATACACTGATAGGTCATATGAGCAATTACTATTGTTGTGCTGTTTGTACTGATCTTCAAGTAATATTGACTTCAAGATGAACAAATTGTTACATTAGAAAGTCCCAGGCTTACATATCCATAGCAACAAGAGCTCAGACATTGGAATTTAGAAAAAATATATGAATACATTCTCCTCCTGCTCAAAAGAATTTGGTCCCTTCCAGTTTTTACCGAAAAATGCACTCAACCGTGAGCTAGGCTATTCTGATATAAGGAATAGGGAAAGGAAATTGGATATAGAGGAATCATTCAAATTCCAAACAGCTGTTAAACTTATTAAGGTAAGCATGAGAAATTTCTCTTGAATGGTAAGCTGGTAAACAGTACCAGGCAGTTCAAAATAATTCTACCTCTCCTCTAGGGTCACCCTATTCTGATGATCCTGCCAGTTCATATTCTTAGGAACCAGAGTTTGGTCCTCCTGCTGCTCTTAACTAGAAATGGCTTCCTCCATTTTCTCCACCCCAGGGCCTAAATCAATTTTAGGGCTAACTGTAATCCCTATTCAAGAAGTCTCACCCTCATCTTCAGAGATATCTACCATAGGATGTGTTATTCTTTTTTAGAGTTCATCAAACATGGTCATCAAAGCAACCACAGTTGATATGATGGTTGTGGATGGTTTTTCATACAATACTGAAACTGTAGTAGTCTTCATTTCACTGGTAAGTGTAGAGGTCCAAACCACAAGGTAAGTTGAGTTGCATGCTGCATAAAAAACAACAGAGCGCCTTCATCAAGGCGTATCATATCTTTCTTGGGAAATATATGCCACAGACATTGGACCCTGGAACCATGGACACAGAAATGTTGGATACTATTGACTCTGAGTGCACCAAAAGACTGGATGAGATTGTATTGGTATTATTATTTTTAATAAGACGCTACACCTACATGGAGGCACTCTCTTGTGTTTGTTTTTTATATGTGCATTAGGATCTCAAGGCCTACTCTGAGAGGATCTGCATCCATTTCACCTGGTGTTCCCTACCACTCTCCTGGCCCTCTTATGTGCCCCTTTCAATGACGGTTGGGTTCTAGTAGGGCAATAGCTCATTCATTTTCTTTGGTATCATAATGCGCTGGACCTACTGGTAAGTACCGTATATACTCGAGTATACCACAAAAAGATGGGAAAAATGATTGACTCGCGTATAAAAGAAAAAGAGAGAAACGAGGCGCAAACACCTAGTGCATTACCCGTGGTCACTGTTAATAATTTTAATAAAATGCCAAATGCATACTCACAGACATGAAGATAAAAAGCGTGTTACAAGAATCCACCATGCATAAACAGGAACATGTCCTTGAAGTCAGGACCGCTAACGCGTTTCGGGAGTCAAGCCCCCTTCCTCAGAGCTCTACAGGTACAGGAGACAGGAGAATGCAGGGTGGCTGGCATGGTACAGGAGAATGCAGGGTGGCTGACATGGTACAGGAGAATGCAGTGTGGCTGGCATGGTACAGGAGAATGTAGGATGGCAAGCATGGTACAGGAGAATGCAGTGTGGCTGGCATGTACAGGAGAATTCAGGGTGGCAGGCATGGTACAGGAGAATTCAGTGTGGCTGGCATGGTACAGGAGAATTCAGGGTGGCAAGCATGGTACAGGAGAATTCAGTGTGACTGGCATGGTACAGGAGAATGCAGTGTGGCTGGCATGGTACAGGAGAATTCACTGTGGCAAGCATGGTACAGGAGAATTCAGTGTGACTGGCATGGTACAGGAGAATTCAGGGTGGCAAGCATGGTACAAGAGGTTGCGGGCATACTAGAGCGGCTGTCTCACTTACCTGTTCCAGAGGCGCCTTCATTTAAAAAATGGCGCCGCTCGGCCCCGACACGTCATTGCGCACGCGCCGCCGCCGCTCGGGACAGCTGATATACGTTCGGCTATTTCCGGCCTGTCCCGAGCGGTGCCGGCGCATGCGCGGTGACATGTATACGCCGGGCGGCGCCATTTTTAAATCTTAAAAACGTCGGAGCGGCCGATAATTTTTTTTTTTTTTGTTGACTCGAGTATAAGCCGAGGGGGACGTTTTCAGCACAAAAAAATGTGCTGAAAAACTAGGCTTATACTCGAGTATATACGTTATGTCTTTCTTAAGTTAGTAGCTTCTTTTTGGATAATTTAACATTTAAAAAAACGTGAAAAAAAAAAAACGTCAATGACTTCCATAGAACTGTTTTCCCAGAATGTGGTTAAAAAAAAAACTGGTGCATGAGAGTTTAACCATTTTGTCTCATTGTCGGATTTGCCATGAGGAGTGCTGCAATGCTCACTATTCTTGCCATATGGTAGTTTTACTAAACTATGTTTCCATCTAAGGATCTGATGGACTAAATTTTCCCCTTTAATTATTTATTTATATTCTCCTACTTTGGTTTTCCTACTCTCCCAACGAACCCTCACACTATGATCATTCCTCCTTTTAATACCCTGATTCTACCTTAGTGACAGTGGCTGCACCACCATAACAGGGAGACTTAGCTAACAGGGGACTCCAACCTGTATCATTCTTTCTCAGCAGAAGCAACGACCAGCTTCTTTCTCTACAGCCTCCACATAGTCCGGTGAAGGCATAAAAGGGTGAAAACTCCTCTCTTGACTAGCACCAATTCTGGGCGTGGGTGGGTTCACGCCAAATGTTCCCACCCGTAAAAATGGAGCAAACTCAAACTGCAAGTGAGACCCGGTTCACACTGATGCGAGTGCCGGGTTCGCATGTAATGTCGGAGCGCACTGCTCCGACATTACATGCGATCAGCTGTGCGGTGCGAGTTTAGCCATACAGTTTGTATGGCTAAATTCGCATCGCACCCGGTGCAAACACGCACAGGAGGCATTTTTGCAGCCGCATCAGGATCGGATCGCACAGCGGTTCACACTTGTGCGATCCCATCCTGTGCGAACTGCACGATCGCACTGCGATATGCGATCAAACTGGGGGTGTCGTTAAGATTACATTGACACCCCCAGCGGATCGCATATGGCAGTGTGAACTGCCGGGGGTGCGTGTGCGATGCGGGAAAAGGCTGCGAATTCGCAGCCTTCCCGCATCGCAATAGTGTGACCCGGCTCTGAAAGGGAAAACTGAGTACATTTTATGCTTAGACATCACTTCTGCTTAGGTACAGTCAGAGCCGGGTCACACTATTGCGATGCGGGAAGGCTGCGAATTCGCAGCCTTTTCCCGCATCGCACACGCACCCCCGGCAGTTCACACTGCCATATGCGATCCGCTGGGGGTGTCAATGTAATCTTAACGACACCCCCAGTTTGATCGCATATCGCAGTGCGATCGTGCAGTTCGCACAGGATGGGATCGCACAAGTGTGAACCGCTGTGCGATCCGATCCTGATGCGGCTGCAAAAATGCCTCCTGTGCGTGTTTGCACCGGGTGCGATGCGAATTTAGCCATACAAACTGTATGGCTAAACTCGCACCGCACAGCTGATCGCATGTAATGTCGGAGCAGTGCGCTCCGACATTACATGCGAACCCGGCACTCGCATCAGTGTGAACCGGGTCTCAGTCTGATTGCAGTCCACCACATCCCACAGAATCACAAAAAAACAACAGAGATTTAGTGAAAATACTACATCCTTACATTATCATGAAAACATGGTTTAGTATTTGCACTTAGTGTCCAGAAGACAGATTGCATGTTACAATGTGAAGCATACTGTATATAGCTAATGTTTTGTATCACTCTACCACCATCTAGTGGATAAACATTAAACAATCTAAACATGGAGGTCCATATGTTACATGAGTCTAAAAAAACATATTTAGAGCCTTTTTAAATAAACTTCTCATTATTTCATCAAAACATTGACTGTGATGTCACACTAATAACTGACATTACATAAGTAAGCATGACTTAATACTGACTTTGACATCGTAATACATACTATGTAATCATAATATTGAATTTGACATTAAAATAATGGCTGACAGTACTAATTCGATTCTGTGTGCCCAACCAGAAGCCCTTACCGTGAGGAGGTTTTTGTGCTTACTCAGGCCAGTAAAAGAAAAACAAATCTTAAACTGGCTTGTAATAGTCAAATGATTTGATCTACTTCTTTCATACTATCTGTGCTGTCCATTATTTTTTTTTTCTTTGTGTGGTTTTTTTTTTCCTCTGATGTTTTATAATGCATTTTGCTGTAAGAAATATCAAATGTGGCACAAAGGGATATAGGGAACACAAGCACGGAAACACTGATTTGTAAAAGGGCACTAACAGTAGCAGTGCTCTCTGGAAGTTTTATATGACATTTCTCTAGTGTATGACTTTTCTACTAAAGCTTGTGCCCAGTCCCCAACAACTCCTACAGAATTGTGCAAATATGGAAAAATTGTTTTTTTTAGGTGGTAAATATGAAGGAAAAGGTTATAGATAAAATATATAATTTTATTCATATAAAGGTAAAATGTACAACAATAAAAGAGACATTGCTTTACATATGCTGTGCAGTTTTTCTAATTCACTCTACATGTTTCGCTGTGATTTAGCTTCTTCAGGTGATAGGTATGGATACTGCATATGTAAACACTACAAAAAAAATTGCATATGAATTAGTTACAAGAAGAAAAAAGACAAAATTCACATCAACCTTTATGCTATAAATACAGTGATTCGTACATTAGTAAGTCCTCTGGAAAGAATAGTCCAGTTTCTATGCATCAAATGATAAAATATATCAGACCCATACAGAAGACATAAGTAATTTAGGTGTTCAAAACCATAAAAAACATGGAGGAAGCACAAAAGGTCCTCCTGTGCTTCCTCCATGTTTTTTATGGTTTTGAATATATATATATATGGATGCGGTTGTGGTTAGTTGACTCTAGAACTGATATTTAAATATTTATGTAATTTAGGTGTTGTTATGTAGATATCAGCATACCACAGGGAGAGATCACCCAGGGAGTTTCATGCCTAAGGAGGGACATATTGGTATAATAAATAACACAGAGTTACTCCAAATGATGTGCATGCCTATCAAAAACCCAAAAGGCCATACCTACCCTAAAAAATGGGGCAGTTGGAATTGAGAGCAGTAAAACGACTCTCAAGACTTTCATAAATCCTGTTTGTGATTATACAGTGCCTTGCAAAAGTATTCGGCCCCCTTGAACTTTGCAACCTTTTGCCACATTTCAGGCTTCAAACATAAAGATATAAAACTGTAATTTTTTGTGAAGAAATAAACAACAAGTGGGACACAATCATGAAGTGGAACGAAATTTATTGGATATTTCAAACTTTTTTAACAAATAAAAAACTGAAAAATTGGGCGTGCAAAATTATTCAGCCTCCTTAAGTTAATACTTTGTGGCGCCATCTTTTGCTGCGATTACAGCTGTAAGTCGCTTGGGGTATGTCTCTATCAGTTTTGCACATCGAGAGACTGAAATGTTTGCCCATTCCTCCTTGCAAAACAGCTCAAGCTCAGTGAGGTTGGATGGAGAGCGTTTGTGAACAGCAGTTTTCAGTTCTTTCCACAGATCCTCGATTGGATTCAGGTCTGGACTTTGACTTGGCCATTCTAACACCTCGATATGTTTATTTGTGAACCATTCCATAGTAGATTTTTCTTTATGTTTTGGATCATTGTCTTGTTGGAAGACAAATCTCCGTCCCAGTCTCAGGTCTTTTGCAGACTCCATCAGGTTTTCTTCCAGAATGGTCCTGTATTTGACTCCATCCATCTTCCCATCAATTTTAACCATCTTCCCTGTCCCTGCTGAAGAAAAGCAGGTCCAAACCGTGATGCTGCCACCACCATGTTTGACAGTGGGGATGGTGTGTTCAGGGTGATGAGCTGTGTTGCTTTTACGCCAAACATAACGTTTTGCATTGTTGCCAAAAAGTTTGATTTTGGTTTCATCTGACCAGAGCACCTTCTTCCACATGTTTGGTGTGTCTCCCAGGTGGCTTGTGGCAAACTTTAAACGACACTTTTTTATGGATATCTTTAAGAAATGGCTTTCTTCTTGTCACTCTTCCATAAAGGCCAGATTTGTGCAGTATATGACTGATTGTTGTCCTATGGACAGAGTCTACCACCTCAGCTGTAGATCTCTGCAGTTAATCCAGAGTGATCATGGGCCTCTTGGCTGCATCTCTGATCAGTCTTCTCCTTGTATGAGCTGAAAGTTTAGAGGGACGGCCAGGTCTTCGTAGATTTGCAGTGGTCTGATACTCCTTCCATTTCAATATTATCGCTTGCACGGTGCTCCTTGGGATGTTTAAAGCTTGGGAAATCTTTTTGTATCCAAATGCAGCTTTAAACTTCTCCACAACAGTATCTCGGACCTGCCTGGTGTGTTCCTTGTTCTTCATGATGCTCTCTGCGCTTTAAACGGACCTCTGAGACTATCACAGTGCAGGTGCATTTATACGGAGACTTGATTACACACAGGTGGATTCTATTTATCATCATTAGTCAGTTAGGTCAACAATGGATCATTCAGAGATCCTCACTGAACTTCTGGAGAGAGTTTGCTGCACTGAAAGTAAAGGGGCTGAATAATTTTGCACGCCCAATTTTTCAGTTTTTTATTTGTTAAAGTTTGATATATCCAATAAATTTTGTTCCACTTCATGATTGTGTCCCACTTGTTGTTGATTCCTCGAAAAAAATTACAGTTTTATATCTTTATGTTTGACGCCTGAAATGTGGCAAAAGGTCGCAAAGTTCAAGGGGGCCGAATACTTTTGCAAGGCACTGTAGACTTAAATGTTCCTCCAGATAGGTAATCGGGCTGCAAGGTGGCCACTTTCACTCTTGTGGAGTCTTTAACAAAGAGGAAGAGATAATTAAACTCTCAAACCAACCATTAGTATGAAAAAGCAATGACTTGGCATACCCAGGTAACTTTACCTATTGTCTCCTATGTAACAAGAAAGTGGTGGCCATACGTTGTTAACTCCTACAGAATGTTTGCAGTCTCTCTTAGGCCCCTTTCACACGAACGATCCAATCTAAACCGCCTGTCAGTTTTTTTAGTCGGACATGATAGGATCCTCCATGCATCCCTATAGGGCAGCGGATGTCAGCGGTGACATGTCCGCTGACACCCGCTGCCATCCGCATCCGATCCTGTACGTGAAATCCGGACGGATGGAAACCCTATTTTCCATCCGTCCAGGGGATCGGTTAGGATGGGATCGGATGAGAGCGGAGGCGAACCGTGTGAAAGAGCCCTTAGGCCTTTTGCACACGACACTCCTGTTTGAGCATCTCGCAGCTTGAAAAAGCTCAGTACATTCTTCAGTAAAAACAAAATAGAAAAATCTGCATTTTTGGTTAGTAATTTAAGCCTCAATGCACGCAAATACATACGAATACGCACAAATACATACAAAAAAAAAATCTGGAAAATGTAGATTCTCAAACAGGAGTATTGTGTGCAAGAGACCTAATGGGCTGTATTTTAGCAAAAAAAAAAAAAAAAACTGTACTGAGCTTTTTCAACCTGCAGTGTGCAAGAGGCCATAACCTGTGGTATGTCTGCCATCACTGACCACCTATTGTAGCATGCCTGTAATCTCTGTCACCTACAGTATGTTTGCAGTCTCTGACCACCTCTTGTAGCATGCCTGTAGTATCTGATCATATCCTGTTGCATATTTGCCATTTCAAACAGCTTACATTCACTTGATACTATATGTGGCTATTTAGTCAATTTTACCTAATTTACCCTTTATTTACCTTTAACCATAATCATCTCTAAATAATGCCTTCCTCCCCTTTTCACTTTTAGCTATAGTTTTTTGTTAACCTTTATATTCAATTAGAAAAAAAAAAATAAAAATAGGAAAAAAGTGCATTTATTGGGTTAGAAAAAAACTTTGACATGATTTGGACCAATAACATAGTTTTAGGGGTCTATTTATATCAAATTTGCTTTGCAAATGTCTCAACATTTATGCACGCAAAGCAAATAATACCTATAATGTTTGTAATATGTGTGCAAGGTTACATTTATTTATCTGAGCATTTCACAAAAAATGCATGCCATGCCTGCAGTGCCATTTACTGTTAAATAGCACCTCAAATGCGGCAAGCAGATGCATGATCTTACGTGTGAGAAATGCACATAAATGCATGTACAGAATCATGTAACGCCCAAGAAGGTACATTACTAGTAAAAAAAAAAAAATAAAAAAAAAAAAATCCATAAAATATCCCATAGTTTGTAGATACGATAACTTTTGTGCAAACCAATTAATATACCTTATTGGGATTTTTTTTAACCAAAAACATGTAGCAGGATACATATTGGGCTAAATTGATGAAAAAATTAGATTTTTTAAATGTTTTTATTGGATGTGTTTTACAGCAGAAAGTAAAAAATATTGTTTTTTTTGTTTTGTTTTTTAAATTGTTGGTCTTTTTTGGTTTATAAAATAAAAAAACGCAGAGGTGATCAAATACCACCAAAAGAAAGCTCTATTTGTGGGAAAAAAGGACATCAATATTATTTGTGTACAGCGTCGCAAGACTGCAAAATTGTCAGTTAAATTAACGCAGTAGCGCATTGCAAAAACTGGCCTGGTCATGAAGGGGGGTAAAACTTCTGGAGCTGAAGTGGTTAAAGTGGTTGTAAAGTCAGCAGGTTTTTTTTTTAATCTTAATGCATTCTATGCATTAAGATAAAAAGCCTTCTGTGTGCAGCAGCCTCCCTCAGCCCCCCTAATACTTACCTGAGCCCTATCTAAATCCAGCGATGTTATAGGAGTGTCTCAGGGCCCGGGACTCCCCTCCTCATTGACAGAGACATCAACACGGCTCCATTGGCTCCTGCTGCTGTCAATTAAAGTCAGTTAGCCTATGGGGAGAGAAAAGGGGGCATGGCCGGGCCATGGCCCTGTCTCTGAAGGACACAGGGAGCTGTGGCTCGGCTCAGGAGCCCCCATAGCAAGCTGCTTGCTGTGGGGGCACTCAACAGGAGGGAAGGGCCAGGAGGGCCGAAGAGGGACCCAAGAAGAGGAGGATCTGGGCTGCTCTGTGCAAAACCAACTGCACAGAGGAGGTAAGTATAACATGTTTGTTATTTTTAACAAGACTTTACAACCACTTTAACCATAAATTTCTTGTAGAAATGACTAGAAAAAATATATATAAGGTGATAAACCCTAAGCCCCGGTTCACACTACTGCGTGTGCGGGGTTCGCATGTCATGTCGGAGCGCACTGCTCCGACATGACATGCGATCAGCTGTGCGGTGCGAGTTTAGCCATACAGTTTGTATGGCTAAATTCGCATCGCACCCGCAGCAAACACGCACAGGAGGCATTTTTGCTGCCGCATCAGGATCGGATCGCACAGCGGTTCACACTTGTGCGATCCGATCCTGTGCGAACTGCACGATCGCACTGCGATATGCGATCAAACTGGGGGTGTCGTTAAGATTACATTGACACCCCCAGCGGATCGCATATGGCAGTGTGAACTGCCGGGGGTGCGTGTGCGATGCGGGAACAGGCTGCGAATTCGCAGCCTTCCCGCATCGCATCAGTGTGAACCGAGCCTTAACCTGCACAGATTAATAAAAGTATAAAGAAACAAATATGCGCAAATAAATAAATAGTGGCAAAAAACAGTTATAAATTAGCAGTGTGGGAGTGATTCCATATTAGGAGCAGCAATCAGCACATAAATGTGAGAAATGACAAAAAAATACTTATTACTAAATATATGATTGCGCATTTCTTGTAGAAATGCACAGATAAACAAACATCAGAAACCTTAATACATTTTGCACAGAGTGCCTAATTGATGTTTTAATACTTATTTTAATTCCAAACATTGAACAAACAAGCAAATACAGTTGAAAAATGTACATGAAAATATTTTACCTGCCATAGAAAATTAGATTTTCAGCAGTCTTTTGATCCAGGCACCCCTTCCTCCAAGCACAGCCAGGTCCTTGACCTCCATGCAGACCTGGTCCAGAACCAAGCCCATTCTGTGGCTGGATAATAAATGAATAATGACATGCTGATGAGGTCATCCCTTCAAGCATGTTTAGTGTGAAACCGCCAGGACAGCGCAAAGGAATAATGAAGGTGTTTGGCTCTAAAATGTAGACATTCCTGCCGAGTTATTGCATAAAGCTTTCGGAAAAAAAACAAAACTGATTCTGTTATCAATGATTCGAAGCTTTGTTGCATCAGTAAGCGCCCTTTCATACGGGCGATCCGATCAGATCCGCCTGTCAGTTTTTTAGGCGGATCTGATCGGATCCTCCATGCAGCTCTATGGGGCAGCGGATGTCAGTGGTGACATGTCCGCTGACACCCCCTGCCATCCGTGTCCGATCCTGTCCGTGAAATCTGGACGGATGGAAACCCTATTTTTCCATCCGTTCAGTGATCGGATCGGATCGGATGAGAGCGGACAGGCGGTCAACTCTCATCTGATCCCCCATAGAGGCTCTGCAAGCGGAGATGGAGCTGTCATCCGCCGGCTCAGCGGGGATCGGCGGATCGATTCCCGCTGAGCAACACGGATCCCCCTACGGAGGCGTGAAAGAGGCCTAAAAGGTATTCTGAGGCATTTCTTTACAACAGCGAGATAGACACAGGTGTTTTCAAAATACAGTACCAAATGGCAACTGTGAAACCATTTAACACATAGGAGCATTGGTGTCCATTGGTAATAATATGCATCATAAATTGAGTTTAGCTCAGTCTTCAAAGAGGGAGTTCAAAGACCTCCCTGAATTGTTTTAACAATGTAACAGATTCCATGTTGTTGTGGAATCATTTAGTACCTACAATGTGAGTTTTTTTATTAGGCCCCTTTAACACATGCTGTCTGTTTGTCCGTTTTTCATCCTTCCATTGACGGATGAAAAAGGGACATTAATGCATCTCTATGGAAAAACAGATGTAAATGGATGATCATCTATTTACATCAGTGGTCATCCGCATCCGTAATCATCTGTCTTTTTAAAGTGATCAAAGCTCTATTTTTTTCCGTTAATAAAACTGATCGGACAAAAAATGAATGTAAAGGGACAAATGGTCAGTTTTTCAATTCCCTTCTATCTCTTATGTGTTCTGCCTTTTTTTCTGTCACCTTTTTTCTGATTGTGGCCTTCACAGGTACCAAGCATGTTTTTATTTTCCAGGAAAAAAAAAAGGATTAAGACAAATGCAACATTTCTATCCTGTTTCACAGTCATCTTATCATGATTCCATAGTATATTGACACCCTTTCTAATTAATTGCTTTATAATGTAGTGTTTACGCCCATAGGAGCCACTGTTTTCTCTGTTCCCTGTTCCCATAGCTTATAACTGTAAGTAGCACCATTCTCTCCGACACACTCCGGCTGAAGAAAGGATATTTATTGCAAAAAATATATGAAATACTATAATAACCAAGGGAATGGAAACAGCAATAACTCCTAATACAAATAAGTAAAACAGTAGCAAAATAGAGCATAGAGTTGATACATGCAAATGGGCCAGAGAATGACCTCTAAATACTATAATAATGCCTGGTACACACAATGAGATTATTGGACGAATGACCATCTGTTTTTCTTTTTTTTTTGCACGCTAGTCTCATATACAAAAATTAACCACTTTACCACCGGATGATTTTGCTGTCTTCCGTCCAGGCCACTTTTTGCGATTCGGCGCTGTGCGACTTTAACTGACAATTGCGCGGTCGTGCGACGCCGTACCCAAACAAAATTTACGTCCTTTTTTTCCCACAAACAGAGCTTTCTTTTGGTGGTATTTGATCACCTGTGCGATTTTTACTTTTTGCGCTATAAACAAAAAAAGAGCATTTATTTTGAAAAAATAATATTTTTAACATTTTTCTATATGAAATTCCCCCCCAAAAAAATGTAAAAATCGAATTTTTTGTAAATTTTTGGTCAATTTGTTTTCTGCTACCTATGTTTGGTAAAAAAAAATCGCAATAAGCGTATTTTGATTGGTTTGCGCAAAAGTTATTGCGTTTACTAACTAAGGGAAAGATTTCTGTCATTTTTGGTGTTTTTTTTTTAACGCGTAATGGCGGCGATCTGCGATTTTTTTTTTTGCGGGACTGCGACATTGCGGCAGACAGATCGGACCCTTGACTGACATTTTTGACACTTTTGGGGGTACCAGTGACATTACTACAGTAATCAGTGCTATATATGCACTGTTACTGTAAAAATGACACTGGCAGTGTAGGGGTTAATTTTATTGGAGAGGGAGGGGTTAATGTATGCCTGGTGCTTACTGACGTGTGGGGGGGGGTGACTTTGTGAGACAGGGACAGATCGGACTGTCCAGCTATGCTGAACAGTCCGATCTGTCACTCCCTGTCACTATGGAGATCCGCCCGCTCTGTTTACACAGGCGGGCGGATCTCCTCACTCGATTCCCCGACGATCGGGGCAGAGTCCCGCTGTGACTGAATACAGGTCTACGTCGCTGGACGGGATCGTGCCACTTTGCCGCAGTACGCTCCATGTGAGCGGTGGGCAAGTGGTTAAGAGGTCACTAAAGTTATGAAAATTCTTGTACACCAGAATCAAAATTCAGAAGTGATGTCATGTAATGTATTTGTATTGTATTTTCAGACAAAGACTGTACCAATTAAACTAAAATTGGGTTATCTGGTATCGTACGAGAAACATTTTCATGTTTGTCCCTTCAAATAATATTGGATGAACTGTCGGGATCGGCTCTCGAAATCTGTGTATTAACCATCATAATATCATTCGATCGATTCGAAAGGTGTATTTTCCGTCCGATTTTCGAATCGTGTGTCCATGGGCCTTTAGGAAGGTCCTGTCTAAGAGCAATGCTAAGATAATAGTTTGGCAGCTTATGTAAAACCCTTTTTCCTACTGGCCAGTATGTTGGGGCCCAAATCTGGCATTGGAGCTCCCAGATAAAGTTCCTCCAAACCCAGATGTAGGGGCCTGCACTGTGCCCCAAGCAAAGAATTCTGTTTCTCTTTCATATAGTGCAGTAGGGTATTGCCAGCAACCTTATACCAACTCATAGGTTGATGACCTGTCTCCTCCTGCTCTCTCTCCGGGGCTCAGCAATGTCTGCTGCAGTGACATCCACGCTCAGGAGGTGACACCAGGCTCAACAGTGGCATTCCCCAAAACCAGCAGGTGTCTGCTACTCAGCCTCTCTGCACTCGCACCTCAGCAGTAACAGCAACTTGGTACACCGTGTGTGCTCCACCAAATCATCTGTGAGACTGCCTCAAGTTTTTTAATAGTCCCTATTTTTTCCCCACAGAGCTCTGATATTGCTGGGATATGTAGTACTAGAACCAATCTGTAATACAGGCTCCATCTCCCTGGGAAATACATTCGCACAAGTCATAATTGCTCCCAGCAGGCTCTGCTCTTCAAGGAATGCACAGCAGCTCAGTTTCCTCTTCCTCTGTTTTTCCCCGGATGATAGGCATTTAGGTTTTCCTAAAGCTCTCTCTGTTGCTCATCCCACCTCTCTCTCCCTCACCCCCTCTCTTTCACCCCTCTCTCTCCCCACCTCTCTTTACCTCCCCTCTCTCATCCTTCTCTCTCTCTCCCCACTCCCTCTCTTTCCTGTCCCCTCTCTCTCTCACCCCCCTCTCTCACCTTCTCTCTCTCCACCCACCCCCTCTCTCCCCCCCCCTCTCTCTCACCCCATCTCTCTATCACCAGTGTTAATTTTGTCACCAAAAACATTTTCAGCGGCCTTTTTAAAGTGACGAAAACAAAACTAAAAGTATACCACACTTTTGTCCACTGATGAAAACTATGATGAAAATCAATTCAATTTTTGTTAACGAACAAAAACAAAATTAAAATGTTAGGAAGGGATGTTTACCTTGGTGAGCTTCTGGTTTCCACAGAGCTCCACCTGTGTAGAACCGTGAATGCTTCTGCTCCCAGCAAGCCGACAAATCTGTAGAGTGCTTAGCAGTTAGCATTGCTAGCATTACAGGCCCCTTCTTAGACGACCGTCCAGGGCAGCACTGTGCATTATAGGCCTCCCAATGAGACACCCACTCCCGACTCATGACGATCGTCCAGAGCAGAGAGCACTGTGAGTGTGTACATTACAGGCCTCCCCTCAGACCACCTTCCAGAGAACTGTGTGCATTACAGGCCTCCTCTGACCACCAGCATTCAGAGCACTGTGCATTACAGGCCTCCCCCAGACAATTATCCAGAGCACTGTGTGCATTACAAACCTCCACAGACCACCATCCAGAGCACTGTGTGCATTACAAGCCTCCACAGACCACCATCCAGAGCACTGTGTGCATTACAAGCTTCCACAGACCACCATCCAGAGCACTGTGTGCATTACAAGCAGTGATGGAAGTAACTGCGTTAAAGTAAACGGCGTTAATTAACGCAGTTACTTTTGAGGGTAACGAGTAATCTATCAGATTACTCGTTCTCTCCCTGTAACGCCGCTGCCGCTACTTTCGGCTGCGTTACTGCAATTACATCTACTGCCACCAGATGGCAGTAGATGTAATTGTAATTCCCCCTCTCCTCTATGACCGCTGTCTGCGGTACAGGAAGTAGAAGAGGAGGAGACTCAGCCAAGGAGACACTCGGCAGATGATGATGGCTGCAGAGGGGCGGAGATGATGGCTGTGGAGGCGGAGATGAGGGGGAGATGCAATGCTCTAGCAGAACCTGCCTGGCTACATATCCATGGAGGGTTCTGCAAACTATGGAGATGACTACAGCGGGCGGGGGCAGATCGTTTTTCATGCTATGGAGCTGCGGTATAGAGTACGGGGAGATGCACTGCTCTGGGGGGGGGGGGGGGGGGGCTAGTGGCTACATATCCATGCAGGGCCCTGCAAACGTCAGGAGTTGGGGGGGGGGGGGGCTGCAGATGAGTGTGCATTGGCCCTGTTTAGTAGTGGGATGGGAGTTAGTTGCTGGATGGTGGATGGCAACCAACTCCTGACGTTTGCAGAGCGGAATGACCACACAAGACAATTAACTCCTTATCATCAGGCACCTTAAGGCTACGTTCACATCTTGGCGTTGCTATTTACAGGCGTTTTTTAGGTGTTTTTATGGGCGTTTTTAGGTTGATAAGTGACCAATGGAAAAAAATAAAAACGCCTGTAATCTGCCCAAAAAGAAGCTTATGTTCTTTTTTGAGCATTGGGCGTTTTGCTTAAAATGTCAAAATGCTCAGATGTGAACAGGGGCCATTGAAATGAATAAGATTTGTCCTGTCGGGCGTTTTTTGAGCTGATCCTAGAGCAGAAAAACGCCCCAAAACGCCTACATGTGAACTTAGCCTTAAAGTACTATGTAACCAGCAGGCACTACCTTCAGCCCCTGAAAACCACACCCAATCCTTGCTGTGGGGCGCATGTGAACAGGGCAATAGAAGGAACTGTCCTAGAAGGTGGGCAGGGTAATTTTTACTGGGAGGGATTAAAAGCATTTGTGCTGGGCGATAATTTCGAGGCAAGGGCATGTGCAATAGGAGGAGGTGCTTGTAGGGGGGATTTGGGGGTAAAATAAGAGAATTTATGCTAGAAGGGGGGTGTGGGAGGGGGATTTTTGCTGGGAGTGGAGCTTAGGGCAGGATTTGGGGTGGTAGGGGGGATTTGGGAGGGTAAGAGGATTTTTGCTAGAAGGAAGGGGGGAGGGTTGGGGGGAGGAGGATTTATCCTGAGGGAGGGAGGATTTCTGCTAGGAAGGAAAATTTGTGCCTGGAGGGGGAATTTAAGTGGTGGAAGAAGACAATTTGTTATAGAAGGAGAGATTGGGGGAGTATTTGTGCTGCAGGGATGATTTGGGGGTAGAAGAGGATTTGTACTGGAAGGGGAAATTTGAGAGGGACCTGGGGAGAAAGGGTATTTATACTGGAAGAGAGAGAGGTATGTGATGGAAAGGTGAACTTGGTGTGTGTGTGTGAGTGTGTGTGTGTGTGGAAGGGGGGGGGGGGTTGTCCTGGGGGGATTTGGAGAGGAAGGAGGTTTGTACTAGAAGGGAAATTTATAGGGGCAGAAGAGGATTTGGATGGGGAAATTGTGCTGGGAAAGGGGGATTGGACTAAAGAAGATTTATGCTAGAAGAGGGGGAGGAATTTCTCAGGAAGGGTGAGTGTGCAGATAAGTGCTGGATTATTTTTTTTTTGGGGGGGGGGAGGGTGTGTATTTTTGCTGAAAGGGTTGGGGACAGCATTACCTGTAGGAGGAATTTTGCAGTCTCCTAACCCCTACACTGTATGTTACACACCCCTGCACGCTTTTCATTTTGTTCTCCTGACCTTACTGTGCATTACATACTCCGGACCCATGCACTATATCTATTACACACCCTGGAGCCCTGCACTCTGCATAATGTATTCCTAAACCCAACACTGACTGCAGCACTCTGCATTACATACTTCTGATTATTGAACCCATTGCATTACACACCATCTGACACCTGCATTCTGCCTTACTCCTGCTCTATATACACTAAATTTTACATTATATACTTCTTACCAAAGTGTTCATTGTGTACACGGTTGCAGGTTGCTAAGCAGTCCCTGACTATTTTAATGAAGTTCTTTTTTAAGATCAGCTCAGACAAAGTGTTATCTCTTTGTCTATTTTCAGTGTGTACAAAACCATATGTTGCAGAAGCTTTTTTAATTTTTTTTTTATGATTGTACTGAGGTTTATATGTGTCTGTGATACTCTTGCTCATGACAAAGCTGTCAAAGCATATTTTGCAGGTACAAGGAAACACGAGTTTTGTTTAACTATACCCCTTAAGCACCTCCCACTGTTAACAGTCTGCCCCCACCCACTTTTTTGAGTGCTGCAGGCTTACATCACCCTCAAGTGTCCCTCATTCTCAAGTTCTAAAGTTGTGAGGTATGGGTCATTGCTCAAAGCGGGGGGCACAAAGCTGGCTGCACTTGGCTACACATATATTATGCTACATAAGAACCAGTTCCACACACACCAACAATACAGGCTTAGTTTAGGAGATGGCATTTTAGAATTTATTGCTAAAAACACTTGAACAGGAGAGGGGTTCAGGGATTAGGATACTCCAAACAATGGCAAAAATAACAGGAGGACAGCTTCTCACTAACCTTCTCTAAATAGCCTTTCCTGGAGGTAACAGGGGATGGCAAGTATATCTAGGACTCGTAAAAGCAATCCCAGTCAATATATCATCCTCTGGCACTTAGTTTCCTTCTAGCACTTGCACACCTAAGAGTCCACAGCAAGGTATTTACTCACAATGTAACAGGAGCTGGCTGCCACCCACCTCTACAGAAAGTTCCTCAGTGAGTCCTCTACAGAAAGTTCCTCAGTGAGTGAGACAAAAGATCTTTCTCCAGACCCAAACTCATACTGGTCATTTGACTCGCCCAGAAGCAGGTGAGAAAAATTAACAATCTAGCAAGGAAACCCTGACCAGACAAAACAGTAGATTACTGCTCCACTGACTGCAGCCAAAAAGTAAATTAAGCCTAACAACCCAACTAAGGCCCCTTTCACACTATCTGTCTGTTGGACGGATTCCGTTTTTCTCAGCGGGGGATTGAGCCGCCTGTGTGAAAGGGGCCTAGAGGAGGGCGCTACATTTTTTGAAGAGCTGCTGGTCTAGTGATCTTATATCCTAAAGCCTTTTTTCCTAACACTAATCCTCACACTCACTCACCTTGTAATTTTAAAACTTGAAGTAAACTCCCCTAATGTAAAAATGAACCTAGCTCTGCCATTGTGGTAAAAGGCAACAGGCTCATGGATCTCCCCGCCCCTTCCCCTTTCCCTGTAAATACTTCCCTATCACCCCATTTATCAAGTAAAGAGAAAATCCTTGTGTAAGGGCACTCTACCCACTCTAAAATGACAATGCCCAGGCCTGCTCATGATTGGCCAGTCAGGACACGGCACTGCATGTTAGGAAGGTGGGAAAAAGTCATACGACCCCCATACCTCGAGCTACCGAGTATGTCCCTTTATTAAGGGGAACAAACAGAGCTACGGGAGAACCAAAATTAGAATAAAAAATGAGTGTGAGGAAGGGGCCATCAATAATTTAGGCCAATAATTTATTATTTTTGACAGGCAAGGCCAAAAAGCACAGGTTTCCTTTAAATTTGTGTTTATTTACTTACCACTCCTACTCAAGGATCCTCTATGCCAAAGGCCAACCCCTCCCTGTTTAAAGATACCCATGCCAATGTGCTGGCATTGAAATCTGCTGAATCATAAAAATCCTCATAATAAATGTTATCAGTGTTCTCTGATTTTGAATTTTTGTACAGTTTTTGTTAGAATGTAAATGGGTTGGATCCTCTGTCAGGCATGTATTACTCTGTGTCCTTGATGGGGGGGTATATGGAAATCTCTTCAAGGGGGTCACAGAAAGTAGTGTAAACCTTTAGAGAGGGTCTAAACTGGGGGGAAGCAAGCTGTTAATGATGATCGACTGGTCGAAGCGCGGGGAGCCGACAGGTGGATCGTGAACACGACTCTGCCTCCCCCCACCCTCTGCCGCTATCATTTGCAGAGTGGGAAGCGGGAGGCAGCATAGTGCTGAATGGGGGGTGGGAGCTGCCTCAGTGATTGGTTGCTAGGTGGTACTAGTTTATAAAATGTTAACTCCGGCAGCTCCTTCTCCCACCTTTCACCCAGCACTATGCCATCTCCTGATGTCTGCTCTGCTGTACACACGCCGGCAGATAGGAAGTGCTACCTACACTACCTACACAGCACTGTGTGTATGTGGGGGGGATGATGTGAAAGGGACAGAGAACACACTGTTGGAGGGGGACAGAGGACACTGCAGTGGGGGGGGGGGTGCCAAAGGACACTGCTTTGGGGGAGGAAGAGGCAGAGGACACTGCTTTCAGGGGGCAGAGGGCACTTTGTGTATGGCAGAGGACACTGCTATGGAGGGGTAGAGGACACTACATTGGGGGGGGGGGGGGTAATGGGAAGAGGGCAGAGGACACTGTTTTGGGGGATAAAGGACACTACAGGGGGGGGAGGATGTGAAGGGGCAGAAAACACTACTTGGGGGGACACTACTGTGGGGGGAGAGGGACAGAGAACACCACTATAGGGGCCGAAGATACTACCATGGGGCGGTAATGTGAAGGGGGCAGAGGACACTGCATCGGGGGGACAGGATACTTCAGGGAGGACAGGATACTACTGTGTGGGGAGGGGGCAGAGGACACTACAGTGGGGGTGATGTGAAGGGGACAGAGGACACTGTATCGGGGGGGGTACAGAACATTACTGTGGGGGCAGAGGACGTTACAATATGGGAGTGATGTGAAAGGGGCAGAGGACACTGGGTTTGGGGTACAGAACACTACGTCTATGTCTTTTAATTGTGAGCTTTATAATTTTTTGTTTTTTGGGGGTTTTTTAATTTGTTTTTTTAAGGGCACCACATAGAGATCTTTGATCTCAACCTCTGAAAGGTAATTGGTTAAATATGGTATGCGGTGTGCCATAGATCTCCAATACAGTATAGTGTATGACAAGCCTAGATGCAACAGGACTGATTTACTAAGAAAATAAAAGCCGCTCACCTACAAAGGGGAATGTTTATGTTGCCAGGTAATTGTTAGTGAATAATGTGAAACTGTGTTAACTAAAAATACCTAATCACGTGTAGGGATGGACTCAGGCATGTTCGGATCCTAGTCCCAACCCACCTGAGCAGTCCCGCCATGAAGCTGTCACTGCACACCTCCAATCATAGGCATCATTTGTGTATCAGTTGTGGATTTTTTTAAACTGATTCATGACAAATTTTCCCATACATGTGTAATAATATCTCTCACCCACAGGTGGTTTCGTGAGCTTTGACGTCGTGTGTAAAGATGGCTGCCGCATATCCAATTGACCATGTAGTTTTGGGGGAAGTGCAACCATGTGTTGCTGACCTCACTCACAAAATGACCTGTTAGTGGTCAAGAGGAATAAATACATCCTGTGGGTGGTCTCAGGTATACAGGACTATAAAAAGAGTCCATAGCAAGAGGAATAGGCTGTTTTTTGGATCTTTGAAAAAACTAAGCATGCAGCCAGGATTTCTTTTTGTCCTGTTCCTCTAGCTATCCAGTGTAAGCTGTTAACATTCAACTACCAGAGCTAAGTATTATTTGATATTTTGGGATATTGGGAATAGGAGTGTATGTTTAAGTTGTGGTATTTTGTGTAATGTTTATGGTAACTTTTATGTATAAGAAGCTATATGTATTTTGATATCCAGTAAAGTTTTGTTTCATGCTTTTTATCAAAACAGTTTTTGGCGTGTCTGTTCATTTTAAATATTCACTAGATATTTTACGTGGCTGTCCAGTATACCTTCATTATAAATTTTGTTGTTCCCACATTTGATACAGTGTTTAGTGCAGCTGCAGGCTGGGAAATGCCTCACTGCCTATGAACCTCGGTTTCCACTAGTGCGGCTACGAAGTCGTGCTACTTCTAGCACGACTTCGTAGCAAAAGTAAACCGCGGCTTCAGTTAGACTTGTCCCTCATATATAGAGGGAAGTCGCGCTCAAAAGTAGTACACGATTTACTTTTGAGGTCGCGGCAACTGAAGCCGCGGCAGTGGAAACGGTCCCCATTGAAAACAATGGGTTTTGACTTGCTGTGCGACTTGACATGTGTCAAGTCGCACCGCAAGTCGCACTAGTGGAAACCGAGCCTGATTGGCGGTGTGCCCTGGGGGTTTGCGCAGGTGGGTTGGGACTACGATCCAAACACACCTGAGCCCACCCCTTATCACGTGGTAGAAAAACAGAGATAATTAGGTAAAGTGGTGTCTAGAATAGGGTCGGTAAACCAATGCGCTAAGCAGTATTTGCAGTATAGAAAAAACACAAATAATAAAGATAAAATGAATGAAAGGCAATAGCAGCCAATTTCTGTAGTGTCACCACATACAAAAACAATAGTAAACAGGATCAGATCAGCACTAAAGCAAAAAACAGCATATAAATAACATACAACAAATAAGGACCATCAAATAAAGGCTAGTGTTCAAGTATATAAAAAGTGCATAAAAATGAAGTGCAAAACATGCTTATAAAAACACAAGTGAATAATAAAACCCACATAGTGCAATACAAGTGGAATAACAAGAAGTGTAATAAAAGTCTATCAAAGTTTGTGAAAAAATATCAAAAATGTATATAAGTCCATAAAAAATAAGTAATGGAATTCAATGATAAAAGTGTCATCAGTGCAGAGTCCCAGAAAAAAACTAGCATTTATCCACCAATGAGTGCAATGGCTGCTCACCTCAATAAAGAATAATATGCGCATTCATAATAGACAATCCAGTTGTGAGAATTCCTCCATAGCAGTAAAAGATCAGCTCATGAAAAACAAAAAAGCATCTCCATGGTGTATGTAAAAGCAATATTTAATAGTAAAAGTAGTAACTTACAAATAAATACACGATTGCCGGTAAGTATCAGGTAGGACCACGGAGCCCCCAGATCACACAGTGTGTCAGAATGTAAATTTCTGGTCTCGGCCGAAAAACTGAAGAGACGTCACCTGGCTCCTCCCGACACCTTGTTACTACTTTTACTAGTAAATCTTGCCTTTTCATACTACACCATGGAGATGCCTATTTGCTTTTTATGAGCTGATCTTTTACTGCTATGGAGGAATTCTCACAACTGGATTGTCTATTATGAATGCGCATGTTATCCTTTATTGAGGTGAGCTGCCATTGTACTCATTGGTGGATAAGTGCTTGTTTTTTTCTGGGACACTGCACTCATGACACTTTTATCACTTAATACCATTGCTTATTTTTTATGGACTTCTATACATTTTTGATATTTTTTCACGAACTTTAATGGACTTTTGTTATACTTCTTCTTCTTTCACTTACCGGTATATTGCACTACTTAATGTGGGTTTTTATTATTCATTTTTGTTTTTATCTAAGCATATTTTGCACTTTATTTTTATGTGCTTTTGATATACTTGAACACTAGCATTTATTTGTTGGTCCTTATTTGTTGTGTGTTATTTATATGCTATTTTTTGCTTTAGCACTGATTTAAACCTGTTTACTATAGGTAAACTGGTATTAACCCCAAAAGCAAACATTTATGATATTGCAGCTTATCAATTAATAGCTGTGGTGGCTGCATTGGTTATTGTTTTTAGGCTTTCTTTTCTTTATTTTCACCTAATGATCTGGCTAGTAAGTCTCTTGTTTTTCAAAAAAAAAACAAGCTCTCTTGCTGATATAGCAGTTACAGGGATGAGACAAACAATTCAACACTGACAGGGGTACTTACATAGATCGTCTTTTATATATGTATGTAAAATCTTTTTTTTTTTTTTCGCGGATGCCAACACATCTACCTTGTAGAATTTAGTGAACGTATGCACAGACGACCAAGTTGCCGCCTTGCAAACTTGTAACACCGACACCTGATGGCCACAAGCCCAAGAGGCACTCAGCGCTCTCGTAGAGTGAGCCTTCACTGGGAAAGGAAGAACCTGACCCTTCAGTGAATAGGCTTGTACCACCATCTGCCTGATCCATCTGAAAATGGTCGCAGTAGACGCAGCCATACCTTTAGGAGGTCCATCAGAAAGGACAAAAACAGCGTCCGATTTTTGAAAGGACTCAGTGGTCTGTAACTAGACACTGATTGCCCAAACCACAGCCAAAGGATGCTAAGCATGCTCCTTCGGATGCTGAGGTTTAGGACAAAGTGAAGGCAATATGTATTTTAAATCTTTATCTTAAAAGGAACAAAACTGTTGCTGTAACTGCATACAAAGTATTAAAGAGGTTGTAAACACACTTTGTTTACATTTACCTATAGGTAAGCCTACATTAAGGCTTACCTATAGGTGCTATAAATATCTCCTAAACTTGCACCGTTTAGGAGATATTTACATAGCATGCAGCCGATGACGTCATCGGTGCATGCGCTCTGAAGGAACGGCCCCCCGTGCCGTTCCTTGAGATCCCAGCGCCGTGAATGGCGGCTCCCGCATGCATGCGTGAATGATGTAATCGCGCCCCCGGCCAATCAGATGGCCGGAGGACGAGATCCAGGAAGCAGGACGGCCTAACATGTCGGCCGTCCTGTCTGCACTGAGGGGGCTTAGTTTTCAGGTAAGTACTTCATAATGAGCTAGTATGCAATGCATACTAGCTCATTATGCCTTTGTCTTTACAGGTTTTTTTTTTTTTCACATTTTTTTAAGCGGGTTTACTTCCTCTTTAACTGGAGTTTGGCTATAATTTGTATAGTATATTTGAGTCTGCTAGTTCATCTAACACACCTATCCCCCCAGATTAACAATGTTGCTGCCCAAAAGTGACCCTGTGCTCTTTCATCCATTGTGGAGGCACTCTAAGGCCTCATGCACACAGGTTTCCTGTAAACGCTCCTTATCCTGACAGGAGAAAATCAGTGTTTATAAACTTACCTAAGCTGCATTTTTTTTAAACAGTTTAGGCAAGTTTAATAGAATTTAGCAGTGTTTGGAGTTTGACCATTTATTTATTTAATTGGCCAGAATTTTAATTAATTCTGGCCTTTGAAATAAATAAAAGCTGAAGTGCTTAACACGCCTATCGTTTAGGCACGTTTAGGTGCTTTTAACAACGTTTACACACGTTTAATGATGTTCACTATTTTATGTGTTAAAATTTCCTTTGCTGAATGTGATTTTAGTGCATTCAGAAAACATCCTCTAAACTTCCCCGCTACTAAACTGCTAAAAACGTCCATGTGCACATGGACTCATAGGATAAAATTAGGGAAGTTCACGGGCAGAAAAAAAAAAAGCCTAAACTCACAAAAACTTGAGTATTACAGCAGTGTGCATAAGGCCTTAAACGGGTTTAATACTGGCCAGATCACCAGGTGAAAAGAAAGGGATAAAAGCCTAAACAAAAAGACAGGTAGACCCACCCCTGTAGAAAGGCTTTGACTGACCTGGAAGATTACATACAGAATTTTTTCACTCATAGAAGATCTTATAAATCCAAGATGGGCTGAACGCTGCTATTGGGCTTTGGGACCATAAACAGCTTTAAACAAAGCCCCTGAACCTTTTCCTTTTCCTGGGACAAGAGCCATTAACCCTTGGGAAAGCAGACGAGCTAGAGCAGTATAGAGATCTGTTCACCTTTGTGGAAAAATTGGCAGGTTTTTCAGGGCAGGGGAAAAGAATGAAAGTTTAACTTTTAGCCCCTGATGAACATGTTCTGAACCCAAACATCTGGAATTTCTGAAGCAAAGGAATCCCTGCTTGAGCAAGTTGGGGTGTCCGTTCATTACAGAGAACATTTGGCTATAGGTTTGGATGATTTTGGAATCCAGGGCTTGTGGTGGAACCCCAAGTTTTGTCTTGGACCTGCATACCAGAGGGGAACTTAAGAAACTCTTTTTCTAAACCGAGACAGGTGATTTCTCAAATTGAGATTTCACCTTCTTCTGTTTTAGCAAAAAGGTGCTCATCCCCCTGTCTAGGACAGCAGCATAGAGGTGTTCTTATTCCAAATGCATACCTAATGCATTTTTTGTACGAATTCCCCTCGACTGGCTTTTCAACCAAAGGGTCCTTCGTGAGTACTCTGCAACCAAACCTATCCTGGAGATTTGCCAGAACACATTTGCTAGGCCATCTACAAAATAGGGCAGGGCAGCAGGCATATGTTCCAGTTGTTGTAAGATAGAAGGATTTGAAAGGATAGATCTCAGATTGCTGGCCATATCAATAACCAGTGGCGGCTGGTGCTCAAAAATTTTTGGGGGGGGGGGGGCGCAAAAAGAAAAATGTAATAGGTATTGCTTCTCAGCAAAAAACGCGGTAAAAAAATTGCGTGACTTTGAGGTCATGGTACAGGCTTGGCACAGGTCAATGTACAGGCATGATGGCACAGCTCAATATACAGGCATGATGGCACAGCTCAATGTACAGGCATGATGGCACAGCTCAATGTACAGCAGGCATGATGGCACAGGTCAATGTACAGCAGGCATGATGGCACAGGTCAATGTACAGCAGGCATGATGGCACAGATCAATGTACAGCAGGCATGATGGCACAGGTCAATGTACAGGCATGATGGCACAGGTCAATGTACAGAAGGCATGATGGCACAGGTCAATGTACAGCAGGCATGATGGCACAGGTCAATGTACAGCGGGCATGATAGCACAGGTCAATGTACAGCAGGCATGATGGCACAGGTCAATGTACAGCAGGCATGATGGCACAGGTCAATGTAAGGCAGGCTTGATGGCACAGGTCAATGTACAGCAGGCATGATGGCACAGGTCAATGTACAGGCATGCAGCTTCACAAAAAACACACAGTGCGCCACCGCCATATTGTCTAATATCGCCACTTACCGTTAGCTGGGCTGCTGCTGGTCCCCGACGGTCTGTCACACACTGCTGGGAGCCTGGGACTGTGTCTACTCACTCTCCCTGGCTGCGCGGCTGCGACGTCTCCTACCGTCCCGGCCGTGGGCGGCTACGGCTCACTCACTCCTCCTCGCCGGTCACGCTGCTCTTCCGATCCGTCCGACTGTCAGCTCCTCCACGCCGGTCACGCTGCTCTTCCGATCCGTCCGACTGTCAGCTCCTCCACGCCGGTCACGCTGCTTTTGCTTGCGAGTCGATCGCCACTCCGAGTCTTCTCTCTCTACATCGGGCCGCGGGCGGGAACGGAAGGTGATCGTGATGCCGGGGCGGTACACCGCCCCCAGGCGTCACGTCACCAGGTCCGATGTCCTCCTGTGATTGGTCCAGGCTGGACTCTGGGCCAATCACAGCCCGGACATCGTTATAGTGGAGTGTATCGGGGCTCTGTGCCCCGACACACCCCCAGAAGAGCCCCGACACACCCCCAGAAGAGCGCCAATCGGCGCCTCTGCCGGGCGAGGGTGGGGTCGAAACCCCCCCCCCCATACCCTGCACACAGTCCGGCGCCCCTAGTGGGCGAAAACCTGACTTTTTTTTTGCTTTTTTTTAATCTTTTTTTTTTCTGCTTCGCTTGGGGGGGGGCGGCGCCCCTGCGCCCTCTATGGGCGGGCCGCCACTGTCAATAACCCTGACCACCCCATGGTTTTGCATATGGACATGGCTGCATTAGCCAGATACAAGGCAGATCCTGCCAGGGGGAAAGAAGCTTCGGAAAGTCCCTTCTCCACCAGATCCTTGAATGCTGGCAAGTCCCTTATTCTGATAGTTGAAATCTTGTTGAGACAGTGAAAGATTGTATTAATATGCCTTATGATATTTCAGATATATATTTCAGTTTATGCTCATTCTATGATAGACTGTGGCCCCCTTGCATTTACATAGTAACAAGCTAAGACGGACAACCATTCATCCACCTTGGTCAGCAGACAGCTATGTTTTGCATTTAGACGACATGTTAAACCACCTGTTGATTCATTCATTCGAACACTTGTCAGTTGGATACTTAGCATTTAGATTACAAGACATGTTGCGTAAACAATTGACAATTGCTTACATTAACACATGACAACTGAATGCAGCCGGGGCGACTCTGTCACAGGACACAAATTATTATACGGGAACACCTCACATTGACACAAATTCATGGCAAAAGCAAAGGCCCTTTCATGTATTGTTCTGTCTGATATGTAATTTGACTGATGAATTGTAAACCGGTTTGGAGCAGTCTTTCCTGCTCAACAAATGTGCTTTAAATAAGAGCTACACTTGCAATAAAATTAGTTGTGACTGCACTACGTTTGAGTGCTATGTGTTGTCATAACTCCCGGCCGGACGGGGGTGAATTCACTATCTAGAAAGGGGGGTTAGCAACTGAAGGGCTGTAATATCATCGTGATTGCCTCCTGACAAGATTTGAGCTAACGGTTTTGGTGTCAGAAAGTGAGATCTGCCAAAAACACAGTATGGGGTAAGTGATTATATTTTTATTATTATTATTACTACCCTATACTGTCAGAGCAGATAAACGGTACCCAGTTAACCGCAAATTTTAGGACCTCCCGGGAATCTGAAATTCCCAAAGATGGGGTCTGATACTCCAGCGCCTGAAGCGCCAAAGATAATATGGGGTCTGGGACCCGGTTACAAAGCAGTACTGTGTGTGATAGTGAATTCTCCCTCCAAAAGGTGTATATATTTGTATAAACACTTAAGTGTATTTAGTCGTTATATAAGATTGCATGCCATTGTATAGATGTATGTGGAGATTGTATGTGATATTAAGCTGAGCCTGAAGGTATACACTTGGCCACCAAGGATAGTTAACATAGATGAGTTGGATGTGTATAAATCTGATTATTTAGACGCAGGAAACCACATAAGTTGGGAAACTAGGTTTTTCCAATAAAGTATAAACACTGACGTCACCACCCCTATATAGATATATATAAACCTTCAAACTCAGCTGATCTCACTTTGTATTCTGAGCTTAAGATAATGGTAAATTTTCAAGGTAAGGAGAAATCCGAGAAAATGATGAAATTTACGTTTAGGAAGATTGTATGAAAATTGTATCGTGTATGGGCAACCTTAGATCCATGAATCGTTATGTTGTGTTCGTTTTAACACTGTTCCTAAAGGTGCTGTATCAGCAAAGCATTTCATAACATTGAATGAATGTTGGTTGCATAATAATTTGTTTTGTGTTTATTATTTCTTATGTTTTAAAGTGATGTGATTTTGCCACGGAAAAGGTAACAAATCCATACTACACTTGTCATGGCAGCTTTTAGAAGCAAGGAAATATATATTTGGTGTGTAAAGTGTGACCTTAAGGACTAAATTGTATTTCTATCCTGAAAAAATCGTAAGCAATTTTGAACTTTTATCATTACGGTTTTGTGTCACCGACCTTTCTTTCTTTATCACTGACCTTTCATAAAATAAAAAAACACAAAAATATATTTTCTAGTGCCTTTTTAGCAAACAAACCCCCCCCCCCCCCCCCCACCTCTTTCGGTCTGTGACACAGGTAACTGCAAAGGGACTGTAAATAAGTTGTATTGTCATAAAAATTAACGATCAGTTTTGCCTTGTAGAGAAAACAAGTTTTAAGGAATGTTCCGAATTGCTAAAGAATGGGTGACGTATGGGTTCTTGTATTCAAATGAGAAATTACTAATGTTTTGAGCTGCTCATTTTTTTTTTCAACCATGGTGAACAATAATAATTTTTTTCTTTAAGTTTATGGTATACCATAATAATAACAAAAAAATATAGAAATCCACGTGGTAATAATTAATTTGACGTCAACAATTTTGGTATTAGAGAAGTGCCCTGTTAGGAAGGGAAATGTTTGATATGCTTACTGTATGTTAAATTCCTCTAACCGTTGGTTTATTTCTAGGAGGAAAAGTAAAATATTTTGTTACTAAACCTTTCTTGATGCTTATTCCTCAGATAACTTTAATTTGAGATTTTCAGAACGAACAAGCACAGCCTTCAACCAACCTTATGGGAGTATTGTTTCCAAATAGTTTTTTTCTGATTGATTAGACTGTTTTTATGGGTGTTAGAAAGTTTTTATTTATTGGGTGTCAGATATTTGATGTGTTCTAATTTGACATATATGAGCTCTGGCATAAATGAGGTGCTATGCTTTAGATAATTAAGCATCTCTGGTCTTTTTTTTAGAGTTTTCTTTTGGTATATTGGTACATACTTTTGTATTCTGGTGCTAAATACTAATTTTTGCATCCATGATCTAATTTATGCACTTATGCTTTTACTACCTTTTCTCTTGACAAGATTATTGGTATGGGATAATGTGCTCAGGCAGATACTGTAGTACTACTCTTATATTATAATCTTGGATACAAATGAAATTTTACAGATTTGTGTACATATACCATATGTAACTCTGGAAACTAGTGAGCTGATTGTCATTTATATGTCACAGCACGTTATCAGATGTGCAGTATGTGAAATCTGTATTGTTAAATAATAGAATAGAAAGCTGTCATTCAAAAAAAAAAAAAATAGGATGGAAGTGGTTGGCTTGTTGATAGTATGCTAAGAATTAAAATGAATTTATGCCAGCGTTACTACTTTGATAAAATTTTAAAGGTAACCTCCTGCAGTGAATTCAATTAGTTGATCTCTTTTCATCCAAAAAAGTGACTCATTGTCCAGGTTTTGCATATGAATGGTTCTTGAAGTCAGATTTTGTGTCTCCAAGGCCATTTGGTTTCAATTTCCTGTTCAGGTGTCACCAAGCAATTGTGCAAACCCGTATGGATTTATGTTTGCATGAGTACTGACTTCTAGCTGTTTTGTGTGTCTCTATGTGTCCATGTACACAAGACAGCTTGAGTTTCACTCCCTGTTGTTCAGTGATCACAGCATCTTAGCCATGCAAGGGATACTCAGTTCTAGGTAGCTTCCTGCTTGGGTGAGTCAGAGGACTGCAATTTAACCCATTTCCACCTTTGGAGGAATACAAGGCAGTTCAACCCCTCCAAGGGCCCTCACCATTGTTGCATGTGTAGACATGCTGTGTTCTCCCAAAACAGTGCCATTAAGTATCCTTCCTGTTACCTGCCTTCCTGTAGGCCCTAAACCTCAGTGCTGCGAGTAGTTTCACTAGCATTTATTTTTGCTGCCTGCCTATAGGCCAGAAGCCCAGTGGCGCAAAATACTCCTGCCATTCTTGTAAAACTTATATTTTTGTCTCAGTACTTACCTGCTATTCTTGCTAAAGTCAGAATGACTTCAGACCCGTCTCAACCCCATGAGTCCATTTATTCTCATATCTAGAGATTTTGCAAGAGGAATATGTGGTAATTGGAAAATTAAACAGTGATTATGGTGATATCTCGCTCTCGTTTCCTTTGCCAACAGGTGCACCAACCCACCCATTCAAGCCTGGAGACAGAGTCCTGGTGAAGGCCCCTCCATAAGCTGACGTCGCTAGACCGACCCCACGGACCTCCTGCAACAGTTCAAGCAGTGACCAGAACAGCGGTACTGACAGACGACTCCCCTTTTTGGATCCACGCATCGCGACAGACGGAAGCCCCACCCCTGGACCCCACGACAACTTACCGGAGATTGTGACGAGCACCAGCCGAATCATTGGAGATTGTGACGACGAGCACCAGACGAGTTCCAGCTGGATCTAGACAGACGCATTGGTACAATGCCAGCGGACACCCCTACTCCTGGAAGACTTCGCATTCGTGCGACAGTGGTACGCTTTGTAGCAAGCTGAGCACTAGTAGCCACTGTCTGGTTACTTGCAACATGTGCTCACCCTCCCCCGAGAACCTCTCCTCATTTTGCCCTTGCTCACCCCAGGAAAAGAGAGAGACACGAGACATTCATGTCTCCACTTTACAGTCGAAGTCAAGCCGATTGGACACAAAGGACATTGTTTTTTCGTTATAGCCGTCAGGGACTTGGTCTGACCGCTCTGAACGAGGGTTGAAAGGGAATTTTTTTCCCTCTCATTAAAACGGGAGGTTTATTTTTTGCCCTTTCCTGGAAAAGGCCTTAGGACATGTTGAAAAATCACATGCCATCGTCAACAGGTGGTATGTGCTGCCATGGTCTATTTTGTAGTGACTTTATTGCCATAATAATGGAGTTGGATTTTTCAGGCCAGGGATTCTTGCAAGCTATGGCCCTCCCCATTGAACATGTCTGTTTTGATTTGATAGAATTCTAAGAAGTTATATCCCTATGTGCACACAACCAAGTCACCAGCCTACATACACCTTGGAATATAATGTCACCTGTTTTGTGCTATTCAGAGACTCTAAGTGATCCCACCTTTATGAATAAGCTGGGATCAAAGGTTGGGTTGAAAGATTGTATTAATATGCCTTATGATATTTCAGATATATATTTCAGTTTATGCTCATTCTACTGTGGCCCCCTTGCATTTACATAGTAACAAGCTAAGACGGACAACCATTCATCCACCTTGGTCAGCAGACAGCTATGTTTTGCATTTAGACGACATGTTAAACCACCTGTTGATTCATTAATTCGAACACTTGTCAGTTGGATACTTAGCATTTAGATTACAAGACATGTTGCGTAAACAATTGACAATTGCTTACATTAACACATGACAACTGAATGCAGCCGGGGCGACTCTGTCACAGGACACAAATTATTATACGGGAACACCTCACATTGACACAAATGCATGGCAAAAGCAAAGGCCCTTTCATGTAATGTTCTGTCTGATATGTAATTTGACTGATGAATTGTAAACCGGTTTGGAGCAGTCTTTCCTGCTCAACAAATGTGCTTTAAATAAGAGCTACACTTGCAATAAAATTAGTTGTGACTGCACTACGTTTGAGTGCTATGTGTTGTCATAACTCCCGGCCGGACGGGGGTGAATTCACTATCTAGAAAGGGGGGTTAGCAACTGAAGGGCTGTAATATCATCGTGATTGCCTCCTGACAAGATTTGAGCTAACAGACAGCTTATGGCAGGATCCACTGAGGGGACAGTCCACTTTTACAAGAACTTATCTTCTAAAGGATATTGCTGTGAAAAATGTTTATTTGGGGGTAAAAACCTTATCTCGATCATTAAAAATAAAAATCACTCTATGAGGCTGAGCTACACCCACACATTTAATGTCACTCGCACCATACAGATGTCAGTCTAAAAGTGAGGTGTGCATGTAGTCATTTAAACTCTACATGTTTTTCGGTGACTTTTATTTTTAATATCTTGTCTATGTAGATTTTCTGTAATGTCATTTACTTTGTAATAAAAATTTGTGATTTTAATCTAGTGTAATGTCTTTTGACGGTACCAAGTAAAATCCTGCTGCCCCTTCCCCTTCTTTTGTCCAAATACAGGCGGTCCCCGGGTCACAAACATCCGACTTACAAACGACTCCTACTTACAAACGGAGGGAGACAACAGGAAGTGAGGAGAAATCTAGCCCTAGGAAGGGAAATTCCCTCCTGGAAGAGTTCTCTTGGGAAAAAGGTGTCTCCACTGAAGCTTTATCACTAATCCTTGTTTCCACAATAACCCAACATTTTCAAAATACAGTTGTCATAGGGACAGAATGTGAGGTAAAATCTTCTGAACAGGGGTACAGACAGCAAAACAAATGGTACAGGAGTGTTAACTCTTCCCTATGCTATCCAAAAAAATGAAAAATTATTATTTTGGCTGGGGCTACACTTAAAAAATTTACCTGTTCCGACTTACAAAAAAGTTTGACTTAAGAACAAACCTACAGACCCCATCTTGTTTGTAACCCGGGGACTCCCTGTAGAGCAAAATGGTGCCAGCTGGCATGAAGACCTGGACTAATGCACCATAAGCAAACTAACTGACCCCACGGCTCTACCTCAAATCCTTCTGGGTGAATGGCGGAACTAGCATTCAATGGTGTAATATAACGAGTCCACAGATGTAAATATTAGATGAAATAGCAGCAAGACTGAATACAATATGTGATGTCCAGCTCCTATATTGGAAAATCATAAATATACAGGCCGCTCCATCAGATTTCCTCTGACGAAACGCGTAGGGCGGAGTCTATTACGTCACTAGGTCACTTCCGGCATTTGGAGCTAGGCCCGTGGAACGCGGAAGCTTCCCGGCTTCACTACTGATCGCGGACAGCTTAACCTGTGAGTTACTACCTCCGTTATTCTAGATTGCATTTCATACTACACCATGGGGTTCCCTCTCTCTCTTTCTATTTTGAGGAACTAAAAAGTTTATTTCATCGGAGGAACCCCTGGGCATTACTTCCCTTGTCCCACGGAAGCTACCATAAGCAGGTTGTATATAGGGTGCGACACCTAGTGGTCACACTGGTGGATGCAACCAAAGTTTTTGACTCATTTATTCATTTATATATTTATTATTTGGGTTGGCTTCTTATTGGAATTTTTGGTTACACAATACTCTTTATCAAGAAGAGCTGTTTTTCATTTATTGATTTGATTTATGAGTCACTTATCACAAACTATCACTAGTGTAACTACACTGTACAACATCCGTTTCTTTGGAATAAAATTCACTGTTTCTTTATTTTTTCTTTGTTGATTTATTGCACTAGCACTTTGCACCCCATTATTGCACATTATTCTGGGGTAAGAGAAATTGGTCATTTCACAGACCACAAATCACTTGTGCACTTTATATTTATTTTTATGATACAAGATATAATAGTACCACTATTTATTTTTGATACACTATTTACCTACCTGGTATACCTACCTGGTATATTATTTCACTTGGCACTCCATCACTTGTGGCCATTTCAACCTTTTGCAGTTATTTCACCTTTTAACCCTTAGGGGTTTGGTTGTTGGCAATATATACCTATTACAAACGCCATAGCGCTGGTCACTTCTGTTTATCTCATAATTATACAGTATCCCACAAAAGTGAGTACACCCCTGACATTTTTGTAAATATTTTATTATATCTTTTCATGTGACAACACTGAAGAAATTACACTTTGCTACAATGTAAAGTAGTGAGTGTACAGCTTGTATAACAGTGTTAATTTGCTGTCCCCTCTAAATAACTCAACACACAGCCATTAATGTCTAAACCATTGGCAACAAAAGTGAGTACACCCCTAAGTGAAAATGTCCAAATCGGGCCTAATTAGCCATTTTCTCTCCCTGGAGTCATATTACTCGTTAGTGTTGCAAGGTCTCAGGTGTAAATGGGGAACAGGTGTCTTAAATTTGGTGTTATCGCTCTCACTCTCTCATACTAGTCACGGGAAGTTCAACATGGCACCTGATGGCAAAGAACTCTCTGAGGATCTGAAAAAAAGAATTGTTGCTCTACATTAAGATGGCCTAGGCTATAAGAGGATTGCCAAGACCCTGAAACTGAGCTGCAGCACGGTGGACAAGACCTTAGATTGGTTTAACAGGACCGGTTCCACTCAGAACAGGCGTCGCCATGGTCGACCAAAGAAGTTGAGTGCACGTGCTCAGCATCATATCCAGAGGTTGTCTTTGGAAAATAGAAGTATGAGTGCTGCCAGCATTGCTGCAGAGGTTGTAGGGGTGGGGGAGGGGTCAGCCTGTCAGTGCTCAGACCATTAGCGGCACACTGCATCAAATTGGTCTGCATGGCTGTTGTCCCAGAAGGAAGCCTCTTCTAAAGATGATGCACAAGAAAGCCGGCAAACAGTTTGCTGAAGACAAGCAGACAAAGGACATGGATTACTGGAACCATGTCCTGTGGTCTGATGAGACCAACATAAACTTATTTGGTTCAGATGGTTTCAAGCGTTTGTGGCAGCAACCAGGTGAGGAATACAAAGACAACTGTGTCTTTGCCTACAGTCAAGCATGGTGGTGGGAGTGTCATGGTCGGGGCTGCCGACACTGGGGGAGCTACAGTTTATTGAGGGAACCATAAATGCCAACATGTACTGTGACATACTGAAGCAGAGCATGATCCCCTCCCTTCGGAGACTGGGCCGCAGGTCATTATTCCAAAATGATAACGACCCCAAACACACCTCCCAGACTACCACTGCCTTGCTATAGAAGCTGAGGGTAAATGTGAGGGACTGGCCAGTGGCCAAGCATGTCTCCAGACCTAAACCCTATTGAGCATCTGTGGGGCATCCTCAAACAGAAGGTGGAAGAGTGCAAGGTCTCTAACATCCACCAGCTCTGTAATGTCATCATGCAGAAGTGGAAGAGGACTCCAGTGGCAACCTGTGAAGCTCTGGTGAACTCCATGCCCAAGAGGGTTAAGGCAGTGCTGGAAAATAATGGTGGCCACACAAAATATTGACACTTTGGGCCCAATTTGGGCATTTTGACTTAGGGGTGTACTCACTTTTGTTGGCAGCAGTTTAGACATTAATGGCTGTGTGTTGAGTCATTTTGAGGAGACAGCAAATATACACTGTTATACAAGCTGTACACTCACTACTTTACATTGTAGCGTCATTTCTTTAGTGTTGTCACATGAAAAGGTATAATAAAATATTTTAAAAAATGTGAGAGGTGTACACACTTTTGTGATATACTGTATGTCCACTCCACCATCCATCTGTGAACCGATGCAAAAAGGAGGGGGAAATAATCAGTGCAAAAAGGAGGGGGAAATAATCAGGCAACTGTGCAGCCAGTAATTATTGGGTCTTGGCAATAGCCCTGCAAGTGGCACCCTGGTATTGCGGTCGTAATGAGCAACTGATGCAATATCTCCTTGAGCCTCAGAGAGTATGGTGTATCAGAACAACATGATACAAAGTATATGCAGGTGGTGTCTCATGAATTTTGTAAAGGTGCACTGAAAGAAAAAGGTGGGAGGTAGACCAAAATATTGTAGAAAAAAACCCAAAGACGTCATATCCTGAAGGAATAGCCCCAGAAGCCAAAAAGCAACTGTTAGGTGTTCTCTTTAATCTTCATCTCTATCATATTTCTAATTTCTTCAAAAAAAGAAGGTATCTGAGGCTGCCAAGGGGCCCATAGAGTCTACAAAGGTCTGACATGCCATATACTGGGCTGAAGCTCTCATCAGCTTAACAGAGACACTTAAGAAACTCAGAGGAAGTGCTTATTGAAAAAAGTTCCAGGCGGGCTGATCTGAGTATTTCCAAAACTGCTGATATACAGGGATTTCACGCACAACCATCACTAGGGTTTACAGAGAATGGTCCGAAAAAGAGAAAATAGCCATTGAATGGCAGCTGTGTGGAAGAAAACGCCTTGTTGATGTCAAAGGTCAGAGGAGAATGGGCAGACTGGTTCAAGATGATAGAAAGGCAACAGTAACTCAAATAACTACTCGTTACAATCAAGGTATGCAGAATACAATCACGCACAATAGATCGAACCTTGAAACAGAGGCCTACAGCAGCAGAACACCACACCGGGTGCCAATCCTGTCATCTAAGAATAGAAAACTGAGGCTACAATTCGCACAAAATTAAATAATAGAAGATTGAAAAAATGTTGCCTGGTCTGATGAGTCTCAATTTCAGCTGTGAAATTTAGATGGTAGGGTCAGAATTTGGCATAAACAACATGGGAACATGAATCTATTCTGCCTTGTATCAAAGGTCCAGGCTGGTAGTGGTGGTGTAATGGTGTGGAGGATATTTTCTTGGCACACTTTGGGCCCCTTAGTACCAATTGAGCATCATTTAAATGCCATGGCTTACCTGAGTATTCTTGCTGACCATGTCCATCCCTTTATGACTACAGTGTACCCATCTTAACCACTTTACCACCGGAGGATTTTGCTGTCTTACGCCTGGGCCACTTTTTGCGATTCGGCACTGTGCGAATTTAACTGACAATTGCGCGGTCATGCAACGCCGTACCCAAACTAAATTTACATCCTTTTTTTTCCCACAAACAGAGCTTTCTTTTGGTGGTATTTGATCACATGTGCGATTTTTACTTTTTGCGCTATAAACAAAAAAATAGCGACAATTTTGATAAAATAACAATATTTTTCACATTTTTTTATATGAAATTCCCCCCCCCCCCCAAAAAAAAATGTAAAAATCAAAATTTTTATCATTTTAGGCCAATTTGTTTTCTGCTACATATTTTTGGTAAAAAAAAATCGCAATAAGCATATTGTGATTGGTTTGCGCACAAGTTATTATGTTTAATAACTAAGGGAAAGATTTCTGTCGTTTTTGGTGTTTTTTTTTTAACGAGTAATGGCAGCGATCTGTGATTTTTTTTTTGTGGGACTGCAACATTGCGGCGGACAGATCGGACCCTTGACTGACATTTTTGACACTTTTGGGAGTACAAGTAACATTACTACAGTAATCAGTGCTATAAATATGCACTGTTACTGTAAAAATGACACTGGCAGGGAAGGGGTTAATTTTTATTGGTGATCAAGGGGTTAATGTATGCCTGGTGCTTACCGACGTGTGTGGGGGGAGGGGACTGAGTGACACAGGGACAGATCGCAGGTTCAGCTATGCTGAACCCTGCAATCTGACCCTGCCTGTCACTTAGGAGATCTGCCCGCTTTGTTTACACAAGCGGGCGGATTTCCACACTCGATTCCCCGACGATCGGGGAAGAACAGCGGTGATCACCGCCGCTCCTCCCCTGGCCCGACTCCCGCAGTGACTGAATACAGCGGGAGCGAGCCTCCGGCGAGAGAGGGGAATGTCTGGCGCCATAGGTCTACGTCGCCAGACGTTATCGAGCCACTTTGCCGCAGTAGAGCTCTAGTGAGCAGCGGTAAAGTGGTTAAGAAGGCTTCTTTCAGCAGGATAATGCATCACAGAGCTCAGATCATCATAAACTGGTTTCATGAACATGACAATGAGTTCACTGTACTCCACAGTCACCAGATCTCAATGCAATAGAGCACCTTTGGGATGTGATGGAATAGGAGATTCCCATCATGGATGTGCAGCCAACAAATCTGCGGCAACTGTGTGATGCTATCATGTCAATATGGACCAAAATCTTTGCAGAATGCTTCCAACACCTTGTTGAATCTATGCCATGGAGAATTAAGGCAGTTCTGAAGGCAAAAGGGGGTACTAGCAAGGTGTACCTAAAAAAGGGGCAAGTGTAATATTAATGGACTCGTCAAGGACTATATACTGTTCTTTATGATCACATCATTTTGCACCTCAACTGTATCAATTTTGGTAGACATTTGCAGCCATTTGTGGTCATCTAGCCCCTAGTTTGACAGCACTGGGTGATCTTTGGGTGAGGATTAGGTCATTTCTGCCTAATCTAGGAGGGTGGAAATATTTTCAATGTTGAAAGCCCTTGTTTTTGCACAAGCTTACTTGGGAAATCTCCATGTGATGGGGACAATTCTATCAACTCCAGTTGACTTTCCTGTTGCCCTGTTCACCCAGCAGAGTGAAATGAAATGCCACGCTCATCCTTTTATGAAGAACATGTGACTCTCTGCCCTTCTTTCTTTGCTGAAGCCCTGGGTGCTTGAGCAGACAATCGCCCAACCAAAGTGTTGATGTGTGGTCATTCTGGTAAACTCTAACCATACTGACTTACACAGGGCTTTTCCTGTTCACTTAGGCAAGGGAAATAGGCAGTGGTGGAGTGAAGGGAAGATTAGTATAAAGAGTGTACTTCTTGGGGAGGAGTGGGCAATTTTATCAAACCTGTTACTTTGTCCTGCATGTGCCAAGAACAGGTTCACCTTAGGCCCCTTTCACACATACAGTCCGTTCAGTTCATCAGTTCAGTCACGTCAAAATGTATCAGTTTTCCATCCGTTTTTCATCCATTTTCCATCAGTTGTTATCCGTTTTTCGTCAGTTGTTATCTGTTTTTCATCCGTTGTCATCCGTTTTTCATCTGTTGTCATCCGTTTTCATCCGTTGTCATCCGTTTTTCATCCGTTGTCATCCATTTTTCGTCCGATCCGTTTTTTTGACGGATGAAAAATAGGGCATTCATCCGTTCAAAAAAACGGACATTGACGGAAGCGGATGATAACGGATGTTAACTGATGATCATCCGTTGTCATCAGTTTTTACATAGAGATACATTGATGTCCGTTTTTCATCCGTCAACGGATGGATGAAAAACGGACAAACGGACAGCATGTGTGAAAGGGGCCTCATACAGCCTGGTCAACAACTGTGCTTTGGATATTTTTAAAAATATTGTTTCTTTTTTTTTTTTTCTTTTTTTAGTACCTGTAACTTTAACAGACACAAGTGAATATGTTTTACTACTTTGTGAAGTAATTAAAGGGCAAAATTGAGTATCTAAAAAGCTAAATATGTAGTTGGTAATTTGTAGTCATTTTGTACTTAACGATATGTTCTCTATATACTCTTGAATGTTTACTGCTTTATGCAGTATTATGGAAATTGTCATAGGTCCGCTACTCAGTACCACTCATACGAAGTCTTATTTTTTCTTGATCCTGTTGTTTAATTATATCTGACATAAGAACTTATACATACTTTCTGTAACAATGACTATTGTTTATTGTTGTTTACCTCACTGTTAATATACGCTTTTGTACCACAATTTTTT
Source organism: Pelophylax lessonae (assembly GCF_965119305.1). Lineage (NCBI taxonomy): Eukaryota > Metazoa > Chordata > Amphibia > Anura > Ranidae > Pelophylax > Pelophylax lessonae. The sequence goes on along the minus strand of NC_138777.1, from coordinate 90,567,390 downwards.
CACCCTAAGGGCTCTTTCACACGGGCGGTCCGATCAGATCCGCCTATCAGTTTTTTAGGCGGATCTGATTGGATCCTCCATGCAGCTCTATGGGGCAGCGGGTGTCAGCGGAGGTCACCTCCGCTGACACCCGCTGCCATCCGCATCCGATCCTGTGCTGAAATCTGGACGGATGGAAACCCTATTTTTCCAACCGTTCAGTAATCGGAGCGGAGCGGATCTGATGAGAGCGGACAAGCTGTCCGCTCTCCTCCGATCCCCCATAGAGGGCAGCGGGTGCTGAGACACCTCCCTCTCCGCTCTGCAAGCGGAGACGGAGCTGTCATCCGCCCGGCTCAGCGGGGATCGCGGATCGATCCCCGCTGAGCAACACGGATCCGCCTGCGGAGGCGGACCGTGTGAAAGAAGCCTAATAAAAAAGTTTGTATACAAAATATATATATATATATATATATATATATATATATATATATATATATACATATATATATATTTTTTTTTTAAATAACTCTGACATGTACCTTTTCAAGTTTTGTTGCTATGTTATGCTATTCTGACCATATTAGTAGCTTGTTCTGATTTATATCTAAGTTTTTAGATGGTTTTCTATGTGATTTATATAATCTAATAATATGGTTATTTTAATACTTGGTGCCTAAAAAGTCCATGTTTCCTCACTGTACGATTTCTTGTTGCTACGTTACACATTACTTTTGTATTACTGTTATGCCATGACATACTTAAACTACCATTGTTAACTGTCTCGCTGGTAATCGATGCCCCCTTGCTGTGTCTGACTAAGTGACATGGAAGAGATAAGTAATGTTAGTTTTGGGTGTGTCTCATTCACAAGAAAAAACAAGAACTGTGGTGTATGAATAATGTCGACTCCTTTTTTTCTTTTCGTGTTACTAGTAGACATGAATACAGCAGTTGTTCTCGGCACAAATTTATGTGAATTTATATATTTTCCTTCCTTAATTATGACTAATTATTAAATCTAAAGCATGTCATATACACTTTGGTAGCTCACTTCGCTTAAGCTTTAGGTCTCATTCTCACAGGTGCAGAGCAGTACACCCCATGTAGACGGATGTGTTTATGTGCCCAGGAGGCATAGGTGGTCTGTGAAGCCACATGAAGACAGCCTGTTCAAAACAGAGTGTGTGACCAGGTGCAGAGCTGCAGTTTGTACGCTGGCCTGAATGTGGCACTGTGCTGCTTCCTCAGGTTGGCAGGTCCAAGCAGCCATCTTGGGGAGGCCAGAATCTTTTTTTGGATGCCAAAATCCCACAAGATTTGGGGAGCCAAAGGTGCTTGAATACCAGTTCCTGCATCATTTGGTGCCCCCGCAGTGTTGGAGTAGGTCAGGGATAGAGCCCAATTTGTTAGGGAGGGAGTAGGAGCAGTGTTAGGGAGGAGTATCTGACAAGGAGAAAAAGCATGGGTTTCCCCTTACAGGTTATCTCTTCTGTTGAATTCTTGTTGGAAAAAGTCTAACAAGGCTGTGCTTGAACTCAATATCAATTGATGTAGGATGAAGTTTCAAGCTACTCCCCTAAAAAAGGCCTCTAAAGAATCCTGTGAGAGCTGATGCAACAGTAAAGCTTATTATTATACTTCAAGAAGCAGTAGGGCAAGAGGAGACAAAATCCAGAGTAAAGGTCACTAAGGGAGATGTATGGCCATTGTTGAGGGAGGAGGCAAATTCACCCCTACTTCTTTTTCCACATTAGAGAGTTCCGCTGTAGGGATTTGTCTGAGTCATCCAATTCATTCTGGCAGTAAGTGTTTGCTGTCAGGTGATAATCTTGCCTGCATGGACCCTAACACAGATCAGAAGTGTTGGCGGTGTAGACAATGGGGAAATATTGCAGATGTGCTGGAGGGGAAGAAGATTATGATTGTACTCCCACCTTGGACCATCCCATACACACTGGGGATGCCATTCCCATTATAGAGAGATACTGAAACATTACTCCAGCTCTCTGTCAAAGAATCTGTTGCATAATTTGTTCCAGAGTAGGGCCATACAGGAAAGCAGGAGTCCTTGGGCTGCATCCATAATCCTTGTGAGAATAAAATGAAAGTCTACTCTTCTGTGTGAATTAACGAAAGTTAATTGCCTGCACCTATCACGATGCTTACCCCTTGTTGAAGGTGGTTAGGTCTTTAATGGCTCTGGGACAAGCTTGTTGTTTTTCTATGTTTGATCTACCTAGCTGATACTGGCAAATGTTCATTAAGGAACAAGTGTCTTATCATGGAAGGCCTAATACAATATCTGGGCCAGCCATATCTGGGAAAGTATCTCCTGATCCCACAAAACCAGGCGGTATGAGATAGGCCAGTTCCAAACACAGTTTCTAAACTTCACTCAGTTCTAGGGCTGGTAGGGTTCTACAAGCCTTATAGTCACAATTTCGCCCACATTTCTGCTTCCCTTGCACAATTATTGTGTGCACATCCAGCCCACTTGAAAGGCAAACTTCCTCCTCATTCCAATCTAGTTTTTAATCTGCCAAAGCATACATTTTTGAGAGACTAAGGAAATAATAACTACTACATCGCTTCTGGCATAGGTTAATTACACCAACCTTTCCATGTGTACACTAATGGCAGCTTTCATGAGCTTGGGGCTGTGCTTGCTCTGGAACTGGATGGGGTGGATCGAGTCATTGCCTATGCCAGTTTAAGGCTTATGGCCTTCTAAGCACAACCCACATAGCAATAGTTTCTTCAAGCTGAAGTTACTGCCACTGATATGAGCAGTAAGTGAAGGGTTTACAGAATATCTGTTTGGGGGAACAGGTGGTCATTTACACAGAGAACATCTTTCTAGCACACCTTGAAGTTGCCAAACTGGACGCCTTGGAGCAATGTTGTGTTACTCTCCTGGCTGGCTTGTCATGTGCTGTCCCGATTATCTGCATTAACGACCCCAAGGAGATGTGGATAAACATGTGGAGGAATATACAATTTCCCCCCTCTCAAACAGGAAATCTCAAAAGGCCTGCTACTACGGGTGTTCAGAATGGACAGCAACAACAAACTGTACCTGAAACATACACTGCAGCAGAATGGGCTGAGCTGCCAAGCTATGATCCTAGCATCTCTTAGTCTTTGATATTCCTGTCTAGGAAATGAAAGTCCTAAGCCCAGATGGGAATCTCATCCATACCGCATTGAAAAGCAACCCATTTCAGATCCCCTGTGTATGATGTTTCAGAAGACTAGGTAGGGCTTCTCAAGTTTTTACATTGGAATCTGCTGTGACCTTGTGTCTTCGATGCAGACTCCCTTCCATCACCCTCCACAACCCTTGTTGATTTAGGACTAAGAGATTTGCCCCCAATTTTGGAGGCTCCACTGAAGTGGTATATTCCTATTCCAATAAAGACTCAGTTTCTGGATCATGGGTTCAGGATGTTCTGCCATCTTTGCTTCAGGAGCTTTGGGTCATCCTGTTGAGGATGCTCCACCTTCAGATGATGAGGAGGGCGGAGGGTCCTGCTTTCCTGCAGGGGCCACCAGAGGACTTATGCCCACCAAATATTTTATGGATTTATGGATTCAATTGATTTTATTACTGTCTATGATACTTCGGTTGTGTATTATGCCGAGCACTGCATCCCTTAAGAGCGGGAAAGTGTGGACAAGTGTTAGGCTTCAGGTTGTACACAGACCTAATGTTGGTCTGTGCCAATTTCTCAGGCTGCCAGGAAACTGTTGAGGACTATTTTATCCCCTACTATCAGCTCCAGGCAGCCATCTAGGGTGACTGGCATTGCCTATTGGATGCTGAAATCCTGCAACATGCACAGACAACCAGTGCTTACATAGTAGGATCTACATAAGCTTGCTTGCTTAGAGAGCGGTACCAGATAAAGAGGGAAAGAGTAGGGTATGTCTTCTGCCAGCTTCTTAAAAGTCTCCCTCCATTAGCCAGATAAACTTCATAGACTTTGTGGGTCTCAAAGTGATTCAGTAATCTGGATACCTCCCCCAAAGGAAGCTCTCCCCAGGCATTCTGTGGTCTGTTAGATCAATTTACTGTATATTGCTATTGATAAAGTGTCTTGTTGTCAGACATTACCTCTCTGCTTAAAGATGTGCGCAACTTGCAGCATATTTGATGCCATTTCTGTAAACGACCTTATTTCTGTGACCACTGAATTTTTACAATACCAAGTACTGTTTAAGTACCAATGTAAGTTGACTCCTCCCCATGGGCGTCCGCAGAACTTTTTCCAGGGGGGCATCATTTTAACGTCAGCAACGCTCCGCCCCGTTTTCAACAATGTCATGAAGGGGAGGGGCTTGGTCATTATCACATAAAGCGCAGGCATTCAAAGGTTTGAGAAACCTGATGCAAAAGCAAAGCGTGCCATGCCTCTGTGCACAGGGCCACAAATCTCCTCAATTTCCTTGCCCCAGGCTCCTCCTCTCCTGGAATGATAGCACCGGGCCTGGGGCTGAGGACAGTGGTCCGCGCGGCTGCTGATGTCAGTCACCGCACAAGCCGCAACTCGCGAGTATTTATTTTTAAAGGGGAAAAATAAGTCGCTCTTTACCAGTTTTCAGAGCGCTGATCGCCGCTTACGTGACCCGCCGCCTCTCTCCCCCTCTCAGCCTCTCCTCCTCCCCTCCTCCTCCCCTCCTGACTGATGTCAGCGAGGAATCCTCTGCCTCGCCCACTGCAGGCAGCTGTCAGACAGGGAGAGGAGAGAGCTGGTGGGTCACGTGAGTGGCGATTAGTGCTCTGAAAACTGGTAAAGAATGGCATTTTTTTTTTAAAAACACAGACCAGACAGGATAGTATCAAGTGGTTTAACAACCACTTTAAAGGGGAAGTTGAGATTCCAGGGGGGGAGGGCACTTGCCCCCTCTTGCCCCCCCATGTGGACGCCCATGCTCCTCCCCCCTTTTTGAGTATACTGGTTAAGCCCTGCCCACATGCAAATATCAGTGTGAGAATGAGACATGGCTCAAAACATCCTCATATGAATATTGGGGAACCTCCTACTTGTTTGTTTTTAGGAAACTCTTCAATTAACAAGCCTTAATTACCCTCTTTCTCATATATAGGACCTGCTGACTATTCTGCATGGTATACCATGATCCAGTAACATATAGCCACTTCAGTTCAGACTGTAAAAAAAAGGTTATCCGTGGAAAAAATGTGGGTAAGCATAGACATAATAGGTTACCTTAAGTAATGAGCATATCAAGGCCTTATTTTTTTATCTAAAAAAGCCTGTCAATGCTCTAGAACACGTATGTCAAACACAAGGCCCGCGGGCCAAATGCGGCCCTCCAGGCCTTGTCATGTGGCCCTCACAGCCAGTTTTGCAGCCAGAACATGGCTGGAATGCCGTTCCGCCACCTCTGGCTCTCACTTCTCTCCTAAACTCTGCACGTAACGCCCTCCTGAACTCTGCACGTAACGCCCTCCTGAACTCTGCACATAAAGCCCTCCTGAACTCTGCACATAAAGCCCTCCTGAACTCTGCACATAACGCCCTCCTGAACTCTGCAATCTGTACATAGCATAGTCCTGAACTCTGCACATAATGCACTCCGTAACCTTGCGCTCTGTACATAGCGCACCCCAGATACAACTGGCCCTTTGAGGGCAACCATACTGCTGATGCGGCCCGCAATGAAATTGAGTTAGACACCCCTGCTCTAGAAGCACGTAGGCTTAATGGTACATTGAGTGAGAATTTCAGCTATTCATAAAGTTCAGAGAGGCACTATGATCCATATCCATGTCTCTACATGCGGAATATATGTTGATACTTGTTACTTGCCAGCTATCATCTAGGGTGATAGAATTGCATACTTATTTACACATATTTATATATCCAACTTTGTTTCAGAGACTGGTTAAATTGGAGATACTCAAACACTCTTCACATACTAAGGCACATCCTCATCCCTGATCGGGTGTAGCATCCCTTTGGGTTCCTGCTCCTTCAGCTCCCTTTCGGACATATTGTCTGCCACTGTATGGCAGCGCTGTTTTTAAGCAAGATGACATGACTTTGTATGTGAGTATGGTGTCTCCCAACTTGGGTCTTACATTTATTGAGTATCCACGCCCCATCTGTCATTCAATCTGTATGTCGACTAACAACATTTATTATATTTTCAGATATGCTTTTATACACATACTCCTGATGATTTGGCAATGCGACCCATGAAACACGTCAAGTTCAACGTTCAAAATATATTTATGTGCATACTGTTATTACCATGTCATGTTTTACTGATAATTTGCATTATTATGCTCATGTAATGATGTTTTACTTGGATATGTATTTATATGGTTACTATTTTACATTTTACGGTTTTGTTAATAAACCAGACGCATTGCATTTTAATGACACATTGAGTCCTTCTCATTTAAAGTCCCACCGAGCTCTCTTTTCCTGTTATGATCCAGTAACATATAGCCACTACAGTTCAGACTGTAAAAAAAGGGTTAACCGTGGAAAAAATGTGGGTAAGCATAGACATAATAGGTTACCTTAAGTAATGAGCATATCAAGGCCTTATTTTTTTATCTAAAAAAGCCTGTCAATGCTCTAGAAGCACGTAGGCTTTATGGTACAATGAGTGAGAATTTCAGCTATTCATAAAGTTCACAGAGGCACTACTTTCTGTGCTGCTCTGAATTACAAAGGTATTTACTTTAAACTTCTTCAAAATATATATTTTGCCCACGTTGGATCCTGGCCTGTTTACGCAAAATTCTAAAGACCTAACTGTGTGGAATCACTGTGGAAGGCAGAATTTACACACAAATGTTTTATTGGAAAAAAATGACATTTAATTGCCCTTCATACTGTTATAAAAGTGACTTGAGCCACTCCTTATTGCATATTTGCACTTTGGTACTCCTTCTGCTGATTATCATGATCAACATGTCATTGCCTTTTTGTATCATCTTTACAACCTTTGGCTTAAAAAATATATATAACCTTTGCCAGGAGTTTAAGTTCAATTGGTTTTTTTTTTTGATTCTACAATAACTTAGCAACAACTTTCTTGGTTTGCTGTATGTATTCTAGATCAAATAATTAAAGATAATTCTTCATAATACCAGATTTTCCCATTACATCACAACTTGCAATTACCTTCTTTCTGAGGGTTCCACCAGAGACTTATCATGATGTCCAGACAATGGTGCCGGTTTTTTAATATTAGAAAATATATAGAAAATATATTAGAAAATATTATTATTATATATTAGAAAATATATGACCTTTACATAATGCCTACACATTGTATAGAGTAGAGAGCCAATGTATGACCACCTAATTTTGACCTTCAGGCTGATATAAAAAACAAACAGAAACAAAGAAAGGGCGCACCGACCTAGCGCATTATCCTCAATAATAGGCTTTATTCACGCAACATATAAAATGGCTACTCACAAACACAGGTGAAAAATGATCATAACCAGCTCAGTTGCTCCAGTGTCAGGAATAGTCCATATGTTAGTCCATAATCCAATAAGATGACGGCTGACGCGTTTCGAGACTCAGCCTCTTCCTCAGAGCCACTGTGTCATGACCTACTCATCTGAGCTTGTTATGATCATTTTTCACCTGTGTTTGTGAGTAGCCATTTTATATGTTGCGTGAATAAAGCCTATTATTGAGGATAATGCGCTAGGTCGGTGCGCCCTTTCTTTGTTTCTGTTTGTCTTTAGTATCGTTGGACTACCCCAGTCCTTTTTGGGCAGCAAGACCTTACCCATCCAAGACGCCCTCTGTGAGTTCCGTGGGGAGTGTGGTCGGGGAGCTTGGATTCCTAGCGCAGGAGAAGGGTGGTATCACCTTGTTTTTTTGGAGCTGATATAAAAAACATCAGGTCAATGTACTTAGGTATTCATAAAAATAATCAATATATATTTAAATGCAGCTAGTGTACTTGAGGTCAAACAGGAGAGCAAATGTAATAACAGAAAGAGAAAATAGCATGATGACTCATCAGTGTGCTTCTGCTCTTTCACTGTCCATTCACAAGCTTGGGGCAAGGAGGTGGATAGGTTGTATTGTATAACTGATGCAAAGAAAAGGCAGGTGTATGCAAATCTGATGACTGGATGGACAGAAATATAAATTCTGGGGCAGGTAGACAGCTCTTGTTTATGCTTTTCAGTGGTGTATTTAGCTGTTTGCCTGGAGTTTAACTTGAAGTCTTCCCTCCTTTGCCCACACAGATACCCCATAGCTGTGCTCTTCCAATGCTGTGGGCGTTAAATGAGCAGCTGAACCCATCACAGGCAATTGCCAACTACAGTATGCCTGCCCTTTCCACTTCCCTGCTCTATTCATAATTGATATACTACTACGTTCCACAATGAAAAGCACTCTATAAATGGAGGATGGGTGGATGAATGAAAGGTTTACCTCCTCAATTCATAGAGCGCTGCTGGGGGAGTATCCTAGGGGGCAGAAGAATGAATAGATTAATAAACATAGCAGTCACTAACACAAGAGACAAGAGTTTGTATTCATTGCAAGTACTGTCCCTTGTGCTGATTTAAAAAAAATAACATTCCACTGAACATCGGCTTGAAAGATGTGGTCTCAGAAGGTATTGTGCTGATCTTGACTTCATTACTTAGCGAGTCACTCATCTAAAGCAATCGTGCAGCCAGTAATTCCTGAAAAGCCTGATTTCTTCTCCTGTATACTTGTGCCAGGTGCAGGTGCAGAAGTAGTAAAACTAGGGTCAGGCTGACAATCCCTGAACCTGCACCGTTAGAGCTGTTAGCAATGGTGGCACCAATATTTTTATCATTACAAGGTTACCTTTAATCATCCAATGGACTGGTACAGAAGTTGTAAGTGCTGTGATAGAATAGTAAACCATTTAATCAGCCAGGGTCATTATTATGATAACTACAACTTGTTTCTATCAACTGGCTGACTTGCACTTTGAATGAGAACTCAGATAAGAATATTTTTAGGAGTCCATATACATCTAATTAAAAACATAAAATGAAATGCAACTAGGTAAGTGTAAAAACCAGCCCAAAGACTTGCCCTGCCAATGTGTTTTTTCCCCAAAGTCCTCTTTGGTGGCACAGAGCAAAAATGTGTAGTAGCCCAGCTTACAGAAACTTTTCACTTTTTCCTATCTTGAATCAGAAGCAACAGAGTAAGATTTTTCATGGTATGCTGTGAAATATGTTCCTTTTTTTATGAGTTGTAAACTAAGGCTGTTTCCTAAGCGATTGCTGGCTTTTATTACATGTGGTCACCCATGATGGTGAGGTCTCCTACTGTCAGTGAGGAATTTGGACTTTACTTTATTTCTTGATTTATTATTTTTTTTTAAATAAAGCTGGTTGTAGCCAGTATGGAAATCTGAACTGCTGTTTGGATTCTTACATTTTGAACCAAAACCTCTATTGAGACTGCTATCCCTGCAGGCCTAACACAACCAAGTGATTACTTTTATCCTGGGATATATATGGTATCAGGACAATATCCCCCGGACAATATCCCCCCGGACAATATCCCCCCGGAAAACATCCCCCTGGACATAATCCCCCGGGACAACATCCCCCCCGGGACAACATCCCCCGGGCAATATCCCCCGGGACATAGGGTTAGGGTTAGAGGGGGGATATTGTCTAGGGGGATATTGTCCAGGGAGGATATTGTCTGGGGGGATGTTGTCCCGGGGGGATATTGTCCGGGGGGATGTTGTCCCGGGGGGATATTGTCCGGGGGGATGTTGTCCAGGGGGGATATTGTCCGGGGGGATGTTGTCCAGGGGGGATGTTGTCCAGGGGGGATATTGTCTGGGGGGATATTGACCGGGGGATATTGTCCGGGGGAATATTGTCCTAGAATCATATATATATAGTATATTATGTTTTTTGTGCATGAAATACATGTTTGTTTTATCCCTGTTATCCCTGGGCCATATATCATCTTTCTTGTCATGCTCGATGCCTCCAAATAAGCCAAACATTTTTTATTTTAGTTTAGTACAGGCAGGGAATATTTATTTATTTAGTGACCCAGTGACACCAGTTCAAGAAATTAGGAGAATAGAGGTTATAGGGATACCAAAGCGCACATAGGTTCTAACTCTTCCTACTCTACTAAATACAATTATCCATTACTTGCTGACCCTGCGAAACACTATAACCAGGTCACAATGATGCTTTTACTTACTTAGCTGCTAAGGTTCTTCATGTCCTCATCCCCTCTCATGTTCTACGTTAAATACAGAGAGAAATTTAAAAAATTTGTATGGAACTGTCCAAGGCCTAAGTTACCCCACACCACTATAAAGCTGTCAAAACTCACTGGCAGCCACATGTTATCAGATACTACCAAGGCTCCCTATTTGCTCACTAATGAAATACCAATCTATTCAAGAAACCGCGATAAGCCTAAAATCGTTTGATATCGACACTACATAAAGTACAGACAATCTCCTTCGGATCTTACCTAAGGCAGATGAGACATTTCAAACCCCATAGCAGTTAATTCCCTTGGAGGTATGGATAATTCATTAAGGCTTTAAGACCTGGTTTACTCAGAGTGCCACTTGCCTACACCAACTTTGCACTGAGGATCAAACGTTTTTCTACTCAGGAGGATTCAATATTTCCCATTCTGAACTCTTCAGATATCTCCAAGTGATACATTATATTACAATTACAATTACATATTTTTTTGTTAACTCCCCCCCCCCCTTTCTGTTAGTACACTGTCATGCATTGGAATCGTTGCCCCTTGTTTGGGATGGATGCACTACCATGGGGGTTTTTCATGTTTCGGGGCTGCGATGTTGAATCTGCCACCCCCCCCCCACTGCCCCTCTCCTGTGGGCGGTGGGAGGGGTTTTATCATCCAACATCGGCGTCATGCGCTTTTCACCCTGTCCCGCGGCCACTCTGTGGACCGCGGGATTTCTGGTCGCATTAACATCTACGCCATTGGGAGTGGTTTTGAGTGACCGGCTTCCGGCACACGCCGGATACCGGGTCCACCACTTCCTCCGGCGCTTGTATGACGCTGGCGGCGACCCGCCACACCCCCTCCGGGATAGAAAGCTTGACGAGCTCCTTCATACTATGCCTTTCAGCCTGCACACTTCACACTTCTGCCAACAGTTTGCTTTTGTCCAGACCACTATGGTAAGGGTTTATCTTTGCAATGGCTACATTGCTTTTTCTTTCACACACTTTGTGCTTCTTATCACCTTCACTAATTTCTTGTCAACTATTTTTTGATATAGTGCTGACACTTTCTTGTCACCCCCTTTTCCTCTTAATTTTATTATGGCCAGTTCATGGTGTACCACATGGTTCACACACATCTGTGTGTATAATTATCACAGTTATTTTTCTTCCTCCCTCTATTAACGTCCTTACACGTGTTCATTACTTATTGTTTATAAATAAACCCTCTCCATTCACACCTGGTGCGTTTTCAGCTCCAAAAACGCTCAAAAGAAACGCTTCCAAAACGCCCAACAAGTAAAACCCCATTCATTTAAATGGCCCCTGTTCACATCTGAGCGTTTTGCAAAACGCCTGTAGCTGAAAAAAGTACATGAGCTTCTTTTTGGGCTGATTACCAGCGTTTTTGATAGATGTCAATGAAAAACGCCTGAAAAAATCGTGGTAAAATCGCGGTAAAAATCGCTGTAAAAATCGCGGTAAAATCGCGGTAAAAAATGCTACGCTCAAGTGTGAATGCAGCCTAATAATAATCTATTACAATATTCATAATATTTATCTCTATTATTTATAAATATACTGTTTTGAACAGAACACGTGTAGTAAGGGATTTATTCACCTTTTCACTAATCACCCCCTTTCTTTTGGTCAGCTCGTCCTCTTTTCTCCCCTTGGACCATGTGGCGTATTACCCACCTCAGTCCCGGATCAGACATATACCGTTTCTGTAAACAAAAGAAAGAGAGCGCACACTGCCCTAGTGTAACACCATTTAATGAAAATAATTAAAGCCATAAAAACAGGTACTAACAAACAAGTATAGTGTCATGCATGGAAATGATATCCCCCGATCTGATGTGTGTAAGGTACTCTCCTCCTTGCCGGTGGCTCAGCTGTTCATTCCCGCAGTGGTACGTGGATAACGTCCAGCTAAGGCAACCACCTCGGATGACTCAAGGTAGCTCAATGCAGTGCGCCTGCGCATGGTCCAGCCGCTCGCTGCACACTCTGCAAGAGCTGGATACTGTAGCCAACAGTGCGGTTACACAGAGGAGAGATCCCCAATCAGGACCCAGGACATGACATTCATGGGGTTGCTTTGGTTGAGACCTGAAGAAGGAGTCCATGCCTCCGAAACGTTGTCTTTAGCAACCCCATGAATGTCATGTCCTGGGTCCTGATTGGGGATTCATTTTATACATGCTGCGTGATTGCCTTTCATCATGGAGCATCAATAAATCCATATTCTTACATACCATCTCCTTCATTCATTACATGCAGCATTGACCTCATTTAAAGTCCCCCTTTTCCCCCTTTTTTCCCCCCCCTTTTCCTTTTATGCTTCGATATAGATATAGGGATGAAGGTCCCTGCTGCGATGCCGCAGATCAACTTTTAATTTTTACTATTATATTACAAGCACAATCATATTTATTCCTCATTTCTCTTTTATACTACTTGAATCTAAATGACCACCACTCCAGAGGCAAGGTCTCTTATCTTTACTTGTCCATCCTTCCCTTCTCTACCACCACACAAATGCATTTAAATGGGAGGAGAAGCTCAACTAATGGCTGGCGGCTAAGGACTGGCCTCAAATCTGTCATTCAGCAAAATTTAATGTAAATGCTTTGGATGTAAAATTATAAATGAATCTCCTATTGGTATTTGACACTGTATTTTCTTGTGTGGCCTGAATCATCCATGCGATGTTGTAGGGTTTGAAATGAAAAAGGCACTTTCCATCACATATGATGGTAATTCCCAGTTGCACGTACAAAAGCACCTACTGAATGCTCAGTATGTTTTCCAACTCTGCCTCAATGAGGACCCCGTGAAAGAATTACATCCTAAAAAAACAAAGCAGGACCCACACTCTAAATTCAAGCTAATGATGTCCATTATTACTGCAGCTAAACAAACCATAGTGAAAGCATGAAAGTTAATATCTTAAATCCACAAGAAGTCAAAGTGAGGGTCCTTTGAGAATGTGTGGTTTCCATGGATACAACATTAGTTACCACCAAACTTTGATTGCAGCCTCTTTTTATTTTTTAACAAACAGAATGTTCCTTTATTACCAAGCAAAGACATGGTACAACATCAGTAACATGGAAATATTCAAAGTAACAGTGTCACTATTGCAGCCTCTTTAACCTCTGAGCATATCAACGGTGCCTCTCAATGGGCTTTGTATTACGTGGACTTCTAGAATTCAGAATTGTACTATACTAGCAACATGCACTGTAACCTTGTACTGCTACTTTCCGAAGATGGGCTTTCTTTGCACTATTTGTTTGTAAAATTGTTGAACTCTTTATAAAAATTTAGAGCAGAAAATTAAGAGAAATATCCTCAATGGGGATACAAGCAGCAATAAAATCCAAGGAGTGCAGGGACAAAAGCACAATGTATAAAATCCATATTACATTTTATTAAAACTATTGTACTAGAAAATCCAACGCATTTTGGGGTTTCAGAGATGAGGGTAACAAGCATAATCACTCCAGATAAAAGTAGTATTAAATTCAAAAGCACTTATTTATAAATGCAGGGTACCAATTCTTAGATGTGATGGCTGTAATAATTTTCCTTTTTAAAGTAATATAAAAGGCAATTAAAAAAAAATAACAAACATGTCAGACTTACCTGCTCTGTGCAGCAGTTTTGCATAGAGCAGCCCTGATCCACCTTTTCTCAGGCTCCTGGCCCCTCCCTTCTGCCAAGTGCCCCCAGAGCAAGTAGCTGGCAATAGGGGCACCCGAGCAGCCTCGCTCCTGAGTGAAGGCTCTGCGGCCCCGCCCCCTCTCTGTCTTGATTGGCCCACTGGCTGTGATTGACAGCAGTGGGAGCCATTGGCAGCCAATGAGGAAGGAAAGTTCCCAGTCTCCTGCACATTGCTGGAGGAAGATCGGTCTCAGATAAGTATTAAGTATTATGGGGGGGCTGGAGGAACTGCTGCACTCATGCATAGAATGCAAGAAGGTAAAAACCTTCAGCCTTAACAACCACTTTAAGCTTTCCTGCTTCTATTTTTAACTGGTGATCTACCCAGTAAGTCTTTTGTTTATCAAAAGAACAAGATCTCCAGCAGAATGTATCAGTTACAGACAGTGCCGGATTTAGACCTTGGGGGGACCGAGGCACTTAGAAATGTAATTATACGACAAATAAAAAAGGGAACTGAAATAAATTAAAAACCACATTTGTTCTAAAAAAAATATAAGTTAGGTTTCAAAGACGACACTTGTCTGTCACAGTTATGCATCACACTACACAATTTACAAAATCTCTTTCTTCCTGTATTTAGCATCTGCAAAATCTTTACCTAACTCATAAAACTGTATCATCTTGAGGACACTGCTCTTGACACCAGGAGGCACAGAGCACCTAGTCTATCCTCAATAATTGAATTTTATTCTCATCTGACCACCTTAAAGTACAACTAAAGGCAAAATATTTTTTTTCAGTTTTGGATTGAGTGGAGAGAGAGATTAGAACACCTGTCAGTTTTTATTGCTCTCTGTGCCCCCATTAGGGCGATTCCTCCTCTCTATTTGTCCTGTTTACCATTATCATTGAAAGTGAAAGTAAAAGAAAATCCCAAATTTTGGGTTGTCCCCAGAAAAATAATAGAGGGGAAATCTTCCAATGGGGACACTAGTTCTGGGAACCTAGGGGTCACCAAGGAATTCCTTTAATTTGCAGGAATTTCCTCTCACTTCCTGTTTGACTATGGGACAGGAAGTGAAGGAAAATCTCCAAAATAGGACACAGATGGCGGAAAAAAATCTGTCAGAGGATATAACAATCCTTTGCTCTATCCAAAATTAAAACAAAAGTTTTGCCTGTAGTTCTACTTTAAACACACCTTGAAGATTCTGAGGCTACATGGAAAAAGGTGTTATGGTCAGATGAGACTAGAATTTTATTATTTGGCCTCAACACCAAACAATATGTCTGGTGAAAATACAATACAGCTCACTATCCAAATAACACCATTCCTACAGTAAAGCATGGAGGTGGTAATATCCCCTTATGGGGGTGTTTCTCTGCAGCAGGGACTGGAGAACTTGTCAGGATAGAAGGAAAAATGGATGGGACAAAATACCATCAAATTATTGAGGAAAATCTGTTGCCCTCTGCCAGAAAGTTGTCAATAGGAAGAAGGTTTACCTTCCAATATGGCAATGACCCAAAGCACACAGCAAAACAGTGGTTAAAGGAGAAAAAGGTGAATGTCCTCGCATGGCCTAGTCAGAGCCCAACCCCATTGAAAATCTGTGGAATGACTTGAAGACTGCAGTCCACAAATGGTCACCATTAAATTTAACTGAACTTGAACAATTCTGCAAGGAAGAGTGGGCAAATATTGCAAAGTCTAGATGTGCAAAGTTAGTAGAGACAAATCCCAACACACTAAAGGCTGTAATTAAAGCAAAAGGTGGTTCAACAAAATATTGACATAAGGGGGGTGATCCTTTTTCCAACAAGTGATTCTGTTGATTTTTTTTTTTTTTCTGACATGTTGGATGTTAAAAGTTTCAAAAGTAAATGCAGCTGGATAAAAATAAAAAACTGTCTGTCTTAATTTCAGGCTGCAAAGCAACACAATAAGATTATTTAAAGGGGGGTAATTATTTTCTATTCCTACTGTAGCTGTAAACCCAATCACTAAAATCTCATATTATCTTTAACATGTTAGATTAATGTCAAAAGTTATTCTTAAAACTGTACAGATTTAATGAAAATAATAATCAGCAATCCTGCGATTAAGGTTCCTGTTTAGGCACTTCCTGTTTTGGGGTAACAACACTCTCCCTGTCGCTTAATTGCTGTCTTGCGTTGTCACCTTCTCATTCACGTCCGGTGGAGACTATAATGTGTTGTTCCAATGCTTATTGCACAGGAATCTTCTGCCAACGTCAGCATCAAAAATCTACCCTGGGCAGTAAAACACAACTACTGCTGAAGTGCATGCATGTAGACAGGAAGAGGCTGCAAAACAGACTGAAGAGAATAAAAAAATAACTAAAGTGTAACTAAAGCAAAAAAGTTTTTCTTTCCCTATTTTGGATAGAGGAATGGATAGTTACAAGCCCCATCATTTTTATTTTTTTTTCCCATCTGTGTCACATCGGGGAGATTTCCTTTCATTTCCTGTCCCATAGCCAAAGTAGGAAGTAAAAGGAAATCCCTTCAAAGTGTGTTACCAGGGTCCCCATTGGAAGATTTCCCCTCTGTTAGTAATTTATTAATTTCAATGATAACAGTAAACAGGACAAATAGGGTAGATCTTCCTAATGGGGACACAGACAGCAATAAAAACTAACAGGCAATCTAATCCTTCATCTAAAAAAAATAAGTTTTGCCTTTTATTACACTTTACACATTGTAAAAATATAATTTCTCAAAGAAATACACATAAAAAAATAATTTATCAGTAAACAGCGTTTTAGCAAACTAATGTGATTGACTAAGATTTACATCTATTTTAATTTACAAGTATATTATTGTTATTAATCTCTTGACAAACCATTTTGTAAATTATGTAGAGTAGAGAAAATAGTGCATGCATATATTACAAGGGGAACAGGGAAGAGATCTGAAAAATCACATGGATATCAGAGGAGGGTTTTTGCAGGATTAATGGTTAGCGCCCATAGGAACCCCCTCCCCAAGCATATTGCCTATGTTATCTAGGGGTTGAAGTTCTCAGATGGATGCTCTGTCACTAATTAAAGTATATGGCACCAGTGATAAACACAACCAAAGGTTAGTGTCATAAAACAAAGGCACAGGACAAAGTCACGCAGGAATACACAGGCTGGCACCAACAGCAATAACGTGTATACTTAGGTGCCATGTTGAAGTCACATTTGGTTCCGACAATTTTAAGCAAATAAGGGAAATAAATACGGAATTACTAACAGGTGAAGAACAAGAAGGAAGGTTTTTTTTTTCTTTTATAGAAAGTTCAGCAATTCACAGTTAGAAATAACTTGACTATACAGGTTTATCCTGACAGTTTAACAATCTACATCAGGGGTCCTCAAACTATGGCCCTCCAGTTGTTTAAGAACTACAATTCCCATCATGCCTAGTCAAGTCTGTGAATGTCAGAGTTTTACAATGCCTCATGGGATGTGTAGTTCTGCAACAGCTGGAGGGCCAGAGTTTGAGGATCCCTGATACATGTATACCCTGCTTGGCTTCATCACAAATCTTGTCACATGACATATATGGGGTTAAAACCTATGTAATTGAGATGATTGACACAGTGTTGCCGATTTTGACCAGATTGGACAATGATGAGGATCTCCCCTCTACATGTTAGACGACATAATTGCATAGACTTAGAACAATCGATTGAGAATGATCTTAAAGAAATCATTGTTTGGAGGTTTCATGTCATCCACTTGGACTCTATAACTAGGTTTATTAAGAGTCATATGTGCTACCCTCCATGGCAACCAATCAGAAGTGGGCTAACAGAAACTTACAGAGGTCAGATATGTGATTGGCTGGTGTGGATTATTGAACCAATACTCTTGCCCTGGGTGTAGGAAGGGTTGCCTACAGTATATAGTATTGGCTCTTTTCTGGGCTCAGTGAAAGATAATATTTAGCAACAGACATATATAGTAAGTGGCAGCATGGAGACCAGGGAAGCTGCAAAGTGCCTATATCAGGGACCAGGGATCCTCAAACTAAGGCCCTCCAGCTGTTGCGGAACTACACATCCCATGAGGCATTGTAAAACTCTGACATTCACAGACATGACTAGGCATGATGGGAATTGTAGTTCCTGAACAACTGGAGGGCAAAAGTTTGAGGACCCCTGGCCTATATACTCCTACTATTTCAAGATGTGTGCAGTAGCGTATTTGGGTTTCCTTTGCTGGTGAGGATGTTGTTGTGCTAAACATGGTGACAATGACATCATTATATGCCAGCAAAAGTAGGGGCATAGTGCAAAGGTATCCCACCATGCTTCAAGCTTAGGAACCAAATGGTACACTTATGTATAGCTGGTCTGTATGTAGAATCATCAAGTTATAGATGTTAGCCCATAATCTTCGCATCTTGCATGCTAAACATATACTTTTTGTATTATTTTCAAACCTAAATAAAATGCAAGCAAACTGAGATAACGAAAATAGCCACATTATTAGGTACACCTGCTAAAAAACACAAGACATGGTCAAAAGGTTTTATTGCTGTTCAATACAACATTATGAGAAAGATACGTGAAATAGGAAAAAACTTTGTAAAATGATTGTTGGCACGAGGCACAAAATTACTGATAGCCTGGGATTTTCACACACTATGGCATCTATTTACAGAAGATGGGGCAAATAATATCCAGTGATCTACAGTTTTGTAAATGAAAAGCAAAGTGTAGTAGGGCAGGGGTTGTGTGGTGGTCACGTTCTCCAAGCAAGGGCCACATGAGAGACCTACCCCAGGGTGTGTTCTTCTGGGCTACGCTAGGCACTTGGGATAGGGTCACTGCACCACACATGCTTTGTGCTATTTCCATCAATGCCCTGGGACAAGGCATGGGGGAATTATCATACTGACAATGTACACCTTCTCTGTAACTTGCATTTTAAAAGGGACATGCTGAGCTTTGTCCACATCCACCTGTCTAGCATATCACCTCTATCTCTCCTCCAGTAACGGTATGGGGTCCCACCGTGCACCTAGCACAGACTCCATGCATGCACTTAACTTCAATTAACACAGGTTGAGGACCTCTGTAGTGCAAGTCTTCTCCCATTGCTATGGGAGCTGGACCACTCACAGAAAGAGTTCCTACAGTAACTTTCTCCTGCAAGAGGTTATCCTACCTATTTAAGGCACACGCTTATGACAGGCTGCTTGGTAAACTTCCCTTACCCTACGTAACCACTTGTGTCTTCACACTGCATTAATGCCTTGTATTGATGTCTTCATACCCCAAAGTACCTTAATGACCTGAACTGTGGAAAGGTGCTGGTTACTTATGGCACTTTTTCCCGCTGCAAGTACCGGCTCGGCTCTACTCGGCCCTGCTTGGCCCTGCTTGGCCCGGTTTGCTTTTCCACTGCTGGTACCGCATGGTACGGTGTTGGAACGGTTCGGTACGGTACGGTATGGTTTGCTTTTCCACTAAAGTAGTACTAAAGTTAAGTGGGTGGGATAACAACGGGGTGGGTGGGATTCTCTGACCAATCAGTGGCTAGTAGTGACTGCATGCAAAGGATTGTGGGATATGGTACCGGGTATGGTACCTGTTGGAACCACAATCGAGTAGGTTCTGTTTTTGAGAGCCGTACCGTTCGGTTCCATGCAGTGGAAAAGCGCCGCCGTACCGTACCATACCGAACCGTTCCTACACTATACCATCCGGTACCAGCAGTGGAAAAGCACAAAAGCGAGCCGAACCGTTTGGTTCCATGCAGTGGAAAAGCGCCATTACATTACACCCCTTTAGTAAATCCAGGCAGGAAAAAAGTTTCAAGTTTTGCTTAGAAAAATGGCAAAATGCATCCAACATATAAGAACAGTATTTTTCCTACATCCCTAATCCTAACTACTCAGGCTATGTGCTGCCCCAGCACACCTTCAAAGGTAGAATCCATGTACGATAAATAGGATCCATTAGTGGCACTTCCCAGTGTTGGAATCTTTGGGAATGAACCCCAGGTCTTGAGGACCTTCTACATTAGGACAGTAGCAAGCGATATTCCTTTGCCCTTCCCAGGTGCGGCTTTCTGATCTTCTCCCTCACAGGGTTCACTTACAGGCTCTCAGCTACCACCCACACCTTCAGGCTCTCAGGCCCGGGGGGGGGGGGGCGGGAACTCTCCACTCCGGACCGCTGTCCCTCTTTTATATCACAGGAGCAGTGGGTCCGACCCAAACAAAAACCCACCACAAACCAAAGAACTGGGAAAACATTACCTCCCACCCTCCCATACGGGACAACACCTAACTGGCATATTTTCAACCCGCTTGAAAAGTAGGGAGGTATTTGCTGCTTGCTACACTTATGTCCAATAGCAGCTTCTTTGAATGCACAAAACATTTAATCTTGAACATGATGGGGGGTTACCGCAGTGTAAGATCACTCTAGGGTTATTTCCTGCCATATAACAACATATTATTCAGGCTACAGCAGGCATTTGATCTCCAAAAATAGACAGATGAAGATTCAGAAAATGACTGTTCATGCGACTCTTATTGGAGGCACAGAAAATCACTGTAGTATTGTGCTCACTGTTGGCAGTGCCTGTCCTTTAATATAGCCACAAGAACAGAGTAAACAGATACTGAATATGCTTCAGTTATAGACAGAAGTAGTGTGCCTAAAATGTATTCAACAGTGATGGCCCGTCCTGTCCATTAGGGGCGCAGGGGCGCCGCCCCCCCATCCATGCATCCAGCCCCCTAATCTACATGCAGGACGCCGGATGCATGGATTCCAATAGGGATTTTTTTTAAGGACCTGAATAGAGCCAGAGGGCTTAGGGCGCAGAGCAGGAGGTAAGGAAGCTGGCTGTCTGGCTTGCCAGCCGTCCGTCCGTCTGGAGGAGGGGTGGTGGATTTGACTGGCCGCTGTTGGTTTTGTCGCCCCCCCAAATTTTCATGCACCAGCCTCCACTGGTATTCACCAGTGCCTATGATCTCCTGGCATAAAGTGTGATACAGACAGTACACCTTTTCCCAGGGTCTCAGCTGTTGCAGGTTAAGGTGCTGCCACTGGGCCTAAAATCCCCTAGGTACATGTTTCTTAGTGAAAAGCATAGGGTCAAGTATGGTTAGAGACCACGTTAGGTAATGACAGCTAAGGTCCCTTTTTCACATAAATATGGTGCTCATACAAGGCAAAAGGCTTTCAGAGTTTAGCGCTTGCATGAATTAACCTGCAGTGACACATCTGTGCAATTATACATGTTTGTTAGAGATTTCAGTTTTATCTCAAGGCTTTAGTGCAATAAGGAAATTGAATGTCAGCCACCTTTGAAACATAAAGATCATGAACTGTACACTCCAAAAAAACTCTGCCAGAGCTTTGCAACCAGATTACAAACTCTACTTAAAGGGCAACTACACTTTCGTGGGGAAAAGAAAATGGCAAATAAAAATAAATAAAAATAAAATAATAAAGTGTATACAATTATAACACAAGTCATATTGTAGTTGAATGTTATTCAAAGCTGCATCTTTTCAATCTGCAGTCGCTTTAATTTCTGAAAATGCAATTCAATATGGCTACCTGGAGGAGTTCTGTACACACTCTGTGTACAGAATGCACCCCAGACACATCATTTCCTGCTTGTGTGATTGGCTCACTGATTTTCCCAGAAGTCTGCACTAAGATATAAGTCAGACTTCAGGCATCCCCTGCAACCAAAAAGGTCATTTTTGGTGAGGTACCCCCAGTAGGAAACCATGTCGAAAAGGATGCAGACCCTGCAGTTTTCCTTCTTGGAGCCCTGCAGGTGCAGCAGCTGATTGATAATCATGAAACCACACCCATTAGATTGACTTACCACATGGACACAAACACACAGGGATTTCTTCACAATAACAAAATGTACTTTTGTAACTCCCTGCAATGTACTTTGAAAACCCAGAGGAGAAGGTTTTTTTCTCAACAAAAGTGGAGTTACTCTTTAATCATGCTTTCTACAAGTATTATAACTTTATACTATTGTGAAAGAAAATCATCTATAACTGTTTGTTTCCCAAAGGGCCAACCTGGTCAAATAAATTTGTATGTATACACATTCAAACTATAGAAGACTGGTACAAAGAGATAATGTGTGAGGTTGTAGGTATTGTAGAAAACAGGCCCACTATACATGAATCAGCATTCACAAGAGTCACCTGCCAATCCATTCATCACAATAAGAAGAAGCTGATACCCAAAGGACAACTTAAACTTATTGTAAAAGGCTATGATACTACGGGGAGAATTTATTAAAACTGGTGCAACCAGAATCTGGAGCAACTGTGCGTGGAAAACAATCAGCTTCCATCTTTAACTTGTTCAGTTAAGCTTTTTAAAATGTAAGATAGAAGCTGATTGGTTGCCATGCACAGATGCTACAGATTTTGGCTGTTCCAGTTTTGATAAATTCCGCTCTTCCTTTTTTAAAAAACCCTCTATATTTTTTGGTCCTTTTCTCATTTAATAAAGTAAAATAACCGCGCTAAACCACAAAAATTCAATCTGTGAGGAATTGAATAAAACAAAGCTGCAGCTACAGTAGGACACACCAAAAGTAATATATAAACAGGTAAAGCTGCGCTAAATGATATATGTGATAAACAAATACAGTGAATGATATCACTAAAGATATTAATAAAAATAAAGACAATGATATATCGAATAAATCATGTGCTCATGCAATTAAATAAATGAAGTGACATCCAATTATATCAGAAAGATAAACCACAAAGTCCAATCAATTATATAAATAAAGTCCAAAGATGAGTATAGCAGTGCTCGAAAGCAAACCTCCACCTCTCAGTAATGCTATCACTGTGCTGAAAGTGAATCACGCTATTGCGCTTACCAGAAAAAACATATATTCAGCCATATAGAACTCAGAGGGTGAATCGACCAGCTTAACCGGGACCTTTAACACCTCCACTTAGATCAGCAAGATGGCTCCACTCAGATCAGCCAGATGGTTGACCCCGTAACACAAAAATCCGGACAATCCACGATCCAGCAATGTTCATAAAGGAATGATAACCACCATAGTGAAGTACGTATAAATAAACATCTATTAAAAAGGTAGAAAACTCACATGTATAAGATTAAAACAGCGCTTATCAGCAGGATACAAAAAAACATACACAGCCGCCCGACTTCCGGGTATTATGTGGTGACGTCAGCACGCCTTCCCGACGCATTTCGTCATAGATGACGTCTTCCTGGGGACCTTTTCTCATTTGACTACACCAAAATCTTCTTCTGTGTGTTCTTTTTATGAAGGAGTCGGACACTATGAAACCTTCTATGAAACCTGAGGTCAATAAGGTCTTTAAAAGGGGCACATATTTGGGAGAAATACCTAGCATGATATTTAGGTTTACATTTGGAGATGGGAGCACAGGTCTAAAAAGACTGGTGAGGACTGGTGGAGATGCAGTGTTGTCACACCTCCATATTTTGAGCAAGTGAACCTGTGGAAAAATAAGAGGAAATTGGCAGAATTGGGTCTAAATACAGCTGGTGTTACTTGGTATATATGTAGTTTGGGGGATACACTTTGTTTTGCTGGGTATCCAGGAAAATTACCAAAATGACTAAAAATTACCAATATATCAACAAAGCATAACGCATGTACCACAATCAGTGTGATAAAAACCTTTAGTAAATCAATAACATTCTGGATTTGAAAATGTAATAAAAAATGCACAAAACTGCAGAAATACTGCATGTGGTAGGCATTAGTGAATTATA
The DNA here is from genome assembly GCF_965119305.1 of Pelophylax lessonae. Lineage (NCBI taxonomy): Eukaryota > Metazoa > Chordata > Amphibia > Anura > Ranidae > Pelophylax > Pelophylax lessonae. The sequence continues at coordinate 90,543,703 of NC_138777.1, read as the reverse complement.
GCTAGAATGAAATACCTGACAATAATCAATAAGCTGTAAAATGTAAATTAAAAGGAAATGATTGTCATTCACATTTTTTTTTTTTTGATAAATGTGAAAGTGGTTGTGTTAATATTTTTTTTTTTTTTTTAATCAAGAAAATGTTTTATTGTTTAAAACCCTTAATGTAACAATACAATATGGACGGCACAGTGGTGTAGTGGTTAGCACTTTCACCTAGCAGCAAGAGAGTTGCTGGTTTAAATCCCAACCACGACACTACCTGCCTGGAGTTTGCATGTTCTCGCTGTGCCTGCATGGGTTTCCTCCAGGTACTCCAGTTTCCTCCCACCCTCCAAAGACATGCTGGTAGGTTAATTGGATCCTGTATAAAATTGGCCCTACTGTGAATGTGAGTTAGGGACCTTAGTTTGTACGCTCCTTGAGGGTAGGGACTGATGTGAATGTGTAATGTATATGTAAAGCACTGCGTAAATTGACAGCGCTATATAAGTACCTGAAATAAATAAAATAAATACAATATAATACAGTCACAGTACATTGGCAATCCTCTCCTTTTTTGGGTTGCATTTGTGGGCATAGAAGTCATACAAATATTGGTATCTATATACGGTCAAACCATTACATACAGTGGCTTGCGAAAGTATTCGCCCCCCTTGAACTTTGCGACCTTTTGCCACATTTCAGGCTTCAAACATAAAGATATAAAACTGTAATTTTTTGTGAAGAATCAACAACAAGTGGGACACAATCATGAAGTGGAACGAAATTTATTGGATATTTCAAACTTTGTTAATAAATAAAAAAACTGAAAAATTGCGCATGCAAAATTATTGAGCCCCCTTAAGTTAATACTTTGTAGCGCCACCTTTTGCTGCGATTACAGCTGTAAGTCGCTTGGGGTATGTCTCTATCAGTTTTGCACATCGAGAGACTGAAATTTTTGCCCATTCCTCCTTGCAAAATAGCTCGAGCTCAGTGAGGTTGGATGGAGAGCGTTTGTGAACAGCAGTTTTCAGTTCTTTCCACAAATTCTCGATTGGATTCAGGTCTGGACTTTGACTTGGCCATTCTAACACCTGGATATGTTTATTTGTGAACCATTCCATTGTAGATTTTGCTTTATGTTTTGGATCATTGTCTTGTTGGAAGACAAATCTCCGTCCCAGTCTCAGGTCTTTTGCAGACTCCATCAGGTTTTCTTCCAGAATGGTCCTGTATTTGGCTCCTTCCATCTTCCCATCAATTTTAACCATCTTCCCTGTCCCTGCTGAAGAAAAGCAGGCCCAAACCATGATGCTGCCACCACCATGTTTGACAGTGGGGATAGTGTGTGTTGGGTGATGAGCTGTGTTGCTTTTATGCCAAACATAACGTGATATGATATGGACCAGTGCACAAAGCGAGGTCCATAAAGACATGGATGAGTAAGTTTGGGGTGGAGGAACTTGACTGGCCTGCACAGAGTCCCTTGACCTAAACCCAATAGAACACCCTTGGGATAAAATAAAGTGGAGACTGTGAGCCAGGCCTTATTGTCCAACATCAGTGCCTGACCTCACAAATGCGCTTCTGGAAGAATAGTCAAGCATTCCCATAGACACACTCCTAAACCTTGTGGAGAGCCTTCCCAGATGAGCTGAAGCTGTTATAGATGCAAAGGGTGGGCCACTCAATATTTAGCCTCGTCTAGAGATGATACACAAGCCCACAAACAGTTTGCTGAAGACAAGAATAGTAAGGGCATGGATTACTGGAACCATGTCCTGTGGTCTTATGAGACCAAGATAAACTTATTTAGTTCAGATGGTGTCAAGCGTGTGTGGCGGCAACCAGGGGGGGGAGTACAAAGACAAGTGTGTCTTGCCTACAGTCAAGCATGGTGGTGGGAGGGTCATGGTCTGGGGCTGCATAAGTGCTGTCAGAACTGGGGAGCTACAGTTCATTGAGGGAACCATGAATGCCAACATGTACTGTGACATACTGAAGCAGAGCATGATCCCCTCCCATCGGAGACTGGGCCGCAGGGCAGTATTCCAACATGATAATGACTCCAAACACACCTGTGACCACGGGGTGACCACTGCCTTGCTAATGAAGCTGAGGGTAAAGGTAATGGACTGGCCAAGCATGTCTCCCGACCTAAACCCTATTGAGCATCTGTGGGGCATCCTCAAACGAAAGGTGGAGGAGTGCAAGGTCTCTAACATCCACCAGCTCCGGGATGTCGTCATGGAGAAGTGGAAGAGGACTCCAGTGTCAACCTGTGAAGCTCTGGTGAACTCCATGCCCAAGAGGGTTAAGGCAGTGCTGAAAAATAGTTGTGGCTACACTAAATATTGACACTTTTGGGCCCAATTTGGACATTTTTACTTAGGTTGTACTCACTTTTGTTGCCAGCGGTTTAGAAATGAATGGCTATGTGTTGAGGTAATTTGAGGAGACAGCAAATTTACACTATTATACAAGCTGTACACTCACTACTTTACATTGTAGCAAAGTGTCATTTCTTAAGTGTTGTCACATTAAAAGATATAATAAAATATTTACAAAAATGTGAGGGGTGTACTCACTTTTGTGAGATACTGTATATTTACATATATACAGTATATGCTCGCCGGCCACTTTATTAGGTACACCTTGCTAGTACCGGGTTGGACCCCCTTTTGCCTTCAGAACTGCCTTAATTCTTTGTGGCATCGATTCAACAAAGTGTTGGAAGCATTCCTCAGAGATTTTGGTCCATATTGACATGGTAGTTGCTGCAGATTTGTCGGCTGCACATCAATGATGCAAATCTCCCTTTCCACCACTTTCCAAAGGTGCTCTATTGGATTAAGAACCGGTGACTGTGGAGGCCATAGGAGTACAGTGAATGGATTGTCATGTTCAAGAAACCAGTTTGAGCTGATTTGAGCTTTGTGACATGGTGCGTTATCCTGCTGGAAGCAGCCATCAGAAGATGGGTACTCTATAGTCATAAAGGGATGGACATCAGGGCCGGACTGACCATTGGGCACAGCGGGCATATGCCCGGTGGGCCGCCGAGGCCTCCGCTCCGAGTCCGGGCGCATTATAATGGAAGTGTCCGGCCGTTGCCGCTGCTGGCCCCTCCGCGGCTGATTCCGCGGAGTCTGAGGGCCGCCGCATTACCGCAATCTGGCCGCCCGCCCCGCCACTGTACCCGACTGCCCGGGCCCTGCATTACCGCAATCTGGCCGCCCGCCGCTGTCCCTGACTCCCCACTCCTGGCTAACTTGGCTCAGCCGGCTCCGCAGCGGCATCCAGCGTAGCTCAGGAGGGGGTGGAGTCGGTGGGTGGACCGTGTGACTGTGAACCGTCATGTGACTAAGGCCGGGGGTGGAGCTAGAGGCCGGCGGGGACCCCATGCTGTCTTGTCTTGAAGAAGCGGGAAGTGAACAATCGCCGGCGCCGCACACCGCAGAGTCGCAGACAGACACTGACAGTGTGTCTGAGACAGTGACTGAAGTGAGTCAGATTGTGGAGGAGTCGAGTGTCAAGTGTCACTACTAGTGCCTGCCCTGGAGCTGCATTACAACATTAAATAACAACAACACCATCACCACCCACGACCAGGACAGGAGCCAAGGCCTCAACAGCAGCAACAACAGGTAAGGAAAGAAGGGCAGCAGCATAATTTACAAACACAACACCACAGACCACACACCACTGTCACCGCTGGGATTTGTGGTTCTGGGTGGCCTCCGGCAGAGCAGTGTTCTGGTCTGGAACTTCTGGCTTAGCAGCAGGCAGGCCGCAGGCGTAAAAAACAGATAACAGCTACGCACTGTCACAGCACTGCTAGAAAACATGTGCCATGCCAGTTTGATTGTTACATGTGATGTGACAACCAGGTGCACATTTTCAAGTTGAAAATGTGCACCTGGCTGTCACATCACATGTAACAAGCAAACTGGCATGGCACATGTTTTCTAGCAGTGACAGTGTTGTAGCTGACTGTTATCTGTTTTTTACGCCTGCGGCCTGCCTGCCTGCTGCTAAGCCAGAAGTGAACCATGCTCTGCCGGAGGCCAGAACCACAAATCCCAGCGGTGTTGTCGTGTTTGTCAACTTGAAAATGTGCACCTGGCTGTCACATCACATGTAACAAGCAAACTGGCATGCTGCATGGCACATGTTTTCTAGCAGCAGCCAGTGACAGTGTGTGTGTAGCTGTTTTCAAAACAGCTACACACTGTCACTGCTAGAACATGTGCCATGTAAGTAGAGATGCACCGAAAGTTTGGCAACCGATATTTTCGGCCGAAAATGAGCCTATCCCATTTCGGCCGATAAGGAGTTAAAGATGCCGAAAATGTATGGCCGCTACTATGTGTAAAAACTGAGCCCTTCACTTCCCTGTCATCTCCGGGTATCTTTGCTGACCGCTCCGATCTGATCCTCTGCCGGCACTGGGCGCTTTATTGTGAGCTACACTGGTTGCTAGGATGGCCGGCCGAATGTAATCTAGCAACCAGTGGCATCCCGGGGAGAAGACCCAGCATGCACAGCAGAGGAGGATCTCGTCCTCTGCGCCTTTTACTGAATCGCTCCACCCACCTCCTTCCTTCATGTGCTGTACGCTGCGGATGAAGGTAATGTGCAGGGCCGGTGCTAGACTATTCTGCGCCCTAGGCAAGACCAGCTACCTGCGCCCCCCTCATAAATAAATATAAAAACCTTCAAAATGTCCCTATTTTCCTATATTCCCAGCACACTCATTGCATTCTCCATACTCCCCCCTATACTTGCATCCCTCATTGTGTCAGGGAGGGGGGGAGAGCAGTGTGTCCGGGTGGGGGGAGAACAGTGTGTCAGGGAGGGGGAGCAGTGTTTCAGGTGGGGGGACAGTGTCAGGTGAGGGGGGGGGGTAGCAGGGTGTCAGGTGAGAAAGGTAGCAGTGTTTCAGGTAAGGGGGACAGTGTGTCAGGTGAGGGAGGGGTAGCAGTGTTTCAGGTGTGGGGGACAGTGTGTCAGTTGAGGAGGGAAGCAGTGTTTCAGGTGGGGGGGACAGTGTGTCAGGTGAAGGGGGGTAGCAGGGTGTCAGGTGAGGGGGTAGCAGGGTTTAAGGTGGGGGGGACAGGGTGTCAGGTGAGGGGGGTAGTAGTGTTTCAGGTAGGGGGAGCAGTGTGTCAGATGAGGAGGGGAGCAGTGTTTTAGGTGGGGGGACACTGTGTCAGGTGAGGGGGGGAGCAGTGTTTTAGGTGGGGGGGACAGTGTGTCAGGTGAGGGGGGTAGTAGTGTTTCAGGTGGGGGGAGCAGTGTGTCAGGTGAGGAGGGGAGCAGTGTTTTAGGTGGGGGGACAGTGTGTCAGGTGAGGGGGGGAGCAGTGTTTGGTGGGGGGACAGTGTGTCAGGTGAGGGGGGTAGCAGTGTTTTAGGTGGGGGGGACAGTGTGTCAGGCGAGGGGGGTAGCAGGGTGTCAGGTGGGTGGACAGTGAGTCAGGTGAGGGGGGGTAGCAGGGTGTCAGGTGGGGGGTAGCAGTGTGTCAGGTGAGGGGGGTAGCAGTGTTTCAGGTTGGGGAGCAGTGTGTCAGGTGAGGGGGGTAGCAGGGTGTCAGGTGAGGGGGGTAGCAGGGTGTCAGGTGGGAGGTGGCAGTGTGTCAGGTGAGGGGGGTAGCAGTGATTCAGGTGGGGGGACAGTGTGTCAGGTGGGGGGCAGTGAATAAGGTGAGGGGGGTAGCAGGGTGTCAGGTGGGGGGGTAGCAGTGATTTAGGTGGGGGACAGTGTGTCAGGTGAGGGGGGTAGCAGGGTGTCAGGTGGGGGGGACAGTGAATCAGGTGAGGGGGTAGCAGTGATTCAGATGGGGGGACAGTGTGTCAGGTGAGGGGGGTAGCAGGGTGTCAGGTGGGGGGGGGGGGACAGTGAATAAGGTGAGGGGGTGATTGGGAATTGGGGTGATCTGAGGTGTGAAGATGCAGGAATTGGGGTGATCTGAGGTGTGAAGGTGCAGGAATTGGGGTGATCTGAGGTGTGAAGGTGCAGGAATTGGGCTGATCTGAGGTGTGATAGTGCAGGAATTGGGGTGATCTGAGGTGTGAAGGTGCAGGAATTGGGGTGATCTGAGGTGTGAAGGTGCAGGAATTGGGGTGATCTGAGGTGTGATAGTGCAGGAATTGGGGTGATCTGAGGTGTGAAGGTGCAGGAATTGGGGCTGATCTGAGGTGTGAAGGTGCAGGAATTGGGGTGATCTGAGGTGTGAAGGTGCAGGAATTGGGGTGATCTGAGGTGTGAAGGTGCAGGAATTGGGGTGATCTGAGGTGTGATAGTGCAGGAATTGGGGTGATCTGAGGTGTGAAGGGGCAGGAATTGGGGTGCTCTGAGGTGTGAAGGTGCAGGAATCGGGACTGATCTGAGGTGTGAAGGTGCAGGAATTGGGGTGATCTGAGGTGTGAAGGTGCAGGAATTGGGGTGATCTGAGGTGTGATAGTGCAGGAATTGGGGTGATCTGAGGTGTGAAGGTGCAGGAATTGGGGTGATCTGAGGTGTGATAGTGCAGGAATTGGGGTGATCTGAGGTGTGAAGGTGCAGGAATTGGGGTGATCTGAGGTGTGAAGGTGCAGGAATTGGGGTGATCTGAGGTGTGAAGGTGCAGGAATTGGGGTGATCTGAGGTGTGATAGTGCAGGAATTGGGGTGATCTGAGGTGTGAAGGGGCAGGAATTGGGGTGATCTGAGGTGTGAAAGTGCAGGAATTGGGGTGATCTGAGGTGTGATAGTGCAGGAATTGGGGTGATCTGAGGTGTGATAGTGCAGGAATTGGGGTGATCTGATGTGTGAAGGTGCAGAAATTGGGGTGATCTGATTTGTGAAGGTGCAAATCTCACTTGATTTCTTACTATTATTCAAGCGGTTTACTGCAGTTACTTTATATGAAGTTGACAATTGTTTTTTTATGTATCTGGCACTCCCAATTTCTTTGAAAACATTTTTCGGCACACTGTGCCCAAAAAGGTTGTCTACCCCTTGATTAGAGTAACCCTCATCTTGTGCTGCTTCATACTATTTTTAGGACTCAACCATCAAAACAGGATTTAAAGTAAGACAAAAAAAAAAAAAAAAAACAGCATCATATGGCAGCTCTGATCTAAATTGGAGCCAATCTATCAGATTAATCTAAAAAAGGTACCGTAATCGAATCCACACATCCTGGAACATTAAATTCTGTCATCAACCATCCCGACGAACGTCACGCCCCCCCCCCCCCCCCCCCTGGGCTGCTCAGTCCAAAATGCCCGGGCCTATTTTTTGTCCCAGTCTGGGCCTGATGGACATGATCAGCAACACTACTCACTCAGGTAGTAAGGGGTCCAAAGTGTGCCATGAAAATATCCCCCACACCATTACACCACCAGCAGCCTGAACCCTTGATATAAGGCAGGATGGATCCATACTTATATGTTGTTTATGCCAAATTCTGACCCTACCATCTAAATGTTGCAGCTGAATTTGAGACTCATCAGCACAGGCAACATTTTTCCAATTTTCTATTGTCCAATTTTGGTGAGCCTGTGCGAATTGTAGCCCATGTTTCCTGTTCTTAGCTCGCAAGAGTGGCACCCAGTATGGTCTTCTGCTGCTGTAGCCCAACTGCTTTAAGATTCGATGTGTTGTGCGTTCAGAGATGGAATTCTGCATACCTTGGTTGTAACGAATGGTTGAGTTACTGTTGCCTTTCTATCATCTCGAACCAGTTTGCTCATTTTCCTCTGACCTCTGACATCAACAAGGCATTTTCATCCACACAACTGCTGCTTATTGGATATTTTCTCTTTTTTGGACCATTCTCTATAAACCCCAGAGGTGGTTGTGCCTTAAATTCCCAGTAGATCAGCAGTTTTTTAAATACTCAGACCAAGCCGTCTGGCACCAACAACCATGCCACATTCAAAGTGCCCTAAATCCCCTTTCATCCCGATTCTGATGCTCAGTTTGAACTTGCATTGAGTTGCTTTAATGTGATTGGCTGATTAGCAATCTATGTTACCATGCAATTGAACAGGTGTACCTAATAAAGTGGCGGGTCAGTATATATATATATATATTTTTTATTTTTTTTTTTAACTAAGAATAAGCATGTAAACATCAGACTCTTTGACAAGCTGTGTGCAAAGTTTCTATAGCAGATAACACTGTACATGTAGTATCTATATGATGACCAATATGCTATTTTAGACACCAGAATCCACAAACCCCAAGCCTTGGACTCCTTGACAGACACACCTTTAACCTCCACACCCTTTTCTTTTAGCACATCCACCAGACTTGTCACTATGTTAGTGACTTCTGCTCTAGGGTTTATCAAACATTTACAGCCAGGGTTAATGGTTAACCCCTCGCTCCAGGGCTGGGCTGCACACCCCCTCCCTAAGGCGGTCAAAAAGATAGGAGGCTCTTATTCAGGCTCTCATTTCCCTTCTGGGCAGCCCGAAGTGACAGAAAACCTCCGCTGAGTTAAGGACATTGTGGTGAGTCAATATACACCATGGCTTGTGGGAAGGGTTGGGGCCTGCTAAAGGAAGAGTAACCTATATTAGTTACTTTATCTTTGTTTTATTGTATCTACACTTAATTTAAAGCTGTTTTTTTATTTCATGGATGGTTTAGTTAATATGGCAGTACAAAAGGTACACAGAAAAAAGATAAAAAAGCAACAAGTTAAAAAAAAGAAGAAAAGGAATTAGAAGGTTTAGGGAAATGCAAAGGGAAATGTAAAAATGTAGTGCTAACAACAGTAAGAATTATATTAAATAAAGCAAGAGCAGTCCTAAAGAAAGCAAACATGATCTTGTGACAGATGTACAAAAGAGCGAGGCAGGGGGGACTGTGAAAGGGTGATCACTATCAGTACAGGTGGCGGCGGGGGGCCTAGCTAGATAATGGTGTCACCGGTGACTTTGCACAGGTTCCTCTGGTAGAGCATTTGTGACGAGGGACATCTGATTTACAGGTTACCTATAAATATACACATGGAGAACAAAAAGTTCACTGTTGAACTTTGTAGTCTGACACGAGGCTGCTCGGGGTGTGTATGACAAACTACACAAGACACGGAAGCGCTGCTGAAGGTTCAGGAAAAATGAATATATATTGTAAGAGCACTGCAAAGATAACCTATAAACATGGCATGGGAAGTCTACCATCAAACCAATCAGAAATCATCATTCATAGTCATGATTGCTTTTAAATTGATAGATTTGTGCCTAAAATAATAAGATGTCTGCTCTTACAAGGCATATGATAAAATGGAATAGATAGATAAACAGACAGACAGACAGACAAACATACAGATACTCTGTGGTTAGCTGTTGTCTTCTTAGGAAAATCAAAACACATTTTTGATACTTCCATAGGAGTCAAAACCAATACAACAAGCAATCATTAATATAACTGGTAGTGTACAGCTAAAGGCCCTATTCACACCTGAGTGTTTTTCAGCTCGTAAAACGCTCATCTGTGAAGTCCCAAAACACCCAACAAGCAAAACCCCATTCATTCCAATGACCCCTGTGAGCATTTTGTATCCTGAAGCAAAACATCTGAAGCTCAAAAAAGTACATGCGCTTTTTTTTTGGCAGATTACAAGCGTTTTTGTTAAATGTCAATGCCTGCCTCTAAACACCTGCAAAAAATGACTGAAAAAAGCCAGGAAAACGCCTGAAAAACGCCCAAGAAACGCCTGAAAAACGCCCAAAAAACACCTGAAAACAATACGCTCGGGTGTGAATGGAGCCTTAGGCCCTGTTCACACCTGAACGTTTTTCAGCTCCTAAAACGCTCATCTTTAAAGTTCCAAAACACCCAACAAGCAAAATTCTATTCATTTTAATGGCTCCTGTTCACATATGAGCGTTTTGTCGCCTGAAGCAAAACGTCTGAAGGTCAAAAAAGTACATGCGCTTCTTTTTTTGCCAGATTACAAGCGTTTTTGTTAGATGTCAATGCCTGCCTCCAAAAACATGCAAAAACCCCCTGAAAAAATGCCTGAAAAACGCCCAAAAAAACGCCTGAAAATGATACGCTCAGGTGTGAATGGAGCCTTGGGGTCCAAGCACTCTAATGGCAGAAAAAATGCCAGAACCTTTGGCAGAAAAGAAAACAGCGTAAAAAAAGCTCATATTGCACAAGAGGTTATGAGAGTTTTTTATGGACATTTTCTTTGTTCATTTTTTGCTATATTCAATGTACAATTAAAGAAGCTAAATGCTCCTAAACACCGTGATAAGGGGTGTTTATGCCTTAAAACTCCTCTCAAAAATGCAATTCTGAAATATTTTATGTTTTCTGTCTCTAAACGCTCCCCTGAAAATACGTCTATAAACTCCCTAATGTGCTCTTAGATTGTAAGCTCTAACGAGCAGGGCCCTCTGATTCCTCCTGCATTGAATTGTATTGCAATTGTATTGTCTTCCCTCATATTGTAAAGCGCTGCGCTGCGGACTCTAAAGCAGTACAATTATAGTCAATAATTTAAAAAGCACCGACAGGCAGGGTTTTATAACAAAAGAGACCCTGGTGGCTTCTTCTTTCATATAAGTATCTCTCGGCCTGTTAGCAATAATGTAATCTGAGCTGTGCATGCGCAGCTCAGACCACATTTACAGTACCTGTTCTGTGCTGTTATGAAATGACTCCTGTGTGCATGCATGGGAGTGACATCATCGCAGCCCAGTCACTCAAGTGGCCGGAGACAGCGAATATGGAAGAAAGACCGGGCAAAGATAAAAGCATTAGGTCCGGGTATAACAAAATGCAATTTGTGGGTGGCCTTCCCATGCAAGATCCTATAATTAAAAAATTGAAGGATGGAGATCCTCAGCTGAACATCCAATCAGATGAAGCCCCTGTTTGATTATTCCAACAGCTATCAGAATTCAAGAGCTGCAGAGTATCAGCCTAAAAGATTTGTCCATCTATTTTAAATATTGTGGATGGAGGAATATGTTAGATATTTTTCATTCAGCCCCAAAAAATGAACATGTGTATGGTTAGCCTTAGCCAATTAAATATTCAGATCATTGAAACAATAGATGGCAGTTACTGATTAGAACCAGTAAGTAAACTTAAGATGGCCAGGTATGAACAAGTCTTCTTTATATTACTAAAAAATGTGAGAATCACCCAGCCTGACAATAATTGCTTAGCATCTGTAGTAGGGGCAAGTTCTGATTTGTAAAATTCTCCTTCAGACCATTATTTTCATCTAATGTCAGTAAAATGTAGTATAAACCAGGTACCTACATCCTAATAGTAATAGGCTTTCTAGGCCAAAATTTGGCCAAAAGGGGAAAGGGATGGGGAAGAATGGGAAAGGAATGAGGCAAGCAGGATTTTCTTGGTACCAAGAAGCAGGTACCAAGTACCAAGAAAATCCTTCCCCTGCCCTCGCCCATTACTTTTCCCTTTTGGCCAAATTTTTGCCTAGAAAGCCTATTTTCATCTAACGATTTTACTCTCAAACTCAAACCATTTCCAGCATTGAATTTGCGTGTTCTATAAAACTAGTTTTTATTTATGAATGTTCTCATTTTTTCTTGGTTGTTCTTTAACAGAGTACTCAGTTACCGCGAGAGACCTAAAGATGACATAAGGTGTGATGTATCAAGTGATCTTACGAAGTACTAGAGTTTTTCTGTTTTGGCAACCTACCAGATTTGAACTTTCAGGTCAGGTTTGAATCTGATTGGTGGTCTAGTGACTCCAGCTTTTAGTAAGTCGATGCATCACGCCTATAGTGAATACAGCATATGTACCCTCATTTTATTGTGCCGATCATTATAAATTGGGTTACACTTTACCCTTTCCAAAACCATGAATTTTTCTAACATAAAGTAGCTTATTCCGGTCTAGACTAGAGCACACACATCCACAAACAACCCTTGACGGACAAAGGTTAGAGAATAGCGCTATGAATAGGTGTTGTAAAATGTTCTTTTGTGTAGAAATTCCATATATGGAGTCGGCGCTATGTTTACACACTTACTAACCGGCAGAAATATACACTGAAGGCTTCAGGGAAATGGCAGTTGAATGTGGCGAAATGATATATTGCCTACATGCAGTAAGGAGGCAACGGTGGACTTCAACCCGTGCCATGCCCACGGGTGTGGCCAGTATGAGCGTAGTGCTATAAGCTTTAATGTATACAGTAATTTTGTTCAGCAATCACCGCCTGCCAACTGATAATATATTTTACTGAAGTTTAAAGCTGTATTAAACCCAAAAACAAAAATGTATTAAATTGCAGCCTAACGATTCTTAGATGTTGTAGATCTTAGATCTTTTTTTTTTTTAGTTTTTTTTCCTTTATTTTCACCAGGTGATCCGGCCAGTAAGTCTGATATTTTTCAACTTAATTTACCAGACCAAGCTGTCCAGACTAAGTAGCATTTAGAGGGTTGAAATAAACCATTTACCACTAACAGAGGTGGTTACAATAGTCAGCTTTCATTCATTTATGTAAAATGTTTATCCCAAAATGAAAAAAAACTGCTGTAACTACTTGTAAAGTGTTAGGTGGCATTCATTTAAATTTGTTAGTCAAGTAAATCTAAATCTGCTAGTCTAACACTACCCTCTCCCCGGAGTGACAATGCTACTGTCTGCTCAAGATACTTCATCCAGAATGCAGATACCCTAAAGCTAGCCATATATACCGTATATGCCGGCGTATAAGAGGACCCCCTAATTTTCCAGTTAAAATATACGTTTTGGGCTATATTATCACCGTATAAGACTACCCCCCTTCGGCCGTTTACACCCACTAATCTGTCAGCCCAAAATGAAGGTCCCTAATCTGTCAACCCACTGGATGTGCAGTAATACTCTATATACCGTAGCTTCGGCTACATACAGTATACCGCGCTAAGCCAATCATGGCGGCGATGTATTCTAATAATAGATTCAAAGCCAGCTTGGATTGGCTAAATCAGAGGTTGTAAAATTATCAGCCCGCCTCTCTGACTCCGCCAATCCGAGCAGGATTTGTATTCATTAACAGAATACATTGCTCACCGTGATTGGCTCAGCGTGGTATACTGTATGTAGCCGAAGCTACGGTACATTCAGTATTACTGCACATCCAGTGGGTTGAGAGATTAGGAACGATTATTTTGGGACAGCTTGGCCCAAAGTAACTATGTAAAGTAGCCCTCACATTTTTATACTCCGCGTATAAGACAACCCCCCGATTTTTGGGGGATGTTTTTATGGTTAAAAAGTCGTCTTATACGCTAGCATATATGGTAAGAATTTTTTTTTTTTCATTCAGCCAACAGGCTGAACAAAAAAAAAAAAATGGAACAGGTCCCTCCATCAACATAAGCAAGGTTGTTGGAGGAATCCCCCCCTGCCGGGACATTGCATAACGGCAGCAGGCTTTTCTGTTATTAGAATACACCCATCAATGATTGCAGCTAAATGGAAATGTTTTCCAACATTCCTGTTCAACAGAAGTCAATCTAACAATTGACTTCTGTTAAGTGGGAGTGGCCACACATGAATCAAAACTCACCCAGTCCTTGCTGAATAGGACAAATTTCACTCCATCTATAGCCAGTTGAAGACAGAATGTGTGCTACTGGCTGGATCACCAGGTGAAAGAGAGGGATAAAAAGCCTAAAAAAGAAAAAAGAATGCGGCCATCACATCTAAGGATTGGCAAGCTGCAATATATTACATTTTTGTTTTTGGGTTTAACCTCCTTAGTGGTATTCCCGAGTGTGGCTCAGGGTGAAATTTTAGTGCCATTAGCGGTAACCCCGAGCCACACTCGGGGTACCGCCAAGGAGCATCGCTGGATACTGGTAGAGGTTACTTACCTTGTCCCTGGGATTCCGCGATGTATTCCTGCAGCATACGGTGGCCGGATCTTCCGCCCGATGCTATGAGCCACGGCTTCCGTCTCCTGCGACGTGACGATCGCAGGGGGGGGGGGGGGGGTGTAACCGGTGGCAAATTCAAATAATAAAACACCCAAACACACTGATATATTTTAATCCTATTGGATTACATTACATAATAAAATAAATTGACATTAGTTTGCCCCCCAGTGCCCTTTCCTGCAGTTTTACTGTACTTTATATATATATATATATACACACACACATACATATATATATCCGTATATGTATGTATATATATATATATATATATATATATATATATATACTTTAACTTATTTATAGTTATTTATTATATTATAATTTATGATTTTGTGTTTCAAACTTTATCATACCCAAGATGTTATAAAGAAGAACGCACAGTAAAAAAAAAAAATCATATGTAAATAATTGGTTTCGGCTGCTCGTCCTTAAGAATTACTAGCAAAATAATGGTACCACTTTCAGCACCTAAAATCGGAAACAAACCATACCGCCAGGGAGGTTAATATCACTTTATCTCTAAAAGGCAATTTTCAAGAATACTATTTAGCATACTGCATTACTTTAACGTCATAGACATGGGAAGTTCAGTGCAAGATTTTGGCTAGATTGACATTGCTGGTGGACAAATCCAAAAATACGGCAACTGGATAAGTCAGACAGCCTTGTTTGACCGCTGTTGTTACCTTTAGGTACGTAGATATCAGATGTCCCCCACCCCACTTTATATAAAAAATATAAATGATCAAACAACTGAAGCTGTACCACAAGAATTCTTCAGAAAGTCATGTTTGTGGCTGCACCCATCCTTAGAAGTCTTACGGACATCAGAATGCACAGGAATATTATTCATGCCATTATGTCAGTTCGAAGCACAAATTTAAATGTTTTTTAAATTTGGTTGATTTTTAAAAGAAACCTATTAGGTGCCCATTTAGAACAAAATGACATTTTAAACCCCACCCCCTCCTCTTGCAATACTTGTGTTCCCCGCACTCCCTGTTTATCTGCCAGAGCCCTTAAGCCCAGTGTTGGTCTGTATCAGACTGTACACAAGGCTAATGACCTTTTCCCTGCACTTATATGTCAGTCTTTGGGCCTGGCAATCTGGCCGCTCACGTGCTGAGTGCTGCATCATGGAAGGAAGGGAAAAAGGTCACATGTTCTTCAGCACTCAAAGTATAGGGTATATTTTACAGGCAATGGAGGTGCTTGGCAAAGGTATCAGCAGGAAAAGGAGCGCCTTATCAAGAGAACCTGTTGCTTTTTCCTGAATGAGTGACAAGCTTACTTTAAGGTAACCTGTTGGCCAAGATCTGACACAACCTCCTGCTATTACAGTTATAAGTCCTGACAACTCTTCCTTCCCTTGTCCAATAAGGTTCTCTAAATTTCTAATGATGTGCTACTATTGGACGAGGCAATTAAAATATGGAGGAACTTTATTCCTAAATCATGGATTTCCAAAATCCAATAACATTGTGAAACTAGTTTAATGGGCCATACACACTATAAGATTTTCTGAAGACTTTTCCTTTAGATTTACCAAAACCATATAATATGAGGTCAAACCTAAACACTTTCAATTTGTATGCAATCTGGCAGGCCCTTGCACTACATAGAAAAGGTAAATCTGAAGGAAAAACTCTTCAGAAAATCTTATAGTGTGTATGGCCCTTAAGAGGGGTGTACAGAGGTTCTATAGCTTTCAAATGTTAGGGCAAGTGCACTGTAGAGCCTGATCTTAGAAAGGACTTTTCCTTTAATAGTTGTAATGTTCAAGCAATAAAGATTATTGCATAACCCACCATGCAAGTAATATACTACATATACTATACATCAGGGGTCTTCAAACTATGGCCCTCCAGTTGTTCAGGAACTACAATTCCCATCATGCCTAGTCATGTCTGTGAATGTCAGAGTTTTACCATGCCTCATGGGATGTGTAGTTCGGCAACAGCTGGAGGGCTGTAGTTTGAGGATCCCTGCTATACAGTATAAGAAGTAGGGATCGACCGATTATCGGCAAAGCCGATATACCAAGCGCCGATCTGCACTTTCCCCAATATATCAGAATCGGCCACCAAGGTGACCGATGTGGCCGATATTTCAGGAAAGTGCATGTACCGGAGTGATGCCTGCAGCTAGAGGCATCACCCCAGTACCGGAGTCCATAGGCGACGGTCGGCTGTCTTGTAATGACAACCAATGCGGCTGAGAAGCCACTCGGATGTCATTATAAGGAGCGGGAGGGGACGTCCCCCCCTCCCACCGCCTCCTGCGGCTCGCCCGGATCTCCCGTCCCATTCAGCTCTGTTCTGGTCTCCATGCAAAAACCCGAAAGTGATGTCATGACATCACTTCCGGGTACTGGCGCCAGATTCAAAAAATTACAGCATTCAAAACAGCCAACCTTGGCGTTTTGAATGCTTTTAAGTGCAGAGGAGGGGTTTGGGGTCCTTTAGACCCCCAGATCCCTCCATAAGAATACCTGTCAAAGAAAAAAAAGAAAAAATAATTTTTTTTAAATGTACAAAAATATCGGGCCATATCAGCCGATACCAATATGCATTGACCAAAATATCTGTATCGATATCGGCAACGGAAAACCGATATCGGTCAATCACTAATAAGAAGTACCCAAAAAAAATAGTACTCTGGCAGGACAAACTTAATTGAAAAGGGAGAGAATTTCAATATAGAAGAAGTCTTAGAAAATCTAGTGCAAGTCACAGACAGGTTTCTGTTAACAGAGGAAAGAAAGATATTTTGACAAGAGGTCGCAACTAACTTCTTCCTAACCAGATGGCGAAAAGCCGTGACTTCTGAAAAACACCCGGACAGCGCTCATTGGGGCCTCTCCACACTTACTGACTGTCAGGTGCTTACTTATCTTTTAAAACATTGCTGATGTCTGCAACAGAATACGCACTTAAACTTGTAACATGAACTAGTCAGGTCTCATTTATCAATGTGTTCCAGATAAGAACTGTACGTAGTGTCCTACAACAACCAATCAGGTATAAGTGTTCATCTGCCATTGCAACCAGCTTGGTTTAATTTTGAGTATCAATATCTAGCATATACTGTAAGAACACAGGTTTAATGGCTTTCCCCCTCCAGAGTTTTTAAGGGTTAGTACCTGGCCTTTATATATTTGGTTGGTTTGATGTTTCTACGTTTCTTTTTTTCCAATAAACAGTGTGTTTTTAATCCACAAGAGCTGAAATAATAAAAAATAATAAACCTACATCTAATATGCATGTAGTATTAGTTGTATTAAATATGTTTTTTTTTTTTTTTAACAGAAAAGTTTTTATTTATCTCAAAAAGAGGGAAATAACACATATAAAACTAAAAAAAAACTGGCTAGCCTTAGCATCAGATGTCACAGACACACAAGGCACAAAGCAGCTGGGTAACTGGGTACAGAGAGAGCCTGAAAAAATAGTCTGCTCAGTCTTACAGTTCACCTAAAACACATAACCAAAAGAGAGAGGCAAACTTCTGCTTGAATCTGCTAGAAGGGCATTTCTAGGTATATTGACACCAGGGCTGGGACAAGGGGTGGGCAGGAGGGACGAGTGCCCTGGGCGCAACCGTTTATTGCAGGGACCCTAACCCTAAGGAAAGGGGGGGTGCAGTTTGGCATTTTTGTCCAGGGCGCTGGATGACCTTGTCCCAGCACTGATTGACACAACGAGAGTGGACTGTAAGCATAGTCATTGAAAATACACATACTAGGCAGGGACAGCAAAACAATTAACCACTTGGAGTACCATGGTAAGGCAGGGTGTCAGTCTGAAATCTTTTATTATAAATAGAAATATGTTACTGGCCTGGCTAACATGATGTGCGGATGGCTGCATGACAGCCTGCGGCCATAGGCCACAGCCTATGTTGGCTATATAGAAATATGGCACAGATTGTAGAAGATGTAGGTCAGTATTGCTCAGCATTCTTAATGCTTTGATTTTTGTTAAATTGTAGGTATTTTTTTTTTTTTTCAGAAAGTATAGAAAATGTTGCATTTAAAAAATGCCGTATTTATATTCCATTCCTAAATTAGAAATGTTACATTATAAAATGATCACCCGTTCATCAGTTAGTATCATATAGGTGTACAATAGTGTATGTTTATAGACACAAATAACTGATTAGGTTTTATTCTATTAATCAACGATATGTGCAATATCTATAAATCCTATGCAGTACAACATCTATTGACATATATAGAGGATACTGATCTTATTCTTTGACTCACATCTATTGCTTTTTCTGTCCTCCTTCTGAAAATGTTGTTCATCTGACTTTAAGATTCAAAGACCTCCAATATATATGCGTATCAGATACGTTTTGCAATATCAGATCTCGCCAGCAGGCGGTGCTGCTGCAGATTAAAAAAAAACTTGGAAAGATAGTTCACCTCTGGGTTAATAAAATGAATTATTCCTAGATTACCTAAAAGTGTTGGAACCTGGAGTTGGTTGCCATCATCCCTGTACAGTCACCGATACAAAAATAGCCCCCTTGGGTTGGGACTTTGCCAACAGCAACTTCAACACCATAGCATATAAAATTGTGCTATGGTGTGGATGAGCCCTTAGGAGGAGTTAGGGCTTGTCCAAACTAGTGGTTGGGGGGGGGGGCAGTAAAATCCCCACAGTTGAGCCACAGTTTTACCACCCCAACCGCTACCCCCTTTAGCTGCAGAAGCAGCGGCCTGGGGTGAACACAAGCTTTGCTTTGCGGCCTTGGCAGGAACTGTACCCCCTGTCACTTGAAGTGAATGGGGCCAATCTGCAACCGCCCAGCGACCATGTGCAGTGCACAACCAACCCGGATAATTCTTTAGAAAACAAAGCTAGTGTGAATGAGCCCTTGGTGTTCGGAATGGTCAGCATGACGGAGCCTTGGGTTGGACATTGCAAAATGTGCCAAATGATACCAGCGTTGATCTTGTATAACTGAAGGATGATGAGTTGCATGATAGGAAAGGAAACAGGAGATTGACAGTCCACTGCTCGGCTATGCCATGTGGCAGGAGTGTGTAACTAACAATGCTGGCTGAACAGAACTCTTTTTACATTATGGGCTCATTTACACTATTGTGGTGTGGTAATTAATTCTGAATGGCACCTCAAAGTAATTGTGCAGAGTGCTGTGGTGTGGTGCAGTGTACTGCCAAAAATGCTTAAAACGCTATTAAACCCAAAAGCAAACATTTATTATATTGCAGCTTACCAATTCTTAGATATGATGACTGCATTTGTTTCCGTTTTTTAGGCTTTCTTTGTTCTTTTTTCAAAAGCACAAGTTCTCCAGCAGAATGAATCAGTTTACATAGATGAGACAAACCACTTAAATGGGTTATAAAGGCAGAAGGTGCATTCTATGCATTAGGCTAAAACGCCTTTTTTGTGTGTAGCAGCTGCCCCAACACCCCCTAATACTTACCTAACCCCCTTACTCTATCCAGGGATGTCCATAAGTCCCTCAGCTGTCTGGGACTCTCCCTCTTGATTGGCTGAGGCACAGCAGCAGCGCCATTGGCTCCCGCTGCTGTGAATCAAAGTCAGTTAGCCAATCAGGAGAGAGATGGGGCGGGGCTGAACAGCAGCTTCGTGTCTGAATGGACACAAGGAGCTGTGACTCTGCTCAGGTGCCCCCAATGCAAGCTGCTTGCTGTGGAGGCACTTAACAGGAGGGAAGGGCCAGAGGGATCCGAGAAGAGGAGGATCCAGGCTTCCCTATGCAAAACCAACTGCACAGAGCAGGTCAGTATAACATCTTTGTTATTTTAAAACAAAAAAGGAGACTTTACAATCACTTTAACACTGGCATGGGTGATTTAAATGATCTGCTTTTATTTATTCATGCAAAAACCTTTATCCTAAAAAGAAAAAACTTTTTGCTGTATTATAAAGTGTGAGCTGGAGTTTGGCTTCAGTTTGTTAATGTATCTAAATCTGCTCATACATTAACCTTACACTACACTACCATTACCATTACACTACCCCACCGCCCTCCCAGACAGACAATGTTGCTGTCTGCTGAGCCTCATATGCTAATTCCTCTAGAGCTGTGTCTCCCTAATACTAGAGATGTCACTGGCCAGATCACTAGGTGAAAACAGAGGGAAAAAAAGCCAAAGAAAAGAAAACAAATACAGCCACCACATCTAATGATTGGTAAGCTGCATTATATTGCATTTTTTGTTTTGGGTTTATTAATGCTTTAATGCACAATTTTTGGTTCGTTTTGATCAGTCTATTCAAATGAACAGGCTGTCCTAACACAATGCACATTAGTGTGTGTAACACACTGCAGTGGGTTGGGCTGCCATGAGTGGGCCCTAAAACAATTTTCTTTAGATTTTTTCCTTTAGATTTACCAAAACCATATAATATGAGGTCAAACCTAAACACTTTCAATTTGTATGAAATCAGGCAGGCCCTTGCACTACAAAGTTGAAGTTAAATCTAAAGGAAATCTAACAACAAAAGTTGTATAGTGTGTATCCAGCCTAAAGCCCCGTACACACGCGTCGAAAACTGGCAGGGAATTTTCGGCCAACGTCCGATCTGCCGATTTTCGGCTTGTTAGTATGATGCTTCCGACAACTGACTCCGACTTTTCGGCCGAAAAAAATCTGGTGTGCAGGCTATAAAATTTTTGTTGGCCGTCACCGATTTTCGTGCAGTCAGTACAGATTTCAACAGGGAAAAATCAGATGAGCAAGACTGGGCATGCTCAGTGAAGAAAAAACACAAAGAAATCAAACCAACAAATGACATCACTTCTGAAGTAGAATTTTGTTGGCCGAGAAAATTCGTGTGCAGTCTAGGCACATTCCAACAAAACAAAACACAACTTGGACAAAAGTCGGACGATCGGTCGGCCGATAATCGTTGCGTGTGTACGAGGCTTTAGACCTCGTTCACATGTTCAGCTAACATGGCCACTCCTCTAAAAAGCCACCAGCAGCAGACCGCTTTTCATAGGGTATTTGACAGGCGGCGAGGAGGTAATATGTCACCTATTTAACGCCTATTTGAACCCTCAAAATACCACACCGCATTTGAATGGTTTAGGTTTGGTGGTGGTACCGCCACCTAAAAGAGACATGCTTCCTCATTTTGGCTTCGGCCGTGAAGAAAGCCATTGTGGCTGCAACATGTACAGCCTTGTTCAGGTGGGCAGTTGGGGGGGGGCAGCAGCCCCCCTGCTGCTTGTGTGAGCAAGCCCTTAAGAGCCAGTTTCCACTAGTGCGACTTGCTGTGCGACTTGACACATGTCAAGTCGCACAGCAAGTCAAAAGCCATTTGTTTCAATCTGCCCCGTTTTCACTGCCGCGACTTCAGTTGCGGCGACTTCAAAAGTAGTTTGTGCACTACTTTTGAGCCGACTTCAGTGCGACTTCCCTCTATAATGAGGGACAAGTCGCACTGAATGCCGCAAGCAACTTTCACTACGAAGTCGCGCTAGAAGTAGCACGACTTCGTAGCCGTGGCAGTGGAAACGGAGCCTAAAGCCACAAAAACAAACTGAGGAAGTATGACAGACCAAATACCAAGACCTCCCTCGCCGGTTGCCTCACTATTGGCTAGCTGGGTGCACTACAGAGACATGATGTGTAGGCAGTAAGACATGTGAGCACTGCAAATTTCTAGTCCCCTTTGTATTTTATAACCACAATTTTCTTTTGATGTGTTGAAGAATGTGGAGATTGTGTAACTATGGTTGCCTAATTTCTGATGGCCCTTGTTCTTGTTTTTACAGGTCAGAAGAGGATAATGTACGAGAATGATTGTCAACTCTCCTGGGAACACCGATGCTCACGACTTGTAACAGCAACTCCATGTGGAAGGTGGAGACAGAATTCCGGTGGAGATGCTGTTATTTGTGGTGGACATCTATAGAACTTCCAGATATGAAAAATGAGCAAGATGGTGCAACTACTTCAATACAATTTGTTATGTATTTCATTGTAAAAATTCCAATATATCCAATAGATTACTTCTAACATGTTTATGAAGTATAAATGATAAGAAGAAAAACAGGACAGTAGCACATACAGTATATACCTGGCTAGGGTTTAATGACAGAGAAGACAACTGTACATAAACCAAAGAGGTCCTCATATCACCGCTAGCTCCAGCTGTCTCCTCACATTAAAAAGCTTCTTGCAGAGTCAAAAGAAATTCAACAAAAGATTCATTTTAACAAGTTACATATAAATTGAAGCAGCATGAAATCCAAAAACATAAATGTAATATATCGCACCTTACAAATTCTTGCATGTGACTGCATTCATTTTTGTTTTTTTAGGATTTACCCCCTTTATTTTCACCTGATGATACCGCCATTAACATAGCTCCCAACTGTCCCTGAATTCCAGGTATTGTCCCTGATTTCTAGGTATTGTCCCTGATTTCTAGGTATTGTCCCTGATTTGGAACAAAGTCCCTCTTTTATCCTCATCTGTCCCTCATTTTGGTCTGATCTATATAGTTGTATATAAAATGCACTTTTTAACTTTCAAAAATCGTTTCACAGTATTCAAAAGCCAGTATAAATGAATAGTAGTGTTAAAAATAAAAAAAAGCACTTGTGGGTTTAACTAATATTTTTTTGTATAATTCTCCTTTAAGTGGGTGTGGCAGGGGGTGTGTCCTATGCCTGCATACGTTTGCTAATAGGTGTCCCTCATTTCCATTTGAAAAAGTTGGGAGGAATGCATTAAGTCTGTTATTTTTCAACTTCCTTTAACAGACCAAGCTGTCCAGCAAAATTGGCCGTTGGAGGGTTAAGAGAAACCTTTTACCACTGAAGGGGGTGCTTGCGATGGTCAGCGTTTCATTTTTATAAAAACGTTATCCTAAGAGGAAAAAAAAAATGCTTTAAAGCTGGCCCAACATGGTTCAGTTTTTTTGTGTTCAGCCAGCAGATTGAACATTGAATGTGAATGGAGGAATCCTACTCACTGTGTTATTGTATTCTGACAGTGGGGAGACTGCCCTGCTGTCAGAATACACAGATCAGTGCTGCAGCCATTGCCTGCAGCTGCTGATTGAGCAGGTTAGCTGAAGTTCAGCTTTAGAACTAAATCCATATATTTAACTGTTTCTCAAAACTGTTACATTCAAGGCATGCCATGAATGATAACTATCACAGTTGCTTTTGCTCTCAACCAAACTGTCAAGCCATTAAATGACTGATCACATGTGCAGCACCATGGCAACTGCAGATTAAATAGAAGCTAGGATGGCAGCTTTCTTGGCTGTAAAGGACTGGAAGCAGGGCCGGGACAAGGGGCGGCCGCCCTGGGCACTGGGGTTTCATGTGAGATTTTGAAGCACCACAAGGAGATTGGGGGGAGGGGATTTATGTTGGGAGAAGGAATTTTGGGGGGGGGGGGCCTCAGGAGGTTACAATTGTTCTGGGAGGGGAAATTTGGGGAGGTGTGCTAGGAGTAGTGATTGGGGGGGGGGATTTGTGTTGAGAGGGGAAATGGGAGAATGAGGGAATTTTTCTAGGATGGGGGGTTTGTGCTAGAAAAGGTAATTTGGTGGGGGGGGGGGGCGGATTTGCGCTAGAATGTGATTTTTTTTGGAGGGAGAGAGATGTTTGGGGGGCATTTGTGCTAGGTGATAAAACTTGGGGGTGGGGGACTTGTGCTAAGAGGAGGGATTTGGAGTAGGGGAGAAGAGGATGTGTGTTTGGAGGAGAACTTTGAGGGGTAGAGGCATTGTGCTAGTGGGAATTTCTTTTTTTGGGGGGGGGGGGATTGTGCCGGGGGCATATGTGGTATGAAAGGATTTGAGCTAAGCATGCAGAGTAGTGGTAATTTTTTTTTTTGGGGGGGGGGGTGATTTTTGCTGACACATAGTTTAACAAAAATGAATCATATCTTGAAAAATAATTGGATGTTTGACATGCTCGCACTTCTTCACTTCACATAACCAAACTGTATCCACTTCATGTATGATTGTGGCCAGACACCTTTTGGATTGCCAGCTGGAGGAGATGAAAAAAAAATACAGCTTTAAAATACACCAAGAAGCCTAAATAAAAAAAAAAAAAATGATTTCTTCAGATATTTTTTTGGGAGAATTGGAATACACTGTAGTTTTAATTTCAGTTTGTGTTACTGAATCAAATTAAAAACTAAATTAAATTCCCAAAAAAAAAAAAAGTAAATTAAATAAAGTTCTATAGGTAAAATAAACAGATTGCAAATTTCCCTTCTCAATGTATATGCAATTCACTCTGGCACATGTACAGTGTATGTTGTTGTTACCTTAAATTAGCAAAGAGATTTATTTAAGCGGCCACATCATTTTCCAGTAACAGAGTGCACGAGTCTATGACCTATGATTTGACAGCCAGGAAATATAGTCTGCCTGTCAATTCTGTAGGCCACAGATGCGTCCAACTTACTAGTCAGCACAAGAAGGCTGGGAAACATGCAAATCCTGTCTAAAATCTTACACCATACAGTGGGAGCACTGAGCCTTTCTGTCCACATGATGGCGATGGCACAAAACATTACAAGTATGTCATAACATTGTGTAAGATTTACTTTGTATACATTAATAAAATACATTTTGGTATTTATCATTTTGCTGTGGAGTTTGCATTTTTTTTTACTAAATAGATATTTTAACAAATTGTATCTGTTTCCTACAGCTATAACATGAAAAGAAGATTTTTTTTTTTTTTTTTTACAAAAAAAAAAAAAAGTATTATAATTTTACCAAACAATCTTGCCAGGATGGAAGTTCAACCCAGTTTACAAAGAAAGGAGTGACAGTACCCTATATTAACCAGCAAAGGAATGAGCTGTCTTTACTCTCGTTGCGGGGCCCTTTATTACGGTCCCGCAGCGGGACCCTTTCACAAGTTCTGCAGTGGGCCCCCTTCCTGCCATCTTGGGGCCTCCCCACGGTAATGGAATGCCAGGGCCCTGTCACAAGTGTGACCTTTGTGATCCTGGAGGTTCACCCACTGGTGTCAGTAGTTTTTATTTTTTGGTATTTTAATTGTATTATTTTTTATCATTTTATTTTATTTTTTTACAATGTCACTGACTATGACTCTGTCCATTCAGAAAAGGAAGGAGCTGGTAAATTACATATTTACCGACCCTTTCCTGGTTCTCTATTGTGACACATCCCCTGCAGCAGCCGGCAGGGGAGGAAAGGGAGCACAGTTGGGGGGGCAGCAAAGTGGGGGGGGGGCAGGGGAGCACACAGGGGTCCAGAGACAGCAGAACACATGTGAACTGTATAGGAGGAGTGGGGGGACAGCATACAGAGGACCCAATCTCCTCCATTTTCCTCCTGCAGCTACAGGAGGAAAATGTAGGACAGTGATTTCTCTACATGCTGCCCCCGCCGCCCCTCTTATCCAGGTGTACAAGGGAGCTGCACAGGCCCCCTGAAGTATGGGGCCCGGTTGCAATTGCAACCTCTGCAACCCCTGTAGTTATGCCCCTGATTGTATTATCACTGTAGATAATATAATCCATATGTAAAGGGTAATGATTGAAAGAACAAGATATGCATGCATGTAGCAGAAATACATTTTCAGTGTTGGATTACTGGCCTTTCTATAATAGAGGTGTGTCCCGGTAAGGTGACCAGATTTTTCAAATTAAATCCGGGGACATTTTTTTTTTTTTATTGGCAAATGGTAAACAATTTTATAAGCATATCTTCCTCAAATTATATATGCAGTGTATGTGGTATGTGTTTATGGAATGATTGTATGATATATACGTTATTTCTCACATTTCATCCATGAGATAAAAAAAAAAGATACTTCTTAGAATTTTTTGGGATAGGACCACCAGATGTTAAGAAGATAAGATACAGCAAAAAACTTTTTAATGCATATGTCTATATGCTGTATATCCCTCCCTCTATATACTGTATCTCCCTCTCTCTATATACTGAATCTCCCTCCCTCTATATACTGTATCTCCCTCCCTCTATATACTGTATCTCTCTTTCTCTAAATACTATATTTCCCTCTCTTTATATACTGTAACTTTCTCTATATACTGTATTTTTCTCTATATACAGTATTTCCCTCTATATACTGTATCTCTCTTTCTCTAAATACTATATTTCCCTCTCTCTATATACTGTAACTCTCTCTATGTACTGTATTTTCTCTATACACTGTATTTCCCTCTCTCTACTGTATCTCTCTTTCTCTATATACTGTATCTCCCTCTATATACTGTATATATATATATATATATACTGTAGTTCCCTTTCTCTATATACTGTATTTCTCTTTCTCTGTAAACTGTATTTCCCTCTCTATATACTGTATTTCCCTCCCTTTATTTACCGTATTTCCCTCTCTCTATATACTGTATCCCTTTCTCTATATACTGTATTTCCCTCTCTTTATACACTGTATTTCCCTCTCTCTATATACTGTATTTCCCTATCTATATACTGTATCTCTTTCTCTATATACTGTATTTCCCTCTCTCTATATACTGTATTTTTCACTCTCTATCTATTGTATTTATGTCTCTATATACTGTATTTCCCTCTATATACTGTATCGTTTTCTCTATATACTGTATTTCCCTCTCTGTATATGCTATATTCCCTATCTATATACTGTATCTCTTTCTCTATATACTGTATTTCCCTCTCTGTATATACTGTATCATTTTCTCTATATACTATATTTCCCTCTCTGTATATACTATATTTCCCTCTCTATATACTGTATTTCTTTCCCTATATACTGTATTTCCTGCTCTCTATCTACTGTATTTATGTCTCTCTATATACTGTATCTTTCTCTATATACTGTATTTCCCTCTATATACTGTATCTCGCTTTCTCTATATACCGTTTTTCAATATCTGTATAAACTGTATCTCCCTCTCTCTATATTGTGTATTTCCCTCTCTATGAAGTAGATCTATCTCTTTCTCTCTCTCTCGCTCTCTCTCTCTCTCTCTGTCAGGACCCCCTGGGGCTCTCTCTGTACCTCAACAATGTGGTTCTGACTCTCCGCCGGTCACATGTAGTCTCTCTGCAGGCAGCAGGCAATGGTCGGTCGTGGTGTGGCTCCTGAAGCTCCTCCCTGAGTGTTAGTCTGGGCCCTGCCCTCTCCCTGCTCCTTCCTTCCATTCAGCAGAGCGGCCAGCACAGCCATGTGTGTGCAATCGCTGTGCGCTGCTCGGGGGGATCGGGGCTGAATCAGCACTGCAGGGGGAGAAATGCAGTGACCGCGACCCGGAGTTGGACTCGGCGGCCCTGGCCCAAAGGGCAAAACCTGCAATCCAAAGACAAAACTGGGGACAGAGTTGGTTTGGACAGTGCCATCTTAAGAGCATTAAAGGCCCCCGGGCAATGCAGTGCACTGGGGCCCTGCCTATACAATCACCCAAGAGAATAAAAATGCAAATTATCGATAAGGCGATATTTATTGGTACAACATTGCCAGGCTAATGACAGCTTCCAAGTTCGGCAGCTGGGTCCGGTGAACACACACATGGACGGGAGTCAGATTCGACTGTCCTGTGTGTGCCTGTTCCTGTGGAGGCAGACAGGCATTCCTGCAGTTGTGGGCTCCCCCTCCATGGCCCAAGTAGCCTGACAGCAGCGCAGGGCTGATAGGCGCTTGCCACCTGCTAAGTTCGGTGGCAGAATGCACATGGGAATCGGGACTAATGCCTGGCTGGGGCTAGGTCACTGGGTAGGTGGGGCCCCCTGGGCAGGTGGGGCCCCCGGGCAACTGCCCAGCATGCCCATTCGGTAAGATGGCCCTGGGTTCAGGGACAGTGCCCTCTAGTCTGGGGACTGTCCCCAGAAACCGGGGATGTCTGATCACCCTAGTGTCCTGGTGTAATTTTGAGCAGTGCTATTGTTCCTTTGAACTGAGAGGTGCCAGTTAAAGTGAAACTAATATTAAAAAACATAAATTGTATACATTTTCTACAAGTTTTAGGGTCCTTTCATACGAGCGATCCAATCAGATCCGCCAGTCAGTTTTTTACGCGGATCTGATCGGATCCTCAATGCATCCCTATGGGGCAGCGGATGTCAGCGGAGACATGTCTGCTGACACCCGCTGCCATCCGCATCTGATCCTGTCTGTGAAATCCGGACAGATGGAAACCCTATTTTCTATCCATCCAGGGGATCAGATCGGATGAGAGCAGACAGGCGGTCTGTTCTCATCCGATTCCCCATAGAGAGCAGCGGGGCTCTGACACCTCCCTCTCCGCACACAGAGCAGAGAGGGAGCTGTCACCTGTCTGCTCAGCGGGGATCTGTGTATCGATCCACCGCTATGCAGCATGGATCCACCTATGGAGGCGGACCGTGTGAAAGAAGCCTTAGTTCTCAATTCTTTCTTCCATCCAGGTATACGTGGGTGTGTATGGGTTGTGTGTGTATGTATGTCACTACCATTTTTTATTTTAATATTATTACAGGTACTATAGCGCTGTCAATTCACACAGCACTTTACATAAAAAAAGTACATTCACATCAGTCCCTGCCCTCAAGGAGCTTAAAATCTAACTCACATTCATACATACACATACTAGGGCCAATTTAGACAGTAGACAATTAACATGTAGCGGTGTTTAATATGCCTGAAAGATGATTGTTTGACATTTGAGAGGAACTCGGCTCCATCTAGTGGCCAAAACGACACACTGCAGCTATTATGGAATTTCTTGTGATGTGATTTTCCTTTCAGGAAGTTGAGAGACTTCATCATCCATAGTGCTCTTGGACTACCAGGATGCACTGCTTCACCGCACAGCCTTCTGGGGGAAGCTTTATAAAGGAAGGGAGGAGCCAGGCTCACTCTCTTGGGAAAGACACAGTGAGACAAGCAGGATGCCAGTGCTGTGGGCTGATGCTGTATGCTAGGCCGAAACTCCTGGGCCTTAAGTGACTAAGTTGCAGTGTTTCATCTCCAGTAGAGGATCCCTCCTGGAGGTCCCATCGATGTTCTACAGAGACCAGACTCATCCACCCCAAATACCTAGCGCGGCTGGTGACAGAGGCCGGAGACTGAGACAGCAGCGGAGGCTTCCTGGGAGACAGTCCTGTTGGTGAGAGGGCACCTGCCCAAAAACTGACTCTATCTATCAAAGAAGTAACTTTAGTCAGGATTAGCCTTAGAGTAGTAGAAGGCAATATACCAGGTGGCCCAGTACATCTCTCACAGAAGTTTTACCGGCAATCCTGCACAGACACCCCGCGGTGATTACTAACTGTTTGCTGCCATTCTCTCTATTGATCACCCATCCTCAATGTGGATTACAAATTGCGAGTGCACCAACGTTGCTAGCGAAGATATAGAGAAGAAACAGCGGACTCAGATAGGTCTGACATTCTGATACTGTGTCTAACTGAATGCTGAGCCTTATCTCCAAAAGTATAATAGTGATTAAGATGGTGGTCCTATAGGCTCTGAGACATTTCCTGAAACAATTAATGTGCCCTTGAGGAGTGATATCACAGTATTTATCTTATCTTTGATTAATTAATTAGTATATCCTTTTACAAAGTCATATTTTACTGTATCGAAACTGTTTATTTGATTTACAGTAAATAACTTTCCTGTTTAAAAGCAAGCTTGTGTGTGGTCACCTTGTATTACCCAGAAGGACTGCAGCTGGAAAGAGGTAACAGGTCATTATTATTTATTGAAGTGTTATATTCCAATCTGTGTAGCCATTTGGTATTCCAGTCCTATTCTGGGTCAGTTGTGCCTAGGGAGGGTTCGAGCCAATTCTGTGGGTTGTTAGGCAGGACGTAGACCCAATAATCTAATCAGCAGCTCCTGCGGGGGTGGTGCTACACGTGGGGGCTCGTCCGGGATTATCTACAGTCCTGCAACACAACCCCCTCAACGCAGAAATGGATCCTACCGCTGCAGCCGAGTGGTGCAGGGAAGAGAATGTCGTAGTGGAAAATGGCCTGGTGGTTGAAATCAAGGGAGAGGTCTGGACTGAGGAAAAACTCCTCCCAGTTTTAAGGGCACTGTCCACAGACAGGAAATTCTGGGTGACTGACATAAAGACAGACACCACCGTTCCACACACGTATGCATTGTGTGAGTGGAGGAAGGGGGTCCCTGATTACTTTAAGGGAACCAGTGTAAAGACTACTGACCAAACAGAACTTTTCTTAATACATCCAGAAGTCCTTACTGAAGGTCCCTCATCCACCACTCCTGGGGTCTCCAGCAAAGAAAAAGGTGTCCAAGAAGGGAGTCCAGAGTCACCACCTTTGTCTACCTTTAGCTCAGAATTGTGTGCTGTTCTCGGGGAAATCGTAGCAAAATGTAGTAAGGACTCCCCAAACTATCTGATGACTGAATATAGGAAGCTCAGGACATTCTCTGGGAAACAGCCTGTGCCTTCGACAGAAGATGGGTTTGAAGAGTGGTTAGATACCGCCACTCAGGCTTTGGAAGAGTGGGAGGTACCAGAACAGCACAAGAAACAGAGAATCACAGAAAGTTTAAAGGGACCTGCACTAGAGGCCGTACGTAATCTCAAGCTAAGCAAAAAGAACTGTACTGCACAGGATTATCTAGACATTCTACAAGATGTATTTGGTCGGACGGAGAACGTGGCTGAACTTCTTTACCAGTTAGACCACTGTTACCAAGAAGAGGAAGAGAAGTTGTCCGAATTTATTAGACGCCTAGATAAGATCATCCACCAGATCTTGTTAAAGAAAGGGATAGACCCCCGGAAGGTAGATGAGACTCGTGCACGGCAGGTGCTGAGAGGGGCTCAACCCTTAGATCCCATTGCCATACTGTTGCGAACTCGCCAAGAGGGTGGCATTCTGGAATACCCTGACCTGATCCGAATGGTCAGAGAAGAAGAGGTCATGTTGGACAAGAAAAGGAAGAGTCGGCAGTTTGACTCAACTGCTCGTGTCAGAGTGATAAGTGCAAAAGAAAGTGACTCGCAAGTTGAACTCCTAAAGACCCAGGTGTCCCAGTTGATAGAAATGGTGTCCATCCTGACTAGTCAGGCATCTACTCTACCTGATGGGAACGTGTCAGAGAAGCCGGATAAACCTTCTAACCTTAGAGTAGACCCGGAACCGAGACCTAGGAGATCGCTAACTTGTTTCAACTGTGGGGGAGTAGGACATGTTAGAGGAGTATGTCCCAGCCCAGGAAATGTCGCCTCAGAACCTCGCAAGCCAGCGGAAAAACTTCAGAGGGCACCCGTGAAGGAGTCGACCGGGTGCCCGCCAGTTTCAAGGGAATCCAAGAGACTCAATGATTCAGGGAATCTGAGTCAGGGAGTCAGATCCAGGTACAACGCCCCTAGTTCTATACTCCAGGCTACTGAGAGAAGGAAAATCAATGCACACTGGGCCCAGAGGGGACTGAAGTCCAGAAGAAAAAAAAAGAAAAGAGCCTGGGTGCAGAGAACTGAATCCGACAACAAGGCCACTTCAAGAGAATTCCCAACTAACTTGGTCGGGCCTTCCCCTGTAGTCTCTGTCCAGGTAGAAGGAATTTACACAAGAGCCCTCCTTGACACTGGGGCCCAAGTGACTCTTCTGTATAGAGACTTCTATGATAAACACCTTACCCATCTACCTCTGCAGAAGTTGGAAGATCTGGAGATATGGGGTATCGGGACTCAAAGTTTTCCCTATGACGGGTATCTGCCAATCAAGTTGACCTTTGACCCATCAGTGGCTGGTGAAGCTGAAACCTTCGACACCCTAGCGGTGGTCTGTCCTCGTCCGCCAGGGGCCAACAAAAGCTCTCTCATCGTAGGGACCAACACTGACCTAGTAAGGCGCCTCCTGACACAACTGGTCCAGGGACAGGATGCTCCAGCGCCAAGGATTCACCCCATGCTACGGCAGGCCTATCAACGATTAGTATTGGAGCAAGAGACTCCTGCAGAAGGAGTTGGAAGACTCTGGAAGTTGGACAGAACGGAAAAGGTCTTGCAGCCAGGAGAGGTGGCTTGTCTGAAAGCTTCCGTTAAACTCACATGGAAACAGCCGGGCCCTTTTATCATCTTTGAATCAGGTCCACAGGAAGAGGAGAGAGGGATAGAAGTAATCCCTGAAGTGATCCCTTTGAAGGTGTTACAGAAAAACCATGGAAGGGTTTTAGTGAGTGTCAGAAACACCTCTACTACACCGGTGAAGGTACCGGCCAGAGTGCTGTTGGGCCAAGTTAACCCGGCTACCCCAGTTGTCCCATCTGATCTTAAAGAGGAGGAAAGGGGTGAAGATGTTATAGAAGAGCTCTGCTCTGGAAACGCTGCCCTCCCACCAGAATGGGTGAAGAGGGCCAAGGCACAACTTGCTCGATGGCGAGGAATATTTTCTAGGGATGAGTTCGACGTGGGATGCGCCAGGAGTGCCACTCATAAGATCCGCCTGAATGAGGACAAACCTTTCCGAGAAAGAGTCCGGCGAGTTCCCTTAGGTGACTTAGAAGATCTACGTCAGCAGCTGGCGGAACTCAAGAAGACTGGGGTTATTCGAGAATCCAGGAGCCCATATGCTTCTCCGATAGTGGTAGTCCGGAAGAAAAACGGATCTCTGAGGCTTTGTATCGACTATCGAACCCTGAACAGAAGAACCATCCCAGACCAGTATACCACTCCTCGAATCGAAGACGCCCTACAGAGCCTGTCAGGGGCGAAGTGGTTCAGTGTGATGGACTTAAAGAGTGGGTATTATCAGATCCCCATGCACCCTGAAGATCGGGAGAAGACAGCCTTCATCACCCCTGTGGGGTTCTTTGAGTTCAATCGCATGCCTCAGGGGTTGTCAGGGGCCCCTGCTACCTTCCAAAGGCTGATGGAAAGGACCGTTGGAGATATGAATTTGATAGAGGTACTGGTATACTTGGATGATGTTATCGTGTTTGGCAGAACTTTGGAAGAACACGAGGAGAGGTTGGAAAAGGTCCTGAAGAGGCTACATGAAGAAGGCCTGAAACTTTCTCCTGAGAAGTGCCAATTCTATCAGTCCTCGGTCCATTACCTGGGCCACATCGTGTCTGAAGAAGGGGTGGCCACCGACCCGGACAAGCTGGATGCTGTCGCCTCCTGGCCGAGACCTACAAATGTGACCGAACTTCGGTCGTTCCTGGGTTTTTGCTCCTATTACAGGAGGTTTGTAGAGGGGTTCGCCAAGATTGCCCGACCCCTCAATGAGTTACTAAAGAACGAAGAAGATGACGTTCCTGAACTGGTCAAGCCAATGAAGTCCACCATGGGACCCCGGAAGGCCAAGGAGTCCATCCAGGATCAGTGGACCCCAGAATGTGAAGGGGCTTTCATTCAGTTGAAAAAGAATCTAACCACTGCCCCTGTGTTGGCCTACGCAGACCCCACGAAACCATATGAACTACATGTCGATGCCAGCCGAGATGGGCTGGGTGGGGTACTCTACCAGGAACATGAGGGCCACCTGCGACCCGTAGCCTACGTGAGCAGGAGTCTACTACCTGCTGAAAGGAATTATCCTACCCACAAACTTGAATTCTTGGCCTTGAAGTGGGCAGTGGTTGACAAATTGAAAGATTACCTGTACGGAGCTGAATTCATTGTCAAGACGGATAATAATCCCCTTACCTATCTGTTGACTACAGCCAAGCTGGATGCCACAGGACACAGATGGTTGGCTGCCCTCTCTAGCTTCAACTTCAGCCTGAAGTATCGGCCAGGAATCGGGAACAGGGATGCAGATGCCCTATCCAGAAGGTTGCATGCACCACACGAACCTGATGAAGAATGGACCCATTTGGCTCCAGAAGGGGTGCGTGCCCTATATCAGGGAACTGAACTTCGATCCAGAGGAGGATCAAGAGCCGAAGAGATTGGGGTTTCGGCTGTCGGAGTACCCAAATACTATTGCAGGGTGACCCAGGTTGAAGGGGAAGATTTACCCCGGCTGTCCAAAAGGGACTTGAGGAAGGAGCAGCTGGAAGACCCTCTGGGAAAACTTCTTTTGGAAGCCTTGGAGATCCAGCGCCCTGAGTTGCTTCTCACCGACTCTCCTCAGGGGGCCCGTCTGTTGCATAGAGAGTGGACCCGGTTACAGATCCGAGAAGGGGTGGCCTACCGAAGAGGCCCATCTGAAGATCTGGAGGAGAAGTGGCAACTGTTCTTACCAGCTAAATACAGGGAGAGAGTTCTGGCTGCTCTTCATGATAATCATGGCCATCTGGGACCTGAAAGAACTTTTCAGCTTGTCAGAGACAGGTTCTACTGGCCCTGTATGAGGGCCGAAGTTGAAGGATACTGTCATTCTTGTGTCCGATGTATACAAAGGAAGACTCTGCCACGTCAAGCAGCCCCAATGGGCCATCTGCAAAGCCAGGGACCCATGGAACTGGTGTGCATTGATTTCCTTTGCCTAGAGCCTGATCTGAGTGGCCAAGGGAATGTCCTTGTGGTAACAGACCATTTTACCAGATACGCCCAAGCATTCCCAACAAGGGATCAGAAGGCCTCTACAGTAGCCAAAGTTCTTGTAGAAAAGTTCTTTGTACACTATGGGTTACCACAACGCCTCCATTCAGATCAGGGAAGAGACTTTGAAAGCAGACTGATCAAGAGACTGTTAGATCTGTTAGGCATCCAAAAGACTAGAACTACTCCCTACCATCCACAAGGGGATCCCCAGCCAGAAAGATTTAACAGGACTCTTTTGGACATGTTGGGGACTTTGAGCTCAGAGAAAAAACAGCATTGGGGCAAACATGTAGCTGCCATTGTGCATGCCTACAACAGTACTGTCAGTGATGCTACTGGATATTCCCCTTATCGTCTAATGTTTGGACGAGAGGCTCGATTGCCAGTGGATTTGGCCTTTGGCATCTCGCCCGATCACACCTCTTCAGCATCGCACAAGGGATATGTGGACCGACTGCGGAAGAGTCTGAAATCGGCCTATGATAAAGCTCAGGCCACATCTGATCAACGTGGACTGAGGAATAAAAGGAATTTCGACTTAAAAGTTCGGATCCAAGACTTGCAACCAGGGGACAGGGTATTGTTGAGGAACTTGGGTGTCCCGGGAAAACACAAGTTGGCAGACCGCTGGAAGTCCCAACCTTATGTTATCTGCAAGCAACTACCAAACCTCCCTGTGTATCAAATTCGGCCTGAAGGAAGTGTGGGTCCATTGAAGACTTGGCATAGGAACCATTTACTGCCTCTCTCTGAAGCAGTTCGCATGCCTCCTGTCGTAGATTCGCCAGAGACCCCTTCGACCTCTCGCCTGTCCAGACCAATCACCAGATCTCAGTCGACACTCCCAGATGTGAGGGGAGGAAATTCTCCATCTGAAGATCTGGAAGATGAAGAGGAGGTACCTGACTGGATGTGGTCGTCTCAGTTACCAGAACCCACACCTGCCTCCCTGTCTTCATCCGAATTGGCTGACAGAGGAACCCTTCGGGCGGAAGCCCCCGAATTCATACCTTTCCAAATGCTTCCAGAAGAAGTAGTTGATGATGAAGATCCTGAGGAGGAGGTTGCACCTTTCTCTGAAGAAGAACTGACCGCTCTTGAAGCATCAGATTCCTGTGTGTTGGAACATGAGGAGGAGGACATTGAAGAATCCCCAGAAGTGGCTGGTCCTAGTACCTCTGAGATCGTGCATCCCAAAGAACAGAGGGAAAGAAGAGTCATTCACCCACCCAAAAGACTGACCTATGACCAATTGGGTGAATGCTCGGAAGAGGCTATCTTTACTTCCAAACGAACTCTTGATCAGCCTAGTTCTTCCACCGCAGATTTGGTGGAGGACAACCCTAGCTCACCCCCAGGCACATCTGTACAAGCCACTCAAGTGTCAGGGGTCTGTGAACAGAATTACCTTCCCTCCCCTGACAATTGGTGGGAGGTTCCTATGTCGAACCTGTGTTGTAATATGCAGTTGTTGAGTTTGAATTCTGCTTATGAAAAGGAAGATAATTCCCTGTTATGCATATGTTAATGTTTTTGTTGTGTACTGCCAACATATGCACTGGAGTACATGCTGTTGTCCTCTTTGGGGACCAAAGTTTCTTAAGTGGGGGGAGTGTGTAGCGGTGTTTAATATGCCTGAAAGATGATTGTTTGACATTTGAGAGGAACTCGGCTCCATCTAGTGGCCAAAACGACACACTGCAGCTATTATGGAATTTCTTGTGATGTGATTTTCCTTTCAGGAAGTTGAGAGACTTCATCATCCATAGTGCTCTTGGACTACCAGGATGCACTGCTTCACCGCACAGCCTTCTGGGGGAAGCTTTATAAAGGAAGGGAGGAGCCAGGCTCACTCTCTTGGGAAAGACACAGTGAGACAAGCAGGATGCCAGTGCTGTGGGCTGATGCTGTATGCTAGGCCGAAACTCCTGGGCCTTAAGTGACTAAGTTGCAGTGTTTCATCTCCAGTAGAGGATCCCTCCTGGAGGTCCCATCGATGTTCTACAGAGACCAGACTCATCCACCCCAAATACCTAGCGCGGCTGGTGACAGAGGCCGGAGACTGAGACAGCAGCGGAGGCTTCCTGGGAGACAGTCCTGTTGGTGAGAGGGCACCTGCCCAAAAACTGACTCTATCTATCAAAGAAGTAACTTTAGTCAGGATTAGCCTTAGAGTAGTAGAAGGCAATATACCAGGTGGCCCAGTACATCTCTCACAGAAGTTTTACCGGCAATCCTGCACAGACACCCTGCGGTGATTACTAACTGTTTGCTGCCATTCTCTCTATTGATCACCCATCCTCAATGTGGATTACAAATTGCGAGTGCACCAACGTTGCTAGCGAAGATATAGAGAAGAAACAGCGGACTCAGATAGGTCTGACATTCTGATACTGTGTCTAACTGAATGCTGAGCCTTATCTCCAAAAGTATAATAGTGATTAAGATGGTGGTCCTATAGGCTCTGAGACATTTCCTGAAACAATTAATGTGCCCTTGAGGAGTGATATCACAGTATTTATCTTATCTTTGATTAATTAATTAGTATATCCTTTTACAAAGTCATATTTTACTGTATCGAAACTGTTTATTTGATTTACAGTAAATAACTTTCCTGTTTAAAAGCAAGCTTGTGTGTGGTCACCTTGTATTACCCAGAAGGACTGCAGCTGGAAAGAGGTAACAGGTCATTATTATTTATTGAAGTGTTATATTCCAATCTGTGTAGCCATTTGGTATTCCAGTCCTATTCTGGGTCAGTTGTGCCTAGGGAGGGTTCGAGCCAATTCTGTGGGTTGTTAGGCAGGACGTAGACCCAATAATCTAATCAGCAGCTCCTGCGGGGGTGGTGCTACAAACATAAGAACCTTTTAACTAAAGAACCCTTATGCACTTTAAGATTGAATATCTGTATATTGTGTTTGCTAAGAAACACATATAAAACGGAAAATTGTCTATCAAATACTTACCGTAATTTTTCTTTCCTGATGGACTCCATGGCAGCATAAGTTTGGGTATAGCCCCGCCTCCTCTCCTACCCTATAGAACCCCACTCCCTTTCAGCATCAGTGTTCTGTAACTAGCCTACTCAGGAACTGGGAGGGAATTCATCCTGCCATGGACTCCATCAGAAAATTACAGTAAGTATTTGATAGACAATTTTCCATTTTCCTGACAGACTCCATGGCAGCATACGTTTGGGAAATAACTCGCCATACACACCCGGGCAGGCATATGCTAAACAGAAAATGTTTTAATTGGCACCATCAACCGACAGTACTTGAACACCAAAATTAACAGAAGACAAGGCAGCCGGCTGCACGCAATAATGGGACAGGAAGGTGTTGATAGATGACCAGGAGGCTGCCCTATAGATTACTTTAGGGGCAACGTGCCTAGAGACTGCCCACAATGTAGAGACGCTTCAGGTCGAATGCGCCATCACCGCTTCCGGAGGAGCCAAGCCATTTGTTTTATATGCCCACTGAATGGCCTGAACAATCCATGCAGCAACCACTCGGGATGAAGCACGCATCCCCTTTTTCTTCCCATGAGGAAGAACAAATAGAAATTCTGACTGTCAAAAGGGAGCCGTGGCTGCCAGATACTGCTTCAGGGTATTACCCACATCAAGAGGATGGACAATAGACTCTTCACTCGCTCTGAAGGTGGGAATAACAATGTCCTGGTTCTTATGAAAGGTGGAGGTAATTTTGGGATTTGACCCCAGCATGGGGATTAGGACCACTCTGTCCGGGAAGAAGGTTAGGAAAGGCTCCTTTGAGCCCAAGCTTTGAATCTGGGAAACCCTCTTTGCTGACATGATGGCCAAAACTGTTTTTTTTATATTAAAATTTTATTAATTTTCCAATATACAAAACATTTATTCCAAAAAAATACCATCTATAATTTACAATTTTTAATACCCTTATCCCCCCGCTTCCCCCTCCCCTGTCCCCATTTTTCCCCCTCCATCCAGACCCTCTCTTTCCCCTCTTCCTTTCTCCCTTTCCTTTCACGTTAGCTTTAATTCCTTATATTTATTTGTGGTTTTAAATTCTACCCATTTTCTCCAGGAATTTCTATACTTTCCCAGTTTATCATGATGGTATAGTTCTTCATTGTTATAGATCTTGTCTACCTTTAATACCCAATCTCTCATTGCTTGGCTGTCTGTGGCTAGCCAGTATTTAGGTATCTGAGATTTAGCGTCTTTTATTAAATGTGGTATGATCGTCTTTTTATATTGTTTAATAGTTATGTTAGTCTTATGAAATAAGAAGGCCTCTGGAATTTTTGGTATCTCCACTCCAGTTATTCCCTGAATCTGCCGTCTAATCTTTTCCCAAAACACTTGGATTTTTGGGCATTCCCACCATATATGCGCCATTGTTCCCATCAAGCCACATTTTCTCCAACAAAGCGGTGATTTATCCAATTGGCATTTATGTGCCTTGATGGGAATTAAATATCACCTCCACCTGGATAAACATTTATAATTCAGTTCTTTTGTATTTATGTATATTGCTGTTCCATCTGCTAATTTCAATATCTTCATCCTTTCTTGTTCACTCCAGGTAGCACCCAGCTCCATCTCCCATTTCCCAAAATAGGGTGGGGTCTCAGGGTCCACCATCCTCGAGAGAATCCTGTACACCTAGGAGATACAGTGTCTGGGCGCTCTCTGTAGGTCAAGAAGTTTTTCAAATGGTAGCAAATTTTCTTCTGACCTTATTAGGTAAGGCAGTGTATTTATAAAGTGCTTTAATTGGTGAAATCTAATTTCATTAATTAAGAAAAGATCTTTTTTGTATCTCAACTCTTACATTGTGCATAATTCCCCTTTTTTCATTATATCTTTCAATTATGCATTCCTATCTTTAATCCACCGTCCCAATACTGCATTATTTCCCGGGAAAAGAAAATCCGTCCCTGTCAAGGGTATTAATGGGGAGTTATTTTCCCACTTCTTCTGTTTGTAAATTAAATCCCAAATTTTAAAAATGTGTAGTGTTAGTGTGCTGGTATCTTTTGAAAAGTGACGATATTGCTGTGGTACACAAATCTATTTTCTATTTTAACCCAACTTTCTTCATTTACATTATATGTCCAATCTCTAACATGTGTTAAAAATACCACTCTAAAATACCTTTTAAAATCTGGCATTGCCAATCCCCCTGTGTCTTCTCTTTGCCAAATATTATCGATTGAATTCTGGGTTTTCTATGTTTCCATAAAAAACCTCAATATCATCTTCTTCAATATATTGAAATACCTTTGTGGCACTTGGAATCGGGAGCATCTGGAATTTATATAGCACTTTTGCTTTTAATTTCATTTAGCAATGGAATTTAATTTAAATTAAAGAGATCTCTCCAGGTGGCCATCAAGTTCCCCCCTAGATATTTCAAATTATTCTTCCATCTAAATGGGAATTTTTCTTGTGTAGGTCTGATATTCTCAAATGTGGATGTGTGTCTGTATACTTTAATGAAACGTCCATGGACATGGCTATGTTTGAGTAGTTGGAGCCATCTAGTGACCAAATACTGGTAATGCAGCTATGTTGTTTTTTTTCTGAAAGAGACAGGAAGTGATTGTTGGGTTTGGGAGGTTTGGTGACCTACCCATGAACACCTTCTTGTGCAGGGCATGCTGGGTAGGGGATAAAAGGGGCCGGAGCAGCCATTTTAGGTCTCTTGGAATCGTGTGGCCTGCCTGAGAGGACATGTGGGGAGACGGTGGCCAGATTGCAGAGACCCAGAGACACTCATCCAAGCATCGGAGGACGGGATCCACCCAGTGGGGCTGAACGGAGCGTTTGGTCCAGCTGATGGAGAAGCAAGTTTCAGTCACCGGACAAAAGTCACCACACAGAGCCTCTATCCAGTGGGTGAGCGGGTCACGGCCCACAGTTTGTTAAATCTCACATGCAGTTAGACTCATATACAGGCCTCACTGGAAATTATAGTTCCACGAAGGAGCAGAGCAACTGATACTGAGAAGGTTTGAGGCCTATCTACCTTGATGTCTCAAGAAATGCTTAAATAGTCGTTACAGCTACACCAGAAGCATTTTCACTTCAATTTAATTCACCAAAACTGTGGATTACAAATCACAAGGAGCCACTTTAGCTAGCGAAGAAAAGAAGATCCAGGACTAAGTACTCCAAAAAGTGAGATCTCACACATAGCTTATAAAGTAGGGGGAGCTCCCAGGTATAGACAGATGTATAGGTATACTGTTTCTTTCTAATTGTTTATATTGAAATCCATTGTGCTGTTGTATTATCCTGGAGTGACAATACAGGTGTTTTGTACTATCTTACATTGTGTTGTATTGCATTGCATCACAGCTGTGCTAAGGGGATTGAGCCAAGTTAGTGGGGTTTATTGGTAAAGTGCAGGCCCAGATCAAACCAGCAGCCCTTTCAGGGGTCAGTGTTACACTTGTAAGGCTTGTTTCTCCCTTCTGCCCAGATTTATATTCAAAATATACATTTTGTCAGGTTTATTTTAAAATTTGACAGCTCTCCATAGGTTTTCAACACCTTTATTATATTTTGAAGGGATATCCTAGGCCTCGAGACATAAATCTATATATCATCTGCATATGCGGCTACCTTGTTTTCTTGTTTCTCTATTTTTACTCCCCTTATATCTAGACTGGTTCCAGTGATAGAGCAAACAATTACGGGGACAAAGGGCACCCCTGTCTTATTCCATTTTCGAGTTTAAAGGTTCGAGACAAGGGGCCATTTATCTTAATAGCTGCCGTTGGCTGATTATTTAACATTTTAATCCACTGGATCATTCTTGTGCCGATCACCATTTCTTCTAGAGTCATGAACATGAAGCCCCAGTCTACCCTGTCAAATGCTTTTTAAGCATCCACTGACATGAGCAGAGATGGTGGTCCCCCTCTCAGCACCTTTTGAAGGGGTAACAATGTTCTCACTCTGTTATCCCTCCCTTCTCTCCCAGAATTAAATCCCACCTGATCTAAATTAACCCATTTTGGCAATAATTCTTTCAATCTATTCGCTAATATTTTTGCATATAATTTTATATCTATATAAAAGTATATAAGTGAAATGAGTCTATAACTGGCACAGTGCATTGTATCTTTATCTTCCTTTGGTATTACAGTAATATATGCTAAGAGTGATTCTCTTACCATTTCTCTCCCTTCTCCCAGGGAATTCCAGCATAGGCACATATTGGGTACCAACAATTCCTTAAACCTTTTATAATAAATCGCAGAGAAACCATCTGGCCTTGGACTTTTCCCGGTTGTTGTCTCACTTAATGCCTTAAAAATTTCTTCTTGCGTTATAGGTCTCTCTAGTGATTATCCTTTGTCTCTATTTATGGCAACTTGGCTTCTTTTTTTATTTTCTAGTTCTTCTATTTCTTTTTTAGGGCCTTCTGGTATTCTTACTGTATATAGATTTTTATAAAAAGCTTGGAATACTTCTGCAATTTGAGTTTTTGCATATACTAGTTCCCCTACGTTGGGAACCTATTGATTTTTTTCTTCCTAAGTATATTTGCAAGATATTTTCCTGGCTTATTTCTTCATTAGTATCTCTCCTTATTAACTTTATTAAATGTCCTCTTAATTTCTAATTCTCTTAACGCATTTAATTCATCTCTCTTTAATACCAGTTGATGTTGTATCTCTCTATCATTTCCCATCTTATGTCTTTGTTCAAGCTCATACAGTTCTTTTAAAATTTGATCTATCTTTTCAAATCCCTCTCTCTTCTTCCAGGTTACTATTAAAATCAATATGCACCTAATATATGCCTTATGAGCTTCCCACACCGTAGTTTCGGCCACTTCCAGTGTCCTGTTTAACCACTTAAGCCCCGGAGGATTTGGCTGCTAAAGGACCAGGGTTTTTTTTGCGATTTTTTACTGCGTGACTTTAACGGACAATTGCGCGGTCGTGCGACGCTGTACCTAAACGAATTTGACGTCCTTTTTTTTCCCACAAACAGAGCTTTCTTTTGGTGGTATTTGATCACCTGTGCGATTTTTTGATCACGCGCTATAAACAAAAAAAGAGCGTAAATTTTGCAAAAATAACAATATTTTTCACATTTTTTTATATGAAATTCCCCAAAAAAAAAAAGTAAAAATCAAAATTTTTTAACATTTTTCGGCCAATTTGTTTTATGCTACCTATGTTTGGTAAAAAAAAATCGCAAAAAGCGTATTTTGATTGGTTTGCGCAAAAGTTATCGCGTTTACTAACAAAGGGAAAGATTTTTGTCATTTTTGGTGTTTTTTTTTTTTAACGCGTAATGGCGGCGATCTGCGATTTTTTTTTCGGTACTGCGACATTGCGGCGGACAGATCGGACCCTTGACTGACATTTTTGACACTTTTGGGGGTACCAGTGACATTACTGCAGTAATCAGTGCTATACATATGCACTGTTACTGCAAAAATGACACTGGCAGGGAAGGGGTTAACTTTATTGGACAGGGAGGGGTTAAGTGTGTCCTAGGGGCGTGCTTCTAACTGTGCAGGGACATTCCTATTGGTGTAAAAGCAAAGATCAACCGTTCTACATAGTAGAACGGACAGATCTTCACTTTTACACAGGGAGAACTGACAGGCAGGTTGTTTACACAAGCCGCTCTGTCTTTCTCCCTTCACAGGAGCGATCGCAGTGTGACTGGCGGACATCGAGTCCGCCGGTCACACGCACTGACTTGTCTGTGAACGAGCCGCGGCGGGCGCGCGCCCGCCCGCGATAGGCTCGCAAGTCAGTGACAGGCGAGTGATGTATCGATACGTCACTCTGCCTGGCCGGGGCTGACCGCCGCAGTATATAGTCGTGCGGCGGTCGGCAACCGGTTAATAAGAAGTATTGTTCTATTTCAGAAAAACAGTTTTGAGTGTAACTTCCTTGACTAAAAGAGTTCAAAGCGTTCAAGAGTGTAGAGATAGCTTCTTCTGGACATCCTAAAGCCTCCAACCTCCCCTCTCAAGAACCAAACCTTGAGGTGCAGATGAGCCAGACATGGGTGTAAAGTAGGGCCCTGAGGCAACAGGTCCGGTCTAAGAGGCAGGGGAATTGGATCCTGGTAACTGAGAAGCGTCAGCAGAGATTCCTTTCCATTATTGATACCCCCTGAGATTCTCCCACTAGTGAGTAACATGCATCCATATTTTTAGCTCCCAAATGTGTTACCTTACATTTTTCAATCTATAAACCTTATCTACCATATAGCTGCCCACTTCTCTCTCTATTTTGAGTAGGTCTTCTTGTGAAGTTATTGCCCTTCAACTCTGATGACTTAAGGGTCTACTATGGATTTTGGGGGGGGACCTCAGGTTGTTTATTTATTTTTGTTCAAATTTTGATGTGGGGTTACCCTTAAAATCCAAAGGGCCTGGTATGGATTGGGGGTGGATCCCCACGCAATCATGCAATACATTTTAAACGCCGGCATTCTTTTGTTTACATTCAGCTGTCAGTGGGAAATACTCCTGACAGCTGATAAGTAATTGGTTATTAAAGATGCAGTGGCTGCCCAATCCTTAACAAGCCCGCTATTCACAGGAGGGGAGGATCAGGAGGTGGGAAATGTGTAAAACCAGCTTGATTGCAATTTCAATCCGGTCCTATTGAAGTCTTTGTAATTGAAATTTGCACAGCACGGCACTAAACTTGCACAGGACCCTCTTTTAACTGGATCAGAATCGCACCGGATAGATGTGAATGGCCTTCATTGAAAACAGTGTTTTTTCAGAAGACATGCGAATCTATGCCTTTCGGATCGCATATGATCTGCATAGAATTCGCATCAGTTTGAACAGGGACTTAATGTAAAAAAGTAGATGAAGATGAAGTACTAAATATTGCTTTGAAGATCTCCCAGAACCACAATTTATAGTACCCCTGCACACTAAAATTATT
The DNA here is from genome assembly GCF_965119305.1 of Pelophylax lessonae. Lineage (NCBI taxonomy): Eukaryota > Metazoa > Chordata > Amphibia > Anura > Ranidae > Pelophylax > Pelophylax lessonae. Next base: position 90,499,391 of record NC_138777.1, on the reverse strand, counting down.
GTTTTATTTTTGAAAAAACAACAGTCAATTTGTGGTGCAAGGGATGTCCAGTCTACTAACAGAGATCACATGCCATATATGATAGGTATACTAAACTAGTCAGTGTTGCCAGGTGTGGTTGTATCTACATTCACTGGTAGTCTTTGAAATATAATACTTTCCATGGAGTTATTCCTGTTTCCAAAAGATGTGACTCACCCCACTACCTGTTATTGTAGATTACAAAGCCCTCTCCTCACTTTTGCTCTCTAGATGAACTTGTACAGTCATCACATTTTACAGATCATATAATGTTTCCTATGTCAGCAAAATCAAACATGAAATAGAACAATGAGAAGTGAAGTATAGGAAAAGGTCCATAGGAACCAACCACATCCCTTGCTTCATTGGAAACATAAAACCTGCATGTTAGCATTCATAGCAGTCCTAATTCAGCTCCAGTTTTCATGCATTTGCCTTAAAGTGGTAGTAAAGTCTTCTAACAATTTTGAACCTTCAGGTAAGCTGTTAATATGGCTTACCTGGAGGTACTGTTAAAATCTTCTAAACTTTTGCCATGTGGAAGATATTTACAGCGGCTGCAGCCAGTGACATCACTGGAACATGCACAGAAGCTCTGCATTCAGGGTACACTGAATGTGCCATCAATGCAGAGATCACCGTGCCATTATCATGGCTGTCAGGCCTTTTAAACAGTCAGATAGCGTGAACCTGGAAGGAAGACCGAAAGAGGATGAAAGGGACAGTGCGCCACTGGAGGGCTCAATTTGACAGGTAAGTCTGCCATAATATGCCTGTATTCGATGTATACTAGCACATTATTGCATTACCTGCAGGGGGCCCAGCTATTTTTTTTTTCATGGTGTTTACTACTGCTTTAACCACTTTAGCTCCGGAAGGTTTTACCCCCTTAATGACCAGGCCATTTTTTGCGATTCGGCATGGCGCAGCTCAGCTCAGCCTTCTGTCCCCTGAGGCAAGCCGCCTGGGACACCCAATTCCTCTAACAGGAGGAGAGACAGCTGTACTCTCCCTCCTGGGACTCTGCTTCCCACCAAAGACGCTGTGTCACGTGCTCCCCTCAAACTTATACTGACTCCCAGAATGCTGTGCAGCAGAATCTGCCTTTCTGGGCTAGATACAGGCCTGAGTGTGCCATTTGCTGGGTTTCCTCCACTGTCCAATGAGAACCCTCTCATGGAGCACAGTGGGGAGACTCCCCAGTCTCAACAGCCACACCTGGGAGACATGATAGCCCAGCTGAAAATCATGGTCCTGTTGATAAGCAGACAAGGCCCACTATACTTTACCTAGCACCTACCTTGTAGGGTGCTACATACTCAATAGATGAACATAGAGACCTGTGTTCAACTGTGACAGAATGGGGGTCTGCCTTGTTTACATTGGCAGACCACTGTTCTGTCTCTATAGGGAGCGTTTGCAGGTGGCCGGCCTACATCGCGTCTGCCGGACCCACTGATTGGATCCCCATCTGGCCAATCAGTACACGTGCGCCCCCACTGTCTATCACACGAGGCAACGTACAAGTACGTCGTTTCGCGTAATAGAGCTGACCTGCCACCGTATAACTATGGCGGCTGGTCGGCAAGTAGGTAAAGTGGAACTTCACTCTCTCAATCAACATTGACCATTTGTAATCCTTATGCTGCTAGCATTAGTAAATGGATAGGAAAGTATATCATATTCATTTGTTTTAAACGGTATTTTACATTTTTTCCTGGTTTCCATGCCTGGGCAAATGATGTCATACATCCCAGGAGGCTTCAGGAGGGGTTTTCTCAGCTAAGCACACCCTCCTGCCTGCATGCCTGAGCCAAGGCAGATGAATTACAGGAAGTGAATCATCTGCCCTTACTCAAGATGGCTGCAGCTAGAAATGTGATTTATCAACAAAATAAAAATTGGAGAAATAGGTGGATGATTTGTTGTAAAATTTTAAAATAAATTTCAGTTTGTGGTGCTCAGGTACATTTAAAGTGTTTGTTACCCCAGCCTTTCATATTCCTGATATATGCCTGCTTTACCATGTACTTGTTTGATAAAGTATTCTATTCTCTTTGTATTGCTTTCTTTGTGTGATATCTGTGGTGATCCTGCCAGTCCCCCTGCTTTCCTATTAAAAAGTGACTACACATTTCAAAGTTAGAGAGAGATTAAGGATTGAACTTTTCGGACAAACAGGTGGTTACAAAACATCTATCTGTGCAAAACACCAAGAATCAGGATTCAAAGTGTTGAGCCGCTGGTATCATACACCTGCTAAGATTCATAAGATGTTCCCTAATTGCTGAGACCTAGGTTGGAGGTACGGAGAGGAGACTGGCTCCCTACTCCATATCTTTTGGTCTTGCTGTCACCTACAGTCCTACTGGACAGACGTGCCCAAACCCAAACCCAAAGATTCACGGATTATGATCTACCGAGAGATCCTGCACTCTTCCTTCTGCATCACCACCGTTTTCCGATAAAGCATATAGATGCTCTATCTTACCTTTATTGATCACTGCAGCAAAGACTTGTATTCCCTTCTTTTGGAAACAGGCGCAGGCACCATCTATAGCCATTTGGTTGAAAAAAGTGGCTGAAATTATTGAGCTGGAGGACCTGGTGGCCATGGAAAGAGGACTCCGGGAACAATGCCTCAAAAAAATGGTTCTACTGCCAAGAATTTGTTTATTCTGAGGATTACAAGGCTCTGCTGTGCTGAATTATCCATGTTGAAGGCTGTACTGCTGGGTCTCTCTTGGTCCAGGAGGGATGGTTGAATAAGGGGTTATTTCTCCTCTTTGCCCTATTCCTTACCCCCACCCCCCCCCCCCTCTTCTTTTGCTTTTTTTGTTTTTCTCCTCTTTATATGTCTCCCCCTTCAATCTTCTTTGGGTTCCTTTTTCTTTTTGCCACCATTTTTGGTGTTCTTTTATCTATGGTTTCTATTAGATAAAATTCCACATGGGGTACAGGGTATCCTTACTGTCTGGTTGTTAGGGTTACCTTTTTACCTGTGTTCCGGCATCTGTGTCCAGCTAGTATTTCCCTAGTACTGAGTCTGAATACGTTTGATTTCTAGACATGTATGTCGTTTGGTTTCTGTATTTTCCGTGTGACTTCTTTCTTTAAAAAATAAAGTATTGAAAAAAAAAAAACGGACTACAGGAGAAGCAGGAGAACACACCATGGTCAATTCTTAGCCTCTTCTCCTCCAATGATCAGACTTGTGCTGACATGGATGAGTTAAGGGCAGATGGAATCCAGGTAGTGAATCATCTGCCCTTACTCAAGATGGCCACGGCCAGAAATCCTGGGGGTGTTTTTCAAAGTGATTTCTCAGCAAAATATAACATAGAGACATGAACGGATGGGTGAGTTTGCTTTGAATACTATAAATGAAATAGATAATGTTTTTGGTGTGTGGTGCTCAGATGCAGCGTAGTTCCGCTTTAACTAATGTAGTCTTATCCCTATTTGTTCCCTTAAGACTTAAGCCTAGTACACACGCAACGAATTTCCGCCGACCGGTCGTCCATCTTTTGTCCAAAGTGGTGTTTTGTTGGTTGGAATGTGCCTAGACTGCACACGAATTTTCCCGCACGACAAAATTCTACTTCAGAAGTGATGTCATGTGTTGGATTGCTTTCTTTGTATTCTTTCTTCTCTGAGCATGCCCAGTCTTGCTCATAAGATTTTTCCCTGTCGAAATCTGTACTGACTGCACGAAAATTGGACGTGTTTTGACGGAGGACAAAAATTTTATAGCCTGCACACCAGATGTTTTTCGGCCAAAAAGTCGGAGTCAGTTGTCGGAAGCATCATACTAACAAGCCGAAAATCGGCAGATCGGTCGGACGAAAATTCCCGGCCGAATTTCGACTCGTGTGTATGGGCCTTAAGGCCCCTTTCACACACGGAGTCTGTCAGGCGGACTCTGTTTTTCTCAGCGGGGGATCGATCCGCCAATCCCCCGCTGAGAAGGAGGATGACAGCTGTATCTCTGCGCTGCGTGCGGAGACACAGCTGTCAGGTCCCCATGCATCTCTATGGGGGAATCGGATGGGAATGGACCGTCTGTCCGTTCTCATCCGATCCCATCCGATCCGATTTGCTGGATGGATTGAAAATAGCGTTTTCATCCATCCAGATTTGACGGATCGGATGTCAGCGGACATGTCTCCACTGACATCTGATGCCCTATAGAGATACATGGGGTGACCGTTCAGATCCGCCTTTAAAAACTGACAGGTTGATCGGAACGGTCCGCCTGTGTAAAAGGGGCCTTAAGAGTTGGACTGAAGGTTGGGTCCAAGCCAATATTCCATGTCAGATCTGTTGAATAAATATACCAGTAAAGGCAACAACAGATTGATAGATATTGCAACAACAACAACAGCGGTTGAGAAACTTGGCAGTAATTGATAGTCAGCACACATCCAGGAACCTCTGCTACCTTCCGCTATATGTAACAAAAGGGTGTGGAACATGCGGAGTGGAATATGTCCTCTTTTTCTCTATAGAAAAAGAAACAAACCATGACCTTCTGTGCAGTAATATTCCAAGTCAGAACATCTCTGTGTCTTAGTGATTTCTAATGGTGTTGGAATATTCCTTTATTTGTTTCATATTGCAGGTGATTCTTACATTTTCCAATGTGAAGTAAGAATTTTTCACATTGCTAGCTTTTTCCAAGCTAGGTTTTGCGACCCTACATATTTTAGTAAAACAGACATGCACATTTAGGGGCAGATCACACCATACAAATGCAGTACGGATGCCTTTTAGATGCATTTCTGCATGTGCGTTTTTATGCTTTGCAGTGCATTTTTCTCCCCTCTTTTTATATTCACCTAGAAGAAGCTTGTGCTTTTTGTACTCTTTTTGTTTTAATTGAGCTTCTTTGAGCTCTTTTGAGCATTTCAACGAATTTTCCCTTTTTTTTTGTGCGTTTTTAACCACTTAAGCCCCGGAAGATTTTACCCCCTTCCTGACCAGGGGGTATTTTGCGATTCGGCACTGCGTGACTTTAACAGACAATTGCGCGGTTGTGCGACGCTGTACCCAAATGAAATTGATGTCCTTTTTTCCCCACAAACAGAGCTTTCTTTTGGTGGTATTTGATCACCTGTGCAATTTTTTGATCATGCGCTATAAACAAAAAAAGAGCGACAATTTGGCAAAAATAACAATATTTTTCACATTTTTTTTATATGAAATTCCCCCCAAAAAAATTTAAAAATCAAAATTTTTTAACATTTTAGGCCAATTTGTTTTCTGCTACATATGTTTGGTAAAAAAAATCGCAAAAAGCGTATTTTGATTGGTTTGCGCAAAAGTTATTGCGTTTACTAACTAAGGGAAAGATTTTTGTCATTTTTGTTGTTTTTCTTTTTATAACGAGTAATTAGCGGCGATCTGCGATTTTTTTTTGCGGGACTGCGACATTGCGGCGGACAGATCGGACCCTTGACTGACATTTTTGACACATTTGGGGGTACCAGTGATATTAGTACAGTAATCAGTGCTATACATATGCACTGTTACTGTAAAAATGACACTGGCAGGGAAGGGTTAACTTTATTGGAGAAGGAGGGGTTAAGTGTGTCCCTAGGGGCGTGCTTCTAACTGTGCAGGGATGTGGCTTTTCATGTAACAGCAGAGATCTATGATCCTACATAGCAGGACCATATGATCTCTGCTGTTACACAAGGGAAAATGACAGGTGGCTTTGTTTACATTAGCCGCCTGCCTTTCTCCCTCTGTAACTGACGATCGAGAGTGACCGGCGGACATCGAGTCCGCCGGTCACACGCGCGGGGATCAGAGTGAGCGAGCGGGGGCGGGAGCGCGCCTTCGGCGGCGCGCGCTCGCCCCCTATTTGCTCGCAGGCGAGTTACGTGCCGGTACGTCACTTTGCCTGCACGGGGCTGACCGTTGGCAAGCGGTTAAGCTTTTTTAAGCTTTTTCACGCACTTTTGGGCACTTAGGTGTAGTTTCTGCTCGAAAGCTCTTCTCAAAAACAAGAGTTTGGTGGGTTTTTTCTGCCTGTAAGAGCATATGCCTGTAAACTCCTGAGAAAGTCATAGTCTACATGGACACATTGGCTAACATGGGGGAGAGTTTCCAGGCAGAAAAAAATGAGAGCTCAAAAGCCTGTAGGAGCAGCTTCTTTGAGATGCAGTGTGCATGAGCCCCTAATGGGGACATGTGCATTCCGGTGCGTTTCTGATGCATTTTACTGCGTTTCGGTACAGTTCAGTGCAGAAAAAAATGCAACATGTTCTACTTTTTTTCCTTGAACTGAAACATACTGGAACTGACCACACTATGCCATTGTTAACCATATAGCCTACTTTCCATGCATTTCTGATGCAGAAAAAAAATTGCACTGGACTGGATGTGGCGTGAACCTTAGTTTATACTTGAGGTTGGGTGGTGGTAAAAATAGGTGGTTGAGCCACATTTTAATTGCCCCCTTAAGCTGCAAAGGCAGCTGGATGGGGTTGCACACATAGCAGCACAGCCACAATGCCCTTTTCGTATTAGGCGAACAGAACTGCTGTTGAACTGCTGTCAAACATGCAATATCAAAAACCCAGTTTGGCTGTCAAGAGAAAAAAAAACTGGTGAGAATGCCACCTCCTGAATGCCCGCCAGCCGCACCTGCACCAGTTTCTTAAAAGTGATCCACGGTGGATCACTTTTCAGAGAACAGAACCGATGTAAACAAGCCCTTAGTAAGGCATTCTTTGTCCTGCATTTTTTTTTCACATATTGTCAATTTTCGTTACTTATAGCACAGTTGGTTTGCTGCTCTCTAACTAGCTGTGTCTACTGTAACACATTGTAAGCAATGGGCATTTATTTCAGCCATGCACTGTGTGAGGGCATAAAAGAGAATGGGGCCTCTGAAGACAAGTCTTATATACAGTAGCCTCTTGATATATGTCTGTTTTTCTATAGAGAATACCTAAACACAAATCATACGACCGTAGAGTTTACAAAAATGGTGAATGAAATGAAGGATATATTATGCTTTATAGGCTTTAAAGGTCTGCTAATTCCACAGCCCACGTTATTGTGTATATTTAAAACCATTTATGGTAATTAGTGTACATTTCCCAAGTAAAGGATCGCAGACTGAAATGGTTTTGCAAAAATGGTTTAAAGTGATTGTAAAGTCTCAGATTTTTTTTTTTAAAAATAACTAACACATTATACTTTTCTGCTCTGTTGCAGTGGTTTTGCACTGAGCAGCACGAATCCTCCTCTTCCTGGGTCCCTCTTTGCAGCTCCTGGCCCCTCCCTTAATTTGAGTGCCCCCATAGCAAGCAGCTTGCTATGGGGGCACCCAAGCCGAGTCATAGCTCCCCTTGTCTATTCAGACACGGAACTGCCATTCAGCCCCACCCCATCTCTCTCCTGATTGGCTGACTGACTTTGATGGACAGCCACGGGAGCCAATGGCGCTGCTGCTGTGTCTCAGCCAATCAGGAGGGAGAGGTCAGGATGGCCAAGGGACTCGTGGACATCGCTGGACAGAAATCGGATTCAGGCAAGTATCAGGGGGTGCTGGGGGACTGCTACACACAGAAAGCTTTTTAACTTAATGCATAGAATGCATTAAGATAAAAAACCTTCTGACGTTACAACTCCTTTAATCAATCGATTGGGATTTCACATAGATTGCATGGCATTCTTAACCCAGCTTGCAGAGTTTGATTGGTGGCACCTCCTATTCCTATCCCTATCCCTAAATATATTCCTTATGTACAATATTTACACTTAAAGTGGTTGTAAAGGCTCAAAGTTGTTTTACCTTCATGCAGTAAAAAACCTTCTGTATGCAGGAGCCGCCCAAACCCCCCTAATACTTACCCCAGCCCCCTCTCCATCCAGCGATGTCCACGAGAGCCTTGCCTCTCCAGGGACTTGTCTCCCGATTGGCTTTTGACAGCGGCTCCTGCTGCTGTCAATCACAGCCAGTAAACCAATCAGGAGACAGAGAGGGCAGGGCCAAACCACAGCTCCATGTGTGAATGGACATACAGAGTGGTGGAGTCAGGAGTGTGCCTGCTTGGGTGCCCTTAGAGCAAGCTGCTTGCTGTGGGGGCACCCGGGAGGAGGGAGGAGCCAGGAGCACCAGAGAGAGACCTGAGAAGAGGAGGATTCAAGCTGCTCTGTGCAAAACCAGTGCACAGAACAGGTAAGTATGACATGTTTGTTATTTTTAAACAAGCCACTAAATCCTCTGGCCTTAATAATGCCTTTCAAGCCATCCTTAAATTCTTACACCCATTTTGTGGGTGTTTTGGTAGATAATAAGCCTAATAATAGCATGCAATGCTAAGCTGCGGTTTCCAAAGCGAGAAAAGTCCTTTTTTATATTAGGAAAGGTATGGACTCCAGAGAGTGAGATATAATTTTGCCTCTGTACAAATCATTAGTAAGACCTCATCTGGAATACGCAGTTCTGTTTTGGGCACCAGTTCTTAAAAAGGATATCGGGGAACTGGATAAAGTGCAGAGAAGGGCAACCAAACTGATAAGAGGCATGGAGGAGCTCAGCTATGAGGAAAGATTAGAGGAACTAAATGTGTTCTCTCTTGAGAAGAGGAGATTAAGGGAGGATATGATCAACATGTATAAATACATAAGTGGTCTATATAGTAAACTTGGTGTTGAGTTACTCACTTTAACCACTTAAGCCCCGGAAGATTTTACCCCCTTCCTGACCAGGGGGTATTTTGCGATTCGTCACTGCGTGAATTTAACGGACAATTGCGCGGTTGTGCGACGCTGTACCTAAACGAATTTGGCGTCCTTTTTTTCCCACAAACTGAGCTTTCTTTTGGTGGTATTTGATCACCTGTGCGATTTTTTGATCATGCACTATAAACAAAAAAAGAGCGTCAATTTTGCAAAAATAACAATATTTTTCACATTTTTTTATATAAAATTCCCCCAAAAAAATGTAAAAATGAAATTTTTCTTAACATTTTCGGCCAATTTGTTTTATGCTACATATGTTTGGTAAAAAAATCGCAAAAAGCGTATTTTGATTGGTTTGCGCAAAAGTTATCGCGTTTACTAACAAAGGGAAAGATTTTTGTCATTTTTGTTGTTTTTTTTTTTAACGCGTAATGGCGGCGATCTGCGATTTTTTTTGCGGGACTGCGACATTGCGGCGGACAGATCGGACCCTTGACTGACATTTTTGACACTTTTTGGGTTACCAGTGACATTTCTACAGTAATCAGTGCTATAAATATGCACTGTTACTGTAAAATTACACTGGCAGTGAAGGGGTTAACTTTTTTGAGAGGGAGGGGCTATGTGTGTCCCTAGGGGCGTGATTCTAACTGTGATTGGCTGTGGCTTGAGATGTATGAACAGTGATCAACGGTTCTACTATGTAGAACCGTATGATCATCATTCATACACCGGGAAGAATGACAGGTGGCTTGTTTACACTAGCCGCCTGCTGTTCTCCCTCTCCACCGACGATCGTGAGTGACCGGCGGACGATCGGGTCCGCCGGTCACACGCGCGGGGGGGTCCGTGACTGCGCGGGAGCGTGTCTCCGGCGGCGCGCGCTCGCTCCTGAGAACCTCACAGGCTAGCGACGTAGATCTACGTCGCTCTGCCTGTTAGGGGCTGACTGCCGCAGTAAATATTTAAGGTATTTACAGAGGACAAGGGGGCACTCTCTATGTCTGGAGGAAAAGAGATTTCATCACCAAATACGAAAAGGCTTCTTCACAGTAAGAGCTGTGAAAATGGGGATAGATTCCCTCAAGAGCTGATTCTGTCCAGTTTAGTAGATTGCTTTAAAAAATGCCTGGATTATTTCCTAAATATACATACCATACTTGGATACTAATATTTATAGGTAAAGTTGACCCAGGGAATATCCGATAGCCTCTTGGGGGATAAGAAATTCATTTTTCTGTGCAGACTAATTTGTATTATTAAGTATGTAATGTATCGGGATTTTTACTTTTTAATATTGTAATAATAAAGACAATCTTTTTAACATACTCATGGTGTGGTACCAGTAAAGTTCTATCTAGTTCTGTTTTGTTTAGGGAATGTATTTTGTACCAATGTGACAATAGAGGATGTGGTACCAGTAAATCCATCGAGCAAAGGAGAAGGCTTACCCTTTTACACATTAATGTGAATAGGAGTGCACCACAACTGCAAGGCAAACGCTTGGCTCTCAGTTGCAGTGTGGTATTTTAACCAATTGAAGACTGGACTAGTTCACCCCCTAATAGTCCAGGCCATTTTTTCAGCGCTGTCACACTTTGAATTACAATTACTCTGCCATGCAACATTGTACCCAAAATTATTTTATATAATTTTTTGAGAGATATAATGTTTTCTTTTGGTGGAATTTAATCACCACAGGGGTTTTTTTAACCACTTAAGCCCCGGAGGATTTGGCTGCTAAAGGACCAGGGGTTTTTTTGCGATTTTTTACTGCGTGATTTTAACGGACAATTGCGCGGTCGTGCGACGCTGTACCTAAACGAATTTGACGTCCTTTTTTTCCCACAAACAGAGCTTTCTTTTGGTGGTATTTGATCACCTGTGCGATTTTTTGATCACGCGCTATAAACAAAAAAAGAGCGTAAATTTTGCAAAAATAACAATATTTTTCACATTTTTTTATATGAAATTCCCCAAAAAAAAAGTAAAAATCAAAATTTTTTAACATTTTTCGGCCAATTTGTTTTATGCTACATATGTTTGGTAAAAAAAATCGCAAAAAGCGTATTTTGATTGGTTTGCGCAAAAGTTATCGCGTTTACTAACAAAGGGAAAGATTTTTGTCATTTTTGGTGTTTTTTTTTTTAACGCGTAATGGCGGCGATCTGCGATTTTTTTTTCGGTACTGCGACATTGCGGCGGACAGATCGGACCCTTGACTGACATTTTTGACACTTTTGGGGTTACCAGTGACATTACTGCAGTAATCAGTGCTATACATATGCACTGTTACTGCAAAAATGACACTGGCAGGGAAGGGGTTAACTTTATTGGACAGGGAGGGGTTAAGTGTGTCCTAGGGGCGTGATTCTAACTGTGTAGGGACATTCCTATTGGTGTAAAAGCAAAGATCAACCGTTCTACATAGTAGAACGGACAGATCTTCACTTTTACACAGGGAGAACTGACAGGCAGCTTTTTTACACAAGCTGCTCTGTCTTTCTCCCTTCACAGGAGCGATCGCAGTGTGACTGGCGGACATCGAGTCCGCCGGTCACACGCACTGACTTGCCTGTGAATGAGCCGCGGCGGGCGCGCGCCTCGGCGGGCGCGCGCCTCGGCGGGCGCGCGCCCGCCCGCGATAGGCTCGCAAGTCAGTGACAGGCGAGTGACGTACCGATACGTCACTCTGCCTGGCCGGGGCTGACCGCCGCAGTATATAGTCGTGCGGCGGTCGGCAACCGGTTAATTAAAAATGGAAAAAAGACAGCAAACCTTGAAAAAAATATTTTTTTTGTTTCTGTTATAATACTATGCAGGAAAAAAAAAATCAGCGTATATTATTATTTAGTCTGTGTGAAAGTTATTGAGTTTACAAAATATGATATATGTATAATATATATACTGTATATATATATATATATATATATATATATATATATATATATATATATATACAGTATCTCACAAAAGTGAGTACACCCCTCACATTTTTGTAAATATTTTATTATATCTTTTCATGTAACAATGCTGAAGAAATGACACTTTGCTACAATGTAAAGTAGTAAGTGCACAACTTGTATCACAGTGTAAATTTGCTGTCCCCTCAAAATAACTCAACACACATAACTCTAAACCGCTGGCAACAAAAGTGAGTACACCCCTAAGGGAAAATGTCCAAGTTGGGCCCAATTAGCCATTTTCCCTCCCCAGTGTCATGTGATTCATTAGTGTTATAAGGTCTCAGGTGTGAATGGGGAGCAGGTGTGCTAAATTTGGTGTTATCACTCTCACTCTCTCATACTGGTCACTGGAAGTTCAACATGGCACCTCATGGCAGAGAACTCTCTGGGGATCTAAAAAAAAAAAAATCACTGCTCTACATAAAGATGGCCTAGTCTAAAAGAAGATTGCCAAGACTATAAAAACTGAGCTGCAGCACGATGGCCAAGACCATACAGCGGTTTAACAGGACAGGTTCCACTCAGAACAGGCCTCGCCATGGTCGACCAAAGAAGTTGAGTGCTGGTGCTCAGCATCATATACAGAGGTTGTCTTTGGGAAATAAATGTATGAGTGCTGCCAGCATTGCTGCAGAGGTTGAAGGGGTGGGGGGTCAGCCTGTCAGTGCTCAGACCATACGCCGCACACTGCATCAAATTGGTCTGCATGGCTGTCGTCCCAGAAGGAAGCCTCTTCTAAAGATGATCCACAAGAAAGCCCACAAACAGTTTGCTAAAGACAAGCAGACTAAAGACATAGATTACTGGAACTATGTCCTGTGGTCTGATGAGATGAAGAAAAACGTATTTGGTTCAGATGGTGTCAAGCGTGTGTTGCGGCAACCAGGTGAGGAGTACAAAGACAAGTGTGTCTTGCCTACAGTCAAACATGGTGGTGGGAGTGTCATGGTCTGGGGCTGCCTAAGTGCTGCCGGCACTGGGGAGCCACAGTTCATTGAGGGAACCATGAATGCCAACATGTACTGTGACATACTGAAGCAGAGCATGATCCCCTCCCTTCGGAAACTGGCCCGCAGGGCAGTATTCCAACATGATAACGACCCCAAATACACCTCCAAAATGACCTCTGCCTTGCTAAAGAAGCTGAGGGTAAAGGTTATGGACTGGCAAAGCATGTCTTCAGACCTAAACCCTATTGAGCATCTGTGGGACATCCTCAAATGGAAGGTGTAGGAGCGCAAGGTCTCTAACATCCACCAGTTCTGTGATGTCATCATGAAGGAGTGGAAGAGGAGTCCAGTGGCAACCTGTGAAGCTCTGGTGAACTCCATGCCCAAGAAGGTTAAGGCAGTGCTGGAAAGTATTGGTGGCCACCCAAAATATTAACACTTTTGCTTAATTTGGACATTATAACTTAGGGGTGTACTCACTTTTGTTGCCGGTGGTTTAGACATTAATGGAGTGTGTTGAGTTATTTTGAGTGTTTACACTTTTATACAAACTGTACACTCGCTACTTTACATTGTAGCAAAGTGTCATTTCTTCAGGGTTGTCACATGAAAAGATAAAATAAAATATTTTCAAAAATGTGAGGGGTGTACTCACTTTTGTGAGATACTGTTTATATATACTGTACTGTGCAAACGTTTTAGGCAGGTGTGAAAAAATACTGTAATGTAACAATGCTTTATATATATATATATATATATATATATATATATATATATATATATATATATATATATTAAATATTTTTTTGAAAAGCAAACACCACAAGGTATTTTCTGAAAGCTATAGTGAGTCTTTTGAAAATGCAATATTTTTAAAATGCAGGAAATAATGTGGAATGTATTCTATGCACAAAGTTATCAATTAATACGATATTTTTAACATACAGCATGGGCATACATATAATTACACCCCAAAACACATTCTGCGACTCCTTCTGAGTATGGGGATACCACATGTATGAACATTTTTACAGCCTAACCACATAGAGAAGCCCAAAATTCAAGGAGAACTCTCAGGCTTTATAGGGGCATAAATTACGCATGTCATTTCCTGACTATGTATATCATTTTTGGAGTACCTGAAGCACCAGGACAATGCAAACACCCACAAAATGACAACATTTTGGAAAGAAAACACCCCAAGATATTTTTTAAGAGGTATGGTGAATCTCGTTAAGACTTCATTTTTTTTGCGACAAGTTTTAAAAAATTAATTTCAAAAATGGATTTAAAACATTAATTCAAAAGAAATTTATTTTAGAATATTATCTTTTTTACACAAAGTTGTCAATTTAATAAGATATTTTTAACACTCAGCATGGGCATACTTAAAATTTTAACGAAATTATAAAACCTTCAGTGCAAAACAATATTATAAATTATAAGCAAAAAAAAACCTAAGAAAACATGTTGCGCTGTCCCTTCAAGTGCAAAATATCCCAATAATACAATCTCAATGCAAGATTCAAAACAACCACAAATGGAACAAATGAAACCGTGATAAACAAACTGCACACTTATAGTGTCAAACTCTAGTGTGTAAATATAATAAACAATAGTGTACACGCAAACAAGTGTCTATCAAAATAAGTGCAATGTCAACCAGAGCTGTGTCACTACTCAGTGTTAAAATTTGGTGTTCCACCACCAATTACACACAGTAGGCTGCTTACCACGCCTCTGAAGAAATCCCATTGGATGAAACATGTCAGGCGGGACATTTTGATGCTGGTACGTCTTTGGAGCCACGGCCACGGACTGTTACTTATATTTTGATTTTATCCTCCTATGCCTGAATTGTCAACATTCTTGTAAGTAAGACTTTAGTAAACTTTTGAACACTGGTAAACGGGGCTTCACTATCATCGCTTTATTGTTTTATGGTGATGGCCATCTTAGAGCTTAGGCAACATGCTACAGGTCTGTGGGGACTTTCTGATGAGAAGAGGATAAATGGAGCTTAGAGGTTGATGGAAGTTTGTCTCCTTCGTTGCGTATTCCCCCTCTTTCATATGCCTCAAACTCATGGAAGTCTGGTAAGCAGCCCCTACAGAGCACTGTTTGGTGTTGAGTGCTATCACCTTACAAGACTGATGGTGACGGGATTTCATGTGCTTGGATACTGAAGATTTATCATCTCATATTTAGCACTGCATTTGGACTTTTCATTCTATTTATCTGCCGTCAACAGATTTATGCTTGCTGCTTAATTAACTATTCTATTGTGCTTTCTTTGACTTGCACGGATTGTTCTCCTTTTATATTTTGCTTACCAGATGCTAAAACTCCAAAATGTGAGGTCTTAAAAAGCTTAGATATTTTTAAGGTACTCCAAACAGTGGCACAGATGCCGTCTCTTCCACCTAGAGCCCCATAGATTCATTTCAGGTAATATCCAACATAAAGGATAAAACAGAGGAACTCCATAGTGTAACATGAAAGCATACTGTTTATTTGTAAAAGAAAGGTATTCATATAATAAATACAGCTCAAAAGAAGAGTTCTGGCGCTACTCCAAAAGGTAGTCTCCTGGAGAATACATACGAATATGTGGAACACGAATGTCCATGAGAACACTGTTCGCCCAATCCTATGTATTGGATAGCTTGTAAACGTGATGAAGAAAAAATGAAGGATGGCGCTCAAGTGTATTAATAACTGATGATTACCCCAAAAGAGACATAGATAAATGGTCCAATAAAAGTTTATTCTGTGAATCCAAAAATAAAGAAGCAATATGTGTATAAAAGAAGTAATTCCTCCTACCAGTCCATGAAGCCTCTGTGTGTCACTGCTGCCTCAGCACGACTCCCTGATGTCAATCCCAGGGAAGGGAGAAAGCTGAAAGATGGAAATGGAATGTGGCATAAGTCAGTGGAGAAGAGGAGCGGGTCCCAGCGGAGGTGGGGGCTCACACGGTCCTGTGCGCAGCCGCTTCCTGGACCGGAGCCCACGCTGTACTACGCTGACGCCCGCTGTGAGCGCCGAGGGATCGCACACTGATGACGTCACCGCTGTCGGCCGGATGTGTGTCCGCAGCCGGCGGGGGAATCACCTGGAGGACCGGGAAACTGGAGGAAGATGTTCACTTGCTTCTGCAGAGCCTCCCGATTGTCAAGACAAAGCTATGTCTCTTTTGGGGTAATCATCAGTTATTAATACACTTGAGCGCCATCCTTCATTTTTTCTTCATATAATAAATACAAGAGACCAGAATAACAAAAAAAACACTGCTCAGCTGAATGGGCACGATGACATCACCACTAAGCTCCACCTGATGCATTTTGTCACAACAAACTTTGTCCAAGGGCATAGGAAACTCCTATGCCCAGATCACACCTGCTCAACAGTAGCAAGCTGTTTAATCCCTTCCTGTGGAGTGTACGTGTAGATGTAGCCTCACGGAGGTGGGTCTTTATCTGAGTGACACAGTTATCTTCAAGTTTAGAAAATCCCCCCGAGAGCCCAGAGTCACATACTAATAATGGGAACAGAGAGGCCTGGTTTCTGATCACCTTTTCCCTGTAATAGCCTTTGATTGGTTATCACAGTAATCAGTCACTGTTCAGCCTGCTCCTTTGTTTTCATCTCCTATTGAATAAAGAAAAAAAAATTCTAGAGAAGCAAAGTGTTAACAAAGAAGTGTGTGTAAAAAAAAGGAAGAAAAAATTGCTAGATCAGGGTTTAATCTAGGTAAGGGTTAGGGTCAAGGGTAGGGTTAAAGGTCAGGGTAAGTGTATTTTAGGTGAGATTAAAGTGATATTAAATTCAATTTTAATCGCTTGCCGACCGCCTCACGAGTATTTACTGTGGCAGTCAGCCCCTCACAGGCAGAGTGACGTAGTACTACGTCGCTAGCCTGTAAGGGTCTAGGGAGCTCCCGCGCGCCGTCACTGACCCCTCCCCGCGCGCGTGTGACCGGCGGACCCGATGTCCGCCGGTCACTCTGCGATTGTCGGTGCAGAGGGAGAAAGGCAGGCGGCTGATGTAAACAAGCCGCCAGTCATTCTCCCCTGTGTAGAAACAGTGATCATACGGTTCTACTATGTAGAACCGTTGATCACTGGTACTACACCTCAAGCCACAGCCAATCACAGTCATAATCACGCCCCTAGGGACACACACCACCCCTCCCTCTCAAAAAAAGTTAACCCTTTCACTGCCAGTGTAATTTTACAGTAACAGTGCATATTTATAGCACTGATTACTGTAGAAATGTCACTGGTAACCCCAAAAGTGTCAAAAATGTCAGTCAAGGGTCCGATCTGTCCGCCGCAATGTCGCAGTACCGCAAAAAAATTGCAGATCGCCGCCATTACTCGTTAAAAAAAAAAAACAACAAAAATGACAAAAATCTTTCCCTTTGTTAGTAAACGCGATAACTTTTGTGCAAACCAATCAAAATACGCTTTTTGCGATTTTTTTTACCAAACATATGTAGCATAAAACAAATTGGCTGAAAATGTTAAAAAATTTGGATTTTTACATTTTTTTGGGGGGGGAATTTCATATAAAACAAATGTGAAAAATATTGTTATTTTTGCAAAATTGACGCTCTTTTTTTGTTTATAGCGCATGATCAAAAAATCACACAGGTGATCAAATACCACCAAAAGAAAGCTCAGTTTGTGGGAAAAAAAGGACGTCAATTTCGTTTAGGTACAGCGTCGCACGACCGCGCAATTATCCGTTAAAGTCACGCAGTGCCGAATCGCAAAATAGGCCCTGGTCAGGAAGGGGGTAAAATCTTCCGGGGCTTAAGTGGTTAAGCAGAAGAAGGGCAGAGTTCAGGATATATTGATACCACAGTGCCAACAGGGCATTTGCTGCATCCACTGCCAGATCCTGCATTCTGGAAACAAACCTGTCCAGCGTCTTGTTAAGCCCAGACTCTAGAAAATCCCCAAACACACACATATACACTATATTACCAAAAGTATTAGGATGTCTGCCTTTACACACAAATGAACATTCATGGAATCCCAGTCTTAGTCCATTGGGTTCAATATTAAATCTGCCCACTCTTTGCAGCTATAACAGCTTTAACTCTTCTGGGAAGGTTGTCCACAAGGTTTAGGAGTGTGTCTATGGGAATGTTTGACCATTCTTCCAGAACCCCATTTGTGAGGTCAGGCACTGATGCTAGACAAGAAGGTCTGGCATGAAGTCTCTGCTCTTATTCATCCCAAAGGTGTTCTATTGGGTTGAGGTCAGGACAAACAAACAAGGTTCATAAAGACATGAAAGAGCGAGTTTGGGGTGAAGGAACTTGACTTGCCTGCATCTGATAGAATACCTTTGGGATGAATTAGAGCAGAGACTACGAGCCAGGCCTTCTTGTCCACATCAGTGCCTGACCTCACAAATGCACCCATAGACACACTCCTAAACCTTGTGGACAGCCTTCCTAGAAAGGTTGAAGCTGTTATAGCTGCAAAGGGTGGGCAATCTCAATATTGGACTAAGGCTGGGCTGCCATTAAAGTTCATGTGCGCGTACAGTCAGGCCTCCCAATACTTCTGATAATTTAGTGTATCTTGACAGCTCTTGATGAGGAGATTTTTCCCCTAGGTCCATATGTCCACTACTGAGGAAATCTGTCTGCAAAGTTTCCAGCCAAAAACATGTGCTGAAAACATGAAGCTCTGTCCATGACAGAAAACTCTACCTTCAATCCAATTGCAACACTTCTGGAGCCTTCTTCTACTGGATGCCTTTTCAAAGTTTAGAATCCATTTGAAGTTCCATAGCAAGGTCAGGTATGTCTGTTCTCACAGCACCAGATTGTTCAGGTATCTGATGTCTGGAATGAAACAAAGAGGACCTTGTGTGATTGTAGACTCTCTTGAAGCTGAGGTAAAGCAAAGGGGAATAACCGAGAGTGGTTGTGGCATACAGCAAAGCAAAGAATTGTAAAGACCTGGAAAGAGGGATCTGTAAATATGCATCCCTTTTGATGATGGATGTAAAGATGTTTCTACGATATAGGGGGGACAATAACTGACACTCAAGAAGTTTCCAATTGAAATTTTAAGGGCATACAAAGGCATTAAGAGGCTTTACAAGGAAAAAAGGCTCCTTGAGTTTTGGAACTATAGAACAGGTTTGAATAAACACTAAAACCTTTTGTTTGGGGAAATGGAACTGATAACACCCTGGGACAGCAATCTCTGAAGGACTGAAAAAATGTCCAATGGTGCTTATGTATTTGATACCACCTCCCACACCTATGAGTTGGCTATGTGAACTTCCCCAATCTCTGTGAAAGCCTTTATGTTCACCCCCACCTCTGATTAAAAACAGGTGGGGATGGACATTGGATTTATCCATAAGCTTGGATCCCTAACATTGCCACGGATGTTCAAAATCCTCAGAGCTTGAGTGTGTGGAAGAAGACTCATGGGTCCAGGCAGGGCTGGTACAAGAAACCACAGGGCCCTGACACTGTTGGGGGGGCTTTGGCGAAATTCCAGGGGTTTAAACAGACCCCTGATATCTCACTTTTGAGACAGAGAAAGGAATTGAGGACATAGATCCCCAATCCTTTCTCTGCCTATGTACAGAGGATCCTGTTCGTTCATAAACTGAAGTTATAGTAAACAATGTTTACTGTGGTCCAGTTATGAATGAACACAGTGAGTGATTGGTACTGATCACTCACTGTGCTTATTCAGAAAAAGGGTCTGGTAAATATGACATAGTTCTTGCCCCCCTGCTCTCCATCCTTAAAATGATCCCCCTGTGTCCCTGCAGCAGCCTGAAAGAGGGAGAGTAGGGGAAGTTATCAGTACTGTGGGGTAAAGATGCACACAGGGGGCAGCAGGGGGAATAGGATCATGGAAGGGGGGTGATTACTGCGGTGGGGGGAGGGTTATAGGAGCGGATCCCCTGTGTGGCTCTCCCTACAGCAGCTGAAAGCTGGCAGGAGGGAAAGGAGGAAAGCCAGCTTTTAACTGCTTCAGGGTGAGCCACACAGAGGATTGGTTCCTGTAATTACCCTCCCACCAATCACCCCCCTGTCCATGATCCCATTCCCCCTATTGCCTTGGCCCCCCTGATGAACTGACGGGGCCCGGACCCTATACAGGAGGCCTGGCTGTACCCTCTTATTGGCGGCCCTGGGCCTGGGAACTGGAATCTGAATTGAAGAAACATTTTAATGTACAACAGGAAGCTGCTGACCTGGGTCATTGAACCCTAGCTTTGTTGTCCAGAGAAGAGCAAAAAGGACAGTTTCCCATAAAAGGTAGGTGTAACAACAAGGTCTTCGTACACTGTTACTCTATGGATCCATTTTCACTATTGTAAAGCTCTTCCACCCATCTCTATTTACTTTATGGCTCTGCGCTTAAAAAAGTTTTGGAAAAGTGGTCATAAAACTGGAAAACATAAAACAATTTGATCACACAATTAAATCAAGTTTATCTGCAATAAGCGTTTGAACTTCGTTTTCCATCTAGAAGCACTCCTGTTCCCCTGCAATAATCCCTGCTCTGCTGAATTGACTCAACCCTACACCAGAAAATGTATGGAGACGTCCCTCTCCTTCTCTTCTTCTAGATGTACCATGCGTGTTCATGAGCTGAGTCAGTTTTGCTGGAGAGCCTCTCCAGTCCTAAGCCACACTCACAGATCGGCAGTTTTAGGAGGGCCGTGACAAGCTGAGGCTGCATTTTTAATGTGATTTATGTTACTTCTATAATATCTATTAAATATCTATTAAATGGTGCTAGAGGGTGTACTTTTTTAGATTTACAGTAGGTTTACAACCATTTTAAACCTCAAATGCATGTCAAGCACAGGAAAACAATGCCAGTTGACATGAGCCTGAATACTTGCAGGAGATAAGCAAAAAAGCAGCCACTGGAAGGTAAAGTATATTTCCTCTTCTGAAAATGGTAGTTGCCTAGCTGTCAATCTGGTGCCCTGCCTTTAATAATTTGAATCAATGACTCATAGAAAGTATGCAGATAAGGCCTTTTGTTTGACTTTCCTTAAATTTCTTACTGTTTAGGAACTCTCCTGGACAGGTGGGAGCATTATAACTAAATTTAACTAACTATAAATACTGTTGGAATGGTCATATCTATTGGCAATATCCTATGAGGAAGTCAGATGTGACGAAACGCGTCAGACCATGTTATTTGCCATCCGCCATCATTTCTTTATTCTATATGCTGGTTTACATGGATGTTTGTAAGTTTTTTTTGATCCCTTTTTAATACATTTTATTGTAAGCGGTATTACACTATGTTTGTGTTTTTTGGCTTACTTCCACATATGGACACCTAATTAGGAGATTTAGCCATCTTTGTTCAAGAATATATCGCTACTTTTGGGAACATCCTTGGATACAGCCACCTTTCGGAAAACCCATGGATAATATCAAGCTCAATTGACCCATTTGCTATACGGTACTTGGGTCCATAACCTCTGGTGAGTGCATTCATTATCCACTTCGTTGGTGTGGGGACTCTTGTTCATTTGATCACCTGCATAAGTTTTGATGGTTTCACACTTATGGTTTAACCTTCGAATACCTGGGACTCACTAATCTATATCAATTATTTTCTCCCCTTTTATTATCTTCGATTTACTATCACTGGATTGTATCTGTTAATTTAGCGCTGCACTTATTTGTATAATTAACTAGTGATATTGTGATTGAATGTTATTAAAAATTACCTTTCATTTTCAATCTGCAGCTCTGTAATTATTTTGTAAAATGCAGTGCAATATGGCTACCTGGAGGTCTTTTGTACACAGAATGTGTACTGACCACCCCCCAAAAACATTTTCCTGCTTGTGTGATTGGCTCACTGATTTTTCCAGAAGGCTGCACTAAGAAACAAGTCAGGTTTTTGGCATCCCCTGCAATACAAATGTAATTTTTGGTGCGATACTCCCAATAGAAAAGCACGTCTAAAGGGATGCACACCCAGCAATTTTCCTCATTAGAGCTCTGCAGGTGCAGCAGCTGGTTGATAATTATGAAACTATTCCCATTAGACCCACCCAGAACATGGGCACAGAGAAACAAATAGTGCTTTCTTCAGAATAACAAAAGGTAGGAATCTGCAACAAAGTATTTTTTTAAATCAATGTACATAGATTACCCAGAGGGTAATGTTTTTTTCTAAACAAAAGTGGAGGTGCTCTTTAAATGCTCCAAAGTGCCCAAAGACATTCCTTGAAATTCACAAAAACTGGCGCAGAAATATTTTGCGAAAGTATCTCGCGGGTGTTCTAAAAGTGGTGCAGCGTGCATCAAATTCATATACCTGTCTAGAACTTATACTTAAATTTGGCGCAATGCTTTTACAATTGTAGTAAATTAAGTTGGAACTAATTAGAACTAACTAAACAAATTAGAACTGCTTGAATTTCACGCACAAGTTACTGTTGGAACCGAAACTGTCATAGATGTTTCTTTAATTAGGTACAAACTTTAACCACTTTACGACCGCTCACAGTAATATTACTGCGGCAAAGTGGCTCGTTATCGTCTGACGACGTAGTTTTCATTCACAGCGGGAGTCGGGCCAGGGGAGGAGCAGCGGCGATCGCCGCTGCTCTTACCCGATCGTCGGGGATCGAGTCTGGAGATCCGCCCGCTGTGTGTAAACACAGCGGGCGGATCTCCATAGTGACAGGGAGTGACAGATCGGACTGTTCAGCATAGCTTGACATCCGATCTGTCCATGACTCACTCAGTCACCTCCCCCCCTACACGTCAGTAAGCACCAGGCATACATTAACCCCTCCCTCTCCAATAAAATTAACCCCTTCCCTGCCAGTGTCATTTTTACAGTAACAGTGCATATATATAGCACTGATTACTGCAGTAATGTCACTGGTACCCCCAAAAGTGTCAAAAATGTCAGTCAAGGGTCCGATCTGTCCGCCGCAATGTCGCAGTCCCGCAAAAAAAACGCAGATCGCCGCCATTACGCGTTAAAAAAAAAAAAAAACACCAGAAATGACAGAAATCTTTTTTGGGGGGAATTTCATATAAAAAAATGTTAAAAATATTGTTATTTTTTCAAAATAAACGCTCTTTTTTTGTTTATAGCGCAAAAAGTAAAAATCGCACAGGTGATCAAATACCACCAAAAGAAAGCTCTGTTTGTGGGAAAAAAAGGACGTACATTTCGTTTGGGTACGGCGTCGCACGACCGCGCAATTGTCAGTTGAAGTCGCACAGCGCCGAATCGCAAAAGGTGGCCTGGACGGAAGACAGCAAAATCCTCCGGTGGTAAAGTGGTTAAACAAAAGCCATCAGTACCAGAATAGCTGTGCAGCAGCTTTACTGATTCCCCTCATTGTGAGAAAACGAGCCTGCTTTCCATTTTTATGGAAAAAAAAACACTGCAAGCAATACATTTGAAATTTTAGATTTTTTTTGTGCAATTATTTAGGTAAGTGACTGGTTCACTTTAACCACTGGCTGCCAAATCATGCACCTTTTAGGGTTGCCACCTCATCCCTTTAATCCAGGACACATATTATTTACACAGGTTCTGAGGCTGATATAATGCACATAAGGCATTAAGTAAGTTTAACCTCTTAACGACCACCCGCCACAGTTTTACTGCGACAGGTCGGCTTTGTCCTGTGAAACGACGTAACTGTATGTTGCTTCGTGGGACTGCTAGCGGGAGCACATGCCCACGCCCATTCGCCACAGGGGAAGCCAATTGGCAGGTCGGGCAGCTGTGATTGCCGCCGGGCACCCGCGATCGCTCCTCGTGGAGACAGAACAGTGGACTGCCGCTGTAAACACGTAAGACCGCTGTTCTGTCAGTAATGAACACAGGTATCCTGTGTTCCCTTTATTTAGGAACACAGGTCTCTGTGTTCATGAAGAAAGCCCATCATTCCCCACATTTAGAAAGCACCCCTAGGGACACATTTAACCATTTGATTGCTGCTGATTTTAACCCCTTCCCTGCCAGTGTCATTAGTACAGTAACAGTGCTTATTTTTAGCACCGATTACTGTAGTAATGTCACTGGTCCCCCCCAAAAGTGTCAAAAACATCAGTTAGATGTCCGATCTGTCCGCCGCAATGCCACAGTCCTGCTAAAAATCGCTGATCACTGCCATTACTAGTGAAAAAAAATAAAATGATATGAATCTTTCCCCTAGTTTGTAGATGCGATAACTTTTGTGCAAACCAATCAATATACGCTTATTGGGATTTTTTTTTACCAAAAATATGTGGCAGAATACAAATTGGCCTACAATGATGAAAAATTTTGATTTTTTAATTTTTTTTTTACTGGGAATGTTATATAGCAGAAAGTGAAAAAAATAATGTTATTTTTTTCAGAATTGTCACTCTTTTTTTGCTTATAGCGCAAAAAATAAAAATCGCACAGGTGATCAAATACCACCAAAAGAAAGCTCTGTTTGTGGGAAAATAAGGACATCAGTTCCATTTTGGTATAGCCTCGCATGACCACGCAATTGTGTTGCAGTGCTGTATTGCAAAATATGGCCTGGTCATTAAAGGGGTAAATCCTTTCGGTCCAGAAGTAGTTAATTACCACCTTAATCAGCCACAGAGCCTGTGTAATTATTGTTTCCTGGTTTAAAGGGATGAGTACCTGTGTGTCATTGGCTTCAAGTGGTTGGTTTTTATAGCCAATGTCTGTAAAAACAACCAATGTGGCTAAGCAGCTGCTCGGCTGTTATTTTGGTTTACTCGGCAGCCAATGGTGCCAGTTTTAAAAAACCCAAAGTATTAAAAAATGCAGATCTTGGCGTTTTGACTACTTTCAAGTGCAGAGGAGGGGTTTGGGGTGAAATATAGATTAAAAACTCATAATTGGTAATTATGCCTAAGCAGTACTCTGAAAGTGGCCCTTCTCTTGTATTCCCCTTGAAAAATAGCAGTGCACTTCCTTGTTGTGAATGTGCCCAGGCACTTCTGTCCCTATAAACAAAACAAGAGAGAGCACACAAGCGCACATGTATAAAAATGTTTATCGACTGATTTATTAAAACCAGCATCCAATGCACTCACATTTAGTTGAATGGCATAGGCACATAAATGCTTTCCTTATGAAGTGGTCCCACTTGGCAGTCTATAGGGGAGATGCTCAAACTAGATGGTAACAGACGGCTGCTGGCACACAGCCTTGGACCCACATCCACTGCCGGTAAACCCGCCACCACACAACAGAGCGTGCAGGACCTAGTGCGTATGCCCCCGGCCCAGATCCAGGCAAGCGCCTTATGGAGGCACACTACGAGAGCTGTCGGCAAAGCAGGAATAGAACATATGTTTGATTGCTATAATGATGTGTTTCTGAGGCGTGGTCTCCTTCCGAAAGCTGAAAACGATAGGTTCGGCAGGTGCTGACTGACTTTCGGCCCATGTGTACAGCTCCCTTTTCTATAAAAGCTGGCCTCCTGATCTGTACTTGTGGACTCAGGCTTCCATTAAAGAACATGACACATGCAAGCAAAGCCCTGCCCCTACCAAGATGGCCTCCTCCACAGAGAGACACAGTACTGAATAAGGCATGATAAGTAGTAGGAAAAAGATCACCCGCAGGGAAACCACAGAAAATACTAATGACTAGTCCTTTGCCCTCTGCCAACCTATTTATAGGCACAGCTTTCAATGTTTACTTCCTCTTTAAACCAAAGATGTTGTTTGCATTTTTCTGATATTTCACTAACGTATTTACCCTAGTCAAAAGTGCATTATAAATGTAATTAGAGTTTTTATTGCATTTTCCATGTATTGCTGAAACAGTTTGTGCTGTATAAGGGTCATGTGGGCGTTGGGTCTAAAATACACAAATCCATGAGAAAAAGCTCCTGAAACTCCAACAGAACTTGAAGCAGCTGACTCTCAATGTTATTTTCCATTACAATTCTGCTTTAACAGACATACCATGAGCTATCCATATGCACATCAACAGAAATTTTTGTTCATTCATGCTGATTTATGAAAAATTTTCTATGGATACATCCTTCACACTAGTTTTTTTAGACTGCGTGTCCTTAACACACAAAGCATAGTCTGAATTTATAAGATGACCAAAACATTCCCATTGCTAATCAATCAGCTATGTTACACATATGCACCAACTAAAAAAGGGGAAAATTCCCATGAAATTGCTAAATGCTTAAATACAAGTGCCCAAAGACATTCCTTGAAATTCTTCTAAGTGTCCCGTGGGTGTTCTAAAAGTAGTGCAGCATGCACCAAATTCATGTACCTGTCTGGAAGTATGGCCTCATGCACACAGGACGTTTTGCAAACTCTCCTAAATGGCTTTTCCTCTTGGTAGCAGCGTTTTGGCAGAAAAAAAGCCTGAAGCCTGTAAAAGTGTGTAGGCATACAGGCATCATTCGCTTGGGCATTAATTTATTTTATTCGCCAGAATAATAATTTATCCTGGCCATTGAAATAAATCAATGGCAAAACTCTGCTGCTCTTCGACTGGCCAAGATTCGATGCATGGTATGGGCAGGCTGGTTGTACTTAAGTCAATTAATGAAGTCGATGGACTGCTGTCAGGAAGGGCATGTCAGTAAGCAAGATGTCCCTCTGGGTGGATTCCTGTGTGCAGTCGCAGGCCAATTACCTACCCTTCACATGCACTTAGGAAGTGTGCGCATTCCCATGTGGCCACATCAGTGTGTGCACGTATGTGCATCTGTGACATATAGTGGCGCCAAACAGGCTATTTAAACTGAACCAGTATTCTTCTCCGATGCTGTCTCATCTACAGCATTTCCATGCACCCTTTATCTTTTTTTCAGTTACTGGCTAATTTTGACCATTCCTTGAACTCTGCCTGCACCGACCCCGGCATGTCTCCTAATCTCCGCTTCTGCCTGCCCCCTTTGCCCCTGCACCTATGATCTGTTACAGACTCAGGCCTGTACCCTGACTGCACTTTTGCCTGAGAATTTGCATCTGATCTAGCTACCGGTATCTGACCCAGTTTGCCTGACTCTGCTACTGTCCTATCTGCTGCTGGTCCTCCACTGCAAGCATCTGTCTGCAACCTGTCAAGTGCCTACTCATCACCTATCTGCTACCAGTCTGCTGCCACCCGTACCATCCTGTTCCTGCCTACAGTTGACCTGCCACTGTCCAGCTTACCTGCTGCACTGTGGCTTCCTGCTGCTTGGCTTGGACATCCTATCAGCTCTGCTGCTAGCAAGACCAACAGGCACTCCTGCAACTCTGCGCTCCTGCGCCACCTGCCTATTCTATCTGGGGCCCTGAGCCAGAGGTGTAAGAGAGGCCTTCCTGGGCACATCAGGCTCTTCCGCCAGGTTTGTGTGAGCTGTCAATGACCAACCCAGAGTAGAGTGACCTGATTTTTAAAACAACTTTCCATTTACTTGTAAAGCGAAATCTGACAGATTTGAATGTTTGGCTATAAGGTCAAAATTTCTTTTAATAAGATGACTAGGGGCATAGCTTTGCTTCTTACAAAGGTCAAATCTCAGAAGAGATGGGAAATCTGTTTGTTCAAACCAGGTGCCTTGGGCTGCATTGATCAGCATTAGTTAGCACAAGGACACCAAGAAAACAATTGTTTTCTTTGTTCACACATACAGGTGCAACGCAACACACAACAAAGTTACAGTGCATCTTGAAAGTTTTCACAGCACTTCACCTTTTCCACATTTTGTTATGTTACAGCTTTATTCCAAAATGGATTAAAATATTTATTTTCCTCAAAATTCTACAAACAACACCCCATAATGACAACCTGAAAGAAGTTTGTTTGAAATCTTTGCAAATTTATTTTTATTTAAAAAAAAAGAAGAAAAAAATCACATGTACATAAGTATTCACAGCCATTGTCATGACACTCAAAATTGAGCTCAGGTGCATCCTGTTTCCACTGATTATCCTTGAGATGTTTCCACAACTTGATCGGAGTTCACCTGTGGGAAATTCAGTTGATTGGACATAATTTGGAAAGGCACACACCTGTTTAGTTTATATAGGGTTCTACAGTTAAAAGTGCATGTCAGAGCACAAACCAAGCCATGAAGTCCAAGGAATTGCCTGTAGAGCTCTGAGACATGTTTGCATCGAGGCACAGATCTGGGGAACGGTAAAGAAAAATGTCTGCAAAATTGAAGGTCTCAAAGAGCACAGTGGCCTCCATCATCCATAAATGAAAGAAGTTTGGAAACAGCAGGACTCTTCATTGAGTGAGCCACCTGGCCAAACTGAGTGATTGGAGGAGAAGGACCTTAGATAGGGAGGTGACCAAGAACCCGATGGTCACCCAGACAGAGCTCCAGAATTTCTCTGTGGAGAAGGGAGAACGTTCCAGAAGAACAACCATCTGTGCAGCACCCCATAAATCAAACCTGTATGGTAGAGTGGCCAGATGGAAGTCACTCCTCAGTAAAAGGCTTATGGCAGCCTGCCTGGAGTTTGCCAAAAGGCACCTGCAGGACTCTCAGACCATGAGAAACAAAATTCAATGGTCTGATGAAACAAAGATTGAACTCTTTGGCCTGAATGGCAAGCGTCATCTCTTGAGGAGACCAGGCACTGCTCATCACCTGGCCAATACCATTCTTACAGTGAAGCATGGTGGTGGCAGCATCATGCTATGGGGATGTTTTTCAGCGGCAGGAACCGGGAGACTAGTTGGGATCGAGGGAAAGATAAATGCAGCAATGTACAGAGACATCCTTGACGAAAACCTGCTCCAGAGCGCTCTGGACAGGGGCGTAACTACAGGGGTTGCAATTGCAAAAGGGCCCCATGCTCCAGGGGGCATTTGCGGGTTCCCTGTACACCTGGATAGGAGGGGCAGTGGGGGCAGCATGTAGAGAAATCACTGTCCTCCTTTTTCCTCCAGTAGCTGCAGTAGGAAAATGGAGGAGATTGGTTCCTCTGTATGCTGCCCCCGCCACTCCTCCTATTTAGTTCACTTGTGTTCAACTGTCTCTGGGCCCCTGTGTGCTACCCTGCCCCCCCCCCCCCCACTGAGCTCTCTCCCCTCTCCTGCCGGCTGCTGCAGGGGATGTGTCACAATAGAGAACCAGAAAGAGGTCGGTAAATATGTAATTTACCAGCTCCTTCCTTTTCTGAATGGACAGAGTCATAGTCAGTGACATTGTAAAAAAATAAAATAAAATGATAAAAAATAATACAATTAAAATACCAAAAAATAAATACTACTGACACCAGTGGGTGAACTTCCAGGATCACAAGGGTCACACTTGCGACCGGGCCCTGGCATTCCACCACCGTGGGGAGGCCCCAAGATGGCAGGAAGGGGGCCCATTGCAGAACTTGTGAAAGGGTCTCGCTGCAGGACCGTAATAAAGGGCCCTGCAACGAGAGTAAAGGGCCCCAAGATCAGCAGGAAGAGCCCCAGGCTTGAAGGGAAGGGCCCCGACCAGGTGAAGAAAAATGGGAGTGCTTCAAGAGCATACTTAACAAGGGGGTGGGCCAGTGCATTCCACAGGGAAATAAATTTAAAAGAGCAAAACTAAACCCTGGGTGGCTAAACTCCAACATAAAAATGTATATTAGAGCTAAAGAAAAGGCCTTCAAAAAATACAAGACTGAGGGGTCATTGGCAGCATTTAAGCACTACAAAGAGTGTAATAAGAAATGTAAAGACGAAATCAGGGCGGCTAAAATAGAACACGAGAGACATATAGCGGAGGAGAGTAAAAAGAACCCCAAGAAGTTCTTTAAGTATATAAACAGTAGGAAAGCGAGGCCAGAGCACATTGGCCCCATAAAAGATGATAAAGGAAAAATGGCCACTGAGGACAGAGAAAAGGCGGAAGTGTTAAATAATTTCTTTTCTTCAGTCTTCACAAAGGAATCGGGGGGCTACACGAACCTTGCTTGTAAGGCCGAACTAAATAATACACCTCAGGAAGTGCCGCCATGGCTAACAGAAGATAGACTTAGAGCTAAACTAGAGAAACTTAACATAAATAAATCCCCGGGACCGGATGGCTTGCACCCGAGGGTTCTTAATGAGCTCAGCCAGGTGATTGCCAGACCATTATTCTTGATCTTTAAGGATAGTTTACAGACGGGTATGGTGCCAGCTGATTGGAAAAAAGCCAACGTGGTACCAATATTTAAAAAGGGGCCGAGATATATCCCGGGTAACTATAGGCCAGTCAGCCTAACATCAGTAGTCTGCAAAATTTTGGAGGGGATGTTAAGGGACCACATACAAGACTTTAGTAATGAAAACGGTATTATAAGTAGTAATCAGCATGGATTCATGAAAAATCGTTCGTGCCAAACCAATCTATTAACCTTCTACGATGAAGTGAGCTGCCACCTAGATAAAGGGAAGCCTGTGGATGTGGTGTATCTGGACTTTGCAAAGACCTTTGACACCGTTCCCCACAAACGCTTACTGTACAAACTAAGGAAGGTAGGTATGGACCATAAGGTGAGTACCTGGATAGAGAACTGGCTCCAGGGGAGAGTACAGAGGGTGGTGATTAATGGGGAGTACTCGGATTGGGCGGGTGTGGAAAGTGGGGTCCCCCAGGGTTCTGTCCTGGGACCAATCCTGTTTAATTTATTCATAAATGATCTGGAGGAGGGGATATCGAGTACAATCTCAGTATTTGCAGATGATACTAAATTAGGCATGCCAATATCTTCTATGCAGGATGTGGAAACCTTGCAAGCGGACCTGAACAAAATAACGGGGTGGGCAACTACATGGCAGATGAGATTTAATGTTGAAAAATGTAAAGTAATGCACTTGGGGGCCAGAAACCAGAAAGCAAGCTACTCACTAGGGGGGGGAACCTCTGGGTGAGTCTAGGATGGAAAAGGACTTGGGGGTACTGGTAGACAACAGGCTTGGCAGTGGCATGCAATGCCAAGCCGCCGCAAGCAAAGCCAACAGAATACTGGGTTGTATAAAAAAGGGGATTCACTCCTAAATAAATAGATTATTCTCCCGCTCTACAAGACTCTGGTCCGGCCACATCTGGAGTATGCTGTCCAGTTCTGGGCACCGGTCCTCAGGAAGGATGTGCTGGAACTGGAGAAAGTCCAGAGAAGGGCAACAAAAATAATTAGGGGAATGGAGGACATCAGCTATGAGGAAAGACTACAAGCACTGAATCTATTCTCTCTGGAGAAGAGACGATTGAGGGGGGATATGATATCAATGTACAAATACTGTACTGGCGACCCGAGCATAAGGAACAAACTATTCAGAGAAAGGAGATACAATAAGACACGTGGCCACTCACTAAAACTTGAGGAAAGGCGGTTTAACCTTAAAGTGCGTAAGGGGTTCTTCACTGTAAGAGCGGTAAGGATGTGGAATTCTCTTCCACAAGCAGTGGTATCAGCAGGGAGCATTGATAGTTTCAAAAAACTATTAGATGGACACCTTAAAGACCACAACATACAGGGGTATACAATGTACGGTTAAAAGCAAACACACACACACATCATAGGTTGAACTGGATGGACTGATGTCTTTTTTCAACCTCACTAACTATGTAACTATGTAACTATGTAAAAAAGATGGAAGCCTCTGTAGCAGTGATAGCTCACTGCTGGAGGGCTTAACTTCAAGGTAAGTCTTTCATAATATGCTAACATGCATTGTATACTAGCACGCTATGCTTTTACCTTGCAGGGAGAAAGTTTTTTTTTTTTGTTTTGTTTTTTGTTTTTTTTACTACCGTTTTAACTAGAGGGATAAACGCCAGAAAAGTGTCGCAGCAGAATTATTGAATGCCCCCCATGTGTTTCTGCTGGCTGGAATAAGTAGATATTAAATGTTCATATACAATATTTTATATGTACTACATTCCCTAAGATGAATATTGTGTATATATTGTATAATCAAAATCCCGAGTGAGTATTCAGCAAAGTACTTGACCTAAAGCTGGCCATACACATATAGATTTTTTTTCCTGCTCAGCCTGGAAAAAAAATTAACAAATCCTCCATCCACACTATACTTCACGGATGGACAAATCTTCTGCCAGGGCAACTGTATTTTGACAGCCCTATTTGGCTGACATTTTTTTTCTGCCTGATTCCTTTGATCTTTTAACCAAGGAAAGTTGGGCAGGGGGTGGCCATCCTGGCCACCAACAAAGCCAATTTTACCTGGTTACTGTCTGTAAAAGAATGACGCTGTTAAAAAATGTGCCCAAATTTCAGCCATCTACTGTGTACACAGGATGTGTGTCCCAAAGGGTGACCTAGGCGAAGTGAAGTCTGTGTCATAACCGATTAGCAGAGCTTGAAAGTTCCATGTAATTCTTTATTAATCTCTGGTGATAAAAAGAAGATACACACAGTTTTTGTGGGTTGCAGTAGGGTAAATGTTTTATATATTTTGGTCAGTGACTCCTTTGCAGAGTTGTATAAAGTACTCGAAACCCATACTTGAGTAAAAGTACAAGTGCTCAATCAAAAAGTGACTTGAGCAGAAGTGCAAGTGGTCGATCAAAAAGTTACTTGAGTAGAAGTACGAAAGTATTCAACATTTTTTGTACTTAAGTACTGCAAGTAGTTTTTTTTAAAATTTTGCTACTCAAGTACTGAAAGTAAAAGTACTGTGTTATGTAGTTATTAAAGAAAGAAGTCAAAAGTTTGAACATCATATTGTTTTTTTATTATTTCAAATGCAGCTTTTATTTATACATACAGTAGCATTTATTTTCGTATGCGCTGATAATACACATGTTTTGAGCTTCATGAAACCTGCCATCTACTGTTCTGGCAGTGGTAATTTTTATAATTGTAACGAGTAACTATGCAGCACAAAAAAAAAATATCAGAGTAGAAGTATTGAAATCATCGAAAAAATGTAGTGAAGTAAAAGTGGAAGTAGGAGAAAAAAATTATACTCCAGGAAAGTACAGATACCGCCTTTAGGTACTTAAGTACAGTAGTGAAGTAGTTCTACTTAGTTACTATACATCTCTACTCCTTTGGCAACATTTTCTTGCAGTTCTTTATGTCTCTATCCCCTTCCAAAAGGCCATAAAGAAGGTTGGACTCTCTTGCAGCTGCAGTTTTATACTACTTTGTGTTTTACATTATAGAAATTCCACTTGGGAGCTGTAACACTCCTTTATTTGGCTTTGTAATATCTGCAGAAGTTCATTTGAGAGGCACTGAGACACTGGGGTTGATTTACTAAAGGCAAATAGGCTGCTCATCCTGTAAGGAATATTTCCCTTAGCTTAGGAAATGGGGTGAAGCTCTGCTGACTTTCATCAAGCAAAAATACTGTTTTTTTTCCCCTTGCGCATGATTGGGTATTCTCTGAAAAGTGAATTTACACCACATTCACATAGGAATGGGCAAATGCTTTTAGTAAATCAACCCCACTGCATCTGAAGTGAAAATATTGGCAATAGAAAGATAGTAGAAGTAAGCCATTTAATTGAATTTTGAGGTCATTTGCATGCTAGCGGACTGCAGGGAAGAGAGCGTCGGTAGCGATTCATGATATTTAAACCACAGGACGGATATCTGTTAATTGGAAGCCTTTTTTTTGTATGAGGAAAGAAGATGTTTTCACCACTGGGCTGGTAAGAACAAAGTGGAGCATTTCTGAGCATGTTGAGCTAGAATGCTGGGTGTTCATAGGTTCCATATTCAATCTCTACCGTGATGTTGTCAGATTGGAGTATCATACACTATTTTTAATCCTTATGCTGCTAGCACATTAGTAACTACATAGGAAGATATATTATATTTACTTGCTTTAACCTTTTTTTTTTTTTACTTCACTTGCTTTCTGGTTTTTGATTTGGGTCAAAATTATGTCATACATCCCAGGAGTCTTCACGGGTATTATTTTTTCCGTTCAACTGGAGGAGGGGCTAAGCACGCCCCCTGCCTGCATGCCTGAGCTAAGGGCAGATCAGATGGATTCCAGGAAGCAAACTGTGGTTGTGGGAAAGAAATTTGCTCTGTGTGAGAAATTTGCTCCTGATAAGCTGTTAGTAGGTGCATATTGCTGGAAACTGTTCTTAGCGTTGTGAATTTCTAATATTGTATATAAAGTAGTACTTCATGTTTACACATGCTTTCCAGAGTCCTTTGACATTGATTTTTTTATGCAACTGAACTCAGCAGCAATTACAGAAAAATGAAAAATTAGATTTCAGCAGAGTTTGCCTTTAAGGCAAAATAAAGAAGATGTCTTACCACTCATGTATTTTCTTTATGCTGTCCTCCATGGCACAAAGTGTATTTAGCACCTTGTACTGGGGCTTGCCTGAGGGAGTGACTGTCTGGTAGTCATTTACAGAGGTGCTTGCAACAGAAAGAAGTAACAATCAAGGCAACTCTGCCTGAGCTCCGCAACAGTCATGTTCATTTAAAACAGGGGTGGGGAACCTACGTCCCGGTGGGGCCGGATGCGGCCCTCAAAGTCATTTGGTCCGGCCCCCCGTGCAGCTGAGTCTGTGTCTCTCAGCTGATCTGTCAGAACGGAGCAGATGCTTCCTGCATAGTTCCAGCTCCATTGTAACAGTCTTAGTGAGTCACAGGTGGAGTGATATCAAATGCACTCCGCCTGTTATGAATACAGGAAACACCGCCTCTTCCTCCAGCGTGGCGCCGTTGCTAGCCAGCATTTCACGCCAGCAACACACACAGCAGTACCAGCCAGAGCCATCAGTACCAGCCAGAACCAGCATTACCCACAGCAGTACCAGCCAGCTGTACCCACCAGCAGTACCAGCCAGCTATGGTACCAGCCAGCTATGCCCACCAGCATTACCCGCCAGCAGTTCTTTTCAAAACTTACCACCACAAAGTCGACTGCACTTCAGACTGACCGACGCAAACCTGGAAAACCAGTTGCGAGTAGCAACATCATCAATACCAGCTAACATCACACACCTCACCAAAGAGAAGCAGTTGCAGCCATCACATTAGGGGTGAGTTAATTAAATGTTTGACCAAATATAGCAGGCACATTTTAAGTTGATCATTTTGTACGGCCCCCAAATGATTTTATAAATACCCAAATGGCCCTTGGCAGAAAAAAGGTTCCCCACCCCTGATTTAAAAGATATGCAGGGAGAGAGAGCCTGTGAGGGCCCTCCTCCCATTCTCCATTTAGACTGATATACACAGAACCGTCAGCAGCACGTCTACAATGATGAGTTTAAATGCAGTCAGTGCTCACCAATAGGAACACCCACAATTAGGGCTTCTGGAAGGGGAGGAGCTGATATTGGAGAAAGTAAAGAAGGTCTGATCTCCATAATCATTCAGCATTTCTTTGATGAAGCAAGGACAGGTATTTCAAAACACATCCATAGACCAGTACTGAATTTTTCAAAGCTAATGGACCTTCTTCTTTAAAACATCATTAAACCCACATCATTAAAATCTATCAATACATTTTGTATTACATGCTGTTCATTACTATGGGGTTCTTTTTCTGGATTCTGCAAAAAAAACCTGGTTGAACCCACTGTTCTCTGTCTCCCCTTCCTGTCCACGTCCACACTGCAGTTGGGGATTTTGCAGAACAATGTTGGCAGCTAATTAACATGCTCAATTTTCAATGTATTTTCTACCCTGAGCATTTCCTCCCTATCACATCTGAGCAGCCCATGTGACTAAAGAGTCAATTATGTGGGCATATACACAGTGGTAAATGACAGCCCACTTCCTCCCTCCTCCCCCATGCCCACTAACCAGCTAAACACAATGGGGATGGGATATTACATCTTGATTGATGGACGCTTCACCTCCCTGTTATTTTAGGATACAGGCTGGAGGTGCGTGACACAGACTGGGACTTGCAGAAATCTGCCCACACCATATTATTGCCAAAAAATAATAAAGATTTGATTTAAAAACATATATTTGTATGACAATTTAAAACAGTTTATTGATATAATGATTTATTTTTACCCTGCATTCCAAAGACTGTTTTTTTTTTTTTTTGAACATTTGACCAGCAGCAGTGGACTGGAAACTCCTCCTGCCACTCTTTCCCTGCAGACAGGCTGGGTAAGAGCTGGGTCATATTACAGCTGTATATCAATGAGGAAAACTTAGATTTTTACAAAAAAAATAAATTACAGTGTCGTCATCCACATACAGAAAGAAAAAAGGACAATGTAAATTAAACAGTGTGTGTGTGTCATTTTAAGCAAGTATTATTCAAATTTAGAACTGAGTAAATGGTAGCATGTGAAAGCATGCAACAGGTGCCTATAGAATTTTGAGGCTAGCTGTCAAGCTTGCAAGCCAGTGAGACTCACGAGCTTGAAATTCTAAAATTCCTGACCATCCCCATGTCACTGCCCTTGCCATAGCAGTCACTTAGGATAACTGCACAATGCTGTAATAAAACTCGCCTCTTAAGTGAGAAAGACTGCTGAGTTAAGCAATTTATCATTTTTTATATAATATACTTTAAGTATAGAAATATTAAATATACAGATTGGTAGCCCTTTAAAAATAGAGAAGTAGACCAAATGGTTATAAACTAAAGGTACAGAAATGATTCTTAGCAAAACTTGTGCACAGGAAATGTTTAGATTGCAGTCACTTCTCATTTCCAGACCTAATTTAGCAACATATGTGCAAAGAGACAGTGATACTTCAGACTTGGGAGAAAAAAAAAAGTATTGTGGTATGAATTCTTATTACGGAAACCACAGCTTGTCATCTGACTTGGCTTTGAACCTATCATCATTGCTGTTTTTGTGTACTACACCCTTGACAATCTCTGAAGCACCCTTATAACATACACATTCATATGGACAAAATAAGATGACTTTAGAGTACATGGACAGATTCTAAGAGCCATGTCACACTGGCAACTTTGTAGTAGAGACGTGTTTCACCTACACACCATTCTTTTTTTTTTTTTTTTTTTTCACCATTCTGATTATTTTTGTGGCAATTTGTAGCTAGATATATCATTACTCCTATACAGGGCTGCTGTTAGAAATCACGGGGCCCTGTACAGCCTACCTGGCAGCCCCCCCCCCCCCAATATATCAAGACAATATTTTTACTAAAAATACACTAAAATCGTTATTAGCAGACACAAACATAACAGTAAACTTGCGTGAATTAGCTCTTTTTTTATTCATTTATAATTATAATTTATTTTCAAAATGTTTACAAATATTTTTTTTTTACAATTTTCTAATTAATTTATTACAATATTTAATTGTTATTTTTTTTTTTTACAATTTGTTATTTTTTTATACGACAGCGAAGCCTGCAGCGCTGCAGGGCAGGGGGCGGCACAGTGAAAGGGGGGCACACGGGGAGAGGGGGGGATCAGAAGCAGGCAGAACAGGGAGGGGTATCGATGTCAGTGAAGCAATTACAGGAACTATGCCCTGTGTCTGTGTCTCTCCCTGCAGTAGGTGAAAGCCGGCAGGAGGGGGAGAAACTGTCTTTCAGCTATTTGGCTAATTGGGCCCAATTTGGACATTTTCACTTGGGGGTGTACTAACTTTTGTTGCCAGCAGTTTAAATATTAATGGCTGTGTGTTGAGTTATTTTGAGGGAACAGCAAATTTACACTGTTAGCACCCATTCAGACTGGCGCGACACGACTTGCTGGGGCGACCTGTGAAGTCGCGGTGCACAGCGTGCACCGCGACCTCGGCATGACTTGCAGGGACTTCATATAATTTAAGTCAATGCAAGTCGCCTCCAGGTCGCCCCAAAGTAGTACAGGACCCTTTTTCTAAGTCGGAGCGACTTGTGTCGCTCCTATTAGAACGGGTCCTGTACTACTCAATTGCGAGCGAGCGAGCGACCGACCGTGACTTGTCAGGCGACCAAGTCGCCTGACAAGTAACGCTAGTGTGAATGGACCCTTATACAAGCTGTACACTCACTACTTCACATTGTAGCAAAGTGTCATTTCTTCAATGTTGTCACATGAAAAGATATACGGTAATAAAATATTTACAAAAATGTGAGGGGTGTACTCACTTTTGTGAGATACTGTATATTCTCTGCAGGAAATGCATTTGAAAGGGTGATAATGCAGGGGAGTAATTAGGAAACAGGGACAGAGCATTGTCACCCATTTAACTAGAAGTGTCTGAACAAGGACATTTACAACAAGATTACCAGGTATTATTTTAATTAAAGCTGTAAATTTATATAAATGTGAAATTACTATCATTAAAATTGAATAACACATTAAAGATTATACGAGATTTTAGTCACTGGATTCAGGCCTACTTTTAATATTATTAACACTCTTAAAGTAGGTCAAATCCATTTGCCATTATCAGCTGTATGATGAAATTATCTTGCATGCTGTCATTCCTTTTTCCCTTATGACATGGGAAAATATCTAAAATTCTGCTTGAGAAGGACATTTCTTTATCAGAGGTCATGTCCCAGGGAAGCAGGATCAGAAAATAAAAGAGGAAGCAACAAGTGGTATAACCACATCAATTCCTGACACCAGAAATGGGAAGTGGTTTTCTACAAATTAGTAACCGCATGGAGTTCATACAATACAGGGAAATAAGACATGACACCAGACTGGCACATACCAGTATGCAGTGGCGGCTGGTGAAGTTTTAAGATGG
This sequence comes from Pelophylax lessonae, assembly GCF_965119305.1. Taxonomy (NCBI): domain Eukaryota; kingdom Metazoa; phylum Chordata; class Amphibia; order Anura; family Ranidae; genus Pelophylax; species Pelophylax lessonae. The sequence goes on along the minus strand of NC_138777.1, from coordinate 90,461,125 downwards.
GGGGGCGCAAGACCCCGCCCTTCCATTTTAATCCCTCCCATTTCTCAGAAGCCCCACCCATTATAGACTCCACCCATTTTGCCCCCTGTATTTTGCTTGCGTGAACCAATTCTCCCAATATATCCCATATTAAGGGGTCCATCAGTGCTAGTATATCCCATAATAGGGAACAGGGGCCCTATTATGGGATATACTGTGAGAGACATCCTATTATGGGATACATGGACTGATAGTGGCACAAACCCCACAGTACAAACCCCTCAAGCACAAACAACTCAAGCACAAACCCCACAGTACAGGCCCTCTAGCATAAACCCCACAGTACAGGCCCTCTAGCATAAACCCCACAGTACAGGCCCTCTAGCATAAACCCCACAGTACAGGCCCTCTAGCATAAACCCCACAGTACAGGCCCTATAGCACAAACCCCACAGTACAGGCTCTCTAGCACAAACCCAACAGTACAGGCCCTCTAGCAAAAACCCCACAGTACAGGCCCTCTAGCACAAACCCCACAGTACAGGCCCTCTAGCACAAACCCCACAGTACAGGCCCTCTAGCATAAACCCCACAGTACAGGCCCCTAGCACAAACCCCACAGTACATGCCCCCTTCAATATAGTGACCAGTATAAATGCCCCTTTTCAATGTAGTGACCAGCATACATGTCCCCAATGCAGTGACCAGTATACATGTCCCCAATGCAGAGCTATGCGTGCGTGCCTCCAGTGACCACCAGTATACATGTCCCCCAATGCAGAGCTATGCGTGCGTGCCTCCAGTGACCACCAGTATACATGTACCCCAATGCAGAGCTATGCGTGCGTGCCTCCAGTGACCACCAGTATACATGTACCCCAATGCAGAGCTATGCGTGCGTGCGTGCCTCCAGTGACCACCAGTATACATGTCCCCCAATGCAGAGCTATGCGTGCGTGCCTCCAGTGACCACCAGTATACATGTACCCCAATGCAGAGCTATGCGTGCGTGCGTGCCTCCAGTGACCACCAGTATACATGTACCCCAATGCAGAGCTATGCGTGCGTGCCTCCAGTGACCACCAGTATACATGTACCCTAATGCAGAGCTATGCGTGCATGCCTCCAGTGACCACCAGTATACATGTACCCCAATGCAGAGCTATGCGTGCGTGCCTCCAGTGACCACCAGTATACATGTACCCCAATGCAGAGCTATGCGTGCGTGCCTCCAGTGACCACCAGTATACATGTACCCCAATGCAGAGCTATGCGTGCGTGCCTCCAGTGACCACCAGTATACATGTACCCCAATGCAGAGCTATGCGTGCGTGCCTCCAGTGACCACCAGTATACATGTACCCCAATGCAGAGCTATGCGTGCGTGCGTGCCTCCAGTGACCACCAGTATACATGTCCCCCAATGCAGAGCTATGCGTGCGTGCCTCCAGTGACCACCAGTATACATGTACCCCAATGCAGAGCTATGCGTGCGTGCGTGCCTCCAGTGACCACCAGTATACATGTACCCCAATGCAGAGCTATGCGTGCGTGCCTCCAGTGACCACCAGTATACATGTACCCTAATGCAGAGCTATGCGTGCGTGCCTCCAGTGACCACCAGTATACATGTACCCCAATGCAGAGCTATGCGTGCGTGCCTCCAGTGACCACCAGTATACATGTACCCCAATGCAGAGCTATGCGTGCGTGCCTCCAGTGACCACCAGTAATGTACCCCAATGCAGAGCTATGCGTGCGTGCCTCCAGTGACCACCAGTAATGTACCCCAATGCAGAGCTATGCGTGCGTGCCTCCAGTGACCACCAGTAATGTACCCCAATGCAGAGCTATGCGTGCGTGCCTCCAGTGACCACCAGTAATGTACCCCAATGCAGAGCTATGCGTGCGTGCCCGACTGAGAGTGCACTTACCTGTGAGTCACGGCGGCTTCTCCCTCTCCTCTTCTTCGTTCGGCGGCGGGAAGGTGAGCGGCTCTTCTCCCTCTCGGCCTCTTCTGCGGCTGGTGACCGGCGCCGGCTTCTTCTCAGGACTGGACTCCTCTTCGGCGGCGGGAAGCTGACCGGGCGATGACGGTGAGTGACTGATGCACGCACCGGCACCGCCCCCAACGAGGTCAGCATGGATGTCCTTAATCATGATTGGTCCAGGCTGGAGTCTGGACCAATCATGATCCAAGACATCACAAAAGGGGGGTGGTGTAGCGCCATGCTCTGCGCTACAGTTACGCCCCAGAAGGCTGCCATTTGGCGCCTCTGCGGGTGGAAAACCCCACCCCCCCCATAGACACCAATGGAGCGGGCTCCAAAAGGGGGTGGGTGTGGCGCAGTGCTCTGCGCTACAGTTACGCCCCAGAAGGCTGCCTCTCAGCGCCTCTGCGGGTGGAAAACCCCACCCCCCATAGGCACCAATGAGGTGGGCGCCCCTTGTGGGCAAAAATTATTATTATTTTTTTTTAATCTTTTTTTTTTCTTTTTCTTTTTTTTTTTGGGGGGGGGCGCCCCCTATGGGCCGGCCGCCACTGCCAGTATGATCATGTTACTTTGTATAATCCCCTAAAATATTTATTTACACATAGGGCACAAATAAAACTGTATACCACGCACAAAGGAGTGGAAGATTCACCCCATGATTTCTCCTGTCAGCTACAAATCAGCACATCAGGTCATTCAATTAAACATTAAAATCTATAGTTTTTGTTAAGCTGGCTATAGATGGATTGAAATTTACTGATTTAGCAGGGAGCGGACAAATTTTGATCCATGTGTTTAACAATTGACTTCTAACAAATGGGCTTGTTGGAAAAAACAGGGGCTGCAGCCCCTGATCAGTGTATTCTGACAGCAGAGAGAATATAATGTCCCAAAAGGGAAGATTCCTTTATCCACCTTGATTGTGTTCATAGACAGATGCGATCCTCTCACCAATGAAAAAACAGGTGTAAAATGTTTATTTATTTTTTTCATGTACTTATATAGCACTGTCAATTTACGCAGCACTTTACATATACTGTATATTGTACATTCCCTGCCCTCAAGAAGCTTACAATCCCTAACTCACATTCAGTTTGAAGAAGTCATAGTATTTAATATATTAACCACTTAAGCCCCGGAAGATTTTACCCCCCTTTCTGACCAGGGCCTATTTTGCAATTCGGCACTGCGTGACTTTAATGGACAATTGCACGGTCGTGCGACGCTGTACCCGAATTAAATTGACGTCCTTTTTTTCCCACAAACAGAGTTTCTTTTGGTGGTATTTGATCACCTGTGCGATTTTTTGATCATGCGCTATAAACAAAGAAAGAGCGACAATTTTGCAAAACTAACAATATTTTTCACATTTTTTTATATGAAATTCCCCCAAAAAAATGTAAAAATCAAAATTTTGTAACATTTTAGGCCAATTTGTTTTCTGCTACATATGTTTGGTAAAAAAAATCGCAAAAAGCGTATTTTGATTGGTTTGCGCAAAAGTTTTTGCGTTTACTAAGGGAAAGATTTTTGTCATTTTTGTTGTTTTTTTTTTTTAAAAGAGTAATGGTGGCGATCTGCGATTTTTTTTGCAGTACTGCGACATTGCGGTGGACAGATCGGACCCTTGACTGACATTTTTGACACTTTTGGGGGTACCAGTGACATTACTACAGTAATCGGTGCTACACATATGCACTGTTACTGTAAAAATGACACTGGGATGGAAGGAGTTAACTTTATTGGAGAGGGAGGGGTTAAGTGTGTCCCTAGGGGCGTGTTTCTTACTGTGATTGGATGTGGCTTTGTGTGTAACAGCACAGATCAACGGTCCTACATAGCAGGACCGAGTGATCAGTGCTTTTACACAGGGGAGAGTGACAGGCGGCTTTGTTTACATTAGCCACCTGCCTTTCTCCCTCTCCACCCGACGATCGTGAGTGACCGGCGGACATCGGGTCCGCTGGTCACACGCGCCGGCTTCTTCGGGTACGAGCGGGGGCGGGAGCGCGCCCCTAGTGGCACGCTCGCCCCCCTATTCGCTCCCAGGCTAGTGACGTACCGGTACGTCACTTTGCCTGGGAGGGGCTGACCGCCGCCGTATATAGTTGGGCGGTGGTCGGCAAGTGGTTAAAGAGGTAGTATTAAAGTAGTATTGTGACAACACAAGAAATGTTTTCAGCTAGATATGATAACTTAAAGGGGTAGCACTGTGAGTAGTGTTTTCAGTAGTTTTAAATGTATGCCCTAGTAACAGCAGCAAACCCATCTTCAGATGAACATTGTATATACACATAAGCCACTAGTGGGGGTTTAATTTTTAACAGTTTTTTTGGATTTCACAATTAACGAGAGATATAATTTTAGGTTAACACATTGAAATAAGGGGTAGCGCTGTAACCATTTGAATATAAGAATACGATTACTGCTGCTAGTGACTACATGTAGAAAAATCCAACAGGCTGTTTGTACCAAAGTCAATCAATCGATCGACTTAGGTACAATCAGCCTTGCCATATATGGATCGAAATTCGACTAGTCCCTGCTGAACTGGCTAAATTCTGACCCATGTATGGCCAGCTTTATTAACATGCAAGGGCTCACACACTTGAACATAATTAAATCACTTATATCAATGCAGAGTCTAGCTATAAAAGACTGTCAGAAAGATTCTGTGTTGAAAAATGAAATGGTCCTTAAAGTGCTTTGCTTTTACATCTGTACATGTCCGTGTTCAGAAGTGTAAGATTCTTCTACTTTCTTTACACAAGAAATGCATATATGCATGTAACCACATTAAATATAATATTTGAAATCTGGGTACTCCTGCCATTCCTCTGTCTCTGGATGTTGACTATGGACATAGTAATAGATGTCCTCACTCCTGGGTTGAGAAAGCACCACCATGTCCATGTAAATGTGGTGCCTATAATACAACTCTATTAACAACATTGGAACTTCTTAGTAAACAGCAGACACTCCCAAATGTTTCCATATAGCTGTCTCATAAATTGTTAGGGTGCTCCATTTCCAAGAATTTCAACATAGCCTCTGGGATATAGGGGAACTCCAAGTCAGAACATTTCTGGAACCTACTGTATGGAGTCGGGAGCACCGCAACAACTGCTGTCCAGGCCCAGAGGACAAACATTAAATAGGCCACAACGCTCCTGTTTCCAAGTCCCCCGCTTCTTCCAATACCAATTCACACAAGCTAGGGGCACCGTCCAGTACCTTGAGCTTCCCTTAGCCCCTTTACATTCCTTATGAGGCTTTGCAGCCGCCACTGCACTGCTTGGGGTGTCCCACAATGCCCCCAGCCATTCCTCAGGTTCTGTTGTACACTGCAGTTGGGACAAGTCCTCCTTCCTCGGACCCGGTCTAACGTCGGTGACTCTGTCTCTTGCTCTGCTAATATAGCTGTGGGGGAGGACTCAGCTGGTGACTTACTATCCTCTTCACCAATAGTCAAGCGGTCAACAGTTGGCAAAAGAGTAGCTGTTTCACAATCCTCCTCCCCAGACTCTCAGCAGACAGGCTCAACCCATTGTCCTTGGGGAAACTCTGGTGTGGAAGGCCCACCTCTCGCATCACCAGGTTGGTAGAGCCCAAATACACCTCCTGTGGCTGCATCAGGTCCATGGAGTCTCTGAAAATCTCTCAAGTGGCATCTTCCTTCCATGGCACCCATTACTCACATAGAGGCTCACTGGCAGGGACGAGGAATGCTCGGCATCCTCAGCAATTGGCCCAAGGCGCCATCACAGATGTTAGGTAAACGCACTCTGCACAAACCAGTCCCCGACTGACCTACGGCAAGGCCTTGCCTAGTATCACTCGCAGCCCGATTGTCCACTGTAATGTCCTTGATATGCAAGGATGAGAAGTGTGGCACCTCAGAGCCTGAATCTTTACAGCCATCCACTTGCCAGCGACTCACAAGCATGTGCAGCAGACCATTCCCAATCCTTTGCTCTCCTTGTCTCGCCCCACCTTCTGGCTCTACTCCGACTAAATTGTCCAAACATGCCCACAGGCAGTGACGTATTCCATTCTGCTGACTACGCCAAGTCAAAGGGTCTCTGATTGGGCAGCTGTTTGCACCATGATGACTCTGGACCCACCTCGCTTTGAAAAGAAAAGTCACCTACCTGTTGTTTGGAGATACTCTGCAATGTCCAGTCCAAAAGCCTTTTCCGGGCTTTACTGCAACATTTGTGTAATACACACTGGCAAAATGACACTTCTTATTTACAAGACAATAAACAGTTGACAACTTCCTGACAGCAGTTTCTGTTGCAGAACACCATACCTCATTGCATGACTTCCTGTCAGTAGTCCTTTTAGTGCAGAACACTAAAAATCATCTCAGTGTGTCAACTTAGCTATCTTCCCCAAATGTTACAGTCTCCTTTCATAGATGTTTAACACACACAGGGTGTACTTTCCCCTCACACAAAGGTAGATCCTCACATAGTCCCTGAGGTCATCCTATACCAAGCCACGGGACACGCTAGATGAGGGTCAAGGGTGGCAATGTTTCTCTTTCTGTCCCCATAGTCTCCTCCTCTGGATACACCGGTGGCTGAGCCCCACAGAGGACCCTCTCTCTTTCCTTCAGCATAACTCTACATCATGCTGGTCAGGGGTGTCCTGCTCGATACCCGATCTGCACTGGACCCCACAACTGGTATATAAAGGGGCACTAACTCTACTCACCACATCACTACAGGACGGGCTACAGATAAAGGGACACATATTTATATATGTACATGCCTAAAATACTGACAAGAGTCACCGATGTTTATTTTTTTTATACTACCGATCCTAATACAGCACACGTTTATGGATAAAAATGCATTGGCCAGAACACATAATACACTTGTGTTAAGATCTGTAAAAAAAAACATTGAACTGATGAAAATACATTATTTTTCTATGTCTGTATGAGTCTTACTTATTGTATTTTTTTTTTTTTTTTTTTATACGAAAAGGGCTATATATCGAATAAAACATAGACAAACTCATCTATATATGCTTAGTGCTAGGTTTAAAATTAATCAGAAGAGGGTGTGGGATGGAGTCTTTTTTTTTTTTCACTAAGAGTTGTAGCATTTATAAGACAACAGCTGAAATTACATGAATTCTTGCTGATAAGTGACAGGTCTGTCTGGAATTTCCACCTGTTTGATAATGCTTCAAACTAGAGCAGAGGAATGTGTCTGTATATATATCTCTCATACGCTTCTTGACACGCTTTATTAGTTTTAGCAGTGTATAGCACACAGAGCTATTTACATCAGACCCTGTCCTCAAAAGAGCCTGAAGTTTAGTGTCCCTACCAAAGTCACACACATTAGGATCACTCAACTCATTCAGGTCCCCGCTTTGCAGAACCACTCATTGGTTGTGCAAAAAGCTGAACTTCGGGCAACTTTTTTCTCCCATGCAGTGGGGTTGTGCCTTCACTGCATGGATTACCTGCCCATTTTCGTCTATCGAATTGGAGAGCCGGAATATACTCACCTAATCCTATGATCCTCTCAGCGCAAGACCAGTCTCTGCCCACCCCGGTCTAGGGTGGTAGAATGATTCTGACGTCATCATGCTCATAGACCAGCTCTGTAGTGAAGACGTCATAAACAGTCCCACTGCTGAATGTGGGGAAGCACCTTTTTCCAGAGAATTGAATAAGGCTTTGTGTTATCACCCCATGCACATCCCCACCACATGGGAAAAAAGTTGGGCTTTACCTGCTCCTTCTAAGGCTAGCGATACATGGAGCAATTTTTTTTTCTGAAACCTTGAGCCAGAAGCTATGGGCAACAATAGTAAACTAATAGACAGAAACACTTGCCTTATAATCCTTGCTTCTGGCCTACATTTGTAGCAGCTCCTTCCTTGTAGGACGTGTGGTCTCAGACCCGCTATCTCTATTTCTACTTAGTTCCTCATTCTGTGGTTTCTAACCCAACTAGCAGGGACAAGAAAGATCTGTCTATAACTTTGTGAAAATTAACAAGCAACAGGTATTTATAAATACCAACAATAGAGGGCAGCAGCTGAGATCCCTACAGCTGAACTCCAGGAATTCAGACACTTTTAAAAATGTGCTGGATTACTATGGGTTAAGTCCAACATGGTGCATGCCACCTCGTGGACTCATCCCTTTAATATACAATTTACATTTTTACTAAGCGTGGGTGATTTGAAATGGATTCTCCAAAACAGGGGTGTTTCTCCATAAACAAAAATGTCCAGAAGAGAATACCAGCATGGGGGAGGGGTGAATGTACCACCTACCTGCCCTTCATGGGGGACAATATTTAGTCACTGTCTCCTTGGTGAACTGGAGGTAAAAGCATGCTGGTTTTTTTTTAATGTTTTTTAATGTATTAAAAAAAATATTCTAGAAATGTTGAACCTGTTCTTAAAGCTCGGGTTTAGCACTTCATATGCAATATTTAGGTTGAAAATATTTTATTGCATTTCATCATAAAATGATAAGCAAAAAGAGTAAATCAAACTAAATCGGGAAACAGAAAAGAAGAAAAGGGGGAGGGAATAATAACAAATAATGGAGATTTTCAGCAAAATTCAAAGCAGTAAATCTTCAGTTAGATACAATGGGAGTAAAGAATAGGACTATAAAGAGAGGAAAGAAAGAAAAGACATGATAATGTAACCACGCATATATAGATCAAAAGTTAGGTTAATACAGTGTAAATCGTGGGTATTATAAAGATCTAGATTGCTGGTCTAGGTAAAAATGTGAGTAAGGAGTCCTAGTGGGGAGAAACAAAGACGTACATAGAGAACAGATTTGATCAGGTCACACAGTGCCTATACAACTTATCTGTATTAGATTAATGTAACTATCCATGTACCATAACTTCATGTGCTTTTCCCAACTGTCGTTTACTCTGGCTTGCTTCTCTTAAATTAGCATATAATCATTCATAAGCTCAACGCACAAAGTGAGGGGGGAGAGACAGTGGATTTTGAAAATCGGGGAATGAGCTGTGTGGCAGCTGATAAGAAAAAATGGAGAAGGCTGGACTTTTGTATTTTAACAGACCCTGGGAGAATAGACAGAATTCCTATCTTTGGTGAGGGAGAGAGTGAATCATCATACATCTCATTGTATATGTATGTGGAAGATCTCTTTCCAAAAAGGTCTGATACGGTCACACTCCCACCATATGTGCATATAAGTGCCTCTCACCCTGTGGCAGCACCAACACGAATCTGATGAGTTAGGAATTATCCGGTTTAGTTAAACTGGGTCTCGATACCATCTAGATAATACCTTAAAATGTTTCTCCTGGGTGTAGGAGGATATCGAGGAATTGTGTATAAACCTGAACGCTGTATGCCATTCCTCAGGGGATATCTCCATCTCCAGTTCCCTTTCTCACACCTTGGTATATATAGGCAATGGACCATGAGTGTAAGACATGATCTCTTTACAGATTATGGATAACGTATGGCGATGAACCCTCGGAAATGTACATAGTCCATCAAACGCAGTCAAGGACCTACAGTATGTGTTTGTCTTGAAGCATGTAAAGTGTTACAATACTTTGTCAGGCTCTTATTTGTGAGCCAGTCGATGGGCACAAATTTTGAGGACGTATGTGGCTGAAAGGGGCAAGAGGTAGGGTGCACGAATTTACGTGCAGTAGGTTAAGAAGATCTCTCATATGAGGCATAAAATGGAGTATGATTAAAACATAAGTAATGCACAATTGCTACAGGTCTCATAATGAATGTCCATAAGGAAGTCCATAAACTAAATAAAAAGCACTAATAGTCTATTAACTTAGGGCTGCCATCAGTAGGAGCAGAAGCCAGATTTCCAGCAAGGCTGCAGGTAAAAAACAAGTTGGAGAGGCACCTCTAAGTGTATGCTTTAAAATGATTTATTACAGTTTAAAATTGGCAACTCACATGTTGGGAGATAAAAACAGGCACTTCAAAAAACGTAAGACTGTCCCAAGGGTCATCAGTAGACGTGATGTCCATTCCCTGACAGCGCCATGCAGGGTTCACCTTGCTGGTCACCGTTTGTGTAGAAGCTAGCTGTGCGGTGGAGGTAGACTCAGATCAAGGCTTGAGGTGCAGGTGGCTCAGCGGCATAGGACAATGACGTCACCGGCATGCAACGCGTTTCCGAGCATGTGCGCTGCGGGTATTGCGGCAGCTGCACTCCTTCTTCAAGCCAGTGTTAATTTTGGCAGCAAATTTCAATTTAGTTTTAGTCTTAGTCTTAGGACTAAAATGGCATTTTAGTTTTAGTCCTATTTTAGTCTTCTGCAAGTGTTTTAGTTTTAGTCGTATTTAGTCGATTAAAACTCCAGTATATTTTAGTCGACTAAAACGCCCTACATTTTAGTCGACTAAAACTCATTTTAGTCATCTATAATCGAATGGGTGTAGTTCAAATGTAATTTGTAATGCATTATTTAAGCATTTCTCTACAATTTCCAAACTCATTATATACTACTGCTGGTCCTGGAGTGAAAAATCTAATATGTTATTATTTATGCTTTGAGCATGCACCAGTGTTAATTTTTGGCAGCAAATTTCGATTTAGTTTTAGTTATAGTCTTTTGACTAAAATGCCATTTTAGTTTTAGTCGTATTTTAGTCTTAAGACTAAAATGCCATTTTAGTTTTAGTCGTATTTTAGTCATCTGAATTGTGTTAGTCGACGAAAACGTTTTAGTCGGTTTTAGTCGACGAAAATTAACACTGCTTCAAGCATACTACAGGGACATGTCTGAAGCTAAATATACCACTAGGGGGAGGCGCTTAGAAACATCTAATGAATATACTAGATAAACAACTGGCGAGATGACCAAGGGTACAATGCATAGAGGCTAAAATGCTACAAAATAAAATATCACTTCCAAACTGAAAAAGTACATATTATTTAATAAATATAGCATTATTTTTAAATGGGGTGGTTAGAGGTAAATATTATACTCTGAGACATATAGAACACAATTATAAAAGTATATATATATATATATATATATATACACACACAGTATCTCACAAAAGTGAGTACACCCCTCACATTTTTGTAAATATTTTATTATATCTTTTCATGTGACAACACAGAAGAGCCGACACTTTGCTATAATGTAAAGTAGTGTACAGCCTGTATAACAGTGTAATTTTGCTGTCCCCTCAAAATAACTCAACACGCACCCATTAATGTCTAAACCACTGGAAACAAAAGTGAGTACACCCCTAAGTGAAAATGTCTAAATTGGGCCCAAAGTGTCACTATTTTGTGTGGCCACCATTACAGTATTTTCCAGCACTGCCTTAAGCCTCTTGGGCATGGAGTTCCCTGGAGCTTCACAGGTTGCTACTGGAGTCCTCTTCTACTCCTCCATGACGACATCACGTAGCTGGTGGATGTTAGAGACCTTGCGCTCTTCCACCTTCTGTTTGAGGATGCCCCACAGATGTTCAATAGGGTTTAGGTCTGGAGACATGCTTGGCCAGTCCATTACCTTTACCCTCAGCTTCTTTAGTAAGGCAGTAGTCATCTTGGAGGTGTGTTTGGGGTTGTTATCACGTTGGAATACTGCCCTGCAGCCCAGTCTCTGAAGGGAGGGAATCATGCTCTGCTTCAGTATGACACAGCACATTCCAATCCCTTCTCTGCTAACATTGTCTTTTTTTGGAAGATAAATAGATGATATTATCATTATATGGGATGGACCTACTGACTACATCAGTCCTTTTGTAGATTATTGTAATGACAATCCTTATGGGCTGTCGATTACATATGTACTAAGCATTGAGTACTAAGCTTTCTTAGACTTAGAACTTGGCCACTTTGAAGGCACAATATGTGCTAAAAATTACACCAAGCCAACTGGTGGCAACTCTTTTTTGCACTATAATAGTTGCCACTTCCCCAAATGGATTTGCAATATTCCCAAAGGACAATTCTGCCGACTACGACAGAATTGTACCCGTGACATAGACTACATAGAACTAAGCAACATTCTCAAAAGAAAGTTTTCTGGATAAGGAGTACCCTGAACCCCTGGTCAATCAAGCTTTTGAATTTTATCTTGGAGGAAACCCCCCCAAAAAAGCTGTGAACCTTTGGACCATTCTGCCAGGTTCACCACCACCTTCCATTTCCAATATAAGAAAATGGAAAAGATCTTGGCCCAACACTGGGGCATACTATTAGAGGATTCCCACTTAAAAACTATTATTCAGGATCACCCCAGAGTTACCTATCAAAGGGCCCCCAACCTCAAAAACAAATTGCTCCCAGCAAATTGAAGTCCTCTGCCCCTGTTTCTGTACAGCAAATTCTAATACCCTTGGTAGGGATGTATCAGTGCCACAAGGCCCTATGTAAAATGTGTCAATTCATCCGTCACGGCCGAAAAACCTTCCATAGAAAAGGGAATACTTTCCAGCTAGACAACTTTTATAACTGTTCCTCAGTCTTTGTGGGTTTATGGTCTGTCCTGTCCTGCCCTGCCCTTGTGGACTGATCTATGTGGGCCGCACTATGCGCGCCTCGAGGCGGCGCTTCTGTGAACAGATGCCTTATTGAACTAGGTAAAGACAAACATAGTGTCCGACGACACTTTGCAGAATTTCACCAAAAATCCACTGCTGGACTCCAAGTTTGGGTCATCGAACAGATGCCCAAATCCCTTTTCCGGAGGTCGAACGGTACAAGAGATTACTCTTAGGATTTACTCTCTCGATACACTCTCACCAGGTGGCCTCAATGAGGGAATTGAAATTGCCTCCATTCTTTAGTCCTTGCTCATAGTACCCCATATTGCACAAGAGTTTAGGAGAGTTTATGGGCATTTGCTTTTACAAGCATTTTTTTAAACTTTCCATTCTGCTGATTTTTTAACGTACAATTGAAAGCGCAAATGCTTTTAAACGTCGCATTTTTTCTTTCTGAAAGCTGCCCTCACTAAAGCGGTCAAGAAGATTTTTTTTTCTGCCTCTAAACGCTGACCTTAAATATGCCTCTAATGTGCATGGATACCTCTTCTACAGTGAGGAAAACTCCTCTAGAAGAAGCATTTTTTGAATCCAGTGTGCATGGACCCTTAATATCGTCAATGTTGCCCTGTTAATTGTGAGTGAATGTATGCCAAATGCCCAGATGAACCCTTTACAAATATACCCTTAACACTGGCTTCATACCTATGTATGTTACCAAACATTACCACAACGCATGGAGCGTTGCAGTGCCATTCATTTAAACACAGATACAGAAGCTGCCAATGAATGCTGCAGATGTGTTTTATTTCATGCAATAAGATCCACTGCCAGCCCATTCAAAATGAATTGGCTGTCTTAACGCAGTGCACCTAAAGTGGAAGCCCAGTCAAATACTAACTATACTTAAAGTGTTTGTAAAGCCAAACCACTTTTTTTGGTTCTACAGTTCCCTTTGTTAGATAACATGATGCTCCCCAGTGTATGTGATTTATAAAAATATGCTGCATAATACCTTTTTCCTGAGCGCCGCTCAGCGCTCACGTGACTGCCCACTGGTCTCCTCTCCCGATCTGATAGAGCTGCATGGGGAGGGGCTGGGTATCCCCTGCATACTTTAGCAGGGAGGAGTAGAGGAGGAGGCCAGTGGGCAGTCACGTGAGCGCCGAGAGGCGCTCAGAAAAAGGGTATTAGACAGCATATTTTTATAAATCACATACTCTGGGGAACATCATGTTATCTAACACAGTGGTCCCCAACCCTAGCCTACAGGGCCCACTAACAGGCCAGATTTGCAAGATAACTGAAATACATCCCAGGTGATATCATTTGCTGCTCAGTGATTGCAGTACTCTAGTCTGCATCTCCCCAAGGTAATACCTAAAATCTGGCCTGTTAGTGGGCCCTGAGGACCGGAGTTGAGGACCACTGATCTAACAGATGGGAACTATAGAACGAAAACACAGTTATTTGTACAGCAGGAGGGAGGGATCTAGGCGCAGACTAAGCTGACAGGCAGGGAGGGGAGAGGAGAGAGAGGACAGAGGAGGACAGAGACCAGAGACCACAGTGTCAGGGCTCAGCAGCCATGATAAACCGTGGTCAGTTTACAGGGGGGAGCTTTGTGCTGTCCTCCCCACATATTGGCGGCTATTGCTAGGGATCTCTCTTCCCCAGCCAGCCGCACCCACCTAACATTGGGTGGGGTCCAAGGGGGCTCGTTATAGGTACAGATAAGACAGCCCAGCCCTGCATTTGCCTTCAGTGACTCCACAATGTTTGGTGATGATGCATGTAACTTTGTGCCAGAGCATTGCTTCAATATGGTAGGTCACATTCATCCACATTTTTCTCTTTCAGACTGGTGATTTGGTGGCTGTGTATTCTCCTTTTTCTTTCTTCCTTTTCACATGCACTAGGTTTTCATTTTCATCCTCACTCTCTCTCCAACTCTCCTTTACCTATCCTATGCACTTAGGGAGTCTTGTTTATTTCACTTTGATTGCACAATATAGTACATTGTTGCGACATATTCCCACTTAGGTAGGTCACTTCTACTCACTATCCTTTCCTTTTTGAGGCCTCTGGGGCCATTTGCTTTGCTTCTTGTTTTGTCATTTCATTCAACTCTAATCGCACATCATTGATACTCTTTTACTTTATTGCCCACGTTTAGCATTTAATCTGAGCATCAGATACATACTTTTTTAACTCAGGCTCACTCTTTGTGTTATCAGTTGATACCCCTTCTTACTGCAAAGTATTATACTCCTTGTACTGATTGCTGATATTACTATTTACATACACTTTAGATGAGTCTGATGCATAGATATGTCTCCTTTAGCCATCATCGTGAATGCCACACCATGTTGGTCTGTGCTTGTGTTTGGCCCTGTTTGTCCTGTCGGGCCCTCGAGGATCCCAGGCACAGATCTTCCAGGATAGACATTCCCAGCGGCAGCCAATGGATCATGAGCATGCAATTTCTTTTACCAGATTTGTAAGTATGGGCCCCTTGGTGGCCCCTTAGTGTTTTGCATTAGCATAACATTATCTACTATCTTTATTACATGCCACAAACTGTTTATTTCTTAGAAACCATGGATTGCATCAACCCCTGAAGGAGTGAACGGTTGTTCACGCAACGCGTCAGGTTATCAGGATGCATTTTCATACCTACCATGGATTGCTCTATGGAATATCGAACTTGACTTTAATATTAATATACTATAAATAACATCACAAATCTGTTTCATAATATGGTACCTGTCTGTGTTTACTTGCTGACATTGTATGTTCCAATAAACTTGCTTTTTACATTGTATCATCGGGCGTGTCGCACCTCATTTAAAGTCCCAAGAGCAAATCTTTGTAACTTTCTATGTCATTGAGGGATGGAGGTGGGTCACGGGGTGCATCGGGGCATATTTTAATAGTTTACAGGGGGGAGGGCAGAACCAGGCAGAATTAGCCAGGTATTTCAGGTGATACAGGGGGTCAAATTGCACAGCATAAGCACTGTGCTGCATAACATGCTTTAAAGAAGCAGGATCCAATTTTTTTTTTTTTAGGGTAACAAACACTTTAAACCTACTCCCAGTCCGCATTCCAAGCCCTATTCTAACTTACATATAGAGCAGTGATCTCTAAGCTGCACCCCGTGGCCTTTTGCTTGCCATTTTCTGGCCTTGGGACACTGTTCCTCCCATTGATACAAGGCACAACTCCTTTCACTGAAACCAAGAATGGGGAGTAATACCTCCAACTGACACCAGCAATGGGGAAATATTCCTCCCACTAACACCAACAATGAGGTTCCTCCCCTAATATACCCAGGCACTATGTATTTTTTTTACTCCCACTGTCACTGGAGCACTTTCTACTACCACAGGCTACAGTCTGGCCCCTCAAAAGTCTGAAGGACAATAAACTGACCCTTTGTTTAGAAGGTTTTTCCTCTTTTGTAGAGAAAAGATGTCTATACTTGCCTATTCTGAGGGTTCTCTGGTCTGGTCACGTGATCAGGTCCCAGCACTGGCTTAAATGTAGATGAGGGACAGCCGACAACGAATGTCCCATAGAAAGCCTATGGGTGACCTCACCACACAGGCTTTGCTGTCATTGTTGGCTATCTCTCCTCTTTTTGAAGTTTGCTGCTGGGAAGATCATGTAACTTGACCATCCTCAGAATAGGTAAATACAGACATGTTTCCTTTACATAGTAGTTAGGCTAGACTTAGAATGGGTGTGGGAGCAGATTTAAGTATAGTTAGTATTTAAGTGGACTTCTACTTTAAGGCACAAAAATGTGCGCATTAATGTGCATTTGTTAATGGATGCAGAGGTGCGAAGGAGCCCACAATGTTCATGAATTGAGAGTTTGTGCCAGTGTTTAAAAAATTAGCTCCATCTATGTCTGTAGGTATTGGTAGATTCATTTTTTGTTTATTGCTGCATCAAATGGCTTTATGTGCAATTCTTGGGTGTGTTTACAATACTTACCATTTGGTAGCAGGCAGGTTTAAGTTTCTGATGTTGGACAAAATGTAAAAGGTACTTTGCCAGACAGTACATCTAAAATAAAAAACAAATTCAGTACCTTTCCATTTGCTCTACTTATTAGTTGCGCCTGAATATAGCACTTTATTTTTAGTTCACTAGGGGCTCTTTCACACGACTGCTCCGATTTCTTCTTCCGCTGCGGCACTTTTTTTTTTTTCACGGGCATGGATGACACTTGTGTCATCCGCTCCGTATGTCCGCATATCATCCCATCCGTTTGCGGATGATATACGGATATAATATATGTCTATGGGGATTGCGGATGTCAGCGGATGACACCGCTGACATCCGATTTTGCATCCGTTCCGTTTTTTTAACGGAAGAAAAATAGGGTTCTGTTCCATTCCAAAAAATGGAACAGAACTGAAAGGACGCAAATCGGATGTCAGCGGATGGTCATCGGCTGACATCCGCAATCCCATTGACATGCATTTTGGCCGTATATCACCCGCAAACGGATGGGGTGATATATGGACATACGGAACGCCCGTGTGAAAGAGCCCTTAGAGTGTTCACATACAATAGGGCCAAACAATGTAACACATACAAGCAATCATTCCAAAGGTAACTTCACTAATAGCATAATGAATTGGATGCCAGTATTACACATGACCACAAAGAGATCCTGCTGTCATTCTTTAAAGTGATTACAATGGTTTCTTTTAAAAATAAAAATAACAAACATGTTGTACTTAGAAAACCCTTTCACAGAGCTTCCCCGATCCTCCTCTTCTGGGGTTCCTCACCAGCGATTCTGGCTTCTCCGGCCTTCCAAGTAGCCCCGTAGCAAGCTGCTGGCTATCGGAGCACTAATGCAGGCTCGATCCAGAGCTGCACTGTGTGCATCTATTGACACACACCGTGCGGCTCGGCCCCATCCTGCTTCCTCATCACTGGCTTTTTTAGACAGCAGCGGGAGCCAAAGGCTTCCACTGCTGTCTAAAAAGAAGTCTACTTTAAGGCACTAAAATGCGTGCATTAATGTGCATTTGTGGTGCTGTTACTGGACAATAGAAGATACACAATGTAACATCAATTTTATTATTTGATTAGCAGCTGGCCTAATTGCAGGCCCCAAAGTGAACTGATACTTATCTGTTCGGTAGGTTAAAGTGGTTGTATAGGTTTTTACCTTAAAGTGGTAGTAAAGTCATGAATAAGAAAAAAAAAACACTGACAGGCAGGGTTATAATAACAGAAGAGACCGGGTCTCTTCTGTCATAAATGTACCCCTTGTATGCGCAGCTCAGATCACATTACTCGCTGTCAGGCAAGGAGTACAATTATGAAGTAACCTCTAGGGTGTCTTCTGTTATAAAAACCCTGCTCGCCAGCATTTTTCTTATTCATGACTTTACTACCACTTTAAGGTTAAATCCCTTGCAACTACTTTAACCTACTAAACAGATAAGTATCAGTTCACTTTGGGGCCTACAATTAGGTCAGCTGCTAATCAAATAATAAAACTGATGTTACACTGTGTATCTTCTATTGTCCAGTAACAGCACCTGAATGGTATTACCTTTTTTAAAATGAGAAGTTGTTAATTAAGCTTTGTTCGTAAATGTAATTAACCCACAATAGCCTATTGTTCTTCACTAGAACTCTAGTTAAACAAAGAGAAATTGCGTTAGCTGCTGTAGTATAGTGAGATTCCCTGCAAGAATAATGATAGCGTACAGTCAGTTGGCATAATGGAGCAGTGGTTGCTATTTCTACTTATGCCAGCGTTACTTCCGTTCCTATTGGCATGGCCTGGGGATTTTTTAAATGAAAATAATGGGTGTTTTTGGACCCTCTTGCCTTATGTGACTGCTGGCCATTTGTTGCTGAATCAGATGTTGGAGCTGGGGAGTTCAAGAACTGTTTTACCTGCTAATGCTGCAATCATATGAGTGTTAACCACGCTGTGAATTCCTTTGGCAAAAATCTACCGATTCCCACACAAAGTGCATCCAGCCACAATCGGCACAGGTAATCACTGGCTGTGCTAACAGTCATCAATACATGTGGCTATGCACTGTATAAGCTCAGCAGTCACAGATACACTATATTGTCAAAAGTATTGGGACACCTGCTTTACACGCAAATGAACTTTAATGGCATCCCTGTCTAAGTCAGTAGGGTTCAATATTGAGTTGGCCGATCCTCTGCAGCTATAACAGCTTCAAATCTTCTGGGAAGGCTGTCCACAAGGTTAAGGAGTGTGTCTATAGGAATATTTGACCATTCTTCCAGAAGCGCATCTGTGCGGTCAGGCACTGGTGTTGGACTAGAAGGCCTGGCTGGCAATCTCTGCTCTAATTCATCCCAAAGGTTCTATCGGGTTGAGTTCAGAACTCTGTGCAGGCCAGTCAAGTTCCTTCACCCCAAACTCGCTCATACATGTCTTTATGGACCTTGCTTTGTGCATTGGTTTAAATCATTTGGTGGAGGGGGGATTATGGTGTGGGGTTGTTTTTCAGGGGTTGGGCTTGGCCCCTTAGTTCCAGTGAAGGAAACTCTTAAGGCGTCAGCATACCAAGACATTTTGTAAAATTTCAACTTTGTGGGAACAGTTTTGGGATGGCCCCTTCCTGTTCCAACATGACTGCACACCAGTGCACAAACAAGGTCCATAAAGACATGGAGGAGTTGAAGCTGCTAAAGCTGTTATAGCTGCAAAGAGTGGGCCAACTCAATATTGAACCCTACGGACTAAGACTGGAATGCCATTAAAAATCATGTGTGTATAAAGGCAGGTGTCCCAATACTTTTGACAGAATAGTGTATCTGCACACAGCTGTCAACCCCAGCCACAGGAACTAGAAGATTCTTGAAGATACTGGGATTTGCAACATGAATAGAGACCTGTATAGCTAGACACCTGTATGGATAGACACCTGTGCAAATGCAGCTCAAAATACACTGCTCAAAAAAATTGAAGGAGCACTTTTTAATCAGAGTATAGCATCAAATCAAGTGGGATATTAATCTGGTCTGGTAAGTAGCAGAGGTGGGTTTTAATCAGTTTCAGCTGCTTTGGTGTTAATGAAATTAACAACAGGTGCACTAGATAGGCAACAACCCCCAAAACAGGAATGGTTTTACAGGTGGAGGCCACTAACATTTATTTCTCCACTCATCTTTTCTGACGTTTTTTTAGTCGTTTTGCATTTTGGTAGTGTCAGTGTGACTATTGGTAGCATGAGGCGATACCTTGACCCTATAGAGGAAGCACAGGCAGTCCAACTCCACCAGGATGGCACATCAATACGTGCCATTGCCAGGAGGTTTGCTGTGTCTCCCAGTAGAGTCAGACCATGGAGGAGACCATGGAGGAGACCATTGTCAGACCCTACACTGGTGCAGTGGGTCCTGGGTTCCTCCTGGTGCATGACAATGCTTGGCTTCATGTGGGGATTGTATGCAGCCAGTTCCTGAAAGGTTGAAGGAATTGATACCATTGAATGGCCCCCACGCTCGTCTGACCTAAATCTAAAAGTATACCCCTGGGACATTATGTTTCGGTCCATCTGACGCTGCCAGGTTGCACCTCAGTCGGTTCAAGGGCTCAGTGATGCCCTGGTCAAGATCTAGGGAGAAATACCCCAGGACACCATCTGTCCTCTCATTAGGAGCATGCCCTGATGTTGTCAGGCATGCATACAAGCACACGGGAGCATAAAAAACTACTGAGTACCACTTTGAGTTGATGCAATAAAATTTCAGCAAAATGGACTAGCCTGCTGCATCATTTTTTCACTTTCATTTTCGGGGTGTCTTTGAACTCAGACCTCTGTAGGTCGATCATTTTTAACCAAACGATGTGGCATCCTTTCATTCCTAACACATTACCCAGTCTATGTCAGTATAGATATCCAGCATGATATTTTTCACCATTGAAAAACTGATTTGTTTTTAAAGTGTTACTTTAATTTTTTTGAGCAGTGTATTTTTCATACATCCGTCTGCCCATTGACTAAGGCTGGCCATACATGGGTCGAGTTTCAAAATCATTTTCTTTTGGAAATCAGAAATTTAGTGTCTTTTGTGATTCGATGATGCCTTCAATTTCACCTCATATTGCTACAGAAAATAATTTTCGTGGCTGGGAATCTTCCTTTCTTTCCCAGGAATTTTCTTTTCTTGCACTCATGCGCACTTCTTTTTCAATTATATTTCTCGCACAATCCTCCCATCATTGATTCTAAAATCGTTTGTTTTTCACAAAATTTCCAACATGCCGATCACTAAAATTCCATGACTGCATTAAAATCGGTCGTTACAGCGGCCCACTAATGGTGCGAAATTCGAACGAAAATTCTTAGATACGTTTTTTGAAAGAAAATTATTTCGAAATTCAACCAATGTATGACCAGCCTAACTTTGAACTTCTGATCAGAACCATTTGAATAACCAGCATTTGGATCAATCCAGACCGCATGTGTGAAAGGACCTTATCAACCTCGTATTATCTGATCACCCAGATGTGTTGTAAATCCATAGATGTGAGCACTGGCGGGTGACTGGCCAACACTGTCCACTGGGGACACAGTAGAGTCCCTTCAGGATGACTGAAATAAATAATTGAGAACAGTTCCTCAACAATCTGCTGACATTTTTCTTAAAGTGGACCTTCACCCATTTTGATAAAAACCTTTCTACTGCCATACCAGGAGGTGGTTTGCTGAATGTCGCACATGTGCAGAACGCTGCGGGATCATGGTCAGTTAAATGGCAGTGTAGCCAGTCCTGTGGACAGAAAAACAATATACAGTGCTTCTCCTAATTATTACCCTTTTCTCCAGTGTATTATGTGCATGTATCATATAGGAGTTTATTTACCAAAGCTAGAGAGTGCAAAATTAGTCACAATTCTGCATAGAAACCAATCAGCTTCCAGGTTTTATTGCCAAAGCTTTAATTGAACAAGCTGAGGTTAGAAGCTGATTTTCTGTGCAGAAATGTGACTAATTTTGCACTCTCTAGCTTTAGTAAATAAACTCCATAGTCATTTAATGGTTTGATAGTTTGGTTGAGGACACAAGCAAACGTGACAGTTAGAAATTCCCAGCATTCCAGGAATGTAACTGTTTTTTTAAACTTTTAAATTAAAATTTCAAATCAATTCTGCTTTATGATATACTGCTGCTCAGGGCTTCAGAAAAATGGCAGCCTCCAGCAAGAAGAAACAGGAGCAATGGAAATTTACAGTAAACACTAATCTTGGTAGAATAATTATTAATATGGAATGTATGTTCCTTGCTAAAGAACATTATT
Organism: Pelophylax lessonae; assembly: GCF_965119305.1. Taxonomy (NCBI): domain Eukaryota; kingdom Metazoa; phylum Chordata; class Amphibia; order Anura; family Ranidae; genus Pelophylax; species Pelophylax lessonae. The sequence continues at coordinate 90,439,322 of NC_138777.1, read as the reverse complement.
TTTTATCAAGTTGTTATGGGTAAAGTTCCGCTTTAATAGAAAATGTGATCCATAAATATAATGAAAACTTTACAATATATCACAGTGCATCCTCTATATAATGACACAAAATATATCCTTAAAAAAATAAATAAATAAAAATGATGTCCATATAAATAAATCATAAAATTTGATAAATAAAAAAGAATTTTAAAAATGTGTTAAAAACTTGTATTCATGTGCATCAGTCATAAAAGGTCCCTCCTTTGGTCTTCTCCTCCTCTTCTTAGTAAACCACCACCTTATTGCTCTGTTACCACCTTGTGTGTTTGCAAATTGGATAATTATCCTCATGGATGGACCTCTTATATTACAGGAGTTCAGAGACAGCCTGTTGAGTAAAGCCCCGTACACACGTACCGATTGTCGGCCGTAAATATTCGGCCGACGACCGATCGGCCGATTGTAGGCTTGTTAGTATGATGCTTCCGACAGCGCATTTTCGGCCAAACAGAATCTGTCGTGCAGGCATTAAAATTTTTGTTGGCCAACACCAGAACGGCCGATTGTTCACCAGTCAGTACAGATTTCGGCCGACAGACAGCAGATGAGCAAAACTGGGCATGCTCAGAAAAGAAAAAAGACAAGGAAAGTTAACCATCACATGACATCACTTCTGCAGTCGGCTGTTGTTGGCCGACAAAATTCGTGTGCAGTCTTTTGCAGTTTTCAACAGACACGACAGCCCTGGACAAAAGACGGCCGATAGTTCGGCCGACGATCAGTACGTGTGTACGGGGCATTAAGCATCAACTCCCAGCATAATAGAATATTTCCCACAACCACCCTCCTCTGTCAGCACCACTTCCACTTTACACTCTAATACCAAAGAGGACCGGTTTTTCTCACAAGTAAAACAAATAGGGACATCTATTGAGTAACTCAGATATGCACTTAAATTAGGTAAATAAAAGATAAGCACATAAACATAATGGTCAGTGGCATTCACAATGATACATCCACCTCCCATCGCTCCCATCCTTCTCAATGGGTTCCTGAACAGATCCACTCTATTATGTAATCACGTTACCTATGGCTGCCCTGCTTTACACATTAGGTCCTAAGAAGGACTTCCTCAGAAGCTCCTGTAGACCTGGCAAAGATCCTCGCTGTGTGTCAGCACATGCACCGAGTCTCAATTCAAGAGGATGGCACTGGAGAAGAGCAATATAGGGAGAACTTTTCCTGCAAGCAAGACAAGCAGTGAGGTATAGTATAATCAAAAAAGGGTACAGCGCTAATATGTGCCAAGTATCAATGCCACAGTGCAAAATAAACTGGGTAAAGTGCTTGAAGATAATCAAAGTAGCCATGTGCACAGAAATGTATAAAGTGCTAAAAAATAGTGCAAAATTACAAAATAATGCGCCAAATAAATCACAGAGTGCATAAAACTTTCATAAAGTGCAATGGAATGTCCAGAATATACAGTCAGGTCCATAAATATTGGGACATCGACACAATTCTAATCTTTTTGGCTCTATAATAGATTTAAAATGAAACAAACAAGATGTGCTTTAACTGCAGACTTTCAGCTTTAATTTGAGGGTATTTACACACTTACACCAGGTCGAGTGAGCAGTTCCTTTAAGGGTTAAAGATCTCTCTCCTACAGATCGTTTTCCAAAAGGATCGCTCAATATATTAGTTGCTTCTGATCACTCCCAGCATCATCCGGTATAACATATAAAAGAGAGGCAGAAATGTAATGCTCTCTGTTTAAAAGTTTATTTTATTGGGAAATACAATGATAAAACTCACATGGGTTGGCACTTTCAAAGCAGTGCAGGCTTAAGCGCTTGTCTCATAACCTCAAACGGAGCCAGCTTTGCGCTGATTTATCCATTTTTTCACACAAGCGGTGATGTATCCTCCTTATGTGCAATGTGTGTGGTGTACACGGGCCCCAAGATATGGGGGAGTCCACTGTGCCCTTACACATTGCACGACATGGAGAAACACCGCTCAGTCTTGGATGTTAGAGGTTGGGGTGGGTGGGTGGGTGTCAGTCAGGGGTGTCAGTAGTGGGGGGTGAACCCTGCACCGCTTACTCCTGACCTACAAACTTTGCATAAATACTGAACCCTAAACTTTTCTGGCCAACGTCAGCTAGCATCTGAGCTTTGAATAGAGTGATTCCGGGTTCTGACCACTGACCTCTGAGTTACTTACTACTGACTCTTGAGCTTATTTCACTTACTACTTATTCCTGAACTCACTTCCCTTACTACTGATCCCTGAACTCACTTCACTTACTACTAACCTCTGAACTCACTTCACTTACTACTAACCTCTGAACTCACTTCCCTTACTACTGACCCCTGAACTCACTTCACTTACTACTGACCCCTGAACTCACTTCCCTTACTACTTATTCCTGAACTCACTTCCCTTACTACTGATCCCTGAACTCACTTCACTTACTACTAACCTCTGAACTCACTTCACTTACTACTAACCTCTGAACTCACTTCCCTTACTACTGACCCCTGAACTCACTTCACTTACTACTGACCCCTGAACTCACTTCCCTTACTACTGACCCCTGAACTCACTTCACTTACTACTAACCTCTGAACTCACTTCCCTTACTACTGATCCCTGAACTCACTTCACTTACTACTAACCTCTGAACTCACTTCACTTACTACTAACCTCTGAACTCACTTCCCTTACTACTGACCCCTGAACTCACTTCACTTACTACTGACCCCTGAACTCACTTCACTTACTACTGATCCCTGAACTCACTTCACTTACTACTAACCTCTGAACTCACTTCACTTACTACTGACTCCTGAACTCACTTCACTTACTTCTGATCCCTGAACTCACTTCACTTACTACTAACCTCTGAACTCACTTCACTTACTACTAACCTCTGAACTCACTTCACTTACTACTAACCTCTGAACTCACTTCCCTTACTACTGACCCCTGAACTCACTTCACTTACTACTAACCTCTGAACTCACTTCCCTTACTACTGACCCCTGAACTCACTTCACTTACTACTAACCTCTGAACTCACTTCACTTACTACTGACTCCTGAACTCACTTCACTTACTACTGACCTCTGAACTCACTTCACTTACTACTAACCTCTGAACTCACTTCCCTTACTACTGACCCCTGAACTCACTTCACTTACTACTGACCCCTGAACTCACTTCCCTTACTACTGATCCCTGAACTCACTTCACTTACTACTAACCTCTGAACTCACTTCCCTTACTACTGACCCCTGAACTCACTTCACTTACTACTAACCTCTGAACTCACTTCACTTACTACTGACTCCTGAACTCACTTCACTTACTACTGACCCCTGAACTCACTTCCCTTACTACTGACCTCTGAACTCACTTCCCTTACTACTAACCTCTGAACTCACTTCCCTTACTACTGACCCCTGAACTCACTTTGCTTACTACTGACCCCTGAACTCACTTCCCTTACTACTAACCTCTGAACTCACTTCCCTTACTACTGACCCCTGAACTCACTTCGCTTACTACTAACCTCTGAACTCACTTCTCTTACTACTGATCCCTGAACTCACTTCCCTTACTACTGACCTCTGAACTCACTTCACTTACTACTGATCCCTGAACTCACTTACCTTACTACTAACCTCTGAACTCACTTCCCTTACTACTGACCCCTGAACTCACTTCGCTTACTACTAACCTCTGAACTCACTTCTCTTACTACTGATCCCTGAACTCACTTCCCTTACTACTGACCCCTGAACTCACTTCACTTACTACTGACTCCTGAACTCACTTCACTTACTACTAACCTCTGAACTCACTTCCCTTACTACTGATCCCTGAACTCACTTCACTTACTACCGATCCCTGAACTCACTTCCCTTACTACTGATCCCTGAACTCACTTCACTTACTACTAACCTCTGAACTCACTTCACTTACTACTAACCTCTGAACTCACTTCCCTTACTACTGACCCCTGAACTCACTTCACTTACTACTGACCCCTGAACTCACTTCCCTTACTACTGACCCCTGAACTCACTTCACTTACTACTAACCTCTGAACTCACTTCACTTACTACTGATCCCTGAACTCACTTCACTTACTACTAACCTCTGAACTCACTTCACTTACTACTAACCTCTGAACTCACTTCCCTTACTACTGACCCCTGAACTCACTTCACTTACTACTGACCCCTGAACTCACTTCACTTACTACTGATCCCTGAACTCACTTCACTTACTACTAACCTCTGAACTCACTTCACTTACTACTGACTCCTGAACTCACTTCACTTACTTCTGATCCCTGAACTCACTTCACTTACTACTAACCTCTGAACTCACTTCACTTACTACTAACCTCTGAACTCACTTCACTTACTACTAACCTCTGAACTCACTTCCCTTACTACTGACCCCTGAACTCACTTCACTTACTACTAACCTCTGAACTCACTTCCCTTACTACTGACCCCTGAACTCACTTCACTTACTACTAACCTCTGAACTCACTTCACTTACTACTGACTCCTGAACTCACTTCACTTACTACTGACCTCTGAACTCACTTCACTTACTACTAACCTCTGAACTCACTTCCCTTACTACTGACCCCTGAACTCACTTCACTTACTACTGACCCCTGAACTCACTTCCCTTACTACTGATCCCTGAACTCACTTCACTTACTACTAACCTCTGAACTCACTTCCCTTACTACTGACCCCTGAACTCACTTCACTTACTACTAACCTCTGAACTCACTTCACTTACTACTGACTCCTGAACTCACTTCACTTACTACTGACCCCTGAACTCACTTCCCTTACTACTGACCTCTGAACTCACTTCCCTTACTACTAACCTCTGAACTCACTTCCCTTACTACTGACCCCTGAACTCACTTTGCTTACTACTGACCCCTGAACTCACTTCCCTTACTACTAACCTCTGAACTCACTTCCCTTACTACTGACCCCTGAACTCACTTCGCTTACTACTAACCTCTGAACTCACTTCTCTTACTACTGATCCCTGAACTCACTTCCCTTACTACTGACCTCTGAACTCACTTCACTTACTACTGATCCCTGAACTCACTTACCTTACTACTAACCTCTGAACTCACTTCCCTTACTACTGACCCCTGAACTCACTTCGCTTACTACTAACCTCTGAACTCACTTCTCTTACTACTGATCCCTGAACTCACTTCCCTTACTACTGACCCCTGAACTCACTTCACTTACTACTGACTCCTGAACTCACTTCACTTACTACTAACCTCTGAACTCACTTCCCTTACTACTGATCCCTGAACTCACTTCACTTACTACCGATCCCTGAACTCACTTCCCTTACTACTGATCCCTGAACTCACTTCACTTACTACTGACTCCTGAACTCACTTCACTTACTACTAACCTCTGAACTCACTTCAATCACTACTGACTCCTGAACTCACTTCACTTACTACTGATCCCTGAACTCACTTCCCTTACTACTAACCTCTGAACTCACTTCCCTTACTACTGATCCCTGAACTCACTTCACTTACTACTAACCTCTGAGCTCACTTCACTTCCTACTAACCTCTGAACTTACTTCCCTTACTACTGATCCCTGAACTCAATTCCCTTACTACTGACCCCTGAACTCACTTCACTTACTACTGACCCCTGAACTCACTTCCCTTACTACTAAACTCTGAAATCACTTCCTTACTACTGACCCCTGAACTCACTTCACTTACTACTAACCTCTGAACTCACTTCCCTTACTACTGACCCCTGAACTCACTTCCCTTACTACTGACCCCTGAACTCACTTCCCTTACTACTGACCCCTGAACTCACTTCACTTACTACTAACCTCTGAACTCACTTCACTTACTACCGATCCCTGAACTCACTTCACTTACTACTAACCTCTGAACTCACTTCCCTTACTCCTGACCCCTGACCTTACTTCCCTTACTACTGACCCTTGAACTCACTTCCCTTACTACTAACCTCTGAACTCACTTCACTTACTACTGACCCCTGAACTCACTTCACTTACTACTAACCTCTGAACTCACTTCCCTTACTACTAACCTCTAAACTCACTTCACTTACTACCGATCCCTGAACTCACTTCCCTTACTACTGATCCCTGAACTCACTATACTTACTACCGATCCCTGAACTCACTTCCCTTACTACTGATCCCTGAACTCACTTCACTTACTACTGACTCCTGAACTCACTTCACTTACTACTAACCTCTGAACTAACTTCAATCACTACTGACTCCTGAACTCACTTCACTTACTACTGATCCCTGAACTCACTTCCCTTACTACTAACCTCTGAACTCACTTCCCTTAATACTGATCCCTGAACTCACTTCACTTACTACTAACCTCTGAGCTCACTTCACTTACTACTAACCTCTGAACTTACTTCCCTTACTACTGATCCCTGAACTCAATTCCCTTACTACTGACCCCTGAACTCACTTCACTTACTACTGACCCCTGAACTCACTTCCCTTACTACTAAACTCTGAAATCACTTCCTTACTACTGACCCCTGAACTCACTTCACTTACTACTAACCTCTGAACTCACTTCCCTTACTACTGACCCCTGAACTCACTTCCCTTACTACTGACCCCTGAACTCACTTCCCTTACTACTAACCTCTGAGCTCACTTCACTTACTACTAACCTCTGAACTTACTTACCTTACTACTGATCCCTGAACTCAATTCCCTTACTACTAAACTCTGAAATCACTTCCTTACTACTGACCCCAGAACTCACTTCACTTACTACTAACCTCTGAACTCACTTCCCTTACTACTGACCCCTGAACTCACTTACCTTACTACCGATCCCTGAACTCACTTCACTTACTACTAACCTCTGAGCTCACTTCACTTACTACTAACCTCTGAACTTACTTCCCTTACTACTGATCCCTGAACCCACTTCACTTACTACTAACCTCTGAGCTCACTTCACTTACTACTAACCTCTGAACTTACTTCCCTTACTACTGATCCCTGAACTCAATTCCCTTACTACTGACCCCTGAACTCACTTCACTTACTACTGACCCCTGAACTCACTTCCCTTACTACTAAACTCTGAAATCACTTCCTTACTACTGACCCCTGAACTCACTTCACTTACTACTAACCTCTGAACTCACTTCCCTTTCAACTGACCCCTGAACTCACTTCCCTTACTACTGACCCCTGAACTCACTTCCCTTACTACTAACCTCTGAGCTCACTTCACTTACTACTAACCTCTGAACTTACTTCCCTTACTACTGATCCCTGAACTCACTTCCCTTACTACTAAACTCTGAAATCACTTCCTTACTACCGACCCCTGAACTCACTTCACTTACTACTAACCTCTGAGCTCACTTCACTTACTACTAACCTCTGAACTTACTTCCCTTACTACTGATCCCTGAACTCAATTCCCTTACTACTGACCCCTGAACTCACTTCACTTACTACTGACCCCTGAACTCACTTCCCTTACTACTAAACTCTGAAATCACTTCCTTACTACTGACCCCTGAACTCACTTCACTTACTACTAACCTCTGAACTCACTTCCCTTACTACTGACCCCTGAACTCACTTCCCTTACTACTGACCCCTGAACTCACTTCCCTTACTACTGATCCCTGAACTCACTTCACTTACTACTAACCTCTGAACTCACTTCCCTTACTACTGACTCCTGAACTCACTTCCCTTACTACATAGTTACATAGTTAGTGAGGTTGAAAAAAGACATCAGTCCATCCAGTTCAACCTATGATGTGTGTGTGTGTTTGCTTTTAGCCGTACATTGTATACCCCTGTATGTTGTGGTCTTTAAGGTGTCCATCTAACAGTTTTTTGAAACTATCAATGCTCCCTGCTGATACGACTGCTTGTGGAAGAGAATTCCACATCCTTACCGCTCTTACAGTGAAGAACCCCTTACGCACTTTAAGGTTAAACCGCCTTTCCTCTAGTTTTAGTGAGTGGCCACGTGTCTTATTGTATCTCCTTTCTCTGAATAGTTTGTTCCTTATGCTCGGGTCGCCAGTACAGTATTTGTACATTGATATCATATCCCCCCTCAATCGTCTCTTCTCCAGAGAGAATAGGTTCAGGGCTTGTAGTCTTTCTTCATAGCTGATGTCCTCCATCCCCCTAATTATTTTTGTTGCCCTTCTCTGGACTTTCTCCAGTTCCAGCACATCCTTTCTGAGGACCGGTGCCCAGAACTGGACAGCATACTCCAGATGTGGCCGGACCAGAGTCTTGTAGAGCGGGAGAATAATCTCTTTATTTCTGGAGTGAATCCCCTTTTTTATACATCCCAGTATTCTGTTGGCTTTGCTTGCGGCGGCCTGGCATTGCATGCCACTGCCAAGCCTGTTGTCTACCAGTACCCCCAAGTCCTTTTCCATCCTAGACTCACCCAGAGGTTCCCCCCCTAGTGAGTAGCTTGCTTTCTGGTTTCTGGCCCCCAAGTGCATTACTTTACATTTTTCAACATTAAATCTCATCTGCCATGTAGTTGCCCACTCCGTTATTTTGTTCAGGTCCGCTTGCAAGGTTTCCACATCCTGCATAGAAGATATTGGCATGCCTAATTTAGTATCATCTGCAAATACTGAGATTGTACTCGATATCCCCTGAACTCACTGCACTTACTACTGAACGCTGAACTCGCTGCACTTACTACTGACCCCTGAACTCACTTCCCTTACTACTAACCTCTGAACTCATTTCCCTTACTACTGACCCCTGAACTCACTTCCCTTACTACTAACCTCTGAACTCACTTCACTTACTACTGACCCCTGAACTCACTTCCCTTACTACTAACCTCTGAACTCACTTCCCTTACTACTGACCCCTGAACTCACTTCCCTTACTACTGACCCCTGAACTCACTTCACTTTAGGGATGCACCGAAATGAAATTCTTGGCCAAAGCCGAAGCCGAATAATAATGAAATGCTTGGCCGAAGGCCGAATACCGAACGCGGTGTTTCGCATTTTTTCCATTTATTTTGCCAATTTTTAGGGGGCACGCTGATGGGCACATTTTATGTCAGGGGGCACGCTGATGGGCACATTTTATGTTAGGGGGCACTCTGATGGGCAAAACAAAACATTTAAATCAGCGTTGCTCTTAACATAAAATATGCCCATTAGCGTGCCCCTTAAAATAAAATATGCCCATCAGAGTGCCCCTTAACATAAAATATGCTCATCAGAGTGCCCCTTAACATAAAATATGCTCATCAGCATGTCCCTTAGCATAAAAAAAGGGGCACGCTGATGGCCACATTTTATGTCAAGGGAGCACTCTGTTGGGCACATTTTTTTTTTTTTAAGGGGCACTTTATAGGGCACTCTAATGTAATGAGCATGGCAAGTGGCAACAACATATGGCAGTCTGCACACTAATGCTTGTGCAGCTGCCAGCTACCGTATTCTCCCCCAAATGTGCTCAGCTCCACATCACATACCTGAACTGCAGCCAGATCCAAAAGCCGCGAACAGGGGGGCGGGGCCTGGACCTAGTGTGAAGGAGCCGCAGTCAGGAGCAGGGGGCGGGACGCGCGCGTGACGTCACACCCCCTACTCGCGGCCGGACAGGACACCGGCGGCGTTTGAGAAGGGAGCCGCGAGCCGCAATGAAGAAGGTGAGCGGTCAGGGCGGAAGCTGACATTGTTCGGCTCAAAATTATTCGGCCTTTTGACTTATTCGGCCGAACGCCGAAAGTGCTATTTTCGGCCGCCAAATATTCGGTGCATCCCTACTTCACTTACTACTAACCTCTGAACTCACTTCACTTACTACCGATCCCTGAACTCACTTCACTTACTACTAACCTCTGAACTCACTTCCCTTACTACTGACCCCTGACCTTACTTCCCTTACTACTGACCCTTGAACTCACTTCCCTTACTACTAACCTCTGAACTCACTTCACTTACTACTGACCCCTGAACTCACTTCCCTTACTACTAACCTCTGAACTCACTTCCCTTACTACTAACCTCTGAACTCACTTCACTTACTACTGACCCCTGAACTCACTTCACTTACTACTGACCCCTGAACTCACTGCACTTACTACTGAACGCTGAACTCACTGCACTTACTACTGACCCCTGAACTCACTTCCCTTACTACTAACCTCTGAACTCACTTCCCTTACTACTGACCCCTGAACTCACTTCCCTTACTACTAACCTCTGAACTCACTTCCCTTACTACTGACCCCTGAACTCACTTCACTTACTACTGACCCCTGAACTCACTTCACTTACAACTGACCCCTGAACTCGCTTCACTTACTACTGACCCCTGTGTCACTTACAACTGACCTCTGAACCCTGCATCACTTACTACTGACCCCTGAGTCACTTACTACTGACCCCTGTACTCACTTCACTTACGATTGACCCCTGAACTCGCTTCACTTACTACTGACCTCTGTACTTGCTGCACTTACTACTGACCCCTTAACAATTCTGGCCACCGTCAGCTGGAATCTGAGCTTTGAGTAAATTCTGGTTCTGACTCCTGAATCACTTACTACTGACTCTTGAACTTATTTCACTTACTACTGACCCCTGAACTCACTTCACTTACTACTAACCTCTGAACTCACTTCCCTTACTACTGACCCCTGAACTCACTTCCCTTACTACTGACCCCTGAACTCACTTCCCTTACTACTGACCCCTGAACTCACTTCCCTTACTACTGACCCCTGAACTCACTTCACTTACTACTAACCTCTGAACTCACTTCACTTACTACTGACTCCTGAACTCACTTCCCTTACTACTGACCCCTGAACTCACTTCCCTTACTACTGACCCCTGAACTCACTTCACTTACTACTAACCTCTGAACTCACTTCACTTACTACTGACTCCTGAACTCACTTCACTTACTACTGTCCTCTGAACTTATTTCACTTACTATTGACCCCTGAACTCACTCACTACTGACCTATGGGCCCTGCATCACTTACTTCTGACCTGAGTCGCTTACTACTGACCTCTAAACCCTGCATCACTTACTACTGACCTACGACCATGCGTCACTTACTTCTGACCCGAGTCACTTGCTTTTGACCTATGAACCCTGCGCCACTTACTTCTGACCTGAGTCACTTACTACTGACCTCTAAACCCTTCATCGCTTACTACTGAGCTATGAACCCTGCATCACTTACTAATCACCTCCGAGCATGCGTCACTTAATTCTGACCCGAGTCACTTACTATTGACCTATGAACCCTGTGCCACTTCTGACCTCAGTCACTTACTACGGACCTATGAACCCTGTGCCACTTACTACTTCCTGCCCCCATGGCCATGTCCTCCCCTGGTGGTGCCTGAGAGTGTCATGTGACGTCATGGTGCAAGGGAGCTGAGCAGGATGGCCAGAGCCTTATGTGCAGGTCCCATGAGATGGAAGTGAGGCGAGCCAGGAGAGGGACTGTCAGTTGGAGTGGACTAGGGCTGCAACTAACGATTAATTTGTCTGTCGACTAATCTAACGATTATTTTTATTTTATTTTTTTTGCTTAATTTAGTGTTTTTTTGATTAGCTAATTAATCCTGTAATTAATACAGACCCCTCAGTAAGCCCCCCCCCCCACTACAGACCCCTCAGTAAGCCCCCCTCCCAGTACAGACCCCCACAGTAAGCCCTCCCACCTAGTACAGACCACTTAGTAAGCCCCCCTCCCAGTGCAGACCCCTCAGTAAGCCCTTCCACCTAGTACAGACCACTTAGTAAGCCCCCCTCCCAGTACAGACCCCTCAGTAAGCCCTCCCACCTAGTACAGACCACTTACTAAACCCCCCTCCCAGTACAGACCCCTCAGTAAGCCCTCCCACCCAGTACAGACCACTTAGTAAGCCCCCCTCCCAGTGCAGACCCCTCAGTAAGCCCTCCCACCTAGTACAGTATGTACTGGGTGGGAGGGCTTACTGAGGGGTCTGCACTGGGAGGGGGGGCTTACTAAGGGGTCTGTACTAGGTGGGAGGGCTTACTGAGGGGTCTGTACTGGAAGGGGGGCTTACTAAGTGGTCTGTACTGTACAGACCACTTAGTAAGCCCCCCTCCCAGTACACTAGTACAGACCCCTCAGTAAGCCCTCCCACCTAGTACAGACCCCTAGTAAGCCCCCCCTCCCAGTAAGCCCTTCCACCCAGTACAGACCCCTTAGTAAGCCCCCCTCCCAGTTCAGACCCCTCAGTAAGCCCTCCCACCTAGTACATACCACTTACTAAGCCCCCCCCCAGTACAGACCCCTCAGTAAGCCCTCCCACCTAGTACAGACCACTTACTAAACCCCCCTCCCAGTACAGACCCCTCAGTAAGCCCTCCCACCCAGTACAGACCACTTAGTAAGCCCCCCTCCCAGTGCAGACCCCTCAGTAAGCCCTCCCACCTAGTACAGTATGTACTGGGTGGGAGGGCTTACTGAGGGGTCTGCACTGGGAGGGGGGCTTACTAAGGGGTCTGTACTAGGTGGGAGGGCTTACTGAAGGGTCTGTACTGGAAGGGGGGCTTACTAAGTGGTCTGTACTGTACAGACCACTTAGTAAGCCCCCCTCCCAGTACACTAGTACAGACCCCTCAGTAAGCCCTCCAACCTAGTACAGACCCCTTAGTAAGCCCCCCCTCCCAGTACAGACCCCCCAGTAAGCCCTCCCACCCAGTACAGACCCCTTAGTAAGCCCCCCTCCCAGCTCAGACCCCTCAGTAAGCCCTCCCACCTAGTACAGGGCTTACTGAGGGGTCTGCACTGGGAGGGGGGCTTACTAAGTGGTCTGTACTGGGTGGGAGGGCTTACTGAGGGGTCTGCACTGGAAGGGGGGCTTACTGAGGGGTCTGTACTGTACAGACCACTTAGTAAGCCCCCCTACCAGTACACTAGTACAGACCCCTCAGTAAGTCCTCCAACCTAGTACAGACCCCTTAGTAAGCCCCCCTCCCAGTGCAGACCCCTCAATAAGCCCTTCCACCTAGTACAGACTGTACTAGGTGGAAGGGCTTACTGAGGGGTCTGCACTGGGAGGGGGGCTTACTAAGGGGTCTGTACTGGGTGGGAGGGCTTACTGGGGGGTCTGTACTGGGAGGGGGGCTTACTAAGGGGTCTGTACTGGGTGGGAGGGCTTACTGGGGGGTCTGTACTGGGAGGGGGGCTTACTAAGTGGTCTGTACTGTACAGACCACTTAGTAAGCCCCCCCTCCCAGTACAGACCCCCCAGTAAGCCCTCCCACCTAGTACAGGCCATTACAAGCCGGTGTAGCGCCGCAGCTGGGTGATCGGGGAGGATGGCGAATGTGTTGCGGCAGAAGCTGTGGCAGTACAGGGAGTACAGGGGTGCTGGAGACGGTCAGAGCTCACCTCTCGTCTCCGACGGAGCCCGGCGGGGGAATTTCACCCGGCCGGCAATGCTTCAAGCGGCGCGGTGGCCGGCCGGGGGCGTGTGATGTCACACGTTGACGCATCAACGCTTTTTGCGCACGTCGACGATTTTTTGTAGTCGACGCGTCGTGGCAGCCCTAGAGTGGACTGAAGGGACCCCCTGGCATGGAGAGAGACTGCACACTGCTGTCAGTGTCACTGTGAGAGGCAATTTCATGTATGTGTGTGTCCATTCTAACATACCCCCTCCCCCCCTCCAAGTCCTGACCCTGAACTACCTACTTACTATATCCAAAATAAAATAAGAAATATGTTTTTTGCCTTAATATCTATCTATAAATCATCGCTAATTGCATATTGTGCTTTGTTTGTGGCCTAAATATGGAAATTTGGCCGTAAAACTGTAATTTACATTTTGGAAATGACAGTAAAAATGTGGCTGCGTCAGTAAATTTTGGTTGCGGTGCCAGTAAATTTCAATCTGGTAGGTTGATAACACTGACTGGGAGTATACATGATGATGAAAGCTGTGTTCTGTAGAAGGTTCCAGTCATCACATATAATGAGACTAGTAGTGACGTCACACATCCTGTGAAGGAAGGGTTCTGGCTCTGACTTCCAGTGACTTGTCCCCCCACGTGTCACTATGAGTCAGGGGCGGGGTTGGGGGGGAATCCTCCCGATGATGTCATTGCTGAGGAAGGTGTTGGGTGGTCCCCTCTCCTCCCTGTCTCAGCTGTAATCACTGACTCACACTGACTGGACTCTGAAGGAACCCTGCCTGTGTGCGCGCCCCTCTACCTCTCTGTACCAAGGCGCGCTCCCGAGGTGTCCCCGCGCGTCCCGCGCCACGCCCAGCTCGCTCCCCGCCCCTCTCTCTGAACCCAGAGCCGGGTCCGTTAGAGAGAGCTGTTCGTTCCTCCGTCCGCCCGGTGTGCGCAGACATGTTCAGCTGGGTCAGTAAAGACGCCCGCAGGAAGAAGGAGCCCGAACTCTTCCAGACAGTGGCTGACGGTCTCCGCAAACTCTACCAGCAGAAGCTGTTCCCTCTGGAGGAGACTTACCGCTTCCATGACTTCCATTCCCCGGCCCTGGAGGATGCCGACTTCCACAATAAGCCTATGGTGCTGCTGGTGGGTCAGTACAGTACGGGGAAGACCACCTTCATCCGACACCTCATGGAACAAGACTTCCCCGGTATGAGGATCGGCCCCGAGCCCACCACAGACTCCTTCATCGCCGTCATGCACGGCCCCGTGGAGGGGGTCCTACCCGGGAACGCGCTGGTGGTGGACCCCAAGAAACCCTTCAGGAAGCTCAGTGCCTTCGGGAACGCCTTCCTCAACAGGTCAGTGTGTGGACTACAAGGCCCAGCATTCTATAGCACTACAACTACCAGCATTATATGCTCTGAGGCACTACAGGTCCCAGCGTTCCCCCGTCTCAGAGGCACTACATTATACCCCCTTATAGTTACCAGCTCCCCCCATCTCGGAAGAACCACAGGGCCCAGTGTTCCCCCCCCCCCATCTCAGGGGAAACACTAGTCCCAGCCCCCCCCCCAAAATCACGGTCCCAGCTTCCCCATTCTATATCAGGGGAACCACAGGTCCCAGCGTTCCCACCCCCCCCCCCCCATCTTGCGGGTGGAATTAAAGCCCCAGCGTTTTCCCCCACCATTTAAGGGGAACCATTGTTCTCCCCTCCCCCCCAATCTCGGGGGGAACCATTGTTCTCTCCTCCCCAATCTCGGGGGAGGAACCATTGTCCCCCCCCCCCCCAATCTGGGGGGGAACTGTTGTTCTCTCCCCCCTTCCCCAATCTCGGGGGGGGGAACCGTTGTTATCTCCCCCTTCCCCAATCTCGGGGGGGGAACCGTTGTTATCTCCCCCTTCCCCAATCTCGGTGGGGATCCGTTGTTATCTCCCCCTTCCCCAATCTCGGTGGGGATCCGTTGTTATCTCCCCCTTCCCCAATCTCGGTGGGGAACCATTGTTATCTCCCCCTTCCCCAATCTCGGTGGGGAACCATTGTTATCTCCCCCTTCCCCAATCTCGGTGGGGAACCATTGTTATCTCCCCCTTCCCCAATCTCGAAGGGGGAACCATTGTTATCTCCCCCCCCCCCCCATCTCGGGGGGAACCATTGTTCTCTCCCCCTTCCCCAATCTCGGGGGGAACCATTGTTCTCCCCCCTTCCCCAATCTCGGGGGGAACCATTGTTCTCTTCATGGGTTTACATGGGTTTTGTATTAGAGAATCACCTGCCTGACCTTACAATGAAGGTGACCTCTCCGGTATCAGTATGATCATCAACTGCCACACAGACGATTAAATTGAAGAATTATTGTAGTTAGTCAGAAACCTCCATCTGATCGATATCAGTGAGGGGTTAAACAATTTTAAAAATGACAATTGTCAGAGTTGTATCATTTCTGACTGATCAGATGAATATCTGTGTGTGTCAGACAACGGATCGTAACACAAATTAATTAAATTATTTTTTAACCTAGATCATTTCTACTTGGTTATAGTTTCAATTTGATACTGTATGTTTGATGTTTTAATCCAACGGTGAATCACGTGTTTGACATCACTCGTGTCTAGATTGATCACATCTCAGTACATGACGGCCACCTTTAGGATATAGATTATATATAGAGTGCGACCTGATGCAATTTTCATGTCTTGCTTTTCCCTATGTTTTGTTGTCTGTACTGGGAAAGTATTCCAGTCCTCAGTATATTCGGGCAATCTCCAGCCAGGGTCTGTCTAGCATGACCTTGTCTGTGCTGTCAAATATGTGGCTGCTGATGAATCTCCCATAATGGGGACACAGGCAGCAATAAAACCTGAACAGAGTTCTAATCACTCTCCAAAATAAAAAAATTGCTTTCAGTGACACTTGAAGACTGGGTTGTCTGGGGAATTAAGTGAAATCTGTTATCTTGGTGACCTATGCTGGGAACACTCCTGCACTCTGCCTGCTTGACTCCAGTCCTGTGATTTGGGTTGAAGTAGTTGTCCTAATAAAAGTCAAACATGGGACTTTCTCAGCACCAGAAACCATGGAAGAAAGTTATCCTTTAAGGTATGAGCACTCACTTTAGGCCCCTTTCACACAGGCGATCCGGTCTGCCTGTCATTGATCGGATGCTCCATACATCCCTATGGGGCAGCGGGTGTCAGTGGAGACATCTCTCCTGACACCCGCTGCTATCCGATCCTGTCTGTGAAATTCGGACGGATGGAAACCCTATTTTCCATCCATCTGGAGGATTGGATGGGATCGGACAGGCGGTCCGTTCTCATCCGATCTCCCCATTGAGGACAGCGGGGATCTGACAGCTCCGTCTCTTCACACAGAGCCGAGACGGAGCTGTCATCCGCCTGCTCAGCGGGGATCAGTGGATCGCTGAGCAGAACAAACTCCATCGGGCGGTGCGCCCATGTGAAAGGGGCCTTAGTTTGGCTTCTAATCCATTTGTGGACCGGTTTGTTTAGACCCTGTTCATACCTGTGAGTTTTTCACCTTGTAAAATGCTCAGCCCTGTAGCTCCAAAATGCCAAACAAGCAAAATCCCATTCATTTCAGTGGCCCTGTTCACATCTGGGCGGTCTGTCGCCTGAAGCTCAGAAGAGTACATGAGCTTCTTCTTGGCAGATTACAAGAGTTTTTGGCCCCATAGACTTCAATAGAAATGCCTGACTTGAGCAGAAAAACCTTGTAACCTGCTTAAATAGCTCTCCACCCCTAATTTTCTCTCCCTCTCCTCCCCCTAGTGTGTTCTATTGGCTAACAAAACACCTGAAGCTGTAAAACACTTGTAATACACTTTTAAATTGTCAGAAAAACGCCAGTAAATGGATATGCTAGGGTGTGAATGGAGCCTAAACTAAGGTGTAGCAACTCGTGATGGGTAATCTGGTTCCATCTTCAGCAGAGTGAATTCTTACTAGTTGTTATGGATATTATTTAAAGCCTAACTTCAGCTTTGCTATCACTTTAAATAGGCCCAATCAAACGCTTACTGATACATGAGGCCGCTGTGAGCGCTTTGTATAAACTGTATGACATACAGCATACTGTGCTCTGTTTCAGCAGTGATAAAGGGACTTCCCTCCCCGTTCCTGGAACAAAATAGAGTTGTGCAGAGCGCTGTGAGCGGTGCTCAGTCAGGGCAGTGATGCTTCATCTGTGTAGTCCAAATACCTAACATTGTACTTGTCAGTAATGATTGCTCTGTGATCCCCGAGATTGGGCAGGTCTCCTCACCATTTATAAGATCAACCTGTCTGTGGAATTCTATAAAATTATAGACAGTATTGTAATTCTGCAGCAGCTGGAGGGACACATGTTGAGCCACTTGTCAGTAATGTCAGCAGCTGACTTTGTGAATATATAATCCAATCATTCATTTCACAGATAACCATTAACTTTCTATTAGTGGCAATTCTTGGCCTTTTCCTGACACTTCATACACTGTGTGCAATGATCGAACTGGGGCATCATTCAGGCCAGTGAAGTGAGCTTGGACTCTGTGGAAACACAAATCGCACATAAAAGATTTCCCAGCTTTTTAACAAAAGTTCTCCACAAGGGGCTCTGTGTATGGTCATTAGCTGTTGGTAAAGTGCAATGCTATGAGGATCAGCTCAAGATGAAAAGCATGTAGCTATTCAGTAGACAGCAGGCTTTAAAGTGATTCTAAAGGTTCTAATTAAAGAAAAAAAAAAAAAAACTATACCTGCTCTGTGGAAAAATTTTGCACAGAGCAGCCACAATCCTTTTTCTTTTTGGGTCCACCGCTGGTGGTCCTGGCTTGTGCCTCCAATAGCAAATGCTATGGGGGCACTTGAGCAGACTCTCTCCTGAGCCACGACCCTGTGCCTGGACATTGTCCAATCACAAAGTGCGGTTCGGTGCTGCCTTCCATGCTTTCTGGCTCACTGTTTGTGATAGCAGCAGGAGCCAGTGGCTCCCACTGTTGTGTGTGCCGGTGAGGAGAAAGAGACCTGGGAGAGTGCTGCTCTAATGCGCATCGCTGGATTGGGCTCAGGTAAGTATAGGGGGATGCTGCGGGCGAGCTGCACCCAGAAAGTGTTTTTTTTATTTTTGTTTTTTTTTGTTTTTTTTAACCTTCGTGCATAGTGAATGTATTACGGCAAAAAGTCTGACTTTAGAAGCACTTTAAATACATGTTGTTTTAGGTGTCCTCTTATTTAGGTCTTTTGTTCACCACTTTAAAGGAGAAGTGCGGGAATGGCAAAAAAAACAAAAAAATTCCACTTGACCTAGATGGCTGCAGTACCAATGCCAACTGTAGCAGTCACCTATAAATTTATCAAAGGGATAACTAACCTCTAAAGATGATATACGTAAGCAAAACACAGCAAATGTTTATAAAAAAAAAAAAAAAAAAAAGCAGCAATAAATTACAAGCATAAAAAAGCCCAGGACGACGTCATTTATGACAAAATTCGTAGGGTGGACGACGCGCCGATGTCATCGCTAACCACAAGTTCCGAAAGTGTATTTGTTTTTTTTTT
Organism: Pelophylax lessonae; assembly: GCF_965119305.1. Classification (NCBI taxonomy): domain Eukaryota; kingdom Metazoa; phylum Chordata; class Amphibia; order Anura; family Ranidae; genus Pelophylax; species Pelophylax lessonae. The sequence goes on along the minus strand of NC_138777.1, from coordinate 90,420,260 downwards.
TAAATAAATGTTATCCTGATTTTACACTATGTGGAGTATCCTTTTGTTTTCGAGCTTGAATACACAGATACTCGAGTTGGATGCCTGACCTTTACAGTTTAACAAAGTCTGCAGGAATAGCATCCCAAGGCCCTGGCGGGGTAATCAGCCAAAAGGTGCTACTGGCCTCCTGTGACAAGAGGTCCAGTATTGTTGGTAAGCAGGCATTTGTTTACACCTAAGGTGGCGGTATCTTTAGTGGTCTTCTGTACACAGTGGTGGAGATGGGATGTGGGAAACTTTGATGGTGAATTATCTATGACCTAACATCTTTAAGCTCAAAATCTTTTTACAATTTTATCCTGCAACCTTTGCAGTCTATATGTCAACTCAGTTTGTACATGTCAAAATATTAGAATAAATATTAGACTAAAGCAATCAACACGTTTAGCGCAACTCTTCCTTTTTTTTTTGTAGCAGTCACTTTCTGGCTCCACCACCAAGAACTGAGCGATCAAACACCGCTGATTGCTCAGTTCTCCCCCTCTGCGATGAGCAAAGAGCAGTGAATGTCAGTCTCCAGCTCTCTGCTCTGCCCCGCCCCTCCAACACTCACTGGAGTGCTGGGCTGTGGCAGGAGGGGCTGGCTGAGGGTCTCAGTGGCACTTAAATGAAGGAGATTCTTGCCAAATGGGACAAGAATCCTCAATTTCTGGACAATCTGATCCTGTTGAGCTTGGGTGCGAGGGGATCCTTGATTTGATGACTCCAATCCCTGGCGCTTCAACAGGGGAAGTCCCCCCCCCCCCCCCCTGTACTGGACAGTGGTTTCCATGGATGCCAGCCTGTCTGGGTGGGGAGATGTCTTGGGCAGATTCAGCTCATGGCGTTTGGATTCGGGAGGAGTCCAGTCTGCCGATCAATATCCTGGAGATTCTGGTGATCAGGCTTTCCCTGTCCCTGTGGACAGATCGTCTGCAGGGGTGCCCAGTAAGGATTCAATCGGACAATGCCACGGCTGTGGCATATGTCAGTCATCAAGGGGGCAAAAGTGCCCTAGTGGCAAGAGAAGTAGCCGGCATTCTAAGGTGGGCAGATAGATATTTTCCAGCCCTCTCTGCTGTACACATTCCAGGGGTAGAAAAGTGGCAGGCGAACTACCTCAGTAGACAGGCGTTGGAGACGGGAGAATGGTCTCTTCACCCGGAAGTGTTTCAACGACTGTGTCTCTGGTGGGGGGCTCCCAATGTGGACCTGTTTGGCCTCTCATCTCAACCGGAAGGTTCAGAGGTTTTTTTGACAAGATATCGGGATCCTTTGACTGATGCCGCTGACGCTCTGGTGGCCCCTTGAGGTCAGTATTGTCGGATTTCCTCCACTACAGCTTCTCCTGAGACTTCTGCGCAGAATCGAGGCAGAAGGGATTCCAGTCATTCTGGTGGCTCCAGATTGGCCTCGCCGGTCTTGGTACGCAGGCCTCCTAAGGCTGGTACCCGATGCTCCTTTGAGACTCCCTCTCCGGGAAGATCTTTTGTCTCAAGGGCTGATCTTCCATCCTGCTTTATGGTCGCTGACCTTAATGGCCTGGCTATTGGAGCATTGCATGTTTTGGCGTGAAAAAATGGACGCCTGCTAACCACATTTGGGGTGCCATTAATTCTTAATGACACCTAAATGCATTGTGTGTTTAGCAATTGGGTTAGACTGAACACAAGGAGAGCACATGTTGTAGACACTGTGGATTCCTGCTGAGAGAACAGACTTCTTTCTCCAGCACATCCCTTCTGAGGACTGGTGACCAGAACTGGACAGAATACTCCAGATGTGGCCGGACCAGAGTTTTATAAAGTGGGACATGTCATTTGGGAGGGCTGAATTCCCATACGTGGATTCCGGTGTTAAGGGAAGGATTGAATCTAATAGGGCGAGATCTGTGGACACGCACACCGGGATAACATGCTAGGAGGAATTCTTATGGAATGTATATGTCTAAGCCTACCTTTATAATTTTGAGCTGGTAAGAAGCCATTCACACTAATTTTCTCACAATGCATGGTGAAACACGAAGAGGAGGGGATCGTTTTCTGTGAGGATCACGGGCTTATTGGTTGATGTTTTTGCACTATTCTGTTGTGGATCTGGAAAGGAGCCACCTTGCAGTGTATGTCCGGTCTCCTTCACTGTGAATTAAGTTGGAGTGTTTGAGTATTTATTGGGATTTGCACCCAGCCCATTTGTGTGAAGGAATCGCCTCGATTTACACCTGTTTGAAAGATATTTGTGTTATGTTGACACAGTGTTCATATGCATTTTTTGATAATATGTTGATTTTGTATTCAAAACAGTTTTTTAAATCTGGTGTCGTATGGGCTACATGTCCCATAATATATTATATCACAGGTAGAGCGCACTTTTTCTTTTTTATTTCTGTACTCTCTAGTCCTTAGAGTTCAAGTGCAGTCACCATTCCTATTGGTTAGCGCTTCCATTTACATTTATTTGGAGTCAGTAGCCTCCTGGTTGGAGGAGAGACTGAGCCGGGAGCAGTTCATAGAGTCGGGAGAAGTGTAAGGAGGTAATCCCCTGCCTGCCAGCATGTCCAGCCAGGGCACACACCAAATTATTATTATTATTTTATCAATTGGATGCAGAATTTCTAAATCTTTTTGATTTATTTTTTATTTTTTTTCCCTTGCTTTTATTATTATTATTCAGGATTTATATAGCGCCAGCAGTTTACACAGCGCAGTTACAATACAATAAAATACAAGAGGATTAAGAAGGCCCTGCTCAGAAGAGCTTACAATCTAATGGATCATACTTTATATTTTCCGGCAACAAAGTGGATACAGTCATTTTCATGTTAGCCTCATAATGAAAAAGGGGGGGGGGGGAGCCAATCCTATATACAAACCTACAAAAATATACATTATATATCACCTATACCCTGTGCAATGTATCAAATATTATTTAATTCATGTAGAAAAAACACAATATTGCTTAATTCATGTGCAATTAAAAACAACAAAATATTATTCTCTAATAAAATGCAAAGTGCCTTGTGCCAATAAACTGCATATATGAAAATGTCAAATTTTAAAGTACAACTACTTCATGCCCAAAAAAAAGTGCCGCAAGCCCCCCCTTTTTTTGAATATAAGAATTTTTGATGTTCTCAAAAACAGCATAGCAGCTGTTCCCTTTATCTTTTTTTTTTTTTTTTTTTTTTTTTATTTATGTATATCTTCACAGAGCTGTTGACACCCAGTATAGTCCAGTAGCACAGGTTTTCTTCTCTTTAAAAACCTTGTTAGCCCCATGTATGACATTGTGGTAGGGCTGGGCGATTTTGCCTAAAAAAAAAAAAGAAATCTTCGATTTTTTTTTTTTTTTTTTTTTTTTTTTTTTTTTTTTTTCCAATCCACTTAAAAAATGACTGCAGACATCAGATATAGTGTCAAAAGTGCAACTTTATTGCTATTTTAACTCCTCAAGAGTTAAAGTGGAGTTCCACCCATTTTTGGAACTTTAGATCTATGTAATCCCCTTTAAAACGGCTTTTACCAATGGAAACTTTTTTTTTTTTTGCTAGTAAATACCTTAATTTCGGCTTTATTCCTCCTCACCTCACTTCCTGGTCCGATTGGCGATGACGTCATTCGGCGATCCGCAGTGTCTGCTGGGATGTATTCTATTCCAGAAATCTCGCAGTAGCTGTATCTGTACGGAGCCGTGCCTGCCCCGCCTCCGACCCGCCTCCGCCTCGCCTCCTCTAATTGAGTTGCATTGTATGAATGTATTAAGGCTGTTCTCTGCCCCGCCTCCGCCCCGCCTCCTCTCATTGAGTTGCATTGTATGAATGTATTAAGGCTGTTCTCTGCCCCGCCTCTGCCCCGCCTCCTCTCATTGAGTTGCATTGTATGAATGTATTAAGGCTGTTCTCTGCCCCGCCTCCTCTCATTGATTTGTAAGAGGAGGCGGGTTGGAGGCGGGGCAGAGAACGGCCTTAATACATTCATACAATGCAACTCAATGAGAGGAGGCGGGGCGGAGGCGGGGCAGGCACGGCTCAGTACAGATACAGCTACTCCGAGATTTCTGGAATTGAATACATCCCAGCAGACACTGTGGATCGCCGAATGACGTCATCGCCGATCGGACCAGGAAGTGAGGAGAGGAGCAATAATGCCGAAATTAAGGTACTTACTAGCAAAAAAAAAAAAAAAAAAAAAAGTTCCATTGGTAAAAGCCGTTTTAAAGGGGATTACATACAGCTATGTATTCCAACCTATTAAAAATGGGTGGAACTCCGCTTTAAAATGCATAGAATCCCGACCCAAAACAAAAAGTACACGCTGCCGTGGTGTTAATTTTTTGACTGTGTTGTTTGTTCTTTTAATAGACTAGACATTAGACAGTAAAAGAAGACGCGGGGGCTGGCTCATATCGCGCTGAGCGGGGAGGGAGGAGAGCTCACTGTGTGGAGGGAGGACTGAGGAGAAGGAGAAGCGCTGCGGCTGTATATGTGTGTCTGACGGACCACCGCCGCGCCTGGATGTGATGTCAGCTGTGGGCGGTGCGTCTGTACAGGGGCTGCGGCGCGCTGTGATAGGGGGGGGGAGTGGAGGATCAGGTAAGTAAAACTTCTTCTGTCTCCTAGGCAGAAACAGCAGGTAACCCTTGCAGTGTTGGTACTGCCCTACTGAAAAGGATGGCTTTTTTAGTTTTCTCTGAGTCGGTCATTAAGATGTCAGAATCATGTTAAAAAAATGTAATTGCCTGGACCTTTGCTGCATTCATCTCATGATCAATGTGGATTTCATCAGCAGTCAGGTACACAGAGAACTCCCCGGCCTGGATGTGACGTCAGCTGCCGGGAGAGGAAGGGGGCGGTGCGTCTGTACAGGCCAGGGGCTGTGATGGGATAGGTACCTATCCTATCACAGCCCCTGGCCTGTACAGACGCACCGCCCCCTTCCTCTCCTTGCAGCTGACGTTACATCCAGGCCGGGGAGTTCTCTGTGTACCTATCACAGCGCGCCGCAGCCCCTGTACAGACGCACCGCCCGCAGCTGACGTCACATCCAGGCGCGGCGGCGGTGGTCCGATACTGGGGAGAGTTCGGTTCCTGTGCGGCGGACTAGTAGCTGGCTGAGCCCAGGTGTGTGTAGTTACGCGGGGGCAGGCGGAAAAAGGAGGAAAAAAACAATTGTATAAAAAAACTCTAGTTTTAAAAAAAAAAAAATCGTTTCAAACAAAATCGATTTATCGCCCAGCCCTACATTGTGGTGTACAGCCCTGTACATTGTCCGATACGGATTCTGGGCAGGTCTGAGAAAGAAGTTTCCTCTTTCCCCCGCCCCCCTAAAAATGTGCCACCACCCACCTATTGCCACCGCCCGCCCCTATGTACAGCCTTCTTCACAAGGACAATATATGACCTCAGATGTTGAATCTGACAGTTCCCCTGAGCAGGCTCGTCAGAGTCATAACAAAATAAACCTGGCTCCTTACTTTTTTAGCTGGTTCCTGGATTCAAAGCAAATTTGTCAAGCCCTGAGCTAAAGATAGTTTTCTATTTAAAATCCATGAAAAGGTTAGTTGATTCTGCATGAAATGGAGCTTAGTTATGTAGTATGAGGCTGTATATTCTGCAATATTTACATTTTTTGGAAACTCATTCAGTGAATCCAAGCTCTGCAAGCGGAGATAACATGCACTGCATTGATGCATTCACACAATTTCACACCAACTACCAGCAAGAATGAGTCCTTACATTTAAAGAGCACCTGTCATTTCAGATCCATCATGGCAGCGCCTGTTAGTTGGCATCCACTCACTTGCTGCTGCCATGTCACTGCCGTATCACCAGCCGTCCCATTAAAGTGAATGGGACTGTCAGTGAGTCAACAGCAGGTCCGAGATGACAGTTGCTCTTTAAAAATTATGATTTAAGGCCCCTTTCACACTTGTGCGACTTAAGTCCTGCAATTTTACAACGATTTTGACGCGACTTGAAGCAATGCCTATTGTCTTTGGACCTCAAAACGCATTAAAATCTGCCCAAAGTAGTGCAGGGACTACTTTGAAGTCGTTGTGACTTGAAGTCGTACAGATATGAACGCTACTCATTGAAAATCATGGAGTACGACTTATCTTGCGACTTTGCAGTCCCAAATAGCAGGACAAGTCGCACAAATGTGAAAGGGGCCTAAATCAAATCTACCCTATAAGCAACAGGCAGAAATTAAATTTTTGGTACTTTTAATTGAGACAAGTACATATTAGAGGGATATGTTTTGTTTATATTTAACTGGTTGCCGACTGCGCACAGTATATTTACTGCGGCAGTCAGCCCCGGCCAGGCAGAGTGACGTAGATCTACGTCACTCACCTGTCACTGGGATTTGAGCCAATAGCGGGCGAGCGCACGCCCGGCTCGTTCAGGGAGGAGTGCGGGCGTGTGACCGGCGGACCCGATGTCCGCCGGTCACACTACGATCGTCGGTACAGCGGGAGAAAGGCGGAGCGGCTTATGTAAACAAGCCGCCTGTCATTCTCCCCTGTGTAAAAATGGAGATCAGACGGTTCTACTATGTAGAACCGTTGATCTCTGTTTTTACACCAGTAGCCATGTCCCACTACAGTTAGAATCACGCCCCTAGGACACACTTAACCCCTCCCTGTCCAATACAGTTAACCCCTTCCCTGCCAGTGTCATTTTTACAGTAACAGTGCATATGTATAGCACTGATTACTGTAGTAATGTCACTGGTACCTCCAAAAGTGTTGAAAATGTCAGTCAAGGGTCCGATCTGTCCGCCGCAATGTCGCAGTACCGCAAAAAAATCGCAGATCGCCGCCATTACTCATTAAAAAAAAAAAAAAAAAATGACAAAAATCTTTCCCTTTGTTAGTAAACGCGATAACTTTTGCGCAAACCAATCAAAATACGCTTTTTGAGAATTCCCCCCCCCCCCCCAATATGTAGCATAAAACAATTTGGCCGAAAATGTTAAGAAATTTTGATTTTTACATTTTTTTTGGGGGGAATTTCATATAAAAAAAGTGAAAAATATTATTTTTGCCAAAATTACGCTTTTTTTTGTTTATAGCGCATGATCAAAAAATCGCACAGGTGATCAAATACCACCAAAAGAAAGCTCTGTTTGTGGGAAAAAAAGGACGTGAAATTAGTTTAGGTACAGCATCGCATGACCGCGCAATTGTCCGTTAAAGTCACGCAGTAAAAAATCGCAAAAAAACCCCTGGTCAGGAAGGGGGTAAAATCTTTCGGGGCTTAAGTGGTTAATGTCTGAGGTTTGTAACCACTTTAAAATTCTATGCTACTTAGCCCCACCTAGTGGCCAAATATAGTGTATTCCATATTTGATGAATGGGAATCATTCAACCAGCACAGAAAAAAGCCTAATGCATTCTTTTTTTTTTTGCCCCATTTGCACAGAACCAGTGTGCATGCACTTTTACTGGACAGTTTTTTAAATAAATACAGCCCTTAGTCTATGCACATTCATTTACATTTCCTATATTTCTAACACACTAACTTCAGTTTCAGGTTAGACTTGTATTGCAAAGGGAGCGCTTGCTGTGCTGAAATGAGATGAAAAGGACACGTTGAAATGACTGTAACAAGATTCTCTCTGCAGCTTTGTATGATCTACTCTGAAGATGGGCAGGTCAGATAAAAGCACAGGAGGGTCAAAGTTCAGTTATGTCAGCCGTGGGAATTGAAACTTGACTAAGTCACAATGTAAAGGGGTGTTTTTTTTTTCCCTGAACTTCAGGATAGAACATTTATACTGTATACAGATGGTGAGAGAAGCAAGATTATCTGGAAAGAGATCATATATTTGATGGACATGCAGTGGGCATTGACGTGATTCTAAAGGCTCAAGGTGTTTTACATTCATGCAGTCTATGCACCTTCTCTGTGCAGCAGCCCTCCTAATACTTACCTGAGCCGAATCTTCATCCTCGGCTCCCACTGCTGTCAATCACCAGTGAGCCAATGAGGTGAGCGGGGACGGGGCTGAGCCACGGCTCTGTGTGTAAATGAACACGCAGAGCTGCGGCTCGGGAATAATCCTGCTTGGGTGCCCCCATTGCAAACTGCTTGCTCTCGGGGCAGTTTGCAGGAGGGAAAGGCCAAGAGCGTTGGCGAGGGACCCAAGAACGGGGATCGAGACTGCTCTGTGCAAAACCATTGCAGAGAGCAGGTGGAGTATGACGTTTAAAAAAAAAAAAAAAAAAAACTTGCACTGCTTTGAAAGAGATTTTTTTTATTTGACTGGAATATCACTTGAAGGGCCAGTTTTTCTTTTTAAGTTTAGAACACTGATGCTTATTGCTTTGCCCATTCATTTTTTATTGTTCAGTCTGTCAAAAACTTCCCTGTTTTGTCTATGGTTGAACTATTTGTATTATCATTCCTTCTCCAGCTGGGGGATGTTATTTTATCTTTAAAACCTGTCTTCAGGATATCCTTACATCAGTAAAGCAGGAACTGCATGGACACATTTTTCAGTGTAAAAGAGGAAAAAAAAAATGTTTTTGGTAGGGGAACAGTGGTATGTCATTCTTTTTAAACTATTGCTTACTCTGGGGTTTTTTTTTATTACAGCCCCATTGTGTAAAACAGCCATGTACAGATATGAAGAATGTTAGTTTAAAACAGTGAATTCTAGCACACTCCTAATCAGTGATACTAGATAGTATACACACACACGTATCTGACAGCCACGGCATTCCCTGAGTTACCGCTATAACCGCACCCTCTTAGTGTGGGTTTTTTTTTTATTACAAGTCAATTCTCCCAACTTTTCTCACTTTCAAAGCCAGGGAGTGTTCACTTAGTGTGCACAGTAATGATAGCCATACACGTATAGATTTTTGGACGGGAATATTCTTTGAACATTCTTTGAACATTCTTTGAATAGACGAATGTCGTTCGAAAATTGTCTTTTGCTTTTAACATTTAATTTTAAAATGAATGTAATTTCTGAACGATTACCACATACACTGCCCGAAAATTCGTTGATCGAGAAAAGTTTTCCCTTCTGCCCCTACGAATTTTCCCGTCGCTGCAGTCGAAAAAGGACATCGATTTAACCCCACTAACGATTAGAAAATCAAACGAATTTTCTTGAAACGAAAATTTCCGGACGAAAATCTATACGTGTATGGCCAGCATAAGCCTGTGAACAAGGCCTTGGCATAGGCATGATCTACTCTATTTTTTTATATGTGTTCTCTTGCTAATGTGGGCTGCTGAATAAATGCTGAATGGGGGGAAAAAGATTAAAATGCAATAAAGAGTTCTTGCAAACACTTTATAAATCTTCTTACCAAAATTTTTACTTTTTACTGCTATATTGTTGTTTTAATGTTATATATCTATATATACACACGCAACTTTGTCATCAATTTCTTTATTTGGTTTGTTCTCTTTCTATGGCTGTGTTGTAAGTTTGTTTACTGGAAAAAAAAAGCAAGTGTTGCTAACATACAAAGACAGATTCCATGTATAAACAAGCTAAGTAATACAGCTGCTCTGTTCTTGTTTCACTGACCGTACCCACAGATAAGACAGTCTGCAGTATTACGAGAAGGTAGAATTTGGGGATCTCCAGGATTGCGATCACATTGTGTTCTGCTCTGAGTCATGGTTTTTATTTTATTTTTCTGGGAATGCCCTTTAATTCTTTACAATGTGCACTTGAATGAGCCATTGTTTGTGGAATTTAGTAACGGCAGTAAGCTGGACTAAAGCTGGTCATAGACATTAGACAAGAGTATGGTTGGACGTCTCCACGTCACAGCTTTTATTACTAACAGGAACCCAAGTGTTCAGGGACAGCTGTGCTCTCCACAGACAGTCCAGATTTGGTTTATCTTGAGGGTGGTGAATGGTATGATCGTGTAGGGGGGTGAATTGTATGATCGTGTAGGATTCCAGACTGATCATTTTACCAAAGATGACATACACAGTCATTGAGCATGCCAGTTTATATCTATACAGGAGGAGCTGAGAGAGTTGACACTTATTGGTGCTGGTCTATTGTGTGCTTCCAGCAGCGATCCCAGCATGTAATTGCTGGCAGGGTGGACAGCCACAGATGGCTGCGGCTATTCACAAATTGTCCTTGACATGTGCATGGCTTGGTGGCAGTAGTTATCTGCTTAAACATGGCTGAAACATTTTCAGAAATCCATAGATTCCAGCTTCTTTCATTCACACCGGTGCAACTTTTTGCAACTTTCCTGTGCAAATGTCATGTTTATTACATGTTTAAAACAATATATGCAACACCCCTCCCCCGACTGACATTTCTTGTAGTGATTGAATTCACATCATGCTCTTGTGAAAACAGACTGTTCCTGTTCATAGTTAAAATTGGGGCAGTTGCAATGTGCCTTATCTTACAGTGGCATCTTAAAATCTGTTATTTTTTTTGCTGAATGTTGTGAAAATGCAATGAAAGATTGGAACGTTTGCTTCTGATAAAGTACAACTTGTTTCTTCCAGATTACCCTATGTAGTGGCCTCTCTACTTTTCCCTTGCTCTCAGATGATTTTCCTTTGCTGCTCCCACCCCAGAGAAACATGTGTGAATCACCAGTAGGAACCGGGGCCAATAATGACTGTTGTAGCACACCCTGTCTTCAAGAACAAATTGCAGCGATTTCTTTCCAAAGAATATTTAGATTTTCTTTAAATTGGACCCTGCAGTCCACAGCACCTAAATGCAATATTGTAGCATTCCCTGTTCTATATTGCAAGGTGTTAAAAAGAAAAAAAATAAAGAAAATCAATCCTATTTGCAGGATCCTGAAAAAGCGGATGATACCAAACCTTGCAACAATTTTCTACTGCGGTAGGATCCTTGGCTTTTTCTTAGGCCCTGCAAATTGATTGGTGTGGGGGCTAAAGTAGTAGTGTCTACTTGCTGTGGACTGCAAAGCCCCACTATTGATGTATGCTTAAAGTAGAATTTTACCATAAACTTTATTTTTTATTAAACTTTGTTGGAGTCAGACAGGATTTTCGTCTGTGCTTCAGACAGTTAAAGTGGTTCTAAAGGCTCAGGTTTTTTTTTTTACCTTAAGTACTGCCAAATCTTCTTTGTCTGTACTTCCCCTGTGGATCACAAGAGTGCTGTGCGTTCTGCACTCCTGTGACCTGTTTTCAGCAGCAGGCAGGCTGAAGTCCGCTCTCTGCTGATGTCAGAGCTGGTCCAGGATCAAGCCTGGCGTTGGGATCCGCCCACATGCATGGACTGGCATCCTCAGTGAGCCACTGAGAGCCGGAGCCGGCTACTCTCGCCCGCCCCACAACCCAGCACTACACACACACACACACACACACATATACATATATATATATGTATATGTGTGTGTGTGCATGTATGTATGTGTGTATGTGTATGTATATGTATATATATATATATATATATATATATATATATATATATATATATATATATATATATATATATATATATATATATATATATATATATATAGTGCATTGCGAAAGTATTCGGCCCCCTTAAACTTTTCAGCCTTTTGCCACATTTCAGGTTTCAAACATAAAGATATAAAACTGTAATTTTTTGTGAAGAACCAACAACAAGTGGGACACAATCATGAAGTGGAACAAAATTTATTGGATATTTCAAACTTTTTTAACAAAAAACTGAAAAATTGGGCGTGCAAAATTATTCTGCCCCCTTAAGTTAGTACTTTGTAGCGCCACCTTTTACTGCGATTACAGCTGTAAGTGGCTCGGGGGAATTTCTCTATCAGTTTTGCACATCGAGAGACTGAAATTTTTGCCCATTCCTCCTTGCAAAACAGCTTGAGCTCAGTGAGGTTGGATGGAGAGCGTTTGTGAACAGCAGTTTTCAGTTCTTTCCACAGATTCTCGATTGGATTCAGGTCTGGACTTTGACTTGACCATTCTAACACCTGGATATGTTTATTTGTAAACCATTCCATTGTAGATTTTGCTTTATGTTTTGGATCATTGTCTTGTTGGAAGACAAATCTCCGTCCCAGTCTCATGTCTTTTGCAGACTCCATCAGGTTTTCTTCCAGAATGGTCCTGTATTTGACTCCATCCATCTTCCCATCAATTTTAACCATCTTCCCTGTCCCTGCTGAAGAAAAGCAGGCCCAAACCATGATGCTGCCACCACCATGTTTGACAGTGGGGATGGTGTGTTCAGGGTGATGAGCTGTGTTGCTTTTACGCCAAACATAACGTTTTGCATTGTTGCCAAAAAGTTCGATTTTGGTTTCATCTGACCAGAGCACCTTCTTCCACATGTTTAGTGTGTCTCCCAGGTGGTTTGTGGCAAACTTTAAACAACACTTTTTATGGATATCTTTAAGAAATGTCTGTCTTCTTGTCACTCTTCCATAAAGGCCAGATATGTGCAGTATACAACTGATTGTTGTCCTATGGACAGAGTCTCCCACCTCAGCTGTAGATCTCAGCAGTTCATCCAGAGTGATCATGGGCCTCTTGGCTGCATCTCTGATCAGTCTTCTCCTTGTATGAGCTGAAAGTTTAGAGGGACGGCCAGGTCTTCGTAGATTTGCAGTGGTCTGATACTCCCATTTCAATATTATCGCTTGCACAGTGTTCCTTGGGATGTTTAAAGCTTGGGAAATATTTTTGTATCCAAATTCAGGCTTTAAACTTCTCCACAACAGTATCTCGGACCTGCCTGGTGTGTTCCTTGTTCTTCATGATGCTCTCTGCGCTTTAAACGGACCTCTGAGACTATCACAGTGCAGGTGCATTTATACGGAGACTTGATTACTCACAGGTGGATTCTATTTATCATCATTAGTCATTTAGGTCAACATTCGATCATTCAGAGATCCTCACTGAACTTTTGGAGAGAGTTTGCTGCACTGAAAGTAAAGGGGCTGAATAATTTTGCACGCCCAATTTTTCAGTTTTTTTATTTAACAAAGTTTGAATGAAATATCCAATAAATTTCGTTCCACTTCATGATTGTGTCCCACTTGTTCATTCTTTACAAAAACTTTTTATATCTTTGTTTGAAGCCTGAAATGTGGCAAAAGGTCAAAGTTCAAGGGGGCCGAATACTTTCGCAAGGCACTGTGTATATGTATATGTATATATATATATATATATATATATATATATATATATATATATATATATATATATTGCAGAATTTTACCTAGTGGTTCTAAATGTTTTCCTTTTAAAATGCCAAACTTGTTTGCCTGCTCTGCAATTGTTTTGCACAGAGCCACCCCGATTGTTCTCTTCTCAGTCCTCCACTGGCACTTCTGGCTCCTCCTCTCTTCCCCTTCTGAGTGCACCCATAGCAAGCAGCTTGCTATGTTTGCTCTTGTGCAGGCTCACTTCCGAGCTTCGCTGTCTGCATCTGTTGACACAAACAGCAGTACTTGCCCCTGCTCCTCATCACTGGCTGTGATTGACAGCAGCGGGAGCCAATGGCTTCCGCTGTTGTCTCTGAGCCAATGAGGAGGGGGAGAGCCTCTCCTCTCGTGCACATCGCTGGATCGAGATCAGGCTCAAGTAAGTATGGGGGGGGGGGACTACATGCATTTTATCCTAAAACATTAAGGTGAAAAACTTTCTGCCTTTAGAACCACTTTAACCGGTTGCCGACCGCCGCAAGTACATATACTGCAGCGGTCAGCCCCGGCCAGGCAAAGTGATTTACCGGTACGTCACTAGCCTGGGAGCCAATAGCGGGCGCGCACGCGCGCCGCCGAAGGCGCGCTCCCGCCCTGGCTCATTCACGGACACCTCCGTGCGTGTTACCGGCGGACCTGATGTCCGCCGGTCACTCGTGATCGTGCGCTGTGAAGGGAGAAAGGCAGGCGGCTAATGTAAACAAAGCCGCCTGTCATTCTTCCCTGTGTAAAAGCACTGATCTAACGGTCCTGCTATTTAGGACCGTTGATCTGTGCTGTTACACACACACAGCCACATCCCTGCACAGTTAGAAGCACGCCCCTAGGGACACACTTAACCCCTCCCTCACCGACAAAGTTAACCCCTTCCCTGCCAGTGTCATTTTTACAGTAACAGTGCATATGTATAGCATTGATTACTGTAGTAATGTCACTGGTACCCCCAAAAGTGTCAAAAATGTCAGTCAAGGGTCAAATCTGTCCGCCACAATGTCGCAGTCCCGCAAAAAAAAACGCAGATCGCTGCCATTACTCGTTAAAAAAAAAAAAAAATTACAAAAATCTTTCCCTTAGTAAACGCAATAACTTTTGCGCAAACCAATCAAAATACGCTTAATGTGATTTTTTTTTTTTTTTTTTTTTACCAAACATAGGTAGCAGAAAACAAATTGGCCAAAAATTTAAGAAAATTTTGATATTTACTTTTTTTTTTTTTGGGGGGGGGGGGGGGGAATTTCATAAGAAAAAATGTGAAAAATATTGTTGTTTTTGCAAAATTGTTGCTCTTCTTTTTTTGATTATGATCAAAAAATCGCTCAGGTGATCAAATACCACCAAAAGAAAGCTCTGTTTGTGGGGAAAAAAAGGACGTCAAATTTGTTTAGGTACAGCGTCGCACGACCGCGCAATTGTCCGTTAAATTCACGCAGTGCCGAATCGCAAAATACCCCCTGGTCAGAAAGGGCATAAAATCTTCCGGGGCTTAATTGGTTAAACTCGATTTTCCCCATACTTATAGCATATTTCTTTTTTTCTTTCTTTTTTTTTTATCTCCTGATATTCAAGTAAGCAACAGGTGAAAAGCAGTGTGTTTGGGTACAGCTGTCTAAACGTCTTGTGCAGACTGGAATGAACAGCTGTCATTTTGTTGTACCACACATAGAGGTAGTATTGTTGCACATCCTAAAACAGTAGACTGAGGCCCTAGACATGTAGTATGTATGTATTTACACACATGAAGAGGTTTAACTAGAAGTCTCGGTTCACACTAGGTCGCTCCAACTTCGGGGGCGACCTGTGAAGTCGCGTGCACCGCGACTTCGGCGCGACTTGCATGGACTTCATATAATGTCTATTCAAGTCGCTCCGAGGTCGCCCCGAAGTAGTACAGGACCCTTTTTCTAAGTCGGAGCGACTTGTGACGCTCCTATTAGAACGGCTCCTGTAGCACTGCATGGACTGCGACTTGTCGGGCTGACAAGTCGCGGTAGTGTGAATGGACACGAAGACCTTATCTATGTGCATGATTTTAGGCAAGCTTTCACAGTATAACTTGTACCATTCCGTAGCTTCCAGTCTTGGGTCTTCTGTGATTATGTATGATAGAAACTCATTTAAAATGCACTTCTGGCCGCATTCTCTAAATGGTAGTTGTTTGTGTGCCAGTGCCCGGCTTCAGATTTTTACACACCTAGAACAAATGTGATGCAAAAAAGTCAGAGGAAAACAGTCAGAATTCCAACATCCTTTAACTTGTTCTGGCCAACCATTGAAGCTTGAGTTTAGCATGACATCCAGGCAAGTAGTATTTTCAGATCGAGAGGTCCGGATGACAGCCTCCACATTTCCCTTGTCACATATCTTTTGAAATGTTTCTATGTATCCCCTAAATCTGAAGTCAGGTACTAAATCTTTAATAATGCCTTAGTTAGGGTTTAGTTTTTTTTTCTCAGAATTGGTTTTCTTTTCCATTGAGGATGATGCCAAAATGCAAGTTTAAAGTGGTTATTAACCCACTTTATACAATGTTTTATATAATCCTCTGTGTAGTCTGATTACAAGTGCTCCTGTCTCTGTGTTTTATAAAAAAAAAAAAATGCTGCCTTTGCCGTATTTCAGAGCGGGTCCTGACGATCACGTGACCGGCAAGTTCTCTCCTCTCCCCGTCTTGACAGATGCAGGGGGCCGAGATTCCCTTGCTGAAGTCAGGTGGGGTGAGAGAGGAGAGAGAGGCGGCCGGTCATGTGATCGCCATGAGCCGCTCTGAAATACGGTCTTTTAATGATCATAGTAAACAGGACAAATAGAGAGGGTGAATCTCCATAACGTAAGAACAGCCCGCAAGAAAACTGGCAGGTGTGTCAGTCCCACTCCAAAAGGTTTTGTCTTTAGTTACACTTTAAAAGTTTACAACGTTTGGACAATGTTTTTGAGCGGGATTAGAACTCCTATTCGTGCCGGTTCACACTTCTACGATGCGGGAAGGCTGCGAATTCGCAGCCTGTTCCCGCATCGCAAACTCACCCCTGGCAGTTCACACTGCCATATGCGATACGCTGGGGGTGTCAATGTAATCTTAACGACACCCCCAGTTTGATCGCATATCGCAGCTCGATCTTACAGTTCGCACAGGATCGGATCGCACAAGTGTGAACCACTGTGCGATCCGATCCTGATGCGGCTGCAAAAAAGGGTCCTGTGCGTCTTTGCTGCGGGTGCGGTGCGAATTTAGCCATACAAAGTGTATGGCTAAACTCGCACCGCACAGCCGATCGCATGTAATGAAGGAGCAGTGCGCTCCGATATTACTTGCGATCGCCGCAGCTGCACTGGTGTGAACCGGCACTAAAGGTGTGTATTGTTTTTGTTTTGTCTATGTTCCTGTTAGGCTCAGTTCACATCCATGCTGGTGGCTGCAGGTGCGATTCCTTAACCCACAACCACCCGCAAAGGAAGAGGCGCTGCCTTAGGAAAAAAAAAGTGTGGCACTGCCATTCATTCTGGACAGCACCCTCACACATTTAAAAAATGCGACCATGCGATTTCCCTGTGGGCCGCGTTTTTAAAAAGATGAATGTACCTTTTTCTGCTTATAACGCAGTCATGGCAGCCCGTTCAGTCGCAGCCGGCACACACGTATAGCTATGAACCGAGCCTTAGAGAGATTCACCCTCTCGATTTTTTTTTTTTGTCCTGTTTACCATTATCACTGAAAGTAAAAGGAAATCCCAAATTTTGAGCTGTCTTCTGAAAAGTAATAGAGGGGAAATCTTCCATTGGGGGACACTAGTTCTTTTGACCTGGGAGGCCCCAAATGATATTTTTGCAGGGATTTCCGCTCACTTCCTGTTAAGGCGTTTGGACAGGAAGTGAAGGGAAATCTCTGCAATAGGAGACAGATTGGGGGGGGGGGGATCTGATAGGGTTTCTAACCCTCCCTTACCGTATCAGAAAAAAAATGCCTATAGTTCTACTATCAACAAGACAATTACATGTTTATACCTCCCAGCTGTTTATTACACAGTATGTAGATTTGATTACTAATTTGCCTTGTTGAGTACCCTGTGTGCTAAGTGTTTTTGATCAATAAATGCTTTTTTTTTTTTTTTTTTTTGTAGTTAACCTTTTCATTTTTCATTTTCTAGGTTCATGTGTGCACAACTGCCTAATCCTGTCCTAGAGAGCATCAGCATTATAGACACACCAGGCATATTGTCTGGGGAGAAGCAACGGATCAGCCGAGGTACGTGTTAATGCCCAATGTTTAGTTTAGATATTTTGTCAGAGGTTGTACAGTTCTTCTGTTTAATGATTTTTAAACTTTGCCGATTCATGCTTACGGTACCATTACTTTCTCAGGTTTTAGAACTGAAAATGTTTCCATCAAAGTTACTGCAGATTTTATGGGGATCCTGTCAGCATTACGCATGAAATTAGATCAAGTCTGCCACTCTGCTGGAATCATTTTTTGTCTTTCTGTTTTTTTTTTTGCTTGCTGTTTTGCATTACCAGTGTCCCAGTTTTTCTGCCTTCACTGCATATCTTTAGACTGAATTACCATTATTGTTGGGGTGCTTTTATGTTCACTCAACCCATTAAATTAGAATGGGCACGCAACCCGTAGCAATGAAGAAAAAATAGGACCAGCACCTTTTTCCATTAACTCTCCAGTGTGCGTTGTACAGTATAGTGTAGATCCGTATCCTATTGTACTTGGGTGTTATTCTCAATGAGATGGGCATACGTTTTAGCCATTTCTTTTTTGTAAAGCTTTAGGGAGACTTCTCTTTTTCGTTTACCAGGGTACACAAAGAGAGGAGAAATCCTCTTTGAGAGCTATATCCTCAGTGGAAAATTTCCTTTCACTTTTTATTTTGAGGTCAACTGTAACATTTTGAAATTCTTATCTTCTGTCCCAGAGACAGAGAGGGAGTATCCCGGCAGGGACATGAACCTCAATAACTCAACAGGGGTTTTTAGCCATCCCTAATTTATCCAAAATTTTTGGGCTTTAGAGAACAATTCAAATATCGGGGTATTCATATATGTGACCACTTTTTATGAATAGGCCAGCTTGGGCAGAGCACATACCAGCAGATTCACTGCTTTGCTCTGGTGTTGGGAAGCAATTTGTGTATTTTGTACTGCCAAGCCTGGAAAAATAAGGCCCAAATGTGAGAGATCCATCTTTTTATTACTTCGACTCTGACAAGTTTTGTGCTCAGTTTACAGGTTTAACCCTTTCCCTGACATTTTCCATTTGCCTTGGGATTGAAAAGCTTAAAATTAGCTCACAGCTGACACAAAAGCAACACAGATTGCAAATATATTTAAAGGAAAAGTTGATGTTCCCACTACTGCAGCCGCTGTTCGCTCTCCCTTTTGCAGCAGTACCCTGTACTAGCTGTCACTTTAAAAACAGCGTGGTAATGCGGGGCTCCGCCTGCATGGACGCGTCATTTATACGCATACATCTGTGTGTGCATGAACTACAAGTCCCAGCATCCTTTGCAGCGGACGGCTTGTGATTTTCGAAAAACTACCATGACGCTGTGGTAGTTCAGTGATTCTTCCTGTCAGAATGTATCTGCTACCCTCGTACTAGGTACAAACAAACCGATACACTGGCGCTGGGTGCAATGCTTTACTGGCCTTCAACAAAAAAGAATAAATGCACATTTTTTTTTTTTTTTTTTTATAAAGGGAACCCATCCTTTTAACATTCCACCCTCTGTGGAGTGAATCCGGAACTGCTTTGCTCTGAACACTTCCAAGTTCAGAGCTGTCAAACCCCAGTGGCTCTGGCTGGTACAACAAGAAAATTGAGCACAGGGCGCTCATTAAGGAGAGCCTTGCACTTACCCAATGCTATCACATAGGAGGCTTGTTGGCACCTTTGCAATAGCAATTCAAATGGAAAGAAGTGAAAATGAAAAATTTAAAAAAGCCTTTAATAAAAAAAATGAACCCCACCTACCCACAAATGCACATACCATACGTGCACCTAGGATGCCTGTTCCTAGCAAATGGTGATCAGGCTACCCATTGCATTAAAGCGGGTATAATAATTCCAAGGCCAATGTTTAGCCTCATGCACACAAGATGTTTTTTTTTTTTTTTTTTTTATTCACCTGGGTGCCTTGCTCCTAGGGAGAAAAAAGCAGCTTAAAAATGCGCCTAAAGCTAAGTTTTGCAAACGTTTTTAGGCGCATCAAGCTTTTGGGCGTTCATTCTTTTTATTGGCCAGAACATTAATGTACTCTGGTCATTGGCGTGAATGAATGCTAAAGCGCTAAGCGTGCCTAGCGTTTAGACGCATTCAGCGCGTCTCCCACCAAAACACTGTGCAAGTTATGGTGTTTTTTGTGCCTTTTTAAATGCTCTTGCCTCTAACTGCCTGTGTACACGGACACATAGACTAACATAAAGGGCATTCAGAGGCAGGGAAAAAAGGTCAAACCTCGGTAAAAGCAGTGTTTTTTATGCACAGTGCGCATGAGTGAACTGTAATTTGATCAGCTATGAAGGTTTTTAAGTGTTGTGTTTGATACATATTTACTTAAAATAGTCTTGGCTTTAAAATGTTACCAAAAATGTCTTTTTGCACAAAAATTTATTTTGGTTAATTTTTTACTGAAAATGTGTTTGTGAAAACGTTCCACAAATTTTGTGCAATATGAAAAATTGTGACTCCTTTTTCTTCAGGTTCCCTGCTTTCGTAAAATATGTATGATGGAATTCCATAAAGAGTTTTGTAGAATTAATTCACACCTCTGTACTTGTTAGGGACAGGCATGCGAGTTTGTCAGAGGAGGTGACCTGCCAGCACCGGATGTCAGAGTGTCCATGCTCGGCAGAGAGAGGTTTTATCGTCTAAACCCATAGCCTTGACCAACCTGCCTATTAGGTAGTGATGTCAAGAACTGTTTGCATATACACAGGGCTTTTTTTGACCATTTATTATGCCTGAAAAATCCTAACGGTTCTGGCCATGTACAGTTAAATTATTGCAAACAAGACACATTCTTTTCTTTGTATATAATAAACATATTTAGACAAAACTGAGACAGATCTGCAAAATGCAGCTGAACGACCTTGCCTTGATCTTTATCGATGTTTGTTGGTTCTGTCCCTCAGGTTTTACAATACATATAAACACTAAAATCTCTCTGGCATTTTTCATTATACTGAGGGTGTTAAGGCGTGCTGTGCATAGGACAGTATGCCAAGTTATAAAGACAGCTATTCAATCAAAGGGGATTTCTTTCCAAGAAAGCATTCCCTTCCCCGGAATGCCTGGGATAACTGTACTGTGCCAGGCAGTACCATTTAAAAATCCTCCTCGTGCTTGTGATATTAACATTTCAGTCTTGCATAACCATTCATTTGACCTTTTTTTCTGACATAGTAGTAGGGCTGCCAAATTGCATTGCTTGTTTAACATCTTTCTGAAGATAGTGGCACAAGGTGGAACAATTTTTTTATGCAAAATATCTCCCGAGAAGGAATAAAGGCATCAGTAAATTTGTAGAGTTCTACTTTAAGTATGTTTTTAATTTTAGCAAAAAGACAATATTCATTTATAAATCCAGTTGTGTTATGTGGCTACGGTGTCATATTGTTCTCCTTGCTCTAGAGCAGGGGTCTACAAACTTTCTAAACAAAGGGCAGTTTACTTCAGACATTACAGGGCCAGTGGGAATAGATGTCCTGGCATAAGTGGGGGCTAAATGGTGCCCCAATGTTGGTGTCAGTGGGAGGGATAGTGCCCCAAAGTGGGTGTCCATGGAAGGATTAGAACCCCATTGTTGGTGTCAGTGGCAGGAATAGTGACCCAAAGGGTCTCATCCATCCCCCGAGCTGCAGTTTTGAGGCTTTAGAGGAAGCTGTAGACATGCATTTTATTCTGTGGATCTGTACTTGTGCTTTTCTCTGCGTCTCTTGCTTTTTCTTGATCGTTACCCCAACCAAGTCAAGTCTGCCTCTCTGATGACATCAGGTAGCAAAGCTCTGCTCCTTTACTGATTTCACCTTTACTGATTTCACCATTACTGATTTCACCATCTCCACACAGAGAAACTTTATGTAAAATTGCATGGTAAGCCAGTCTTGGAGAAAAGATCAGCTGTAGAAAGCCTACAGGCAATACTGTATACTAGTCATTTGCCTTTTTGTCTTCCTTTTTTTTTTTGGGCATGGCTTCCACAGTATAAGTTCTTTTTAGGAACAAAGATTAGCAAAGTAGCTTTGTCTCGATAGATGCCTATGGGAGTTTCTCATCACATGGCTGGCAACATTGAAATGCATATCTATATGTAGAACTTGTGCTGCATAGCACTCATAAGGCTCCGTTCACATGTAGGTGTTTTGGGGCGTTTTTGGGGAGTTTTTCTGCTCAAGGATCAGCTCTCAAAACGCCCAACAAGACAAATCCTATTCATTTCAATGGCCCCTGTTCAAATCTGAGCGTTTTGACGCTGTAAGCAAAACGCCCAACGCTAAAAAAAGTACATGAGCTTCTTTTTGGGCAGATTACAGGCGTTTTCCATTGGTTTCTATTCAATCTAAAAACGCCTGCACAAAAAACACCTGTAAATCGTGGTAAAAAACGCTCAGGTGTGAATGTAGCCTAATAACCCACTATCCAAGACCATGGACATGCACTTCCTTGGTTTGGGGTTGTGGGCCACTCGGAGGGCTACGGGTTGAGCATTTCTGCTTTTAAGTCCTCATTCACACAGGCCTGAGGCCCGTACAGTGTGAATTGGCTGACTGTATGAGGCTGGAACCACTCGGAGTTGCGTATAGCGAATATGCAGCTCTATTGGGATTCAGCAGATCTACAGACTCAGCCACTCATCCTAATTTGACACTGCTTCAGAACTGCCCACCCTCTCCTGGATGCCTGCCCCAGATTAGAAAGTGTGGCTGTTGCCCTACAGCTGCTGTGTCTTCATAGAGTTGCATATTAGTGGCTCCAGCCGCATAAACAAATATCCAGTTTAAAGTGGTTTTAAAGGCAGGAGGTTTTTTTTTTTTTTTTTTTTTTTTAATCCTAATGCGTTTTTTTTTTTTTTTTTTTGCCAAAAATATGTAGCAGAACACAAATTTGGCCTAAAGAATGAAAAATTTGGATTTTTAATTTATTTTTTGGGAATATTTTATATAGCAGCATGTGAAAAATATTGTTTTTTTTTTTTTTTGTTTTTGTTTTATAGCGCAAAAAATAAAAATCGCATAGGTGATCAAATACCACCAAAAGAAAGCTCTGTTTGTGGGAAAAAAAGGACGCCAAATTAGTTTGGGTACAGCGTCGCACGGCCGTGCAATTGTCCGTTAAAGTCACGCAGTGCCCAATTACAAAATACTCCCTGGTCTTTTAGCAGCCAAATCCTCCGGGGCTTAAGTGGTTAAAGAAACGCACTGCCGAATTGCAAAAAAAAATAGCTTGGTCATTAAGGGGGCAAATCCTTCCGGTCCAGAACTGGATAACTAGACCCCTAAGTGTGTTCAGAGCTAAAGTACTGTAGTCCTGAGCATATGCAGAACTCTTGTATTGCAAATTAAATTTCTGATAGGCTAAAATCTAATGTATGCCTAACTAAAAAGCAGACAGGTTAAGCCCGGTACATGCGGCAAGTTTTTTTTTTTTTTTTTTTTTTTTTGTATTTAACCCAGCAGGTTGAAAGAAAAAAAACTTTAGAGATTGACATCTCAACACCAGCGATGTTGATGCAACAATCTCCCCCACGGTGCTTTTGTATTTTAACAGAGGGACTCTCACTGATCTGATGCTGGTTTTCCAGCTTGTCCATTTGATTCTGTCGGACAGACCTCTGTATACCCTGACTGAAAGTAAGCTGATTCAGCAGGAATTGTATACAAGCCAACAGGTGGAGCCTGCCTTTTAGTTACACAAAGCCTCAGGTTGCCTTATTGTGCATCATTACAACCTTCTAGCTGCCGGAGTCCTAACAACCAATGACCTCAGCAATTAAGGAGGACGTGCCCTATCAGGACTGGGGTCACTTTATCCATGTGAGGGAGAGAGGAGAGAGACAGTGGAATATTAGTACCAGCGTGCAAAGGTGTAGTGCAGGGATCCTCAAACTACGGCCCTCCAGCTGTTGCAGAACTACACATCCCATGAGGCATTGTAAAAGTCTGACATTCACAGACATGACTAGGCATGATGGGAATTGTAGTTCCTGAACAACTGGAGGGCCATAGTTTGAAGACCCCTGGTGTAGTTGCTTAGAATATAATCGCCTGTAGCGTTGGGTTTCCTACATGTCTGGATGTTGCTACGATACACAAGTTTTAGATTAATTTTCAGCATTTTAGAATAGGGTGCCTTGAGATTTTTGCATAATTTTACAGAGTGACGGAAAAAGGTTGAGAAACTCCGGCCTAGACAGTCATTACACTAGATCAGCTTGGATGCTTTGTGTCAGTAAGGATCTTTGTGGGGGAAGGGGAGGTACTCGGCTACTGTAATGACTTTAGCAGCTGGCTTTTACAATTGTTACCCACATCAATTTTCCACAAACTAACCACATCTCTATTGGTTGTTCCTGTATTTGTTTCACTCTTCCCTGCCTGCCTCAGTAGTCCCTTCATGCAGCTTACAGGAAGCATTGTGTGGGGGGTAGATAAGGGACCAGTAACCAATCTAGTAAGCTAAACCAAAGGAAGTTTCCAGAAACAATGCAGCAATCTCCTAAGAATGAAGGGTGTACACTGATTTCTTTACATTCATGTTTAAGGGTCTGACATGTATTCTGTTTACTCTTATTCTCCATAGCTTTCTTTTCAGAATTAAAATCAGCTAGATAGAATTTCATGATTTATATTTGGATTTTATCTTTGACGTGTTTCTGCTCTTTTTTTTTCCCCAGTCCTTTTTAAGTACATTTACAAATTGAACTAAATGAGTAGAAATGACTATTGGGGTAAACTCTTGGTTTGAAGTCTCAAAGTAAAAAATGGCAAACAATAATATGCCTTCACTTACCCATTCCATAACCACTAAAACCCAAAATGCATAGAAATAATTTTACACAAAAAGTGTGATTTGTATTGTATAGTATAAAATGCCATTTTCTATTTCCTGTCAAACGCTGGACAATGCTTGTGCCCATTCAGCTTTACTCCCTCAGTAGGCATGCTCCAACTCCCAGTCTTTTTTCCTCCTTGGTATTAAAGGATAAGTCCAATCAAAACCTAACTAACGCTAAACCTGCTCTTTGCCACATTCTAAGACTATTCTATCTAACCCTTTAAAGCAAAAACCAACGTACTTACCTTTTCTACACCCGGTCCGGTCTCCAGCGAGAGAAGCTCTGTGCGGGAGAGAACCCACAACGGCTATGAAATGAATGGGAAGTGACGTCACCCATGGACTTACTATGGGGTTTCCGTTGTCGAGTGCCTCTCCTGCCTCAGCGCAGAAGGCGCTGCTGAGCGTGGGACCCGACCGGGTGCAGAAAAGGTAAGTAGAGTCATTTTTGCTTTACAGGTTTAGATAGAATAGTCTTAGAATGTGGCTCAGAGCAGTTTTCGCATTAGGTTTTGACTGCACTTATCCTTTTGAAAGGCTAATTCTGCCTTTTGCAAAAAAAAATATAAATATAACCATACTGGCAGCTAAACAATGCACATTTTGTTATTTTTGTAAATGAGCCTACAAAGCATTGCAACTATGATCGGTGGATTGTTGGTACAATGCATAGACTTCTGCAGACTATTCCTCCAGCTCCTTGGCTATACTGAGGTACAAACTTTTGTTACTGAGCTGGTGGGAGTGTCAGTGGACTACGCAGCCTCAAAAGGTGGAGTTGGCCTTTAACGCTCCCCTTCTAGATATCCTTTGCAGAGGGGCACTTCCTGTATCCTGCCAGTAGTTCTGGAGGCTTCCTGTGCAGGTTCAGCTTTTCACTCCAATGGCTCGCACAACACTTGCTCTATTCTATATAATATTATACAGTATTTTCCTCCCGCATGTCTTTTTTTTTTTTTTTTTTTTTTTTTATTACTGGAGTACTCAGACTGTGGAATGATTGTACACCCACAAATTGAATGCTGTGCACCACCCCCACATACAGCTGACAGCAAAGGAGATAAACACACTGTCAGGTCAGACATGGGCAGAACCAGCACTGCCGGGTCAGGCACAAGGCAGTGCAGAATATAGGGGCACACATATACTGTCCTATATCGCTTTTTTGGTGCAATAAGCATTTGAAACGTGAGAGCCACAAAGTGGAATGACTGTTTCTGCTTTCAGCATAGCACTGGGTACCATCCCTAAACCAACCTAAGGTTGTATTATTTAACAAAGTATACCTTGCATTCTTCAACACTGCATTTCTATACATAGTGCAGCTAAGTTAGATCCTGAGTACAGCAGTCTTTTTGAACGAATGGGTAAGATTCTGTCATGTAACATGAAGAAAATGCCCTTATCAGCGTATTGTGTAAATGAGATGACTGTCCTTTTTGTTTACTCTCAATTTTGATAACAGGATTTCGGACCATGGTATTTTTCATCTGTGCAATAATACCTATAACATTAGGTTGCTGGTAATTAATAACCTACCAAAATAATTTGCTAAAAATAAAACGGTTACGTATTCATATATAGTCTGACTTTGACCTGGCTGTGGAACAAAGGTTTCCTCAGATTTTTCTAACCACATTAGAAATACCCAATATGTATATATTATGTGATATGATGCTGTATAAAGAGAAATTCGCTTTAATCCCTTCCATCCAGTTCCCTGGATTTTGCTGTATTTTCAAGGATTAAGTGTCCCCAAGAAGATCAACTTTTTCAGACTGACTGGCTGTGGGGTCTGTACTTTGCTCATTTTAAAGCTATTTTCACTTTTTATTAAAAAAAATAATATATGCACATTTTTGCAGGTTAAAACAAAATGTGCATTTAGTTATTTTTTATAACGGTAGCCTGCAGAATATTGTACCTGCAATCAGCAGATCGCAGGTTTGAATGAACTGTTGATCAGTGTGCCAGCAGCTCATTCAAACTACAAGTCCCTCTGCCAAGGTTATTTTTTCATTCACAGAATACTGTAAATGAATGCCGTGACTTCATGGGTGGTGATCTGCATAGCCGTACTGTTTTCAGAATCTGACAGTGGGTGTGGGGGGATAGCAGCCTTCACATTTTGCATGCTTCCCTGCTCTTCTATTAACCTGCTGGAACCTCAAGAGAAGCATGTTACACTTGTCCTTGCCTCCCAGAATAAAATGATGACCCTCTAAAATGTTTTTACAAGTCCACCTTTGTGTAGGAATACTTAATAAATGTGTAATGTGATTGTAGGGGGGGTGGTATTATATCTTAACTGTAGATGTGTCATGTATATACAACCCAAATTCCAAAAAAAGTTGTGATGGTGGGTAAAATCTACATAAAAACTAGGGATGCACCGAAATGAAAATTTTGGGCCGAAACCAAAAATGCAGGATGCCCTTGGCCGAAAACCGAAAATTACTTTTTCCCCCAAAAAATGTTAAAATGGATAGAACAGGGGCATACACCAAAAACAGGTAGTGACGTACACCTGTCGCTACCACCCTGTCACAGTATATGTACTGTGATGGGTTGGCAAGAGGTTAATTTAATTACCAATGGTATTTGTATTATGAAGCATGAGGGGGTTAATGTATTGTCACTGCTGGTCACTCATCTATTAGTGACCGACCAGTGGCAGGTAATTAACCCCTTTGTGCTGCATTAGTGCAACCAGTATCGGTGCAACCAGTGTTAATTAACACTGATACTGGTTGCACTAATGCAGCACAAAAGGGTTAATTGCCTGCCACTGGTCGGACACTAATAGATGAGTGACCGGCAGTGACAATACATTAACCCCTAATGCTTCATAATACAAATACCATTGGTAAGCTGCCTCATCTCCCCCCCCCCCCCCCCCCCCCCCCCACTGCCTCAGCGTCCCCCTCCTCGGGTGTCCTTCATTCAAAAGTCCCGCCTCTGGCCGGCGGCACCGCCTCTCAATGACGTCCCTACTACGATCTGTGCATTAATGAATGGACATACCAGGCGGGGGGGCGGGGCGAGCGGCCGCTATAGATAGGACTAATGTGATCCATCCCTGTCAGCTCAGCACGACTATGGTTGAATGAGAACAGAACTGACCTGACACCGGGCGGGGGGAGCGGCCGCTATTAGCTGTAACTATGTGAGAGCTTCACTTCCCTGACAGCGGAGATACATGCCTGTCAGGGAAGTGAAGCGCTCACATAGTTACAGCTAATAGCGGCCGCTCCCCCCGCCCGGTGTCAGGTCAGTTCTGTTCTCATTCACACATAGTCGTGCTGAGCGGACAGGGATGGATCACATTAGTTCTCTCTATAGCGGCCGCTCGCCCCCCCCGCCTGGTATGTCCATTCATTAATGCACAGATCGTAGTAGGGACGTCATTGAGAGGCGGACGGCCGGCCAGAGGCGGGACTTTTAAAACCTGCTCTGCGCTGCGCCCTCCTCCTTCCCCACGGCGGCCATATTTATTTTCGGCACTGTTAACCCATTATCGGTCGAAATGAGGCTCATTTTCGGCCGATAATTTCGGTGGCCGAAATTTCGGTGCATCCCTAATAAAAACAGAATGCAATGATTCCCAAATTTCATAAACTCATATATTTTATTCACAATAAAAAATAGAAAACATAGCAAATGTTTAAACCCGGGGAAAATGTACAATTTTAAGAAAACAAATAGCGTAACTTTAAAGTCGATGGCAGCAACACATCTCAAGAAGTTGGGACAGGGCCAGGTGTAGAATCCCCTATTCTTATAACAACACTCTGTAAATATCTGAGATCTGAGGCGACCAGTTGCTGGAGTTTTGGGAGAGGAATGCTATTCCTTTTTGCTTTTTATATAGGACTCTTAACTGCTCATTACTCCTAGGTCATCTTTGTCCTATTTTTCCATTTTTTTATATTTCCAATTGGTGAAAGATCTGGACTGAAGGCATGCCATTTAAGCCCCTGAACTCTTCTACTACTAGGCTATGCTGTTGCCATAGACACAGTTTAACAATTGTTTTTGTTTGTTAAAATAAATAAGGGGTACTTACCCGCTTTATGCAATAGTATTGCTCAGGGTGGTCCCTTGCCTATTTTGGTAGAGTCCCTTGCTAGCACTGTTCTCTCCTCTCCTGCTCATGCAAGCTGTATGCTATGGATGCACACTTTCAAGCCTGCCTGTGTGCGTCTATAGATCAATGGCTCCCACTGCTCAAACTATCCTTTGAGAGCAGAATGTGAAGAGAGGTAGCTGGGCACAGCATTGGATTGATAGAGGAATCACGTAAGTATCTGGGGAGGGGGGCGTCAAGTGGTGAAATATTTTTTATTAGCTGTAGCTCCACTTCTCCACTTCCTGGTCCCACATGAGACACAGGCAGCAGTGGGAGCCGTAGGCCATTGTTGCTGCCAGACTCCTGTGAGGAGGGAGTGGCTTACTGGAACTGTGTGTGTCTATGGATGTACACTGCCCAACTCAGGAGCGTGCTTACATTGGTGCCCCCTTAGCACAGGTTTGTGGAGGGGGCATTTCAACGAAGAAGGAGCAGACCGCGTCACAGGATGACTCCTGAAGAGTTGCTAAGGGGCAATATTGTTGCACAGAGCAGCTAAGTATGACACACATGCACGCACCACACCACACAAACTGCTGCCACTCCCACACACACGGCAAGAACACTTCACACAATTTCCCTGGAAATTGTATGTTTTCTAGTTGTTGTTATTATTGTATATTATCATCACTTATAATATTCGGTGTCCCTGATTGGCTAAATTAAAGTGAACCTTGTATCAAAATACAACCAACTTGTTCTTGGACCTACCGCCACGTAGGCGTAAATTAAAACAATATATATTTATCTTTACTACAGCTTCTGCCCATGAAGCCTAGAGAAGGATGAGGTTGCAGACCTTCAGAAAGATTGTGGGAATGCTGCGAATCCTAAATCTGGTGAGAAGACACCCCTGCACCGTGCTGGAGTATCTTCTCAAGTAGTTTAGATTGTCCACTTTTCCTTTATCTTGCTGGAAGGCTCCTGATATCACTCTCTCACCAAGGTGCTGCAGGCAAAAGCCAGGTGGTACATTTGATTTTATTTTTCTGCTTTGGTGTTCGTGTGTTCCTTTAAAAGAAATTGTAAAGCCGGAAGGTTTTTTTTATCTTAATGCATTCTATGCCTTAGGATAAAAGACCTTTTGGGTGTAGCGACCTCCCTCCTCCCCCCCCCCCCCCCCCTAATATTTACCTGAGCCCCATCTCTCTCCAGCGATGTCCACGAGTCCCTCGCTTGTCTGGGACTCTCTCCCCTGAGAGACAGCCGCACTGTCATTGGCTCCCGCGGCTGTCAGTCAAAGTCGGTTAGCTAATCAGGAGATAGAGGGATCGGGGCCGAACAGTAGCTCGGCTCAGGTGCCCACTTAGCAAGCTCACTCGATAGGAGGGAGGGGCCAGGAGCAGCGGAGAAAGACCTGAGAAGAGGAGGATCCAGGCTGCCCTGTGCAAAATAAACTGCACAGAGGAGTTTGTTATTTAAAAGAAAAACGAGACTTTATAATCACTTTAATACCACGAGGGTGTTGGTGGAGGAGGGAGTCCTAATAAGTGGACTTTGATGCAAGCTTCACTTTTAATCGTATTCATTTTATCATAATCTGTGTTGCTATAATGTTGCTATGCTAACTATAAACAAGTTAAGTGCCAACATTTTTCGAGATTAAAATTAGAGGAAACTTTGTTAGTTTAGCCTGTAATAAAAGCATCAACAGGCCAGATGTTGGCAAGATGTTTGATAGCGGTTTTATTACCTTTTCTCCGTTGCATTGGTATTTGAACAGGAAACTGAAGTCAGTGGGAACAGGCAAGCTATTGTGTTTATTGCACCCTGGGACACCTATTTAAAATACAAACTTCTTCCACTTCACTGAACGGAAGATTCATTGTGGGGAGGAGGTTTATACAATGTCATAGTTATGAGAGCAAGAAGAAGTGTCCTGCCTGTTGTAATATGGACTAGAATAGCAATATCATAATGTATGTATTCCATAACTGTGCCATAAGTAAAAAAAAAAAAATCAGACAAATTCAATTCAGACCTATGTGTTTGAGTGTTTTCCCCAGTTATCTTGGTAGAAAATATAAAATTGTAATTAAAGTAAAGCTGGCCATACATGAATCCATCGATCATCGATGATAACTTGGCAATTGTCTGTGTAATGCATTCCTTGTTACGTTAAATAATGCAGAGACCTTGTCTTGCTTATTGCTTTAAAGTGGAGTTCCGGCCACAAAATCGACATAACTGATTTTGTGGCCATCCGCTTGCTTTTCCCCACCTGAAACAGAATTGGATAGTTAGGATATATTTTTTTTTTTTTTTTACTTGTTATTGCAGAACGAAATACTCACCTGTCTTCCACTTCCTCCCTCGGCGGCCACGGCCCGCGGGTCACTTCTGGTTTGCAATGATTCCTGGGAGCTGAACGTCATCCCTCCCAGGAATCAATGCGCCTTCACCGGCCCCGCTCGTCACTTCCAGTGCGACACCGCATTCCTTGCAAAACAGCTTCTGGGCATGCCCAGAAGCTGTGGAGGAATGCGGCGCCGCATCAGAAGTGACGAGAGGGGCCGGTGAAGACGCGGAAGTGGACGCAGAAGAGGATTGCGCTGGCTTCAGCTGCCCAGAACAGAGATGGCAACGCTGGAGAAGAAATTTTAAAAGTAAGTATTTCTTCTTGCAGGTAAGTGCGAACCGGGACAGATCAGAGGCTATCCATTGTGGAATGTGCTAGCCCTGACTGTCCCGGGGGTATGTTTGTTAAAAAATGACTTCTGTGCCCGGAACTCCGCTTTAATTGAATATGAACAACATAGATGCAGATCTAAAGTCAGCCATACTATGGATCAAAATTCAGTAGGGACTGGCCGAATTTTAATCCATGTATGGGCACTATGGCTGAGCAGAATTCGGACTATTGAGCGATATATGCTTCTGGATCAGCATCCTCAATAACTGAAAATGTATATCCAGGAAGCTATAAACATACCCCCGGGACAGTCAGGGCTAGTAAATTGCACAATGGCTAGCCTCTTATTACAAAGGAAAAGGGATTTACCTCATGCATAGTTGAAATGATTTTAACATATTCAGTCCTCCTTGTTTCATTTGCAGTTAAAAAAATAATAATAATTAAAAAGCAAGTTTAGTTGTTTACTGAATAAGCTGTACTTTTATTTCAAACGTAGTAACTTTCAATTTGTAAAACTACTCCAAATATAATTTTTTTCTGTGAAAAACGTATATTTTATTTAGTTTTTTTCCTTCATGGCTTCAAAAAGAAACATGTCAGATGTAATTTTTTTTTTTTTTAACCTCTCCCTGAAATTTTGGTTGTGTATAGTGCATGTGTAGCCCAATTCTTCTTCTTTTTTTTTTTTTTTTTCTTTTTTTGATGAGTACATTGGGCTTAAAACCCTTTCAGTTTTTTTTTTTCTTGCTGTCTGTGACCCATTGGAAAGATTTCCCTTCACTTCCTTTCCCAGAGATGCAACAGTAAGTGAGAGGAGAGCTCTACAAAAATAGGGGAAATCTCCTCCTAGCCAGTTGTCATTGGAACCGATTTTCTCATTCAAATGTTTGCCTTTGCCTATTATTCTGAAAACCACTCTAAAATTTTGGATTTCCTATCCACTTTCTATCTAGGTAACAATACACCTCCAGACAATTACAGTTGTAAATCTCCTCAGCAGGAGCACAGAGGGCAATAAAAACTGGTGTGAGGTACAAATCCTTCCCTACTCATAAGATAAAAAAAAAACAATGTTTTGGCTATACATGCACTGTGACCTCCCCAGGGCAGCTATGGCTGCATCGCTGTTTCTCATAGTACAGATTTGACCCCCATACCTTTTTATTGCACTTTTTGTTTACATGTACCAATCATTTATTTTTTGCCAGAAAATTTCTTAGAACACTTAAACATTATATATTTTTAATAAGCAGAGGCCCTGGAGAATAAATTAGTGGATTTTGCATTTTTTTTATGTGTCACAGTATTTGCGCATTGTTTTTTCAAATACAATTCTTTTGAAGAAAATTAACGTTTTTATATTTTAATGCAAAAAAAAAAAACCCACAATACATAACCCAATTGTTTTTGTAAAATATAGAAGATGACGTTACACCAAGTAAATGGATACCAAACATGTAATGCTTTTAAAATTAAAATTACTTGTGCAACCGCACCAATCGACGTAAGTTGTATTATCCGTAGGCGATGCTATAACAAAATTTTACAGGTTACCATTTTAGATTTACACAGGAGGTCTGGTGCTAGATAATACTGCCCATGATTTAAAGTTCTTGGCGATACCTCACATGTGTAGGATGATCACTGTGTGCGTGCGGGACTGACGCGTGTTCACTTTGGGATGGGGGGCACTTTACTTTTCTTATTCATTTTTACACGGCTTTAATTTTTTTATTTATTTTTTTCTAGATCACTTATTGCTGTCACAAGGAATGTAAACATCCCTTATGACAGCATTCGGCATTTGACAGGTACTCTTTGTGGAGAGATCTGGGGTCTATAAGACCCTTAAAAGCATTTGATCACATCAAGACTTTTTTTAAAAAAATGGTGCCGTTTACATTCGGGTAAACCGTAAGTAATGTCAGAAAATAGTCAAGGACTATGCAGCACTTGCTAATATCCTAGTGCGATATATAAGTGGAATGTGTAAAATAAATTACTTTTAAGTTAATTATTTGTATATATAAATATAGATAAAAATCAATGTAATCAGAAACGCATAAGTGTCCATTCGCACTACTGCGACTTGTCAGCCTGACAAGTCGCGGTCCATGCAGTGCTACAGGACCCGTTCTAATAGGAGCAACACAAGTCGCTCCGACTTAGAAAAAGGGTCCTGTACTACTTCGGGGTGACCTCGGAGCAAGTTGCGCCGAAGTCGCGGTGCACGCAACTTCACAGGTCGCCCCCGAAGTTGTGCCGCTTCAGTGTGAATGCGGTCTAAATGGTAAAATAGTAAATAAATAACTTATAATAGTGGCAAATAATATAGTATGACAAATGGTGCAAATTATCGTGCAGAATAAAAGTCCAACAGGTAAAACAGTCTTTGCCAGGATCTAAATCAAAGTGCAGGTGCTTCGTGCTCAATATTCCAACAGTTTGTGACTTTGGTGGTGTGGGTTCCTTTTTCCAGTGACGTATGGTAAAAGTGGATCACTTACCAGAGGTAGTGGGTCTTATGTGCTGTTTAGCACTAAGACCAGACATGCTTGTGGGCCTTCCAGGCCAGTAGTAAAAGGCTCCCTGTGTCGCTCATAATGGGGGTGCAGACTAGATTCCTACTCACCTGGTTCCACTCCTCTGGGTTTAGGGGCCAGGGTTATGCAAAAAATAAATGCTCCAAATGGTGTAGAAGGTTTTAAAATTTTATTTCCCACATAGGGCAATCATTCAAAGAAAAACGGCTCCAAAGTTACAAAACCTCTGACATGCAGAGTGGCGAGCGGAGTATTCCGGCTTGCGTTCCACTGCGCGGTTGCATCTTGCCGTGTGTTCCAAGAACTGACGTGTTTCGTCACTTCCTGAGAGCGGCTTCCACACAGAGCAGAGATGGAGCTGTCATCTGCCTGCTCAGCAGGGATCGGCATATCGATCCCCCGCTGACCAGAGAACGGACTGCACCGTGTGAATGGACCCTAAAGCTGGATACACACTATACAACTTTTGTTGATCGATTTCCATTAGATTTACCTTCAACTATATAGTGCAAGGGCCTGCCTGATTGCATACAAATTGAAAGTGTTTAGGTTTGACCTCATATTATATGGTTTTGGTAAGTCTGAAAGAAAAAATCTAAAGAAAATTGTATAGTGTGTATGGCCCATTACTCTATGCAAAATTAAAACTTGAACTTTGTTTATTTTAAATTCTTTAAATGTAAATAAAATAAACATTTGTAAATTTGAAAGGATCAGTGGGGAGGGACAGTAGGTAAGGGAACATGTAGGGGGTGAAGCATTAAAGCGATATTAAACCCAACAATAAAATGTCTCATCTGAAAGTTAACACAAATCGAGGAGCCCTGTCAAAAGGGCCTCCACACCCACTAGTGCTGAATGTTCTTCCATGTCTGAACATAGCCCTAAGGTCATACAGATGTCAACAATTCGAAAGAAAAGCACTGCGTATGGGCATTCCTTCTCTTCACCATGTTGTCATTGCTGTAAGTGGTGGTGCAGGCACTGACGCAGCGTCTCTTCATCCCAGAATAGATCAGATTACTGACCTGTTGACAACATGAGCATTTTCAAAAGAAAACATTTTTTACTTCTGAGTAATATTTCAGCTTTTTTTCTTTTTATTTTTTGGAAAAAGTTTAGAATTTCTGTCTGCTTCTAGCTTTCATTTTCAGAGCGAAACTGAACAAGCTGAAGATGGAAGGTGATTGCTTGTCATGTACTGCGGCTCCACATTCTGGCTACGCCAGCCTCCATTGTATGTCTCTTCAATGAGAAACCTGGCAGTTTGCACTTTTAACCACTTCTGTACCGGATGGATTTGCCCCCTTAATGACCAGGCCCTATTTCGCTATTCAGCACTGCGTTACTTTAATGGACAATTGCGCTGTCGTGCGACGCTGTACCCAAACAAAATGTATGTCCTTTTTTCCCCACAAATAGAGCTTTCCTTTGGTGGTATTTGATCACCTGTGCGATATTAATTTTTTTTTTTGCGTTCTAAACAAAAAAAAAAGAGCAACAATTTTGAAAAGAAAACAAACAATATTTCTCTTAAGCTCATTGACAGACGTAGTCCTCCTTGATTAATATCAACTCGGGTTATACTGCCCTCTACAGGAGTAGGACTAGACAGGAAAGCAAACGTTCTGGCCACACCCTAGGGGCAGTCCCAGAGGGTATATCCTCTCACTTCCTGCTACAGCAAATCAGTTTTTTTCTGTCTAGTTAGGAGTAAGAACCTAGATTCCTTGCTAGGATCTTCGGTCCTGGCAAGATTTTTTTTTTAGAAATACTTTTTTAGACAGCTTTTTTTCTCCAGTGTTCCTGTGAGATCTTCAAGCAAGTACGCTGAAACTGGGCGACGGGCTGGATGTTGAGATCCAGTGGTCACCCCAGTTCAGCCTACGAGCGCGTGCAGGCCATAGCTCTGCGCTGGGTCAGCCGCGACATAGTCCCACTGGACGGGGACTGACCCTGCGAGTTAAACGTCTCGCCTGGACGCCAATGACCAACAGAGTCACGGCGTCCGTATTGGTCGACAGCCCCCCCCCCCCACCCCGGTGGAGAGGGGTTCTGTCAGGAGTTGGCGCCCGCCTGGTTCCGGTATGGTGAGTAGAATGTTCCCCCTCTCCCCCTGTCGGGTTTGTTGGTGGACGTGGGCCCCTCTCTGGGATGGTCGGACACTCGGTTTTCTGGGTCTCCCCTCTATCCTATAAACAGGTCACAGATCCCCCAATTTGAGTGTGATTTTTGTGAATAGAAACCAGGAGGCTTGGTTTGGGAGCTGACTATCTAAAAGTCACTATATGACTGTAAGGGTGACTGAAGTCAGTGGCAGACTACTAAGAGGCATTACTATTGAGGTATAGAGGTATCCTACCTGTCTAGTGTGTACACAGGCCGATGCCTATGCCTGAGTTACTGAAGCCACAGATCGCCATCCCTCCAGAAAGCCGGTCACTTCCACAGGCCACACAGCCTCCCGCAGGCCGAGGCCACCTCCCGCAGGCCGAGGCACTTCCGCAGGCCGCACAGGCCGAATGCACACATCCCGCAGGCCGCTGCTAGCTTGCAAGCCGCCGCTATCCTACACAGGCCGCCGCCATTTTCCTGCAGATCGCACGAGGCCGCCATATTGGCGTAGCCTCGTGTCTCCAGCATGGGGGCGGCCATGTTTGAGGTGACCAAACACCTCGTGGAGTAATTGGGAGGCGCCTGAAGGAGTGTAAAGGGGCGGAGCCGCCTCCTTGGCCCAGGGAAAGCAAGCCAAAGACTTCCTGTCTGTAACAGACAGTGCTGGAAGCAGTTTGATAAGAAACTTCTGTGCATCAGGTGAGCTTTGGGGTCTCTTTCTCTTTCTGAGGGGTCCAAGCAGGTAGACTGAGGGGCGCTACTGCGCTGGGGGACTAAGTTAAAAAAAAAAAAAATGTTTTTTTCTTGCAATTAATTTTTTTGTGTTTGCTGGCAAGTGTCTTGTTACATGAACCCTGCCACTCATGTATCCCCACCTGATCCCCTCGGGGTGGCCGCAGGACCCTCCAGTACCCCACTTGATGATGCATTATCAGCAGCTTTGGAGTCTTTTGTATCCCGGGTGGAGGTAGCCTGTCAGGGACGGGGGTCAAGAAGAGCGACCCCCGCCTACCCCTATGTCATCTGATACTTCAGATACGGATTCTGAGCTTGTCATTGCCGGGAAACCTTAAATCTTGAGGTTACACCGGCAGAGGTAGCTGAGACTCATATTCCTTTTTTGGTACTAGCAAGCCTACCAAAATGGTGAAGGGTTTCCCTTGCCCAAATGGGGTCTTCCATAAACGAGCCCCTGCTATTTCCAAACGCATTGCTAGGCGCTATCATTTTGAGGAATCCCTCATTACAAAGATGGACGGTACCACCAATAGTGGACTCACCGATTTCCAGACTAAATAAAGCCACTGTTATCTCGTTGGATTGACAGAATGGGCCCCACCCATCTTTAGGGTGGGGGGACGTCTTCACCGGTTTCCGGATCCAGGGCTTTCCAGAATCCCGGATAAAGGGGTTCGCAAGGTCATATGGTCGGGATACAAGATCGAGTTTCGATCACTTCCACCGGTGCGATTCTTCCCTTCCAATATTCGACATCCCCGGGTCGCTTAAAAAGCTTTGTGGGGAACAGCTTGATGCAACAAGCAGTGGTAGTTCCCATTCCTTGGAGGAGTTCTAGTCGAACCTGTTCACAATGCCCAGGAAAAAGGGCTAGGTGCGTCCAATTCTGGTCTTGAAGAGATGGGAGTCCATCCATACAGTGGTGGCCTCCCTGCATCAGGGGGATTTCCTGGCGTCCATAGACATTTAGGATGCCTATCTTCATATCCCCATCTTCGCAGGACATCAGCGTTTTCTTTGCTTTTCCCAAAGATCATCCCTGGTTCCCACCAGGAGACTGAACTATCTGGGCCTAATTTTGGATACATCCTTGGCAAGAGTGTTTCTCCAGGCGGAGAAACTCCAGAAGATTCAGTCAATGATTCGGATGTTGCTGTCCGTCAACTGGCTGGGATTGATGGTCGCCTCCTTAGAGGCAGTACCGTTTGCCCAGTCTCATACCCGAATTCTCCAAAGAGGAGATTCTTCTCATATGGAATCGGAATCCCGATTCCCTGGACAATCGGATCTGATTGAGCGAGCAGACCAGGATAGCTCTGGTCTGGTGGCTTCGGTCTCCGATGCTCAGCCAGGGGAAGTCATTTCTTCTGATAAATTCCAGGTTACCGATAAAGGTGTTGGAACTGAGAGCGATCAGACTTTGTCTGATTTACTGGACCGAGCAGCTCCAGGGAAGTCCGGTTCGGATCCAATCGGACTATGCCACGGTCATGACTTATGTCAATCACCAAGGGGCACCAAGAGTGCCCTGGCGGCCATAGAAATGGCCAACATTCTTTATTGGGGGAACAGTTGTTCCAATTCTCTCCGCGATATTTATCACGGGGGTGGACAGGCAGATTATTTCAGCCGTCAGATTCTGGATCAAGAGGAATAGTCTCTTCATCCAGAGGTATTTCACCAGCTGTCCCTTCATTGGGGCACCCCGGATATGGATCTGTTGGCAGGTTGGCTCAACAGGGCTCGCGCCCGCGATCCTCTAGCGGACGCAGCAGATGCGCTGAGCGCCCCGTAGGGGCAGTATCAGCTACTGTATGTCTTCCCCCCCCCCCCCCTCTCAAGTTACTGCTGAGATTTCTCCGCAGGATAGAGGTGGAGGGAACTCCCAGTTATCCTGGTAATTCCGGGCTGGCCTCGTCAAGCCGGGTACGCCGACTTGGGCAGGCTAGTCGCAGACGCTCCTTGGAGACTTCTTCTCAGGGAGGATCTGCGGTCTCAAGGACTGATCTTCCATTGTGCTTTACAGTCGCTGGTTTTAATGGCCTGCCCATTGAGACCCAGGTACTGAAGGACAGGGGATTGTCAACTTCAGTTATTCCTACTCTAATTAAAGCAAGGAAAGCGACTTCTAGCAAAGTCTATTATCGCACATGGAAGACTTATATTGCGTGGTGTGAATCGTTGGGATTTCCCCCACGTACCTATTTGGTGACCCGAATTTTGGCTTTTCTGCAAAAGGGGGTTGAGCAGAAACTATCCTTGAGCACTATCAAGGGTCAGGTTTTCAGCGTTAGCAATCTTCTTTCAGAAGCCGCTGGCTACTCATTCCTTGGTGCGGAATTTCATCCAGGGGGTGCGGCACTTGGCTCCGCCAGTGTGCGCGCGCCCTTACCGCCCTGGGATCTTAATTTAGTTTTGTCGGTTCTGCAGAAACCTCCCTTTTAAATATCAGGGAGATACCCTTGCTTACATTATCCCAGAAGGTGGCCTTCTTGGTGGCTATCACTTCTGCACGCAGGGTGTCAGAACTGGCTGCATTATCATGCCATTCCCCATATCTTGTGGTTCATAGGGATAAGGTAGTTCTTCATCCGAAGCCATCCTTTCTTCCTAAGGTGGTTTCAGACTTTCATCTGAATGAAGATATTGTGCTACCTTCCTTGTGTCCTCAGCCCAATCATCCTCGGAAATATGCGTTGCATTCCTTGGATGTGGTTCGGGCAATCAGGGTATACCTGAAGGCTACGGAATCGTTCCGTAAGACGGATTCACTTTTTGTGATCACGGATGGCCCCAGAAAGGGGTTGCCTGCATCTGCCGCGACTATCTCCAAATGGATCAGACAGACGGTGGTACAGGCTTATTCGATTAGGGGTCGGAATCCTCCGTTCCCTCCGCACTCCAGCGCTCAGTACTTCCTGGGCCTACCGCCATCGGGCGTCAGTGGTCCAGGTGTGCAAGGCGGCTACCTGGTCGTCGGTTCATACCTTTACAAAATTTTATAAAGTTGATGTGATGGCATCGGCAGATGCCTCATTTGGCCGCAAGGTTTTGCAGGCCGCAATTTGAGGAGACCGGTGGTCTACCTCGAGGGTTTTTTTCCGTTGGAATTTCAGTTGAGTCTCATCGTGTGATTGATGAGCCTTTAAAACTTCTAGTTGGCACCGGTTGGGCCTTCTAGATTGGATTTTGATTTCCATTATCCCACCCCTCATTTGTGGCACTGCTTTGGGACGACCCGAGTTGATATTAATCAAGGAGGACTACGTCTGTCAATGAGCGACAGAGAAAAATGGATTTTTGTAAAATCTTACCGTAAAATCCTTTTCTCTTAAGCTCATTGACAGACGTAGTACCCTCCCCTCTGTTTTTGAGTTGGGTTGGGTTAAATTCTCTAAACACTGCTTTGTGACATAACTGATTTGCTGTAGCAGGAAGTGAGAGGATATACCCTCTGGGACTGCCCCTAGGGTGTGGCCAGAACGTTTTCTTTCCTGTCTAGTCCTACTCCTGTAGAGGGCAGTATAACCCGAGTTGATATTAATCAAGGAGGACTACGTCTGTCAATGAGCTTAAGAGAAAAGGATTTTACGGTAAGATTTTACAAAAATCCATTTTTTTCACTTTCTGCTATATAACATTCCAAAAAAAAAAAAATTTTAAAATCTAAATTTTTTTAACATTTTAGGTCAATATGTTTTCTGCTACATATTTTTGGAAAGAAAAATCGTATTTTGATTGGTTTGCGCAAAAGTTATCGCGTCTATTAACTACAGGAAAGATTTATGTCTTCTTTTTTTGTCCGGGATTGTGACATTGCGGCGGACAAATCAGACCCCTAACTGACATTTTTTACACTTTTGGGGGTACCAGTGACATTACTACAGTAATCAGTGCTAAAAAATATTTACTGTATCAAA
Organism: Pelophylax lessonae; assembly: GCF_965119305.1. Classification (NCBI taxonomy): domain Eukaryota; kingdom Metazoa; phylum Chordata; class Amphibia; order Anura; family Ranidae; genus Pelophylax; species Pelophylax lessonae. Next base: position 90,379,918 of record NC_138777.1, on the reverse strand, counting down.
CTCAAAACACAGCGCAAAAAAAAAAAAATTAAAATAAATATAAAGGTGTTTGAAGTAAAATAATATATGTGTATATATACTTTCACCAAATATATATCAATTAGAACAGTGACTAATAAGCAATGATGTGCAACACGTGTGCAAACCAAAAAATGTGTACCATAACAATTGAAATCAGTGAATCCAGTGTAACAAATAATAAATTATTAAATTAGTGACCAAACTGTGTCATAAAATACGAAATAAGTTAAAAAGGCAAATGTCCAGTGACACGATGTCCAAAAAGCCCAAAATTGAAGAAACATCAAAAGTGTCCAGTGAAAACATAAACGGCATGCTCTGTGCTTTCTTCAGAAAAGGTTTTTATTCCGTGGAAAAACAGTGGACGTGCACCCCCAATAGATAACACAATTACCAGACTATATGGACCCCTTAGCTGTATAGCATGTGGGTTTTTCAGATTTTTACGCCTGGTAGTGATAAGACGCTTATATCCTGGTACGGTGTGGACACTTGTATATTCTCCCTCAGTGGTAGGTGGACTTTATTGCGGTTATAGGTGTCCCCAGTGGACATCAATCGGGCAGATAAAAGAAAAAAATCTCCATAGTGTAATCCTGTATATGGCTTTCATTATAAATGAAGAGGAACACTTGCATAATATAAAGTACATTCGCTCGTAGTATAGGGTGGCGTGGAGGCGTCCGGGTCTCGTGGGAACGTTAAAGGGTGCGCACTTCCTTGTTTGCTTTCCAACCCGATCTTGGAAGTGACGTATTGGAAGATGCCATCAGCCGGAAATTGAGTTGACATGTTTCGCCCCTCCCAGTGGGCGTTATCAGACATATATATGTCACTTCTTTCTGGGCAGAGAGAGACCGAACATCCAAAGAACAGCAGCTTTTCTGTGCTGAACGGCATTTGGAAGTTGCTGTATTCTGTATAGTGGAGAAGAACACAGGGTGAAGGACATGGGACTTCTCTACTGAACAGCATTCTGCAGTTGCTATTTTATGTGGAGTGGAGAATAGCATATAGGGGTTGAACACCAAAAAGATTCAGTCAAGCAAATATGTACTGCAAGTAGAAAAGTCTGATGCATTCCCCAAACCGGTCGGTGTCCTTCAGGGCAACATCCAGGACCAGATTGTTCAGCAGTGGTGGGAGGGGAGGCAGTGAATTGGATGGGATTACTTTATTGACCATGCCCAAGTAACGCCCAGCCAGGAAACAAACATTCTGGGACATGTAGTTTCCTGGGGCGGAGGAGGGAGAAGGGGAAATTACATGTAGCATTAAATTCTGCCTGCCCACCTACAATGGGGAGATAACAGACATCACAGGTACCTATACATCTGGATTTTCTCAGACTTTGGAACTTGAATGAATACAAAAGGTTCACATTTAGTATTAAGATAAGCTGGCCACAGATAGATAGAAATCAGCCACTTTAGCAGGGACCAAATTTTGATTGTGCAGCTGTCCCTATTTGATACTCTATTGTTAGATCCACTTCTGCCAAACTGACAGGTTGCAATAATCCTTTTGCTCAGCACTGTCCTGCTGTCAGAATAGAGTGCTGAGGGGGAATTCCTCTATCCACCACACTGGTGTGGATGGAGGAATCGTTTTTTGTTTTGTTTAGCCTAACGGCTGAATGAAAAAAACTTTCTATCTCTACCCAGCTATAGGAATGGGTTTTTCTTCTTCAAATTTGAGCCGCTGTCTTCTGCATGTAAATTCTCCTCAGAGCTGCATGCAGGCCGCCCATAGAAGTGAATGCACAGGCAGCGGCTGCACACACGATCACATGTCAGATTTTGGGTCTCATTGGATCCATGCACCCCCTTCTGCCTGCATGTCAAAATTTGACGTGATTGTGTCCGTGCAGCTGCTGTGTGGTGTTCCACTTCTATGGGCTGCCTCTAGACAGGTCCAAGGTGGATGGAAGTACACACAGACAGAGGCTCAGGGTCTGAATGACTGTCTAAAATAATCCCTTATGTTTTCCATTAACAAAAATTGGGCGAGGCAGATAGTTTGTTTTTTTTTTTTTATAACACATGTCCTGCAGATTTTAATTATGCATAATTTAGAGCCTCAGTAGAATCATAAGACTACTACAGTGGGATCATAAGGATACGACTTGCAGTGAATTTGCTAGCAGGGTTTCTGTTTATAAATAGGGACTGTTTTTTGTTTGCAGCCTTTTAAGGGAAACTGAATTTGACCATCAACCTCTGGCACTCTTCTCATCCCATAGGATTACACAAGTTACATTTAAAAAGAAAAAAAAACTGCAGATAAGTTGAAGGAATGCTCTCCAATTGGAGAGACTGGGAAGGCCTCTTTCATTTAACATGCTTTTTTTCTGTTAATTTTGTCAAGGTTGAAAGTCCAAGTGTTCTTCTTTGGGTAAGAAGTGGGAAGTTCTGCAAATAATGTAAGCCTAAATTCATTGTGAAATGCATCTCAGGCCTACTTCTCGTGACAAATTGGTGCCACTTACCTGTGCAAATTCAGCAAACTGCAACATGGAAATGATTCAAACAAATCTAAAGATTGTAATGCAGGTTTCATGACATTGCTCTTTTTTTTTTTTTTTGCTATTTTTATTCAAGTGGAATTTTACCCATAACAGTTTGATAACAATGAATTCATGTACTTTAACAAAAGAACATACTGTACATTCCACATTTAATAATTATGATACCAAAATTAGTGTGTCCTATAAACTGCCTCCAGCATTGTTCCGGTTTCATCTTGGACGCTGCCATTTTCTTGAAGCCCAGAGCAGTCACTTTCTTACTGAGAACTTTCCCCCTCTCTTTGGACTCAAAAACGATATGTCACTTTCTTAAAATATGTACATTTCTGAACTAGTAGATTAAAGTTTGAGAGTAAGAATGAAAGAAGCTTTAGGTCTTTTTCCACAGGGTCGGGTAGCTGCGGCCGCAGGATTCCTGCTGCATGAATCAGTGGATTCTTTCTGCTGGAATAACTGGGTTATGTGATCAGCAGCTGTTCACATGTAGCCACACAGAAGAGTTAGCTGCAGTTAGGGACAGATGTCCAAGCCTGGACGTAGTTGACATCTCTCTGCTTTGCGTGCGGCTACATGCAAATAGCGGCCACTGTCAGACCGCCATTAGTTTATATGGGATAAGCAGCCACTGCTTATTGCATAACCCGGTCATTCCAGCAGCATGAATCAGCCGATTCTTGCTGCAGAAATCCAGCAGCCACAGGAGCCTCTAAGATTGCTGAAGCTCACAGGCTGCCCATAATAGAGAAAGGCAGGCCAAAGATGATAAACAGAAACCACTGCGCTAATCTAACCAAATTGCATATGTGAAGCAGCGACTTCAAGTGTGACTACCACCCCAAGGAACAATAATAAATAAATACAAGTCACGCTACCGCTAAAAGATGATGCAATTTTTTTTTTCCCCCATGGGTTGCAGGCAAGGAAGTCGCTTGATTCCCCCAACAGTCAGTGTTGATGAAGGAATCCCTCCCGCATGTAAAAATCCAACATGTTGGTTGTACCCACGATAGATCGACTTAAGTACAATCAGCCTGCCCATAGATGGTTTGAATCTCTAGATTCAACCCTTCTAAAGCTGGCTAAAGAGGAGATCAGGGAGATGAGACACCATCCTTGTAAGATTTAGCCCTGGTGCGATTTTGTCATGCGATTTGACGATTCAAAAAAAATGCTTGCAGTGGAACCAGTCAAATCATTGCGACTCAAGTCACAGAAACTTTATAAAAGGTTCTTGTAAACAGCAAATGGTCCCAAGCGCTTGTCTCTCTGGAAATCCACACTGTATACTGAATCGCATGCAGCTGTCAGAATTCAGTACAAAATAACCATCCAACACGCAACCAGTGGAGACAGTACTATCCGAATATGGGTGATGTAAATAAAGCCTCCAAATGGAAAAGAGCCATTGAAAAGTCTGAAAGTATTTATTGAACAAGCCGTGGTTCAACACTATTGTGAACCTGGGCTAACAATTTTGTCTCCCTGGCAGCAGAGTTTGCCTTGCTTTTCTCCCTCCCTAACCTACATTCCCTTTGCATAGTCTGTGTCATTCCTGTTGCTTTCTTCCCCCTTCAGCAGCTGTAAATCTAAGGCTCCATGCACACTATTGTTTTTTTAAAGCTCAAAATACGCTGGATGAAAAATGCTGATGGTATTTTTGTGCCAGCTTCTAGTAGCATTTTAGTAGCTTTTAGGAGCATTCGCATTTTTGCAGTATATGAAGGGGAAAAAAAGCTTTTAGGAGCATTCAGCGGTTTTTGTTTTTTTGCTGGAAAATTGCTCCAGGGAACTCTACAAAAACATTTTTTTTTTTTTTTTGCTTCTCGACGCTGAAGCTCAAAAAATGCTAATAGTCTAAGGTCGTGTGCATTGACACATAGAATCACACGATTTAGCTTCTAGGAGCAGAAAAAAAAAATGCTAACAGCTTCTCGGAGCATGGAGCCCTAATATTGTAATAGTGTCAGCTGTCAGTCTTTAGCCACAGTGCTGAAAATAGAGAGCAACTGAGCATGTGCAGAGCAGGGTGAGGCAGTGTATTACTGGATATTAAACAGTACAGGCCCCTATTTGTAATTTTTTACATAGCTATATCTGCAAAAAGGGGCCAACCTGAAGTGATCCAGCAGGACCTGATTTTTTTTTCCACTTTAATCATTGCAATTTCATATATTGAGTATTTTATACAATTACCCAAAATGAATAAAATAGGTCAATCTCCATCAGTAGCTAGAATTGTACTGGAAATAATTATTTCATATACAGAAAAGTTTTGGGAGTTGGCAGATTGCCCCGCCCCCGCTCACCCACTCCCAGCCACTCCGCAGTACACAGTGAAAAGTGAAAGTTGCATACCTAACGGAGTGGATCATCATTGACTTGGCTAAAGGCAACATCAGGAAAAGTGATCTTAGGTTTCAAAAATATCCACCCTTGAAATTTCACCCTCCTTTATGGATATATCGTGTCATCCCACGCTAGTCACTGTGTTAATAAGTTTCGCTGGTGCAGCCGGGATCACATATTCCTTTTTGTACATACTGGCTTTCTTTATGGTTACATAAGGATTTATACGTTTTGAACACTCTGATTTTTTAGAATATAGGCTGCTCATAGTCTAAAGCTGGCCATTTTCAACCAGCAGGTTGAACAGATTCCTCCATCCACAAAAAGAGGCTGAGATCCATCTATGGACGACTTTAAAAGGGTTGAAAACCTCAGACCATGGAATATGAACAGAACATATCCCTCTTTTTTATATGGTTTACAACCACTTTACTAGTTGATTAGTCACGTTTATTTATTTTACACAAACTTAAATAGTGTTGCGTGAAGACTATCCTAAAATAAAGCAATGCCATAAAATCTGTGAGTTCCTTGGCTATTTTTGCAAAAGATCTTATTTCGTGTTTGTTATAGTCATAGGGCAGTTTGAGGGTCATAATTTTTATATTCATATACCCTGTACCTGAAAGCATTGCTTTATATTACCTAGCATAATCATGTAATCCTCAATATTTGATTTCTTGGGAGGATAATTAATTTGTGTTTATAGAACAAGCATTTAAACCACACACAACAGAGGTGTTTGCCACCAATCAGATGCGACTAACTATTCAAACTTGCTTTCACCGCACAACCTGTGTTCATGCATTTCAAAACACCAATTAAAGTAGAACTAAAGACAAAACTTGCGAAGGTTTATAACTCGACAGGTTTTTTTTTCCCGGTCTGTTTCCCTTTGGATTCCTCTTCACTTCCTGTCCCATAGGCAAAACAGGGAGTGAAAGGAAATCCCTCCAAATGAGGGAATCCACAGGGTGTCACGAGAAGTGTCCCCAATTTTAGATTTCTCTTCCTTTCCTGTTTTGGTGAAAACCCAAAATTCTTTTGCTTTCCCTCTTGGTAATGTAATAGTGGTTATATCATCTAATAGTACCCAATTTTGGATTCGACTTCTTTTTTCAGCACATCCCACAGATGCTCAATTGAATAGAGATTTGGAGATTTTAGAGGCCAAGTCAGCACCTCACTTGTGTCTCTCAAACCATTCTAGAATTCATCAGACCAGGCCACCTTCTTTCATTGCTCGGTGGTCCAGTTCTGATGGTCACATGCCCATTGTAGATTCTTTTGGCTGTAGACACAGGTCAGTATGGGCACTCTGGCCAGTGTGCGGCTGCACAGCCCCATACACTAAATGTACTGTGTGTCCTGACACCTTTCTATCGGAACCAGCATTACCATTTTCAGCAATCCTGAGCTGCAGTAGCTCTTCTATTGGATCAGACTACACAAGCCAGACTTCGATATTCACATGCGTCAGTGAGCCTTGGCCGCCCATGACCCTGTTGTCAGTTAACCAGTTTCACCACACGTGCGGCAGTTTTGTTGCTCCATCCCAGTCATCTAGCCATTACAATCTGGCCCTTGACAAAGCTTCTCAAATCCTTGCGCGTGACCATTTTTTTTCCTGCTTTAAACATAAACTTCAGGGAGAATGTGTTCACTTGGTGCCCAATATATCCCACCCACTTTCGGATGCCATTGTCATGAGCTAATCAAGGTTATTCACTTTACCTGTCAGTGGTCCTAATGTTATGGCTGATGTGTGTGTGTGTGTATGTGTGTGTGTGTGTGTGTATGTATGTTTGTGTGTATATATATATGTATGTGTATATATATATGTGTGTGTGTGTGTATGTATATATATATGTGTATATATATATATATATATATATATATATCTCTTGCACGTAGCCTGAAAATCTCTTTTCTGTTCTTACAGGCTATGACTTTGCTGCAGTCCTGGAGTGGTTCGCAGAGCGTGTGGATCGAATCATTCTGCTCTTTGATGCCCACAAGCTGGATATATCGGATGAGTTTTCTGAAGTTATCAAAGCACTCAAAAACCATGAAGATAAAATCCGTGTTGTGCTTAACAAGGCAGATCAAATTGAAACCCAGCAGCTTATGAGAGTATATGGAGCCCTCATGTGGTCATTGGGCAAGATCATCAACACTCCAGAGGTGGTGCGTGTGTACATTGGTTCATTCTGGTCCCATCCACTGCTCATACCAGACAATCGTAAACTGTTTGAAGCAGAGGAACAAGACTTGTTCAAGGACATTCAGTCACTGCCAAGGAATGCTGCTCTTCGCAAGCTAAATGACCTAATTAAAAGAGCTAGGCTTGCCAAGGTGAGGAAAGGGTGTAACATCTTATATTTATGTAACAACTCCATAGTCCTTTTTATGTTTTTAGGTATATATTTAATGCTTGAGCAACAGTGAAGGTGTCTTCATAAGATGTGTTTTTTATTTAAAGATTAACTCCATTTTTGTTGAGAAAGAAAAAAAATATTCCCTTCTGGGTAATCCATATATGTTGCAAGCAATTTAACAAAGTTTCCTGCAGATTCCTACCTGCTTCTGCTTTGAAGAAAACTTTTGTTCCACTATGTATTTTTGATACTGGTACTGAATGGCAGTGACTAATATATTTTAATCATCTGGTGCACTTTCGGTGTTCAGATGAGAAAAGTTGTAGTGTCTGCATCCCTTTATTAGTCCTTAGGGAGTATCTCATGGAAAATTACATTTTTGTTGCAGAGGATGTCTAAAACCTTGGGCAGTCCCAGGAGGTATACTCCCTCTCTCTGCTATAGGATGTCAGTTTTATTCTGCCATGTCAGGAGTGAGGACCTAGTTCCTTGCTGGGATCTCTGGTTCTGGCCAAAGTTTTTTTTTTTTTTTTTTTCTAGTTATCTTTTTTTTTTTCTCCGGATTTTTTTCCTGTGAGATCTACAAGCAACTAAACCTGATCTGGGCGATGGGATGGATATATAGATCCAGTGGTCACCCCAGCCAGCCAGCGAGTGTGCGCAGACCCCATCTCTGCGCTAGGTCGGGCGCGACATAGTCCCACTGGATGGGGACTGCCCCTGCGAGTTAAACGTCTCGCTAGGTCGCATACGACCAGGTCTAGGCCCGAGCCTCAGCTCGGATCTTGGCTTTCCTTCAACGGGGAGTTGATCAAAAGTTGGCCTTGAGTACTATCAAGGGTCAGGTTTCGGCCTTGGCAATTTACTTCCAAAGGCCATTAGCCACCCATTCCCTGGTGCGTAACTTTATCCAGGGGGTGCGACACTTGGCACCACCGGTGCGACATTTGTTTCCACCTTGGGACCCTAATTTGGTGCTGTCGGTTCGCCAGAAACCTCCATTTGAAAATATTCGGGAGATTTCCCTGCTTACCTTAGCCCAGAAGGTGGCCGCCTTGGTGGCTATTACTTCTGGGTGCAGGGTGTCCTAACTGGTGGCGTTGTCCTGTCGTTCTCTCTATCTGGTGGTTCACAGGGATTAAGTGGTGCTTCGTCCGGATGCGTCCTTCCTTCCGAAGGTGGTTTCCAGTTTCCACTTAAATGAGGACATTGTGCTACCCTCCTTGTGTCCTAAGCCTAAACATCCTAAGGAATTTGCACTGCACACTTTGGATGTGGTTGGGGCAATCAGGGTGTACTTGGCGACTACTGAGTCATTTCGAAGTCAGATTCGCTCTTTGTACTCATGGATGGACCAAACAAAGGGCTGCCTGCGTCTGCTGCAACGATTTCCAGATGGATCAGACAGACGGTTGTGCAGGCTTATTCAATTAAGGGTCAGGTTCCTCCTTTCCCTGTTAAAGCGGAGTTCCGGCCTATTTAGCAAGTTTAGTGATTCCTGGAGTGCTCGTTATGCGGATCAACAGTTGGGCATTTTCAATTTTTTCAGGGGTCCCTTACCTTTTTTTCAGGGCATTTTTGATTGTACTTCCTCCTCCCCCCCCCCCCCCCCCCCTCTGTGGCCACGGCCACTGACATCACTTCTGTCTTTGCATTGCATCCTGGGAGTGGTTTGTCATCACTCCCAGGAGGCTGGAATCGGGAAGAACTCCCAGAACACTCCCTGGGGAATCAGGAAGAAGGACACAGCAGATTACCCTGCACCTTCAGATCCCCACGACTGAGACAGCATTTTTAAAAGTAAGATTTTTGACTAAAATCCAATACTGTACACCTTGTAAGTATGAGAATAGCAGTTCTGTAAAGGCGATGGATTCGTATTATAGGGGTATTTTTAGTTAAAAAAGGTATTTGAGGCCGGAACTCCGCTTTAAGGCGTATTCTACTCAAGCGCTTAGTGCTTTTTCCCAAGTGCCTTTCGCCATCAGGCATCTGTGGTTCAGGTTTGCAAGGCGGCTACCTGGTCGTCTGTTCATACCTTCACAAAGTTTTCTAAGGTGGCTGTGCTGGCATCTGCAGATGCCTTCTTTGGCCGCAAAGTTTTGCAGGCTGCCGTTTAAGGGTATTTTAGTCTCCCTTGAGGGTGTTTAATGTTTTTTTTTTTTTCCGGTGGGTCTCATCTTGTTGTTCTGCTGAGTCCTATGTTGCCTGGTTGGCTGTGGTTTAGCCTTGGGGAATTTTCTGCTGTTCCCACCCCTCATGTTTTATGACACTGCTTTGGGACGTCCCTACTGTCATGAGGAACAGAGACTGCTTCTGTCAATGAACGATAGAGAAAATTGGATTTTTGTCTTACCATAAAATCCTTTTCTGAGGTTCATTGACAGACGCAGTACCCGTCCCTCTGTTTTGAGTTGGGTTGGTATTTTTCTCTGACACTGCGTTGTTACAAAACTGACATCCTATAGCCGAGAGAGGGAGTATACCTCCTGGGACTGCCCATAGGCATAGTCAGAACTTTTTTTTTCTGCCTAGTGTCCTACTCCTGTAGGGGGCAGTATAACCCTACTGTTATGAAGAACAGAGACTGTGTCCGTCAATGAGCTTCAGAGAAAATAATTTTACGGTAAGACAAAAATCCAATTTTATTTGCTGCATTTTTGCACAAAGATGGAGGTTACCCTATAAATATTAAAGTATATTAACACTCTTACAGTCAAATTATAGGAAACCGCACGGTGTTCCTAGTTAGACACCATACCTAATGATTTAAAAAAATTATAATAAGCTTTCTAGGTGTGTATGGAGCAAGCCTTTTGCATACGGCAAGCTACTCTGAACAATTTCAGATCAGAGGAATCCTGATCTGTCTCCACTGACAGAGGGACACTTGGGCAGGCCATACAGGATTCATTTTCTTTCGATCAACCGGGTTGAATGACTCACGGGGGGAAGGGGAGGAACCAGGACCACGGGCAGGGAAACCGAGAAAGGGATTTTCGGGGCTTCTCTGTGCAAAACAAGTCTTACCTACTGTATATACTCTAGTATAAGCCGACCCGAGTATAAGCCGATGCCCCTACTTTTACCACAAAAAGATGGGAAAAATGATTGACTCGAGTATAAGCCTAGGGTGAGAATGCAGGGCGGCGGGCATGGTACAGGAGAATGCAGGGTGACTGGCATGGTACAGGAGAATGCAGGGTGACTGGCATGGTGCAGGAGAATGCAGGGTACTGGCATGGTACAGGAGAATGCAGGGTACTGGCATGGTACAGGAGAATGCAGGGTACTGGCATGGTACAGGAGAATGCAGGGTACTGGCATGGTACAGGAGAATGCAGGGTACTGGCATGGTACAGGAGAATGCAGGGTACTTGCATGGTACAGGAGAATGCAGGGTACTGGCATGGTACAGGAGAATGCAGGGTGACTGGCATGGTACAAGAGGATCCGGGGTTGTGGGCATACTACAGGAGATGCAGTGCTGTGGGCATGGTACAGGTTGACCATGCCCGCAGCACTGCATCCCTTGTAGTATGCCCGCAGCCCTGCATAATGGCAGGTAGTGCAGCTGTTTCACTTACCTGTTCCAGAGGCGTCTTCATTTTAAAAATGGCGCCGACACGTCATTGCGCACGCGCCGCCGCTGCTCTTATACTTTCGGCTATTCCCGGCCTCTCCCGAGCGGCGGCGCATCCGCGGTGACATGTATGCGCCAGGCGGCGCCATTTTTAAAGCTTAAGCACGTCGGAGCGGCCAGGGACTTTTTTTTTTTTTTTTTCTTGACTCGAGTATAAGCCGAGGGGGACATTTTCAGCACAAAAAAATGTGCTGAAAAACTCGGCTTATACTCAAGTATATACGGTATATGACATGTTTGTTTTAATTTGAAAAAAATATCTATAGCATTTACAATCATTGAATTGTTAATTTGCCTATTTCAGGTTCATGCCTATATTATCAGTGCATTAAAAAAAGAAATGCCAAATGTATTTGGGAAAGAAAACAAAAAGAAGGAGCTAATTAACAACCTGGCTGAAATCTACTTGAAACTTGAAAAGGAACATCAGATCTCTCCCGGAGATTTTCCAAATCTTAAGAAAATGCAGGTGAGAACTGAGATCAAAATCAAAAATAGATCACTGAATGAAATCCTCAGTCATGTAGGTCAAGCACTTCCTTATCTGTAATTATGAGATTCTCTACAGATGTTTACACTTCATATGTTTCAGAAATTAGTTTGCATTCTGATTACAACCTTTTAAATGATTAGCAGTTTACTGCACTAAGAGTTTCAGTACAGGTGGTTGATGGGTCTGACAAAGAATTCAGTTAAACAGTTATATGTATTATAATACAGTACATTACCTTAAAGCAAACATTTAATCTGCTTATAGTTTGGGTCTCTGTGCTTCTCTTTGCACTGCACTGTGTACAAAAGCACAGTTTTTTTAATAGAGATCACCAACAGCTGTGTAGTGAATATTAGCAGCAGGCTGAAAAAGAGGTTTACAGTCCATATTTCCCTTTTACCATTATGTAGATCATGTGAATTAGAATGATCGAAAATGACTTCCCACTGTCATGTGATATGCAGACTGGCTTTTAAATTCTGCTTTTTGACCCATTTATTAGAGCAGTATTGTATTACCTTTCCCCACTCCTCAGTGATCTTTGCTAGGAGGTGCTTGTTCTTGACAATCTCAATTTTTTTATTCTTAATATGAATTGGTGGGGTTTTGTGTTTTTTTTTTTTTTTGTTTTTTTTTTACCTCATAAAAAATATAATTTGGATTAACATTTGTTTACTATGACACTATTATTCACACACAGAATAGATTTAAAGTGGTATTAAACCTCAAAATACAAATCTGACAGGCAGCGTTTGTGGTAGAAGACTCCATGGGTCTCTTTTGCAATAAATACTCCTGCTTGTCAATGGTAATGTACATTGAGCTGCACATGCGCACAGCTCAGAGTACGTTACTGCATCCACCTAATGCATACACCGAAAAAAGGAAAGGTATTCCAGAATGGGAGTAAAGCTCCCTCTAGTGCAGGCATGTCCAACCTGCGGCCCGGGGGCCGCATGGGGCCCAGAGCCCCAGGCAATGTGGCCCACTGCCCCCTGACAATTATTATTTTTTTTTTATGGGGAAGAAGGAATTCGGGTCGGGGGCAGGGCCACAGCGGCTTCCAACTAACTGTAGGCAGAGGCTGCCTCGGAAGGGATCATCCTCTAGTTGTGTTAAATTAGTGCTGGGGGGGGCGGAAGCGCGGGAAGGGCGCGGCGGCGTTTTATTACTTGTATACCTTAACTATAGTATATATTTTATATGCGGCCCGAGAAAATTTCTCTACACTCAATGTGGCCCAGAAAAGCCAAAAGGTTGGACACCCATGCTCTAGTGCAACCAAGTGGTTATTCAGGCAGATACTTAGACCTAACGGTTTATAAAACATGTATTTATTCAAAGTGCAAAGAGAAAAATCTTACATTACATTAGCCATACTGTGCTACAAAAACTTTTCCCCACACAAATTAAAATGTCACCCTTTGGGTGGGGAACTCCCATTCTGGAATACAACCTTTCCTTTTTCTGAAGGTGGAAGTACCCTTACTGATGGCGCAGCACTGGATGTCTTCTTTTAAAGGGTAATGGGCCATACACACTATAAGATTTTCTGAAGACTTTTTCCTTTAGACTTACCAAAACCATATAATATGAGGTCAAACCTAAACACTTTCAATTTGTATGCAATCTGGCAGGCCCTTGCACTGCATAGAAAAGGTAAATCTGAAGGAAATCTAACCACAAAAGTTGGATAGTGTGTATCTAGCTTAAGTCTGTCATAATATGCTAGTATACAATGAATACTAGCACACTATGGCATTAAACTGCAGGGGGTCTGTATAACAAAACATGTTTAATACTGCTTTATGAATAAATTGAGTTAATAGTATAGATATTATTCTATCAGAAAATGGTAGGAGAAAAAAATGGAAACATTTTTGTGACCGCAAAAAGGGTAAGAGAAAGGTCCCTATATGTACTATTGGGTACAAATTTAAAATCTGGTAAAACTTTTATAAACTGTGTGCTTAATTGAAATAACATGGTCAACTTCCTTTTTAAATTGCAGAAAAAAAACTTGTGTGTTCTATTTTTTTAGGAAGTTCTAATGACACAGGATTTCACCAAGTTCCAGGCCTTAAAGCCAAAATTGCTGGACACAGTAGATGACATGTTAGCCAATGACATTGCACGGCTTATGGTCATGGTTCGGCAGGAAGAATCCCAAATGACAAACCAAGTTGTTAAAGGTGGTGCATTTGAAGGAACCATGAATGGTCCATTTGGCCATGGCTATGGCGAGGGAGCTGGAGAAGGTATCGATGACCTTGAGTGGGTAGTAGCCAAAGATAAACCAACGTATGATGAAATCTTCTACACTCTTTCACCTGTCAATGGAAAGATCACCGGAGCTAGTGCCAAGAAGGAAATGGTGAAGTCCAAACTCCCCAACACAGTGCTAGGTAAAATCTGGAAGTTGGCAGATGTGGACCATGATGGGCTTCTTGATGATGAAGAATTTGCCTTAGCAAATCACTTAATAAAAGTAAAGCTAGAAGGGCATGAATTACCAGCTGATCTACCTCCACATTTAGTTCCACCTTCAAAACGTAGAGGAGAATAAACACTGTGCTGCCTTTTACTTTCTCCTCACCTACAGAGTCTTCCACACGTGTCTTCTTGAACGCTTCCCTCACAAAGAACTCCAGCATTGGGAGGGGAAGTCTGGGACTTAAATTTAATCTAACACAGCTTTAATAAAATAAATTAAACAGGACTGGGTTTTGAAAAAAACTGAGTTATGTGTTAGTGGTAAAATTCAGTTGTTAGATTTGATGAGCAGCCTGTGAAATAGTTGGTTTAATTACACCTTCTCTCTTAGTTAGTTTGTGTTTTGAAGAAATGTCAACCATTTTATTATAGCACAAGCTATGCTTTGAGCCACTCTTCATGCCTAGATTTTGAACAAAAAAATCCTCTTGCATCAGAGGTGTCCTCCCTGCATGTTCTACAGCTTTCTGCAACTATTTTGTGAACCTCCATAACATAGTTGCATTGGTGAACAGTATCGCTTACTACCTCTCAGGATACTGAAACAAAAGCTACAAAGGATACATTTGAACTTGCCAAATGGACTCTACAGTCCTTGATAACCTGATTACTTGTATGTATTTAAAATGAAGGGTCAGGTAACGATAGTAAAAACCATCTGGGGGACTTCCTCATACTGCTATCCATGGCTCTGGCAGAGGAATTTCCCTTCCCGTAATGTCACAATGACAGTGGTTTCCTCAGACAGAAAGTGAGGGAAAATCTGCAACACAGATGGAAATAAAATGTTAAAGAGGTTCTACTCCTATACTTGCAAAAAGATTTTTTGTTTTACAGATTTTTCCTCAATTCCTCTTGGATCAAACAATTGGCAATGGGATAGTAAGTGAAAGAAATCTCTCTAATGGAGCCCCAGATAGCATTAGAAGCCTGACCGGTTCTGATCCATTCTCACCAAAAAATCAGTTTTGGTGGAAATAAACTTGAATCAAGGCCTCCTATTTTATTGTGGTTGTCTTGCCCAACAAAAATGTGCAGTTGCTAAGAAATTTAACACTTTGTATTTAATGCCAAGAAATGTCTTTATGCTAACAGTATCCTCCTTAAATTCTTCCCACCAGCTTGATTTGTGAGCTGTCTCTGGTAATGAACATATTAGCTTGGTGATTTCTGGTGTATCAATCCAGCTTCTTGTTTCTCATTCCACCGTTATGTCAGTATTAAACAGTGTTGAGCTAAGTTTTCCTACAGCGCTTCCAAAACAATTGAAGTGTAATAATCTGCTGTTCACTACAAGGGTACAAAATCATTTTTTTTCTTTTTTTTTTTTTTTTTTTTTTTTTTTATAGAATAATTGTGTTCATTTGTAAGAAAGCAGTTAATCTATATTTACAATGCACATCTAAACACCAATCGGTGCCTTTTCACCCATACTTAATTTTTTTTCATCACTTATATCTGTAATATACCGTAATTCTATTTTATTTTTTAACAAAAAGCTTTTATAAACTATTTCTTGGTAAACTGAAGTCTTTGCTTTAAAATGTTTGAATGATGTGGTGGTATGGCTCCATGTGTCTGTCTTTTGAAAAATGTAAAGTTTATTTGTAGTTATAAATTAGGAGTTAAAACACCTGTGCACCATTATGAAATCTGGAAACCCTGCATAATAATGACCATTTTAGTAATAAGAGGCAGGCACAGGACAAAGGACTACTTATCTCACCTTTTCCCCCCACTAATGGCTTACATTCTATATACCCTGTTCTGCACTGGAGGTGTTGAGTTGACCATCTTGGTAGAAGCAGTTTTGGTTCTTCATTTCAGAGCTTTCAGTAGAGACAACTATGATCAGCAAACTAATGGCATCACAAGTTCTTACACTAAATCTCCTAAAGCTAGCCCTTAGAGGCTGCAGTGCCCTTGTATCTGATACGGCAGATATACAGTGATGAGGTTTTAGGCACATAAGTACTTTGACACCCTCAAAAACAGGAAGTGTAGTACTGATTTATTTTTTTTTTTTTAGGAAGCATTACGGACAAAGGTACATTTCCAGGCTACTCCTTTGGCACATTTAACAATCAAGATGTTTCTTATAGCAAATTTTCACATTTTGAGTTCAGGTCCACTTTAATATCTTGCATGGCTAAAGTAGAAATTCTGTGGTTGAAGAATTAAACTGTACCAATCCTACACAGCAAGATGTTAAAGGGATTGTAAGGCTTATTAAAAAAAAAAAAAATTGTATACTTGCTCTGTGCAATGGTTTTGCACAGAGAGGTCACTGATGCTGTGGGCTCCTCTTGCTTTCCCAGCTCCCATATAACAAGCTGCTTGCTATGGGGGGCACTCGTGTTGGCTTGATCCTTAGCTGGGCTGTGTGTGTGTCTTTTCAGATGCACAGTTCAGGTTGGCCCCACCCCATGCTTTCTGGTCACAGGTTTTTACTGACAGCAGCAGGTGCCAAAGGAATATCAGTAAAAGGGAAATCGGTAATGGCATTCTCATTGACCTTCTCATAGGTTCACTTTACTGACAGAAGTACAGTGGATAGACATGCATTGGGGCCTATTTGTCTATGAAGAAAGATCTGTTTTTTGTTTCAATGGTTTTTATTGAAATTTTACAGGTACAGAAAGGAATACCGTCAACATGAGCATAAGTTTCAATTGTCCTACCGCAATTACAAAACATTAACGTAGAAAAAGAAAGCTCTTGCAGCATAGGCAGTCACTACGTAACATATTCCGAATATAGCGAAAAATTTACATGTAGTACAACAGGTTACATAACAATGAAAGATCTGTTTTTATTGCTGATGGGAACTAGACAGATTTGCCATATTGAGTAAAAACAAAAGTATTATTCCTGTTCGAGGCATTGAGGTTAATTTTAAAAGTGTAAAATGCTGCTTAGTTGGCAATGCAAATATTGATGAATAAGGTGAACCTGACTTCACATGGAATATCCAAGCGTGTAAGGGGGAGGGGGGAGAAACAGGTCTTTAAATGAACACATTATACTAATTACTATCCTTCATTTTGCCTAGTGAGCAGCCTCTACTCCCTTAGTAAATTGACACCATAGTCCTCCTTCAGCTACTGATAAAAAAAAAAGTATATCTATGAATATGTATAGTATATAGATAAATTGTTTATTGGATGTTTATAGACTTAGATGGCTGGCCTTGTCCAGGCTTGAAACAGGAGAGCCTTGTTGTGTAAATAGAATACATCGCCATGCCTATGAAGATGGATGTCAGTGCTATACATGGAAAACAATGAAGAAAGCAAGTAGTCTGAAGGCTCTTCTTACAAGCTCTGGGAAGTATAGGGCCATATTGGATAAATCTAATGTGTTCCCTTATTTTCTCCAGACAATTTTAACAGTGGCTTTTACCACTTTCTACATAGAGCGAGAGCATATAAAAGTTATGTGGCATGTCCAAATGGCTGCACTAATGATATCTGCCCTTGTTGAACTGGGGATCCCAAGACAATACTAGACTTTCTTCTGTCACTGTCAAATTAGACCTCTCAGCACACTTTCCTCAACTCTGTAGAGCAGGCAAGCCAAACTTCTGTTTCTGAGCTATCTCTAATTCTTTGGGATCCTTGGAAGTTAAAAGGGTAGTTATTGGATCACTTATGTGATCAAATTTGAAGTGCATGTTGCCCTAAACTTTGCATGTAGTGTATGTGTATTTTTATATCTAGTTACATAGTTGGTCAGGTTGAAAAAAAAGACACAAGTCCAACTGACTCAACCAATAAACAGTAAAGAAAACACAACCATACAATCCCATATACACAATCCTATACCTGCAGTGGATCCAGAGGAAGGTGAAAAACTCCAGCAAAGCATGATCCAATTTGCTACTGCAGGGGAAAAAAAAAACATCCTTTCTGATCCCCTGAGAGGCAATCAAATATTCCCTGGATCAACTTTACCTATACAATATTAGTACCTAGTTACCGTATATTCTATACACCTAAGAAAGAATCCAAGCCTTTTTTAAAGCAATCTACTGAGCTGGCCAGAACCACCTCTGAAGGGAGTCTGTTCCACATTTTCATAGCTCTTTTACTGTAAAGAAACCTTTCTGTATTTGGAGGCAAAATCTCTTTCTTTAGATGTAAAGCGTTCCCCCTGTCCTCTGTGATGACCTTAAAGTGAATAACTCAACACCAAGTTCACTATATGGACCCCTTATGTATTTATACATGTTAATCAACCCCCCCCCCCCCTTAATCGCCTCTTCTCAAGAGAATAAATTCCGCTCCTCCTAATCTTTCCTCAAAGCTGAGCTCCTCCATGCCTCTTATTAGTTTGGTTGCCCTTCTGCACTTTCTCTCTGATATCCTTTTTGACAACTGGTACCCAAAACTGAACTGCATTTTCCAGATGAGGTCTTACTAATGATTTGTACAGGGGCAAAATATCTCTCTCTGGAGTCCATGCCTCTGTTAATACAAGAAAGGACTTTGCTTGCTTTGGAAACCGCAGCTTGGCATTGCATGCTATTATTAAGCTTCTGATCTACCAGAACACACAGATCCTTCTCTGCTATGGATTCCCTCAAATCTACTCTCCCTAGTATGTATGATGCATTCATATTCTTAGCCCCCAAGTGCATAGTGCATAACTTTACATTCATCAACATCAAACCTCAATTGCCACATAGTTGCCCAATGAAACAGTGCATTGAAGTCAGCTTGAAAGTTGGAGACATCCTGTAAGGAAGTTATTCCACTGCAAAGCTTGGTGTCATCTGCAAAGACTGAAATAGTACTTTTAATCCCAGACCATATATAATTTATAAGGATATTAACCACTTTACCACCAGAGCATTTTGCTGTCTTACGTCTGGGCCACTTTTTGCGATTCGGCGCTGTGCAACTTTAACTGACAATTGCGCGGTCGTGCGACGCCGTACCTAGATGAAATCGACGTCCTTTTTTTTCCCACAAACGGAGCTTTCTTTTGGTGGTATTTGATCACCTGTGCGATTTTTTACTTTTTGCGCTATAAACAAAAAAAGAGCGTTTATTTTGAGAAAATAACAATATTTTTCAAATTTTTTTATATGAAATTCCCCCCAAAAAAGATGTAAAAACCAATTTTTTTTTAAATTTTTGGCCAATTTGTTTTCTGCTACCCATGTTTGGTAAAAAAAATCACAATAAGCGTATTTTGATTGGTTTGCGCAAAAGTTATTGCGTTTACTAACAAAGGGAAAGATTTATGTCATTTTTGGTGGTTTTTTTTTTTTTAAACGAGTAATGGCGGCGATCTGCGATTTTTTTTTTTTTTTGCGGGACTGCGACATTGCGGCGGACAGATCGGACCCTTAACTGACATTTTTGACACTTTTGGGGGTACCAGTGACATTACTGCAGTAATCCGTGCTATAAATATGCACTGTTACTGTAAAAATGACACTGGCAGGGAAGGGGTTAACTTTATTGGAGAGGGAGGGGTTAATGTATGCCTGGTGCTTACTGACGTGTGGGGGGGGGGAGGTGACTGTGTGAGACAGGGACAGATCGGATGTCCAGCTATGCTGAACACTCCGATCTGTCACTGAGGAGATCCGCCCGCTTGTGTTTACACAGGCGGGCGGATATCCACACTAGATCCCCGACGATCGGGGCAGAGCAGCGGCGATCGCCGCTGCTCCTCCCCTGGCCCGACTCCCGCTGTGAATGAAAACAGCGGGAGCGCGCCTCCGGCGGCGCGCGAGCGCCGCCTACAGGGGAGGAGTCTGGCGACGTAGGTCTACGTCGTCAGACGGGAACGAGCCACTTTGCCGCAGTACTATTACAGTACTTAGTGGTAAAGTGGTCAAAAAGTAAGTGTCCCATCAATGATTCTTGGGGTACACCACTGATAACCTTAGACCATTCAGAGTAAGAATCATTAACCACTACTCTCTGAATTCTATATTTTAATCAGTTTTCTAACCATTTCCAAGCCTG
Source organism: Pelophylax lessonae (assembly GCF_965119305.1). Classification (NCBI taxonomy): domain Eukaryota; kingdom Metazoa; phylum Chordata; class Amphibia; order Anura; family Ranidae; genus Pelophylax; species Pelophylax lessonae. Next base: position 90,360,036 of record NC_138777.1, on the reverse strand, counting down.
TAGACTTTACCTTACACATTAGCCGTGTCAAACGCTTTAGCAAAATCCAAGTATATTACGTCCACGCCACCCCTCTATCCAAGGTAACACACACACACTAGAAAATCTACCCCAAAGTTTTTATTTAAACGTTCGCGTTTAAAAAAACTGGTGATCCTGTCAGTTCTTCTGGGTTTGCATTTAAACTATGACAAGCATGGAAGCAGACCTATGCTAATCCTGGGAATTGCAGGACAAGCCTATATCTCATGTGGTCAGTTTTGTGGTCATGCCCCCCCCCCCCCCCCCCAGCTCATTTTAGGGAGGGTTAAAGGTCTCCTTTACACATATACACAGGGAGGAAATTCCCTGCCTGTGGATATCATCACACACAGTGGGCAGGATTAGGTCATACAGCAGCCTGGAAGGTGAGCAGGTTGACATTTAACAGCATACAGGCAGACGCACAGCAGGGAAGTAACTTCCCCAGTCTGTGTGCTTTGTTCCACAACCAACTACAGTAGTGACCGCGAGGCTCAAGCTGGTTTTTGGACAAAACTCCTAGATAGGTAGGTTACTTCCCTGCTGTGTGCATTTGTTAGCCTGGATTACACCATCTGCCTGCTGTGTGTGTAGTAGGATAGGGAACTTCCCCAGTGTGCATGTGGAAATAAACCCAACTCCTTACTAAATAGACACACCCTCTGCTCTGGTGAAAAAAAAACAAAACAAAATGAATGCAAACTAATCTAACCGAAACGGTAGACACGTGTAAACTGATGTATCATCAATCAGGTAACCTACTGTTTGTCTGCCTGTTGTTGACCATGACTTGTACCTTGGCTATGTATTTGTCTGCTCCATCTATACGTGATCTGCCTGCCTGGTAGTGATCTAGGTCTGAACTTTGACTTTGTACCTCATCTTCCCTATTCATTATTGACCTGGCTTGAACTCAAGTCTGCACCCCGTCTGTTGTCCATACTCGAACAGTGCATCATCCTGCTATTCCTCTGACCATTCATCTGGCTGCCATCATCAAGAATGGAGTATACTTTGTCTCTGACCAAAACTAATTCTCCAGCTCGATGAGGGGCCCTGGCGCTGAAGAGTTGATCTGCAGGCTATTTGCAGTCAACACTAGATCAGCATTAGATGTGATCTGTTCCTGCACAGCTTTATGTGGCACCTAGATCAGGTCTCCACTGATCTAAATCTGCCCCCCCCCCCCCATGAAAAAAAAAGTGTTTAAAGTGGAATTGTGGGATAACCCTAACTACTCTCAAAACTGTCCCCTCCCTCCTCCCAACACCTATACTTACTACCCTGTGTATGAAAGATGTGTTTACTTGCATATTTTCGGACTACTCTGGTCCAATAAGAGCTGGTCACAGTCTCCTGCATCTCCCGCATCCAGTCTCCTCCATCTCCCGCATAAGACGTTGGTATTACCCTATCGTTGGTGTTAGTGGATACAATAATAACTTTCAATACTTATGTCAGTGAATCTAATCTAATAATCCTCGACATTGGTGTCAGTGGACACAATAACAACTCCCAACGGGAGGCAGGAGGAGCCGGAAGCACCAGTGGGGGACCCCAGAAAAGGAGGATTAGGGCTGCTCTGTGCAAAACCATTGCACCGAGCAGGTAAGTATGACAAGTTTGTTGGTTAAAAAAAAAACAAAAAAACAATGCATTTAGGCATCTAGATGTGCTGAAGACAACTTGCTGAAGTTCAAACCGAGCATCAGAATGGGGAAGAGAGGGGATTTAGGTGACTTTGAATGTGGCGTTGTTGGTGGCAGATGCACTGGTCTGAATATTTCATAAACTGCTGATCTACTGGGATTTTCACGTACAACCCATCTCTAGAGTTTACAGAGAATGGTCCGAAAAACAGAAAATATCCCGTGAGCGGCAGTTGTATGGACATAGAGAGTGTGCGTGTATGTATGTGTGTATATATATATATATATATAATAAGTATTCCTTTCACTGTTGACCCCTTTATAGCAGTTTTTTTTAACCCCATCATGACAGGTGATTAAAAAAAGCATGCTGCTGCTACTAAATGTCTAATGACTAGTACATACAGAGAAAATCAGACAAAAAACACCTAATTTGGGGCGATTATATGATAATCTGATCGTTGGTGCACAGCTTTCAAGAGCCGATTACGACAGTTCATGCAAAATTAGCCAAAGTGACAAGCATGAAAACTTTTCTCATGATACCAGAGTGAATGATTTTCTTTCAATCAATATAGCATTTATATGAAAAAAGAGTGACCAAGACTGTGCATGCTCAAAAATGAAAGAATATATTACATCACTTTTGAAGTTGTATTCTGTTATATGACATTTTTTGGAACTTTAGTGTAACCTCTTCATTTTCGCATGCAAAAAAAAAACGAAAAATTGTCCGATATTCTCATCGTATGTGTCAGAGACTCAATACCCTGCACAACGCTTCCTGAGCACACTGATGTGCTGTCATGAGTCTGCAACCTAAAGGGTTAACCGAAGGCAGACTAATTGCAATAATTGGCAAACAGGCTGCCTTATTTAAACAGCCTAGCAGCACTGCACTTTGCTGTGTTGTCTTCAGCCCTCCTGTATCCTGTGCCTGTTATATCTGCTGTTCCTGTTTATCTGACCCGGCTTGTCTTTGGATTCCGATTGTTCCTGTTTACCTGACCCGGCTTGTCTTTGGATTCTGATTACCTGCTGCCCGCCCTGACCTTGGCTTGTCCTGACTATCCTCCTGTCTCGTCCTGATCTGTTTACCTGCTACCGGCTATTTGTCCTGGACCTGTTCCTGGCTCTCCCAGGGAATCTGGGGGACCGCGACCTGGTGTTAGCAAGCAGCCAAATCCATCCCCACCATCTGGGGCCCTGGTGAAAACCGGCTAACACTTAGACTCCGCGCCTCTGGTGACCCTGTGCCACGCCAGTTACCCGGTAAGCCACTCCTCTTACGTCAGGCTCTGCCACGTTACCCCGTGACAGTACAACACAGCCATGACTGAGCCTGCTAGAGGAGCCTCTCCTATGGACGACATCTGCCAGCACCTTGCGGCCCTTACCCAAGCCGTTAAGTCCCTGCAAGAGGGCTATACCCAGCTGGAGGGACGCGTTCAGTCCCTAAACCCCTCCACGGACCCTACAGTTCCTGCTGCTTCCATGGCTCCCTCCGGGAATCCCTCCGGTCCGACGGTGGTGATGCTGCCTCCTGATCCAAGGGTCCCTACGCCGGAAAGGTTTTCTGGGGATCGGAGCAAGTTTAGAGCCTTCCGCAATGCCTGCGATCTGTACTTCTCCCTGCAACCCCGAACCTTCTCCTTGGAAGCAACCAAAGTGGGGTTCATCATATCCCTGCTTCAAGGTGAACCTCAGTCCTGGGCTTCACCGCCTGCTTGAAGAGCGCAGCGACCAGCTGGACTCCATGACGGCTTTCTTTAACGCAATGGCGCAGTTATACGAAGACCCGCAGCGCACTGCTACCGCAGAAACCGCGCTCACTTCACTTCAACAGGGCCGTAGAGCCGTAGAGGATTACGTCACTGACTTCAGGCGTTGGAGTACAGACACTCACTGGAACGACGCAGCCTTGCGACATCAGTTCCGCCTGGGTCTTTCAGAAAACTTGAAAGATGAACTGGCCCGAGTGGGTATACCCGAGACCTTGGAGGCATTAATCACCCTGGCCATACAGATAGACCGCCGGCTCCGTGAGCGTAGAGCAGAGAGGTCCACGCAGCAGATCCGCCCAGTCTGGATGTTGCCACGGGTTCCTAATCCCATCCACACCTTCTCCTCCGGTGCCCGTTCCAGCAACACTGCTCCGGTTACTTCTGAATCGGATACGTCAGAGCCGATGCAACTTGGGCTTATGCGTCCTTCCTTATCAACAGAAGAACGCTCACGACGACGTCAGAACAACCTGTGTCTGTACTGCGGAGAGGCCGGACACTTTGTACGCTCATGCCCAGCAAAGATGCGTAAGTGTCTTTCTATATCCCCCTCAAGTTATCCAGTTTCTGTCAACAATACCCCTCACCTGGCTCTCTCTATCTCATTCCAGCTCCCAGAAGGCCCGATTCCGGTCACCGCTATTATTGATTCCGGGGCATGCAGCTGCTTCATTGACCTTACCTTTGCTGCCCATCAACGCATCCCACTTCGACCCAAGTCGCAGGGACTCTCCATCTTCCTAGCGGATGGGTCCCACATCAAGTCTGGGCCAGTTACCCAAGAAACCCCTCCATTGCCCGTGGCCACTCTCGAAGGGCACAAGGAGTTGTTGTGCCTGGATGCCATCTCTTCTCCCTTGTTTCCTGTTATTCTGGGGTTACCCTGGTTGCAGGCACACAACCCGCAGATTAATTGAACTTCTGGAGACGTCAAGTTCCAGTCCCCTTACTGCCAGAATCATTGCCTGCCAGTACGCCATAGTGCTCCTAGCACCCTACTCTGTATGGACGCTGATAAGGAGATACTTTCCTCTGTCCCAGTATCTTATCACGAATACTTGGACGTCTTCAGTAAACAGGGGGCTGAGACCTTACCCCCCCACCGCCCCTATGATTGTCCAATTGAATTGCTTCCGGGGGCCGAGATCCCTTTCGGACGTATCTTTCCTTTATCGGAACGAGAATTGGGTACCCTTAAAGACTATGTGACGGAGAATCTAGAGAAGGGATTCATCCGACCCTCTACTTCTCCGGCAGGAGCTGGGATCTTTTTTGTGGAGAAAAAAGACCATTCACTTCGGCCATGTGTCGATTACCGTGAGTTAAATAAAATTACGGTCAAAAACCGGTACCCCCTACCCTTGATTCCTGAACTCTTCCAGAGACTAAGAACCGCCTCTGTATTCACCAAACTGGACCTACGGGGAGCCTACAATTTGGTCCGTATTAGGGAGGGGGACGAATGGAAGACAGCATTCCGCACCCGATTCGGGCATTATGAATATTTGGTGATGCCTTTCGGGCTCTGCAACGCCCCGGCCACCTTCCAGCACTTCGTCAATGACATCTTCAGAGACTATCTGGACATCTTTATAATTGTCTACCTGGACGATATCTTGGTCTTCTCTTCCTCACTGGCCCAGCACCGAGAACACGTTAAAAAGGTACTCCACCGACTCCGGCTACACCGGCTCTATGCAAAACCCGAGAAATGCGAATTTGAACAGCAGAGTAGCCAATTCCTCGGGTTAATAATCTCCTCTGAAGGGGTCAAAATGGACCCTCAGAAGGTCTCCGCCATCCTGGATTGGCCCGCACCGGTGGATAAAAAGGGGATTCAGCGTTTCATAGGATTCGCAAATTTCTACAGGAAATTTATCAAGGGGTTCTCTTCCATCATCGCCCCTATTACCCTGCTCACCAAACAAGGTACCCGCTTCCACTGGTCTCCCGAGGCGCAAGTCGCATTTACAGCCCTGAAGGAGCTGTTTACTTCTGCCCCTATCCTCAGCCACCCGGATCCCGCCCTGCCTTACATCCTCGAAGTTGACGCCTCGGAAATCGCAGTAGGAGCAGTCATCTCCCAGCGTCAAGGTCTCAAGGACCTAATTCATCCGGTAGCCTTCTTCTCCCGTAAGCTTTCTCCTGCGGAGAGGAACTATGATGTAGGGGATCGGGAGCTCCTTGCCATCAAGACCGCCCTGGAGGAGTGGAGGTATCTATTGGAAGGGGCGGCACATCCCATACTCATCTTCACGGATCATAAGAACCTGGAGTATTTGAGGACGGCCAAACGCCTGAGACCTCGCCAAGCAAGGTGGGCACTTTTTTTTTCCAGATTTACGTTCCATATAACGTACCGACCGGGTTCCAAGAATACCAAACCAGATGCTCTCTCTCGAATGTACGACAGCTCTAAAGAAATCATTGTACCTGACACCATCTTAACACAAGGTAACTTTCTGCTATTACAGTCTGACCTTCTTACCGCTCTGAGACAAGCCACAGTAAATGCTCCCCATCCTGCTGGAACTATACTGGTACCCAGAAATGGACTGCTATGGAGAGGGGATCAAATTTTCGTTCCAGAAAGTGCTCGTGTGTCCATCCTAGGACTGTGTCATGACCACCCGATGGCTGGTCATTTCGGGATCCATAAGACCCTGGATCTTGTGCAGCGCACGTTCTGGTGGCCCAACTTAGAGAAGTGTTGTAAACAATATGTTTCCTCCTGTACTGTTTGCACACGAAGCAAGGCAACCCGAAATAAGGCATGGGGCCTGCTCAGACCACTACCAGTCCCTGACAGACCATGGAAGATGATTGCCATGGATTTTATCGTGGAACTTCCTCCATCAGGCGGTTATTCTGCAATCTTCGTGGTAGTAGACCGTCTGTCGAAAATGGCTCACTTCATACCACTAAGAGGTACACCCTCCGCGCTTGAGACGGCGCAGGTCTTCATCAGAGAAATTGTAAGACTTCACGGGGTCCCAATGAACATTGTGTCGGATAGAGGTGTCCAATTTACTTCCCGCTTCTGGAGGGCTTTATGTGATTCACTGAAAATCAAGCTGTCAATGTCCTCCGCATACCATCCCCAGACTAACGGGCAGACTGAGAGGACCAACCAGACCCTCGAGCAATATATCCGATGCTTCACCACCTTTGTTCAAGATGACTGGGTCTCGCTACTACCATCAGCAGAGTTCGCATACAATAATGCCAAACACTCGGCTACAGGTCAGTCCCCATTCTATGCTAACTACGGGTTTCACCCATCTTTCTTGCCCTGCTTTATTCCTGAACCTACAGTGCCAGCAGTCCGGGATATCTTGGAGTTCCTTAAGGAGAACAACAAAATCTTACAGGATGCCATGACCAAGGCTCAGTCCTCCAATAAAGAGTTTTTTGACAAAAGAAGAAGAGGTGAGTTGGTTCTCCAGCCTGGCAACCTGGTATGGTTAGCCACCACCAATCTCCGATTGGCATGCCCTTCCAAAAAACTGGCACCCAAGTTTATTGGCCCGTTCCCTGTGAGGAGAAAATTAAATGAGGTATCTTACGAATTGACGCTTCCCGATTCCCTCAAGATCCATCCAGTCTTCCATGTTTCACTCTTGAAACCTGCAGTACCTGATTCCTTTCCTGGTAGAAGTTCGGAACCACCTGCCCCTGTCACAATCAACGGGGATGAAGAATTTGAGGTGGAGGCCATCCTAGACTGCAGAAGGCGGAGGAACCAGCTACAATACCTGGTTAAGTGGAGGGGCTACGGTCCCGAAGAAAATTCCTGGGAACCGGTACAGAATTTCCATGCCCAGGACTTAATCCGGAAATTCTTCCGCAACCATCCCCACAAAAGGAACCTTTTGGGCACCCGGAGGTTGCCCTTAAGGGGGGGGGCAATGTCAGAGACTCAATACCCTGCACAACGCTTCCTGAGCACACTGATGTGCTGTCATGAGTCTGCAACCTAAAGGGTTAACCGAAGGCAGACTAATTGCAATAATTGGCAAACAGGCTGCCTTATTTAAACAGCCCAGCAGCACTGCACTTTGCTGTGTTGTCTTCAGCCCTCCTGTATCCTGTGCCTGTTATATCTGCTGTTCCTGTTTATCTGACCCGGCTTGTCTTTGGATTCCGATTGTTCCTGTTTACCTGACCCGGCTTGTCTTTGGATTCTGATTACCTGCTGCCCGCCCTGACCTTGGCTTGTCCTGACTATCCTCCTGTCTCGTCCTGATCTGTTTACCTGCTACCGGCTATTTGTCCTGGACCTGTTCCTGGCTCTCCCAGGGAATCTGGGGGACCGCGACCTGGTGTTAGCAAGCAGCCAAATCCATCCCCACCATCTGGGGCCCTGGTGAAAACCGGCTAACACTTAGACTCCGCGCCTCTGGTGACCCTGTGCCACGCCAGTTACCCGGTAAGCCACTCCTCTTACGTCAGGCTCTGCCACGTTACCCCATGACAGTATGTAAGAGGCTTAATGCTGGCCATATACACGTTGATTTTCAGACGAGAATATTTGTAAAAAAAAAATCTTTGCACGAGCGATTAATGAACGAATGACGTTTGAAAATTTCACTTGCTTTTAACGTTTAGTCTTATAATGAATGTAATTTTTGAACGAAAACCACATACACTGTCTGAAAATTTGAGTTTTCTATTCTGCTCCTTTGAATTTTCCCACTGGTCAAAAATGTACATCGATTAACTTCACTAACTATAGAAAATCAAACGAATGTTCTTAAAATGAAAATATTTGAAGGGAAAATGTGTGTATGGTCAGCATAAGTGACAGCACAGGTAGCTTGCATTAAGCTACCTGCCTACGACAAGGGAGTCTGTTGTGCATAATATTATATTACAATCCTGTCTGAAAATCTGCTTTTAAAATTTTTGTTTCTTTGAATAAAAATTTTAATCTCGGAGTCTGATGATATGTATCAGAGCCGGTTCACACTACCACTACCAGAAAGTCGCCCCGTGACTTGAAGAGACTTGTTTAGAGACTTGGAAGAGACTTGTGCACTACTTTGAAGAGACAGGCGACTTTGTCTGTGGGGAATGCCTGGCTAATCTTTCTTCTTCCTGGAAAGTCTGATTACAAGTCGTGTCAATTAAGATAAGGAGGCAACTCCCATTGAAGTATATGGGACAGTCGGATCACAGGTCGCTTCAAAGTAGTACAGGACCCTTTTCTGAAGTCGGAGCAACTTCAGTAGTGCCAATTAAGACAGCACTGATTGATTAACATTGCTTTTGTTATGTCAAGCTACCTGGGGCAACACAAGTTGCCTCACAAGTCGCGCTAGTGTGAATGGGCTCTCAGATTCAACCTCTCATAGTACTGTGTATATAATATATATATATTTATATATATATATATATATATATACATATATTAATCTCTTCTGTTGTTCTCAGAGTGGATTAGATATTTTGCTCCCCAACCATATGGATGGTTATTTATATTTACCACTACATATAGATATTCAAGAATAAATTGTCTTTTTTTTTTTTTTTTTTTTAACCTTCACAAAATAACTAAATTATATACCCCATTTTTTAGGTTTTTATTTGATTAATTGAATCAATAATCGGACAACTGATTATGAAATTAATTGTGAGTTGCAGCCCTAGTGGTCATACAGTGGGGAAAATATTTATATTGATCTCCTGAAGATTGTAAAAGATTGCCCACTTACAAAGAAACGAAGGGTCTATCATTTTTATCATAGGTGTATTTTAAATGATGGAGACAGAATATTAACCAAATATCCAGAAAAACATATGATACAAATTTTATAAATTGAGTTCCAGACCAGTGAGTAAAATAAGTATTTATTTGATCCCCAAGCAAAACATGAATTGCTACTTGGGGGAGAAACCCTTGTTGGCAAGCACAGAGGTAAAACATTTCTTGTAGTTGGTTACCAGGTTTGCACACATCTCAGGAGGGATTTTGGTTGACTCTATACAGATATTCTCTAAATCCTTAACGTTTCTTGTCACTTGGCAATTTCAAATTTCAGCTCCCTCCATATATTTTCTTTTGAATTAAGGTCTGGAGACTGGCTCGGCCACTCAATGTCCTTAATTTGCTTCTTCTTAAGCCACTCCTTTGTTGCCTTGGTGGTATGTTTTGGGTCATTGTCATGCTTGAAGACCCATCCATAACCCATCTTTAGTGTTTTGGCTGAGGGAAGAAGGTTCTCATCCAAGATTTTACAATACTTGGCCCCACATTGCGGCAAAGTCGACCTGTACCTTTAGCAGAGAAATAGCCCCAAAGCATAATGTTTCCACCTTCATACTTGACTGTAGGGATGGTGTTCTTAGGATCATATTCAGTATTTTTCTTCCTACAAACATGGTGATTTGAGTTAGTCACAGACCTTAATTTTGGTCTCCTCTGACCACAGCACTTTCTCTGTATCATTTAGCTGTTCACTGGCAAACTTAAGACGGGCCTGTACAAGTGCATTCTTGAGGAGGGAAACCTTGCGGGCACTGCAGGATTTCAATCCATGGCGGTGTATTTTGTTACCAATGGTTTGTTTGGTGACTGTGGTTCCCAACTGTCTTGAGATCATTCACAAGCTCCTCCCATGTAGTTCTAGGCTGATCCCTCCCTTTTCTTCATCCTTACCCTGTGAGGTGAAATCAAGCATTAAGCTTCAGACCAAGGGCAATTGATGGTTATTTTGTATTTCTTCCATTTCCGAATAATCGCTCAAACAGTTGCCTCCGTCTCACCAAGCTTCTTGCTGATGGTCTTGTAGCCAATTCCAGCCTTGCACGACAGATTCTTTTCGCCCGAAAGTGCGCTGTCGGAAGCATCATACTAACAAGCTGAAAATCGGCCGATCGTTCGGCGGCCGAACATTTTCGGCCGACAATCGGTACGTGTGTACGGGCCTTAAGAAAGGGGGAAGACTGCCGCATGTAACCAGTCTCCCTTCAAGACAGTGGTGTGCGTAAGTCTTCAGGCCTTTCCCTGAAAGATCTCCTGAGAGTCAGCATAAAGTGCTCCTGTGCATGAATAATTTCAAACAAAAAAAGAAAAAATACAAAAACCACCTTTCCTATCTCATTAGTGAACTCAAACATAATAGTCCATATGCAAAGTGTCCAATTGCTTTCCAATGCTCTTCCTCTGTAAATCAATCAGTGATGTGACTTTTCAAAGTGCTCTGCCAAAAATTGTATACATATATTCTCTTCTGTGTTTCTTATCCTCCACCGTGCATCACCACCACACTTGTACACTCATCAGATGACCAGGACCTCTCTGGAACAAGTATGGGAAAAATGTGCTTTTCCCCCAAGGAGTTAATAATCCTAGGCAGCAGCTTTTCCACTCCAGGGTAACTATCCCATATAATGCAAGAGAGAGAACTCTAATAGTGTAAAACCTTTTTATTTAAATATAATCTAAAAAAAAACATCAAAATATGCACCTACTTGATAAAGTGCATTTCCTTTGCACCTGGGTTGAATCACTTTTGTATAACTGGCTGGCTCCACTATCTCTCAGTGCAAGCACAGACTGTCCTCAAAATCTCACCACTTCCAGGTGTCAGGCTGTCGTTCAGCACAGATAGCTTCCTATATACCCGCCCCAACGTACTGTATGTTTTGTCATATGACGTCTTTCACTGTCTGAACTACACTTAAAGAGGCTGCAAGTTCCTGCCTGTAATGAGCTGTTGCTAAATCTGACAGGGAGGCTGTCGGATCATCTCAAGAGTGATTCAGCTGGAGCCAGAAAGTGTTTGTGAAGGAGAAGAGACTGTATATAGAGGTATATAAGAAGTTGTCCCTGAAGTTGGTGAAGTCAAGTGGGCATCCCATAACTTCCCATCCCTATCCAAGTTATTAAACCTCTAATAAATAACAAAAACAAAGCCACAAACTGTTCTCTGACTCTGGGTGCTTGTAAAAATTCAGTGTGCCTGTCTGTGCAGGAGTGGGGGGATCCCTTTTCATCTGCAGCTCCTACGTGAGGTGTGCTGCACTGTAAATGAGTGACATGGGCGGGTGGATGCTTGTTTTAACATTTTGACAGCTAGCGAGGGTAGAAGATCCCCACTAGCTGTCACAGCAGGGGAGCAGGGGCAGTCTTTTCTTAACATGTTATGAAAGGTGAATTTAACAACAAGGCATGTAGTGACTGGCATTGATTGGGTGCAGAAAAAGCTGACAGTCACCACAAATAGTGTGAATGAGCCCTAAGAGAAAGGGTGGGTGCAGACTCAATTATCCTGGGTATCAGGTTTACTGAATCAGTCCATATTGTCTCCCCTCCCCCACCATCCGGCTTTAGAAATGGAGACAAATGTGTTAATAGCTTATAATTAGAAATTTTTACAGCTCTACCATCTGAAACCAAAAGATAAGCATTTTTATTTTGACTGCAGTTTATTAGACAGAAACCCTGCTAATCTAAAAATCCTTTTTACCCGGAATATCTGTGTTGATCTTTAGGCGGAAAATGTAGGAAAATCTATGAACAGCTGTTAAATTTTGCGATAGTCACTGAGCAGCGTCTACATAGACGCATGGAGGAGTGCATAAATGTGGCAGTGCAGCTGTTCTCCATCAAGGCTGTTCTATGGAGAGGCTACTGGCAGGTGATAGTCCTCCTGGCTTCCACCCCAGCAGTGGTCCTGGCTCCCTCCCCATTCCTTCCTGTAATTCATAAAAAGTTGCCTATTGGTGCCATGACATTACCGCAGGTCTGCATGCACAGTTCTCTATAAAAAATATTTTGGCGCAAAGAATATCAAATATGCAGCTGAACACAAAAGGTTTATCACCAAAACCAAAAATCAAACTACTAAAACAAATAAGTGCAGCGCAATAAATTTCAGCGATAGCAAATAATATGTCTAAATAGCAGGTGAGCCCAAAAGAAGCTAGGATGACCAGTGAAGGAAAAGATGAATCCAAGATCCACTTCAGGTGAGAGATCTTCACCTAAAGCAAGCTACTGCTCTCATTTCAAACCCCTGTTTTACCAGCAGGTCAGATAGGCATATCTTTGCATTCAACTCAGGTAAAGCACTTGCGGATCTCCAGCGACCATCCAACTTCCAACATATATGACACAGGACCAGGAATGACCTTCGCCCAACCGAAGCTCCCAATAGTGGGAGATATACATATGGATGCAATAGAGGAAATAACCTAAGAGAGATCCTTGATTCAACAGTATAATGCAATTTATTATGTAATGCACTTATATTTAAAAAGATTTGATACTCACCCAACGGATGACGGAAAGAGATATTCCGGATGATCCGGCATTTTTTTTATTACATTGTTCGGGCATGGCCCCGAAACGATATAAACGCTCTGTGGTGCACCACCTTCTGGACGTGGCGAAAACATGCATCAGTCTATGCTGGAAGAGCTCGACCCCTCCGACGATCTCCCTCTGGTTGCAGAGGGTGAAATGGATTAACGATCTGAAGGACCTGGTACTGACGGCACGTGGGAGGAGGGAGCAATACACTAAAACGTGGGCTTGCTGGAATGAGTACGTACTCTCGGATGAGGGCCGGACCTTGAGTGAGCCCCCCCGGCAGTAGTGGTCCCACTGGGCCTTGGGTCACCCGGACAGGAGACACTCCCTTGTCACTCACCCTCTTGTCTGCCCCCTTCCACCCTACTCCTTCCCTATGTCTCTTCCCCCCCCCCCTTTTTTGGATTTCCCATCTGCTCCCTCGCTTTGCACTCTTTCTTAATCTCTACTTCCAGTTCCCCATGCCCTTTCCCGGCCCCCCCCCCCCCCTTTCCCTGTACTGCAATCTTTTATTCCTTTCTCCTGTTTTCTGTGTTACAACAGTGATTACGTGACCCTGGGTCGGATACGTGGCCCTGGCTATGCTTTCTTACGCCAGCTTGCTGGGCCGTCATTACTGGTACGATACTTGGTAGCTTAGCAGGCCACGCTGCCTTCGGTCATGTTCTTAAACGGAGTGATGAGCTTGCACATACAATCTTTTCCTGGTTCAATTTAAGTTTGAGACTATGTTTCTTGCACTTGCTGATGTCCCTCTAGACTATTTTGTCCTATGCTGTATGCTGACATGTGTTCTCATGCACTTTATCTCTTGTTTATGTTTTATATGCAAAAAACATAAAGAATTTGAAAAAAAAAAAAAAGATTTGATACAGCAATACAAACACACCGGTGTCCAGTCGGCTATGTAGGAAATGGCAGCGGGTAACAGGACGGGTAGCTCCTTTCCCTGTACGCGTTACGTCCAACGGGACTTCGTCAGCGGGTTGGAGCTATAGTGGACACCACCTCCTAATTACTGCTTGTGGCCATGGTAATTGCTCTCAGCTGTTTAGCCCGTTCCTAGGCAACTAAAACATAAAGCCACCCGAAGCGACATCTATTGGCCAAAGAGAAGAAGTGGTCCAATGGACCAATGTGCCAATCCTCCAGTATAGGTATCAAACATACTAAATAGACTTAAATACACAACGTAATTCCTCATAATTGGCACAAAAGTTTAAAAAATATTTGTTTTGTAGTGTGTTGCTGCATGCACAGTTCCAAAGCCAGCCCACAGGCATATTTTTTGCAGGCAGCCGCTGCCCGTAACGGTAATTTAGGGACAGTTTAAAAATCTGATTATTTTTACAAACCATAAATTTACAAGCAGATGGCAACCCTGACCATGGGTTAGAAATGGATGCATCGCTCTCCCTTCCTAAGCTGCTGAAGGAGTTTCAGATATATACGAAAACCTTTCCTTTTTACAAGATCAACCAACAAAAGTCTGAGGCGCTCACTCTTTCAATGCCGGCTCCCTTAACTGCTCTGCTCAGGGCAGACTTCCCCTTTAAATGGAGCTCATCCCACATCAAGTTTTTGGGTATCCCCCCCTCAAATCATGAAGATCGCATCTTCGACTGTAATCTCCCCCCTCTTCTTGCCTAGATCAAGAGGGATCTTGGGGAGTGGCAGAGGGGATTATTCTCCTGGTTCGGCCGATGCAACATAATTAAGATGAATATTATGCCTTGCTTACTTTACGTGTTTCAAGCTCTTCCTATTTCTGTCCCGCCCACCTTCCTTAAACAGATCAATAGGACCTTTCGAGAGTTCCTTTGGGCTTGAAGCCCTCCTCACTTAGCGTTGACTATCTTGAGACTGCCGAAGCTGAAGGGCGGTATGGCCCTTCCGGACGCTACACTGTAGCCTGTCACCTGGCCAGAGTACTGGTCTGGTACAGACATGGCACCCTCAAACAATGGGTGTAGATTGAACAGTCCCTGGGGGACACCTCTTTGGAACCACTTCTGTGGTGCCAGTTCCAAGTGCCCAGGCTGCTCGCGTCGCACCCCACGACTGGGGCTACCCTGCATATATGTCGGAAGGCGTGTTGAGATTTTCAGCTTGATCCCTTACCATTCCCTCTCCTTCAGGTGGTAGACAACCCAGACTTTCTGCCTGGAGTGAGAGACTTTTGCTGCCATGAAAAGCTAAAGGGATTTACCAAATTCGACACTTTATTTCCCATGGCCAATGGATCTCTAGGTGACAACTTCCTGCAGACCAAGCATTTGATTCCGTCTCCTTTTGGCAAAAGGTGCAATTGGCACATTTTTTGAGTTCACTACCCTCAGCAGCTTCTCATGCCAGGCTTATTGACAACTCCCGTGCCTACGTATCAGCCCCCGTATATCGAGCATTGGGAACGAGACCTGGGATTGTCTTTTATGGATCACCAGGTGGAGAGGCTTCTGTTCTTCTCGTATAAACTTCTGTTTGCTGTAAGCACCAGGTTACAAACTCTTAACCAGGTGGTACTATACCCCAACCAGGATCCATAAAATGTTTCCACTCTGCTTCGACCTATGCTGGAGATGTGGGGAGGAGCCTGGTTCTCTCCTCCATGTCTTCTGGTCATGCTGCCTCCTGCAGACATATTGGTCCGTGGTGTTGGAACTCACCCAGAAATTCACCAACCATAAACTCACTTTGGACTCTGCTCTCTTTCTGTTACATCACCACCGGTTCCAGTGGGTATCCTACAAGAAATCTATTCTACCGATATTGATTACAACGGCTAGGAGCTGTATCCCCCTGTTCTGGAAGCAGACCCAACCCCCCTCGGTGGCCGTGTGGCTGAAACACATTAATGAAATGCAAGATCTTGTCACCACGTAGAAGGGCACGAGGGACCAGTTTCTTGATCGGTGGTTTTACTGGCATAAATTTGTGTACCCTGCGGAGTACATGAATCTCATCACCTAAATTGACACTCATTTCGCGTCAGGTCGTCTCTACATCCCCCCCCCCTTTTTTTTTCTTCTCTTTCCTCGTTCTTCTCCTGTGACTTCCCCTCTGTTTATCCCTGTTCTTTTCTTTTCCTGTACACTTTTCGGTGCTTTCCTTGTTACTTGACATTTGAAAACATTTTTTTTTTTTTTGCTCGGGTGTGCTTACATTCGGGATGACACTGTGGTGCGTGTGTTGGTGGTCGTTCCCCAGGCTGTGCTCCTTTGCCCTCGATTGCCGGCCACAAGACAGATGCCGGTGTAGGTGAAGGTCGCTCCCGGAGACCCCCTGGCATGCCCGGATGCTTCTTTATCTTATTATTCTATAAGACAAGGGGCGGGATATCATGCTTGGTCGTATTTACTTATGTTGTCATTTTATTATGCACTTGCCATGTTTGCTGAGATGATATGCACTCTTAGACCTGCTCGATTCATATCTTAATGTTTACCACTGGAAGTCATCGCTTGTATTTCACCATTTTGTCATGTTGATTTTTTCCTGTTTGTACCTCATGCCTTTTAAATAAAGAATTTATAAAAAAAAAATGGATGCATAAATAAAAAATAATACATTTTATGTATATCTCCAGTAGATGATCTGACATCATGGGGAGTTTTCCTCCCCCGCCCCTTACTACCAGCTACCTCTCAAACACTTCCTTTTCCATATTGCTCCAAGGCTTTAACCTTCCTTTTTCTTTCCTCTGCTTATCCCCTTAAGCCCCTAAACCTCCTCCTAATCCAATTTTTATCAAACATTGTAGATGCTTATTGAAGATACCAACTCTCCACACCTGGTGCGGTAATAATCTTTTCTGTAGTATACTTCGATTTGCTTCCATTTTTGTTTTTAGGCCCCTTTCACACTTGTGCGACTTGTCCTGCGACTTGGGGCTGCAAAGCCGCATGACATGTCATACTCCATGATTTCTAATGAGTACCATTCATATCTGTGCGACTTCAAGTCGCCCCTGCACTACTTTGGGCCAATTTTAATGTGTTTTGTGGTCCATAGACATAGGCATTGGTTCAAGTCCAGTCAAAATCGTGGTAAAATCATGCAACTTTTAGGTTGCATAAGTGTGAAAGAGGCCTTACTGGAAAAAGTGTGAAATTGCAAGGTAATCAACAACACAACTTAGTTAATTGATATGACACCAGAGTGTTTATACAGCTTGTCTTTATGTATACTGAATTTAATTCAAAATATCCTGAAGGTCTATTTCACATGTCAAAACATATCTGTTCCCTTACAGCATTTTATCATGGCAACAAGCATGCAGGTGTATGTTAAATACATGTTTTGCCCTTGTGATTTCAAAATAAATAAAGATATATATATATATATATATATATATATATATATATATATATACGCACTGAACAAAATTATAAATGCAACACTTGTTTTTGCCCCATTTTTCATGAGCTGAACTCAAAAGATCTAAGAAAACTGGGATTCATCCATGAAGAGAACACCTCTCCAAAGTGCCAGATGCCATCGAATGTGAGCATTTGCCCACTCAAGTTGGTTACAACGACGAACTGCAGTCAGGTCAAGACCCCGATAAAGACAACAAGCATGCAGCTGAGCTTCCCTGAGACGGTTTCTGACAGTTTGTGCAGAAATTCCTTGGTTATGCAACCCGATTGTGGCAGCAGCTGTCTGGGTGGCTGGTCTCTGGATCTTGAAGGTGAAGATGCTGGATGTGGAGGTCCTGGGTTGGTGTGGTTACACGTGGTCTGCAGTTGTAAGGCCGGTTGGATGTAATCCCAAATTCCCCTGGAGACGGCTTATGGTAGAGAAATGAACATTCAACTCATGGGCAACAGCTCTGGTGGACATTCCTGCAGTCAGCATGCCAATTGCACGCTCCCTCAAAACTTGCGACATCTCTGGCATTGTGCTGTGTGATAAAACTGCACATTTTAGAGTGGCCTCTTATTGTGACCAGCCTAAGGCATCCCTGTGCAATAATCATGCTGTCTAATCAGCATCTTGAGATGCCACCTGTGAGGTGGATGGATTATCTCGGCAAAGGAGAAGTGCTCACTAACACAGATTTAGACAGATTTGTGGACAATATTTGAGAGAAATAGGCCTTTTGTGTATATAGAAAAAGTCTTAGATCTTAGTTCAGCTCATGAAAAATGGGGGCAGAAATAAAAGTGTTTATAATTTTGTCCAGTGTATATATATATATATATATATATATATATATATATATTTATATATAAACTTCAGTCTTTTGTCAGCTAATCCTGTATTTAAAAACATATACGTTGTGATTATCTATTATCTGCTCCTAAAGGAGAAGTATTGCCAAAGCTTTTCTGGCCATACTTTTATGGATCACAGGAGTGCAGTTTGTTCTGCACTCCTCCTGTAACCTGTTTTTAGCCAACCCGCTATTGGCTGATGTAACTCAGCTGATCCAGCCTGGCTCAGCCCCTCCAGCCCCCTCCACAGCCCAGGACTCCATTGAGTGTTGGAGTGGAGAGCAGAGAACTCACAGTCCCGGCTCTCTGCTCAGAGCGGAGGGGGAGAACTGAGCGATCAGCGGTGGTTGATTGCTCAGTTCTCACTGCAGATCCGGCGAAGAACAGATGCAGCATCGGATCAATGCTGCATCCACCTAGGTGAGTATAATTGTTTGTTTTTTTTACAATCCTGAACTTTTCTTTAGCAGCTGCAGCTAGCTACAATGTATCTATTTCTGTTATTATTTTATTATTACTGTTACATCAATCACTGAGGAAACACTGTTAACACCAGCGATTCTACTGAGCTCAGGATTTCTCCTGTCAAATACAAAGCAGGTCCCAACAGTTTCCAGCAGCAGAGATGATGATGACATCTCACCGACACGACACGTCCCCTTCTGAGTCACAGTGACAGTCTCTCCCCATGCCAGGTGGTCCCTTCAGTCCAAGCAGCACTGACAGTCCTGCTCCCGTCTTGGCTCTCTTGCACCATGACATGACACAACACCCTCAGGCATTGCCTGTGCCCCCTGAACACACTGTAGCTGCCACTTGGATTGTCTCTGCCTGCTCCAGACAGGAACTGTGCATTCGTAGGTCCGAGTGTCACAGCCATTATTTTTACTGGCAAATTTCTCCTGTCACTGGCATTTACTGGCAGGAGAAAAATGTCAGTTTTTTACTGGCTGCCAGTAAAAATACTGGCAGTTGGCAACACTGGCTGGTAGCAACCTTGGATTCCCTCATTTTGGAAGGAATTCCCCTCACTTCCTGTTTTAGCTATGGAACAGGAAGTGAAGGAAAATCTCCTTGACTTTCTGTTCCATACCCAAAACAGGAAGTGAGGGGAATACCTTCCGAAATGAGGGAATCCAAGGTTGCTACCAGCCAGTGTTGCCAACCGCCAGTAATTTTACTGGCAAAAAAAAACCTGAAAGCCCTCACTTACTTTAGCCAAAATGAACAAAACCTTTGCCTTTAGTTTTACTTTAACAAGTAAGGCTAGCTGAAACGCTTCCCACGAATCAACGTGCCTGTATGTCAGCTCGGAGAAGTGGTTGTACCGGGTCAATGCCTGCAACTGCAAACATCAGCCCGGTACCGTTCTTTAGAGCCGGCGGTCGGCTTTCAGAAGATAACAGCCGATGCGGCTCGGGAGCTGCTCCACTGTTATCCCAGCGAGCTGGAGGAGACAACCCCCCCCCCCCCCTCCCGCCACCTTCCACGGCTCTGCCCGGGTCTTCCGTCCCACCGGGAGACCCGAGCAACCAAGCCGGCTGGTTGGAAACCCGAACGGATTCGGCTTTGATTGGGACTCTGATGTAGTAACCCGGAACCGGCGTCATGAAGCCACTTCCGGTTTACTCGGCTGCTAACGGCACAAAATTTTAAAAATCTGTCAGTATTCAAAAATTACGGTTTTGGCATTTTAAATACTTTGAAGTCTTTTAGACCCTCAATCCCTCCAGAAAGAGTACCTGTCACAGCCTATTACTACCACAAGGGATGTTTACCTTCCTTGTGACAGCAATAAAAGTGATCAGATTCTTTTTTTTTTTTAACCACTTACTACCCGCCCACCGTCATATGACGGAGAAGCGGTGTAGCTATTATCCTGGGACGCCGTCATATGACAGCACACCAGAACAGCCTCTCTTGGCGATCCCGATCTCTGTAAAGAGTCAATGACATGACTCTTTACCCATGTGATCGGCTGTATGTGATCGGCTGTGTCCAATCACAGCCGGGCACATGTAAATAAGGAAGTGCCGTTATTCGGCTCTCCTCACCTCACACTGTCAGTGTGTGAGAGGAGGAGAGCCGATCAGCGGCTCTTCCTCACAGGGGAGACAAAAACAAGTAATCAGGGCACTGATCATCAGCGCCCTGATTACACAAAATGTGAAAAAAGTGCCAGTTACTGCCCAGCATTAGTGCCCGCCATCAGTGCCGACAATCAGTGCCCATAGTGCTGCCAGTCAGTGCCTGCTCATCTAGGCACTGATGGGCACTGACTGGCAGCACTATGGGCACTGAGTGTGGGCACTGATGGTGGTGCCCATCAGTGTCCACCAGTGCCGCCCATCAGTGCTCATCAGTGCCACCTATCAGTGCTCATCAGTGCTGCATATTAGTACCTCCTCATCAGTGCCACCTCATCAGTGCCCATTAGTGCCATCTCATCAGTGCCCATCAGTGCAGCCTATCAGTGCCCATCAGTGCTGCCTCATCAGCGCACATCAGTGAAGGAGAAAAACTTTTTTTTTTTCAAAATTTTCTGTCTTTTTTATTTTATTTTTTGCAAGAAATAAAAAACCCAGAGGTGATTAAATACCACCAAAAATAAGCTCTATTTGTGTGAAAAAAATGATAAAAATTTAATATGGGTGCAGTGTAGCCTGACCGCGCAATTGTCATTCAAAGTCTGAGAGCGCTGAAAGCTGAAAATTGGCCTGGGCAGGAAGGGGTGAAAGTGCACTGTAGGCAAATGGTTAAAACAGTGCTAAAAATAAAAAAATATATAAAATAAATAGGAAAAAAAAAACATTTTTAAAGTGCCCCGATCCCCGTGAGCTTGCACATAAAAGAAAATGCATACGTAAGGCCGCGCTCATAAATGAAAAAGGGTTTTTAAACCACACATGTGAGGTATCGCCGCGATCGCCAGAGCGAGAGCAATAATTCTAAAAAAAGACCAACTCTGTAACTCTAAACTGGTAACTGTTAAAACATTTTAAATTGTCACCTATGAAGATTTTTAAGTACCGTAGTTTGTCGCCATTCCACGAGTGTGCGCAATTTTTAAAACCGTAACCTGTTGGGTATCTATTTACTCGGCGTGACATCATCTTTCACAATTTACAAAAGAATTTTGCTAACTTTACTGTTTAGTTTTTCTTTAATGCAGTGAAATGTATTTATTCCAAAAAAATTGCATTTAAAAGACCACTGCACAAATACTGCGTGACAAAATATTGCAACGACCTCCATTTTATTTTCCAGAGTATTTGGTAAAAAAAATATATGTATAATGTTTGGGGGTTCTAAGTAAATTTCTAGCTAAAAATACTGATTTTAACTTGTAAACAAGTGTCAGAAATAGGCCTGGTCCTTAACCACTTTACGACTGCCCCCTGCAGTTATACTGCGGCAGGCAGCTGCTCCTGCGCAAACCGCCGTAGGTATACGTCGGTAGTGTGCAGGAAGCTAGGGGGCAAGCACACGCCGCTGGCCGGGCGCTCCCGCCCGCTTGTCAGTGGGGAAGCCGATGCAAGGGGCAGGCGGCTCAGATTGCTGCCTGACACCCGCAATCGTTTCCCGCTGGAGAGAACGGTCAGCTGTTGTAAACACAGCCGACCTTTCTTCTCCCTGCAATGATCATAGAGCCCCTGTGATCCTTCTATATAGGATCACATGTCTCTAAAATAATTTCACAAGCCACGCCCCCCACAGTTAGAAACACACCCCTAGGTACACATTTAACCCTTTGATCACCCACAGTGTTAACCCCTTCCCTGCCAGTGTCATTATTACAGTAACAGTGCATATTTTTAGCACTGATTACTGTAGTAATGTCACTGGTACCCCCAAAAGTGTCAAAAATGTCAGTCAGGGGTCCGATCTGTCCGCCACAATGTCGCAGCCCTGCTAAAAATTGCAGATTGCCGCTATTACTAGTAAAAAAAAAAAAAAAAAAAAAAAAACAATAAAAATGATATAAATCTTTCCCGTAGTTAGTAGACGCGATAACTTTTGCCCATACCAATCAAAATACGCTTATTGTGATTTTTTTTTTTTACCAAAAATATGTAGCAGAAAACAAATTGGCCTAAAATGTTCAAAAAAATTGGATTTTTAAATTTTTTATTTTTTTTTGTAATGTTATATAACAGAATGTGAAAAATATTTTTTTTTTTCAGAATTGTCGCTCTTTAGTGCAAAAAAAATAAAAAAATCGCACAGGTGATTAAATACCACCAAAAGAAAGCTCTATTTGTGGGGAAAAAAGGACATCAATTTTTTTAAGTACAGCGTCGCACGACCGCATAATTGTCCGTTAAAGTAACACAGTGCCGAATCGCAAAATATAGCCTGGTCGTTAAGGGGGCAAATCCTTCCGGTCCAGAAGTGGTTAAGTTGTTAATTATAAAGACTTTCAATCTGAAAAAAGCACTGACACCTCCCACACATTTTATGTATAACTTATTTGCTTTCTAACACCTCCAAATTCAGGAACTGTTTTGGTATTAAAGTGTAAAATCTTCAACATAATCTCTCAATACAGCGTGTATTCAGCGTTGTGCCCGTACTGCGCATGCCCAGTACGGAGGCTTCCTACTCCCCCTTCCATCTCTGCGCCTGTGCAGAAATCTGCAGCTGGTGCGCCTGCGCAGTTCAGCGGAGGTGTGTTGTGTTGTATAGGAAGGATGGCTGCTAGCGGCAGTGTGGACGAAGAGGATATGGGAAAAAAACGGAAAGCTCACGGAATGTTGAAGCTGTATTATGGTATCACGGAGGAAGGGAAGAGCGGCGAGAGGTTGTTGGATCCCACCGATATTGATGGCGTTCACTTCAACCCAGACATGTATCTGACTAAGGTGACGTCATATCCGGCCATCAGTGCTGAGTGTGAGGCTGTGTTGTGGATAGAGTGCAGTGTACAGAATATACTTCATCCTATTGTATGATCATTATATCACCCGGTCACTCCCTGTCACACTCGTACACCTCAGTGGAGATCACGGGTTCTGTGAATAATAATCAGTCTAGTGATGGAGAGAACAGGAAGTAGGAAGCACCTCTGTCAGGTTAAAGAGGAAGTAAACCCTCCTCTACAGCTTGTACCTATAGGTAAGCCTATGATAAGGCTTACCTATAGGTACTGTAAATCTCCTAAATATGCACCGTTTAGTAGATATTTACCTTACATGCAGCCAGTGACGTCACTGGCGCATGCGCTCTGAAGGAACGGCCGCTGGTGCCATTCCTTCAGAGCCCCGTGACCGTCGGCTCCCGTGCGCGGGAGTGACGTCACCGCAGCTCCGGCCAATCAGATGGCCGGATGCCGCGATCCCGGAAGACGGGCGACTGGACATGTCGCCCGTCATAGAGGTAAGCGGGCAGCACGGCGGGGGCTTCGTTCTAAGGTAAGTATTTCATAATGAGCTAGTATGAGATGCATACTAGCTCATTATGTGTTTCTCTTGCAGGTTGCAAAAAGAAAAAACTATTTTTTTGGGGGTTTACAACCTCTTTAAGGACCAGGCCTATTTCTGACATTTGTTGCTTACAAGTTTAAATTAGTATTTTTTGCTTGAAAATTTCTTGGAACCCCCAAGCATTATATATATATATATATATATATATATATATATATTTTTTTTTTTACAAAGACTCTGGAGAATAAAATGGCGGTCATTGCAATTGTCAATGTATTTGCGCAGCGGTCTTTCAAACGCAATTTTTTGGGAAAAAATACACTTCACTGACCAAAAACTAAACAGTAAAGTTATAGCCCAGTTTTTTTTGTATGTTGTGAAAGATGATGTTACACCGAGTAAATAGATACCCAACATGTTACGGTTTAAAATTGCTCACACTTGTGGAATGGCGACGGTTTAAAATTGCTCACACTTGTGGAATGGCGACAAATTGCGGTACTTAAAAATCTCTGTAGGCGACGCTTTTCAACATTTGTAACGGTTACCAGTTTGGAGGTACAGAGGAGGTCTTTGGCTTAAATTCTTGCTCTGGCGATCGCGGCGATACCTTACATGTGTGATTTGAACACCTTTTACATTTGCAGGTGCGACTTATGTATGTGTTTTCTTTGGTACGTGAGCACATAGAAACGGTGCTTTAAAAAAAAAAAAAAAAAAATTATTTTACACTGTCCCTCTTTTAAAAAAAAAAAAAAAAAAATCTGATCACATTTATTGCTGTCACAAGGAAT
Organism: Pelophylax lessonae; assembly: GCF_965119305.1. Taxonomy (NCBI): domain Eukaryota; kingdom Metazoa; phylum Chordata; class Amphibia; order Anura; family Ranidae; genus Pelophylax; species Pelophylax lessonae. The sequence goes on along the minus strand of NC_138777.1, from coordinate 90,335,833 downwards.
GTAAACATCCCTTGTGACAGTAAGTGCTGGTTCACACTAGGTCGCTCCGACTTAGGGGGTGACCTGTGAAGTCGCGTGCAGCGCGACTTGCACGGTCTTCATAAAATTAATGTCACAGCAAGTCGCCTCCAAGTCACCCCGAAGTAGTACAGGACCCTTTTTCTAAGTCGGAGCGACTTGTGTCGCTCCTATTATAACCGTTCCTGTACTACTCGATGACCGTGACGGTGCACAACTTGCCAGGCTGACCAAGTCGCCTGACAAGTCGTATTAGGCTCCGTTCACATGTGAGCGTATGGATCGCGGGCAGAAAAGTACAAGAGCTTCTTTGGAGCGTATTGCGTCCCGCGATTTTGTTTGCGCGATGTTGCCGCGATTCGGCAGGCGGAAATCGCGGCAACATCGCTCGGCGTTTGGGGGGCTATTGCAAATCAACGGGCAACGCTAGGCGTCCCGCGATTTGCAATAATCTCCGGATCGCTGGCGGAACCGCGGCGGTTCTGCCCGCGATCCAAACGCTGACATGTGAATGCAGCCTTAGTGTGAACCGGCACAAATAGGCAGTGACAGGTACTCTTTTATGGAGGGATTGGGGGTCTATAATGGTGCCCTTACCAAGCAGCAGACCTCCTGTGTTTAGGCTACGTTCACATGTAGGCGTTTTTCAGCTCTAAGGATCAGTTCAAATAACGCCCAACAAGACAAATCCTGTTCATTTCAATGGCCCCTGTTCACATCTGAGGGTTCCGACGCCTTGAGCAAAACGCCTGACGCCCAAAAAAGTACATGAGATTCTGTTTGGGCAGATTACAGGCGTTTTTGTTAGATGTCAATGCCTTCCTCCAAACACCTGCAAAAAGAAGGCCCGTAAAACGCTTGTAAAAACGCCTATAAAATAGCAACGCTTAGATGTGAACGTAGCCTTACAATGCAGCAGGGCAGCTCCTCAGCACTGGATCCAGAAGCTAGTAGAGATCACCAGAGTGGAGCTGTCTACTACAATGATTTCTGACTTGGAGAGGGACCCTACAACTGTGATGTATACAGTACATTGTTACGTTAGTCTAAACTGCATGTATATAAAAAGAAAAAAAAAATCCATACCTGGAATTCTGTAGTTTTTCTGTGTTTTAATTGCGCACAAGAATGGCAGTGTGGATGAAGAATGAATGCAAATTCCATTTTCTAGCATCTGCCTTGATCTGTTTTCTAGAGTGGGATGTCTTTGTAATACATTTACTCTGATGTGTTTATATTTTTGTACTGACATATTTTGGGTCAGTTATATAAAAATGTATTCCATTTTTGTGTCTGCAGTTGAGAAAAGAGAGTTCTCTAGCAGAGTTGATGGATGTTGAAGCTGATATGGTTCGCCAGATACGCGCTTTGGACAGTGATATGCAGACCTTGGTCTATGAGAACTATAATAAGTTCATATCGGCTACAGGTAAATGATGGGATGGCATTAAAAGGGTGGCAGGTAGGGATGCACCGAAATTTCGGCCGAAAATGGGCCTATCCCATTTCGGCCGAAAATGGGTAAAAAATGCCGAAATTAATGCCCGCCGTGAGGAAGGAGGAGGGCGCAGCGCAGGTTTGAAAAGACGCACCTCTGGCCGGCCGCCCGCCTCCCTGTGATGTCCCTACTACTACGATGTGTATGAATGAACTGACCTGACACCGGGCGGGAGAGCGGCCACTAATAGCTATAACTATGTGAGTGCTTCACTTCCCTGTCATGCCGGTATCTCCTCTGACAGGGAAGTGAAGCGCTCACATAGTTATAGCTATTAGCGGCCGCTCGCCCGGCCTCCCGCCCGGTGTGTCAGTTAATTCATGCACAGATCGTAGTAGTGACATCACCGGGAGGCGGGCCGCCGGCCAGAGGCGCGTCTTTTGAATGAAGTACATCGGAGGAGCAGAGTGACCGTAAGGACGCTGAGGCTGGGGGGGGGGGGAGGGGGGAAGCTGAGGCGAGCTTACCAATGGTATTAGTATTATGCAGCATGAGGGGGTTAATGTATTGCCACTGCTAGTCACTGATGCATTAGTGACCGACCAGTGGCAGTTAATTAACCCCTTTGTGCTGCATTAGTGCAACCAGTATCAGTGCAACCAGTGTTAATTAACACTGATACTGGTTGCATTAATGCAGCACAAAGGGGTTAATTAACTGCCACTGGTCGGTCACTAATGCATCAGTGACCAGCAGTGGCAATACATTAACCCCCTCATGCTGCATAATACAAATACCATTGGTAAATAAATTAACCTCTTGCCAATCCGTCACAGTACATATACTGTGACAGGGTGGCAGTGACAGGTGTACATCGCTGCCTATTTTTGGTGTATGCCCCTCTTCTATCTATTTTAAAATTATTTGGGGGGAAAAAGTCATTTTCGGTTTCGGTTTTCGGCCAAGGGCATCCTGCATTTTCGGTTTCGGCCCAGAATTTTCATTTCGGTGCATCCCTAGTGGCAGGTTGTGTTTATATTTCTAACTTTACTGATTTGGCTAGTCTTTGGTTCTCTAACAAAGATTCATAAGATCTGCTGAACAGATGTCATCATCCAATCCCTCAGATACTATTCGTAAAATGAAAAACGATTTTAAAAAGATGGAGGATGAGATGGATGGACTGGCAGCTAACATGGCAGTAATCACGGAATTTAGTGCCTGCATCAGCAGTACCTTGCAGGAGAGACACCAACATATTACCAAGCTTAGTGGTGAGTGATGTCAATGATACTTCTTTGCTGTGTATCAGTAGACCAAGAGGACATGTATGATTATCAGGAGAATAACACTGCAGTGTATCCTGTCATTCTTCCTTTGATTTCATAGAGGTTTGACCCAGCTTTCATTCACCCTTGAGTCTTTGAGATCGCCCAATCATGGATCCAGACAGTAGTGAAAACTTGGACTAAAGTTCTGACTCTTCCCTACACTACTAAAAAATTATTTTATTGCTGTTTGTGTCTCTGGCGGAGAGATTTCACATCACTTCTTGGCTCAGTGTCAAGGGAGGATAGGAAGTGTAAAAAAATCTCCTTTGCAATGACACAGATGGTGGTAAAAATCTAAGAATGGAGCCCTTTCCCCATTCTAAAACTGAAAAAAATGAGGTTTTGGGTGGAGTTGGACTTTAAGCAGGGATTTTAAAGGGAAAAAAACAGTGACCTAGTTGTCACTAGCCTTGCAGCACTAGAGTCCTTGGTTCAAGTCCCAATCAGGATACTGTCTCCAAGGTCCATGTGTGTGTGTTTCCTCCCCGGTACTCCGGTTTCCTCCCACACTCCAAAGACCTTCTGGTAGGTTTTTGTATGCATGTTGAGTAGGGACCTCAGATTGTAAGGTCCGTCAGGGCAGGGACTAGTGCGAATGTTCAGTATGTAAAGCACTGCATTAACCATCAGCGCTATGTAAATACCTAAAATGAAATGAAGGACGTGCAGCAGTTCACTAGTTATAAATCACATTTCCAGCTTTTCTCTGGGTGTTCATATTGATTTTTTGTTTTGATCATGAAGGATTTGAGTAATTATTTGCAGTGTCCAGATACAGAGCTGTGTTGGCAGCTTGCATAATTTAAATATATATTAGGGAGACGTAAAGGAAAACCTTTTCCCTGCTGATTACTTTACAACCATATTTTAAAAATGATAACGAACAGTTGTTAAACAATTTCATTCTGCTCATGGTTCACATGTGTCTTTATTCTGCTATCCAGGTGTGCACACCCTCCTGCGCAAACTGCAGTTCCTGTTTGAACTCCCTGCCCGACTGAAGAAGTGCATTGAAATGGGTGCCTTTGCCCAGGCTGTGTCATATCATACAAAAGCTAAAAGTGTGCTTCAGCAGTACCAGCACATGCCTTCCTTCCATGGCATCCAAACTGATTGCCAGGCCATCATGGCGAGCTTGGCCGATGCACTACGCCAAAGATTCAGGTATTGATTTTTCCTGCTAAGCTATTCTACTGAAACAGTGGGTTGTCATAGTTCTGCTAGATTTATTGTAATGGGGTTATTAAAGGAAAGCTGTGCTAAAGATATTTGGAGAGTGCCATTTCAGAACTCCTCTTCTGAAAATATAGTCACCTGGCTTTCATTCTGCTCCTGTGGCTTAAAGTGGAGTTCCACCCTAAAATTATACTTACCTCCATCTTCTCGCTCCGGGTCACCTGAAAAACAAATGGATAATCGCAATTTTTTATTTTTTTTTACTTACCTCGTTTAGAAGACAATATACTTACCTTACTTCCTTCTTCCTCCCCTCAGCGGCTGCGGCGATTCGTCACTTCCTGGCATGCAATGATTCCTGGGAGCTGAACGTCATCGCTCCCATGAATCAATGCGCCTGCACCGGCCCCGACGTCAGTTCCGGTGCAGGCGCCATCATACCTTGCAAAACAGCTTCTGGGCATGCCCAGAAGCTGTGCAGGGATGACGCTGCGGCACCGGAAGTGACGGCGGGGCTGGTGCAGTGCATCGTGGGACCGAAGAAGACAGAAGAGGACACAGAAGAGGATCGCGCTGGCTTCAAGCTGCCCACACCTGAGATGGCAGCACTGGAGAATACATTTTCAAGGTAAGTATTTCTTCTAAAAAGGTAAGTGCAACCCGGGACAGATCAGAGGCTATCCATTGTGGAATGCACTAGCCCTGACTGTCCCGGGGGTATTTTTATTGAAAAAAACATTCACTGGGTGGAACTCCGTTTTAAGCATTTTCTGTTTGACTTACTGATCCACTACATGTATGCAGATCAGGAGCTCCGATATTCCTGATATCCATCTTTGTTCCTGCTCAGTAACTTAAAATATTGCAGCCAGAGACGGCTAGCATTTTCAGAAAAATGTCATGCAGTGCTAACCTCTGCATTTCTCTCAGTACAGGTTTCCTGGAATGGAATGTATAATGTTTTGTGTATATTTTATGTACAATGTGTTGGACTAAAATACATTTTTTGCCATGTACTCGGGTAAATTTGAATTATTGCAAATATATATTTCTTATTTGCCACTCGCAGCCATCTTTTACTGCACCAGGGGTTACAGCTGCAGGTTTTTCTTCACAGTAATTTACTACTTTGCTTTGAATATCCCATGTAATTTGGTCTCCTGCTATTTAGATCTATTCACGACAGACATCTAAATGGGTCTGTTCAAGGGAATACTTCTTAGTTCCGAACTGTAAGGATTAGTCAGGGGTAGTAAATAACCAAAAAGGTCAGTGATGAGCTTTCCCACAAATTCCTCCCTCCTCCCAAGCCTCAAGCTTCGATTCTGCTCAAGTAAGGTTACACATCACTTTAAGAGACTAGTATAGATTTAGAAGAGGGTCAAACAAAGCTAAGAGTTTTGATGGTCTGATAACAGTAACTGCCCAACTGAATGTGTCCGTGCCTCAACTGCGTGCAGTACATGCGGTTGTGGTGTGGGATTTTTGGGGGGTTAAAGTAATAAAGGTTATTTTTATTTTTATTTTCTTTTAAAATAAAAAAAAAATGTTATACTTCTCTGCTCTGTGCAATGATGTTGCACAGAGCGGCTCTTTACCTCCTCTTCTGGAAGTCCCCTACCGGCGAGTGCCTCTTTAGCAAGCCAGATGCTATAGGGGCACCCCTGCCCAAGCGCTCCCAAGCCAGGTTGTATGTGTCCATAAACATGCACAGCATCAGTAAGCCATGCACCTGTTTCCTCATCACAGGAGTTTGACTGATTGACTGATAGTAGCAGGAGCCTATGGCTCCATCAGCTCTTAATGTCCCTGTGGATCCAGGTAGTGAGAGGTGTGGTTCTGCAGCTGGGACAGCACTGGAGCAGTGAGAGGAGTCGGGTAAGGCTGTATTCACACAGGAACAAACAGTTGCCGAAGCGCTTAACCTCTCTGGTAGCAATCCATTCCTGATTGCTGTAGGGGGCAGTGTGGCGCGCAATTCAGCACATCACATAGCTCCCATTTTTTTTTCCTACAAACTAATAAGTGCACAAAAGTACACTTCATTCATAGAGCGGTACAGCAAGGTGATGCACTGCGATATTGTACAGTGCTATGCAGTTCCGTACAGTGCTACAATAAAATTCAGCGTGGTAAATGGGACATACAGAAAACAATTGTATTTTGAGTGTTGTTGCAGTGACAGGCGTTTTAAAATTCATTAACCACTTGCCGACTGCCGCATGACTATTTACGTCGGCAGTCAGCTCCTCACAGGCAGAGCGACGTAGGGCTACATCGCTAGCCTGTAAGGGTTTTTGGAGCGAGCGCGCGCCCGCTCGGTCATGGACCCCCCTCCCCCACGCGTGTGCCCGGCACTCGCGATCGTCCGTGACAGCGGGAGAAAGGCAGGCGGCTAGTGTAAACAAAGCCGCCTGTCAGTTCTCCCTGTGTAAGAATGGTGATCAAACGGATTATACTATGTAGGACTGTTGATCATTGTTCTTACACATCAAGCCACAGCCAATCACAGTTAGAAACACGCCCCTAGGACACACTTAACCCCTCCCTCTCCAATACAGTTAACTCCTTCACTGCCAGTGTCATTTTTACAGTAACAGTGCATATGTATAGCACTGATTACTGTAGTAATGTCACTGGTAACCCCAAAAGTGTCAAAAATGTCAGTCAAGGGTCCGATCTGTCTGCCCCAATGTCGCAGTCCCGCAAAAAAAAAATCACAGATCGCCGCTATTACGCGTTAAAAAAAAAAAGACAACAAAAATGACAAAAATTTTTCCTTTGTTAGTAAACGCAATAACTTTTGCGCAAACCAATCAAAATACGCTTTTTGCAATTTTCTTTTACCAAACATATGGTAAAAAAAAAAAAATTGGCCTTAAATGTTAAAAAATTTTGACTACTTTTACATTTTTTTGGGGGAATTTCATATAAAAAAATGTGAAAAATATTGTTATTTTTGCAAAATTTACGCTCTTTTTTTTGTTTATAGCGCATGATCAAAAAATTGCACAGGTGATCAAATACCACCAAAAGAAAGCTCTGTTTGTGGGAAAAAAAGGATGCCAAATTCGTTTAGGTACAGCGTTTCACGACCGTGCAATTGTCCGTTAAAGTCACGCAGTGCCAAATCGCAAACTAGGCCCTGGTCAGGAAGGGGGTAAAATATTCCGGGGCTCAAGTGGTTAACACACTTTTTATCACACTATGTTTTAATTAGCCCTAAGTGTTTAAGGACGGGGGTGGGTAGATCAATTAGTGGGACATTTTTTAGCTTAAAGTAGATGAACCCTTACCTTCTAAAAACAACCTATTCAGTTTAAAAGAGAAATAAAAGGCAAAACATTTGTGTGTGTGTGTGTATAGATGTATGTTAACATATTCTTTAATGGGGGAATGCATTAAGGATAAAGAAAAAAAAAAAAACATTTTGACTTTAGAACCACTTTAAAACAGGCATTAAAACATAACCTCTCCTCACTACCTGTTAAACACACTCTGAAAAGCTATTCACTCTGGATCGATGTTCAGAGGGGGATACATGTATAAACGACCCCATGCAGTTACAAGCACTGATAGAAACTTCTCTATCTAAATCCTTTTGTGTAGTAAATGACTTGCCGTTCTCCTGATATGTATACCCCATGTCTTGGCCCATAACAAGATCTAGTCTTTAAAATACTCACGTCTTCCTTGCTCTGGAAATCTTGTTTCCTGCCCCTGGGACTGGAATGTTTCAGCCACTTAATATTTTCTTTTGGACCAGTCCCCTCACCGCTTCTTCTAGTTCTGCTGCTTTTGAAGCCTCTTAAATAGAACCCCCACCACCAGAATGTGTGTCCACATCAGACAGGCAGTGATATGGACACCCATGAGAAGGACCCACCTGATGTAAACAAAAAAGGGGAGAAAGCGTGGGAACTGAACATTACATGAGTGAGGCTTCAGGTAAGTAAAAAGAGCATTTAGAATTATTTTTTTTCAATGATCTGCTATAGGGAGAGGGAAGGTGTTCTTGCTTTGCTAAGTGTTAAGAGATGCATTAGTAATGTAGTACCTTTCAGGTGGATCCATAGCGGGAAGAAACAGGATCCAATACACCTGGAAGTGTCATTTCCTAAAGATCTTAGCAGTGTCTGTAAGTCTGGAATAGCATGAAGGTTCCTATAACAGAGGCCATCCTGAAAAGGATAATGTATACAGTGGTTATAAAAAGTCTACACACCTCTGTTAAAATGACAGGCTTCTGTGATGTAAAACTAAAAAGAACTAAAATAATGTGGTTGCATAAGTGTGCACACCCTGTAATAACTGGGGATGTAGCAGTGTTTAGAATTAAGCAATCACGTTCAAACTCATGTTAAATAGGAGTCAGTACACACCTGCCATCATTTAAAGTGCCTCTGATTAACCCCAAATAAAGGTCAGCTGTTCTAGTAGGTCTTTCCTGACATTTTCTTAGTCGCATCCTACAGCGAAAGCCATTGTCCGCAGAGGGCTTCCAAAGCATCAGAGGGATCTCATTGTTAAAAGGTATCTGTCGGGAGAAGGGTACAAAAGAATTTCCAAGGCATTAGATATACTATGGAACACATTGAAGACAGTCATCATCAAGTGGAGAAAATATGGCACAACAGTGATATTACCAAGAACTGGACGTCCCTCCAAAATTTATGAAAAGACAAGACGAAAACTGGTCAGAGAGGCTGCCAAGAGTCCTACAGCAACATTAAAGGAGTTGCAGGAATATCTGGCATGTACTGGCTGTGGTGCATGTGGCAGCAATCTCCCGTATTCTTCATATGTCTGAGCTACGGGGTAGAGTGACAAGACGAAAGCCTTTTCTTACGAAGAAAAACATCCAAGCCCGGCTAAATTTTGCAAAAACTTATCTGAGTCTCCCAAAAGCATGTGGGAAAATGTGTTCTGGTCTGATGAAACCAAGGTTGAACTTTTTGCCCATAATTTCATAAGATATGTTTTGTGCAAAAACAACACTGCACATCGCCAAAAAAACACCATACCCACAGTGAAGCATGGTGGTGGCAGCATCATGCTTTGGGGCTGGGTTTCTTCAGCTGGAACAGGGGCCTTAGTCAAAATAGAGGGATTTATGAACAGTTCCAAATACCAGTCAATATTGGCATAAAACCTTCAGGCTTCTGCTTGAAAGCGACCCAAAGCATACATCCAAATCAACAAAGGAATTTCTTCGCAAGAAGAAGAATAACGTTTTGGAATAGCCCAGCCAGAGCCCAGACTTCAATCTGATTGAAAATCTGTGGGACGATCTGAAGAGGGCTGTGCACAGGAGATGCCCTCACAATCTGACAGATTTGGAGTGTTTTTGCAAAGAAGAGTGGGCAAATACTGCCAAGTCAAGATGTGCCATGCTGATGGACTCAAACCCAAAAAGACTGAGTGCTGTAATAAAATCAAAAGGTGCTTCAACAAAGTATTAGTTTAAAGGTGTGTACACTTATGCAACCGTATTATTTTCGTTTTTTTTTTTTTTTTTTATTTCCCTCCACCTAAAGGGTTTTTTTTTTTTTTTTTTTTTTGAGTTGTACAGTTTATAGGTCACATTAAAGGTGGAAAAAGTTCTGAAATGATTTATCTTTGTCTCATTTATTTTACATCACAGAAACCTGACATTTTAACAAGGGTACAAAAAAAAATAACCGCGCTAAACACACTATAAAAGAGAAGTAAATATATGTGCTAAAATGAAATAAACACGACTGAAATTATAACTAAAAGGTCAAAGTAGCAGCTGAAGTGGGAACACACCAATTAAAGAATATAAAAGTAGGAGCCGCGCTGATATGAGACATGCAATATAAAAGCATGTGATTAAATGAGACGATCAAATAATGAATCAAATAATACAAAGGTTGTGCTTAAATAAGACAATCAAAAATAAAATATTGCTGATAAATCAATTGATGTACATCCAAATGATATGTAAATAAAGAATAAAGTCCAAAAGATTGTGCAAAGTGTAGAAACAGAAATTCCTTCACCGTGATGGATAGCTCTTCAATCTATGAGAACTTTAGGACCACGCTATGCGCTTACCACAAATCAGATGTAAACAAGCCCAACAGTATATGAAGATAGCCAAGACAGAGATTCATTCACCGCAGTGCTATAACTTCCAATCCGTGATGAAAAGTGAAGGTCACACTATGCGCTTACCACAACTTAGATGAATATGAGCCCAATTCAATGTATGGATGGTAAACTTCTGAGCGATCCAGTGGAAATGGGATGATCCCTCCAACTGATGCAGCCTAGCAGGAGCACCAATCAAATGCAGGGCTAAGGCACAAACCGTCCGGATCAACCTCACTCCGGCATCAGCCACAAAGAAAATAGGGGCCACAATAGTGAAGTACGTAGGCACAGTTTTATTACATAAAAGTAATCAACTTACATGTAAACAGAAAAAAAGCGCTTTATTTGGCAGGATCCGAAGATGCAGCCGCCCGACTTCCGGGTAGTACGTAGGTGACGTCAGCGCGCCTTCCCGACGCGTTTCGTCATAGATGACGTCTTCCTGGGCTCATATTCATCTAAGTTGTGGTAAGCGCATAGTGTGACCTTCACTTTTCATCACGGATTGGAAGTTATAGCACTGCGGTGAATGAATCTCTGTCTTGGCTATCTTCATATACTGTTGGGCTTGTTTACATCTGATTTGTGGTAAGCGCATAGCGTGGTCCTAAAGTTCTCATAGATTGAAGAGCTATCCATCATGGTGAAGGAATTTCTGTTTCTACACTTTTAACAAGGGTGTGTAGACTTTTTTATATCCACTGTATATTTCAAAGAAGCGCTGTGATATACTAACATTCTTTTTAACCCCTTCTGACCCCCTCCTTGGCTACCCTTTAAACTGGGTTTTAACGACAAGAAAAGGGACAGATTTCCTGACCACATGATCACTGTGGTTAACTGTCAGTGATAACATGATTGGGAGCCTCCCCCGATGACTCCTAATCTTAAACAGAGGCTAGGAGCTGTCTGTTATAGCTTGGTTACTGTGCTGGGGGCCCCAGTCCCTGTTGCCGCACATATACATTACATGATTGCCTAGAGAATTTTAATATCTATTATATTTCTTGAACATTTCACACAGGAAGAGAGTTGAGGTTGTCAAGCAGCTTAAAATCCCACCCCTGTTACCTTCTTTCTCTTGGTGTAAGAAGTGATTCATGCTGATAGAGGAACAAGGCAGCAGAAAAAAGTGACACTTAGTGCTCTTATTGAGACGAGTACACGTTCTAGAGAGATATATTTTGTTCATATTTCTGTGTCAGAGGTTTACAACCACTTTAACCGCTTGCCGACCAGCCACCATAGTTTTACTGCGGCAGGTCAGCTCTGTCCCGCCAAACAACGTACCTGTACATTGCTTCGCAGAACCGCTAGTGGGGATGCGCGCCCATTCGCCACAGTGGAAGATAATCAGCTTTTCCGGCCACCCGTGCCGTTCCTTCAGAGCCCTGTGCCGTGAATGGTGGCTCCCGCGTGATGTCATCGCACCTCCGACCAATCAGATGGCTGGTGGACACAAACCAGGAAGAAGGACGGCCGAAAATGTTTGCTGTGTTATGGTGAGCGGGCGGCACTGCGGGGGCTTCGTTCTAAGGTAAGTATTTCATTAAGCGATGCATACTAGATCATTATGCCTTTTGTCTTTCAGGTTTTTCTATTTTTCTGAGGTTTACAACCTCTTTAAGGCGGTAAATCATTCCGGTCCAGAAGTGGTTAAAGTGCAGCTACTTAGTCAATACAATGTAATATCTGGTTTTTTAATCACTCATTTTGGCACATACAAGATCCCTATCTCGATGACCGTTGATTTTTTTTCTTATTGTCAATTGTACTTTTTGAAATCTCTATCACTCTCTAATATCATAACCCTCTTTTGCAGGGATCCTTCTGCTTCCCCCCAGGACCTATCTGAATGTATTGAATTGCTCTTGAGTCTGGAGGAGCCAGCTCACCTGCTTTGTGATGAGTTTCTAGCTCATGGACGTGGACGCTTGGCTGCTCACCTCTCTGATCTAGAGGGGGCCAGTGACATTCTGGAATTTGTTGACCGAGGCTGTGGTGGCTTTATTAGTGACACCTGTCTTCTAGCAGCTTCTTACCAGAGTCTGTTCTGTAAAGAACATGGAAGCACAGCACAGATGGCTGAGCGGAAGCTTACCACATTCCTAGATGAGCTCAGTGAAGGCTACTTTGAGATAGTTGAGAAGCGGTTGCGAGAGGAAAAGAGTCCAGGAGACAACTCACTCTTAGTCCGGGCACTGGACAGATTCCATAGACGGCTCCAGGCACCGACTAAGTTGGTACCAGGGTGCAGTTTTAATCGGAGAGGTACAGAGATTGTGGTTAGAGCAGCACAGGAGCGGCTGGCTCAATACTTACAAGCTTTAAAAGACTTCTTCCAGGGTTGTATAACTGATGTTCGACAAGCACTTGCAGCTCCAAGAGTTGCTGGAAAAGACGCTCCAGCGTTGGGTGAACTACTAGCCATGCTCTCTGGGTCTGTTTTAAACCAGATTAAATCTGTTTTGGCCTCAGTGCACCTTTTCACAGCTAAAGATGTGGCTTTCTCAGACAAACCATACTTTAAGGTAAGCAAAGTCAGAATTTTAAATGGAACTTCAGCCCACAGGTATTTTTTTTATTTATTGAGTTTACATGAGGTTAAAGTGATACTCGTGAGTCTTGTTTTTTTTTTTTGTTAAAAATAATATGTAATACTTACCTGCTCTAAGTAGTGGTTTTGCACAGAGAAACCCAGACCCTCCTCTTCTCATGTCCCTGTTCGGTGCTCCTGGCCCCTCCCTCCTGTTAAATGCCCCCATGGCAAGCAGCTTGCTATGGGGGCACCCAAACCAAGCCACAGCCACTGTATCCATTCAGCCCCGCCCCCTTTCTCTCCTTATTGGCAGACTGAATTTGATTGACAGCAGCGGGAGCCAGCGGCGCCACGCTGCTTTCTCAGCCAATCAGGAGAGGAGTCCCGGGCAGCCGAGACACTCCTGCAACATCACTTGATCTAGATGAACCTCAGGTAGGTATTAGTGGGGCTGGGGGGTGGCTGCTGCACATAGGTTTTTTTATATTCATGCATAGAATGCATAAAGATACAAAACCTTCTGCCTTTACAACCACTTTACCAATAGAGCATTTTGCTGTCTTACGTCTGGGCCACTTTTTGCGATTCGGCGCTGTGCGACTTTAACTGACAATTGCGCGGTCGTGCAACGCCATACCCAAACGACATTTACATCCTTTTTTTCCCACAAACTGAGCTTTCTTTTGGTGGTATTTGATCACCTGTGCGATTTTTACTTTTTGCGCTATAAACAAAAAAAGAGCGTAAATTTTGAAAAAACAACAATATTTTTCACATTTTTTTTATATGAAATTCCCCCCAAAAAAATGTAAAAATCAAAATTTTTTAAAAGTTTTGGCCAATTTGTTTTCTGCTACATATGTTTGGTAAAAAAATTCACAATAAGCGTATTTTGATTGGTTTGCGCAAAAGTTATTGCGTTTACTAACAAAGGGAAAGATTTCTGTCATTTTTGGTGTTTTTTTTTTTTTTAACGCGTAATGGCCGCGATCTGCGTTTTTTTTTTTTTTTTTTTTTTTTTTTTTTTTTTTTTTTTTTTTTTTTTTTGCGGGACTGCGACATTGCGGCGGACAGATCGGACCCTTGACTGACATTTTTGACACTTTTGGGGGTACCAGTGACATTACTGCAGTAATCAGTGCTATATATATGCACTGTTATTGTAAAAATTACACTGGCAGGGAAGGGGTTAATTTTATTGGAGAGGGAGGGGTTAATGTTTGCCTGGTGCTTACTGACGTGTGGGGGGGGAGGTGACTGTGTGACACAAGGACAGATCCAGGGTTCAGCTATGCTGAACCCTGCAATCTGACCCTGCCTGTCACTTGGGAGATCCGCCCGCTTGTGTTTACACAAGCAGGCGGATCTCCACACTAGATCCCCGACGATCGGGGAAGAGCAGAGGCGATCGCCGCTGCTCCTCCCCTGGCCCGACTCCCGCTGTGACTGAAAACAGCGGGAGCGAGCCTCCGGCGGCACGCGAGCGCCGCCCACAAGGGGAGTGTCTGACGACAACGAGCCACTTTGCCGCAGTAGTACTACGGTACTCAGCGGTAAAGTGGTTAATACAGGGGGACAATGCTACCCTGACAACAATGGGGTGGGAAAAAAAAAAAAGACACGTTTTTAATAAGTACAATAGGACTCATGTCGACTATAAAATATAGGGGTCGACACTGTAAAGAATATAGAATTGTTGGGCACAGAGGGGATCTTGTGGAATAACATTATTATGAAGACCAAGAGATCAAAATATGTTCAATTCGGTTTTACTGGGATAGGTCACGAAGGAGAGTCAGCTCTATGTGAGGAGAGGATGTCCATAATCTCCAAATTTTATCAAAAAGAGCCAGGTGGCCTTTACCTGCTTATATTAACTTTGTAGAGGGGGGAGCAGAGTTAATCTGGCACGGCAACAAGGTAAGGGGCCTTCCAAATAACTCTTTTTGTCTTAAAATTACAAAATATGTAAAAAAAAACTTTTTTGATATGACTATTGGGAGAGAATATTTGGTAGGCCAAACTATTTAGAACTAAACAAAGTAAAGGACACTGCATTCCAGATTGTATGACAAAACTCAAGGTTTATTTTAGTTTTTAAATAAGTGGAGACAGGCTAGAACCTTTGATGAGTTTTAATGGCATTTATATCTGTGTAGAAGATTTCACCTTACTTCTCATTTTGGTAATTTCTTTCACTGGAACGTAGTGCTGTCGTCTGCAATAAAAACTCAATAGAAGTTCTATCTCTTTCTCAGTTCAACACTAAAATGACATTTTGTTCAAGAGGTTCAGTTGTAAAATATATCCATCGTTATTGTATTTTGTTATTCCTATTTTTACAGCTTCTCCCTGTCTCACAGTTCTTTCACTTTTCTCTTGCTAGGGTGAGTTTTGTAGTCAGGGTGTCCGGGAGGGACTGATTGTAGCTTTCATCAAGTCTGTGTGCCAGACAGCGCGACAGTTCTGTGACTCCCCAGGAGAGAAGAGTGCCAATACACCACCACTCCTCTTGTTGCTTCTCTCTCGCCTCTGCTTGGACTATGAGACCTCAACCATCAGCTACATACTGACCCTGACAGATGAACAGTTTCTGGGCCAGGTAAAACCACTGCTGCATTCTATTGTGTTTTTGCTGAACGTGACCCCCCCAGTTAGGATAAATATTGTTAATGAATATAAATGGGCTCAGGCCTGTTCAGATCCTAGTCCAAACCTACCTGAGCGATCCCGCCAGGAAGCTGTCTCTGTACTGGGCCATTCATAATTAAGTGAGGCATTGCCTTCCCTGCAGCCGCACATATATACACTCCCCTTGTATATGTACGCCTGAGGGTGGGGAACGCTTTGGCTGCTTATGATTTTGTGCATAGCACAGATGAGTTTCCTGGCAGGATATTGAATAAACCGACACTGCAGTTTCACTCCTCTTCACTGCAAGCTGGCAGATTTTCTATTGCAGAGGAGACTTGCAATGTCTCTTCTGCAATAAAACACATTTACCTGCCTGTTTGCAGTGTCTCCCGGCATGCAAACTGAGCTGCTAATTCTCAGCTTGCAGCATCCGGCCCGATCCCTGTGTGCCTGAATGACGGCCTTCTGTGCATGCCCAGGACTGACGTCCTCTCACACCAGTCAATGACGATGGCTGAAAACCAGCACACAGATGAGGATGCCGGTAAGGGACATGAAGGGACATGCGGACCGGAGCACCCTCAGAATAGGTAAGTATGGATATCTTTCTATATTGTCAGCACCTGTTAATTGATACAGGTGAGTTTTAATTACAAATTACAGGAGCATCGCAAACTTGGAATGCAATTATTTCTTACAATTTTGAGAAGGTGCCAATAATTTTGTCCAGTCCATTTTTGGAGTTTTGCATGGAATGTGTCATATTTGGCTTTTTGTTTCTCCACTTTTCTGTGTCATCCCAATACAAGCAAAAGAAATAAACATGAGAATGCCTAAACATTTGTAATTGCAACAATTTTCTGGGTGAAGTGTAGCATTATCTGACAAATGCGGGTGTTCCATTATTTTTGCCTATGATTGTATGCTAATGCAACATTTTCCTAAGTGAAAATAATTTTCACATCTAAAATGCTTTTTATTTGGTACAATGTTTTAATAAAAAATGCTCTTGTTTCTTTTATTACTGTATAAACTGACAAAAGAACAATGTAAAACTACATAATGTATACATTTTTACAATTTTTTTTTTTTTTTTAATGTTGTAATTGTATCTAGCAGTTCCCATCAAGGTGCAGTGATCATATGATCAGGAACCACTTTGATTCTTTCCCTTTTAGAGCAGTCAGTGAAATGATGATCTGTGAATAATGTCAACTGGTAGCTGATAACAAGATAATGTATGCTGAAAACTAAAAGTACCGTAGCAGGGTAACAGATTAATGTTCTCTCAGCACTGGACATCATGCCGGGGAAATTGAATTTATGGATTGAGGGTAGGAAGTAGTTAATAGTGCGTGTGGGAGATATACCTTTCCATTATTATTACAGCAGCACCTGCACTGTTAGCTCTGTATCATCTGTAGTTTATATATCACTTTTCTTTTGTGGTTAAAGGCTCTGTTATTTCTCCATTACAAGCAATAGGTAGATTATCTCCAAAACACACAGAATCAGTTTACCATCAGACATGCAGCTGTTCAGCACCTGGGACAAGCTTTCTGGAGCAGTAGATTTCACTCCTAATTGGCCATATGAAACAACAAATGGGCATTTTTAGTAAATACACCCATGGGCAAAATATTGGCACCCTTGCATTTCTGTCAGATAATGCACCAATTCGCCCAGAAAATTGTTGCAATTACAAATGTTTAAAGAGGTTGTAAACCCATATTACTTTTTTTTTTCCCCAACCTGTAAGAGAAACACATAATGAGCTACTTACCTTAGAACGAGCCCCCGCCGTGCCGCCCACTCACCTGTATGACGGGCAACATGTCCAGTCGCCCGTCTTCTGGGATCGCGGCATCTGGCCATCTGATTGGCCGGAGCCGCGGTGACGTCACTCCCGCGCACGGGAGCCGACAGTCACGGCACAGGGATCTGAAGAAACGGCACCAGCAGCCGTCCCTTCAGAGCGCATGCGCCAGTGACGTCACTGGCTGCATGTAAGGTAAATATCTCCTAAACGGTGCATATTTAGGCGATATTTACAGTACCTATAGGTAAGCCTTATCATAGGCTTACCTTTAGGTAAAAGTGTTAGAGGAGGGTTTACTTCCTCTTTAAGCATTCTCCTGTTTATTTATTTTGCTTGTGAGTTTGATTGGTATGAGACAAAAAAGTAGAGAAACAAAAAGCCAAACCTGATGCATTCCACCCAAAACTCCAAACATGGAATGGACAAAATTATTGGCACATTCTCAAAATTGTAAGAAATAATTACATTCCAATTGACATTCCACCTATGTCAACTAACAGGTGCTGACGATATAGAAATCACACCGGCAACCAGTTAAAATGGTGAAAAATTGACTCAACCTTTCTGTTGTGTGTGTTTCTGTGCGCCATCAATTTAAAACTTGGTAGCACACCGCTTTTGAAAAAATAACTGAAACCAATTGCTTCCTCTAACCGTCAATGAGTTTCTTACACCTTTCTATTGGAATTTTGGATTACTCTTCTTTAGCCAACTGCTCCAGGTCTCTCATGCTTTTCCACATTTTTTGTTCCCAAATCCTCAGAAAAATTATTTTCTGCTCATTCTCTCCTACAATTTTCTGTGTGGCAGACAGAGACACACAACAGAAAGGTTGAGTCAATTTTTCACCATTTTAACCAGTTGTCAGCACATGTTAATTGATACAGGTGGGTTTAATTACAAATTACAGGAGCATCACAAACTTGGATTTATTTCTTACAATTTTGAAAAGGTGCCAATAATTTTGTCCAGTCCATTTTTGGAGTTTTGTGTGGAATGTATTAGATTTGGCTTTTTGTTTCTCCACTTTTCTGTGTCATACCAACACAAGCAAAAGCAATAAACACGAGAATGCCTAAACATTTGTAATTGCAACAGTTTTCTGGGTGACGTGGTGCATTATCTGACAGAATTTTTATTTATTTATATTTGGCCCTAAGTCCCGGTTCACATTAGTGCGATGTGAGACATCGCATGTGATTCGGAGCGCACTGCACTGAAAATCACATGCAATGTCTGTGCAATGCGAATTCAGCCGTACAGATTGTATAGTTGAATTCGCATTGCATTCGGACACAACACTCGCAGTACCTTTTTTGGGTCTGCAGCAGAATCGGATTGCATGGTGGTTCACACCTATGCCAGCTGATTCATGTCCAAACTGACAGTTCGCACTGCGATATGTGAATTGATCTGGGGGTGTCAGTAACTCGCAGGGTTCCCGCATCGCATATATGTGAACCGGCACGGAGTGTAGTTATTCATATGGAGTACTTAAATGTGTTAGAACTTGCAATTTTTTTGTTACAGTGAGGGTGTTTTTCCTTTTAGATGCTATTTACATTAACAATTAGTGACATACATCCTTTCTGTTGTTTCCAGAGTCTTATTTGTGTTTATAAATGTCATTTTTGTTTTGTTAGGACCACTCTCCAGTCACTCCCGTCAGTACTCTGTGCTCATTGGCTCGCTCCACTGCTCAGACCCTGCTCAATCAGTATGTGAAGTCTCAGGGTCTAGTTGTTTCTCAGATGCTGCGCAAAAGTGTTGAGACTCGGGACTGGGTGATGACCATAGAACCACGCAATGTCCGGGCAGTTATGAAGAGAGTAGTGGAAGATATTACCAGTGTTGATGTACAGGTGAGTCAGCTTTTGTTGCCCGGCAATTATGATATTTGTCTGTTGTAATGACCCTCTAGTGCTGTGCTATCATCTAAAGACAACACTAATGCACATAAATGTTTTCATCTTCAAATTCCCATGTTTTTACTTCCATTACTTTATTGATCTGCACAGGTTGGTCTACTGTATGAGGAAGGAGTGCGGAAAGCACATAGCAGTGATTCCAGTAAACGCACCTTCTCTGTGTATAGCAGCTCACGTCTGCAGGGGAGATATGCACAGAGCTACACCCCCAGGTGAATATATGAGCAGAAAAAACAGAACTATGTACCATGTATAAGTGCTTTCTTTAACCCCTTCATGATGGAAGGTAAAACCAACATTAACGCCTGAACCCAGTATTACAATATCTTTCTTATTCAATCATTTTTATTAGGTCTCAAAACAAATAGTACAAAATATTCATAACAAACAACAAAAGATGAATATTGTACAGACAGAAATGAGATTACAAATGTTTGAGACATTAGGAGCAATTGTCAGCAAGGATACATTAATGCACACAAATCAAGGGTAGGGCAGGTGTATACAGAATACGTTTGATTCAGTATTGGAAGGCCAATGGAAATGCTCTTATAGCTCATTTGATTAATGAGAACGAAAAGTAACATTCGATGAGGAGGGGAGTAGAGAGAGGAGGGGGTGGAAAGTAAGCAAAAGTGTTTAGGGGACACAAGGAATTAAAGGTGAGAAGGGGATAAGGGAGGGGTCAGCCAGGGGGGGTTTTCAGCGGCATGTGTCGTTGGAGCCCCTAAGTAACTATTAAAGGTCCAGCTAGTGATGATTAAAGGACTTTAGGAGGAATGGCTTGATCCAGGAATCTCATATTTTTAAGGAATTTAGGCATAGAGTTTTTTGAAGAAGTGCCTTTGGCTTTTCATTGATCATGGTCCAATGCATGCGAGATTTGAGCTCTGCAAAAGGTATGTTTCTTGTTAGCCAGGCCATTTAGCTGTATATTTCCTGCCGTTTTTATGACCCACCACCAAAAAAAACCTCTCAAAATTCAATTCTTCTACTCCTACAGCCTTCACAGCATTACCACATATGTGTACATTATTTGATGTTTGTACCTGTAGTAGGGCCAAGAAATAATAGTGCACATTTGGTTTTTGTGTTAAACATGCTGACAATGTCCTGCCTAAACCATTCGGGCTGCGACACTGTCACCAACCTAGATCAGGCCCAGATCCAGCCATGTATCTTTTTATGCAGGTTTTTTTTTTTTTTTTTACTTCTCCTCTGGCAAAGAGAGAAAGATACGGTTTAAGGAATTAACGAGGGGCGATGACAGCAGGGAGCTCGGAACATGCAGTTCGAGCTTTCTGTTCTCTGTGCTGTAACAAATATGGCAGAATATAGTATTGATTAACAAAGGGGCTTGCATCTGCTTCATTGTATATTTTTCTCCATTCAAAAGGAGAAAACATACAAGGCCAGGTTTTACAGATAGCGGTTACTGTGAGAGAGCCAATCACAAGCTTTTACAGCAATTGTATTTGGTAGCCATTTCTTCTGGCTCCCAGTCAGTAGAAGTGGTTGTTGGTGACAGCTCGGTCTCCATGCTGTGCACTTCCTACAAAAACACAGGTGCGCATATATGCAGCGCCTCAGAAGGTGGCCCACTTCTATGATGATGCATATATGTGTAAGGCCGGTGGGAACAAGTTAAAATACAGGGCAACAGGTTCACATTAATATTGGCTCCACCAGCAACACATTCTCCCTGTCCTTTTATTGTCCTGCTACTTTGTTTGGTCACCAGGTAGTGGATTGTGATTCACTCTCCTCCCTCCCACTTGACAGCTATTGTGCTTGGTGAGGGGTTGTTTAAGCACCCAGCACTGTCACATGGGGGTGGAAAGAGAGTCCTCAGCCCTGTGTAAGCTCCAAGTCATGACTTGGAGTTTACTTGAAGCTAAAGGCCCGTACACAGGATAAGAAAATCTGTAGGATTGCAAACCGCAAGGAACTGCAAACCGGAAACGACACACAGCGAGGAGAGCTGAAAGCTGTGTGTGGAGG
Source organism: Pelophylax lessonae (assembly GCF_965119305.1). Classification (NCBI taxonomy): domain Eukaryota; kingdom Metazoa; phylum Chordata; class Amphibia; order Anura; family Ranidae; genus Pelophylax; species Pelophylax lessonae. The sequence continues at coordinate 90,314,832 of NC_138777.1, read as the reverse complement.
AGGAGGAGGAGCGGAGGAGGAGCCGCACGTGCGGAGGAGAGCGGGGGAAGCCGCACTAGGAAGCCGAAGGCAGGAGCTCGGAGCCTCGGACCAGGGAACCAGTGCGGGGGACAGCCGGGGACAGGAGCTCGGAGCCTCGGACCAGGCAGCCAGTGCGGGGGACAGAGCAGCAGCAGCGGGGACAGAGCGGACCAGAGAGACAGTGCGGGGACAGAGCAGCAGCAGCGGAGACAAGGACCGGGACCAGACTGAGACCGAGGGACGTAAGTTGGAAACAATCTGATCTGATCTCCTGGTAGGGGGACTACAAGTACAAACACTACAAGCAATACAGGTTACTAAGGGGCTACTATAGACTGAGAGGTGCTCTGCGACTGACCAACGGTGCTGAGTATCTTGCGACTGGTGAGTATCTTTGTGACTGGTGTGGATTTTTGTGACTGGTAAGTATCTTGCGACTGGTGGGTAAGTATCTTTGCGACTGGTGAGCATCTTTGCGACTGGTAAGTATCTTGCGACTGGTGAGCATCTTTGCGACTGGTGAGCATCTTTGCGACTGGTGAGCATCTTTGCGACTGGTGAGTATCTTGCGACTGGTGAGCATCTTGCGACTGGTGAGCATCTTGCGACTGGTGAGTATCCTTGCGACTGGTGAGTATCCTTGCGACTGGTGAGTATCCTTGCGACTGGTGAGTATCCTTGCGACTGGTGAGTATCTTTGCATCTGTTGGATCTTTGCGACTGGTGAGTATCTTAGTGACTGGTTAGTATATTAGCGACTGGTGAGGACCCCAGGTTTAGTACCAGGGGAGACAGAGGTAGTGTAGGTAAGGAAGACCAGGTCGTTAATATATCCCCATAGAGTAGTGGGTAATAATGTCCGACAGGATTGCGGATGCCACTCAGTGCACTCCTTGCTGCATGTATGCGTTCCTTGATGAACCAATCGAGGGCGAATACTGCTGTGCAAGATGTGAGCGACTTGTTGCTCTGGTAGACCAGATCCTGGACCTACAGAACACAGTGGCAACACTGCGTGGCATCAACAACCTGGAAAGGAGCTTGGACATTACCTAACAGGCGCTGGCAGGGGCCAGCATAGAGGAGGGAGGAATAGAGGAGACGCAAGCAGCAGAGATACGCAGCTGGGTGACTGTTAGGAAGGGTAGAGGGATGAGTGCCAGGGAGGCCAATCCTGAGTTGGTACACCCTAACAAATTTGCCGAGTTGCAGGTTGAGGGGGATATCAACTCAGGGGTGGCAGAGCTGGAGCATGCACCCTCCCCCAGCTGCCAGGGGAGGGACGGCTCCAGGAAGAAGGGGGGCCGTAACTCAGGAAAGGTTAGAAAGGTTGTGGTAGTAGGGGACTCAATTATCAAGAGGACAGAGAGGGCAATCTGTAAAAAAGATCTCGTGAACCGAACAGTTTGTTGTTTACCGGGCGCCCGCGTTCGGCATATCGCAGATCTGGCAGACAGATTGTTGTGCGGGGCTGGGGATGACCCAGCGGTCATGGTGCATGTGGGCACTAATGACAAAGTTAAAGGTAGGTGGAGGATCCTTAAGAACGATTTTAGGGACTTAGGTAATAGATTGAGGAAAAGGACCTCCAAGGTGATTTTCTCTGAAATACTGCCTGTACCTCGAGCCACACAGGAGAGGCAGAAGGAGATTAGGGAACTTAACAAGTGGCTGAGGAACTGGTGTAGGAAGGAGGGGTTTGGGTTCCTGGAGAACTGGGCTGACTTCTCAGTCGGCTACCGGCTCTTTAGTAAGGATGGGCTGCACCTTAATGGGGACGGTACAGCTCTTTTGGGGAGAAAGATGGCCGCCAAGTTGGAGGGGCTTTTAAACTAGGAGACGGGGGGAGGGCTCAGAAGTAGAGTCAGTCAGGAGGGAGCAGAGGACTGAAGGCAGCTGTAGGGTCAGCAGCGACAGTAGGTCCACAATGTCAATTGGCAGGTCTGTGCGGGAAAATCTCAGACCAAACAGGAATAAACATAACCGCCAATTGCGCTTAACTTCCGTAAAACTAAGAGGGGTATATGCTAATGCCAGGAGCCTAGCTAATAAAATGGATGAGTTGGAAATATTAGTACATGAGGAGGACATAGACCTTGTGGGAATAACAGAGACTTGGTTCGACCCCTCACGTGACTGGCTGGCCAATATCCAAGGGTATTCGGTGTACCGGTAGGAAAAAGAGGGGGAGGGGTATGTCTCTATGTGAAGAACAATATAAAGGTGATAGAAAGGAGTGACATTACGGATGGGATGAGCATGGATTTAGAATCTGTGTGGGTTGAACTCCATAGGGAAGGAGAAAAGGGGAAAGTAATTGTGGGGGTTTGCTATAGGCCACCTAACCAAGGGGAGGAGGTAGAGCTGGAATTCTTAGCACTTATGGGTAAAGTGGCAAAATTGGGATCAGTCATCATATTGGGGGACTTCAATTATCCCGATATTTACTGGGACGAGGGGACTACACACTCACAGAAGGCCCGCCTATTCACGGAAACCTTACTGGATAATTACATGTCACAGTTGGTGGATTCCCCTACCAGAGAAAACGCAGTCCTGGATCTATTGATCACTAATGACCCAGACCTAATCTCGGAGGTAGGAGTCCAGGACAACCTGGGCTCTAGCGATCACAGGATGATCACATTTAGTATAAATAACAATATAACAAGGCAAGTGGGGAACATAAGAACCCTAAACTTCAGAAGGGCAAACTTTCCAAAATTGTACTCATTGATGGAAAGGGTAAACTGGGACCAAACCCTGGGATCCCTGACCACAGAGGAAAAATGGGAATGCTTTAGGAACATATTAGGCAAAGGCATCTTGCAGTGCATTCCTATAGGAAATAAATTTAGAAGAGACAAAGGCAAAACTGGCTGGCTAAACCGTAGCGTCAACAAACTTATTAGGGGAAAAAAATTGGCCTTCAAGAAGTATAAATCAGAGGGCACAGTATCGGCTTTCGAGCAATACAAGGAGGCAAATAAGAAAAGTAAACAAGAAATAAAGATAGCTAAAATCAACTTTGAGAGACAAATAGCGGAGGATAGTAAAAAAAAACCCAAAGAAATTCTTTAAATATATCAACAGCAAAAAAACTAGGGCAGAGCATATTGCACACATAATTAACAATGATGGGAGGATGGTTACAGAGGACACTGAAAAAGCAACCGTGCTGAATGCTTTTTTCTCGTCAGTCTTTACACAGGAAACGGAGGGGTACACTGACCATGAATGTATGGTTAGTAGTAATACACAGGACTTGCCACTATGGCTAACAGAGGGTGAAATCAGGGAAAGGCTGGATAAACTTAACACAAACAAATCACCAGGCCCGGATGGCGTACATCCGAGAGTACTCAAGGAACTCAGTAAAGTTATATCGAGACCACTGTTCCTGATCTTTGCTGACAGTATTGGGACAGGAGATGTACCAGGGGATTGGAGGAAGGCTAACGTGATTCCGATATTCAAAAAGGGCCAGAGGCATATCCCGGGAAATTATAGGCCTGTCAGTTTGACATCAATAGTATGTAAACTTCTGGAGGGGATGATAAGGGACTATATCGTAGAGTTTGCTAAAGACAACAGCATCATCAGCAGTAATCAGCACGGGTTTACAAATGGGCGTGCTTGTCAAACCAATCTCTTAACATTCTACGAGGAGTTGAGCTGTGAGCTAGATAGGGGGAGACCAGTGGATGTGGTGTACTTGGATTTCGCTAAGGCGTTTGATACAGTTCCCCACAAGCGCTTAATTTATAAAATAAGGTCTGCAGGTATCGACAGCAGGGTTTGCTCTTGGATACGGAATTGGCTTAAAGGGCGTGTCCAAAGGGTGGTAGTAAACAGCACATACTCAAACTGGTCTAAGGTGGTAAGCGGGGTCCCCCAGGGCTCAGTCCTGGGACCAACCTTGTTCAATTTATTCATAAACAGCATTGAGGACGGGATCAGTAGTTCTATATCAGTTTTTGCAGATGACACAAAATTGGCCAGGGCAATAACTGCACAGCATGAAGCAGATATCCTACAGAATGACCTGGACAAAATTACAGAGTGGGCAACGACCTGGCAAATGAGGTTTAACGTGGAGAAGTGTAAGGTTTTGCACTTGGGGACTAAAAACATAAACACACAATACACGTTAGGAGGGGAACCCTTGGGGGAATCAAAAATGGAGAAGGATCTGGGAGTCTTGGTTGATGATAGATTAGGCAACAGCATGCAATGTCAAGCGGCAGCTGCCAAAGCCAGCAGAATATTAGAATGCATAAAGAAAGGGATGTATTCCAGAGATAAGACTATAATCCTTCCACTTTATAAAACTCTGGTCCGACCGCATCTGGAGTATTCTGTCCAGTTCTGGTCGCCAGTCCTCAGGAGGGATGTGTTGGAGCTGGAGAGAGTCCAGAGAAGGGCAACTAAACTAATTAGGGGATTGGAGGACCTTGACTATGAAGAGCGTCTACAATCGCTCGATTTATTCTCCCTGGAGAAGAGACGTCTAAGGGGGGACATGATAGCAATTTATAAATATCTTAATGGGGATCCCAGCTTAGAAAAAAGCTGTTTATTCGAAGGGATTGCATGAGGACTCGAGGGCATACAATGCGATTAGAGGAGAAGCGTTTTAACCTCAGGCAACGTGGGGGGTTCTTTACTGTTAGAGCTACAAGATTGTGGAATTCTCTACCACAAGAGGTGGTTTCTGCGGGAAGTATGGTGGCTTTCAAAAGACTCTTATGCCTCGTTTCCACTGAGCGGATCGGTTCGGGTCGGTTCGGTACGGTACGCTAATTTGAGTGTTTCCATTATGAAAGTGGCCCATACAACCGAACCAAACCGCACCATTCCTGGTCCTGCTTCAGATGTAGGGCCATAGGAAATGGTACGGTACGGTTAGGGCGGAGCTACTGGCGTCACACGATAGAGTCCTCTGATTGGCGGACAGGAAACCATCAATGCTCACGTCAAATGAAAGAGCAAAACAAACACCTCATTTGGTGTAAACCCCGCATGGTCCCTGGTGGCCCGACTTGCAGTGGAAACGCTCACCTGAATAGACCGGACCATTCTAACCCTTCCAAACTGTACCGACCCGAACCGTTCCGCTCAGTGGAAACGAGGCATATGACTTACATCTCAAGGATCAGAACATTCAGGGGTATGTGAGATGATTACAGCCACACACACCTACACAGGTTGAACTGGATGGACTATTGTCTTTATTCAACCTCACCTACTATGTAACTATGTAGGGAAAATTCGTTCCGACGACCGATCTGCCAATTTTCGGATTGTTAGTATGGTGCTTTCGACAACCAACTCAAACTTTTCGGCTGACAAAATCCTGATGTGCAGGCTATAACATTTTTGTCGTCCGTAATACAACGTCAAATTTTCGTCACATTTAGTACAGATTTCGATGGAAAAAAAATCTTAAGAGCAAGACTAGGCATGCTCAGAGATGAAAGAACACATACAAAGCAATCCAACACATGACATCACTTCTGAAGTAGAATTCTGTCGTACGGGAAAATTCATATGAAGATAAACTCTTCACTTTCCACATCAGACTAGCATGCCACAAAAAACGGACGACAGATCGTTCGATAATCTGATCGTGTGTATGGGGCTTTACTCTCCTTATTCACAGCTGTCAAATGGAGTGGCAGGGGTGTAAAGGGAAATGCATAGCACAAGTTCACTTACTTTGCGTATTTTGTTCCATGTTAACCTCAGCAGCCCAACTTATCCTTGTCGACATTTCTTCATTGAGTGCTAATTCACACTGAGTGTCTGCAAATTCTGTGCAGATTCCGCACCGCATCCAAATCGCACTGTATGTTACGTTAACAACTCCTTGAAATCGGTTTGCAAAACGCAGTACAATTTGCAGAATTGGATCGCATGGGTGTAAACAGCCATGCGATCTGATTCTGGTGTGGCCAAAAAAGGGTCCTGTGCAGATTTGGTGCGATTTGAGCCATACAGAATTTTGCTCAAATTGCACTGCTGAAGAATCATATGTGATTTGTACAGGAATGTGGTGCGATTCCTGTTCAAATTTGCATATTATTCCCGCACCACATAGTGTGAACCATCACTGAGAAGTCGTGATTTGTCTATAAAGCCCAACTCAGCCCTTACTTGTCATCCTTGTGCCCCATAAATCTACTTAGTTAACAGCGACTTAAAATTATCTTGGCCTCTTGTCTTGTATTTTTTAATTCATAATAATACTTATTCATAATAATTCATATTACTTAATAATACTTAACAATATAAAGCATTTCCTGCTGGCATAGCTGTCATCATACTCCATTAATTTAATTTTACAGTTTTGGTAAACTCCTTCCATTCATTAATAGATAATCTTTAAGAAGCGCAGTTCAAATTTGTGTTCTGGTACACTTCTGCCTACTGAGTCCATATTGATTTCTGTACTTGTGATCTATACATGTTTATAGGGAAATTCGTACTAGGGAGGCTATAGTTAAAACAGCCATAAGTACTGCAGGAACAAAACTTTGAAGCTGTGATCGGAGTACTGGGTTTATTTTACTTATTACCCAGCAATTGCCTCCACAAGCTCTTTAGTCTGCACTTACTAGATGTTATTTTTAAGCTGTTCAAGCAAAGCCATTTTTCCATTTGTTTTGTACCCATGTTATTGCATTGTGTAGTTGTATTTGTTTTATATATTGATTTGTACCCATGTTGTTATTGCATTGTGTAGTTGTATTTGTTTTAATATATTGGTACTTTGTAAATTAAAAATATTAATATGCTTGTTTCACTTCACTTAGTGCTCCCATGGACACCAGCCTTCTGAGTAATATCCAGAAGTTATTTTCAGAGAGAATAGACATATTTAGCACTGTTCAGTTTAACAAGGTAAAGCGATTTGTCTTGTCGATATTTTTATGAGTTTGCCTTTTTCTATAGTGTGCTCCTTGCCTTCCTCGTCTTACTTACTTTCCCTGTTTTATTGTGCTAAAGCCTGCTGTCAGCTGACATCACAGACCCAGTCTAGGCTCTGAAAACATCCCCACCATATGGGTCGGATTCGCCCAGAAGTCTGGACCGGCAGCCAGCTAAGAGCCTGAGCCTCTAGTGAGCGCTGGAGGGGCAGAGTGGAGAGCTAGAGACTGACAGTCACTGGCTCTCAGCGGGTTAAAGACCAAAAGCTGAGTGATCAGCGGTGTATGATCGCTCAGCTCTCAGTCTTAGAGGTGGCGGGGGGACAGCTGCAGCCGTCTAGGTGAGTATGTGTGTGTTTTTTTTTTTTTTCAAAACCCTAACTTCTTTTTAAAAATAGGGAGAGTATTCTATGCTTCTAGTCAGTGTAGTGTATACACCACACTTGGGTGTAGAGCTTAAAGTGTAACTCCACTTTTGCTCAGTAAAAAACATACCCCTCTGGGTGATCTATGTACAATTCAGGGATTTTAACAACCTCTTTGCAGATTCCTACCTTTTGTTATTCTGAAGAAATAGCTGTTTGTCTGTGTCCATGTTCAAAGGGAATCTAATGGGGGTGATTTTATAATGATCAATTAGCTGTTGCAGCGGGAGGGGGGGGGGGGTTTGGTAGACCATCTATGTACAGAATGGTTGCCATCTTGAATTGCATATTACAGAAAAGGACATCACTGGAGATTGAAAAGGAAAGGTATTGTTTTAATATCAGTCAATTACAATATAACTTGTGTAGCAGTTGTATGTGCTACATTTTTTTTTAATTCGCTATTTTTTTTCTCACAAAAGTGAAGATATCCTTTAGGCCCCTTTCACATGGGGCGGATCCATCCGAGCGGAATCCGCCTGCTCAGCAGGGGATCACTGCATGTCTGTTATCTGATCCGACCTGCTGGACGGATTGCGAACGTATCGCCATACGTCTGTTTTCAGCAGGTCTTGTTGGATCGGATGCCTGGCGGGTGTCAGCAGACCCATATCCGCTGACATCTGTCGTCTCATAGAGGACAATGGGTGATCTGATCGGGTCCGCCTACAATGGGTGATCCGATACGGTCACTCGTATCACTGGTTCTTTTTTCTCTGTTTATCATTTAATAGATAACTGTACCTTTTTTTAATAAGGGGTGTGTGCTGGGGGCAGTATGTGCAGGAACTTTATACTACTGTAGTGGTGGTTCCCTTAATAAGAGATTTCGTCACATGTTGATGAAGGTATGTCTAGGTAAGCACAAAGTGGGGAGTGTTAATTGTTATGGTTTGCGCCTCTCTTGAGTTTAGTTTGTGTTCTAAAAAAACGTGGGATTGCCAAGTGAACAGCTTGTTTTGTCCTATTTGTCTTATCTCAGGTTTCCATCCTTACTGGTATTATAAAAATCAGCCTTAAGACGTTCCTGGAGTGTGTCCGCCTACGCACATTTGGCCGATTTGGTCTGCAGCAAATTCAAGTTGATTGCCATTACCTGCAGTTGTACCTGTGGCGATTTGTCAGCGATGAAAATCTAGTCCATTGCCTGTTAGATGAGGTGGTGTGCAGTGCAGCCCATCGGTGCCTGGATCCTTCGCCCATGGAGCAGAGTGTAATAGAAGTCATATGTGAGCGGGGCTAAGTTATGGACTGAAGATTTGTAAAATGTACTGTACATATATACACATTTGTGTGATCTGTATATACAAGCATGGAATAAACTGATGTAACAAATATAATGGTAGAATGTGTATAACATCCAATGCTTGAGTAATTCTGATAGATTCCTGTGTGTCTAGGATCTGATTAGACACTCTAAATGCAGCTAAATTCACCAAAATGCTGCCAAAAGCAGGAACATCTAATTGAAGAAAATGGTGATCTGGGAGGCATAACATTTGTTTTAAACTTCCCAGATCACTTCTCCTGCATTTGAAAGTCTAAACGCAGGAGTGTCAGTGTGAATGAGGCCTTATAATAAAATATAGAAATGTTGGTACTGTGTAAATATTGCACAATTACATGATGCATATTATGCATGGCTGAAGAATACACTGTGAAAACTGTGTATGGGTACCAACCTTCACATCTGGTATAATCCATAGGAGGTTACAACCATACTCCTAAATGCCTTTCACGTTCATTCAAAAGTAGTGCATTGTCATTTTTACAATTTATTTATTATGTAAATTGATTTAAACAACATAAATAAAATGTAAGATCCCATTCATTTCTGTACATCTGCTCTGCAGGTAAATGTAAAGATGGTGAAAAATAGTTTGCCTACTTGTGGAGTTCAGATCATTGTGCTGCAATGCAGTGTATTAGAAATACTAATTTTATCATGTTTTTCCTTTTTTTTTTTTTTCTTCAGTGACGGATGGTACTGTAGAAATAAATAGTAACTGAGAACACATAATCATGTACATTTATTAAAACCCAATGGAGCCCATGTTTTTTTTATTATGGGGATGCAATCAACAGGTGCCTAAAGAGAAAAGCATATGTCATGCCAAGCAGCACTAAAACATTTAATTCCCAGTTAAACCAAATTTCGTATTACAGTTTTAAAGCTGGTGTAAACCTCTGAAATTAAAAATGAACAAAGCAATCTCCCTCTTTAGTGTGCACTTGTCTCAGTCCAAAGCACCTAGCGTGGTTCCTGTCTGCTTTCTTATCCTGCTATCTGCATGAGTAACCTCTGACAGGTTATGTGGACACCACAGAATCCCTGGGAACCATACCCCCCAGCACACAGAAGGTGGAATGACAGTCTTAGTTGTGCATGGTTCCCTATGAGACTGTAAAGGAGGGTGTATTTACTCCCTTCCATCAGGCTTCACATTTTACTCAGCTCTCTGATGTGTAGTATGAGGCATCAGATCCCTGCCTTCTGGAAACTCCTGAAGCTAGTCACTTCATTGGGGTATTAGCAAGGGTTTACAACCACTTTAAATAAGAAAAAGAAATATGCTTTAATGCTCACAAGCAACATAGGAAAAAACATACTGTATAGTATTGCAGGCTCGCAACAACTGCTCCTAAAGCTGATCCCTAGTGATTATTCATTAGACCTGTATTGCAGACAAAAAGGTTAGAACATACCCAAAGGCAGAATTTTTATATTTTTATTTGTTTTATTTTTTTCTAATCCAACAAACGTTTATTGGTATGGATGAGGTATACAAAATTTAGGAACATCTCATAAACTCCTTGGTATAGAAAGAAAAGCATTAAAAAGATAGTTTGTGAAAAGTATACATCAGCAGACAGTAATATTCTAATAATGGTAATAAAAAACAAATTTTTGTGTGTAATTCCCGGTAAGTAAAACCTATTCAGGAAAAGCTTCTGATTGTTGTTAACCGTGGGTGCATGTAAATGTATGTAAGTTAAATCTTACGTGTACCAGTAATGCTCATTCAGTTATTGGTTCTTCCTCTGTGAATGTCGATGCCAAGTCCAGCCAGCGGTCCCAGATTTTATGGTATTTCCCCAGGCAGTTTGTGTGTGTGTTTGTGTGTGTGTGTGTGTGTGTGTGTGTGTGTGTATATATATATATATATATATATATAAAATTTTTATAAGATAAGGATTGATTAACAGTCGACATCCATTCCCGGAGTGTTGGTGTGAAGCCCTGAAGCCACCTTCTTTTTTTTCTTTTTTTCTTCTTTTTTCTTTTTAAAGCCCGTGGTGTGTGAACACACTCAGACTAACACCCGGTGCATAAAAAAGTGCACACACGCAAACATGGGAAACACACAAAAAGTGCACATGGTGTGCGAATGGTTGACCTCCGAAGAGGAAGGACCCTTTACCTTGATCCCCCAGGGCGCAAGACTTCTGGCAGGGACTGAGGTACTCACTGTTTCGCCTGGCCGAAACCAGGCAAACCCCATTCTCTGGGAGGACTGCCAAAACAGCCCACCCCAAGTACTAGGTGGGGCTCCCCCGAAGGGATACCCCATGAGAGAGGGCAAACTAAGCCAAAAGGCCATATCCACCCCCTCCCAAGACTTTCAAGGTAGGCCCGAGGACCCACACCCTACTAATCGTGAAACAGTAAGATAGAAAGTGACAAACTACAAAGAAAAAAACACAAGAGAGTGGGGAAGTGGAGAAGTGCTTAGTGTCAAGGTGCAAGACCTTGACAAGCCAATCGGCCAGGGATAAAAAATTTCCTCTGGTCTCGGCCAAAAGGCCCGTCCCTAGAGGCAGGTGCGAAAAAAGTGTGTAAGTGCAGTGACCAAGGTGCCAAAACACTCAAGGTGAGCTCCCCCACCTGTGAGAATTAAGGCACCCCTGGGCTGCCACCCCAGAGGCACATACACCACGGGCTTCTTTCGGGTCCCAGCCTTCGGCTGTGTGTGTATATGAACTTTTTATAAGGTGAGTATTGATTAACAGTCGACATCCATTCCGGGAGTGTTGGGGTGGAGGCCTGAAGCCACTTCTCACTATTAATAGTCTAGCTGTATATAGTGTTTCCTGCATGAAGATATGGTGGTGTCTATTTTGTTCCTGGTCAGGAAGTAACCCCAACAAGCACTGTTTAAGGCATAGAGTTAATGGGCAGCCCATTTCTTTGTGTAGGAATCTGATCACTTGTTCCCGTCGCTCCGGTCCTCCACGGCTATAGAGTTGAGTGGGGGCCAACCTGCCCTCACTCGACTTCCTGCACAGTATCTGAGGACCGGATCGTTTTCCCCACTACCAACGGCTCTGGTAAGTGGGAAAGACAGCCGGGAAGTGGGGGGGCACCTCTCCTGCTGCCCATAAAAGTGATCCCATGGCGAATCTGCTGCTGGAACCACTTTTATGTGAAAGAGGCCCACCTGCCCTGTAAGAATATACCGGGGTTATGGCAGCTATCTGCTGCTAACCCCGGTATTTAATGTCAAAGTAGCAATGTAAAACTGTGGCGGGTGGTCCGGAAGTGGATAAAACTTTTAAACCACATATATTCACATTGCATGTTACATAGTATACATACATAGTATAAAAAGTTTTGTACAAAATTGGGTCACATCAAAAATGCGGTCTGAATCCCCCACAGCTGATGATTAAGCTTGCATTCTTGAAGCCCACTCAGCTTAGGGACTCCAACACGTTTCAGAATGTTTTTGACAACTCTCTTCCTCAGGGATAAGATACTATTCTGGAATATGAATTATATTTTACTATCCACATATTACAATTTCTACATGATAGTTCAACCATCATAGTACAAAAAAAAAGAACCTTTCATAGTTTTGTTGCACCAATCCTATATGGAAGAAAGGAAGTCCAGATCCATGTAAGTAGACTTTCAGATTGCCAGGACCCCATAAGTGTGTGCAAAGATTACCATTTATTGTATTGCCAGCTGTTAAAACATATAAATAGTAATAAATACTAAAGTCCCCCATTCAATGTATCTAGGATGATGTTAATGCTATAATTGTTGGGGAGCATACCCAGGACCACCCTCCTAGTTGTATTACTGGACCCTATGCCAAAAGTTCATGGTATCTCACATCTGACTACTGGGGCACAGATCCAGTCTCCCATAGAGTCAGGTATATCCACTGAATTACACATGTCCCAAATCTGTCTTTTTAAGCATAATTAAAATATGTATAATAGTATATTAATGTGCCCATAAATATATTTCCACCATGAAAAAATGGGGGAAGGCCAAATAAGAAATCAAAAATCAATTCAAAGAGTAATTTTTAGGCAAGAATTGGATGTTTCAATATTACTTACATAAAAACATGGAATGCTGCCGTAATGGCATGGTTCCTATCTGTAATAGGCAACCGTCCTCCAGTGTGCCAGAGGGACTGTGAGATCCTGGTCATGAGAGTTTTTATATAGGGATTATAATTAGATTAATTAGCTGCAAGAACTTTTCCTCTACCTTCCAAATCCTCTGGAAGAGAGGGGATCTGGATCGCCATATCCCCATGAGCGAACGGGAAGATGACGCCCACTGTGTGCTCTCCCGTGTCCCCAGTATAGCGCATGAACACCCGTTAATCACCGGCTCCAGCAGGTATCTCTTCTAAAGATCGGGAATGCATAATTTCCGGATATCAGGCTGATGCTATATTTGGGGACACGGAAGTAAGCCCACAATGCTGGTCACAAAGACCTCTCCCACTGACAGGGGAGAGCCCCCCACAGTAAATGAACTGACTGGGAGAATCACCCACCATCTACTTTTCGGACTGCATTTTTGATGTTGTAACCCCATTTTGTGCAATACTTTTTATACTATGTAACATGTGATGCTAATATATGTGGTTTAAACTTTTTAAACAAAAGAAATAAATGTTGATATTTTAATTGTATTGCTTGATTAGAAGTTGCCTTCAAAGTCCTAGTAAGGATATGCAGTGAATCATCCCAAAATTGTCCCTTCTATGGCTAGCCTTAAGCTGGCCATTTACTGATCAGATTTCGGCTGGTTCAGCAGGGACTGGGTGAATTTTGATTAGTGTGTGGCCAACCCCACTAGACAGAAGTTGATTACTTGATGGACTTTTGTCGAAAGGACATGTTTGAATTTTTTTTCAATCAGCAGCTGCTGATCAGTTCATTCCGATAGTGGTGGGCGCTACAGGATACAATGTAACAGCAGGAGGAATTTTTCATGTTCAGCCAGCTGCATTTATAAAAGGTTGTTTTATAGAATTCCCAAAATCTCTAAATGACTTCTGCAACCAATAATTTCAGTTGTCCGATACATGAAATATTGTGTGTAATCATGACACTAGACAATGTTTTCATAAGATGAACGTGACTCTGTTGTGTACTCTTGCATATTTTTAACTTCCTTTTGAATGTGAGGCAGAATGATGATCACAGGGGCTATTGCTACATAATATCCATGGACAAATTAATAAACACAGGATTACCAAATAAATGGTACTAATATTGAGTCTTTGTGTTGCAATGCCATTGCACAAAGAAACATTAACAAAGTGCGTAAGCCTTCCTGCCGGACTGTTTTCTTACAGTGAGATTGCCAATGCAAACCTGTAAGCTGCTGTGAAACAGGCAAAGTTCATGTGAACGCTAAAAGGGTGTGCATGTCAGGCATTTGCAGCACTTAATAGAGAGAAATTTGTAAGAGAAGATGGTCTTTTCAGGCACAAATGTTGAAGTTAAAACCATGTACATCTGTATTTTATCAAAATTATACAAAAAGAAAAAAAAACTATTTTAAAATCAGATAGTATCCAGCTTGTGTGTCCAAATATTAATTTACATCAGTATAAACCAGTAGCACCCATTAGGTTGGTTAGTTACCCCTCGGGGACTGTTCCAGCCTAGAAAGTAACGGTTCCTGCTCAACTAGTTTTGCGCTGAAAGCACTTCCTCAGGAAAACACAACTTCATCATTCTACTTATACATTAAAAGGTTACAAAGTAGTATTAAACATTATAAGATCACTTATAATATTCCTAGTTCACTTGCATAGATTCGTATATAGCTACCAACGAAAGAGGTAAGTGAATGCAGAGAGGAAAGAAAAATATAACTTCTAACTAAAATTTAATTAAATGGGGGATACTCCCGACTTACAATAAGGGTGTGGAAGAGTTGTCCCTATCCTGATTGTTCAAATGTAACCCCCAGGTGCTATGAGCAAGCTACTGGATGAGTCTGTAAGTGAGGGTAATACTAACACTAATAGTGATTGCTGTTGGTCCTAGCCACCCCCGATCTCTCGCCTGAATGTAGCCGATAGCCACTTAAAGTGTATGGCAATTATGGGTTCTAAGAGTATTATAAGGGATCCCACAGCTTAGTATCAAAGCCCAAAGGAAAAAGGGGTTCAAGCCCAGCCACTTTGAGAAGAACATTAAACTCTAGATTTTTCCCAGGATAACCATCTGTAACATAAATTCAATCAACCTGTGATCCTGCACTAGGGTTGCACCGATACCATTTCTTTTTATCGGCGGGGTGCTCGACGGATACGAGCACCGATACTTTTCAGGTCAAGTACTTGCCCATACTGAGTACAGATAATTGGAGCAAATCGCACTGCAAAGACTCCTATGCAATTTCTGTGTGTGTTTTTAATAATACTCAGAAGGCTACTAAAAAACAATGCTAAGGATAAGAGCAACCCTACAAATGATAAAAGGAGTTTGTTTATAAAAAAAACTGACCAGTGGCCAGCAATACAGCCTGACCAGTGCCCATCAATATAGCCTGACCAGTGCCCGGCAATGCAGCCTGACCAGTGCCCAGCAATGCAGCCTGGCAAGTGCCCAGCAATGCAACCTGACCAGTGCACAGCAATGCAGCCTCACTAATACAGGGAATCAGGAAGAGGAGAGCCGGCTGGATCATCACTCAGGCAAGCATCGCCCACTGTGACAGCTTTGATTTGAATCGATGGGCGCCCGCCGTCACACAAAGTCCCGCCTCCTGGATCGCCTCCTATGATATCACACGTCCCGACATTGGACCAATGTGCTGTCTATCAAAGGAGCTGATCCAGGAGGTGGGACTTTAAATGACAGCGGGTGCCCAACGATTTAAATTAAAGCTGTCGCAGTGGACGACACTGGCCTGACACCCCCCAAATGTGTGGCACTGGGGCAGACCGCCCCCCATTGGTATGCCACTGCCTTACCAGGTATCGAATTAGGCATCTTAGCATTTGCATGAGTACAAGTACAGTACTCGTGCAAATGCTTGTTATCGGCACTGATACCGATACTAGTATCGGTGCAACCCTATCCTGCACCATAGATAGTCAGGGCCACAATTGTGCTCCCAGGGACTAATGCTCACCAATGTCCTGTGGCTATCATCATGGCTTACCCGATTTGGTATAGTGTCCTGGGTCCTTATACTTGGGTGGTCTCCTGTATGTTCCACCTGGGGCTGCCCTATATATGCACCCCAGCCGGGTTTGCAAAAAATGCAGAGTGCCAGCATGTGACATCGCCTGGCAATAGTATCTGCACATGCGCCAGCCCTGCCCGCACATGTGCACAACTCACCAGGCCCCACATTTTCGACACTTGCCAAGTGCCCCTCAAAACATTGATTAAGAAAAAGTATCGTGAGACAGTTGAAGATCATTCACAGGCATATTTGGACACTTAATGTGGCTTTAAATTTTTTTTATTAGTATTATTATTACTAAATGGGTCCCCAGGTGCTTTATGCCATAATGTGTTAGTGTCTCGGGTGCTTCTGTCTTTGCCTGGTTTTCCTTCCGGGATTGCTTTTGGCAGCTGCTTGAATGGCCGGGCTGCGATGACATCACTCCCGCACATGCGCACAGAGGCTAAGATGGTGGTTTCCTTGGCTGAAAAAGATTGGCGGGTTTACTTCCACTTTAAGATTTAATTGACATCATGATGGAGATCTCGTCTCACTTCCTGTCCATATGACAAGGGAAAGACAGAACAGGCCTGGATGACAAATCTCCATATAGTATAGAAGTTCTAATCCTTCTCCACTCTATCCAAACCTGAAAAAACGTTTTGACTGTGTATAGGCTGTAAAGTAACTGACCTTTGGTATAGAATATATAACATAATATTAGATTGTTACCTGATTTGACCCAACTGTACAAGATGGCAACTGAGTTCCGCTTCGCAATCGGATTAATTTTCAAGCTGTTTGTTTTGGAACAAAGAAACTAAATACATACAGTCAGAACGTGTGTTGCCTGCAGCTTCCTTTCGCAACCTTATATTTACACAGCTTTTGTATGCTCTGCAGCTAATACTCGATAAAGCCTTTATAATCAGTGCACAATAACTAAAGCCGGCCAGAGAAGCTGCTGAGCTGGCCGGGATTCGAACCATGTATGGGCAGGCTGAATGTACCAAGTTGATCAATCGATCAATCAACTTGGGTACAACCAGCCTGTTGGATTTTACATCTGATTATTGCTAGTGGCTGTTGTCCTCTATCAGTGGCGATGGCTTCCCCCAGCGGGAGAACAAAATGGCTCTGTGAGAGAGATTTACAGTCAGTGTTGATGGGGGAACCAAGAGATTTTCTTTCCTTCAATCCGTAGCTGCAGGAAAAAAGAAAATTGATCTGTCTATGGCCGGCTTTATTCCTAAAAGTCAACCTGTCAATCGGAAAATACAGGGAAACCGTTGCTTCTCTCCCTCTGGAAATGCTAGTTGGCTTGCTGTTATTTTTGAAGAAGTCTGCAACAAAGTGTATTTAAAAACAAAACCCTTTTTTTTTTGGATAGCATTAGGAAGGATTAGCAACAGCATTTGTAGCTGCTGACTTCTGGCTACGCCTATGGGCAGCCCCAGGGGGTATATACCCTCTCTCTTCCTGCATAGGATGTCTGTTTTAATCTGCCTAGTCAGGAGTAAGGACCTAGTTCCTTGCTGGGATCTCTGGTCCTGGCAAAAGTTTTTTTTTTTATATAGATAATTTTTTAGCTAGCTTTTCTCCGCATTTTTTCTGGAACTGAACCCTACAATCAACTATGCCGGATCTGGGTGACGGGCTGGGTATATAAATCCAGTGGTCACCCCGGCCGGGCCAACGAGTGTGTGCAGACCTTAGCTCCGCGCTGGGTTGGCTGCGATATAGTCCCACTGGACGGAGACTGGCCCCACGAGTTAAACGTCTCGCCAGGTCGTATACGGCCGGGTCTAGGCCCAAGTCGCAGCGTTCCTATTTGGCCAACAGCCCCCACTTCGGCGGAGAGGGGTCCTGTCAGGAGATGGAGCCCGCCTGTGTTCCTGGTATGGTGAGTAAATGTTCCCCCCCCTCTTCCCCTGGCGGATTTTGCGGTGGACGCGGGCCCCTCTATGGGACTGTGAGACCCTTACAATCCCAGGTTCCCCTCTGTCCTGTCATGCATCCCCTCTTCTAGCTGCCCCCCCCTCGCTGGGGGCTGTTGGGCCTACTCCTGGGGGCTGGGACAGCGTTTCCAGGGGGCGGGGGTGCGCCACCGGGCGGCGGATGAACGATCATGCGGGGGGTGTCTCGGTCTGTACCTTCAGGGCCCACCTGCTGATCGATCACACTGTGGAGTCTGGGAGGTATCAATGAGGGTCCCCGGCTGCTCTGCAGGCCACGTGGACCATTTTCTTGTAACCACATGTGCTCAGGAGCAGGAGATCGGCGTTCATCTTGGTACACCCGGCATGGCCATTTTGCGGTTCTTCTGCTAGAAATCTGTATGGGAGTTCCTGGAGGCATTGTTCTGTGGGTGGAGCCCCCCACCCCCTATACTCTGGGCGTTTTCTCAGCTCATTTCCTTTTGGGGAGCTTGCTGCTGACAGATGCAGACATTCTGGGCCTGCTGCTGAACCTTGGTACAGTGCGTCTGGGGGTCTCTCTCTCTCTCTTTGCTGGAGGTCTCCAGTGCGCTGCCTGACCTTCGGGGGCGGGGGCAGTTGGATTTTTTTTGCAAAAAAATAAAAATTTCTGACATTTTCGCCTGATCCCAGCTGTCTACTGATGCAATTTTGGCGGTCCTGGAAGCGTTTGTGTCCCGGGTGGAGGTGGTCTTTAAAGGGCCAGGTGCTAAGAAACGCCCTCCGCCTACCCCTGCCCCATCTGATGTCTCAGGTTCTGAGTCTGACTCAGCCACCGCAGACGTGGGTCTCCCTGCCGGATCTACTACCCCACGCCCTGTTTCCTCTGATAGCGAGGATGACATTTCTACTTCCACTGCCGCGCAAGATAAGGTGCTGGTGGACGCACTGGTTGTTTCTGTGTGTGAGACCCTGAAATTAGAGGATGCAGCTGCGGCTCCAACTGGGGCACAGGTTACATTTGGCACTCACAAGCCATCCAGAGCGGCAAAGGTTTTTCCCATTCCCGCGTATTTTGCCAACATGCTCAAAAAAGAATGGGACCGTCCAAAACGTTCCCCTGGTGTGCCTAAGTGGATTGCTAGACGCTACCCTTTTGAGGAGTCTCTGGTAAAGAAGTGGACTGTGCCACCTACGGTGGATCCGCCGATCTCAAGACTGAATAAGGCTACCGTTATTCAAGAAGAGGATTCCCCGCCCTTTAAGGACTCGGAAGATAGGAAGGCTTAAGCCCACAATATGTACTCCCTGGTGGGGACTGCACTGAGACCGGTGTTTACGGTTGCCCTTGTCAGGCAGATGTTGACTGAATGGGCGAAGTTACTACGCTGTGACCTGGAGGGGAAACAAGTCCTTTCTGCCTTTGAGGAGCTGTTGAATCAGCTGGTGCAGGGGCTGCAATTTGTTTGCGATGTTGCGCTAGACACTGCTCCCATATTGGGCCGACTGTTGGTTTCGGCAGTGGTTCTCTGGCGTATACTTTGGCTGAAGTGCTGGTCTGTGGATCAGACTTCTAAGAAGGCCTTGACTGAACTCCCTTTTCAAGGAGATGGCCTGTATGGTGCTACCCTGGAGGACATTATTAAGGGTCTCACAGGGGGACGGGGGGAAGAGTACCTTTCTTCCACAGGCTAACAAGAGTAAGGATCTGCGTCGCAGACAGGGTCCTTCCTTTTTAGCTCACAACGTTTTTTTCGTCCCTCAGGGTCAGTCGATAAGGCAAAGCCCTTCAAGACTCCCTCAGGCGGTTCCAAGCGACCCTGGTCTGGCAAAAAAAAGTCTGGTTTCTCCAGACCTGCGGACAAGACCTCCTCGGCCTGAAGGTGCACCCTCACTCGTATCTGGGGTGGGGGGGATGTCTTTGCCAGTTCCCGGACCTGTGGCTAGCCCGGATACCAGACAAATGGGTGTAAGAGGTCATACAGTCTGGTAACAAGATTGAGGTTTCGATCCGTTCCTCCGGGAAAGGTTTTTCCCTTCCAATGTGCGACTGTCACGGGATCGCTTGTTGGCGCTCTATGGGGCAGTTCAGGACCTGGTACAACAGGGAGTGATAGCTCCGGTTCTGTGTGCGGAACGTTTTCAGGGCTTTTATTCAAACCTGTTCACGGTTCCCAGGAAGGAAGGCAAGGTGCGTCCAAACCTGGACCTGAAAGCACTAAATTGCTTCGTGCGAGTTCAAAAATTCAAGATGGAATCGGTTTGCACAGTGGTGGCCTCCCTACATCAGGGGGATTTCCTGGTCTCCATAGACATCAAAGATGCCTACCTTCACATCCCAATCTGTGCAGGACACCAACGGTTTCTCTGTTTTGCCATGGGAGAGGATCACTATCAGTTTGTGGCGTTGCTCTTTGGTCTCGCCTCTGCTCCTCGGGTGTTGGCTCTGATCCTGGCGCTGTTGCGGCAGCAGGGGATATCGGTCCTGGGTTACCTGGATTATCTGCTTCTCCGTGCGGAGTCTCCTACAGTGCTGGAAACAAATTTGGAAATCACCATAGGAACTCTGGAGGAGTTTGGGTAAATTCTGAATCTTCAGAAGTCGTCCTTGGTCCCTTTTATGAGGAGACCGGACTACCTTGGCCTGACTCTGGACTCGTCCTCAGCCAGGGTGCCAGACTGCAGTTCAGTTGTCGCTGTCCAGCAAATAGTCGTCCCTTCGGATCTGTATGAGAGCACTGGGACTGATGGTGTCCTCCTTCGAGGCGGTCCTGTTTTGCTCAATTCCACACAAGGAAATCCTTCTCAAACGGAACAAAAATTCAAACTCCCTGGACAATCAGATCCAGCTGAACCAGGTGACAGGGAGTCCCTGATCGGGTGGCTTTGGTCCCCGATGCTCAAGCAAGGGAAATCCTTCTTCCCTATATATTGGACAATTGTTACCACGGAGGCAAGCCTGTCCTTAGTGGGGGGGGGGGGGGAATTCTCGGATTCTCGGCAGGTTATCTGCTCAAGGAGTCTGGTCCCTGGAGGAATCCGGGCTACCGATCAATGTCCTGGAGATGAGAGTGATCCGGCTTTGCCTAGTCCACTGGACCGAGTACCTGCGGGGTTGTCCAGTGCGCATTCAATCGGACAATGCCACGGCCATGGCTTATGTTGATCACCAAGGGGGCACCAAGTGTGTCCTTGCGGCCTTGGAAGTGGAAGGCATCCTTCAATGTGCAGAGCGCTGTGTTCCAGCTCTCTCCACTGTTCACATTCCAGGAGTGGAAAATTGGCAGGCGGACTACCTCAGTCGACAGCCCTTGGATGCAGGGGAAATGTTCCCTCCACCTGGAGGTGTTCCAGCAGTTGTGCCTTTGTTAGGACTTCCTCTCAGGGAGGATCTGCTGTCTCAAGGGCCAATCTTCCATCCTTCTTTACGGTCGCTGGCTTTGACGGCTTGGCTGTTGAAAGCCAGGTACTGAAGGACAGGGGATTGTCTGCTTCAGTGATTCCCACTCTACTTAAAGATAGAAAACCGACTTCTAGGAAGATCTATCATCGTACGTGGAAGTCGTACATTGCATGGTGTGAGTCTCTTGGGGTTCTTACTCGGTGGCGTGGATTTTGGCTTTCCTTCAATGGGGAGTTGATCAAAAGTTGGCCTTGAGTACTATCAAGGGTCAGGTTTCGGCCTTGGTAATTTTTTTCCAGAAGTCGTTGGCCACCCATTACCTGGTGCGTAACTTCATCCAGGGGGTGCGACACTTGGTACCTCCGGTGCGACCTCCGTTACCACCTTGGGACCTTAATTTGATGCTGTCAGTTCTTCAGAAACCTCCTTTTGAAAGTATTCAGGAGATTTCCCTGCTTACTTTATCCCAGAAGGTGGCCTTCTTGGTGGCTATTACTTCTGCGTGCATGGTGTCAGAACTGGCGGCATTGTCCTGTCATTCTCCCTATCTGGTGGTTCATAGGGATAAAGTGGTACTTTGTCCGGATCCGTCCTTTCTTCCAAAGATGGTTTCCAGTTTTCACTTAAACGAGGACATTGTATTACCATCTTTGTGTCCTAAGCCAAAACATCCTAAGGAATTTGCACTGCATACTCTGGATGTCGTTCGAGCAATCAGGGTGTACTTGGCGACTAGTGAGTCTTTCCGTAAGTCAGATTCGCTCTTTGTACTCATGGATGGTCCAAAGAATGGGCTGCCTGCGTCTGCTGCGACTATTTCCAGATGGATCAAACAGACAGTGGTGTGCAGGCTTATTCAATTAAGGGTCAGGTTCCACTTTTCCCTGTTAAGGCGCACTCTACTCGGGCGCTTAGTGCTTCCTGGGCTTTTCGCCATCAGGCATCTGTGCTTCAGGTTTTCATGGCGGCTACCTGGTCGTCAGTTCACACCTTTACCAAATTTTATAAGGTGGATGTGCTGGTATCGGCTGATGCCTCTTTTGGCATCAAGTTTTTCAGGCTGCTGTTTAGGGGGGTTTTGGCCTCCCTTGAGGGTGTTTTCTGTTTGTTTCAGGTGAGGCTCATCTTGTTGTTCTGATGAGTTCCATGTTGCCTGGTTGGCTGTGTTTAGCCATGGGGACTTGTTTTTTTCTGCTGTTCCCACCCCTCGTTTTATGGTACTGCTTTGGGATCTCCCTACTGATATGCATCAGAGACTGCGTCCGTCAATAAATGATAGAGAAAACTGGATTTTTGACTTACCGTAAAATCCTTTTCTCTTAGGTTCATTGACAGGCGCAGTACCAGCCCCTCTATTTTGAGTTGGGTTGGTATTGTTTTCTCTGACACTGCTTTGATACAAAACTGACATCCTATGCAGGAAGAGAGAGGGTATACCCCCTGGGACTGCCGATAGGCGTAGCCAGAATTTTTTTTTGCCTAGTGTCCTACTCCTGTGTCCGTCAATGAACCTAAGCGAAAAGGATTTTATGGTAAGTCAAAAATCTAGTTTTTTTTTTTGGATAGCATTATGAAGGATTAGCTCCCCTCTTTTTTTGGGGTACCTGATTTATGCTCTCTGAGGAATTAACCATTTGAATGACTGTGAATGATCCCCTTAGTCTGGCCCTGCCCTGCCTTTTTAGGAGTATGGGAGTATATGGGCAGGATGAAGGGGATCGGGTGGGCCATGTATTGCCCGCTCTTATGCTTGAGCGACCTTATATCCTCAGGGTTAGATGTTTACAGACACCTGTGTGCCTTATGGTGTTTGATTATGCTTTATTTTGTTTATGTGTTTTTATGGAAATGTTCAACCTTGCAATTATTTTCCAGGTGCTTATGGTCTATTTATATTTATTGTGCTCTAGAGCCTCTGCACTTCCTCCAGTGTCTGAACTTGGTTGCTACACTGGGTGATGTGGCCTCAGAAATTACTTTTGACCTGTCATGGCGGCTACCCCCATAATCTCCTGGAATGTCAGGGGTCTTGGTAGTCCCTTAAAGAGGGCGATGGTATTCTCAGTTCTTTGTAAATACCAGCCTGCTATTGTTGGTTTACAAGAAACCCACTTGGCGGGGAAAACTTTGTCATGTTTACGGTACTACTGGGTAGGCTGGGCGTACCACTCCACCCACACCTCTCATTCGAGGAGCGTGAGTGTACTGGTGCACAGGTCACTGGATTTTCAGGGGTTGCATACACAGATGGACCCGGAAGGGAGATAGGTCTTTTTGCACTGTAAATTGTTTACCATGACTTGTATACTGGTGATGCTATATATTCCTCCTCCATTTTCTTCAGAAGTGCTGCGGGAATTGATAGCCCACGTCTTTATGAAGCCAGACGTCCCCCTGTATGTTTTGGGTGATTTTAATGGGGTCATAGACCCTAAATTAGATAGGCATCCACCTGCGTCAGATACATCCTTGTCCAGGGGTACGGCCCTTTCGCGTTTTATGCTAGAGGTGGGCTGGGTGGATTTTTGGCGTACAAAATTTCCTAATATTAAACAATTTTCATGTTTTTCTAAAGCACATGCCTCTCTCTCGCGCATAGATCTGTGTCTCGGCTCAGGGTCTGCTTTAGCCCAGGTACATGGCGTGGAATATGCGCAGAGAGGGGTCTCTGATCACTCTCCGGTGGTGATGGGTGTAATGGCCAGAGCTTCCATCAATTTATTGAATGTTCCGTGGCGAATGAACACCTTTTGGCTAAACTTGATACCATCCAGTGCAGCCATCTCTTCTCAAATTGAACATTTTTTTGGGGATAATGCCTCCTGTGAGGTAGTGATTAGATGGGATGTCTTTAAATGCTTTCTTAGGGGTATTTTTATAAGACACAAAATAGTGCAGCGTTATCAAACATATAGTGTAAACCATAAAAAGGTAAAATCAACAATAAGGTGTTAAATAAATAACACTAAGTGATAGAGTGAACAAAAAAGTCCATAAATTGATAATCGTGACTCCAAACCACGCCCCGGACGACGTCACGTATGACGAAACCGGTCGGGCGGTACTGGACGTACGACTGTCACGCCCCCTAGACGCCGGCTCTTCCACACACGCGGGACGCCGCGGTTTTTGCTCTGTGTCTCTGATGTGCCTTATTGCAAGTTTTCCAATGTAAGTGCAATTTCAATAAATCCTTGAGTTTAACCATAACGGGATTACGCTATGTGTACTTCATTTCTCTTTATACACCCTTGACATTACGTTTGGAGTTGGTACATGATATAGTGGAATATATCTGGTTTCCCTGAACTATGAAGGATACAATTTATCTGGTTTGACATCTAAAGTGTGTATGGCCATTCCATTAGGTTGGAGGCCTTAATCTCTGGTAAGCGGCCACTTTGACATATATACCACGGGTGTATTCCTGTCTCTCCTTGGGATTCAAGCCTTCCGCTCTGACATCACCTTTCTGGGACTTTTTTGATTTTGTGTCACGATTATCAATTTATGAACTTTTCTGTTCACTCTATCACTTAGTGTTATTTATTTAACACCTTATTGTTGATTTTACATCTGTATGGTTTACACTATATGTTTGATAGCGCTGCACTATTTTGTGTCTTATATTGTTTGATTTACTATAATCAAGTGTTTCCAGCTGCTTTCACCAATTTCTCATTCACATTATTCATTTAGTCGCTCAATTTTTAGCGCAGGATCTTTTTGAATTTATTAGGGGTATTTTTATCTCTGCCATAAATCAAATTAAATCCTGTATGAGGGAATTGGAAGAGGAGTTGACACGGCGGGTGTGGAAGTTGGAGGAGGAGTATGTGTCTGACCCTGGGGATGCCACTAGGGCAACCTGGCTTGCAGCTCAAGATGTATTGACTAAAGAAATTCATTTAAATGTGGAGAGGAAACTTTTTTTTTCTAGGGTAACAATCTATGAGGAGGGGGAGCAGACCAGCCGCATCTTAGCTAAAATTGTTAATGTGCGACCATCGGTTCCAGCTATTGGAGCCTTACATTCCCAGGTGGGGATTATGCAGGAACTGGTTAGATTCTATACTGATTTGTATGCATATCAGGCGTCTTATTCCTGTGAAGAATTACATACTTATCTACAAAATATTACCCTTCCTCAGCTTACGGATATTCAAAGGTCGCAATTGGAGGCCCCACGTTCATTGGAAGAACTGCGGGAGGCGGTAGGTATGTTTCCCAAATCCAAGGCCCCGGGGGATGATGGGTTACCGATTGAGGTATATCAAAACCACTCAGAAATATTGCTGCCAAAAATGCTAGAGGTATTCAATGAGGCAAGGGTTAGACAGAGGTTGCCCGAATCCATGACTAAAGACAGCATAGTATTGATACTTAAGCCGGATAAACCGGTAACTGAGCCATATTCATACTGCCCTATCTCACATTTGCAGACTGACATCAAACTTCTGGCAAAAGTTATCGCCAGACGATTGAATAAAGTGGTGAGCTCCATAATACACGAGGCAGGATTTATGCCCAATAAATCTACATCAGTGAACTTGAGGAGGCTATATGTTGATATGCAGACTCCAACTGACAATGGGGGATGGAGGGTATTACTGTCGTTAGATGCCAACAAGGCATTTGACAATGTGGAGTGGGAATATCTGTGGGCCGTCCTGCGGGGATTAGGGTTTGGTCCTGGATTTATTTCCTGGATACGTTTACTGTCTAATGCCCCTTGTGCATCTATTAGGGAAGGGGGAAGGCAATCTGCTGGGTTCCAATTGGAGAGGGGAACCAGACAGGGGTGTGCCCTCTCCCCATTGTTATTTTCCCTGGCAATCGAGCCACTGGCGGTGTGTATTCTAAATAATGAAAATAATTCTACTATATGCGGATGATATGCTTTTGCTTCTGGGGGACTCTGATTCCATCGCTCAGGGAAACTATGGCCACTATTACTGAATTTGGGAGGTATTCTGGGCTTACTATCAATTGGATGAAATCTGCTTTGATGCCCCTAGATGGGGGTGGTGGATCCGTTGGTGAGTATTTTCTGTCCGGTTCCGGTAGTGACCTAATTTAAGTACCTGGGGCTGGTGATCTCACCAGCCCTGATGGATTTTTGTAGACTTAATGTACTACCGCTATCGGTAAAACTTAAAGATTGGGCCAAGATCTGGAGGAAGCTATGGCTATCTGTTGCTGGTTAAAATTATTCTCATGCCTCAATTACTTTATTGTCTGAATAATTTCAAGGTGGTGATTCCACTGCTGACTTTTTGGATGATAAATTCTATTTTTACGGATGTAGTTTGGAAGGGAAGCACTGTTAGGATAAGGCTG
The DNA here is from genome assembly GCF_965119305.1 of Pelophylax lessonae. Lineage (NCBI taxonomy): Eukaryota > Metazoa > Chordata > Amphibia > Anura > Ranidae > Pelophylax > Pelophylax lessonae. The sequence continues at coordinate 90,288,358 of NC_138777.1, read as the reverse complement.
GAACTTCAGAAGCCTAAAGAGGGGGAAGGGCTTGCCCTCCGAATCCCTGGCTGTATTATATAGCTTCACAGTTACAGCATCTGGTGGGGGGACTGGTGGCTAGACCAGTGGCCTCATCATTACGTGTTATGCTTCAATATAGTGGTGCGAAGTCTTTGGGGGAGGGCCTGGAGGCGCAATTATTTGCTAAAACTAATAAATCCTTCCCCACGTATAGACTTGTCCAAAAGATATGGGATAAAACCAAGCAGTTACAAGGCGTATCTGTGTTCACGAAATATAGCCCGATATGGAATTATTATTCCTACTCTAAGCTTTTAAAATTACAATGCGCGGCCCAGTGGAGAGCTGTGGGGGTGACACACCTCTATCACATTTTTGTAATTTGCGGCAAAGGGATTTATTTTGGGCTGCTATGCGCTTCTTTTGGGGATGTATTTAGAGAAATTTCCTAGTAATGCCCGTGAAAAATGGGCGAGAGACGTGGGAGAAATATCAGGGGAACAATGGGAGGGGGCATTGGAGGCTGTCATGACTTGCTCATTGAATGCCTCTCAGAGAGTCTCCCAACTATATATCCTCCTCAGGGTTCACTATACTCTGCTTAAATTACATCTGATGGGGGTGAGGCCAGATGCATTTTGTGGTAAATGCAGGGGGGAGACGGGTACCCTTATCCATTTGTTGTGGAGATGCCCCAAATTGCACCGCTATTGGTCCAAGGTTGTGACTGTAAACACTGCTTTAGGTGTAGTGGTCCCTTTGGATCTTAGACAATGCTTGTTGGGCGTGCTTGATACGGTCACTCAGGACAGATGTCTTGGGGAGGCAGCAGCGAGAGCCCTGTTTCAGGCACGTAGACTCTTGATAGTAAACTGGACTGCATCTGAGCCTCCCACGCATGAGATGTGGCTTGAACAGTTGGGTAATACATTGCGTATTGAAAAACTTATATATCAACAGAGGGGCTCCCCTTACAAATTTGAGAAGGTGTGGGGCAGATGGTTGGCTACTCTGGGTCTGGCCCCTGCAGACTTTGTACTGAATAGATTGCTGTGCCAATAATGGCATTTATAATGTCACTTGGGCGGAACTGCAGAGGCGATAGGAGCTATACGTTTGCAATTTTGTATAATGAATAGTATTTTTGTAACATTAGGTATGTATACACCTGTTCTAAATGTATTGTTGTTGGCATCTCAATAGAATTGTTCTTTATTAAAAAAGAGGAAGGATTAGCAACAGTATTTGTAGCTGCTGACTTAATTTTTAGAAAAAACAGTGAAGTTCCTCTATAAATGAATAATGCAATTGCTGTGATGCTATGAAAATGTTGGTCGTCAGCCTATCCAATGGATTAAATACATTCTGAGTCACTGTCCTGGAACAACTGTGCAGCCTACTGAATCCTGAGCCTTGAATTCTGATTGCACCTACTGTATACATAATATGGGTCAGTAGCGCAGAAAAAATTGAAGCTGAAAACTTCTGGGTTTTAATATGGGACCATAGGCAGAACCCAAAGTATTAATAATATTACCGAATGTGTCTGCTTCGGCTGTCAACCGCCGGTCATTCAACTACGCAGCTTTTTTTTTTTTATATCGCTTGCCTGGACTGTTGTAGAATCCGTGATCAGGAGGATACCTGACAGGTAAGTCCAGTCAAATTAAAACGTAAACGCATAAATAAAATAATAGGGACCATAGGCAGAACCCAAAGTATTAATAATATTACCAAATGTGTCTGCTTCGGCTGTCAACCGCCGGTCATTCAACTACGCAGCTTTTTTTTTTATATCGCTTGCCTGGACTGTTGTAGAATCCGTGATCAGGAGGATACCTGACAGGTAAGTCCAGTCAAATTAAAACGTAAACGCATAAATAAAATAATATTTGCAAAAAAAAAAAAAAAAAAAACTTAAACGTACATAGTTACATATAGTAGGTGAGGTTGAATACAGACAATAGTCCATCCAGTTCAACCTGTGTAGGTGTGTGTGGCTGTAATCATCTCACATACCCCTGAATGTTCTGATCCTTGAGATGTAAGTCTAAGAGTCTTTTGAAAGCCACCATACTACCCGCAGAAACCACCTCTTGTGGTAGAGAATTCCACAATCTTGTAGCCCTAACAGTAAAGAACCCCCCACGTTGCCTGAGGTTAAAACGCTTCTCCTCTAATCGCATTGTATGCCCTCGAGTCCTCATGCAATCCCTTCGAATGAACAGCTTTTTTTCTAAGCTGGGATCCCCATTAAGATATTTATAAATTGCTATCATGTCCCCCCTCAGACGTCTCTTCTCCAGGGAGAATAAATCGAGCGATTGTAGACGCTCTTCATAGTCAAGGTCCTCCAATCCCCTAATTAGTTTAGTTGCCCTTCTCTGGACTCTCTCCAGCTCCAACACATCCCTCCTGAGGACTGGCGACCAGAACTGGACAGAATACTCCAGATGCGGTCGGACCAGAGTTTTATAAAGTGGAAGGATTATAGTCTTATCTCTGGAATACATCCCTTTCTTTATGCATGCCAATATTCTGCTGGCTTTGGCAGCTGCCGCTTGACATTGCATGCTGTTGCCTAATCTATCATCAACCAAGACTCCCAGATCCTTCTCCATTTTTGATTCCCCCAAGGGTTCCCCTCCTAACGTGTATTGTGCTTTTATGTTTTTAGTCCCCAAGTGCAAAACCTTACACTTCTCCACGTTAAACCTCATTTGCCATGTCGTTGCCCACTCTGTAATTTTGTCCAGGTCATTCTGTAGGATATCTGCTTCATGCTGTGCAGTTATTGCTCTGGCCAATTTTGTGTCATCTGCAAAAACTGATATCGAACTACTGATCCCGACCTCAATGTTGTTTATGAATAAATTGAACAAGGTTGGTCCCAGGACTGAGCCCTGGGGCACCCCGCTTACTACCTTAGACCAGTCTGAGTATGCGCTGTTTATTACCACTCTTTGGACACGCCCTTTAAGCCAATTCCGTATCCAAGAGCAAACCCTGCTGTCGATACCTGCAGATCTTATTTTATAAATTAAGCGCTTGTGGGGAACTGTATCAAACGCCTTAGCGAAATCCAAGTACACCACATCCACTGGTCTCCCCCTATCTAGCTCACAGCTCACCTCCTCGTAAAATGTTAATAGATTGGTTTGACAAGAACGCCCATTTGTAAACCCGTGCTGATTACTGCTGATGATGTTGTTGTCTTTAGCAAACTCTACGATATAGTCCCTTATCATCCCCTCCAGAAGTTTACATACTATTGATGTCAAACTGACAGGCCTATAATTTCCCGGGATATGCCTCTGGCCCTTTTTGAATATCGGAATCACGTTAGCTTTCTTCCAATCCCCTGGTACATCTCCTGTCCTAATACTGTCAGCAAAGATCAGGAACAGTGGTCTGGATATAACCTTACTGAGTTCCTTGAGTACTCTCGGATGTACGCCATCCGGGCCTGGTGATTTGTTTGTGTTGAGTTTATCCAGCCTTTCCCTGATTTCACCCTCTGTTAGCCATAGTGGCAAGTCCTGTGTATTACTACTAACCAAACAGTCATGGTCAGTGTACCCCTCCGTTTCCTGTGTAAAGACTGACGAGAAAAAAGCATTCAGCACGGTTGCTTTTTCAGTGTCCTCTGTAACCATCCTCCCATCATTGTTAATTATGTGTGCAATATGCTCTGCCCTAGTTTTTTTGCTGTTGATATATTTAAAGAATTTCTTTGGGTTTTTTTTACTATCCTCCGCTATTTGTCTCTCAAAGTTGATTTTAGCCATCTTGATTTCTTGTTTACTTTTCTTATTTGCCTCCTTGTATTGCTCGAAAGCCGATACTGTGCCCTCTGATTTATACTTCTTGAAGGCCAATTTTTTTCCCCTAATAAGTTTTTTGACGCTACGGTTTAGCCAGCCAGGTTTGGCTTTGTCTCTTCTAAATTTATTTCCCATAGGAATGCACTGCAAGATGCCTTTGCCTAATATGTTCCTAAAGCATTCCCATTTTTCCTCTGTGGTCAGGGATCCCAGGGTTTGGTCCCAGTTTACCCTTTCCATCAATGAGTACAATTTTGGAAAGTTTGCCCTTCTGAAGTTTAGGGTTCTTATGTTCCCCACTTGCCTTGTTATATTGTTATTTATACTAAATGTGATCATCCTGTGATCGCTAAAGCCCAGATTGTCCTGGACTCCTACCTGCGAGATTAGGTCTGGGTCATTAGTGATCAATAGATCCAGGACTGCATTTTCTCTAGTCGGAGAATCCACCAACTGTGACATGTAATTATCCAGTAAGGTTTCCGTGAATAGGCGGGCCTTCTGTGAGTGTGCAGTCCCCTCGTCCCAGTCAATGTCGGGATAATTGAAGTCCCCCAATATGACGACTGATCCCAATTTTGCCACTTTACTCATTAGTGCTAAGAATTCCAGCTCTACCTCCTCCCCTTGGTTAGGTGGCCTATAGCAAACCCCCACAATTACTTTCCCCTTTTCTCCTTCCCTATGGAGTTCAACCCACACAGATTCTAAATCCATGCTCATCCCATCCGTAATGTCACTCCTTTCTATCACCTTTATATTGTTCTTGACATAGAGACATACCCCTCCCCCTCTTTTTCCTACCCTGTCCTTCCGGTACACCGAATACCCTTGGATATTGGCCAGCCAGTCATGTGAGGGGTCGAACCAAGTCTCTGTTATTCCCACAAGGTCTATGTCCTCCTCATGTACCAATATTTCCAACTCATCCATTTTATTAGCTAGGCTCCTGGCATTAGCATATACCCCTCTTAGTTTTACGGAAGTTAGGCGCAATTGGCGGTTATGTTTATTCCTGTTTGGTCTGAGATTTTCCCGCACAGACCTGCCAATTGACATTGTGGACCTACTGTCGCTGCTGACCCTACAGCTGCCTTCAGTCCTCTGCTCCCTCCTGACTGACTCTACTTCTGAGCCCTCCCCCCCGTCTCCTAGTTTAAAAGCTCCTCCAACTTGGTGGCCATCTTTCTCCCCAAAAGAGCTGTACCGTCCCCATTAAGGTGCAGCCCATCCTTACTAAAGAGCCGGTAGCCGACTGAGAAGTCAGCCCAGTTCTCCAGGAACCCAAACCCCTCCTTCCTACACCAATTCCTTAGCCACTTGTTAAGTTCCCTAATCTCCTTCTGCCTCTCCTGTGTGGCTCGAGGTACAGGCAGTATTTCAGAGAAAACCACCTTGGAGGTCCTTTTCCTCAATCTATTACCTAAGTCCCTGAAATCGTTCTTAAGGATCCTCCACCTACCTTTAACTTTGTCATTAGTGCCCACATGCACCATGACCGCTGGGTCATCCCCAGCCCCCCCCATCAATCTGTCTGCCAGATCTGCGATGTGCCGAACTCGGGCGCCCGGTAAACAACAAACTGTTCGGTTCACGAGATCTTTTTTACAGATTGCCCTCTCTGTCCTCTTGATAATTGAGTCCCCAACTACCACAACCTTTCTAACCTTTCCTGAGTTACCGCCCCCCTTCTTCCTGGAGCCGACCCCCCCCTGGCAGCTGGGGGAGGGCGCGTTCTCCAGCTCTGCCACCCCTGAGTTGATATCCCCCTCAACCTGCAACTCGGCAAATTTGTTAGGGTGTACCAACTCAGGATTGGCCTCCCTGGCACTCCTCCCTCTACCCTTCCTAACAGTCACCCAGCTGCGTACCTCTGCTGCTTGCGTCTCCTCTGTTCCTCCCTCCTCTATGCTGGCCCCTACCAGCGCCTGATAGGCAATGTCCAAGCTCCTTTCCAGGTTGTTGATGCCACGCAGTGTTGCCACTGTGTTCTGTAGGTCCAGGATCTGGTCTACCAGAGCAACAAGTCGCTCACATCTTGCACAGCAGTATTCGCCCTCGATTGGTTCATCAAGGAACGCATACATGCAGCAAGAAGTGCACTGAGTAGCATCCGCAAGTACATACCGTACTTTGGGGTTAAATCAGAAAAAAATCAAATAGCCTCTAAAGCATTAAGCAACATACATCGTGTACCAAATGAGGAACATCCAATCAGCACAAATATTCAAATAATTATAAAGTGCATAACCAATATATATATATAAGTGTATAACGTATAAATTAAAAGCAAATATGAATAATTAAGACTACGTGTAGTAGTGCAATTAATACAAGTGAAAAAAATATATTAAACTCAATAGTCCATATAAATTGTGAAAAATGTGTAGAAAAGGGAATAATAAAAAATATATAAGTCCACAAATAATGGGTAGTGATATCCAGTGATAAGTGTCCCCAGTGCAGAGTCCCAAACAAGCACTATCCACTAATGGGTGCAATGGTCGCTCATTCTAATAACAAGGTAATATGCGCATTCATATGAGGCAATCCAGATGTAAGAATTTCCTCCATGTCAGATAGTTACCAGCTCATGTAAAACAAATAGGCATCTCCATAGTGTAGTATATAAAATTCCAAGATTTATTAACAAAACGTAGTGACTTACAGAGTGGCAAACGAATGCAGGTAGAATTTCCAGATAGGACCGAAGGGTCCCCGGATCACACAGCATAAAGAATTTCTAGACTTCCAGTCTCGGCCGTAGACCGGCCAGCTGCAATGTCGCAATGTCCCCCAACCTGGCCGCACAGTGTAGAGCGCCGAGTGCCATTCACAGCCCAGACACAGGTTCCCATTGCCTTCTATTTACTATTATATTTTTATACTATCTTTTATTATATGTGCTTTCTTAGCTTTACCTGCAGATACTGGTTAGCGTATTGGTTTACCATTCATATTTGGCACTTTGGGGTTTGCCATGCCCCTTCCACCTTTCATTCTTCTTTCAGCATCCTAGCATTACTGTGTATGTCTGTTAAACATTTTAAAACCACCCTGAAATCCCAAGCAGCGTTGTCAGCCCCCTCGGAGTTCTCCCTTGCTGAATTAAAGAACACCTCCCCTTTTTTAAATCTCTAGAACAGGGGTGGGGAACCTTTTCTCTGCCAAGGGCCATTTGGGTATTTATAAAATCATTCGGGGGGCGTAAAAAATTATCAACTTAAAAATGTGCCTGTTATATGTGGTCAAACATTTAATTAACTCACCCCTAATGTGATGGCTGCAACTGCTTCTCTTTGGTGAGGTGTGTGATGTTAGCTGGTATTGATGATGTTGCTACTCGCAACTGGTTTTCCAAGTTTGCGTCGGTTAGTCTGGAGCGCAGTCGACTCTTTGTGGTGGTAAGTTTTGATAGAAACTGCTGGTGGGTACAGCTGGTGGGTACAGCTGGCTGGTACTGCTGGTGGGTACAGCTGGCTGGTACTGCTGGCGGGTACTGCTGGCTGGTACTGCTGGTGGGTACAGCTGGCTGGTACTGCTTTAAGTAATGCTGGCTCTGGCTGGTACTGCTGTGTGTGCTGCTGGCGGGAAATGCTGGCTAGCAGTGGCGCTGCGCTGGAGGAAGAGGCGATGTTTCCTGTATTGGTCACAGGTGGAGTGCATTTTATATCACTCCGCCTGTGACTCACTCAGACTGTCAGAACGGAGTCGAGACTATACAGGAAGCATTGGCTCCATTCTGACAGATCAGCTGAGAGACACAAACTCAGCTGCACGGAGGGCCGGACCAAATGACTTTGAGGGCCGCATATGGCCCCCCGGCCATAGGTTCCCCACCCCTGCTCTAGAACATACCGGGGAGGTGCTCTGTAGTCCAACATGGGAAACCTCAGGCACTGCTGCACACTTTGAGATTTTGGTGCAGCAGAGAGGCAGCGTAGTCAGTTCCCTACAAGAAGTTTGGGGCGATTTCTGGCAGGATCAACATCTATTTTTCTGTACTGGCAGTATTTTTGAAGAAACAAAACATGGGGAAATGGTAATGTATTTTAGTGTCGGTTCACACTGATCCGACTCAAAGTCGCCCCGACTTCGGGCAACGAATGAAGTCGCCCATGCAGCGCGACTTCGGCGCGGCTTGCAACGACTTCTCATAATGGAAGTCAATGCAAGTCGCTCCGACTTTGCAAAAAAAAGGTGCAGGAACCTTTTTCTAAGTCGGAGCGACTTGAGTCGCTCTGATTAGAACGGTTTCATTGCACAGCATTAGGAGCTACTTGTCAGGCGACCAAGTCGCCTGACAAGTCGGATCAGTGTGAACCGGCACTTAGAGGTGTAGTAAATATGTTTATTTTAGTCTGCTCAGACATAAAAGTTGGGTTATTACCTTTGGCACGTAGTAGATACACGCACACTGGTGATGCCTTTCAAATGTCATGGTCTGTTATTCCTGTTATTTCCATAGGGTCTGTTACTTTACTACATATATTGGACTCACTCAGCTATAACAGTAATTCCCTCCGCAAACATCCTGCTTGAACCTCCCCTGTACTTAAATAAAGGAAATCATTATGTAAACACAGGTATGACATCATTGCAGATAGGACAGGACATTCAACCACTTCCCATGTTCTGGTATTGCACAGTATCATTGTTTTTATCTTCGCAGATGCTCTGGCCAGTAACCATCCCCAATATTTTTACAGCTATTCTTTACTGGCTGGGTCAGGAAGGTTGAGGCCTCAGAATCAAAAGCTTTGACAGCCTTTGTCATAGTTGCTTAACCACTTAAGCCCCAGAGGATTTGGCTGCTCAAAGACCCAGGGCCTATTTTGCGATTCGGCACTGCGTGACTTAAACAGACAATCGTGCGTTCGTGCGACGCTGTACCCAAATAGACAGATTGGACCCCTGACTGACATTTTTGACCCTTTTCGGAGTACCAGTGACATTACTACAGTAATCAGTGCTATAAATATGAGAGAAATATGGTCTTTGAAGACGCTGTATTGACGGCGAAACGCGTTGACGCACTTCCGGTTGCGGACCAAAACAAACGTCACTTCCGGTCAGGAACTTCCTGTGTGTGGAACGCACGCCGAGAGCGGCGCCACACGAGTTCCCTGTATATGCCTGAGTTCTATTTATGCTTGTGAGTACCCATCTGAACATTTTTTTGGGAATAAAAATTGTTCATACTTACTTCACCATGTATGGCCATTCTTTTGTTTAACGGTGGAAGCGGAAGCTGACCCAAAAAGTTCCAAGGCTACATAGGAGAAGTTCTGGTCCTGTAAAGATCCCGGGCAATGTGCAATAATTTTGAAGGTCTATTATTATCTGCAATCTGGTGAGTGGGGAACCTTGAGGGGCACCATATCACTCTGCAAGCACCTTAATTATTTGGCACCTTGGCACCTTAATTGGATCACTTTAAGGACTCTTTTCAAGCACTGAATATTTATTTGGACTATTTCTAACCACCTATCTTGTTTATTGTGCACTAATATATTTATCTATATATTTATTTGTTTATTGTTCACTAATATATTTATCTATATATTTATTTATTTGTTATTGCTCAGAGATTTTTTTAGCACATAGCACTTTTTTACATTTGATCATACAGTGTGCACTTTATAAAATATTGAATATTGTATTTATATCACAGCACTTTACACCTTATTTGAGCTAGCGCTGCATAAATTCGTTTTTCATCAGTGCTATAAATATGCACTGTTACTGTCAAAATGACAATGGCAGGCAAGGGGTTAACTTTATTGGTGATCAAGGGGTTAGGTGTGTCCCTAGGGGCGTGATTCTAACTGGGGGGTGTGGCTTGTGATGTAACCACAGAGACATATGATCCTACATAGCAGGATCGCATAGCCTCTGTGCTTCTCCCGCTCCTGTGGAAGATCGCGAGTGGCCGGTGGACATCGGAGCCGCCGGTCACACTCGCGGGGAAGGCAGGGAACGAGCTCTACAGGCTCGTGGGCGAGCGACATAGGTCTACGTCGCTTTACCCAGGAGCGGCTGACTGCCGCAGTAAATAGTCGTGCTGCGGTTGGCAAGTGGTTAAAGGTAAATATTTGCAGCAATACAAATACAACAGTAAGGCTGCCCATACATTATACAATTTTCTTGTACAATTTTCCTTTAGATTTACCAAAACAATATATAAAATGAGGTCAAACTTAAACACTTTCAATTTGTATGCAATCAGGCTGCCCCTTGCACTACATAGTTGAAGGTAAATGTAAAGGAAATAGAATAAGAATATTGTATAATATATGATTAGCTTAAAGTGGTTGTTAAGCCACTATAGTATATTCATAGCATCCCCTCTGTTTAATAACGGTATGTGTCCCAGTGTCTGTGCTTTATAAAAAAAGTTGCAGATTTCTACCTTATATCAGAGCATCTCCTGGCGCTCACGTGACTCCTCGCCATTCTCTTCTTTCTCAGACTGACAGCTCCAGCAGGAGGGGCCAAAAACTCCTGCTGACATCAGCTGGGAGGGGGAGAGTGGTGAGGAGTCACGAGAGCATTGGGAGACTCTCTGATATAAGGTAGAAATCTGCATCTTTTTTTATATAGCACAGACACTGGGACAGAAATAGTTTTTTTTAACAGAGGGGATGGCATGAATATACTATAGTTATTATTGCAGCAGGAGGGGAGTGGTCGGCACAGTCATGAGCTGACAGGAAGAGGGGGGGGAGGGGGGAGAAAGACACAGGAGAGCTGCGGATGATGGAAGCAAATAAACTGACCATGGTGTCAGGCCTCAGCAGCCATGACTACCATGGTCAGTTCAGGGGGAGGGCAGAACCAGGCAGGTTCAGCCAGGTATTTTAGGTTATACTGGGGGTTAAACCACACAGCACAAGCACTGTGCCTTGTAACATAGTTTAAGAAACTTTTTTTTTTTTTTTTAGGGTAACAAAACGAAACTAGACTAGAAAATCCATGAACTTGTAACGATAGCAGTGCGGCCCTATCGCATATACTAAAGAAATATCTAAACCTTTCAAGGATAAAAAAATGTGTCATCTGCTCGACAGTGTCATCAATATGGGAATATTGTAAAGCATCACATGCAGTCCGCTAGAGGCCACTTGTACCGTGGAGGCTGCTATCCCCACTGAAATGATGTGTTTGGGAGGATATAAAGAGTTTAAACATTGACCCGGTATTGGCAGTTCTGTGAATTCACCTGTACTGTGTGTGTACCAGGTTATGCTAACCATACATGCTTTAATAAATGATCAATTTACTTTCTGATCAATCTGTTCTGCTAGGAATAATTGATCTATAGTCGACAACCTATTCATTCAAAATGCCGTACACGAGGAAGTAGATTTCGATCCTTAGTTATGATATGATCATAACTTATCAATTACATCTCTATTTTCACAGTATTAGCTCATTCTCTGATCAAGCAAAAAAACAATTATATTCATGAACTCAGTGCTGTCGATCGATGCAAAACGGATCAATCATTTTTTGCCTTTGTTAATTGACTCAGTTGGATCGAATCCGATCTAAATTAAGTCTAAACTGATAGGAAAGGAAGTTATGGCCAATCATTTGTATGCAGATTTGATTGCTTTGATTAAATCACATATTGATCAGATAAAAAATCAAAGCATGCATGGCCACCATTAGACTCTGAGTTGGATTATGTACAAATACATGTTAGGGAGATTTTCCTTTACTAAGGCCTTGTTTACACTTGTTGCCAGGAGAAGGGTGGTAAAAATAGATGGTTGAGCTGTGATTTTACTGCCCCCTGACCACCCACCCTTAAAGAGGAACTCCAGGCACCTATAAAAAAAAATAAAAGTCAACAGCTATACTTTTTGTAGCTCACCGCAGCCGTTTTCTTTCTCCGATCTCCCTCGGTGGTGCTGGCATTTTCCCTCTAGGCACTCAGCTGTGATAGCTTGCGGCTTCTCAGCTGGGCAACCACTGCGCATGTGCAAGTTGCGCAGAGCATCCTGTATTAGTGGATGCAGTCTTCTGGGACCTGTCAGTGTCCCAAAAGACTGCAGGGGGGAGGGAGGAAGAAGAACTTTTGTTCCAAGTGCCGCGACGCTGGGAACAGAAGTGGGAGCAAGTACCTGTCAAATTCGGGTACCTGCTCCCTCCCCTCACTCCTGGGGAAGCGGTAAAAATGTCTTCCAACCTCCTGTCTTCAATGTCTGTGTAAAAAAGCCCTTATAAATATGCTGCTTGTTGCCACTGTAAGATACGCATTTAAAATACAGTAAAACCTTGGATTGAGAGTAACTTGGTTTGAGAGCGTTTTGCAAGACAAGCAAAATTTTTTTATAAATTTTGACTTGATAAACAAGCGATGTCTTGATATACAAGTAGCGTCATGAGAAGAGAGGCATCTCTAAATCTAGCAATATGGTTACATTTAATGAAGGCACAACATTTAGCAACTCACATGGTTGATGATTAAAACTGGCACATCTAAAGCCCCGTACACACGGTAAGAAATTCGGAAGGGAAATTTCGTCCGACGACCGATCTGCCAATTTTCAGATTGTTAGTATGGTGCTTTCGACAGCCGACTCCGACTTTTCGGCTGACAAAATCCTGATGTGCAGGCTATAAAATTTTTGTCCTCCGTCAACACACGTCCGATTTTCATCTCATTAGTACAGATTTAGATGGAAAAAAATCTTAAGAGCAAGACTAGGCATGCTCAGAGACGAAAGAACACATAACACTAGCATGCCACAAAAAAACGGACGACAGATCGTTCGATAATATGATCGTGTGTACGGGGCTTAAGTATGCAGGCATCCGGGGTAAAGCTGTCCACATAGAGCAGTGATGGCGAACCTTGGCACCCCAAATGTTTTGGAACTACATTTCCCATGATGCTTATGCACTCTGCAGTGTAGTTGAGCATCATGGGAAATGTACAGTGCCTTGTGAAAGTATTCGGCCCCCTTGAACTTTGCGACCTTTTGCCACATTTCAGGCTTCAAACATAAAGATATAAAACTGTAATTTTTTGTGAAGAATCAACAACAAGTGGGACACAATCATGAAGTGGAACGAAATTTATTGGATATTTCAAACTTTGTTAACAAATAAAAAACTGAAAAATTGGGCGTGCAAAATTATTCAGCCCCTTTACTTTCAGTGCAGTAAACTCTCTCCAGAAGTTCAGTGAGGATCTCTGAATGATCCAATGTTGACCTAACTGACTAATGATGATAAATAGAATCCACCTGTGTGTAATCAAGTCCCCGTATAAATGCACCTGCACTGTGATAGTCTCAGAGGTCCGTTTAAAGCGCAGAGAGCATCATGAAGAACAAGGAACACACCAGGCAGGTCCAAGATACTATTGTGGAGAAGTTTAAAGCCGGATTTGGATACAAAAAGATTTCCCAAGCTTTAAACATCCCAAGGAGCACTGTGTAAGTGATAATATTGAAATGGAAGGAGTATCAGACCACTGCAAATCTATGAAGACCTGGCCGTCCCTCTAAACTTTCAGCTCATACAAGGAGAAGACTGATCAGAGATGCAGCCAAGAGGCCCATGATCACTCTGGATGAACTGCAGAGATCTACAGCTGAGGTGGGAGACTCTGTCCATAGGACAACAATCAGTCGTATACTGCACTAATCTGGCCTTTATGGAAGAGTGGCAAGAAGAAAGCCATTTCTTAAAGATATCTATAAAAAGTGTTGTTTAAAGTTTGCCACAAGCCACATGGGAGACACACCAAACATGTGGAAGAAGGTGCTCTGGTCAGATGAAACCAAAATCAAACTTTTTGGCAACAATGCAAAACGTTATGTTTGGCGTAAAAGCAACACAGCTCATCACCCTGAACACACCATCCCCACTGTCAAACATGGTGGTGGCAGCATCATGGTTTGGGCCTGCTTTTCTTCAGCAGGGACAGGGAAGATGGTTACAATTGATGGGAAGATGGATGGAGCCAAATACAGGACCATTCTGGAAGAAAACCTGATGGAGTCTGCAAAAGACCTGAGACTGGGACAGAGATTTGTCTTCCAACAAGACAATGATCCAAAACATAAAGCAAAATCTACAATGGAATGGTTCACAAATAAACATATCCAGGTGTTAGAATGGCCAAGTCAAAGTCCAGACCTGAATCCAATCGAGAATCTGTGGAAAGAACTGAAAACTGCTGTTCACAAATGCTCTCCATTCAACCTCACTGAGTTCGAGCTGTTTTGCAAGGAGGAATGGGCAAAAATTTCAGTCTCTCGATGTGCAAAACTGATAGAGACATACCCCAAGCGGCTTACAGCTGTAATCGCAGCAAAAGGTGGCGCTACAAAGTATTAACTTAAAAGGGCTTAATAATTTTGCACGCCCAATTTTTCAGTTTTTTATTTGTTAAAAAAGTTTGAAATATCCAATAAATTTCGTTCCACTTCATGATTGTGTCCCACTTGTTGATTCTTCACAAAAAAATTACAGTTTTATATCTTTATGTTTGAAGCCTGAAATGTGGCAAAAGGTCGAAAAGTTCAAGGGGGCCGAATATTTTCGCAAAGCACTGTAGTTCCAAAACATCTGGGGGTGCCAAGGTTCACCATCACTGACATAGAGCATCCTCCGCACCACCACCAATGTCATCCCTTCCACACTGCGTTCTACAAGCGCTTTAGGCTTCCCTTTCATGTTGCTCTACTGCAGGGTAGTCTTACCGAACACCATTGCATACTGACAGCGGTGAGGAGGACAGTCTATGTGGACAGCTTTATCCTGGATGCCTGCATACTTAGATGTGCCTCTTTTAACCACTTCAGCCCTGGAAGGTTTTCCCCCCTTAATGGCCAGGTCATTTTTTTGCGATTCGGCACTGCGTTGCTTTAACTAACAATTGCGTGGTCGTGCAACGCTGTACCCAAATAAAATTGATGTCCTTTTTTTCTCACAAATAGAGCTTTCTTTTGGTGGTATTTGATCACCAAGAGTGACACTTTTGGAAAAAAAAAAGCAATATTTTTTACTTTCTGCTATAAAACATTCCCAATAAATTTTTTTTTAAAAAATCTAAATTTTTTTATCATAGGAGGGGCGGTGGGGGCAGCATGTAGAGAAATCACTGTCCTCCTTTTTCCTCCAGTAGCTGCAGTAGGAAAATGGAGGAGATTGGGTCCTCTGTATGCTGCCCCCCCCCCCCGCCGCTCCTCCAATCCAGTTCACTTGTGTTCTGCTGTCTCTGGGCCCCTGTGTGCTCCCCTGGTCCCCCCCCCCCCCCCCACTGTGCTCTCTCCCCTCTCCTGCTGGCTGCTGCAGGGGATGTGTCACAATAGAGAACCAAGGAGGTGGTCCGAAAATATGTAATTTCCCAGCTCCTTCCTTTTCTGAATGGACAGAGACATATGGCACTTTTCCACTGCAAGTACCGGCTCGGCTCCACTCGGCACTGCTTGGCCCAGCTCGGCTCAGTTTGCTTTTCCACTGTGTGGTACTAGTCGGCACGTTTCAGCACTGTATAGGCTCTACTCGGTTCGGTTTGCTTTTCCACTAAAGTAGTAAGTGGGTGGGATTACAACGATTCTCTGATCAATCAGTAGTGACAAACAATCAAGGCTGCATGCAAAGGATTGTGGGATATGGTATAGGTATGGCCCGCTTGGAACCCCAACTGAGGTGGTACTGTTTAAGCGAGCCGTACCATGTAGTGGAAAAGTGCCGCTGTACCAAACCGTACCAAACCGTTCTAACACGTACCATGCGGTACCATGCAGTGGAAAAGCCCTAAACCGAGCCAAACCGAGCCGTACCATGCAGTGGAAAAGCACCTATAGTCAGTGACATTGTAACATTGTAAAAAAATTTAATAAAATGCTAAAAAATAATACCATTAAAATACCAAAAAATAAAAACTACCCCCACCAGTGGGTGAACTTCCAGGATCGCAAAGGTCAGACTTGCGACCGGGCCCTGGCATTCGACCAAGGGGGGGGGGGGGGTCCCCAAGATGGCAGGAAGGGGGCCCACTGCAGAACATAATATATATATATATATATATGTATATATATATATATATAAAATACTATATATGGCGGCTGGTCGGCAAGTGGTTAAAAACACATTCGTAAGCTGCAGAGCCACTCCACGGCACCCCAGTATTATCTGCAGTCCTAGCTCTAATTGAGAGCCTCCATCTATACGACTCCATAGGAGGTTTCAGTGAGAGATACTGTACCTGAAGAGAGATGACTGCAGAGGTATTCTCTTTTTAAAAAATCCATAATGCTCTGAGAATTGTCATAAGGGGATAAGGAATCATCCTCACAGTGCTTTTCCATTTCCCTGCACACAAACCTGAATGCAGACTATACATTCTGCTAGGGAAGTCTGCATTAAAGTGAGCATGTTACTTTGGCCTGCGTGGGTTTACCTAAAGTGTTACTAAACCCAGTACCCTGTATTCACTATATCTGGTCTCCCACAGTACACAGAACATGGAAATGCAATAGTTTTAGTAAATATACACTGCTAAATACCCGTTCTCATCAGCAGTATATAGAAGTCAGACTTGTATAAAGTACTCGAAATTTCTACTTGAGTAAAAGTACAAGTGCTCGATCAAAAAGTGACTTGAGTAGAAGTGGAAGTGCTCGCAGAAAAAGTTACTTAAGTAGAAGTACTAAAGTATTCAACATTTTTTTTACTTAAGTATTGCAAGTAGTTTTTTAAAAAAATTTGCTACTTAAGTACTAAAAGTAAAAAGTACCAGTAGTTTTGAAAAAAAAATTCTACTCAAGTACTGAAAGTAGAAGTACAAGTACTGTGTTATGTAGTTATTAAAGAAAGAAGTCAAAAGTTTGAACATCATATTGTTTTTTATTATTTCAAATGATTTATTCAAATGATTAACCTGTGTTTGTCAGTAGTTTCTTGATGCACTTTAAGCGCTGTAGCACCATTTATTTGTTTGTTTCATATTTTCTTTTTATTGGAAAGATTTGGTATAGCAGCTTTTATTATACACAGCCTTTATTTTCGTATGCGCTGATTTACAAATGACATTATACACATTTTTTTGAACTTCATGAAACCTGCCATCTACTGTTCTGGCAGTGGTAATTTTTTTAAAAGTAACGAGTAACTATGCAGCACAAAAAAAAAATACTTGAGTAGAAGTATCGAAATCATCGAAAAAATGTAGTGAAGTAAAAGTAGAAGTAGGAGAAAAAAATTCTACTCTAGGAAAGTACAGATACCGCATTTCGGTACTTAAGTACAGTACTTAAGTAGTTGTACTTCGTTACTATACATCTCTGATAGAAGTTCTGTGACTTCTATCAGTGTCTGGTTAAAGCTTGTAGGAAGAGTTTTCATTCTATTCTAACTGTAATATCAGGATGCAGGACCCCTGACCCTCTGTCTGGACAGTGCTGATTGGCCCTGTGCTGATCACATGCATCATACCGCCCAACGTTTTGAGATGGAAATGAGGAACACCTATTAGCATAGGACACACTACCTGTAATGCCCCTAAACAAAAAAAAAAACTATTATTGAAACCCCCAAGTGCTTTTTTTTTTAACACTACTATTCCTTTATATTGGCTTTTGAAATTTACAAATGCAGCAATTTAGAAACTGGATGAAAGGTTTAGCACTGGGAAACATTTTTTGAAAAGACAAATAGTGTTTATATACAAATATATAGATCAGAACAAAATGAGGGACAAATGAGGAGGAAAAACGGGCGGAGGGACTTTGTTCCAAATCAAGGACAGTCCCTCAAAATCAGGGACAGTTGGGAGCTATGCATGCACTCTCTCAAGAAAAAACAACTCTCTAGCAATACAAACCAAACTGAGTATGTGCAGCTTGTCCCCTAGCCTCTGTTCTATCAGGAGATGGTTTGGGGACAGTGGAAGAAGCGGGGGGATCAGAGAAGACAGGATCAAACAGCCTTTTTACACAATGCACAGGATTAACCCCTTAGCTTCCACTGTGATGGTTCATAGCCTTTGTTGTCACTTACTGAGGTTTTTCTGAGGTTACGACTGTTTGTTACTTTACTGTTTGCTCTCTGTACCCTATGGGTTATTAGTTGTTTCTCTGTAATTCTCCAGTGCATGTTAAACGTTGTACTACATTTGTTAACTCCAATAAAATCTTTGAAACAGCTTCCACTGTGAATATACCAAGCATGTTTCCAGATTTCACTGTTCAAAAGTGTCACTGAACCCCCCCCCCCCAAGCTAAGTATGAGAGCATATGAGAGCGTTATCCAAGCGCACTGATAGATAAAAATACACCGTATACATTTATGCATAAGAAAACTATCATTTCTGATCTGCTTTGCTTTGACTTACATTTTCAGAGGCCCAGATACCAACACAGAATCATTTCAAAATGATTACTGCGTCTTTAAATGATTTAAGTATCCATTATCCTTATGAAAAAGGCAGTCTTAGTATTAAGGCACCTTAGTATTCATAGTATTTCAGCACAGAGATCAATTATAAAGTGAGTCTTGACAAGATGTGAGTCAGAATTATAGAACAAAGAAATTTCCAGGAAAAAAACATGGAAATAAAGGCGTACTGCCAGCTATGGGTACTGTTTGTGCAACAACACTTTGGTATCCTTGGAATGAATTCACAGCAGGGTGTGGAAGTTTTTGTCCCCATGTTAATTAGAGAGAAACCCCTAATGATATTTATTCAGTAGTAGTAGTAGTAGCAGTAGTAGTAGTGGTAGTAAATAGTGAGCGGTCAAGATGTGGGAATTTCCTATGTTCTGTTGCCAAACATAAATGTGATTGTCTGACGTCAGCAGTTTGTTTCCTCATTAAGAAGTTGCATCTGCCAATAGTTAAATAGAGAGAGGGCAGGCAGAGACTAAAGCATTTCTGCACTGGAAGATCAGGTTGTTGGAGACTTCACCAGTTTCAGAGTCCTGCAGCTGAGACATTGGCAAGTACAAATCTTTTACCTTCTCAGTTTATGGCACAAAGTTGTTCATGTACCAAAGAGTGGGCAGTCTTATTCCTCGTACACGCGATCAGATAATTGGATTACTTGTAAAAAGAATATTTCAGAGAGTATCCACAAGGCGGGTGCGAAAAAAGTTATACCACGTCCATAGGCGGGAGACGCTAATCCACCATACGGGTGTGGGCCATCGCACTCGCAATGCGGAAAGTCAAAGAAATAAATGGGGGGGCTATGGGGGATTTTAATGGTGTCATACAAATCAGTGTATAGAGACAATCACATAAAAAATAGAATATTTATTTAATCGCAACAGACATTGATTAAAAAAGAATGCTCACAAAAAGGAGTTCCTACATTCATTCAGAGAACAATGGTACAAAAAATAAATAATAAGTATTTCTTTTTTATTATTTTTTTTGTACCATTTATCTCTGAATGAATGTAGGAACTCCTTTTTGTGAGCACTCTTTTTTAATCAATGTCTGTTGCGATTAAATAAATACTGTATTTTCTGGCGTATAATACTTTTGAACCTCAAAAAAATCCCCCAAAAATGAGGGGTCGTCTTATACGCCGAGTATAATATCTCCAAGGTAACCTAAGTATAAGTATTACCGGTAGATGAAAATTAGGGGGGTCGTCTTATACGCCCAGTCGTCTTATACGACGGAAAATACGGTATTTTATTTTTTATGTGATTGTCTCTATACACTGATTTGTATGACACCATTAAAATCCCCCATAGCACCCCCCATTTATTTCTTTGACTTTCCGCATTGCGAGTGCGATGGCCCACACCCGTATGGTGGATTAGCGTCTCCCGCCTATGGACGTGGTATAACTTTTTTCGCACCCGCCTTGTGGATACTCTCTGAAACATTCTTTTTACATTTCAATTGGGATAAGGGGGTCTTTTTTAATATGGATTAACATATGGCCACACAGCAGCTTTTTCTATTTTAATTGGATTACTTATCGTTCGCATTTTGTTGCATGATACTAGTATCGAATTGAACAATACTTTTTTTTTGTATGATTCTGGAAAAGTTTCTTGGCTGCGTAGTTACGTATCGGATAGTGCAAAACAAAAACAATGGCAGCCAAGCTTTTTCCGGGTTATTTTAGTGTTTCTGATCATGCGTGGTCTTTGTCTATCGATTTTTAGCGAACGTATACTGTACTGATTAAATGATTGCCATTCGCTAGGCTATCGTACAACAAAAGTTTTCGTGTTTGTCGCTTCGGAATTTTTTGGATGAAATGTTGTGATCGGCTGTTGAAATCTGTGTACTAATGAACAGATTATCATGCTATCAATATGAAAGAGATTTTTTTTTTTGTGCGATTATCTAATCGTGTGTACGAGGCATTAGAAACTACGAGACTAGGTCAGATTGGATTCAGCTTTCATTGTTCTTTTCCATAGCAGATTTGATCCTAAGTACTGGCAGCAAAGACAATTTTCAATATTGAGACTTTATTAGATGAGGACCATAGCCACAGATAAATTCTCATTGGTTGCTGTGGGTTAATGCAGCCAATGTACATAGCAATAGTATGGTTTAAATAAACCCAATAGTGTTGCACAGGCAGCACAGAAATTTACCTGCTTAGAGAATTTTTTTTATTCTGCCATCAGAAAATGAGTAAAATCATTAGTTGCGTAGATGAATTACCATTCCTCCATTGCTTTGGAGAGCAGAATTCTAAGGCTACATTTACACAGGCCCATATCTGCAGATAGTCTGCACTCAAAAGTGGCTAAAAGTCACCACTAGATGCCGCAATACTCTGTGATATAGGCGCATACAAACTGGCCAATCAGCTGTGACCAGTGTGTGTGTGTGGCCAAAACTCTTTAAAAATGCTGACTCTGGATGCATACTGGCTGCGTAGTCAGTCGGAGGCTCTACTCGCATATAACCGCTCAGATGAGTGGTCACGCTTGAACAATGGTGGCCCTGGCCCTTGAATTGTACTGACTACAAATCTGACAACTGCTGCTGTTCACACACAGTGAGTGCAAGCTGCGTTTAGTGATGTGAATGTAAAAAGAAGTGGGATAAGTAAAGGTACCACATCCACATCCAAATTATTTTGGGTCTATGTATATGACTATTTTGGTCCATGTATAGCCGATTTTTAAGGTACTCACATCAAGGGGGGGCATCAGCCTTAGTGTAGCATGTGAAACCAAATGGATTTATTTAAAAGCCAATTGCCAACTTACATATATAAAACGTAAGTAGGCATATCTCTACATCTGGGGCAAGATGTTTAAAGGTGTCCTAAGGTCATCTTAAAAGGATCCATGAATCATGTTTGACAAAAAGCAGAAACATTGAAATGCGTCATCCAGTCTATCTATCTGCGACATCTCCGGTTTCCCACTAACGTCACATCAGGTCCAGCTCCTTCTGCATTCCACCCTGGGTATTTCTGCCTCTGGCCTGTCGATTCTCTGTCTTCCATTGGGCACGCCAAGCAATAGGAGCATTGAGCCCCATGGATCCTTTTGAGATGACCTCGGGACATCTTTAAACATCTTGCTCCAGACGTACAGATATGCCCACTTGCTTTTTATATATGTAAGTTGCCAAATGGCTTTTAAATAAATCCATTTAGTTTTACATGCTACACCAGGGATGTCAAACTCGAATTTCATTGCGGGCCGCATCAGCATTATGGTTGCCCTCAAGTGGATGGTTGTATCTGTAAGACTATATA